>NC_137888.1:133338270-134705605 GCF_963455335.1 Martes martes
CCGTGCTAAGTTTAGGCGAGTTACATTCCGTTTGAGGACTGACTGCTATTAAGAGTTAAACCCCATGGGCTTGGTCTCTTCCCTGCTCCCATTCTGTGGATGCCTGAGCCTGTCCTGAAGAACTCACTCATCACCTGTCAAAACTGATCATATCATGGAAGAGCTTCCAAAAAGAGAATTCCCACAGAATATTCTTCGTCTACACTTTTCAACTTTATCCTAACCTTTTAAGACAAAAGGTGGCTTCAGATTAAAGCCAATTCTACAGATGCATAACCGGTATACTCAAGCTTTAGAACGTGTATGCTCAAATACTTTAAAGTGGGCCACTCTGGTGCTAACCTTCCTTGGATTTCCCCATATGATGACCCTCTTTAAAGAGCTGGCCCAATATTTACAAACTGATTCTTTTCAAATACTGTCTAAAATTTTCTTGTGACATTTTCTTAAGATGGAGGAAATGGCTTAATGAATTATGACTGTATTTGTAACAGTTAACTTATTAAGTGGTCAATGGAGAAAATGTATTTATATGATATAAGAGAATTAATTTTAAATTTAAGGCAAAACAGTAAAGATTTTAAATGATTTGTACATGGCAGTAAGGTATCTGAAAACCTTCTGCCCAACTTTTTAAAAACAGATAAACAAATGTATAGAAAGAAAAACATCCCCTTACATGATTTTCTAGCCCAAAATATAATGAGCAAGTAAGTGTTCTACTTAATAATTCTGGGCCTCCTTGATCAAACCCTAGATTTATAAAGCATAGGCTTATCTTTAAAATGTAGACAGGCTGATATTCAGATCCCCAAATTTAACTAGCTCTTAAAATATTATGTAACAATTGTGTACCTTTTAAACTGTTATAGTAGGTCAATATTTGTGTATTTGAAACCATTGACTTCAAAAGTCCTGTTCAGCAACCAACTAGAAATACAAAGATAGGTCTGCATTTTAGAAAATTAAATCCAACATGGATTTCCAGCATTTGGACGTAAGAGATTTTTAGGTGGTCACCCACACAGGCCACCCTAAACAGGAGATGGACAGAACTCCACATCCTTCTTATTCAAGAGGGCAGCACACAGTGGCCTCCCACATGGGTGCTGAAGTGCAAATGGGCAGGTTGCCCCCGTGGCTACACCCGGGGTTGTGGGGCTGTCTTGCTTCTCTCCTTGCTCTCCCCTCAAAGTACTTCTCAAGCCAATTCAGGGAAATCAAAGCTGCATTGCCCCAGAGTCACCTCTACTCAGTAAAAAAATCATAATCACAATCATAATAAAATAAAATAAAGCACTAGATGGAGTGTGTGTCAAGAGGCAGTTCTCTACCCAGACCCTGCCTGAAGAACACTGGATTTGCCCAAGAGAAGGGGCGGTGAGGACAGTATGTCAAGACTGTCCCAGAGACTCCCAGAAAACGATGTGGCACCAGGAAAAACCAACGCCGTGACTCTCTCCCAGCTGCAGGGGCCTCCTCTGTGTCTTCCAGAGGAGGCTACGCAGGTGAAATCGTGTTGCAGCAAAGTCTGTCGCATGAACATTCCAAAAGAATGAATCAGCACAGAGCTTCTAAGTGTAGTTTCCCTGAAGTGTAATTTAATTCTAACCAAATAAAAGATGCCCTCACTAACATGCTGGAGTACAGAGTGCAACTATGGTTCCGTGATTTTTTTTTTTCCCTGGGTCTTGTCACGATACATTCCTGTTCCCGGCAATGAAAATTACATTATTTTGCCCCATTTCTAGCCCCACCGATCCGTGACATATCATCTTACTTGTATTTAAGACATTCTAATCACCAGCGAAGAGTTTCAAACCCAAAGGCCAAAAAGATGCACCAAAGCTTCCTTCTCTCTTCTCCTCCCCACTAAAGGCTTTGAATCTCAATAACAAGAGTGTCTGAAAAGTGAATGGAAAAAAAGCAAGAGGCTTTCAATTATTTGCTCTCTTCCACTGGTTGTGCTACCTTTGCAGAGGCAAAGGCCACTTGCCTTTTTCTTTCTTTTTTTTGAGGCACTAAAATCATACCTATCAAGTAACGAAGCAGTAGCAGCCAGAGTCCTGTAAGTCTATGGGACTAGTGGGGGTAGAGACTGCCAAAGATTATATTCAGTCATGTTCAGTCAAATAGAATTTTCATCATCTAGTCACTTTACCTAAAAGAAATACCCGGTTCAATAAAGCACTAGAGAGAAATAATTTTCTAAACACAAGGGGCGATGCAGCGGCACGCCGTCAGAGCCCTGGACTCCCACGTTACCGTGTCTGCAAGCCCTACCTCTGCAGACATGAAAATCAATGTAACAATTCCATGTACAAGGCGAGGCCTATGGCGTTGCTAATGTCCCCTTGCTGGACATACACCTTAAGTCTCAGAGCTCTCAGGAGGTTTGCTGTGGAATAAAATTAGATTCCAACATCTGCCACCATTAAGGAAAAAATTCCATTTCCATCTCCCATATGAAAACACTATAACCAATGAACAGTAACTGAACCTTGATACCGTAATGGTTATTACCCAAATCAACTATTTTTTTTAAACAGTAAAATTAGCGAATTCTGCTCTCATAATTATTTGAATGTTATCAGACTAAATGTTTGATAAAATTCCAATATGATTCACTTGGAAAAACTGCTGCTTATTTGAATACCCAGAATATAAAGTGTATTCATTTGCAGCTACTCACATTATGTTTAAAGCATATCATCCTTTTAAAGTTTGCATTAGCCTGCTCTCCTACCCAAGCACAAAAAGTAGCCTACCTTCAGTCTTTACTTGCATATCTTATTCAGACATTTCTATTAGAGTTAAAAACAATGTCATTTCTATTACTCATCAAAGAGAAGACAGAATCCATGTGAAATGGTGGAATCCACAGAGTTGGTTTCTTTTACTGAAAATACTTGGTGCATTAGTCAGTACATAGCACGACTATGACGTGTCTGGTTTCATAACATTCTGGGACTGTTTGAAATTTTAAAAATGATTATGCTGCCTGCCACTCAGGATACCTACACCTCAAGCTTTACCTTTTAGTCTAAAATGAAAAGTATTTGAGATAAATACATAGATAATAAAGAAGTCACTCTGTGGAGAGGTCTGAGACTCTTGCTGAGCACATCATAAGACGTTATCCATTTGTGTAGAGTGCTGTATGATTTAAAAGCTCTTCTGCATCTATTATAGCATATGATCTTCTCCCATGCTAAAAGAATCTTGGGCTCAAAAAGGTTAAATGATTTCTCAATATTCTAACACCTACTCCGAGTCCTACTTGGAGTCCTCCACCATGTATCTCCCCTCAGCCCAACTGGACATGAAAAAGTCTGGATTCCTAGGACCCTATGCTGATAAGAACCTGTATTCCATGAAAGTGTCAACGAAGAAAGGAAAGCTCCTGCCATGTCCTCGATCAGTTAGTCCAATACCCCTAATTCCTCTCTCCCAGAGCAGGGTATCATTTCAGTCCTGAAGCTCCTAGAACCCTGAGGAAATACTAAAAGAGGAAGAGAACCAAGAAATTAGGGTTGCCTCTACTACTTATCAGTCTGGTGACTCTCATGTATAAAATGAAGAAAACAGGGCTAGCTCCAAAAGTTACTCTGAGAATTAAATGTAGGTCATACATAACAAACAGTGGGGACTAGCACAAAAATGGCACTGGACAGTTAGCTAACTCAGAGGACCGGAAGCAAATGGAGTGAGACGGGCTGAGGTAAAAGTGACTCCAGTTGTCCCCTCTTCAGACATGCTTCATTTTCAGGGACTTCTGCCTCACTCTGACAAGCTGTGGCACATACCTCTCAGAAGTAAGTAACTTTCGGAAGTTAAAAATTTTGACCACAAAAAGGTCAGATTTGAGTATTTTGTTTGTTTGCTTGCTAGTTGAATATTTTGTTTGTTTGCTTGCTAGTTCTTCTGTTTCCTTCACAAAAATCATGGCAGAACAGAAGTTAAATAGTGACTATTTTCCCTCGTTAAGTCTGACTTCTTCTCTCAGTGACATATACACTTTTTGGACCGCTTATTTTTAAGTAATCATCAATCCTTCTACATATTTTCCTACCGAGGGTAGTGTGACACCTAAACTGAATGACAAAGGGAGAAGCACAAAAACCCTCTGTCAGGGAGTTAGAGGATATTAGTAGTTAGGAATAACTACCCGAAAGAATGAAAGTTACCAGTATGCTTGACCCCACCGCCAACCACCCGTTCCTTGGATTCTCTCTTAATCAGTAATGAGGGGATTAGCTAACAGCTTTAGGGGTTCTGGGAAACACACCATCCTGGCAGAGACCTAGAAGCTGCCAGTCGACACAGCCGAAACAGACTCACGGGAAGCTTTAAAGGACAGGGGTACAAACAGCAAGCATGTTTAAAAAATTCACCAGAACATCACTCACATGACATTACCTGCCAATTGTTGCTGCTGTCTAAACAGCTCCCAAATCAGTAACTCGGGCCAGGTGGGCAGATTTGGGGATAGCATTTAAAAGAAAGAAAGAATGAAGGTAGCAAAGGGGATGCTAACTGAAAGGAGATATGCTATAGTCAGAAAGGAAATGGGGAGGTAGGAAATGTCACCGAATTAAGTGACAGAGGACGAGCAATTAAATGACAGTCACCAGAAAGTTTTCATATTTATTTTTGTTCATTTTAAGTCTGACCCTTATTATGGTAATAATACATGTCTAGTTTCTTGTTCATTTTAAGTCTGACCCTTATTATTGTAATAATACATGTCTAGTTTGTCCGTTTATCTATTTTCGGGATTTGGAGAAAGTGTTTGGCTCCGTAATAATACAGTCTGTTATTCTTGATAAATGTAATTGGACAGGTCAGAAAAGACGCAGGATCAGAAAGAAAGGCAAGATAATATACGTTTGACGATGAGATCCTCATCATAATTAGACTAAAGAGCCAAAACAAGAATGTGCAGGGTGGGTGGGTGAGGGGCAAAGTAAGAGCAGGACATTTCTCCTTAATGCATAGTCTTGGCATGTAAATGAAGACATCTGAAGAAGCACACAGGTTTGAAGCGGCTCTAACATTCTATCATAATTAGAAACATTTCAAGAGCCCTGTAATTTCCAATCAAAATTACAGTAATTTCCGATATACAAGCCATGATTCATGACAGAATTTTACATTCCATGAGAGATTACGGTGGCCTGATGTATGACACGCTGAGTACAGCACTAACATAAACAATTCAGTTTAATGTTTAAACAGCACTTGATGTTTAGAATCTCACAATAAAAGAAACATATTATTGTAGAAATTATCACTTTGACAGTGATTGAAGGGTAGGCAGGCATGTGGCCTATAAAGCTATAATTTTTACAGTCCACAGCTTGAGTTTAATCATTTTTATATAACATTTCCAAGATATCCCTTAAGTATTTCATCTAGCATATAACTTAAATAAGAACAACCTTTTCTAAAGCAAAACCACTATCAAGTACCACTACTAACACTGATAAAGAAAAATTTTAGGACAAGCTAAAAAAAATAAAGTATGGTATAGTTAATGCTGCATATTGTAAATACTCTCAGAATTGTCTATTTTTATCAGAAGTTGATGGCAGCCAGGCTATTTTATAAAGGAGAGTTCATTAATGATCATTAATGATCAGGAAAATATATTTGTTTAAAATCCCAAGTTGTTAAAATCTCACCTCTAAATCCCCACCTTGATAATGTTACCAGATACTGTTGTGAAGGGGAAGACAGTTTAGTACTCTCCCAGTCCTTTAAAAAGTATTCTTGGCTTTGAATGAGGGTTTATGAGCAATTGTAAGTTTGCTCCTATAGACAACTCTGCTTTTGATGAGCATAAATTTTCAACATACGAAAATTATACTGATAAAGAACTGCCTTATCTCTCCTTTGTTGTTTTCATCTTGTTGGTAGGGACTTGCAACTTTTCTAATTCAATTCTATTCATTTATAATTCATCAGATTTGGACAGGTTTTCTAATTGTAATTCAATTTGTATGGCTTACATATGGCGTATCTATGAAAAAACTTAAGGTCATTAATGGGCAAAGATATGTGTGGTGGACGTGCTCGTTTGTGTACCTAATAGTTGTGGATGCCTGAGTTGGAACAGAAGAAACTATTACGTTTGTAGTCTTTTAGGATAGAAATCAAGGTCATCTGAGCAATAATGAAACAACAGCAATTCAAGTTACTTGTCCCAGTACAATAGACCACATTGAGAAACTGCCTCTACGTTATGATACTCTTCTGAAAACAACTATTAACTGACCCCGAGATTTCCTCAGAAATCCCTGGTCTGGAGAATGGGTGTTGGAGGAAACAACAAAACCAAGTATCTACTGCCTGAATCTGAACGACACTTTGTTTCATCACAGAGCTCTGTCGGGAATCCTGGAGACCTTTCCCTCTCAGTGATGCAGGTTCATACTGAAAACAGACACCCCTCTGAATGAAACTTGCACTGGCATCGCAGATCAACATTCTCAGTGCCTAACCGAGGTTCTTACCTGGCTTTTGGTTGCGGCAACCTTTGCAAAGAGTGCTTGGGACACTTTGGCGCGCTTCATTTCCTGCTGAATCTCATCATAAATGGAAGCATTAATGTTCATGGTATTGTTCTCTTGTTTCCCATTCCTTTCAGTGGCAATAGTAGCTGTTTTCACCTACAAAACATTTTGAACATGACTGTCATTTTTCATTGGCCAAATTGTTTTGAAGCTTTTCAGGCTCGGCATCCAAACTGGACATTGTTGCTCCTTTTATGATCAAGGTGATCAACAGTGCAGTCATTCAACATTAGTTATTACCCCGAGATCAGATTGCTTAAGTTAAGAAAGTCACATTGTCACAGGTGATTGCATCCGTAATAAGACAGCCACTGCCAGCTGACAAACAGGAATTAGAATGCCATAAAGTAAGTTTTCTGGAAAACAGAATAGTTTCAAAGACTTGAAAACCCTAAACTAATTGTTTCCCAATTACTGTCCATTGCAATTCTAACAAAGGAAATTCACAATTAAAATCATGATGCCCAGTGCTGTATCTTCACTGGGTGCCTGGTGCCTAATAGACAATTGCATCACTAATAGCTATTACATCCTATGGCCTTTTTAATTTTAGACTCTTTTTTTTTTTATGCCTGTTCCTCTTATGTTTCATTTAAAAAATCTTCCATAACAAAGCCATTTGCAGAGCTGCATATTTAAATCTTCTATCCATCCATGAAACAGGTAGAGTGCCTTGCTTAATTATCATAAAGGCTGGTTGCATTTTACACGTGCATGTCCAAGCTGTTCTGTATAATTATTTCATCTTTTCCTGGCACCCCTGTATGTAACTATTTCCTTTTGACTTGTGAAACCAGACAATAAGAAAATGTTTCACAATATTTAACAGAATATTATTGCAAGTTACACAAATTATATAATCAGTGACTTTATAAATACATTCAAATGAATAATCTTGAGTGAAAAATCAGTACCAAAGCCTTTAGTAATAATGATAAGCAGGTGTCAGCAGTAAAAAGACACAAAATTTGGGAGTAAAAATAAAATCTCAACCTCAAAATTTATTGATACTATTACTAATTTCTAAAACTCCAAATTTAATTTTTATTAAGCAGTTATGTGAACCAGTCTGGAAAATTTACGTATGAACTATGCAGTTGCTTTTTCACTAGGAAATTGGTGAAAATGTCAATGAAAAGTTACCCACAGATGCAGGACCCTGTTTCTCCCACCAGATAATTCACTGTGGACCACATCTCTTAGGATCCTTTCCAGAATCTGGGTTTCTGTTCCATCCTGGACAATTTCTCACACATACAATAAGCGATCGAAAATGAAGTCTATTTTGGAATAAATGAATGATTTCTTTTGTCACGAAATGATACACTCCTTTAGTCCCGCTCTAAGTCTTTTGGGCCTACTTCATTTTCCCCTTAATATTTGGTATCAAAAGACGGGCAGAGGTTATCCTAAACAATTTGATCCTCTGCACTTAAGACACTAAATAGGAGTCTTAAAACATGCCTTGGGGCGCCTGGGTGGCTCAGTGGGTTAAAGCCTCTGCCTTCCGCTCAGGTCATGATCCCAGCGTCTTGGGATCGAGCCCCGCATCGGGCTCTCTGCTCATCAGGAAGCCTGCTTCCTCCTCCTCCTCTCTCTCTCTCACTCTCTCTGCCTGCCTCTCTGACTACTTGTGATCTCTTTCTGTCAAAATAAATAAATAAAATCTTAAAAAAAACAACAACAAAAAACAACATGCCTTCTAACTGCTAGCCAGTTAGCAAAATAACTCACCTCTTGCTTATCTGGGAAGCAGCTACATCTTTCCCCCTCAATCCTACCCTTCTAAGCACTAAAACTGTGAAATGGGTGCACCACAGGCCCAAGTGAGGAACAGAGAGTAAGACAGGACAAGCGACCCACTGGTTGGCCCTCACTTGCCACTGCTAAACTCTAAGCAGGAGATGGGGATGGCAAGTGTGTAGGGTCAATTTCCAGAGCCCCCCTTCTAGCTCTGTGACCCCGGAAAGCAAGGG
Source organism: Martes martes (assembly GCF_963455335.1). Lineage (NCBI taxonomy): Eukaryota > Metazoa > Chordata > Mammalia > Carnivora > Mustelidae > Martes > Martes martes. The sequence continues at coordinate 133,346,822 of NC_137888.1, forward strand.
CACTCAACAGAGGTATATTAAGGACTGGAGGCCACTAAGAACATCCACAGGGCTCTGAAGCAACAATCTGCTAAATACCACCTGGGGAGCCAGAAGAGTTAATGCATTACCATAAACTGCCTACAAAGTTGCTTTCCTGAGATTTGCAACTTTGCTCTGGGGTGGTCTTGCTTTGAGGCAAAAGGATAGATTTGATCACCCCAGGGGGTCTCTTTTAATACCTATTTTTCTCACTGTTTAAATGAAAGAGAAAAGAAAAGCCATTTCAATCGCTTTGAAAATTGAATGTTATGGAAATGGGAGCATGAAGCACAGGGCATCGGAAAAAACAGTTCCTTGGTAGCAGTCTGCTTAGCAATCCTTAAGAGAGCGGACTTTGGAAACTTGTTGTTTCCGTATGTTTTTAAAATAATTTTCATTCATTTGTAAAAACTATGTTTAAGAATTTACCTTTGAGGTGGGCTATAATCATTTGTTTCAACCCTGTGATTTGGTTTCTAAAAATTTCGTTAATTTTTTTAATAAAGCAATTACAACTTAAGCGAGAAAGCAAGAATTTTAAATCATTAAAAAAAAAATCAAACAACTGTTTCCTAGGAGCCAATACAATCAAAAGTGGAAAAGACGTCCACATGAAACGTCTAAAAATTTAAAAAAGAGCGACAATTTTTTAAAATATAAAGTAAGAAACTCTATTACTCATTTTAAAAATATTTAGAAAAGCTCTTTATCATCTTGTTGGCTCAGATATGTATCTTATCATAGATAAGCTATTAGAATTCTGGAATCACATTTTTTCCTAAACACAAGCTATTGCTTAAGGGGAACTGACTTGGACAGCTTTTCAAAAATATGAAAGCTGAATTTTTCCCCAGGTAAAAATGGAAACAAAAATCTTTTATACCTCACTCTACTAAGTACTATTTTAGCTTAGTACAAAAAAAATCTTCTTTAATCCTGGTTTAGCTTTTAATATTATATCACACATTAAAATTCATAAAGTAGTTCATTCCAGGCAAAACAAACTACTCTTCAGCTCTTCTCCACAAATAGCACAGGAGGTAAAATAAATGCAGTTGCTTTCCGCATAGCTTTTATCAAGGTAGGGTGTACTACTCCATCATTACGGCGGCGCCGGGGAAGTAGTTAGGAATTGGAGCTTCTACTATTTACCCTTTACCCTCCCACGTGAGGAGAGGGTGCAAGCACTTGGGTCGGCTGGCTTTATATATCTCTAAAATTGTACGTAGAACACAGATTTTCCCTGAGAATCTAATTCTGTTTCTTTCTGGATTGCTGAACGCATCAAATCGTACTAGAAAATGAACTCTAAATACTATATCCATGCTACATACTACATATGTACTACACAAAACGAACTCTACTGTGGTCCTGGCTGGTGAGCGTACTATTCCGTGAATGAGGAGGAACTGCCTGCAAGCCCACAGCTCACGTGTGCAAACACACACGCAATTGAAGTGTGATGTAGTTTAAATAATAATTATGATAACAACAAAGGCTGGCATTTATTACCTTTTTATCACGTGCTGGGCATCATACGTTAGCTCTAACCTGCAGGAAAGCCCTGAGTAAGTACTATTACTGTCCCATTTTAAAATTTGAGAAAACTCTCCGAAAACAAAGAATTTATTCATAAGGCAATGTGAGATCTAAACTGAAGTCTGTCTAATGCTAACGCTTATCTTAGAAACTACTGCTCTTTACTGAAGTTATGATGTTACACAGGATTTCTTTATTTGGAAAAATTCTAACTTTTTAAAGACATGCTGGATCTGCTTTTTGGTGGCCCTTTGCTAAATCTGGCTCATTAATGTCTAATTTTTAGCAAGTGGCTTTGTCACTCGTTTTAGAAATCCAACCTGAATTTATTTGGCAAGGTATGTAAACTATAAATGTTTTCTTGGTAATGTGATAACAAGAAATGTGCTACTTAAAGGTATTCTTACTGGTGAAAGAAAATGGTCCCCATTTTCAAATTTTTGTATATTAAAACTGTTTGAATATCATGGATCTATCTTTTTATACTTTTCTTTCTGTTCTTTTTAGGAACAATATTAATTATTTTCCAAATATGGACCTTAAAAAGTCCTCTAGTATTTTAAAAGATAACTGATGATGGCAAGCATTTTATGAGCATGTAAGATCTTAAAATCATGCTGGCCAAGTGATTCAAAACAAAACTTTTATCAAGTGTTAAGTTCCTGCCCATAACTGAACCCGTTTCATTACATTGTAGAATACTTTGTTGGAAAGAGGGAGAAGGGTGCAGCTATGAGATGAATTATACATTGCTTATACGAACTTATTACATTTTCCAAAGGACTGTTATAAAATAACCTATCTTCTTTTTGAAGAAACTAAAGAATTACATAAAGAGATACAAAAATAAAAAGAAAAAAATCATTATGTAATTCATGTAGAATTTATAACTTGATAATTATAGGCATTCAAACAGTCCTTATGGAAACGGAAAGTGCTAACCTAACTCCAAAAGCCACACATATTAAAACACACAAATAAAATCAGAGTAAGAGCACAACTAAATAGAAATCATCAACTTAAAACTGATCTGTGGAACAAACAAGTTCCAGAAAGTAACCACTAATTATTATTAATCAAACTCCTCCTATAAACTCATCCATAAAATTTGCTAAGCATAATAAGAAAAGAAGCCTTTAGGATCAGGGAGTTTTGGAGGGCTTGGGTTCCCCCAACATTTTCATATGAAGCAAAGTTTGGAAAGGGCTGTTTTCTCCACCATTTCAGAAATGCCCAACTGTCTGAAATCTTCGAGTGGATCATCTGTCAAACATTTAACATATTCTATCAGAAGAAGGTTCTCATTTATGTTCCTCTTCCTAATCTAAAAATATAAAACTTCCCACCCTCTGTGACAAATAGAAGAAGTCCCCAAGTTTCATTTTCCCCTTTCTAAAGTGTCTGTGTTTCAAGGAGGTGGCTTGAGGTAAGAGAATTCAATGAATTCATGGGCCTGAAGGTGTTAGAGAACTGCAAACCATTATCAAGTATAAGATATTCTTATTTCCTGAATTAGAACATGTACATTATAAAAATAGGCTTTCAGCAAACATGTCGGACCTGGAGCCTACTGCTGTAGACAGAGGACAAAACCCATGGCACGGCTGCCCCTCTTGAAGCACATGGGACAGGTTTGCACCAGAGGTATCACACCTAGGCAAGGGCTATAGTGATTCTGATGTTTGGTCTAGATCTTCCCAGGGGAAAGATTCCTTGGAATAAAATGTGCGGCCTGACTAAAAGCAAGAAGTTTCTTCTTAAAGATCATTTAGAATCCAAGTTCCTCAACAGTGTAGGTCCTCAGTCTGGTATGACCTAGGGAAGACATCTCAGTCATCTTCGGTATAACCTCAACTCTACAGGGTAGGAGTTGGAAGAGAATCCAGCTCTCTTGGTCCTCAAGGTGGTCTGGATCTCCTGTGAGCCAAAAGGGACCTCTGCCTTTAAAAAGCTGTTTTCTTTAAGGGCGAATGGGTGGCTCAGTCGGTTAAGCATCTGACTCTTGATCTCAGCTCAGGTCTTGATCTCAGGGTCGTGAGTTCAAGCCCCATGTTGGGGTGTGGAGTCTACTTAAAAATAAATAAATAAATAAAAATAATAAAAAGCCGTACTTTATAAAGAAATCAGGGTTCGTGTCCAACAAGTTAAAGACTTGTCTCAAAATATGTTTCAGATCTCTTCATTTAAGGGGAAATGAAATGCAATAATGGACTCCTCTTTGTCAAAATATAAAATTAAAAAAGACAAAATTCTGCCATCTGTTTCTGTATTTGTGGTTTTGTCCTTTTTCCCCCTTCCATTTTGATCATGTGTCATATGCATATTAAAACCTTAAGTATAGTGTATTGGTTTCCCTTTAAAAGCATTCAATTTCAACAGTTGCAAAACATTACTAATTTGGCTGCTAGAGAAACATTTGTTCCCATCTTAAGTACTCATTTTACATCAATAATACTTTTAATACATTAAAGATTTCTTAAAATGTCATTCATAAAGTCACTTTTGGAGGGTAAAAGGTGAACAAACTGGTTGTGAGCTCTATTACAATAATATTAAGAAATGCAAAGGGATTCTCAGTAAGGCAAATTAAGATACTTAAAGATGCGTATTATAGCAGTGAAATAAAATTATACACACATCAGATAATCATTTTGGAATTTGGTTGGATGGCCAGTAATATCGCATTTCAGAAACATTTCTCCTTTGAAAGAGTTTCACTAAGAATCTGTGGTATCTCCATACCTTCCATGTTCATCATTGGCTAGATATTCCAGCTAAGGGCTTTGCTCTCAAGCCCTCTTGAGAACAAATATAGCAAAGAGTGGCTCGACCAGTTAATCAATAATACAGGCCAAAATAAATTATATTTTCTACCCCAACTTATCAGCAGTCTTTAGACACATATATAGGAGAGCTGTCCAAGAGTATCTTAATAGTATGTGAAAAGAAATACCATTTAAAATTTACTGGAAACTGGGCTAAAGAAAAAACCTGATGAATAAGGACAGCAGAATTAACATTTGGAAAAACAAAAGCACCACGATCATATAAAAAATTAGAAAACAAAAACTGTGTTAAGGAACTACTAAGTCAAATATTTAGATTAAAAAAAAAAAAGAAGAAACAGCTCAATGCTGAAGTTCATACTGATCTTAAGTAAGCAATTCTTTTGTTAGTATAGCAGATTAGGTGATAAGTAAAGTAACTCTTTGCCCAGAGGCCTTCTGTAGAAGCAAAGTTAACTAATGACAGTGTATTAACTCTAAACACCACATACTAAGTGTTAAACCAAGTCCAAAGTACAGTATTTTTTGTTTAATCACTCTTAAAAAGTCATATACATACATATATGGTCATATATAGATATAAATTCATATACATATAAAAAGTCATATATATATGTATATTCTCATTCTTTTTCTTAAGAAATACTTTATGGAAGGCTTTACAGATCAAATTCAATCATTGTGTGTGTAGACCAGTGGATACGTATTACATGCAGATAGATACCATTATTCTGTGCTGGAGACACATGACTTTCTTATCCACAATTACAGCAATGACTTTCTTGCAGTCTGTGCCCTAGACATTAAGACCAAATTGATTTTCATTACATAAAACGGAGAAAACGGACTTCGGACATTTCTACAAAAGATTCATTTCATAACATTACAACATAGAGCTTTAAGAACCTCAACAAGTGACCGAATATTATGTCTATTCCTTATTGATGAAGTTATCTGTGGCAGTTTCATTTTTAGCGCTGTGTGTTTTTTCTATATTTCCATACATGGAAAGGCATTTTGTTTTGTTTCTTTTTAACTGCTGATGAAAAGAAATTAACATCAAGTTACGATTTCAGGATAACATTATATTACAAGAATACTTTGAATTTGTGTTCCATATTCAATTTTTATCAAGTTTTAGCTGACCTTATTTTTAAGGGCTGTACATGCAATAAATTAAATGTGTAAGAAATGTATTTGCCTATTGATTCGAAGTCTAAACCACTTTTATGTAGTAGCTTATACTGCAAATCAACTTGTTGAATCCTCATAATAATTACAGGCTATCTTTAAAATTTGATTTAAAAAATAAAAATATAGATACACATACACAAAGTTACCTGCATGATGAGTTCTGTCCTTTCTAAAAAGTGTGAAAATTTGGGAAATAGAAAATGTGCCCATTTCTGGGAATACGGGTGGAATTCCTTATCAGCCCCATTTAAAGCTGCCTTCAAGGATTGTATTAAACTTAATTATGAAAGATTACAAACGAGATGATGTGTAATTGGTACCAGCTGCACTTCGTATTGGAAAGCATAACTACAAATGGAATTATTTATTTATTTTTATTTATTTACTATTCAAAAGGCAGTTCCCAAACTCATAGGGATAAAACTGACTTTACTACTTTTCTTCCTATTCAGTTTAAAATATTTCTTTACTTAATAATAGTAGTAGAGACAAACATCCCATTTAAAGACTACTTTCACCCCCAAAGAACCCCCAAAAGGAAGTAACACAAAGCAATTTTCTTTCCTCTAATTAGTAGCTTATTGTTTTTATATCCGAATCACTGATTTGGGACCAAATTCTCCTCAAGTCACTCTATGAATTATTATTTTTAGAAAAAGTGGTTATCTATTCATCTCTTTTTCCAATTTCTTGCTGAGATCCTTCCTCAAACATGAAGAAAGAAGGAGAAGGAGAAGAAGAAGAAGAAGAAGAAGAGGAGGAGGAGGAGGAGGCGGAAGAAGGCGGTGGCCAAAGAGGACAGGAGACTTCACCTGGGGAGGCCGGCTGGGCGGTGTGCTTATCAGGGGGGCAGGACCCATAGCCGAGGCAGCATTCAAGCTCCTTTCCCTTTCATCCTGGTAAATCCGATCTCTTTCAGCTTCTGGTAACTGCAAGAAATTCTGCATAGCCCGAAGGTTTACCAGCAAAGACTGGGATGCAGTCTTGGGGTCCTCTTCCTTTCGGAGGATTTCTGAAAGCAAGCCCTGCAGGGAATGAAATGTACAGGGTGAGCTAGCTCCTGAGCTCTGCCCAGCCAGCGGTGATCCTTCCCTCTCCTCTGCTCTGTTTAGAAAATGAACAGTCAAAAGCATTAATTCTGCATAGAAATATGTTAGTTACAACTGAAGTGGTAGAGAGGAGAGCCTCAATTGTATTCTTAATTTTATTAAGCATCTGCTTTACATATAACACAAACTGAAACTGCCTAATTGGTCTCCTTCCTTTGAGAAGCTTAACTTGCCATGAAATCTTTCACAGAGAGAGACGATCGAAGTTAAGAATAAATGAAATGCTCATAATACAACAGCATTGAACTGTATAGTTCTCAAGCTGCCCAGACAAAGGCAGTGGAATGCCGAGAGCCCAATATGTAAAGATACAAAGCCACTTCTAGGGAAGGAGAACTTTCAAAGAAAATACCAGAAAATGAATTGTAACATATTAGAAAAAAGAATATTTCTAAAGCATGCTATGTTTTCATAGGCAATATTTTAAGTTATCCTTTAATTTTCAAATTAATGACAAGTGATTCCTTCTATTTAACATTTAAGGAAACTGTACAGACTACCCTGAATAATTCTAAATACTATCATGCTATAACTATACCTCTGGGTAACAGGTTGAAATTCTGAACTTCAGAAATCGTTGATTAAATTTGAAATATATAACCCCATTTTTACATTGCAAAAATCCATAATGGCATGCCCAGGAAAAGAATACTATCAAATTCTGCAGTCGCCAATTTTTTTAAGGAATAGAAGTCTTTATTAGTTATAGAAGAAATTTAAAAACCATTAGTAAGCTCCTTTAAGGAGTATCTCTCTCCCCAAATACTAGAGCATTAATTGTCAACTATTTTTTTCTTTTTTAATTTTTGGAAGAAGCCTTTCAAAAATAAATGGGTTTCCTCATTTTTATTTAAGGAATTATATGAAATAAAGGATTACAAAAATTTTCTGCCCATTTGATAGGAGCTGAGCACCCTTTACCTCTTTCATCTTGTGCATGAAATAATGCCTGGAATACCAAGTCATATTTGCTTTCTACATTTAGCCAGAATATCAGTTTATCACAAGATAGCTCCAAATAAAATGCTGTCAAGATCTCCACGTCATTTGTAAATTTCACATACCAATAACCCTGCAGAAATGGTGAAAGGGAACATTTGGGGAATGGGAGGCAAAGTGTCATATCAAACTGATTGAGACTAAGACGATACAACATTTGGAATTTTTCATGATTCCCTGGAAGTGCAAACCTGTTTTGTTCCTAATTCCTCAGGGATAAGGTACTATATTGCCTACATATAACACCTCGTTGCAGACAATATAAAAGCACTGTCCACTTTAAAAATGACTCAAAAGAACCTCCAATAGGCTGAGAGGGCTTATAAGTAAATTTCAGTCTCTCACTTGGTCCTGCATCTGAAACCTGGAGAGTGGACCTGAACTTTCAGTTTCCCCATTAAAAAATGTGACTGAAGAATGAAGGGTGCATGTTCTTTCATTCATAAGACTGACAAGTAATGCTGCAACTGTGTTTATACAAGAATAAAACATCCAGTCAATTTAACTAAAATTCAGTCAAACAGGCAGTCAATCATCCAGCTATTTAATTTGCACAAGGCCAACTAATTAGATTGACTGTGTTTCTGATGTGTCACATTGAAACCGAAAAATACAGGTCTCAAAAAAAACGCCTGAAAAGAGGTGTAAAAAAATAGTCCTTGCTCTCTACTTTTCCCCACCAAATGTCATATATTAGAAGATGTGCTTGGCAAAGCAATATATACGAACTACAAAGAAATCAACAGACGAAATGTACAATATAGTTAAATACAATGTTATCAATTCCTTGAATAGAATAACCTAATATTCATTTCTGTCATCCCAGCACAATGCCTACCACATAAGTGTTTGATAAATATTTACTATGTGGATTAATTATGTGTATTCAGACCACAAAAGGAAAAAATTGTAAATGACTAATAGAAACTTAAGAACTAAGATATGCTACTCATGGGTAAATTCTAATGGAAATTCTTAATTTAATCAAGGTAAGGCTTCAATGAAAAGTTATATGGCACTTTGTAAGACATTTATCTACCTTAACTGTTCAGAAATTTAAAAAAAAAACAGATTAGGTCAAAAGAGATCCTATAAATACTCAGCATGTTACTGTATTTAGGAAATTTGAAATTAGACATTTATAAATCTCAAATAACAAAATACTCTATCATCTCTATTAAAAATGTTTTCTGAGACAGCAGAGAACTATAGTGAGAAAAGCAAACACATGAAAAAATACATAAAATATTCTCTATCAAGTCGTGTTAATATGAAACTTAGTCATTCCTGCATGTTTAAACTAGAAGATAGTAGGTCACTTGGGAGAAAATTTAAAATTTCCTCTACCCAGATTTTGATGTTGGTATGACTTCCCAGTAGAGCATTTAAAGTATTTTAGGGGCAAAGCGTTTATTTCCACTTAATTATTCTACTGCAGCAAGTAAAGTTTTTCTGCCTGCAGTATGTTAAGGTCTAAAGAGATATTTCAAATCCTCGAACACTCAAAGAGCTCTAAAGCAGCCAGTGTAGACAGTGTCAGGTGTTTTAGAAACCTTTGGATTTTTTTTTTTTTTTTTTTTTTTGGCCCAGGCTTTCAATGAGGGGAGTGCCCCCTGGTGGAAATGCTTGAAAATATTGTTAGAAAATGTTTTGATTAGAATGTGTTAATTATCCCCCTCCCCCAGAATGCACGGTCTCATCCTGTTCAAGTTGTTGTTATTTGAGCAGGTACATTTATGCACCAAGATGTACATGGTCCCTCTTTCTTATTTCCCATCGTCAAAAATATACTTCAGACTTAGGTCAAGGTCATTTGTAGTAATCCCCTGTGAAGAGTTAAGAGGTATCTATTACCAAAATCTTTTCTTCGTGCTAAAAAGTCATATGTCAAGGTCATGATGTACCTTACTTGCTATCTCAGAGAACACACTAAAACACCAGGACTGAAACATTATCATCAGTACTGTGCACCATAAGTCTTCGGTGAATTTACTGAACAAAGTCAAACAAAATCATCAGTCACTCTTGTTTCTGAAGAGAACTTGAGAATTTGTGTTATGTAGTAAGTTACCAACAACTCATGAATATTAATTTTATTGGAAATGAGACTCTGCTTTTCATTTGGACTTTACATCTTCAAATAATGCACTATGTGCTTTATACATAAAAACAGAATTATTCTGCATTGTCATTACATAGGGGTTAAGTGAGTATTCTAATTTTTTTCACTTAAAGAGTGAACTTACTGATGAATTCCTAAACCTTTTTTACATTCCAAAAAGAGTTTACAAGTTATTACAAGTAAAATTCATTAGTAATTGTAAAAGAAAGAAAAAACCTTCAATAAATATTATCAGTACTTCCAAAAGCTAATTATGAATTCTTTAAAACAGCAGATAAGCGAAAGAGACTGCCAATCAGAACAAAAGGCCTGTCTGGCCTCCCGTTTGTCTCCTCTTTGAACATAATCACTGATTCAAATAGATTTTATCAGCTTCATGGAACTTCAAAGCCCTCAGAAGGAAAATATGATTTCATGAAACCTCCCTCTCTAAAAAGAAAATACGTAGAATATTCTTCAAGACTACCTGCCTCTGTTGTTTTGTGAATTTTTAATCATATGTCCAGGTGAAAGACTATTTTCAACTCCACCTACTACACTGGACTCCTGCCAAGTAAGTTATAAGCAGACGCATTTATCTCTGTCGCTTGGGAGGCTAAACGAGAGCTGTCACATTGGGGTAATAGCACCTTTTTACCTTTTATTCAATAGTGATATGGATAGTGGACTTTCCTTAAATTACACTGTGAAGAATTATAGGAACACAGTAGCAATTTCTGTTATACTTAAGCAGGCAAATTTCTCTCCACCACATAATTTACAGAACTCAAATTCAATAAAACATTACATGATGGTCCATTACTGTTATCAGTTTTGAATAATCCATCTTCATTCTTTATTTTACTGGAAAATAAAGTGTGCCAAAGACAAGGTGGGGGGGATAGAAAAAAGGGAAAAAAGCCACAGAATGGGATCAGAGTTAAACTCTGGGTTTTATTTTTTTAAAAAAGGCACTAATAAATATATTTGCTTCTATCACAATCCTTCAATCGCAGTAATACAGAGAAGTGAACTGAAAAGTATAAATCTAGAAGCTTTGGCAATTATTTTTAGCCATAGGTTTCCATTAAAAAGACATCAAGTAGGCATAACTGAATGAATGACATATGCTAAAAGCTGGTATCTTCAGTAGCAATTAAAGAACATATGCCCATCAATTCAGAAGGGGAAAAAGTCCTTAGAACAGGTAATTATATAAATTTCACCATAAATTTTCAGAAAAGGTAAACTTTTTTTTCTTTTTTAATAGTCAAGTGTGAAAGTCTTAAGAGAGGGGTTTTATTAGGAGACCCAATTAGGATGATGAGAAAATTCTTCCGTTAAGACTTAAAACATGAAATCCAGGATTTTAAAGTTGCACAGAGCTGTCAATGACTAAAATGGTCTCAATTCATGATAGTATTATCTATTATATTAATGTTTTAACATACTGTTTATAGGGTACCAGTTTCTTTATCTGATCATATCATAACTTTATATTTGCATGTACATATTTTACATTATTTTTTAAAACTTGGATTAGGAATTGCACATTGTAATAAGTGCACACAAATGTGTGATGTGCGATTTAACTGCAGAGCTCCTTGTCTATACATATGCATTAGCATGTGTATTTTCGTACTCCACACTCACACCATACACTCTCACTCTGCACCTGCTTTTATTGAAATGCATACACTTTGAAATAAACACACTACATGCATTCATATGAATGTATAATCATTAAAATAAATGCAGCTGTGTGTGTGCACGCGCGTGTGGTTTTTAAGTATGACCACCAAAAACACATGTATGTTTGCATGTTCAAAAGCTCGTTCCCAAAAAGTGAACACTTAAATATACATAGACAATTACGCTTATTTAAGTCAAACAGCTTCAAATACGGCCAATATCCACTTCGACTGAGGATACCAAATACTAATATAAAGGTCTAAAACCAAATCCCTCTATCACCCTGGGCTCCAAGTAATTTTTATGGTAGTAACTTTCTTCTAAATTAGCTATTTTAAATAAAGAGAGCTCGATACCAAAGCTGTCACTGTTTCATTCCCCTACCACCCTCACAAAAATTTAAGTCACTGTTTTTGATGTTAACCACAGAGATAACTATCTTTTTAAAGAGATTAATATGGCATACAAAGAGAGCAAATTCTAATTCTGCCTTCTTCCCAGCAACAAATCCTAGAGATATCCATGGAATCAGTCCCTGTGAGAACCAGATGCAGAACAAGTGGTCAACTCTTCAGAATAATGGTGTGACATCACAACCCAAGAGAAGAAAAACGGTAGGGACGGATAGTAACTTCACACATCCCTCAGCTAACCTCTTTTGTCATTCTTCACCATATAAAATACATTCCTTAGTGCTTTAAGAAATAACACATTGCTCAATTTTTAAAACACTTATCAGTAAATCTGTATTTCATTTGTGTTCATGTCAATGTTGGCTTTGTGGGTTTTCAATTAAGTTGACAAGCATTTTACTGATCTTTTATGTAGAGACCTATTTTTTCCCAGTACTGAGAAATACTAGAAGTTACTGCTATTTCCAAAAATAAAGAATGCTGCTAGAAACAGGATTATCTAGAAGTTCACTCTTGATTCATTCATTCATTCATTCATTTAATTTTTTAAATAATTACTTCCCACTGAATATGGTATCACGAAATTTACGGGCTAATAATGAACACATTTTTTAAGTTGTAAAAATAGAGAAGTAAGTAAAATCATACAATTTTAACCTGAGACATAACCTTCTGCAACTCCTCTTTAAAAAAGACAAATGATGCACAAAGAATACAGATAAAGAAAGTGAAAACAAACACTGATTTAGTTAAAGGCTTTGTCAGGCCTCCTAACTTCAATCCAGTTAAGGCAAGCCAAAAATAAGTCACTGCTGGGATTCTCCTAGATATGGAAACTCTGCCAATAAGGAACTAATACTAGATTATTTTTGTACCAGAATCTCATTGTTATAATCATGTAATAAACAAAATAACTTAAATATGAAAGGAAAGTATGAGCCAGGCCAAAAAACAAATTGACGAAAAAAACAGTGGTAAAACAAGAAAGTTGAAAGGACATAATGTCCTCATTTCTAATCAAATTTACGTGTTCTCTTGGTTTTTTTAGTGTGCCTGGGCCAAAAATAAAAGCCATACGAACCATACTAATTTCCAAAAAAAGAAATTAAAAAAAAAATCCTCTCATTCACAATTTAATAGAATGGATTTGTTTCAGACTTTTCATCTTAAGGCCTTCCCATATCTTACTACCACTCTTTCTCTAGGTCCTTCTAAACATCTTCCCTGCTGATAATATCTTCACAGGTATTTGCCCAGGAGGATAAAGGTGTGAACATGGTGTATACAGATCTCAGGGAGAAGTCTGCAAACTAAGGCCTGCAGGCCAAAGCTACCCCTGGGCCTGTTTTTTGTAAATAGTTTTCCTGAAACACTAGGACACTCCCATCTATTCACCTATTGTCCATGGCTGCCTAACACCAGACACTGTGACACAGCTCTTATGGCCCTCAAAGCCTAAAATGTTTGCTATCTGGGCAATTACAGAAAATATTTGGTGGTTTCTGATCTAAAGAATGAAGTTTAGAGGAACATTAATAATAATGTAAAGAGGGGAGAAGACAAAGCTAAGAAACATTTCAGGTTAATAGGCCCTATGTATACATATCTGTATACCCACCCCCCCCATGGCTGTTCAAATTAAAGGGTAGAAATTGCTAGTGAGTACCACAATGTTTTGGGGGTTTTCCGCCCTCAAAAAAGTTGTAGAGGAACATAAACAGGGGATGTTAACATTTTATGTCTGATATAGGGGTAACAGGAAAGATAGTAGGCTAGAAGCTCAGAGTCCTACCAATGGCCCTGATAAAGTCATGAAATGCTTCTCAATCTGCTTCTACTACCAGCCTATGATTCCGCTATGTAAAAGCATAGGTAATGACCATTTGAAATATATTTGACACTGAATTTATCCTTTCAAGGCCCTTGAGACGTTGGTCTGTATCTCTCTTAGTAAAGGAGGTTTATGAGAGGGAAAGGAGTGACAGAACTTAGGTACCACCAAGAACAGACAGCGTGACCACACGACAAGAAGGATTAAATGTTAACACAGAGTAAAAGAATCAGCATTAGTGAAAGGACTAAAGAGAGAAGGGAGAAAAAGAAAAGAGAGAACCATTACTAAGAAAACAAAACTGACCTGAGTTCTGTTAAAAGCCACACGTGCAAATACTGCCTGGGAGATTCCTGCTCGTTTCAGTTCATCACGTACCCACTGGTAGATTTCGGAAGACACCTCTGTGTTGGTTGAAACCTGTTGCTCCAAAGGCTTATTCATAGATCTACTGACAGGGGGAGGGTGGTTCAAGTATTGTTGGTTTAAGGACTGCTGGGCTAAAAGTCTATTCACTGCATACTGCTGGTTCAGCAGCTGAGCCATCACCAGCTGCTGGTTGACCAATTGAGGACTGATGGGCGTTGACACGAGCCCAGGGTGCAGGTTCGGTAGAGGGGTCCGGACAGAGGGCTGGCTGCCATGGGAGAGCTGCGCGGGGGATGGAGGCTGCTCGGCTGTGTTCCCTGGGACCGGCTGCTGGCCAAAGTTGACGTGATTGGCACCTTGCTGGGATAGTTCAGAGAGACTATCCATTTCAACTAAAGCAGACAAAAGGAAAGTCATGTTAACAGTGATAGGTACGCTGATAAGGATTTCTGACCATTTCCTAAACAGAGACAGTAGGCACAGGGCACATTAAAGATCCAATTAAACTAAGAAAATTTCAAGATGGAACTCAACGGCTATGTTTTTACTTCCCTCTTCTGCACAATTCTACAAATTCTGAAAAGGGGACTATCAGGTACTTCCTGTCTAGTTATATAATGCAGTTAGACTTAAGGCATAAAATTAGTATTTTTAAATTCTAGTTCTCCAAGAAGGCTTATAAGCAATGGTTATTTTAAATTAAGATAGCTTCTAGAAGAACACTGATTGTTTAATAAGAACTAGAGCTAAGAAAATAAATGCATTAAAGCAGAAAGAAATATACGTTTATTTTTCCATGATATATATTAACTGTTATTACTCGAGGCAAAAGGTTTGAAAGGGAAAAGAGGACATAAATGTTATCTATGTTCAATTTTTACCTAGCCATGAATATATAAAGAAGTAATCAATATAATAAATAAAGTGATCATAATGATAAGTAATAATAACTGAGTACATATTGAACACTGGGTTCAGTATCTTCTATGGCTTGCTTCATTTAATTCTAACTATCATGGGTGGCAGGTATATCTGCAAGAGAATGAAGCAAATGATTTACTGTATTACAAGCCAGTATACCCAGTTTTGCTAAGATCCAAATGTCTCTTGAAGAAGCTATGGCTATCACCAGATGCTAAAGACAATCTTTCAAGGAAGGGGCGGGGAGTCATCCTGGTACAATGGTGATACTGTCATGATTTTGCAATTTATTACCACCTACCAGGATGAATGCTTCTCCCTTGGCTAGGTCCCTAATGTGGATTGGCTGAGAGTCAGCTGTAAGTATGTCAAATGCTTTGCTGCCGCAAGGAAGAGACTGGTTTGATGCTCTTAAATGGAAAGGCCGAGCATGGCTGGTGTACGTAAATAGGTGAGTCTTCTCCAAATAGCACACCATGTTTCTCATGTATACTCTGGCTTGATTTTAATCATCATTTCTCTTGTTATTAAATATTCAGGCTTTATATTTAGAGGAACTTATCACATTTCTATAATCACTGATATATGCAAAATATAACTAAGAATTGGGAAAGAAACCTTCCATTTCTACCAGTGATATCAGCCCAAGTGGGCCATTCACAGGGAATAGTAATTCAAGCAATTATTCCAAAAATGATGCATTGTCTTCATTACAGCTCTAAGCTATAAAAGGCAAAGAATCTGTTTTGGTAGATGGATGGCTTTGCTTCAAATATTAAAAGCTAAAACATGCTCAAAATTCAGGTTCTCTTGTTTCTTAAAATCTTTAGGAGAAGTCATTATTGTTGTTGTTGTTATTAAATGGATGCAATGGAAGGAAAGAGAAACAGATTTAAATCAGGGCACAATGCTATGCATATTAAACATCCCATTCCTATATTATTGGGAAGGTACAAGTACGTGAAAGAAAACATTAATAGAAATTAAAACATTAACCTTGATCACAGTGTTTGGTTTTGTAACACTAGCAAACTCAAGAGGGAGAAAACGTCATAACCTTAATGCTCGGGCACAACACACAACTTTTATCTGCCGTTTTTGTTACACTGCCACTAATTTTTAATGCATTTACTGCATAACGCATAGTGACCTGAAGTTACATGTGAAGATGTGCAGCCATACTAGAATTAAAAGTTGAAAAATGGTGTAATGAGGTCTCCGGTATGGACGGTAAAGCAGTGTGCTAACTGAAGTGCCTATCTAGAGGGGCTGGCGATGAGACCTATAAAAATCACTTGATCTCCCCCCCAAAAAAAAAAAAAAAAATCACTTGATCTCAATTGTGGAAACTATAAATACAATTTAATTTCCTTAAAAATTGGGTGTAAAAATAGGCACTTTCTCTCAAACAAAAACAAAACACATAAAAGCATGATTTATCTCTGAGAGAAATCACAGCTAATATTAGTTATTCAAGGCCTGGTTAGGTCTTCACTGAGATGTTAAAAAATGACAGCTTCCCTCCTCCCGCCTCGATTTCCTGCATGTCTGACAACCAAGTCAGTTTGGCTGATTTAAACACAAACATTTATTGAATTTAATTATCTCATTATACTCATACCCACTCCCCACCCTCAAAGAAACATTCTAAATTGATCTCTAATTGGGCAATCACAAGACCTGGCTTTAGATGTGACTTTGATAAACCCCCAAATGACACATAATGGTATGTAGCCACCACTGCAACAGTTTTTTGCTTACCCATCATATCTTTTGTCTTCTTGAAATGTTTGTACCACCTTCCAAATTCTTGACATTTTGCTGCTGAGACATTTGCATAGTAAGTGCTGTTCACAATGGAAGAAATCATACTCTGCATGAAGAGGGGGGGAAACATTTGTAATACATATCGGCACAAGATGGAACACAAAAATGATCCCAATTGTATAAACGGTATTTTTTTTTAATTAACTGAGTACCAGCACATTTCTGTTTCGCACTTTGGCCTAAAGCCTCAACTTCTTAAAATTCATTAAGTAGTGTCTCAAATGCTTATTTATGTACAAAGCAAGAGTCCACTGAGACCAGTATAAAGCTATCAAACCAACAGACTTTGCTCTAGTATCTATGGAACTTCTATCAATGTCATCTATTCTTAGGCTGACAAACCTTCACTGATCCCAATAAATCCAAGTACGTGAAGATGACTTTATGATTGTAATTCATAAACACTACTTTGAAGTTAAGTGACTGTACCTTACACCCTTGCTATTCAAAGTATGGCCCAGAGACCACCAATTTTGGCATCACCTGGAAGTCTAGTAGAAATGCATAATTTGGGGGCCGCCTGGGTGCCTTAGTTGGTTAAGTGTCTACCTTCAGCTCAGGTCATGATCCCAGGGTCCTGGGATGGAGCCCTGCATCAGGGTCCCTGCTCAGCAGGAGGGCTGCTTCTCCCTCTCCCTCTGCCCCCACACCACCGTGCTAAATAAAGTTTAAAAAAAAAAAAAAAAGGAATGCATAATTTGGGGCCCTACAGTTTAGCAAGATTCCCAGGGGATCTAAGTACGCATAAAGTTTGGGAAACACCATTTGTACTTTCTACTCCAATTAGCACTCTTCAAAGGTTAACTGACCACATTTAAGGAAGAAAACAAACTATTCACAGAGATCCTCATTCAGAGAAAGAAACATTCTACAATCTTACCGCTAGCTTCAAGTACAGTAAAGCCAAGTTCTGCATTTCAAACTAACCATAAAATTTAAAAATATACACATTTCATGCTTACTAACTCTCAAAGATACCACAGAAAAGAAAATGACCTATTTTGTCATTTGTCTTCACTCTGCTTTTAATAAAAACCCTGAAAACAAAGTCAACAGTTTAACATATAAAAACAAAGATAGGAATGAGAATAATTTGGGAGTTCTTTTTAAAAAATTTTTAACTTATTTTCAACAAACAAAAGTGTTTTCTTCCCAGCAAATTTTGGTTATGGTAATTTCAGTAACTTAACTCATTTTTATTTTTAATCCTAATGCCCATTTACCTAGTAGCGGTTCAACTAATTTCCAACTGCATTTTAGGAATAATTAGACTTGCACCACCCACCCGCACCCCACTCATCTGTGTGGAAATGTGAGAACTCACATTTCAGACTTCAGTTGGTCTATGGTGAAATAGTTTACAAAATGCAGCATTGTCTGGGAGGCAGGGAACAACCAGAAAAGCCGGTTTGGGGACAAAAGTATTTTTGTATCATTATCTTCTTTTAAGCTACTTCTAATTTAAAGTTCTTTTGGTTATTTTTGATTCTCCTGACATCCAATATCAGTGTTAATTTTGTAACATGAACATATTCCTGTAATATGTAACTCTTGGGGATCTTTGAAGAATTTCCAGTGAAGGATAAGCCAGAGTCGTATTATTTACGTAAAACATGGCCATCTTTCCTACGAGGCACCAGGATTTTTTTTTTTGGACACTTTCTATTTTATAGTCATTTTCACATTTTATATTTCTAAAAAGACATTCTTAATGTGCTTGCAGTTCTCTGCCATTAATCCAGTGGCCTGCAATTTTACTAAGAGCCTCCCTCAGTCCACAGTACAAAAAGATACTTAGCAAAGTTGCCAAAACCAGAGCCAGAAGATTACCTGATCCAGTTAACAATCCGTCAGCTTTAATCACACTTACTCTATTGTAATAATGGATCAATAAAGTCAGACACTAATAAAACTACTGAGATGGCTGATGGATAATGGTGATTCTGCAAATGGATGACAGTTGATGTTCTTCCATTTTGATCCAATTTTTAAAAAATTATTACTCTTATTCCTAGACATTCTGGCAGTTTCTTAAATGTCAATATAATAGTACAGACAAGTTTTAGATGTAGTTTAGCTCTTAGTTTTAAAAAATATACAGGAATTACCTAAATTCTGCCGAGGTTTCTGACAGACATTGTCTGTTTCAGTTTGCCAATAGTTCTGTATATGAAATTTGCTCTTTGCCGCACACCTACTATGTGCCCGACTGGTACGAGGGATACAAAGGCAGATTGAGACACAGCCCCTGCCTGTAAGAAGTTTACCATCTATTAGGGAGACAGATACATCAATAGATCACTTCAATTTAATGTGATTTAGGAGGCCAACAGTGGAAAATACATAGGGGGACAAAAGGAAGAATATGTGGTATGTGGAAAATCAACCCATCTGAAATATTTTTATGACTTTGGAGCCCATATGTAATAGTGCTATGTGGTTCATTATTATCCATATGTGGAAAATAATACCCATATGTGCCCGATCATCAAAGCTTCCTCCTACCCTTATTTAACCCTAACCTGGAAGGCTCTGTCCTTAAGTGACTTTCTGCATGCTTTCTACTCTGTCAAGTGCTGTGTGCTTAAGAAACTCTGATTAATGTAAATATTAGCCCAAGCAAGACGTAAATCAAAAGGCTAATCCACTGGTTATGACACATGCCAAAGCCACTATTTAAATTCTCTGACTTTCTGTACTTTCAGGGGACTGGGAAATAGTCCATAATTCAGGTAACATGGGGTAACCTCTATTTTTATTGGAACAATCTGCAGTAAACTGTACAACTAACCTACTCAAGTGGCCACTGCATGAGGACTTTTTTTTTCCCTAGCAGTAAAGTCCCTATTGGAGACTCAGGTGTGGCATCTGCCTAGCCTGTGAGTTTCAAGGGCAAGAAAGAGAGATTTCAGAAAGTTAAGGGGCACATAACATATGAAAGATCACATTCGGTACTGGTTCTTAAATTTGGAAAGTCATAAAGAAACATCTATTATTTGGATAACACAAATAACAAAATCAAGGGGAGTACTATTTTTGCCAGAGGATGGGGACAGGCAGTGCGGTAGGCAGACCAAGATCCATGGTTTTAGGAAGAGATGCTTGGGATTCTTATGTCAATCAAAAAAGACTCTGGTTCAAACAGATTACACTAAGTTGTGAGTTTATACAGCTCTAGGGCTCTATATTCTTTTCCAGCCCAAATGTCTGGCATCTACTAAACACACACTAAATATTCATTTGATGAAAGAGGAGAGCTAAATCTGCATTTAAGTCCAAACTGTGTAGCACACTGGCAGCGTGACCTTGTTCAAGGTACTGACCCTCATTTTATCATAATCCCCTTTACTAAATGGGAGTCATAGCAGCACTCACTTCATATGGTTGTTCTGAGAATCCTTTCAATTTTAGGCATTTTTTTTTCATTCATTCAGTAGATATCTACTGAACTCCTACTATGTACGAAGCACTAGGCAAGTTATTAGAAAAATAATGACCTGAAGAGAGATGCTATCTACACTTACACAGACAATAAATAAAATAGTGAATGTTATGCAATTAGCACAGAGCTGGGAACATACCCGAGTATGGACTTAGGAGATGTTAATTACTATGACAACCCTCTGTCCTCCTCCTCACTGGCTTTTATTATATGGTCACATTTCAGATCAGTCGAAAGACTACGCTTTAAATAACAGAAGAGTATCAGAGAGACTTTTCATTTTAAGTCAAATACATTTTCTTATGAAGAACAGAGAGTATACTAACTAAATTTATTAAGTTATAAGTTGGGTCAAGGGACAATGAGAAAACACCAAAGGAAAAAAGTATTCCCCCCATTTGTTTCAATATTCTAATCTGGCAATAGCTTGTGAGGCTGGCCTACAACCTGGTAGCAGGCCTCAGGAAGACAAACACCACTTCTCTGACTTGGATTTTCCAGCCATGCCCTATCCCCTCTCTGGCTAATAGCAGCTCATCCTTCAGGATGGAGCTAAGGCATCCCCCCTTCTGCAAAGCCTTTCCTGATTTGCCTTGGTGTCCATCCAGCACGTAACACCTTCCCAGCACTTTTCTTGCTGCTGTGAGTCTTGGGGCTTATCCCTGAAAGGCCTGGACTTACCACAAGGCTGGGCACGTATTAGGTGATCAATCAAAGGTTTAAAGGTCACTGAAATTAGCCATTACTGCAGGCTACCAGAAAATCCTTTTTTTTGTCCCTAAAGGTGAAAGGCAATGGCAGCTTGTCACATGAATCTTTTTAAAGGCATCACTTTTAGCTGTCATGATAGAACTCATAGTTTAAAGAAACTTTGTTCATTAATTTGCAAGAGATCCCTTCCCAGGTTTTTCAAAATACATCCACACAGATGTCTCGGAAGTCGCAGTGCTCGGTGGTTATGTTATTCCAGTTCTCTCTCTCTCTCTCGATGTCTATTTATACAAGCTCTCCAAAGCACTTTGAAAAAGGCACAACTTGTCTCCCAAGGTTTCCTATTCAGTGGCCGGTCTACGTAAAATGTCAGCGTCAAGGGAAGGAAATAATCAGGCTGACCAAACTCAGTCCGCTCAAATCCCAGGTTCAAATGCTACACAGTACACCAACCCATGAATAGGCCCACCGCTTCCGGGGTTGGGAAACGCAGTCTGAAAGTTGGCAGAAATTGGCTGTGGGTCTCATAACCCCAGTGTGACACAATATTCTCATCCTAGGAGCCAAGTTGTAAGCTTTTCTAAGATCCATAAAGCACATGTCTGCTCCCTATGAAGAGCTTCGGTTCTTTCTGAGAGCCTGCTGAAGTTCGGATCTGAAAGAATGCCATCTTCACAGAAACCCCAGTACTCTAGAATGATACCATCTGCCACAGGCTGAGCTTCCTTTTCAGCCAAATACATTATTTATAACCTTTCTAATTGTGAAAAGGTAAGGGTGGAATTTTTCTAAAGCCTGACTTAGATATAGTTAGAACATTCTGAACCTTTGCTCTCAAATACTGCAGGTCTCCAAATGTGAAAAAACAAAACCACAAAAAACCCATCAGGAATTGGTTGAGGTCATATCCTTTTTCAGGATATTATATATTCTTTCAAACCCCTACTAGAATATCACTACGCTGTAAGTATATATTTAGAACACATTTAGAAACTGGAGGAAGACTGTTTTCTTCTTCTACTTGGTCATCCTAGTAGTCAATGAAGAGGTTTAGGGAGAGGTGAGGCCTTGGGGGAGAGGGGGAGCGATTAGCAATTGGGGAAAGGGGTGATCTGATTACCCTTAAAATTGCTTTGTTGTGCCTTTAACAACAACAAAAAAAAACCCACCCCAAAACAATGCTAATCAGGTTATTCAATCATTTAAACCAAAACTGTTCATGCTTTTCTGCCAAATCAACCAACCACAGCAAAATCTGTTATCTCTGATTGCTCAGCTTCCAGTCAAAAAACAGTTAACCCCCACTATACCAAAAGTTTTCCAAAATACCCTCCCAGCTCTGCGTGCTCATGGAGAATAAAGAGAGAGCCATGTCATCTTTAAAGGGTAATTGAAGTGCTGTACCATATTTGCATATTACAATATACTCTAATAAACTAAACAGCCTGTCCCGGAAGCCAGCAGCTCCCTAGCATTTCATCTGCTCTCCATACCGGCTTTCTGTGCACTATATATATATTTTTTAAACAGGACTGGGATATCACCAGCAAAACTTAGTAAAGACTTGCTGATGGTTTCCCCGAGGTGGGAGGAGGTAGCAAGAGCATCATGTACAAAATGGTGGCTCACCCATGTTTAAAGCTTTCAGGCTCCATCAGCAGAGAGGGCAAAGGCTACAACATCTTATTTACACAATTATCTAAATACGATTAAACAGCTGATGGACAAATATTAAACTGGAAAATGTATAGTCATTTCAGCTTAATGTAATCCTCTTTCTGTAAACACCCAGGATGATTTTTTTCAACCAGAACAGTCCTGACATCTCATAAGCCTAAGGGTGAATAGCAAGAGATTGTTTTTGATAGTTATAAATATTCAAAAGACATGCAGACCATCTGCTTTCATAATACAGGTAAAGCAAGACTGAAATGGTGACTGCTGTATAAAAATGATTCTTTTAACAAAGTCTTCCTCTCCTCGAAAACTATAAAGACAGATGTCAAAAACTGTTTACACAGAGCAATCAGGAGCGTGCAAAATGTAATATTCCTTTTACACACAGTGCTTGCTAAAGAGATTTTTTTTTCTTTTTCTTCCCATCTGTGTGTTGCAACACATTTCTACAAGTTAAAAACATTTTTTTCAAACAGAGATCTCATGAATACCCAAAAACATGCTATCTGGTTTCTGAATGCTAATTAATTTCAACTAAGGAATCTGAATATCTTTTTCTGTAGGAAGGAATGTATGTTTTGAATTGGAATACTCCAGAGACAGCAAGGGAAATAATCTCGCTCAGGTTTAATTCTATAAGGCGATTTTCATGGTTCTACCTTGTCTGTAATATATATCTGCTATGTCCACGTTTTAAATGAAAGCACATTACTGCTAATGTCTTTGGCATAAAGTCTAAAATAATTGTTTTCTGAAATAAATGCCCGCACATGTGAAATGTACATACAGAAACCTTTAACTTCTCAGTTGATGCAGAGTGATGCATAAAACCCTACAGTTAATTTTCAGGACTGGAACACTAATCTTGACAGTAACCTTTTTATATATTGTATTAATGGCACAGAGGCATTAAGCACCTTTTTATAATTTTCAATAAAATGAGCATTTACTGAACAATCTGTCAAACTGCTGGCTCCCTATTCTTTTACATTTTTATTTTTCGAGAAGTGTAACTTCATAGACTCTGATGTCCCTCTTCTTTCCCCATGTCCTGTCTGTCTAGGGCCTGAATTTCCACAGCAGTTTTTCATATGCGTGTGAAAAGCTCAAAGGTCAAACTTTAATTTTGGATCAAATGGAATCAACTCCACATTCAAGTACAATTTTAAAAGGGATTCTCAGCAAATGAAGTTTTCTTTTGATCCCAAAGGATATCAAATACTACAAATACGCTCTATGAAAAAGGTATCACATGAGACGGTGACATGGAGGGAATTTGCTGCAAATTAACAGGTAGTCCCCCATCTGGTATTTGGGGGTGGGAAGGAAGGGAAATGGGTTTCAATTTATGAGAAGCGAATGGCAGGATTTCTAAGTGTAATATTCTGTTTGTGCATGCTAGCTTATGTTCCCCAAATCTTTCCCTCTGGATCCTCTATTGCTTTCTAAGCCATTCTCCTGGGAGATACAACTGGGGCATATTCCGAATCCCAATTTGTTGAGAAGAGACTAATCACTTATAAATTTTACTTAAACTCCAGTTGTCATAGTTATGGCTCTTGCCATCTTGATCAATCCCAGTGCCTGAAAATGGCATTTTCACAGAAAGTAACCCTCGAGTATCATGCTAAAAACAGAATCTCAAAACAAAGCTCCAAAAGAATACAAAAGGAAGCACAAAGAGAACACATCTAAATCTGTTTTGATTGTCTTACTACATTTCCTAAAGATGAAAGTGTGATCATTGCAAAACACAGACATTTTATTTTTTAAATACCCAATTCAGGTGTCTGGTGGTTCAGTTGGTTAAGCGACTGCCTTAGCTCAGGTCATGATCCTGGAGTCCTGGGACTGAGTCCTGCATCAGGCTCTCTGATGAACAGGGAGTCTGCTTCTCCCTCTGACTCTCCCCTTCTCATGCTCTGTCATTCTCTTTCATTCTCTCTCTCTCAAATAAATAAAATCTTAAAATAAATAAATAAATGAATGAATAAATACCCAATTCATAATTTTTAAAGAAAATGTTGGTTCACAATTCATATGGCTTTTCCATATAATTAAAGTAATTTTACATAAGGCCCAGATAATATCCTTTGATCAGATTCTCTACTCTTTTTGTATAAGTACCTATTCTAGATCTTTCTTACCATACCTAAACCTTCTTATCTGAATTAATCGAATATGTTAGTAAAGTGTTTAAATTAGAAAATATTTGTTAAAAAATGTATTACTACTAAAGGCATGGAGTATTTCAAATTAAGTGCACACAGAGGCTTACATTTTTCATCTGCAATAGGCAGGGGATTGAACTAGATAATCTTCAAGGTCCCTTCTAACCTTCAGGGTCCCTTCTAGCCTTCAGAGTCTATGAAATCTACAGGTATTCTCAAACAGAGGTCCCACAAGGGTTTTCTTCAATGACTTAAGAACATTCACTTGGGGGGCGCCTGGGTGGCTCAGTGGGTTAAAGCCTCTGCCAACCACACTTTTATTATTAGGAAGGTTAAAGTATTCACCCCCACCACCGTATTTTCTCATGATTATTAAAAATACACCCATCGTTATTAAACATGATACTACTCCAAATTGAATTTTTGGAAGTTTTTGATTCAATTAATCTAAATCCGGTGAGTTTTATTTTACAGCAAAAATTGTTTCCTAATATTTTAAATTTTAGGTGCCCTGTACCAACTTGTAAATTTGGGGGAATGCTTGCTTATTCTTTCTCTGATGGTCCTTGTGTACTTAAATCTCCCATCCTCTATGAAGATTAAAATTTCTAGTATCTGCATTTAGAATAGCAGGGGAAAAAATGCCAAATTTGTGTTCAGTTCTAGGGATCCTCCATAAGGTATTTTGAAAACCATTAAGCCACAGAATAAAAGGGCTGAAGTAGTTTGATTCCTTTTTTTTTTTTTTTTTTAAATAAACATAGTTGATCCTTGTACAACTTAGGTCTGATCTGCCTGGGTCCATTTATATGCAGTTGCTTCTTGTTTTTTTTCACAGTACTGTAATGTATTTTCGCTTACGATTTTCTTAACATTTTCTTTTCTCTAGCTTACTTCATTGCAAGAATACAGTATACAATATATATAACATACAAAAGGTGTGTTGTTTATGTTATCCGTAAGGCTTCTGGTCAACAGTAGGCTGTCAGTAGTTAAGCTTCTGAGAAGTCAAAATTTCTATGTGGATTTTCAACTGTGCAGGGGGTCAGTGTCCCTAACCTCATGCTGTTCAAAGGTCAACTGTACTAGAATTGGGCTCTGTAACTCTTTACAGATTATATATTTCTTTCTGCATTCCTTCTTCATATGAACACTATTAAGATTTTAAGTCATATTGCCTGAAGCTTGGGGAGAAAAGATGGTCCAGCTTTTAGCTTTTTATGGAACCACAAAACTCTCTTTGGGAATCTCATGAAACCTTTGAAAGGTCTCACCACATATACTCCCCAAAGTAACTTTTAACTTCTAGGTGGTACAAACCCCCAGAAGCCCATTACAGTGTCCATGGATCCCCTCAGATCTGAACCAAGATTTCCCAGAAGGCTAAAGGCTAACTATTGTCCTTGATTTCTGTGTTTTATTAGTTACTGTTGTTAACCAAGCTTGATAAATACAAACCAATGTCACGTCGGCATTAGGTCATAAAGAAAAATCAAATTAATCTGTCTTATCTTTATCAATAGCATTAAAATGCTTCACAGTTTTGGAAACTGCCATATACTGGTAATCACCTCTTTAGGAGTTATAGTAAAATGGTAAAAATGTGTTGCACAGGTTGGACATCAAGAGATAATGAGCTCCGTCCATCACTGGAGATAGGTGCTCCTGGCTGAGCTGGTGCTCATGCAGAAGGGTGGACAGACCAAGTCCCTGAGGCCCATTCTGGAACGGCTGAACAGTTATCTACACTTGCAGCTCTCCCTAAATTCAGGTGATTCTGAGCCTTTATACAGCTGACTTTTTCACATAATGTGTTTATAGCTCTAAACGGAGTCTCCAATGCCAAATGTGGACTTTAGAACATCAACTGAGGAATGGACACCGAGCCCAATCAGGGTGATGCCATTAGCATTTCTATGGTTGGCAGCAGCAGCATCTTTGCATATAAATCATTTGACTCTGCTTTTGAAATTTTCCTTCTTTATATATTTTTAAATATGAGAAATGGACAAATGGAACTAACAGTAAAAAAGCATGGATCTCAAATACAACACAACTGAGCCAAAATGAAAAGTATTAGCCATGCTGAAATACATGTTTGATTATGGAAGAAAAATTTTAAACATGCATATAAATATATTGTTAAAGATTGTGCTTAATAGAGACATATAATTAGGTCTTTTACAGCATTTTTTACATCTCTGGGTCCCAGTACCTCTCAAAACCCCTGTTCTGCTTACAAACATGTAAATTTCTACATATATTCAAGAACATCACAACATGAGCAAGAGGACGAGACAGCTTGGGATAACAGGTTTGCTTAGAGAAAAATTCAGAGGTAATTTGCTCTTGGTTAGATAAATTAAAAATTAAGTATAAAGTAAAAGAGAAAAAATACCTCATACAGTAGGATATTATAGATCTGAGTATAAAATACAACTAATAAAACTACTAACATAGTTTATTGGTTCATGAAATGAATATGGTGAAAATCCTATGAGGCTACGTCAGCTGCACGGATACTCCTGAGATCCTACTGTGTGCCAGGATTTACAACTGTGATGACGAATCAAACTTAGTCCCTTTGTGACTGTTAATCACAATGTAAGCCGAGCCTAGTTAGTCTGCACATACTTTCAGAACAAGGTAGAAAGTACTATGATGGGTGCAAAAAGGCAGGATGGATCCCTGAGTGCAGGGAGTGGGGATGATAGGAATTCAAGAAAAGGACACCAGACAAAACTCCCACCTAGATGACAGTTCCCTGAGGCATCTTTAATCTCTCTGGACATTGTCTCGTCTAGGGTACCTTATTTGCTTAACTTACAAATGGGTAAAGTGCAAAGTTTAGAGGCGCCTGGGTGGCTCAATCACTTAAGCATCTGCCTTTGGCTCAGGTCATGATCCCAACCTGGGGTTGAGTCACATATGGGGCTCCCTGGTCAGCAGGGAGTCTGCTTCTACCTCTCTCCCACAACTCATATTCTCTCTCTCTCTCTCTCTCTCGTTCTCACTTTCTCTTGCAAAAATAAAAAAAAAAATCTTGAAAAAAAATAAAGTGCAAAGTTTAGCCTTCCCCCACTTCCATCTTAAAACACATGGTAACTTTATAATGATTCAAAGGATGATGCTAAAAGTGTCCCTCATAGATGAGAATGGATTATAACACAGTCCTTTGATTCTTCTACAAATGAAAAGTTCTTGGTTGTTTCCATATAAAGTGAATTTTGCATCAAAATCTTCTATGGAGCAGCAGTGTCTTAGACTATGCAGCACTCTCAAGGGAAATTTCAACCTCTCAATTCCCGCATTGCAGAAGAACAGCGCAAGTTATTGTACACTTTAGAACTGAACACTATTGTAAATGTGTAACACGTATTAATTCACGTAATTGTCATAACAATCCTGAAAAAGTGGTAATATTATCTTCCTACTTTATAGATGAGGGAATTGAGGCATGGAGAGTCACTTCAGAGCTTCCAGAGCTGGTAATGGGACAGCTCACATTCTTGACTCCTAGATATAGAATGCTATAAGCCCACTAACGAAGGTGATGGCAAAGAGTAATGACACACAAAGACTCCTGTAAAAAGTGACAGAATGAAGTTGCAGAAGAAATCCAGCACTTCAAGAAACAGTTCCGTTAAGAAATAAAAAGAAAACAAAATCAAGCTCTGTTCTATGTTAACATCAGCCAGCAGTTTCAATACCTCTCTGGAAATCCTATTGTTACATTTCACAAAGTCAGTACTTGTTTCAGGTAGCTCCACATTTTTTTAATTGCCTGGGAACAAATGCTGGATTGGTGGTAGAAAAGGACAAGCCTAGGAGAATCAGTGGTACCCAGGGATGAAATCTCCTGTCTTCTCATTCCGGTAAGAATGTGATCTCAAATGATGCTAACAAAGCGTTAATCTCTTCTTAACTTTCAACCTATCCTCTGGTTTGCATCTTTAATCCCTTTGAGTAAACTAAATTAGATTAGCATTTTTATGGGGAAATATTGCAATAAAAGATAATATTTTTTTTAAAGAAGAGAGAAAAAGACGATGGCTAAAAAGGATAAAGTTTTAGTGTAAAATTGAAAGGAAAAAAAAAAGACTACTGAGGGAAGTCCACTACGTTCTCCACAATGAGGAATTCTGCAACCTTTTGAATTGTCCACGATGAAACTCCAGCACCCCATAATAATACAGCATATGAGAACACAATACAATCTTACATTTCTGAAGCGCCCTTCATGCAAGCATCCCAGGGTGCTTTACAATCATTATGAGTTAAAATTAAAACTGAAGCACATACAATTCCTAATAGAATCATTTTAAAAATGCTAAACAGAACAAATAACTTTTAAGTCTAGATTTAAAAGTCCCAACAGCCAGAGCGTTCCTTACTTCAATTGGCAATGAGCTGCAAAGCCGGGCTGAGGCTCTCTCCTGTTATGTTAAAGGCTCTCTTATGTTTTTTATACTCGGAGCACGTTATGATCAAGCAGTTTCCAATGAAACAGGAAAAAAAATTGGGTGCGTGTATCTGTTTGTTTTGATTATTCTGAATTTAAGGTCTTTTGTTTATTTGTTTACGAATCTGTTTGGGCCAAACTGACATGAGATAAAGCAGGTTTAAAAAGCAAATCCAGATAGAGTCTAACTTGAAATTTAAGTAGAAATTGTTTAAAAAAAAAAAAAAGACACTCCAAAAGCACTCTAAAACTAGCTCTGTTTTAGCAAGAAAATCAGATTGATTAGCATGATTTGGTTAACTTTTAAAAAAAAAAAACAATTAGAAAATAGCATTTAGTAGTCTTTCTCCAGGCCATGTCTACTCTTAAACCTTGGCAGAATTTATTATTCTGCAAATCAGAAAGAAAGAGGGGAAATGCTCTCATGATATGGTAATTTTCCTTGCATTAGTGATTTTGAGGTCAAAGGAAACCTGTTCAGATCTAAAACAAAGCACAGGTAAAAATCTATTAAGTGAAAATGAAGTACTTACACGTTGTTAAGCACTCTCTAAATTGGCTTGGCTTAAACTCTTTTATGTTTTACTATTGTGAAAAGATAGTAGCTATAAAATATTTGAGATCAATCCATTTTAAGTTAGATGCTTTATTAAGTTTGGCTTTTTTGATGAATATATCTGAAAGGTTACGGAGAACTCACATCAAGCTACAGTAAAATCCTTATGTATCTAAATCAGCTAAAAATGAGCCTGATAAATGAGATTCAAAAAAAAAGGAAAACTTGCAATTTGGAGCACATTTTTATTCTTCTATTGTAGATTATATTATAATATTAACACAAAGCAGATAACTCACTAAGTTGAAAGAGAATGAAGTAATAACTGGTTCGAAAAAGGAGGCAGGAAATATTATCACCAATTCATACCACTACCCATATAAGACTGGTTTAGCATTTCCTTTATGGATCTCACCATGAATACAATCGCTGAAAATGGTAGTAAAATCCCATCAGTATCAAGTACTTCAGTGCCTGGCAAAGCAATGATCTTAACCTTGGATTCCCATGGTCAGTAGGGTAAGGGCTGGGAAAACTTTTGTAATTTAAAGAAGGATACGTATTTAACAACAAGATTTATGGATTACATCAGGAAGGGACAAGTACAAAATCCTACAAGCACATCTCAAACAGGAAAAGCTCTATTTTTAAATGGAGCTGGCCAGTTATATCCTCATCCATCATAGCAAGCCAGTGGCTGAAAAAGGTCTATACTTGCAAATAGACCCAAGAAATTCAACTGCCCACTGTTTTCCAATGCAAATGCCTAATATTGTCTTGGGGCTCAAAACAAAGGGCTAGGAGCTGTATTATACCTTCTGATCCAGACGGATCTGACAGGATGGGGAAGGAAGTGACTGCCACAGTGAGACTAAACTCAAACCTTCTGGAACCTCCCAAATACCAGATTATCCCAGAAATTAGTCCCTGTGGTCTGAACTACCCTCTCACCTCTAAACTAAGGGCATGAAGTGACGGTACTTTTAAAGCAAGTCATTGTACAAACAACAGAATCAAACCCCATATGCTAAAGAAAAATTTCAGCAGTGAGAATAAATGCAATTGGAAAACTGTAAGTAGTCATCACTACTTCCGGGAAAAGGAAGTATTTTATAAAATACATCAAATTACTTTGAGAAAGCCTTAAAAAAAAAAGTCCTTCATCTGGATGTGACCAAGCTCACAGGATCTGGGCATGAATTCTCACCCCTCTGCTTTACCAGCTGTGTTAACTACAAGGCTTTTTAAAACACATTATGCCTCAGGTTTCCTCAACCTAGAAGTGGATACAAACTATATACTGCTTCGGGTGATAAATTTGCCCATGATACATCAGAAGCACTAAATAAAAATTATTATTATTTCAACTATTAAAGTGTACCATGCTTAATACTACATAGGAAATAGATGCCTGTCACATAGCAGACTGTCAATACATATTTTTGAATGAGTAAGTATGTGAATATGTGAATAAATCTCATAGGGTTAGACTCTCACACGAAAATACAATATATGAATATTGATGATGGATATTCTCGAGAGAAGTGATTACTAATGTTTATTTAAAAATTTTCAGAAACGTTATTTCAGTCTAAAAAATTATGAACCAGTAATGCAAAGCGCAGTTTAAAAAACATATATTTATAGCATAACTGGTAGGGATTTTTAAATTGTTGCTCTGGTGTTATGCATCATATAGACTGCAGATCAACTGAGCACAGGGTTTATTAAATGTCTACGGCAAGGACTGTCAAGTTTCGTGGAATCAGCATGGTTAAACGGTAAGCTTCAGAAGGGCAGGGAGGTTTACCTGTTTTGCCAATACCTAATAAAAAGTCTGACATATATTATATCCTTAGATGCTGTTGGGAAAAGGAAAAGGAAAAACAATTTTACTCAGTGTGACTTCTAAGTGGAATGTTCAAACCTAAATATATTTTATATATATTTTGCTGCTTGAAAATAAAAACAATTCTCGCTTACTTCACGTGGGGCTTGGGACTGGAGCTACTTTTCTCCGGGTGAGAAAGGAAATGGAAAGTGACCCAGTGCCTTAACAAAGGTGTGCGTGTGTGTGCGTGTGTGGTGGGGGAGGGGTGAGGAAAATGTACATAGCAGATTAAAATTTCTCAGGAATATCTGAGGTAAACATTTTTAGAAGAAAGACATCAGGCTGGGAGAAGTAATAACTGACCTTTTACTTATGATACTTTCAACAAAATGAACCTAGTCTTGTACTGCATATATATATGTATTTATCCACTTCTTAAGTTCAATCTTTAAAATTCACGCAAAACTAAAATGAAAATGAAATGCTTTATGGTAAATCAAAATGTTTACTTTATTTAACTCCCCATTTGCCTCCCGAATCTATACTCTCAATGTCCTCATGACCACAGGCTTTCTTGTCCCCAAGCCAGGTTTATTCTCTCCTCCTTACTTGCAGTTCAAAATAAAACGCCCACCTTATCCAACCACATCCACTGAAAAAAGTGAGAGTAACAAGAGAGTGACCAACTTCAGATCCATAAGGAGCTGTTTGTGTCTTAGCAGGTTTTTACAAAAATAAACACATAAACGTAATAGATAGATGTCAATCTATTGGGGCAGATTTAGGACTTAGGAAAGCAGTAACAGAAATAAGGGCATAGTTATAAATCAAGCCGCATGTACCCTAATGGAGTTCCTGCATCTGGAGAAAACCTTGCAAAAAATTATGGCAAGTACTCATTTTAAAATCAACACACTCTAAAATTTTTCATTGGGAAAGGACTTTTGGGTCGGTCACTGACCAGCATTTTGACTTTAATCTCCAGGGCCACTTGTTCCTTCATCTGTCCAACGAGGAGTCTGGGTAGGATACAACTCAGTTCTAAGATTCCAAGGTCATCTGCCCTGCAAATGTGGGCAATCCTTCTAAAAGCACCAGAGGCTGGGCTTGTCAGACACCCAGGCACATTCATGTTGGATTCCCACTGGAATTCTCTCCCAGCTTCTACTCCGTAAAGGGAGCTGACCTGAGATCTGCAGGGTGGACATTCTGCTCACCGTAAAAGTAAGGGCCCCTATAGCCCTATGTGCTGCTGAGGTGTTTTGTCATATTTTTAAAAACTCTTATGTATAGCAAAATCTGGGTGCTAGATAGTATGTTCAAAATTCGCAAGTGGATAAATCAAAACTCCACAGGGGAGTAAAACAAAGTCTTAAGAGTTAGCATTTCTTGATGGTACGTTCCGTTTTGTATAAGACCGAGGCAATATTTTTTTCCTAGGCATTTTTCACAATGCCATCTTCATAACTATCTCTCAGTCACAGGAGAAAGAAAGAGTAGTTCTGCCAAGCTCAGCATATATTTTGGGCTGAAGTCTTGCAGAGCTTGGATTTCTCTTCTTTAACTAATAACTTATGACAGAAAAGAAAATAAAGAAGCGAATGGAAAATAGTTCATTATTAAAACACTCTGCATTGAGTATCAAGATTCATGGACCCATTCTAGAGAAAGAAAGAAAGATGACACAGCAGAGTATAAAATAGCTTACTCGTTTAAAAGAACAGGTTGTGGTTTTTTTCATAATATTAAACATTAAATTAATTTCAAATATTTGTTGCCGCTGGTAAACTCCTTGTAGTTTTTTCAAAAGATATTTTTAAAGAAACGACAACTGTAATTGTAACCGATGTTGAAGTCCCAGCCTAGTTCCACCACTTAACAATGACCACAGGGTCTCTGGCTACACACAGACGCACGTTCCTCCAAAGCCCTCTCTACAGAAATTCACCAATGTAGGACTCTAAAACCAAGCCCCGAATTTCATTTTGTCATTCTGTTTAATGTTATAATTGTCTGTATTCAATTCATTTCCCATGATAACATTAAGTAAACTCACAATTATATTTAGAAGCTATAGTGAGGTGGAGTTTACTGGCTGATTTAACAATTAATTCTCATTGCTTCTATCAGTAAATACTCGTACTAGCATCCTCTTCTCTAACTCACAGTAAATGCCCTAAATCTTTGCCTGAATTTACTTCCAAAATCAATGGGACATTTAGCAACATGTACATACATGGCATTCCTATACTGGGTGTTTATGCGTATTTTGACTCTGAGTTAAAAAAAAAAAAGTTTATTTCTAGGACGTTTCAAATTTTCAAATGCTAGCAACCAACTGACATTATCTGAAGTTGTCTGCAAAACCCAAAGTCCCAGATGTAAGAGTCACCTGCTTCATTATACCATCCTATTGATTTAACTGTGTTTAATTAATTTAAATTACTTTTATTCAATGGTTATAAATTCACATCCTCTCTACTCCAAGGGTGAGAGAGGGAAGATAGAAGGAAATAAGCTAAAATGACAAAAAGAGTTTGTTCTGAATTCCAAGAAACTGACACTTGCAATATAGGAAATACTTTACCTACGGCTACAGCCTACCTTAAGAGAATATGGTGAGCCATAATTAACTACAGCCCTAATTCATTTGGTCTATTCCTACAACTGCTAACAAATATCAAAGTAAAGCTGATGATCTGTAACCTGAGATGTGTGGAGTTTCCATAAAACAGCAGCACAAAAGCCCACAAAGCTTCCTTCCGAAGGTACTAGTACCCTCTCGAGCCATCACACTGGAAATACATTTTGAGAATATCTCAGTTGCAAAAACCTTTATAGCAGAATCATATGGTTCACATTCAAGTGACTGACAGACTAACGTTCAGAATTACATTTTGAACTTGAAAATAAAAGAAGAACTTCAAAATGGGGTAAAAATCTAGTTAGATCGTACTCGAATTATACTGTATCATGGGATGACCTCACGTTGGGTTTGACACTGAGGGATGGCATTCTAACACAATTATGTAGTGACTACACAAGCAGCCCATTAAGAGCAGGTTCACAGCACCCTTTTTTATGTGAAGTCAGCTGAGCATTATCAAAAATCATGTTTGGTTTTAAATTTAGAGACACAGGCAGTCTCTAGAGTTTTAGTTATGCTTCACCAAAATTCATTCTAAAATATCAAATACAATAATAATAAATCTTTGTCTTGTTTGAAGAGTCTCTGATGATATGACAGGAATCTCAGAGGGGGAAAAAAAAAAGATTCCACCAAAAAGCAAAACAAAAAATGTAAACCAAACCAATGCCACAAAACTGGTGACAAAATCCCCCAAAATAACTAACTACTCAATCTTTAGTTACAGGGAAGAAACTTCTTATTTTTATAAATGCTTAATCTAAATGCTTATCTCCCCCTTTTCGTAATGAATATCCCAAAACTGTCCCCTTATTTTATCCAGGTAACACAGCGAAGCTTTATATGAACACTCTCACTGACCTTCCCACTCACCAAAGGTTCCTGGAAGTTATACCACCTTTACTCTTTCTTAAATAAGGGCACCCAGGAGAATGTAGCTTCCATGCTCAGAGCACTCAGAAGAGGGATCGAAAAACAAGCTAGCACAGTCTTCTGCTGAGCTGTTTCTCCTTCACTCTTTTCCCCAAGGGAGAAAAAGTGTAAAGACTCTGTTCAGAATAAATCAGGCACACTGTTTAAAGTCACCAGCGGTCAAGACACTGCAATTTTGACAGTCTCGCTTCAGATACCAGTTGCTTTAGACTATGGAGCCCCATCAAACCTCAAATCAGGGCTGCCCAGGATGGCTTATTATTCATTACATGCTATGCTAAGTACCTGTGAGAGGGGGCACTCCTTGGCCAACGAACTCTGATTCATATCTTTCAGTAAGTCCTTCAGAGCATTCCTTACTGTGGTGTGCGACCATTGTTCGGGAGGCAAGTCTTCTAGTTTGGGGCAACTATTTGAGACATAGATTAGAAAGGGGATTATTACAAGATTGCATCCCGCTGCAGAACATTCCTTTAAGACAGACAGATTTCATTTTGCGCATCAAACAGATGCATCTGGAGATTGCTCTCGGTCTCCTGATTGTTCCGATTAGTTAATTACTTTATACAACACATCTGCTGTATCGATGCATGAATTATACATCAGCTGCCTGTGGTGGCTATTTTTTCATGTTACTTCTACCTTCCTGCTCTGATGCGCTTGGGAAGACAATTTAAGGTGTACTGCTTTCTCACGAGCCATCGTGAAAAGCATTAACGTATTAACCGTTTTCCATTCGTGACTCTGTTCATACGAATTAAAATGGCAAAAAAATATATATATAAATAAATAAGATCGCGGCAATGGTGAATAAGGCATTCTTTCACAAAATGTACACAGATGGCACTGTTCATGATATGCAAAAATATTTTTCTCTTAAGTAAACTTTATGTAAAATGCCTTCTTGTAATGCATCACTTAATTGACTAAATATAAAAAGTCTTGTCTTTTGATATCCTGCACAAAACCTACAAATTTGGCAGGGGTGGGGCGGTAAGGGAGTGGGGTGGGGGGAGAGGCTGCTTTTAAATATACGTTGAAGTTAATAAAATTAAGCAGAAGGGATAAAGTAATGAAATCAGTTTGCATTAACCTTTCTGAAACACAAAGTAAATAAAAATCAAAGGCTGACCAGAGATGCTTTATTTCAAAAGATCTGCCCTAGAACCGCCGTCCCGACTCACCTGTGTAACTGAATTTTCAATGTGACCACATGATACACGTCTTGAAGCATATCTGCCACCGTAGCATCAGGGGCATCTGTCACATAAGACAGTGGAACTGGATTCCACTTTCCAACCTGGATTAGCCCTATTCCAGATAAAGAGAGTATGTCACTAAATATTTTACTTTTCAGATAATATTTCAAGGAGAAGGTGGTGGTGGTGGTGTTTTTCATGGCCCCCACCACAAGAAATATTGTTATTTCTGTTTGAATGATTCCCTTCCCTCTAAAAGGCAGGTCAATGAAAATATTCACAGCTTAGCTTTCCAAATTGTGAAATTATGTAAATGACTGTAGGGTTGTTTATTATTTTGGAAATAAAACCCCATCAATAAAACCCATGCATAGGCCACATTTTCCTAACTTACAGGAAGTTCTAATAAGACATAGCTGAACCAGTTCTAAATGGCTTTACGATTTAGATAAGATTCTCTATTGCAATGGGAATCAGCATTGAAAAATACTTTACAGCCCATAAAACCATCAGAAACAGAATAAAAGAAACAGAACTAGATATTCAGTCATAAATGCAAATTGACTCTCAACAGTCCATCTGCTCAAATACGCTCCTCACTTCCTTGTGGGTCCTCAGTGGAGCAGATTATTAAGGTCAATAAGCATACTAATGATTCAGCCGAAGTAATTTAAAAAAAAAAAATCCACCTCGACATTCCACACGAGCAAAATGTGTGTTAACTAAACCAAACTGAATTAAGCCAATTTTTTAAACCCACAGTCTATAAGGAACCAATGTAACACACAGGCTACAGTTCTTTGAATAAAAATATTCAGGGCTTTCTCTGCAAAGTAAACAAAGGATGCCAAGCAATTTTTCCAACCCCACGTATGCATTATTTACCTTTGGCCTGGGCAGCAGAGCTATGCGAATAGCCCAGAGACAGCAATGCCATTTCGATCAGCTGGTTGAAAAGCATATCCTTTCTCACCAACACAAATTCCGCATGCTCCTCCTTGCAATCGTATTCAATGGCGTTTTCATAATGTTCCACCACGCAGAAAACTGGTAGCATGGTTCCTATCCAAGAGACAGAGAAAAAGAGACGCAAACCAACAATCTTCAGAAATGCAATCTGGGGGGAGGAAAAACTCAACCATGAAAATAAATCTTCCCAACAGGGAGAGAAGGGGAGACTGTGTTTCCAAGGCAGACAGGGTACAGAAATACAAGCACGCACACACAAACATATATGCACTCTTTTATTGTTTAAAGTTGTAAGAGGGATAGCTAAATAGAATGTGAACTTGGTCCTAAGACAACCTGGGCTCTGCTTGAATATTAACAGTGCATTTTCCAAAATCAATCAATGCAGAATTACCTTTTTGATCAAAATAATAATGCTGACGAGCGAGAAGTGTCTTGTCTGATCTGCTGTGAGTGGTATACAGGGTGCAAATATAACTCACTATAGTTGTCTTCAGAAGAACCCACCTTCATGCTTCCTACATGCTTTTGTTAACATTAAACTTCTCCTATTTGTGTCCAAATTCTCTCTGACTCTAACATTTTTAGCTTTTTCTTCCTTTGTGAAGATCTTTCCTTAACAGTTCCATAAAAGAAACACCCAAACTTAACCAAACTGACGTCCAAAATATATGATTTCAATATGTGCACAATGTAAATAAATAAGATTTATTTGTGGGCCACTCATTTAATCCACCTGACTAAAAAGACATCACAGCAACCACAGGTCTTGAAAATGAACAATCTTTGTTGCATGTTATGAAAGAGAGAAAAGGAAAGTGGCCTCCGAATGACATATTAGGATAAAGGAATCTGCATAGATCTGATGTGTTCTCTCTTTATTTACTTTGATCCAGTGTAATAACTCCGTAGCCAGATGATTAATAAGCATAGGCCACACCACCGTCAGAAAAGAGGCTTCTAGAAACTGAAATCACGGAATGCTGGAGTACTCAAGGTGTTTATGCAGCATACTGTCAGACTTCCAGTGATATACGGAAAAGGGTTAAAAGCAGATGCATCTGAACTGTACTGTGGCAAACTGCCAGGAGGGTATCATCTTTAGCATAAATGATGACAAGGGTTACTTTAACAGGGCACCCAGGATCCCCAATTAGTCCTATAACATTAATGCCTTTATAAGGCTCTGCCCTCTGGACTCACAGAATCCTACCAACTTCTAGAGATTTCCAGTGCATACCAACCCGAGCTCAAAATCAAGATTTCCTCCTGACACCAGGGATGCCCTTTAAAAAGACTCTATTTTCTTGTTTATGCTGAACAAAAGCTGGCAGTAAAGCAGCTACATTTTTTTACTTGTGCATCTTCACCAAAGCCTTAGTGAACTGATCACTAGAGATTCTAGCTCTGACAAATAAACCCCTTTAGGTTTACTTAGAAAAGCTCACAAACTCATTCGGAGGTACCCAACAGGCTAGGCATGAAAAACAAGCCGCAGAGCTTGCCAATATTCTTGTCATTCATTCATCTGTTTTATACCAGAGAGAGATCCTGTCAGGGATCAGAAGAAGACTTGGGAAGACCACAGCAAAAATAGCAACAAGCAAACTGGTGATTTCTTCCTTGGCATGAAGGTACTTTGGCAAAATTTCCTAAACAAATAAACAAAAACACCCAACCTCTTTTTCTTAAGTAGGGCTTTCTCATCTCAGCCACAATTTTTATCTAGCACCTGTCAAACAGAAACCATGCTCATGAAAAATAAGATTAAACACACACACACACACACACACACACACACACAATCACCACTACCAAAAAGCTTTAGTAATTTTGTTGTTTGAAGCAAGCTGAGAACCTTCTACAATTAAACTATATTTTTAAAGTAAGTCACTATGAAAGCAATGTTTAAAAAAAATTCAGCAGGAAGTGAAATTACTGTACTTTGGTTTCTCCTCCCCCTGTTCTGATGGCTTCAAAGAGTTGGGTTAGTACAACAAAAACATATGCATTGATTTTTCCTCTTGCAGAATGATACATACGTGTCCTACTATATGCTCCCTAGATCTATGAAAATAACTATAGGTTTTGCAAACTGTTGAAACATATTGGATTTACTTTGGACTCTATTTAGAGATACCCTATAGATAATTAAGGTGGCTATTGATAAAGTGACAAGAGAATCATTTCACGACAAATCTAGCTGCTAAGCCTTCTAGCAAACTTGTCACCGTTGCCTTCCTGATCCTGCGAGTAATGCTGAACAGGAGCCTTCTCTGAACTGATTATTTGTGCCAGTGTTTGGCAAGACTTCCAACTACAGCAACTTCATAACCTTCCAGCATGAAAAGGGGAGTGCACTGGTCACTGCTGAATGCTAAAAATACCACATGATTTAAACCTGGAGGCAGTCTTAGAAGCTTTTGCTGAAGGTTTATGAGCCTGTGTAAACAGCACGTCTGCCATAAGGAGCAGTGAAGTCTGTAGAATCCTTGTCTAAAACTGTCCTGGCATTAAAGTTTGCTGTGCAAATATCACATAATACCAGAGACAGCTGAAATCTCCTATTTAGGAATTTATGGAACTTATATGTTTGCAGGCGTCAGAAAGTCTTTTTTATAGAGCCCCAGTGCTTCACAGTACAATATTAATGCACTCAGTTTGAAAAGCTGTAATAAATTATATTTTTAATGCTCTTACCCTGGCTTTCTTAAGATGCATACATTCTTGGCAAACAATCAATAAATAGGGTAATCATGAGTAGAGGCCAAAGAATTTGCTGAAGTGCTGTTTTTCCATTTTTAATAGATAAAGATCTAACAATACGGACTGCTGTGTCTGTTCATTTCAGGATCAATATATTCTTTGTTTTCGCCAAACCAAGAAAAAAATAAATGATTGTATGATAAATGTTATGCATCAAACACAATGAAATTCCTCTGCCTTCTAACTTTATCTACTTAATATTCTTGGTTGCTAAAAGACAGCATTTTTATCCTTCACTTAGCAAATGTAATGAAAAATCTGAATCCCAAACACAGTTATTCAGAGACAAAATAAAGACCATTATGAGACACACACGTTATATCCAGCATAGGCAGTGATCTACATAAATAGCAGGGCTGAACACAGTCAAAGTTGTTAAACTTCATCAATTTAATATAAAATGGGTAGAAAGGAGTCACACAGTTACTGTCTTTCCTCTATAAACTTGCCTATGTCTGCCCTTCCTTTATCAAAAAATACTCAACCATAGCAAAAATCAAAAACTAGAATCATCAGGTTTTTCACTGCTAAATAATAAATTTGCTCTTAAGAAAACAAGCCACACAAAAAATGACATCACAAAACTTTTACCTCATATCACATAAGATTCCCATTATGTCTGAAAATGACTTACAGCTAGCTAGTAACCCTCTGCAAAAACCTAAGGCAGTCCTCAAACAATCTAAGTGCCTTATTCTTAATCGGGGTTAGTTTAAGCAACAGCCACCTACGTATCCTCTACTACAATAACACCTTATCAATGGAAGCCTTGTATAATGAAGGCCATTACATTTAACTCAGTCCTTCTCATCCAAACATCCAATGATTCCACTCTATAGCAGGGCAAGGTGCTCCAGTCAAGCACAGAGCCTGCACTTTCCAAACATGACTGACACGGCAGCCTGGAATTAACTAACTTCAGATCAACAAGAGAATCAAGGAAAAGAACATACAAAGACATGTTCTGCCTCTCCACCCCCACACAAAGTGGCCTTGAGTAGACACAAGGGCTTGTAGCTTTCCAGGATTTGGCTCGAAAGTATTTACCTTTCCTAAGGTTCGTTTTCATCAGATGGCCCGAATGTTTTAAAGGCACTCCCTGCATTTTTGCACCTGTACTCCCAAGCCTTCCTCTTCCTAGCGGGCTCCCGTTCTGCTCCAGGCGGGCGATCTTGGCTGGTGGACCCTTCGGATCGCTCACATTGTTAGACATTTCTGAATGTTCTTTCCCCTGAGTTGCCTCGTTCAAATGATCCATACTCAGTTACCCTCTAAAGATCACCTGCCAGAATTTAAAAAGAAGACATGTTATAATTGGATGGGGGGGGTCTCTCTCTCTCCCCCTCACCCTCTCTCTATATATTATATATGATACACCAAGTAAATATTTTATCCCTAGCTATTTCTCTCCACAAATATAATACACTTGTAAAATTGCTTAACTAGGTAAATAATATACTGCAGATGTTACTATGTTTTCAGATAACAGTATTACATTTCCATTCAAGTTAACAGAATAATTTGTGGAAACTATAGCTACACATATTAGAATAAAAACGTTGATTTGTCACCTACCAACAAAACTAAGTTGGGGGAAATGGGCTTACTTTTAGAACAAGAATTACCACAAGTATAGCTAAAAAGAAAACAACATATTATGTAGTCCCAATTTTTAAAAATCAGAAACTCATTACAGAACACAACAGTAACACTTTAATCAAGAATAGGAAGATGATCACAGTCCAAAATATTAATTAAATCTGATGTACATGTTTACGTTTTTACATAGTTTAATTTTTATGAAGAAATATATATCTATATACACCACCTCAAAACAAGGTAGCAAATATCTGCTTTTTAAACTCCTCATTGGCTTTACAGGTTAATCCACAGAAAGTTTTCTACTGCTTAAGTTTTAAGAATTACGTGACCTGTTAAAGATCTAGTCAAGTCCTGGCTCAAACATGTGATTGGATCACATCATCCTTAAGAAAATGGAAAGAAATGGAGGATTTCTTCAAATACCCCAGGTGCTGAAGCATTACAACTTATGTGTTTTAGTGTTAATATTTAGGTGTCCCTTAGTAATAGAATGCTGTTAACAATTTCAATAGCAAAAAACTTGAAAATACTTTGTGATATACATACTAGATTGAAGTGCCAAATTCACTTTTTTAAAAAAAATCTTGATGATTTTGGTAAAACACAGTCATTAGCATTTAAAAATAATCTTGGTATGCAATGAAGTCAACATCTTAATTGACTTCAGAAAAAACACAGCAGATAATTGTTTTCAGTTATATTATACATTGAACATCAATTTTCATACTGTGTATAACAAAGCAATTAGTACAATATCAAAGTCACTTCTAAAATGCAGTTTTAATTGAACTAATAAGAACAGGTTTAGCAGAATTATTTTATAAACTTTCATAGTACTTTAAGTATGAAACTCACCAATACTAAGGGAGAGGGGATCATATTTAGGAAAGCCAAAGAAAGTATAATTACCACTTTCCTCCAGCTGTCTGGTAATTCAACATATCTTGTACTTTAAAAAAAAAAATTATTGTACCAAAGAAGCTATTGAGATCTGTGTTTGTTGAAAGCCAGCTTGTATTAGCATGGCCTTTCTATAAGCATTTTTTCCCTCTTTAACCATTGATTACTTTGTCTATTATAATCAAGAAAAGAGGTGAATGGGGGTGGGGGGGAATGGTAATTTGTAGGTTTAAAAGCAACCTTAAGAATGCCAAATGAAGAACTATAAAGTTTGAGAAATAATAGCTATTTATCCTTGTACTCTAGGGTGGCACGCTGAGAACTAAAGGTTTACCGTTGATCGAGGTCCCATCTGTTTTTGGTTATGAGGTTCATTAACAATAAATGTGCCTCTTTTAACCACTTTTTATCAAGATTACTCTTTTCCATTATATTAAACTACAGTCTAAAGCCAAAATTAGAGAGCGGTGATTATTAACTTATTCAAAACACTGCTTCTAATGTTTCATGTGGATTATAATACAGAGCTGCTTTTTCTGAAATTGGTTGCCTTACCCTAGAGCAGAAGATGAATTTTAAAACATATGATTTGAAAAGAAAATACTTAACCCGTGGGGCAATTTGAGAAAAGGGGGGGGGGGCGGGTAGACAACAGCATCAAAGTTAATGCTACAAAACATATTAAGTAGTCATGAGGCTTAACAGCATTATAAGCTGTACAGCAAATGAAAGTGATAGATTATAATTTAGTTAATGTATTGACAATCAAAACATCATATAGGTCATGCAAAATTATCCTTCCAACACCCACCTATAAGAGTCTATTAAACACTCAGTCATCTTGTAAAAAGCTTTACATTATAAAGCAAAATTACATGCACATAAAACACCCAATTTACTCATTTAAACTCTATGCCCAAGGCTAAAGTTCACTAAACCTCAGTTTGGTATTGGAAAGAGCAGCCTCCAAGGGGCCTGCTGGACTGAGTACGGGAACTAACTACGGTCTCAACAGATGCCAGGCTGAAGAGTTTCTTTTGAGTTACACATTTTAAAACACATTTTAGTGTAACGTCTGGTTGTCACACTGAATGCAGGCTACTTTCTCAAAATCCCATTTCCCTGTCCATAAACCAAGTCCATCTATGATAATTATTGAATAAAACAGTGAACTCAGATACAGCTATTATTTCCTCCAAAAAGAAAAAGAAAAACATGAAATTCCGGTTTCGACAACCTATTTTTTGCAATGTGGGATCTTTTTCAACGAGTTCCTTGCTGGATCGCCTCATTTACCCCCAAAGAACCCCACAATCACATTTTAAGAGATTGTGCCCTTATCCATTCCATATGGCCGGCACGATCCAGGCCAAGCTTTCACTGTGACCTTTTAAAGAGACAAAGAAGCAAAGTACTATCTAGAAACAGAAACACTGCAGTTTTACTGAGTGAAATTAGCAAAACCGACCTGAAACTCACCACTTCAAAACTTGACAGCATATAAATAACAAAAACAAAGGAGATTTCCTTTGCAGCCCGGGTTCTTGAAGAGAAGTTCAAGACTGATGTTTTCTATGTCCTTTTTTTTTTTAATTAAAAAAAAAAAAAAAAAAGGCAGCAGACCTGAAGGCGACTTCCCCTGAAATTGTATTATTTTCTCTTCCCCTACCCCCGCCCCCCTAAGCGGGGGAAGGGCAGAAATAAACGTCTAGAAGAGTAGCCATGGGAGAGGGGGTTAAAAAAAAAAA
The DNA here is from genome assembly GCF_963455335.1 of Martes martes. Classification (NCBI taxonomy): domain Eukaryota; kingdom Metazoa; phylum Chordata; class Mammalia; order Carnivora; family Mustelidae; genus Martes; species Martes martes. The sequence continues at coordinate 133,391,238 of NC_137888.1, forward strand.
AAAATCACAATTCGAAAAACAACATATATGGTTTGTAAAATGTCTAACCTCAGAGAACCGAGTTTTCGATGGGGGAGGAGGGGAGAGTGGGAAGTAGGGAGGAGGGAGAAGATAAAATTGATCTGACAAGTGATTCGTTGGGGGGAAAATCGTAAAAACAAAGCAAAACCCGTTATGAGCTGTACACTGTGGTGGTGCTGGGGAGGCGAGGTGGTGACTGAGGATTCTCTTAAAAAGAAAAAAAAAAAAAAAAAAAAAAAAAACCACTGCGGACAAGGTCTCCAGAAAGGAAAAAAAGGTCCCCTCGTTCCCTCCCTCCCTCCCGCTCGCTCGGGTTCTTCGGTGTGAGGACAGAAAGTCTACTTCTGGCTGTCACTTGCAATATTATTCTCCAATAACCCCGGAGAACGCAGAGAGGGGAAGGCCACCTCGCCTCCCTTCCAATCGCCCCCACCCCCTCCCCAACAATTGCGACTAATTATTAACAAACCTTAAACTTTCTTCCCACAGCCTCGCAACCCCAACGAGGGCATCTACCGGGGGACAGCGAGGGTGGGGGGCAGAAGGTCGCGGAAAGAGCCCCAGAAAGGCACTGAAATGCCACTTTTGATTCGGCCCTCGCTTATAGCAGCCCCGAGGACCCTCTCCCAGCCCATTGACGCGGGGCTGCGAGCGCCTGGGGAGCCGAGTGAGTAGGGAGAGAGAAAGAGGATTTGGGGGGAGGGGGAGGGAATCAGAAGGCACCCCCAGCCACCTCCACCGCCTCAGCAGCAACAAACTCCCCGCCCCCTCCCCCCAAAAAGTCGCCAAGCTCTCACTCAGCCAGAGTCCGAGGTAAACAACGAGCACCACAATGGCACTAGGACTTGGGGGGAAAAGAAACCCAGAAACCCCAACAAAACTGATGAGGAGTTTCCCGAAATGCAAGAGGGGGTGGGAAGCGTCCTCTGGAGTCGCCCCGGCTTTATGCTCGGTCCCCGGGCTGGGCTAGAGGGCGGCTGTTGCTGTTGTTGTGACGAGGCCGGTTGTTGCTGGGTGGCACAGGGAGAGGTGTGTGTGTGTGTTTGTGTGTGTGTGCGTGCGTGTGAGCGCGAGTCCCCGGACGGGGCTGCTTCTCTCTCTCTCTCTCCCTCGCTCGCTCTCGCTCGCTCTCCCCCGCGCTGCCGTCTCTGCCCCCATTAAATTATTAGTTGACTCATCCCGGCCGCTGTCGCCGCCGCCGCCGTGCCCAGCTCGGCTCCGCGCGTCCGCCCGGGCTGCAGCCCTCTACGCCGCTGCTCCTGCTGCTGCTGCTGCTGCTGCCGCCGCCGCCGCTGTGGCTGCCTCTTCTTCCTCCTCCTCATTTTAATACAAAATCACCCCGCTCGCAGCCCCAGCCCCGAGCACGCAGCCTCCTCCCGGCCGCCCGCCGCCGCCCCGAGCCCTTCCCCAGCGGGGCCGGCTCATCCGCCGCGTCCGGGGAGCGGGAGCGAGCGAGAAAGTGGCGGCGGCGGCGGCGGAGGAGGAGGGGGGAGGGAGAGGAGGAGGAAGGGGGTGCGGAGCGGAGGAGGAAGGCGGCGGGGGGGGGGGGCAGGGTGCAAGGAGAAGGCGGAATAGGGATGGGGATTAAAACCCGGGCTGGAGGGCCGGGATTGGGGGAGGGGGCGGGGGCGGCGAGTTAAAAAGCAGAAAGACAAGTAACTAGTGAATGAGTGAGGGAAGGGGTGGGGGGGGGAGCGCACGATTTCCGGCCCCGGGCGCGCAAGAATTTGTAATGAGCTTGATTAGAGTGAGGCGGCCCGACATTTATTACACACAATACCGAGAATAACAGGGCGCCGCGCGAGGGCCAGCGCCGGCCGCCGCCAGGCGCGCCGGGGAGGGCGCGGAGGGGAGGGGAGAGGGGGCTTCCCTGGCAGCGGCCGCCTCGGCGGGGAGGGGAGCGCGCGGCGCGCGGGCGGCAGGGGCAGGTGTGCGAGAGTAAGCGGGGCGGGAGGAGGGGCGCGACTGGCGGGGGGCTGGGGGGGGTTGAAAGTGCCACGGAGGAGGGGGCGAGGGCCAGGGGGGGAACTAACCAACCACCCACGCGCGCAAAAGCCACAGAAAGGAGTATGTCGGGAGCGTCGCGGGCGGGCACCCGAGGGACAGGCCAGGCAGGGAGGGCGCCCTGTCCCCGCGGGAGACGGGCCCGGGCGTGCAGGTGACAGGCACGGAGTGCTGAGGTAGGGGGACTTCAGGAAGTGGCTGAAGGGGACAATCGGGAGGTAGATCTCTACGGAGAAGAGCGGAGGGTACAGAAACCACTGCGCAGAAATAAAGGCCGGGGGCCCTGAAAAGCTCTCGCGAATATTTATCCTCAAAGGAGGCTGAATCCCAAACTATTAAGAGCCCACGTTAAAAAAAAGATAAGAGCTTTCTGTATCTAATCAGTTCAAAACTCTCTCACTTAAGAGTCATAGAACACGTTGGAGGAAGAAATACGTGGCCCATAGTGGCCAAGTCAAACAAAATTTGGGTCATTTGAAAGAGATGTAACTTGTTATCACAATGGAGAAGACGCCACCATTCCTAAATTAATTTATACCGGGTGAAAGAAAAGTTTGGGTTGGTAAATGCATCTGTCGTAGCAATAAATGCTTCTGTAATCTAGGGTAAGTTACCCAGTTAGATTAATGGTCATTAGCACAGAAGTATGATCCTCTTATTTAGATAATCTGTACATACAGTTCCTCTAAAAGTGAAGAACATTACAATCTCATTCACAACAGAGATGCAGCGTTTACCGCTTGGGTTTCAATACTAACATCTTAGAACCCTGAAGGCAGTTAATCATTAAACAAAAACAAAAATGTTGTAAGAATTATTTTTCAGAATACACTAGTAGGGAAAAGAGAAAAATCAGTCAGATAAACATTTTGTTACACATAAAAAAGCAACAAGTTAGCACAAGTACAGAGATAAGAGGGAAATATGCAAATTAAGCTCTTTAAAGCTACCAATACAGTCTTAGAGACACTGTTTACATTAGAAATCTAAGAAAAGCAGAAGGTAAAGCGGGAGATAAAGTATAGGAAATAATGGCCTCCTGGGGAGTACAAGTTTGGGAGAAACACAATGAAAATATATCACTCTAATGGCACCCAAGTTTCACCCACAAACCGGAAAGGTTAGTCAAAATCGAGGAAGGCAACCATGAATCTTGTCACATATAAACCCAAGCCTTGAGCAAAAGGAAGAACATGTGATAATAAAACAAAACACAACATCAAAAACAAGAAAATATAAGGCAATCTTAACCAAAAAGCCCAAATGATACCACATTTTAAAAAATTGAAACATGGGGAAATATGGAGGAGGATTTTTTAATTGAAGTATAAGAAACAGAATCAATAAGGAAAAATACAAACATGGCAAAAATGTAGCAGGGTGTCCAAATTGGTATTGTGGATGGAAGTACTTAAGCTTATTTTAGGAAGATATTTGATATTTAAAAGAAAAACACAGATAGCCAGTTATCATCAATAATTTCTATGGCAATGATTTTTGCAATGATATGTTAAATTAGGAATTCCCAAGGTGTATATATGAAGAGTTGCTTCAAACTGGTGATGCCTGACATGTTTCTCTGAAACCTGCTTGATTTTCAGTAGGAACAGTGCATTCTAGTATCACGCTGTGCAAATTTACAAATAGTAGCATTAGAAAATAGTATTTTTAGAAAATAGAAAAACTATAGTAGACTATAAAACAAAATTTATCCATGCAACTTAAGCTCAAGTGAAGTATTTAAAAAAAAAAAAAAGGAAAAAAGGGAATGAAAGTCATTGGATAATACAGAACTTGAGCAGAGAAAAGAAGACCAAAAAAGGCTACTGAATATGTCAATTTTAAAACAATGGAATAGAATATTGTAAATATATGTTTATCTTATCATTTACACAAATAATACAAGACAAATAGATCCTGATTGCCTTAGTCTCCTAATGACTTGGCCAATACTGACCTAATGGGAATTAAAATAATAATTTTAAAATTTGAATAGCACCTTTTATCCAGGTATTACAAGCGAATTCTTAAACACAACCTCAGAATGTAATAAGGATGGACATGGCTTTGGAAAGTGATAAAATAAATGATAGAGACTTCGAATGATGACTTTATTATAAAGAATACCAATATAGTACAATTATGTACATATTCTCATACACACACACACACACACACACACACACACACACATATATACTAATTTTCCTTCAAGTACAATCTTTATTTCAGAACTATTTAAGAAATGACACAAGGAGGTTTATGTCCTCCAAGTGGTACATTACATTGATGAACTTATTTACTATATAGTATCTCCCTCTTTAGCACACTTGTAACAAGTTGTTACAAGTACAAGTTGTTACATTTGTAACAAGTGTGCTAAAGAGCATTGGCCAATGTAAACCCAGGTTAAAATAAAGAAGAAAAAGGATAATTAGGAAAATACCACCCTCCTAGGCATATGTGAGGATAAACTATTATGCTGGAGGGGGAAAAACATCAATTTATTCTAATATAGGCCTCTTATATTTGGCAATAAAGATACAAGCAAGTATAGAAAAAAAGTTAAACTTTATAAATCTAGCTATCAAAATAGAAAACCTCAGGAACATGAAATATTACAGGTCAAATACATGAACTATTAAACATGCGGATGTACAGTTAAAACAGAGTGCATCAATTTTTTATCACACGAGAAGGCATTCAAACTGGCTACACAAGGGTAGCAAAGATAAAATATTGTATAAGATACACAAGATTTTTTTTAAATTTAATAATGAAAGGACTACTGCATATTTCAGATGGCACAGTATTAAGATAAATATGCAGGCAGATATCCGAAAGCATTAAAACACATTCAGAGTTCTGAATAGCATGTACATTTGTAATAAACAGAGAAAGCATTTAGAATTTGAACGCTTTTAAGATATGGCAGCTTCGCCAGTGACTGTGTTAGCAAAGCAATGCTTACCACCATAGCACTTTCTAAGGACATGTTTTGTTTTGTTTTGTTTTTTCATCTTTTTAAATTCAAATACAGTTGGCTATCTCTCTACACTCTTAGAGCAGCACAATTTACGTAGCATATTGCTCTTTTTATCATGTCAACTCTTTGTTTTTTGGCTTTAGCTGCAGGTGGTGTTTTCCATATATGATTTCTGGGAATATGGTCTGTGTTGGCCATATAAGGATGTCTATTTGAGCCATATGTTTTGCTGTCATGTGTCTCATTTTGTCTGTCTGGAATGTCAGGACTGATTTCCACATCGTTTCTTGAATGGACCAAATACAAATTTGTAAGAACAGAGAGGAAAAAGCTGGGGCTGGAACTCAAACAACTTTGTCAAAACATATATTGGAGAGGAAATGCAATATCCTGTAAACATTTGCACCCTTCTTCTCACATCTTATCTGTGACTGACATCATCACAACTGCACAATTTAGGAGAGAATCTACTTGATGAAGTTCAGAAGTTTGCAGTATATGCGGATGCATGAAGCTCAATCAAACAGACCCCACATCTTTGGAGGTCACGGCATGGCACATGTTAGCTGCCCCACTCTGAGATCCCTGGGTCCAGCCTTGAACTTGGGGAAGGGAAGGTGCTTTTCTTGCTTAGTGAATAAATGGAATTCTGATTAAGCTTTCTGACTAATCTCACAAGAAGGTATTGCCCCCATTTCTCATAGCCTCTTTCATTGCTCCTTTTTAAGTCATCACAGTCTCAGTCAATTAACAACTTGGGTAATTATTAGCTTAATATATGTTTCGCATACTAGACTATAAGCCCTCTGAGAGCACACTGTCTTGCTCACTACCATATTACCAGGAATTCATACACCGTCCTTGCAATATTTACACTATGAATAAATAAATGAGAGCAAAAAGCTGATGGTGTCACTTGCAACCAGCCTCCACCACTAAATGCAATGATAATTCCTTTTAGAGCTTGCAGGAGTGAGGAGGCGGTAACCTGTGTGAAAGGTGGCTATAACATTTAAATTTGAATTCATTGAAATTAAATAAAATTTACAATTTATTTCCTTAGTCACAATTCATATGTTCAATAGCCTCATGTGGCTAGTGGCCATTGTGTTGGAAAATGTAGATTACAGAACACCTCCACCACTGCAGAAATTTCTACTGGACAGCACTTACCTAGAGAACTTCTATAAAAGACAACTTAAGTAAATCCAGGACCTAGCCAGGAAGAGTCTTAGAGGTGCTGAATGGCTCTCAGACATTCTAATGATGTCCAAATTGAAATCAGTTTCCATTTTAGAATTAGCCCAGAGATCTGTAAAGTTGCATGGAATAAGGCTTGTGTGCTGCCACACACAAATTTAAGACAACTTTCTAGACATATCTGTATTTGAAAGGGTCCTATTGTACATTTGGAATTATATGCATTTACTTCAAATGCTGCTTTCCATGAACATTTAAATAGCTCATAGGTGAAGTTAAAAACCATAGGGTCATTTCCCACCCTCATTCCCACCCCTGAATTAAATAAGCACAGTTGCCATTAGAAATGGCTCTTTCGGAAGCTTTAAAGTGGTACCTACTCAAACTGGGGGGAGGGAGGGGTGTTCCAGATACCAAACAAACAATGGTGTACTGCAGAAAACAACACCAAAAGGCTTGGATATGTTTCGGGGAGATAAAAGAGAAATGGTAATGGACTTTAAATATGGGGCTTAAGGTTTTCTGTTTTTGTTTTTTCCCTAATAAATGAGGTTTCAGTTATAGCCAGACTGATAATGATCAAAAGTTTGCTTGGGGGTGGCTGTGAATACCCACTAGTAGTTTGTGATATGGCTTTAATAGGCAAGGGTCATTATTAAAACTGAGCAAAGAAAAGCCAATGTGTAAGCTAGTTTGGGGAGTGACAAATAAGGGAAATGAACAGCCATTATAGATGGCTTCTGGAACTTGACAGGGTATCTGGGTCTTTTACCCAGAAATATCTTTTTTAGCAAAAATTTGTTGAGCAGAATTTTTTGAAAGCTACCTCTCCTTCCCTAGGTGTCAGTATGAATCATAACCTTGACAAGGCACGATGGTAGTAATCCCATCAAAACTGGTATCTCTATCTAGACTCGCATCCAAAATTGAGTAGGAATGGGAAGGCCTCCTGTCATTGCTGTTGATCCTCCAGTGTTGATATCACTGCTGAAGTACTTAACGGTTTCAGGTTGCCATATCTTTCCCCCATTGCTTCTGGAGTGACCTTCCTCCCTCTTCTCACCTGGGGACCTCCCTTCTGCCATATGCTTTAATATACAGCTTGACTGCACCTCTTCTGTCTGAATCCTTCTCCAGCTTTCAGTTACTTCCTTTGATGTTCCTTCACACTATCGGTCCTTCAGTGGGATATTCTATATCTACCTGTTTGCTCCTCCGAACTGCAAGTCTGTAAGCATTCTGAGGGTATACTTATGTCTGTATTCCTGGAGTCTCTCACACTGTCATCACAGGAAAAGGAATCCAAAAACTGTTCCTATGAGAGAGTGCAAGACAGATTCTTGCAATCTTAGGAAGTAAAGCCAGGTGCCAGGATCAGAAGTAAGCTCAGTGGCTTCCCAAATTTGCTGTACATCGTCATGACCTGAGGAGTTCCTTCAACAATTCAGATGTCCAGGCTGCACCCCACTGAAAAGAAAAAATCAGAATGGCCAAGAGTGGGAGCTGGGCATTTAGTTGTTTAGAGCTCCCCAAGGTGATTCTCATGTACATCCAGGTTTGACATCTACTGGATTAAGTTCATGTTTTGGAGACACGAAGTCAAATATACCTGCTAGGACATCTTCAAAGTGAGTTTTTTAACCCAATCCTGGAGTCACTTGGAAAAGTTAAGGCTGTTCTAGGAACCAGCCTTTGTCCCCAATTTAAGGAATATATGTGCAGGCAAGCCACTTGTATCAAACAAACAAACAAAAAAAGGTGACAGCAAGCTATTAGATCACTGATTTGGTGAAACAGGGATGGTGTGTGAGGAACCACGATAAATTAGCATTTGGGCACTTGCTTGAGATTTACTGAGGTGCCAGAAATCCTGTGCAGGTATATGATTTATCATTACAGACATAAGAGACTAACCACAAAATTATACGTGGGAAGTAAAACTCTAAAACCAGTCTATTATTTACTGGAGCCAGAACCATCCTGGTTTCCTCTAAGTCTTTTTTCAACGTAGATGAGCACGAAGTTTTCTCCCTGAAAATTTCAACCTGAGTAAGTTTCCCCTTGAACAGTTGAAAACTTCCACTTATTTCCAGGCTAAGTTTTGCATGTAAGCAGAACTGAAGTATTCACATTGTCCACGCCAAGGAGCCAATGGCAGGGCATCACAGCCCCCGCAGCTGTGCCATACTCTCTCGGAAGCTCAGGGGATTTTAATCCCAGTGAAGTCAAACAGCAACCATTCCTAATCAACCTTTAGCCAAGACAGATCAACCAAAGCTTCTTAGGGATGTGAATGTTATTGCTAATCTTTCTTGGCTTAATTGGAAGGAGGAAGAGTTTGAAGTTACAATAGACCTGAATGTTTGTTCAGGTCCTTTCTGGGGAGTATCAGCCAAAGGCAGCACCCTATACTGTACTGCAATCCCCACAGCCACAAGTCACTGGACCAGGGTTGTCCATTAGGAAAGAAAGCCACCCCCAGAAACGACTACATCACAGTCTGCACAATGATTAAATGCCACTATGATGCTTGAAATGTGCTCCAGCAAAGGAGAAGCTGAATAGAAAAACTAAAGTACCTTCTATTTGGGATGATGGAAAAGATCTGGAAGCAGAGTGTGGTGATGCCTGCACAACAGTGTGGTTGTAATTAATGCCACTGAATCGTACACTTAAAAAATTGTCCAATAGAACATTTTATGTTATGTATCTTTTACTCTGATAAAATAACTAAAAACAAAACCAAACAATAAAAAACTAAAGGAAAACAATCTTTCATATATTCCTAAAATTGGCAGATATATATTGTCATGAAAGGATCATGCCAAGCAGAAAAACAATGAGCTACAACATACCAAACAAACCTCTTCTCACCGCCAACCTTCCATTGCTTTGTCCTTAACCGCCAACAGCCACAGTCCAGTCTATGCTAGATAATTAATTCATATGATGAATACCTGACCCAAGGATAATTAACATGGATTGGTAATTAGAGACCAAGATCCCACCCAAAGTAGGTAATTTGATGGTCCCCTGATGCAAGAAAATGGTTCTCTTTTCAGATTTTATTCTATTCTATGGCATGTTAGCAAAAGCAGAGAAAGAAACAGACAAAAACAAACAAGTAAGAGTACTGTAAGTCCAAAAACTCTTTTTGGATGTTTTCAAATGAGTGAGAATTAACTATACTCATGAAATAGTAGACCCCTCCGATTAAACAGCATGTAAGAGTGTCAAACACTTGCGCACAGTACAGCCACAGATGTGCAGCAATGCTACAAATGTGGTCAGTGTAATAATTTCTCAATTGTCTCTGGATAAAGACTTTAGATTCTATTTTTTTAAATAAACGAACAGGACTTTTTGGCTATAAAGAGCCCAAAAGGCTTTCAAATTTATCAGTCACTTTCAAGTGACAGCAATTAGGATTATTTACTTAATGCAATAATATCTAATATCATCTTTTTCCATACAATGTTGTCTGTATTCTGTTTCCTATCATCTCTTCTTACTGATTTTATATTAGGGATTTTTATATTAATGATGGAATTGTAGTGTATTAGAAGTTCATGTATAAATTTGGTCTCACTGAATTCATACCTAACCCTATGTATTTTTCTGGTGGATGCATGCCTAAGGAATAGAAATGGTGAAGCCAAATTAAAATTACATATTTATTATGTGTAAAATCATAAATAAAATACGAAAAAAATTGCTGCACAGTACAGCTGTTGCTAGGGCATATCCAGTTACCTATTTTGTAGTTGCCTCTTTCTTAACTAGTGTGTTTATTGTGGGATTTAATTCATTAGATAACTAACATGGACTATAAATACACATGCAAATTTCCAGCTGATATGAAGCAAAAAGTTGATAAATAATGCTACAGTATAACTTTAAAAACAGAACTAGTGAGCCTCCAGGCTATTTTTTAATCATTTATTTTTATTTATTCTGTAAAGACTATTTTCATTTGTATTGTTTTTTATATATATAAATACACTTGGGAGAGAAACAAACAGCATATTTATGAAAAATTTTGATGGGGACCAGCTTGTAACTGTTTTGAGACTGTACTGCTTTAAAGATGGACAATACCCAACAATACCCACTGTTCTATTATTTCTACAACTGAAAAAAACGCCACAGATTCACATTATACTTAGTGAAAATTAAACTTATCTCTTCATAGAAGCAATAAGGCTCTCAAAAATAAGTTTTTAGTTCACTTTGCACAAAGGAGTTTTGTCACTAAGAATTTACAATATTGCAAGCAAAGGCATCTTTATGGCTGGCATATGCCGCAGTTTAGAATATAAACCAAATCTTGGGGCATTCTCAATAGGTTTGGGAAATCCAATTGTTTAGCCAACATCCAAGTATGAATAAACATGTATCCAATATACATGTAGCATAACATTATACATGTTCACAGATAACATTTGTTCACCATAGAATACTACACCATTTAACACTAGTCTACCACAGTTTTCACCAAAAATTCTTTAAAATCCAGAATTAGTGTCACACCTCTAAGAAAAATGACAGTGGGAAGAGAAGTGGAGAAAAGGCAAGGAACCAAGATTTGGGTCTTGCTTCTTCCTTTTTACAAGCCCACTGAGCGACCCTTCGTAAGTCTGGCAGAATCATGTTCTGCATCTATAAAGTGCTGGCAAAGAATCTGATCATCTTTAAGACCACATAAAAATTCTCTGCCCTCAAATATAATTTAAAAAAATCAAGTTCACTTTAAAGAGAACGTAAAGATATAAGGAAATTTCTCACACGCTACATTAGATGTTTATCTCTATGTAAGAGACAGGTGTCAAACAAACAAATAAGAAAAAAAAAACCACTAAGGCAAAGAGAAACTTTAACTCACCAGATTCCATCTGTTACATTTGAATTCATGCATAATTGATTATCCATGACTGGTAAGTTCTTTTCTCACTAGCCGACCACAGTTTTCTAAACATTAAGTATTAAATCACTACTAAAGTAGACTACATTTTAGAAACAGCAAGGGCAGAATAAGAATATTTTAAATGAAAAATTACATGCCGGTTAATAATAATACAGCTGACCTATGTTTAAGGGAGAGAAATTTTAATCATGTGCATATTAAATATTAATAGCCTATTCTGTTATTGTTATAATAAGGTTAAGTAGGCTTCTCCATGCTTAAGGAAAGAGGGAGAAGTAGGAATGCATAATGTTGCAAAAAGATACAGAGACGGGAGACAGACATAAGGAAAATGTGTCAACAATAAACAAGAGGAAATGAGAAAGAAGGAAAAGATGAAGGTGGAAACTAATCTCTATGTGTCATTATGACTGCCAGAGTACTGGCAAAGAAGCAACATCCTTTTATTTCAATTTTAATCATTTCTGAATTTTAATACCCGGCTCCTTTTGTAATTCTCCTGGCATTCCCCATATGCCTCCATCCCAGCCAAAACACCAGTGTAAATTAAATGGCAGGCAACCACACCACTGATGTAGCCTCCCCAAAGAACCTACCAGGTGACCAAAAGCAAAAAAAGGTATGTCTACCTTACATCCCTGAGGACCTCTAGCCAATTAACTGGCTGAATGTTCCTTACTTTCTTTAATTTTGAAAACAGGGATAGTGGTTAGGTAATCTACAGATAGAGAATCATTAAAAAAAATAAAGCAAGCCAGTAGTAATACAATAATCAGTGACCATCAGGGCCTGGAAAAATGAGTTTGCTCTCACTGGCACTAAGGAGCATCACATGATTATTTAATTACAGCTCTAATTTTTGTCTCGTGGATGGCAACATATCAACAATTAATAGGGCAAATAGAGGAGACTGTTTTTAAAGAGACAGAATGTGCATGATAATGTAATAGGTCACACAGCAGTGTACTGCTTGAGGAATACTTCCTTTTGAGGAATTAAATAGGTCTGTCTTGCAAATAGCTCCATACAGGTCTCAAAAAGAAAATAAATTTAAAAAGCAAGAGTGTTTTTTAAATAACTTCCCCTGAACTTTTCAGAATGTTTTAGGTGCATTTCTATCGCAACTCTAGCATCAATTTTAAGGAATGGAGTGAAATCTTTGTTAATATAAATACCCTAAATCTAAAATAGTTTTTATAGAATGTATATAGCTAAATGAAAAATTTCTTTTTAAGCAATAATCATGACAGGTATTTATTCAGTAAAGAACAGGTAGAGGTCCGTAGTATTTTTGGTCCTATGATATCAGGAAGACCATTATTACATGGGTAACCTAACTGCAAGGACCTTAGGGGAGCTCTCTCTGTTGACTGCAGTACATATAGTCCATTACTGCACCAAACACCAAAAGACCATGAACCTAAACTGAGATTCTTCACCTAATCCTGAAGGTCAGAGACAATGAGGATAAAACAAACCCTGGTGTGCTATTGTCAAAAAATGACAGGGCATATAGTTAAAGAAGAAAAACATTCAATTATCCAGAAAACTGGGACATGTGTAGATTAAGTGTTCAGATAACCCCAGCAAAAAGAGAAAATTAGAGAAAAAAAAGTCTCTCTTCCATTGAATCATTCTCAGTACAAGCTAAATTCACTATTTTATTATTAGTTTAGCAAATCTTTAATGAGTGCTCACTATACAAGGCAAAGGATGCTAACTGTGGAGTTTCTCCTATTTTATAGAACACAACAGACATGTATCTTACACTGAGTTTCTTTTTTGTAGTCTTTTAATACCTTGTAGAAATAAATAACAGCAGCACCTAAAAATTCATAAAGTGGAAATATTAGTGGACTTTAAAGTGCTATATAGTACAAGGTTACAAGGTCTACATATCCAAATTAACCGGGGGAGGGGGGATTCAAATAGTTAACCATTTTAGTAGCATTGTCTAAATAAGGCTAAGCCCAGCTTTAAACTCTAGTTCCAGTCACCTTTGTTCTGCCATGATAGACACCAAAGCAAAACCAAGGGCTGAAGTTTGGAAAAGGAAAAAGAACTACCTCTGTGATCAAGTGCTCAAGTGTATCTTAAATATCAGGTTATAGAGAATTATAAGAAAACCTAACTTGGCTAAAAAAACAGTGACTGAAATCATTCTACAAAAAGAAATAGGAAGAGGTGCTAAATCAACTCAATAAGCTTTTAATGGCTCATGTTGGCCAAAGTCATCAGAACATAAGAAAATGTAGGCGTCTCAAAATACAATGTGGGAAAGCTAAAACTGCTGAGGGGCAACAATTTCTAAAGCCACTGGCAAAAGTGACCAAGTCAATAACAATTACAAAGAAAGAAGAATAGAAAAAAGAAGAAAAAATTGTATATCCCATGAGAAGTTTTAAAATTAAGTGGTAGTAGAAAACATTCTGATGATTCTGGACCAAAAATCTGACCCTATACATTCTAAAAGAATATTTTTTAAAAAGCCTAGCAAGTAGCAGCTTGCATGTAAGAGTATACATCATTCTTTCTCTAACATGACTGTTAATATACAGTTAACATGTCTCAGAAAAGGCTGTAATTAACTGTCTACTGCTCTAATAACACTAATAAGCATACAGTATTATTAAAATACAATGACTCCATACAAAATAAGGCTGTCATTTTTTTTAACTTTTAAGATAATGTTCTAAATTGTTTTTGAGTCCTCTTAAGCCACCCAAAAGAGAGCCCACCTTTAAGAATTTTTTTTTTTTAAGAATAGTTATTAAAATATTGTTCTGTCCTCCACAGTCTGGAGAAATCTGTCTAACATTAAACAGGACCTCCAGGTATCATTTCAACTGGTGAAAATACAATGGAAAAACACCTGGACTATTTTATCAATTCTATGTAATCTTTTAAAATTTAAAATGTAAGCAGTTTAATTTAGTTCTTCATTCACTGATAAAAACATTTTATCAGTGAATGAGGAAATGTTTGCTATATCAAGAATCACAAAGCCCTGTTGTTAATCCCTAAAGATTTCCATCGTCTGGTTCACTGGAACAGGAAAACTCAATTGCATTCAACATCAAACAGCTAATTATGGATACGCTACATTCAAAACTATCTCCATTTCAAAAGATATCTGCATATACTAGGTTCTATTTTCTTTATAGTAATTATCACAATAAAATATTTATAACATAAAACCTCTTTTACCTTAAAGTCCTTAACATTATAAACATTAAAAGGCCAAATTGTCATTTACAGGCTCTTAAAGGCATATCTGAAACCATTGAGGAAGACTAGAAAGGAACCTCCAGCAATCAACTCTACTATATGCCTGACTTCCTGGAAAACAGCATCTGAAGAATTCCCTCTCACACAGATTGCCACCTTTTCTTTAAATATCTCAAGGAAAGAGAGTCTAATAATTTCCCCTGGGAGCTGCCTACCATATTTCACCACCCAAAGAAGAATGCCTACTGAAGAATTTTTGTTGGTATCTGGTCCCAAATCATCTCTAGCTGAGAAAAAGCAACATCCCAACACAGAGATCTCCCCAAACACTAAACGCCTGTCTCTCCTCCCCTATGGTCGTAGCCCTGATTCTCCATATGAAACTGATAGGAACTTTTTTGGCACTTACCCTCCAAATATCAGAGGCTGCTCTCCAAATCCGGCCCTATAGGAGAGCTCTCAAAAAGTAGTCTTTGGTGAGGTGACAATGACGAAGTCCTCTCTGGCACTGCTAGCAAGGCAGAAGCATCCCCAAATGAGGTGTTACCAGTTGCCTGTGAAGCAGCTGGACCATTACTGCAGTTCTGAGGGTGCGTCACAAATCAGGTCATAGCTCTGGGTAGAGTCCACCCACTTCACCGGGTACAACGCCCTCCACTTCCTGCACACCTGGGGGGAAGGGTATGGAGGAGGGGGCGGCCAGTGCAGGTCCACAGACATTCTAGTAAAAGCACTACCAGGTGCATCCTGACATCTGCTTCTTCTGCAAGCATTTCGGCTTCATTTGGGGGACCTGCACCCCGAGGTACTCAAAAATTTGTGCAACAATAAGCGGGCTCTAAAATGAGTGATGAGTGTAATAAAATATTGCAGAGTTAAATGTTTTATCCAGCAAGATCTTTCCTCCACTGGAAACTGAACCAACTCTTAATTTTTGATTACAAGATACTTCACTACCAAATGTCAAATAACTGGACTGAATAAATTTCAGCAGAATCTAGGGACGTAAATGCTGGGGTACCAGTTAACTAATTTTCATCTCTCATAACTAAACTAGATCATCGCATAAACGGAATTATATCCTTGAAAGTCCATTGAAAGAGGTGATTAGAATTTCTATTATGAACCTTCAGACAGCAACAACTGTGGAAGTGATACAGAATAACTTGAAAGAATAAAAATAGGCCAATATGCTGGAGAAATGCGCTGCTACTAAATCTCACCCTGAATATATATACACACAATCTGTATCTATTTACTCTGAAATGAAATATCTGATCTTAAAAAAGACTTTAAAAAAATAAACAGCAAAAGGTACCGTTGGCATAAGTTCAAAAGTACTAAATAATGTGTGTTAATGTGTTGATCACACTCTATGAAGACATCAAGTTTAAATAGACTTACCATTGAGAACAGCACTTAGGAACGATATATAAATTACCATCGTAGACACTTTTTCTTTGGTATAGTGAAGAGGAAGAACCTTGTGTAACAGATTTGATTTCCATGCTGTATTAAGACCACATTCTGCTCTGATGTCAATGGAATATGTGATTACTGATTGACAACTGTGTGTAGATGATGGTGTAAGAGCTACTTACAGAACGTAAGTGAAAATAAGCATTTTCTCAAGTTAATCCTAAGTTTAAGAATTCTACTTTCACAGTATTTTGATGTTTCCAGGGGTCTTGAAAAAAGAAGGGACTTTAAAAAAGAAAACAACAAATGCATTTAGTATTATTCTTATAAGAAAGTTGAAACCTCTTTTAAGGTTGGCATATTAACAAGAAGACAAACAAAGGGGGCGAGAATATTTTCAGAGGAACGCTAACAGTATCAATGGATCGATCGTTCGATCGATGAACCCCACTTTGTACTCACATTAGCAGATCTCCATTAACAACTGAAACATTCCATCTAAGCCTTGAAAGGTACCACCCTTTATCAAAGTTACTCCCTAAGTAATAAGGTAATTTAAGTAATCTACTTGGAACTTTGCAGAAAGTTAATTTAGCAAACACACACTTCAATATGTTTGAACATATTTGTCCTGAGGTTGCTCTAAGATGACTATTTTAAGTGGCATGCAGGCTCTTTGAGGGTTTTGATGTTACAGTTGAGGTATGTAAAGTAAAAGTGCATAGCATTGCTTTCAGCTGGTTCTCACACGACAGAAAGAAGAAGATGATATTACTCCTCTTTAAAGTTTTGTCACTGGTAAATAATAAGAGAAACTCCTCTCGACCCCTACCCCCAACCAGGAAGAGTCTGAAGCCCTGGATTATAGTACAGGTAGATATTAAAATGGAGACAGAGCCGTTATTTAGTGGTGACAGGAATATAAATACGTGCACTAACCTATAAACTGGTATTTACTTCAGGAAGGTAAGTAATATTTTTCCTCTGATTGCTGAGCTGTCAGTTTAATGCAGCGTAAATAAACAGTAGGTGCCTGCTAGCTCGAAGTAGGAAGTGTTCATTCCACACGAGGAACAGATTACTGAAGCCTGATGCTCATCATGCTGAAACATAACTTTCATTTTACCAGAAAATACACCCTACCGTGGATGATTTTTCGTGCCTGATCTATTAATTAACTTAACTCTGTTCTGTCAAAAGGTAAACCAATTTGTTAAAATCATCCCAGAGTTTTGGAGTTTGAAAAGCAAATCGATTTGAAAAGCAAGAGTAAGGACTCTTCTGTAACCTGATCACAAATGCTAAAAATGAATACTAAATACAATAAGCAGAAACTAGACAAAACTAAAACAAAGTACATATTTAAATATAGAATTTAATCATCCGAGTTACCAGATTTACTCAAAAATCTTCCTCCTTTGCCAATTAAAAGCAACTGGCACCTTTCATATTTCACAACATTGTGCTACTTAGGTCCGTTCAGTATGTATGCTTTTTCTGCTGTCTGAAATATCTAAAAGTAAACCATTCACAAAAATCAAATCACACTCTCTAATTCTAATAGAAATATCACTGAACTCTCCTGAGAGAAGTGTCAACTTTGAAGATCAAATGATGACACCCTTCCTAACAGCATTCATGTAAAATGTGGGTCTCTTCCCATTTTCTATATACCACAAAGCTATGACGGTATTTAGGGCAACTAATTTTTTCCTTCTATGCAAGTATTTAGCAAAATCTTTCATGGCATTATTTAAAATGGGAGCTGATCTAAAAAAGGACAGAAGGCAATTTGGGGAGGTTTCTATTTAAAATATGGACAAATTCTGATAATTAAACAGTGGACTGTAAAGGAAAAAGAGAGGCTTAAAAAATAATATTTTTGCATTCAGTAACAACATGTCTAGACATGGTCTGAAGATTGATTCAGTCATATGCATTTATTTCATATACTTCATGAATCCCAAGTACTAATATAAGAGTCATCCAAGACAACATGTCTTGGAAGAAATGATTTGTTTGTGTAAAGGGCATATCAATGTATGGCCCTCTTGGAAATTTACAGAGCAGCTGAAAAACCACTAGAGTGCTTTATAGAGTCCCTGCTGTATATCCATGTTGTGTTTAGCTTAATAGTGTTTGTAACCAAAAGATTTTTACAATAATGAGGAACAGGTGCCTGTCACCTGACCTTTTAGGCCTAATTTACAATCCATAACCTGTCACATGAAAAAACAACTGAAAATCTCCTTCAGATAGTTGAGTCTTTGCTAATTCAACATAGTCTTTCTTAACCAGCACTCAGCATACCATAGCTTATTCAGTCACAGGTTCATATATCTGGCAACAGGCTTGTCTGCAGAAATAAACCAATACTCATTTTGTCGTTCTTGTTTAGGATGCTGGGAGACAAAAGAACTACTTTTGTAGATTAACAACCAAAGAATATATTAATTTATTACAACAACTAAACAAAAGGCATTCCTTGTGAATACTTTTACATACAAAGAACTATTATTTATTACATATTTCAGCTTGTGGGAAAATGAGGAATGCATTGATTCTGGAAAGAACTATTCAGACTTTTGGAAGTTCTTTAGGTCTTCTTTCTCTATCTCTTTTTTTCCCCTTCTCCCCCTTGCTCTCCCCACCCCCAAACCACACACATTTTAAGGCACTAGTACTTTAGGAGGGAAATCCCTATCTGTTCTTTTTTCATCCATCATTTGTATTCATTTTTCAGAAAGGAATACAAAATTGAGCAGTGATTTTTGTTTCTCCTGTATAATCTTGTTACACGTAGCCATACTCAAATTTAACAATGCTTTGTATTTTATAGCTACTGTTTACATATTATGTATTACATATGATGGAACAACTCTACATTTAATGTATTGTTTCCATTAGAAAAACTATGAAGTAATAAGTGTCAAAAGGAGATGAAGAATAAACATGCCTGGTATATTTACAAAATGCAGAGTCACTTAAAATGTGCACAAATAGGATACATATTTTGCTATTGTTACATTTTACATAGTATACACATGGTCTAAAGTGTATTTAATAATGTGCCTAACCAAGTTAATTAAAGTATTTATGTCTGGTGACTGTGTTAAACACTTGGAGAGGTAGTGAAAGATACAGCCAGTTACTTCTGCTAACTAAAGTTGAAATTATGCACTTATTATAACCTTTTCTAACAATGTGAGAAAAACAGAGTAAATATATTAAATTTGTTTCACAACAGATGCTTAGGTTGTTAATATTTAAGATGCCTATTCATGCTATTCCTGTCTGCACATTTGTCAAAAATGTAAGCTTGAATGCTAATGTTTGCCAGCAGACTGGAGCAGCCAGTATATGAATGTACTACTGTTCTACTAAAATAATATGCAATAGAAATAAAGGACTGCTGCTAAATCATAGCATTGGTACCCCACAGCAGATTAAAGGTTTTTAGAGGAAACACCTTAACCTTGGTGTTTTCCAGTATTAAAGTACGGTTTTTGTAGTTGTTGTTGTTTGCTTCTGCAGCTACGTTTTACCACAGAATAAATCGTACAGTCCTGACACCTCAGAAAAATCCACTTTAGGTAGGGTGTAAATTTCAATAAAGTTTCAACCGCAGGAGTTACTCCCTCAGTGGCACAAACACTGTAGATTTTAGGGACTGCTTGGGACAAAACCTGACACCTACCAGTCCACATTCACTCATTTCTTACCCTTCCTCTGTCTTCTTGAAAAAGTCAGGTCCCCTGGCCACCAAGGATGCAAGCAGGGAACCCCAGCCATCCGGGTAGAATGGTTTTTCTCCTGAGAATAAGACGTCTTTCTGATTTCCCCGTCTCTTAATACAACCGTGTAGAGTCCAATTCTTACATTTGCCTGGAAATCTGGAATGCCGCGAGGGAAAGTTCGCTGAGGAAGGGCGCAGAGGTCAAAGTTGCCAACCAGGCCACTTTGAGAGGCGATCCTGGGGTTGACACTATTAAGTGAGATTTGCAACGCCCCAGTGGAGGTCCCGGCCAAGACCTCCAGCAAGACCCCTAAGCCCCTCTCCTTCTGGGGTCATCCGCAGAGTCCTGCTCTGTGCATTTCCCCGGTACACGCGTGTCGCTCCCCGTACCTGCCACCTGCCTGCTTTGTGCCTCTTACGGTGGTTGCCCAAACCCACGCTCCGCCGCCCCGGGAGCCTCCGCAGTGAACCGCTCGGAGAAGGCCGCCACGCTCGGGTCAGGACCGCAGGAGGGAGACACGGTGCAGACCCCGAGGCCGTACCTGTGATGTCTCGGTCCTGCTAAGAGGGCAGCACCTCTTCCTGCCTTCAGGCCCGCTCCAAACCCACATTCACTCCAGGAGCCCCTTCAGGACCGTCCTCACCACCGCCAGCGAGGGCTCGAAATGCGGAGTGCCGCGGCTTTCAAAATCCCGGCTCCAACTTAAGCGCCCGGGCGCCCGAGTGTTCCCGGGATGGAGAAGTTGCCACTAACTTCTAGGCCCCTCTCCGCCGCCGCTCCCAACCAGCTGCGCGGGCGGGGGGCGGAGGAAGGAGGAGATGGACCGGGGAAGGATGCTGAGCTTACTTGCGATCCGGCGGGGAACGTTTCCACTCCCCAGCCTACTCCGCCGGGCACCCTTCTGCCAGCCCAGCTCCGGGGTGCACAGAGAGGCTTTCTTTCCCTTTTCCCGTTTGCTTCCTTCGGTCTTTTCCGCTCCCCTTTCCTCTTCCAAGAGGGGTCATACTGAGGACCTGAAGGAGTTTGTTCCGCCAGGGTCTGCCGGGCAGGTGTGTTAGGGTACCCGCACTCAGAGAGAAAATGAATGGCATCTCCAAGTCCCCCATCCCGGGTGCTCTCCCACGCTCGACCGGCCCACCCCTCCCGGGTTCGGCTGCGCACGAAAGAAGGGGCTCGGAAGACCCTTGCCGCCGGACGTCCACGAGAGGGGAGCCGCGCTGCCCCAACAAGGGGCGCCGTGGGTGGGTGCTACAGAGAAGTTTGGATCGATTCCGAAAAAAGAGAGATAGAGAGATGAAAGAGCAAGAATAGGGGGGGAAAGAGAGGCAAAGGAGCAGAACTCACTCAGGCATGGGCGTTGGGGGCGGCGGTGGCTGTCGAGTGCGGGCCCGCGACCAGGAACAGCTCCCCGGGCGGGCGCGTCGGACTTCCGAGGCGGCGGCTTCTGCCTCTTGTGCCGCCGCCGCCGGAGCTGCGGCTGCCGCGGAAGTTAATTGCAACTTGACTTCAAGTTGTCTTCTTTCCCCATCCGAAGTGGGCGTTTAAAGGGGAGAGCGAGGCGAGGAGCGAGCTAGCGAGCGCGCGGGGCCGAGGGAAGGAAGGGGGGGGAGGGAGGGGATGTTAACGGGGGGGGGGAGGGGGAGGGGGCGGCGGCGGGGGCGGGAGGGGGAAGGGGCCGGCGGGAGCAGCTCTCCGCTCGGCGGTCGCCGCGCCCGCAGTCTGGAGGCGCACCGGAGCGGCCGGGGCGCCCCCCGCGGGAGCCCGCAGCTCCCCGGGGCGCGCATCCAGCCGCGGCTCCTTCGGCCGGGCACGTTGAGCCCGGGGGCTCGGCAGACCCCGCGTCGCCGCCGCTCCCGAGCTTGTGCGACGCGGGCTGGCCGGCGGGGCGGCGAGGGCCCGGCCCGCCTCCCCAGCGCCCGCCCCGGCTTCTCCCCCTGGCGGTGGAGCCTCGGCGGCCGCCGGCTACACTGAGCGCGCTGGAGCCCGAGCCGAGCCGAGCCCGAGCCGCTGCCGCCGCCGCCGCTGCCGCCGCCGCCGCGCGCCGCTCCCAGGCTCCCTCCCAGCGCGCCGGCCGGAGTGTGGGGGGCGGCGGGCCGGAGGGACGAGGGCGGGCGAGAGGCGCGCGCTGGGATTGGCGCCGAAGACCGGACCCTCAGACGCTAGGGGTAAGTGTGGGCGCCTGGGAGTACGCTTAGGGGTGCGCGGCGCGGTTCTCGACGCCCACCAACCCTGCCCCCTCACCTCTCCCGGGCCCCCACCACGCGCACCCCTCCTCTTGCCGCCTGCGGCTTCCTCTTGTTGTTCGTTGTTTGGCTGGGCTTTTTGTGGGGGGGGGGGCGGGTGATTGTAGTGTGTGTGCCAGCAGAGGAGGAAGTCAGGTGAGAGGGCCCTACGCACCCCCCCAAACCCAGCCCGCGTGGGGTGTATCGCTCCCCACTAGGGGCATGTGGGCCAGTTTTTTTTCTCTCGTCAATGTTCGGTCGAGACGATCTCTCCTAGGGAGCCTCCTTCCCTTACAGCCTGCTCTGTCCATCTTCTTCCACCCCACCCTCGCCCTTCTCAGCACCCATCCAAGAGTGCTGCACCCCAACTGAGGAACACGTGGTGGAAGGAGAAGGAGGGGGGCCCTCTTGCAGATCCCCACCCCTCGCCCCTGCCTGTTTGTTTAATATGTATCCTCCCGTCGGCAGCTGTACTTTAAAATCCACTGGGAAAAGACCCTGAACTGAGGTCCAGTTTCTCCAAAAAGCTGGAAGCAAAGGGGGCAAGTGATGCGAATTTAACGAAGGGGGCTGGCGGAAGAGAGGGGCAAGGGAACCCGCCCAGAAGGTGACTGAAACTACGAAACCCCCTGCAACAGCAGAGTGACTTAGAGGTTCAGGACCCCAGGCTAAGGAGAAGTGAGAACTCCATCAACTTTGCCCCTCTCTTCCTGCCATCCTCCACCCCCACCCCGCTCGTGGGAAGCTAACAGGTCTTTTGTTTTGTGTTGTGTCGTCTTGGGGAAATTTGCATTGAGTATGACAACAGAAAATTACTACTGTTTACTCAAAGTTAAGGGGATTGCAGAAAGGAAAAACAGTCTACTTTTTTTTTCTTCGTGTGTGTGTGTGTGTGTGTGTGTGTGTGTAGTTGTTAGGTTCATAGCTTGAACTGCAAAACGTCAGTTTGTAACAATAAGGACTGTAGAGCCGCCTCGGTGTATTTTTAGAAGCTGCACTTTCTTGAGTTCCTTTCACACAAGGCTTGCTCTCTCATTAAGTCCCCATACATAATTGTATTTAGAGAGAAGGAAACTATGGAAGCAGGAGGGAGATTGCTAAGATCTCCATCCCGCCAGCGCAGAGCACTGTTTGCAGTGAAGTTCCTGGAAAGTGACTGTGGGCTGAGAATTCAGTTTTTCCTAAAAGCTCTGTTAGGTCCTCTTCTGTCAGATGTCTATGAATAAAGCACGCTGGGAAAATCCTCATATTCCGTGCAGTCTTATTTTATCTTTTACACAGTGGTTGATTCTACTTTCAAGTCCTGGTAACAGCACATCAACTGTGCTGTATTTTTGTGTGGTTTTTCTAAATAAAGGAGGATAGCACATGTATTCATGCTGCTTTCTGATATACCAGTTCTTTCCTTTCAGTGGTATTGGATCCACTGGAATGTCCATCTTTTTCAGTTGATTGTCATTTTCTGCGAAGACAACAATTCCAAAGATATAAGACTATAAAAAGTTTATGAATTAGTGTTATTTTAGTGAACTCGCCCCTCGTTTCTAAGATGCAAGTGCCCACCTCAACTCCTCGTTCTTTGAAGCAAAGCAAAAAGGTATAAATGCCATGGGCAAAACAAAACACTAGTTTTCCCTCCTGGACCACTTTCTGTGTCCATAGACCTAAGAGACCCCAAATCTTCTCCCTTACTTTACCGAAATGCTGAATTGCCTAACTAGTACCAATATCTCCATCTGGGAATGACATCAGGTTTGGAAGTCTTTAATTACTGCTTATTAGCAATTTCTTATAGCAGGCAGCTGATTCTCCAGTTCTGAAAGGCTGAAGTGAAGCTTAACAGAAATTGAAATACAAAAAAAAAAAAAAAAAAGATCTTTTTTCTCCCTTACACACTCTTACTTATTTCCCAGAAATATCAACTAAATCCCCCAAATCTAAAGTGTGATATTCTCCCTTGCATTAAACCAAAGGAACATTTTCCCCAACCTTTTGAATTTGCTTTTTGTCCCCTAAATAGTCTTGAACAGAGAGCTCACAGGCTCTATTATAGTACAGAATTATGTAATGATGCGTACAGTGCATTAAGTAACATAACTTGATAAACTCTTTTGTAAACCTTGCCCCCTGGCACGTAGTAGGAATACATTAAATACTTACTGAATTAAGATGTTAATGAAATATTGTAATTGGCTACAAATTCAATAGTACTAGGATAAGCCTTTTTTTTTTTTTTTTTCCAGAAGAAAAAGGTATTTTGCCTGAAAGTTATTAGGGTAATATATTTCTGCTCCTAGATTTTTTTTTTAACAAATCCAAATCTGATTTAAATGGTTGAAAGACAAGTAACATGAAACATATCAAATGGTCAATAATAATAACTAGGGTCAAAAGCTGATTATTTTCCTATGGGGAATAGATGACAAATATTGCCTACTAAATAGTGTCAGAAAGATGGAAAGGAGAGCTAAAACAGTATTGGCCTTCTATGAATTTATTTGGTGGCAAGATGACATCAAAATGCGAAAAGACAACTCGATAGGTCCGTAAATAGATGAAATCCAAAGAATTTGAGAAAATAGATTTTTTTTTTTTCTTTTCTAGGTGAGAGGAAGTACACATCCTGAAGTTCCTGGTTGGAATATATTTTTGAAGTTGATTTGTCAAGTCAAACCTTTAGGGGCTATCAAGGCAAACACCTTAAGTGAAGGGGAACTCACCACTTACCTACCTCAAGGCAGAGATTTTATCTACAGAAGAGTTACTACAGGGTAAAGTTCAATATGTATTGTGTGTATAAATGAGGAGTATCCTAAGTAGTTCATTCCATCTTTATACTTTATACTTTATTACATTTTTTTAATTGAACAAAGTTGACACAGACTTCCCTAAAACTTTCAACCCTAAAACTCATAAATCCTATAAACCCTAAAACTTCCAACCATTAGTCTTAGTTCTGCCAAACAGAGAAAATCTGTTACATTAGTCAGGAGAGGGTATCTTATGTCAGAATAACAAACAATTCCAATGTTTAGTGATCTACAGTGACAGAAGTTGTTTTCTTGGTCGTGTTGAGTCCGCTGCAAGTCAGCTTGTCTGTTGCATGTCTCCTCATTCAGGGTCCCAGGCTGATAGAACAGTTGCCATCTTGAATGTTTCATGTTGCTATGGGAAAAATAAAGATCGTTCAGAGTGTGTCAGGCTGGCATTTAAATTCTATAGCCAGAAGTGACTCACATTATTTGGGCTCGCAACTCATTCGCCAGGACTACTTGCATGGTTCCATAGAATCATCACAATGAGGCCAGATAGTGCAGCCTACCTTGTGCCCTAAAGTAGAGAGCTATGGTGCACAGCTTTTAAGGACTAACATACTCTTAGTGACCCTTGAGCACTGATA
This sequence comes from Martes martes, assembly GCF_963455335.1. NCBI lineage: Eukaryota > Metazoa > Chordata > Mammalia > Carnivora > Mustelidae > Martes > Martes martes. The sequence goes on from NC_137888.1 coordinate 133,416,379, forward strand.
TCCTCCTGCTCAACAATCCCACCCTTCTCCTTTGTGGCCTAAATGTTTCATTCTTCAAGGTAAACACTGCTGGAGAGGCCACCAAATTATAGGGAGACATGCATGCTGTGAATTTTTTCACCATCTCTTCTCTCTTTGAATGCAACCCTACAATCCCACCCCTTCCCCCCAAATTGCATTGCCCTGTCAATTTTAAGCCACTCTTTACGTATTTCCTAAATTATATGTATTTTATTTTTTCAAGACTTGTTTTCCGAGAAAGGGTACCATGAACAGGAACTTTTGAGAAGTGTTATCTGGGGGGAAAAAAAAAGTGTTATCTAAAGATGTCATGATCATTATCAAATTTTGAAATTTTGTCTTGAATAGTTACTTCCCTTATTTTAAACATCAAAATTTTGCAACACAAATAAACTTTATTGGAAGTATTCATTCATTCACTTATCTATCTTTTTGTTCATTCAATAAATACTCACTTATTCATGCCAGATACTCTATTAAGGACTCTGTATATGGAGATGGTCAAGAGTTCTTTTCAAGAAACACATTTTCCAACTGGGCTCACAGAAGGAAAGGCCACTGCAATGCCAATAGAGGCACAAAGTGCTACGGGAACACGTGGGAAGAAGCAAATAACTCGCAGGATTTAGGAAAGTTGCGTAGAAGAATTGAACTAAGTGCTGAGGATAAATGAGTCTCTTCTAGGCAAAAAAGGGAAATAGAGGCTATTTCAATCAGAGAGACCAATATGAGGAAAGGCACTGAGGATGACCAAGCTTGCTCTTTAGGGAACTACCAGAAACTCGGTGTGGCTGGAACATGAGATCTTTGGGAAAGATGAAATCAAGCAACTACAAACTAATAAGAACCTTGCAGACAAGCTGTATCCTGTCTGTCGGACTGCAAATTCTGTCTACTCTAGGCCAAGCATGGAAACAAGTGAGCAAAGCAGACCAAGTTGAGCAGTGTGAAAACTGTGGCAATCCTGAGAATATATTTTCTGCCCAGTGATGCCGAGTGTCAGGTCTTCCAGTTGAGATTACTTTTGGGTTTTGTTTTGTTTTGTTTGTTTTTTTGTTTTTTAAGATTTATTTATTTTAGAGAGTGGGGGAGGGGCAGGGGACAGAAGGAGAAGGAGAGAGAATCCTCAGGCAGGCTCCCCACTGAGCAGGGAGCTGAGCAGGGAGCCCAGCAGGGAGCCCAGGCCTCTGCCCTCATCTCTCCCACCCCAACAGGTCTTCATTTCAGGACCCTGAAATCATGACCTGAGCCAAAATCAAGAGTTGGAGCTTAACCAACTGAGCCACCCAGGTGCCCCTCGTCTTCCAGTTGTTAAAGAGAAGTTGCTTATTTGGTTTTATGTGAAAAGTGGAAATATTAAATGTTGAAAACTTACCCCATCTTAAAGTACACATGTGGGGAGAAAAGATGTCTCCAGATCAAAATCAGCGTAAAGACCACCAGTCAAATGTCTCCTACCTTATGAGGTAGGGAGTCATTAAAGGTTATAAGGATGGGAGTAACACCAACAGAAGTCTTTAGAAAGATCACTCTGAGGGTAGCTGGCTGGCTCAGTTGGTGAAGCATGTGATTCTTGATCTCGGGGTTGTGGGTTCAAGGCCTGTGTTGGCTGTAGAGATTGCTTAAAAATAAAAATCTAAAAAAAAAAAAAAAAAGATCTCTGGTGGCAAAGTGGACAGAAAGAGTCGAGCCTGGGGGCCTGTAACTGATACTCCGTAATATCATTTGAGGGATGATGCAAAGCCCTTTTATAATACTGCCCTTTTTATAGTATACAACTTTCCATGTTTATTAGGGGCACCTGATAAATATTTGAAGCACTAAAGAATGAAAGAGTAAAAAGCTGAAGTTTTAGAAGGAGGGCACATTTTTTGAGGACTCCTTATGCCATATGCTTCCTTTGTTAGACTGTTAATTTTTCAAGAGCACAATGATCTTATATTGATCACAGGTAATTTTTTTATTTCACTGTGATAAATATTATTGGTTTTTAAAAATGCATAAATCATCTAGAGTAGGACATAAAGATCAGCACAGCATCAGAATATTATCTAGGACTAAGCTTAATGATCCTACCTTGTAAAGGAATGCCTCTTGGAGCAGGCCCTAAAATCTGTACTCCCAGGCTTTGTAAAACTACACGTGCACCCTTTTGTGTAGCTTATGCATATTTTTAGTGAAGGCCAAACTCTATATAGTATAGTGTGTGTGTGTGTGTGTGTGTACATACATATATGTATACCATATAAATACACACAAACACACACACACACACATTATATATACAGGGGCACATCCATATTTTTAAAGCCACTCAATTCATTGGGCAACCAAGTCTTTAAATTCTTAGCAGTTTGGCTCTACAATTTGTAATTTTTAAATTCACCTTTCTTGAGTTATAATTTATGGAATAAAACTCACCCATTTTATGTGCTCCATGAGTTTTGAATACAAAGAAGCAGCATGAGCAGATTATAATATTTTAGTGAACTTTAGAGAAAAAAATAGACAAAATTTATATACATGTAGGCAGAGCAGCCATAGGTGTCAAACTGCCTGGATTAATCCAGGTTCAACTAGTCATTAGCATGATCTTGGGCGAGTCTCTTAGTTTCCTGCCATCCATTCCGTGGGGATTACCACTGTTCTCAACTCCTGGAGTTAGCAAATGCCTGGGCTTCAACATGGTTAGTAGTCAATAAAGATGGTGTTTTCTTTTGTTAATGTTGCTCTCATTGTTATTCTAATAAGAGGAAATCCTGGGCTGTAAACAAGAAGAGAAAGTGAATTGACTGAAATGTAAGTGGGGTAGAATGAAGCAAGAACCTCCTGGGTGACTTGCTGGTGTGCCAAGGGGACTCAAAGCTGGAGAATAATTATGGCCTCTATTTCTGGAATATTTATTTTTTACTGAAAGATTTTGGAAGAAATTATTTTTGTATTAAAACAGCTACACACACAGTGGAATGCTTCTCTCTTCTATAACTTTTGTGGAAATGTTTGCCAAGTCCAGAACATATTCACTAGTAACATTTATCTTAAAATTGTTAAAGCACCGCCTATTTTTATATGCTATGAATGCTGCCCAAATGTAGAATCTTTGCCATTAGTAAATGTTTACATTTTAGATGAAAAATGTGTTGGAGTAGGGAAAAAAGTAATAGAGCATGACCTTAGGGAAATCAAGTTACCAGGAAGAAAAGAGAATTGGACTGTAGTTCTGATTCTATAACAAACTATTTTGTAGATGTCGACAAACATCAGGGTGGGAAATGTTTGTTCTTTTCACCCCTTATTCCCACACAGTGGTAGATCTCGAACTTTACTGTGCATGGGAATTAAATAGAATGCTTATTTAAAACGCAGATTCCTTGGCTCCATGTCCATAAATTCAGATTTGGTAGAAATAAAGCAGGGATCCAGTGATCCATATGGATTTGGGAAACCTGGGTTGAAAGGGGCCAAAATCCAAATTATAAATTAAAGTTTTGTTTCACTTTTTATCCTTGAACTCCCTCAACAAACATACACGTTAGTTGGAAATACAGTGTAAGAAGTGCTTTAGACATAATTAGACATATCTGCTCAAATAATGTCACCAACTATCTCTTGTTTCTGCTTTCTTCTGTGTCAACTTCTGCTTTAACTTCATTCCTAATCTAGTTTTCCCTTCAGTGTAATAAGCTAGTGCCTCCAATCTTCTATTCTTCTGATACAGAAACTCCAACAAAAGAGCACTCCTCTTTCTCAAAGTTTCCAGCAAAAGAACTACACCTGGTTGTGACTGTGTCAAGTTGTATCATGTGCTCATACCTGCATTTATAACCCTAGTCAAGGACTGTGGTTCTTTAACTCAACAGCCTTGGGGCAAATGCCCACCTTGGATTTAGGAGTGCACCCTACCCAAATTGTGTAGGCTGAGAATGGGGGAGGTACTGTTCTCCAAGATAAATTGGGGATAATTTTTTTCCAGAAATAGAGAATGCTTATTAACCAAACCTATAAATTTTTCATCCATTACTGCACATTTTTTAGAAGTACTTAGATGATCATAAGCCAAGTGCTATGATACAAAAGGATAACAAGTATGCCAAGCTATTGAACCTTTCAGTCTTAAAGATGACCCACCAGAGCCTGGGAAGGGCTCAGGATGCTCAGGGTTCCTGAGCCAGTTGCCTCATGCATTTACCCCAGTTTTTGGCAAATATTAAAGATTTTCTATGTGTGCCATGAAGATGATTTGTATGCAAGTCATCTGTGACTTGCACATTGGGAATCAATGGATTTCGAAATCACACTTCAAGGTCATCTCAAATCTACAATAACATTATTTATTTTGGATCTTCCTGAGACAACTTGGAAGCTGATTTATACAATTGGAGGGCAAAAGTTCCAGGTATGATACACAAAAGAGGGACAAACGGACAGGACCAGTGGTTGAATCCCGCTTTGACTTGGTCATCAGTTTTGTTTCATTTAGTAGTCTTGGACATATGTAGTTTGTTCCATCTCACAGATATAGTCCTAGGCTGGATCTCAGTATGCCTTGCTCCTTTTAATATTTGGAACATGAATGGATGCACATTATATAGACAGTGGAAAGGGGTAAGCTGATAACAGCATGGAACAGAAAACAGATTTGACTATTAGTCATGAGATATATTTTAGGTATATTACATGCAAGTTTATGGAAGAAGTGAATTCCGATGAATGAATTATTACTCATTCTTTTAAGTGAAGATGTTACTATTATTTTCTTAAACTCATTAATAAAGTTAACAAAATAACTGTCTCAGCATTATAGTATTCAGTCATTATTTCAGATGGCTTCAGATGACCCCTCCCCCCGAACCCGGCCAATTTTCACCACCACCAAAGCAACCCAATACACAAAAAAAGTTTTCAACAAATGGTGCTAGGATAACTAGATATCCATACAGAAAACAAACACACACCTTGATCCCTACCTCACACCATACATGAAAACTCATTGCCAGTGGATTATAGATCTAAATGTAGAATTAAAACCATAAAGTTTTAGAAGAAAACATCACTTGGAGATAGACAGTTTTTCTTAGATAAGCCATAAAAGCAATAACCATAAGAAAGACTAGCGAAATTACATGTTAAAGTTAAGAGCTTCTCATCTGAAGGAAAGTGGGGTCAGAGGGAAGTAAAGCCTAAAAAACCGATGATTAAACAATCATTACTACCAGTGGGATTTTCTCTCCTGTACATTAGTTCAAGTTATTTCAACTTCGGTAAGTGATATAAGCTGACTCTGAGCTTAAGCAAAAAGGGAAAAGCACAACTAGAGCTTTTTGTGGAATCCAAGTCAAGGGTACAGTGGGGTTTCGGGAGTAGATGTATTAAAGTGCTACACAGAACCCAGTCAATCCTCTCTCTCCATATTTCTTTTCTGTCTTTCTCATGGCAATACGAGTTACCTCTACTCAGTTACATAGCAGATCATGATTGCCCGTTGTTCTTGAACGATGGATGTTTCCATCAAACCACCCAGAGAAAGGCCCATCTTTGTGTCTTCACAATTCTTAGGGATGAGTCTGATTGGCTCACTTGGATTCAGTGACCACCCTTAGTCTAAGAAACTATGACCAGAGGCAGGATGATACTTAAAAAACATAGCAACTCCTTTCATCCATGGGAACGTAGGGTGAAAAGAAATAGCATTCCAGTTGATATTCTCTCTGGATTTCCTCTTTATTAGACAAAAGACAGAGTTCTTGGAAGTTTGTACTTGGTCAGTTTTTAATGGCTACTAGTTTCGGTATATTGATTACTACCCCTTTGAGTATCTAACATCAGCATCTCTGCATCTCTACAGGTTGACTGGTATATATTAAGGACCATAAACAAAATTAGTCCATTTTAAAAATGGGCACATTTATTTGTAAATTATTAGCCAAGATCTATTCAAATGCAGACATGCTTTGTTCTACTCTGGATATACAATAAAATTAATTTAAATAACTTTAATCGGCTTCAAAAACAGCAAATTCCAAGACAATTAGGTTAACTTTAAGAACTCATATTTATTGAGTTAACAGATGGTAAATTAAAAAACAATGAAGCTAATTTTTAAAATCATTCATTGAATTAAAAAAAACAGACATTTAACAAAACTGTTTTTAAGCTGTTTTTTCATCCCAATATGCATATTTTAAGATTCCAATTTGGGGAACTTCTGGGAAGACGCAAATGAGTTGCACTATATGAACATTCTTCTGGTGAATTACTTTTTAAAAAAATTTAGAACCACCTGAAAAAGAATTTTATGAATCAACAATAAAAATGTAAGAAATAAGCATATTCTAGAGAGTGGAAGGAATGAAGAGGTTACTTCATCAATTCCAGTTTGCTCTCTCACATGCTCTGTGGCCTTCTATGTTGCTGGCCCTGACACACTTTAGGAGTTTCCTATGCCTGCAGAGTGGACATACCTTGGGAGTTTCCTATGCTAACAGGTGAAAGTTGTCCCTGGCCAGAATTGCATTTCGGGATTTTAATGGTCAAAGGTAAGACTTCCCTTTGATAGCTTCTTGGGCCATGTGCACCAATAACTTGAAATCTATTGTAAATGCTAGAAGCTGACTGCAAATTTACAGGAAAAGTGGAATTTTGTGAAAGCACATTGAGGACCTCGGGTCTTCTTCTCTTGGGCTCCCACTTTATTGGGTCTCCTTGCAGTTTTTGGAAATGAAGCAATGAATATATCCCAACACATGAAGTATACCAGAAACTGGTTGTTTCCATATGCAAGTTCAATCATTTCTCCTACTTCCTATGGTTTTATAGGTAGAACTGGAGATAACATCGTGGATATATTAAGATACATCATTTGCATCGTACTTGCTATTATTAGTTTTAACATGATGGCATATTTAGAACTATAGTTATATATGAAGACATGCAGTTACTCCATAAAAATATTTGGAATAGGTTTGTTTGAATGGCTGGTTGATCAGTTGGTGTTACAGTTTTTTCTTTACTTGGGAGAGTTGCAAACTGTAATATAATTTATTTTATGGTTGTAGTAACCCATTGTCTAAGATCTGATTTTACTTTACATTGTAAGTCTTACATTACTTGATTGGTATGTTGAGAATCACATTTACTTGTTTTGATAGACCAATTTATTAGTTACAATTTGAGTTAAAAACACTTAGAAATATAAAAGCACATTTATTATTGAAATTACGGTAGTAAAATTATCTTATTATTGTGCATTTGAAACTACATAGCCCCAACCCCTTTTCTCCTTGAAATAATTGTTTTTATAATAACCTTCTGATAATATGAGGCTTTTTAGGAATGCATTATAATGATATAGCAGGAGGGACTATATTGTTTTTAATTAAACAAGAACAGGTAAAAATAAGAATAGATTGTGACTAAATGAAAAATTCAGTAGGTGAAATTTCTGTTTTGCAGAAATAGAAATTAGGGATACAGGAGAAAAACTTCATAACTGGTCTAAACATCCAAAGAAAATGAATAAAAGCTTAAAAGGATAAGAGGAAATTGGATAGACAAATTATGGAGGTCTAACTTAGAAAATAAGCTCCTTGAGAGCAATAAACATCTTATTATTGTAACCCTACCCCCAACAGAGGGCTTAACACATTGTATATTTTATTAGTATTAGATAAACATTTCTTATATTTATGAATAAAATAATGGGTGTTCCCCTGAAAATAGAGCCAGTGGATTAGAAGTAAAAATCAAAGTTTATGACAGAAGAAAACTTTCTTTATACAAAAACTGCAGTAATATTGTAATTGAGCAAAATTAAGGGGTAGAAATAAATGCCTAGTCATAGGCTGGTAAATTTTTACATTCCTAGAACAGCAAAATTCCTTCAAGTGTTTAAGAAAACAGATACATATTTTTGTAGATTGTCTTCATGTTTCTTTTACAGAACAAGAACATTTTTCAGACCAAATTGTAATTTCTTACATAATTTTAAGCAAAACAAGTTTGATTATTTAAGTTTTACGCCTGCCTGATTATTGGCTCATACATAAAAGCAACAGAAGAACATTTTTACATCAGGAAAGTGTCAGAAGGTATAACAACTTAGAGTACTTTCTGCAAAAGTTACAAAGAAATACTGTTTAGATCACTAAGTGGTCAGATGTATAAAAAAAATCAAAAATAGAAAATTCCAGGAAAAAAGCCTAGGGCTAACTAAGCACTCAGGGTCAAGATGAAGTAATAAAAGAATAAAATATAGGGAAAATTGAAATGAATTAAGAATTGATATTAATGACTAGATGTTTTTCTTCTAAGGAAGCAATGTTTCTAATAAATTAATCCTAAAAGGAGGTTTCTTTTGTTTTGTTTTGTTTTTTTAAATTTTAAAAGAAGAGTCTGTAACTAATAACCACAATGTGGAAAGAGGAGATGGAGAAAACGAAAGCTTGCTTGCTTATTTATTTATTTATTAGAGAGAGACCACATGGCAGGAGAACAGGGGTGGGGGCAGGCAGAGGGGGAGAATCTCAGGCAGACTCCCCACTGACCAGGGAGCCTAATGCAGGGCTCAAACTCATGACCCAGGAGATCTTGACCTGAACTGAAATCAAGGGTCAGACATTTAATCAACTGAGCCACCCAGGCACCCCTGTTGCTTTATTTTTAAATCATTAGCTAAGAATACATTTAAGGGTAGTTGTGAACAATTTAATATAGATACTAGTTGAATGGGAAGAAGAATATCTATTTTATAAATAATTGTAGGAGATAAAATAGTTCAAAAGACAAAATGGAAAGGAAACAATAAGGAATTATTGAAAAGAAAGTATAAAATAAGTACAATCAAGCTAAAAATTATGACAAGTATAAATGTCTTAAATTTCTCTATTCAAATGGAAAGATCTTCACATTAAATTGAAATGAAGGTCTTATGATTTGGTGGTGCTTAAAAGAGTCATATTTAAAGAAAAATGACATAGAAATACTTTTTAAAAGAGCAAAGATTTTGCAGCCTAACATGGTCACAAGCAGAATTTTTCAAAAAACCATAAATAAGACAAAAAGGACTATTTTATAATTATCGTTATTATAATATTAGTAAAGGAATAATGACACTAAAAAAATATTGCCTTAAATAAGCTTAAACCTAATACAATTTAATGTACTTTTTAAAAAGTCAGTAGAATTCATCACAGCAAAATAATAAAAATAATGTATACTCAAGCAGTGCAAAAGTTTACAAAATTAGAAACTAAACTAATGAAATATTTCATATTGGTACATTAAGAAGTAAATGATTATTTTCATAGATTGTTTTGTAAAGTGTTGGATAAAATTTAATACTTGTTCCTGATAAAATGGTAAGAAGAAAAGATAAACTATTTTAGCATAATAAATATTTTTAACTAGTAGTCAATATTAAGATTAATTTTAAAAAACTAGAAATAGGGGCACCTGGGTGGCTCAGTGGGTTAAAGCCTCTGCCTTCGGCTCGGGTCATGATCCCAGGGTCCTGGGATCGAGCCCCACATCGGGCTCTCTGCTCAGCAGGGAGCCTGCTTCCTCCTCTCTCTCTCTGCCTGCCTCTCTGACTACTTGTGATCTCTGTCTGTCAAATAAATAAATAAAATCTTTATTAAAAAAAAAAACTAGAAATATACATGTTTAAAAACAAGGATGGGGTAGAAGTTGGTATAATGGTTCTGCCATAATAATGTTACTAAACATTTTTAAAGCCCTTATCAATATAATAAAACACTGAAGGAAGAAGACTTGGGAGCAGCTGGGTGGCTCAGTTGGCTAAGCATCTGCCTTCTGCTCAGGCCATAGTCCCGGTGTTCCAGGATCGAGCCCTTAGTTGGGCTCCCTGCTCCCCAAGGAGTTTGCTTCTCCCTCTCCTTCTGCCCTCCCTGCCCCCTTTGTGCTGTTCTCTCTCTCTTAAATAAATAAATAAAATCTTTTTTGAAAGTAATAAAGAAAGAAGACCTATAAAGAATGACTGGAAAAATATTTTGGAAATATTTTTATTTATTTATTTATTTATTTATTTATTTATTTATATTATTATTCCAAAAATATTTTGGAAAAAAATCATTATGACTGGAAAAATATTTTTATATCTTGAAAACCCAAAGAAACATATAAAAGTGTGAATAGACAATAAATTAGTAAAATATTGGCAGGCATGTGACTATTAACATAAACCAGTAGTATTTCTAAATATTAGCAACCATTAGCTTAAACATAAACCTCTAAAAGATTTATTTTACAAGAGCAACAAAATATATAAAACTGAGTTTAAATGGAAATATGTTACCTATCTAAATGAAACTTTTTGAGAGCTATAAAAATATTAAATTAAATTAAATTAAATAGATTTTTGAGAGCTATAAAAATCTTTTGATTGGTTTCTGGTTTAAAAAATAACATTTTAAAATTGTAAATTCTTGGGGCACCTGGGTGGCACTTAAAAGTTTAAGTGTCCCACTCTTGGTTTCAGCTCAGGTCATGATCAGGTCATGATCTCTGGGTCATGAGATCAAGCCCTGAATCAGGCTCTGCACTCAGCAGGGAGTCTGCTTGAGATTCTCTCTCCCACTTCCCTCTGCCCCTCCCTCTCTCTCTGTCTAAAATAAATAAATCTAAAAAAATTGTTAATTCTTTCCAAAGTATAGATGTAATGGGAAATCTAATAATAAAGTCTTTTGTTTTTCACATTTTGAAGTAACAGTGAGAGGAACTTGATTTTAACATAAATCTGGAAAAGAAAGTAGGCAAGAATAGTAAAAATCAGTTCTGAGGAAGAAAAGTAATTAGGACAGACTAGTCACATCAAATATTAAAATACATTATAAAGTTATAATGATTAAAACCATGTGATACTGGCACCAAAATAAATTAATGAGGCAAAATATGTGGTCAAAATAAATCATATTTTATATAATAATGGAATATTTGATAATGTCAGATCACAAATCAGTGGGAAGGGAAAATATTTTATAAGATATGGACTGATTAGCTGAAAAAGCCAATTTATATATTTGGGGCGCCTGGGTGGCTCAGTGGTTTAAAGCCTCTGCCTTCGGCTCAGGTCATGATCCCAGGGTCCTGGAATCGAGCCCCACATCGGGCTCTCTGCTCAGCAGGGAGCCTGCTTCCTCCTCTCTCTCTCTGCCTGCCTCTCTGCCTACTTGTGATCTCTGTCTGTCAAATAAAATAAAGAAAATCTTTAAAAAAAAAAGTCAATTTATATATTCATGATACACATATAATAAAATAGCAAAACTCAAACTGTAGGAAATCTAAAGGGATTTGTTTCTATAGGCTTAAAATACTGTAACAAATAGCAAAGTAAAGATAAAATAGATTTGGTTATATTAAGACAGCAATAAAACAAACAAGCAGTAGGCAAGGTACAATTATTTGAACATTACAAAAGGGTCAATAATCATGTTATTAACAGGCTCATACAAACTCCACAGCTGAGAACTAATACATGAGATAAAAATAGAATCATATTTAGCCAATATACAAGATAACACTAAAATCACATTTCACAAAAGATGAAATATAACATATTTGCAAACAAGTAAGAACATTCAGCCTAACTAATAATCAATTGAATATACACTAAAACAAAAATAAGCTGTATTTAGGTTTAATCAATTATTTTAAAATTAATGTCAAGGATTTACATTCCCAGCTGTTACAGATTATTTTCATTTAGATCAACTTATCCTCTGAGAGAAAGTGGAAAACCTGTATAAAATCTAGCAAATATTTGTTTAAAAGCATCACAGATTCAGGGCAGAGAGGATTTGAGAAGCAGAGAACCCAGCGAGCCAGGAATCCAAAAGAGATCTCTTATATAGGATCTTACATAACTACCTGTTAGAAGCTAAGGTAAAACCCCACTTGACAAAAATGTGATCACCCAGAGGCTCAAATTATCTCTATAATTTTTTTTCATTACACAATGTCTGGCAATAAAATTACCAGCCATACCTATAGACCAGATAATAGACTTTAAAATATTTGTGATTAATAAATTAACAACATTAGATGAGAAGATGGGGAATTTTGGCATATTATTGGTAACTATGATAAAAATCAAATGGAAATTCTGGAACTGAGAAATAAACTGGCAGAAACTAACGCAGTAGATGGGTTTAAGGGCAAACTAGAAACAGCTGAAGAACAGATTAATGAAGTGGAAGGCAAAGCAATAGAAGATTTAATGTTAATACCCAAAGTCAGCAAAGTACACTGAAAAGTGGTTTCTTTTTACCTAACTAGTGACATATAAATTATATAATACTTTTTTGGAAACTCTTTGGCAGTGTAAATCAGATATTAGAGCAAACAAGATTCCTATCTTTTGACCTGGTAGCCTTTTGTCTGGGAATATCTATTAAGGAAAGAATTTTTTTAATATGAATTGTTTTATGTATAAAAATGTTTTCTGCAGACTCACTCATGATATTGATAACTGTACAATGTTTTAAGTGCTTTACTACAATTAATGCAGTCTATCCTCCCAGAAACCCAAGTAGGTGGAGGTAGTTACTACTAATATCCTCATTTTACAGATGAGAAAACTGAAACATTGAGAGGTCAAGTAGCTTGCTGAAGAATATGTAGCTGGTGAGTAGAGAAACAGACATTTGAACCAGGCTCTCTGGCTACACAACTTGCACTTGAACCTGCCCTGGGCTGCTGGAAACAACCTAAATAGCTAACAACTGGAGACTTGTCAAGTGAGTAATATACCCAGTCTATGTAATATTACGCAGGTATTAAAAATGAGCATCATGAACACTGTTAACAACATAGGAAGTACTTCTGATATAATAAGAGAAAAAATCAAAATCCTAGAACTACAACAAATAAAAAAATATGCATATAAATATGATTGAAACCAAATATCCCCAAAGGCTCATGACAATTATATGAAGTACGTAGCACTTCTTCCTTTTCTCTTCTTCGAGTTTTCATTTTCTCAAAATTTTAATAATTGTGTTTCTCTCTCTCTCTCTCACACACACACACACACACACACACACACATATATGTCATGCTTCATATAAAAAATACCACTTTCTATACATAAAAAAGCAATAGAGTATATTGCGTAAGAACCCGAGCTCTAGAGCCAGACTGCCTGTGTCACTGCCTACTAGGTGTGTGACCTTGGGCAGGTTGTTGAACTTGTGTTTCTAAGTTTCTCAGCTTATCCTATAATATGAGGATAATTATAGTACTTATCTCATAGGGCGATTGTGAGGATTAAATACGCTTAAAATGTATTTAGAACATTGTCTGAAAGTTCAATATGTAAGTATTGTTGTTATTTTACCAAGTAGTATTGTTGTTATTTTACCAAGAAACCTCATCATTTTAGATCCTGAGTGACTAGACAAAATGACAATTCCCTCCTGCCTGTCCCCTGATAGGCACACCCGTTAGGAGCAGGTTTTGTTTCTATATATAGATCTTTGTCCTTACTAAGAATTCCCCAGTGCAGAGATGTCTAGGAACCAAGAACCATTGGCTGAGGGGGAGCTTCTGAACTCTTTCTAAGAAGCAGTGACAAGCAAATGTCTGGAATGTTTTTTATTTTATCTTGAGGACAAGCGTGATTGAAACTGCCCATTGAAGCCAATATTATATTAACATCATCATCAGTGAATTCGAGAAAATAGTTATCTCTTTCCCCAATTTTTACCCTTCTCTGGATGAATGACTTTTTACCAGCTCCCTGATCTGACAGTTTGAATAACGACAGAAAGCTGTTTATGAAATAGGACATTTGTTGTAACTTAATTTTTCTGAATTGAACACCCCAGAGGGCCTGAAAATGTGCTTTGCAACTTTTTTCCACCTGGCAGATCCAGAAAGTTCAGAAGATATTTATAAAATTTCCTCATCCCTTTAAACAGTTTCATTGAAATGGTAAGAAAAAAAAAATCTGTTAGATGCCAAGATTTACTGTTAGCTGTCTTAATGGCTAATGAAATGATTAAGACCTTTAAATAACCCTTGCCAATTAAAAATTAACAGGTGTTTGTCAGGTAGAATATTGCAGCACATACAAGAGGAAAGGATGCAAATTGGTATTTCATACATTTGTGAGAAAGATCACCTTTCATGTGTCTGTCTGTTTTTCAGGATGTTGCAGGTCTCTGCTCTTATAAGACTGGCTGCAGAACCCAGGGCTGAACCCCTGTAGGTGAGTTAGCACTTTCCTGAATGCTGTCTGTCTCTTATCTGCCTCTCTGTCAAGGCCCTGTGATGTTGATCGGCAATGTCCTTTGGTTAAACTCTCTAAGAATTCTCAGCTCTATGATATGGTAAATGTGTAACAAATTGCTTTAATGTATGAGCTTTACATTGTTGCTAAAGTTATTGTTCCTTTTGGGGTTATTCATGGAACTGGATCTATCTTCCCCACCCCCACTTTTTGTTTCAGGATTTACCACAAACCTTTCCCACTCTCTTTCCTAATAGGCTTGTTCTGTTATAACACAATACCACGTGTTAAGACAGATTCACTGTCTAAGTCACGGACCAGCATTTCACAATTAGTGATGACTGGTCACACGGTAAAGTGAAATTCCTTTCCCTTTTTGCTGAAATGGATCAAAAGATTCAACCAGCAAATGGTGAATCAATGACAAGTCAATAATAAGGTGAGAGATTATGTTACTAAAGGATGACCTCAAGATTATTACCATACAATGAATTAATTTGCTATGTAGATAAATGCTGGGCAATTTATTGTTGTCATAGTATAACTGGAGGTGATTTCATGTGTTCATATTGCCAATGAGGTTAAATGGAATTGAGTATAGTCCCCTTTCTAACTTGCCACCAGTGTCAGAATTTGGGGAAATTTCTAAACAATTCTGGGCTTCAGGATCTCTACTTGAAAACAAGAGCAATAGTATTTATCTGTTACGTTATGAAGGCAAAATGTTAGAACAGGAAAACTCACTTCTTGAGTGCGAGTCCTCCTTACCACCATTATGGAAGATAGAAAATAAAGAGAGAACGCAGAACTCTGCTTTCTCTTCAAATATATTATTCTTCATTTATTATCTAATGAATATAACCATTGATTCAGAAAGGAGGTGGGATTTTCGTCTCTCCCACCTTCATTCTTTTTTCATTTCTTAGAGCTTTAGTAAGCATCTACTATAAGGTGAGAGCTGAGTGTTGTGGGAGACAAAAAGGAGAGTGATCCTATTCTCATGGAAATTGGGATATATATATATATAAAATATATATATTTAAATGCCAGTATATATATATATAATATATTATATATGTTATGTATATAGTTATATATATTATGAATATATAATATACTATATGTTATAATTATATATTCTAAAATATATATATAAATATGTATATATTTAAGTGCCAGGAGAGAGACAAAGTATTATCTTTGTTTATTAGAAGGATAAATTATTTTAATTATGGTTATCATGGAAGGCTTCATGCTGGAGGTGTGACAGATTAGGCTTTAAAGAAGAGGTACAATTTGGGCAACAGTGAGAGGGGAATACAGTGAACTAAGACTGAAGTAGCATGATTGGGTGGAAAAAAACATTAACCTGGGACTGGAAAGACCTGGGTTGGCAATACCTCGGTTGAAATACTCCCTGGCCTTCAATTTCTTTATCTGTGGAATGTGTAAAATAACCTCTGCCTCATTGATCTTTCAGGGGTCTGGAAAAGACCGAAGGGGAGCTTGCATGTGAGATCTCTTTGGGAACCCCGAAGCACTCTGTAAATGAAAAGGGTAAATGTTTTCTCTCTTCCCTTATACCATAAACTCCATGAGAGCATTTGACAGGATCAGTTGTGCAGTCTTTAAAAATAAATGTTCGATGAAGTATATACAAAAAATCGTATTATAAACCTTAAGTCTTTACAATTTTTATTGCCAATTATACGTCAACAAAAAAGGGGGAAGTTATAAAACAATGAATCATTGATTGAGTGAACAAATCCATGAATGTTGTGGACTGAATGTCTGTGTCCCCCCAAAATCCATATGCTGAAATCCCATCTCCTAATGTGGTAGTATTAGGAGGTGGGGGATATTTAATAGGTAATTGGGTTTATATGAGGCCATGAGGGCAAAGCCCCATGATGGAATTAGCCCTTACAAGAAAAGGAGGAGACACCAGCATGTTCTCTCTCCACCATGTGATGATGCAGTGAGAAGGCCACCGTCTACAAGCCAAGAAGAGGGCTCTCGCCAAGAACGGAATCTACTGGTACCTTGACCTGGACTTTCCAGCCTCCAGAACTGTGACAATAAATGTCTGTTGTTTAAACCACCCAGGTGTGGTATTTGGTTATAGTAGCCTAAGTGGACTAAGACAGTGAGTAAATGAATGAATGAAACAAAACAAAGGCACAGAACATGCAATATGAACAAGGAATAAAGGGTTGTCTTTGAATATATGTGGTGTAGCTGGGTGTTGGAGTGTAACCCATAGCTAGGGGGGTGGATGGAAAGCAGTGGTCCTCAGAGTAAGTTCTGTGGACCAGCATCATCTGGGAACTCATTAGAAATGCAAGTTCCTGGGCCCCCACCTAGGCCTACTGAATCTGAAACTCAGGGGTGGGGCGGACAATCTGTTTCAACAATCCCTCTAGGTCATTCTGGTGGAAAGCAAAGTTTTGAGAACCATTACTTTGTACTAATGCAGGAAGTTTGGAGGTAATTCTGCTGTAAATTCAGTGTTAATGAAGGTTTTTAGCTGTGGATGGATATAATCAGAGCTGTATTTCTAGGATGATGAGGCATGAAGCTTTGCGTAAAAGAATTTATGGCTTCGATGTAAAAAGCACCACTGGAAATACTGGAAAACACATTGTATTCACCAAGCCCCAGAGTGAAAGATTTTGATTTTTCCTGATTCCAGATAATAGCCACATCATCAGCTAAGAGGCAAAGCAGAGCCGGCATTATTCCCAAGCACTGGAGAAACCTGCTTGGTCTACAGAGACCAGACAAGATGAGAAAGTTTCTGTGAAAATAAATGAGTTAACTATTAAATATGGTCCTTACTAACCTCAGGGGGGCCTCTTAGTCCTGACCAGCTGCAGCGAAACATGAAATGGAACCTTCCATACCAAGACAAATGGGCAGCTCTTCCTACAACTGGCCTCACTAGCTGAAAAATGCAGCTCTGTCTTTAGGGCTGGTGGAGACAGGTCTGCCCAAGGGGAAGGTATTGTATGGAAGAGAAATGAAGAGCCTGGGGGGAAAGCAGTTATCTTAAGAGAGAGTCTAGAAGCCCAAGATACAAGTGTCAGGTGGGGAGGGAGTGGGGAGGAGAAGGATGAGGGCTGTTCAGAGTGGTTTGGGGCTGTTGGGATGACCAGTCATCTGGGTTTGCCCAGGACGCAGGATGTTGGGGATAATCCCTGTCAAACCAGGGCAGATGGCCACCCTACAACTCTGCACCCTCAGATGTGTTGAAGACTTGGGGAGAAGATCTTGTGAAAGTAGGAGAATCACTGCTCTAAGCCTTGTTTCTCAAAATATTGCCTACACACTGGCAACGTCAGTGTCACCTGGGAGTTTGTGAGAAATGCAGCTCCTCAGGCCCACCCTAAACCTGCAGGCTCAGACCTGCATGACTGCAAGAGCCGCAGGTGACTTGCATGCACATGGGCTGAGAAAGACTGCCTTAGCAGATCCTGTGAGCCCTGGGTGGCTTCCCCCAGTAAAAAAATGAAGCACTGGTGGGGAGCAGAATTTCTGGGCTGTGATATAGCTGATGTCCAGGTTGGCCAGATTCTAAGCTCGACCTGCATCAACCCTGCCTGGGAGGAGCAGAAACATGGAGAAGGTTACATACTAGGGGCACCAGGAACTGAGAGCAAAGAAGGAAAAGGACAGATGACCCAAAAGAGCCAAGGGGGACTCCTGAACTATTAACAGTAGTAGTCGTAGGAATGTAGGAAAGCCAGAAATCCAGCAATTATGTGGTGAGAGTAAAGCTAGAGAAATAGTCCTCTGTTCCTATACTGTGACCCTGTTTTGGTAAAACAACAACAACAACAACAAGCTGATGTGGGCTGGGAAATGAATTACGCCTGCAAAGTGGAGTCACGGCCCTGTGGGTAAGCTTTCAGAGGAAGATGGAGAAGGATCACCCACTAAAAGTATTCAACTTTAGCATCTTGGCCTCACTCACACGAAGCAAATTCAGTTTTTCTTCTTTTTCTCTACCTGGTCTGATCATCATGGGTTCCAGCTCTGCATTCTAGCAAGAATAATTTGCACTTAATTATAGTGTTTCGTTTTTCTGCAGCTTGAATGTAATTCTTTGACTTGAAACATTCTAACCAGTGGTTCTTAAACTCCAAACATGCAGCAGAATCACCTAGAGGGCATGTTAAAACATAGATTGCTGGGCCCACTCCCAGGGTTTCTGATTCTGTACATCTGGTAGCAACTTACAATTTGCATTTCTAAGGAGTTCCCAGTCGATGCTTATTATTGGTCCAAGGAACACACTTTGGAACCTCTGATTCAAACTGTTCAGCATGTTATTCCCATCCAAAGGTGAAGGGTTTCAGAAGTCTTAGATTAATGCTTCTAAAATTGGTTGACCTTTCTGTTCTATCTTGGATCAAATACATGGTTGTCCTGTGTATGACAACTATGCAGCTCATGGCACAAGCCACTCGCAGTGCCCGCTCAACACATCTGCACTGGCCTGTATCTTGTTCAATGAGACAAGTCCTCTGGTCACATGCTAGGATGTCCTGGCAATGGCGGTTTGCGATAAAAATGTCTAAATACCAATTCTTACTTGTGTTTATCTCACTTCAGACCAGTAATAATTTGTGGACTGGCACTGGCCCATAGACCACATTTTGAGTAATGCTGTTTAAATGATTCAGTCCTTCTCAGATTCTTACCCTCTTCCTTCTCTTTCCCAAGAAAGCATTTGGGTATACAAGATGGCAGGGGTCTTATTTTATCCTTGTGGCACCCTTGTAGCATGCACCGTCCTCTAGAGACTCTGTGATCCTTGGATTCATTTTTTCTCTGGAATGGGGACCATTGAAATGAAAGGAGGTCCCATCTAATCTTTAGGAATGATGTGTGCTGCCATAGCCCTGAACACTTCCCGTAGTACCCAAGTTCCATCCCTGTGGCCTCTTTCCCTGCTCCTAAATGGCTGCTAGTCTACCAGTAGTCTCACTGGGGAAGTAAGAAGTTCCAGAGACTCCTGTTTCCCACCCAAAGGCCATAGGGGGCAGGAATGCCTTCTTTTTGCTTTTTTATTTTTTTATTTTTTTTATTTTTTTATTTTTTTTTTTTTAAAGATTTTATCCATTTATTTGACAGACAGAGATCACAAGTAGGCAGAGAGGCAGAGAGAGAGAGGGGGAAGCGGGCCCCCTGCTGAGCAGAGAGCCCGATGTGGGACTCGATCCCAGGACCCTGAGATCATGACCTGAGCCGAAGGCAGAGGCTTTAACCCACTGAGCCACCCAGGCGCCCCCTTCTTTTTGCTTTTTTAAAGATTTCTTTATTTATTTGAAAAGGAGGGGGAGGGGCAGTGGGAGAGGGAGAGGAGAGAGAATCTCAAGCAGAATTCCCACTGAGCTTGGAGCCCCATGTGGGGCTCACTGTCATGCCCTCAAGATCATGACATGAGCTGAAATCAAGTCAGAGGCTTAACCAACTGAGGTACCCAGGTGTCCTGGCAGGGATGCCTTCTAAGTCCTATACATCTACCCACCTGCTGCCACCTCTGTTCAGTTGCTTCTGAGCCCCAGAGGATGTGATGCTGAGCCAAATAGTCAGAATCTCCTAGAAACTGGAGTCCTGGAAGGAGCTCATAACCTAGCCAAGTTTTAGTTTTTCAGGAATTTTGCACTCTAATTGTTCAACATGGCCATTATTAAAAATTAAATGATAAGAACATACATTTAAACAAGTTATATTAAAAGCCTATTTATTTAACTACATTAGACTATTAACCTATGTTTTGCATATGTATTTGGTAGAAATACTATATAATAATGTACTACCGCACAGCTTTTCTAACTTTGTTCAGTGATATCATGTTGATAGTTTCAGATCAGCCAACGTAGGAGTATTTGCACCATGGAAATGAGGAAACATAAATCAAGGCTCAAGGGGTGCCTGGGTGGCTCAGCCATTAATTGTCTGCCTTCTGCTCAGGTCATGATCCCAGGGTCCCAGAATCAAGCCCTGCATCAGGCTCCCTGCTTGGCAGAAAGCCTGCTTCTCCCTCTCCCACCCCTCTGCTTGTATCCCCTCTCTTGCTGTGTCTCTCTCTGTCAAATAAATAAATAAAATCTTAAAAAAAAAAAAATCAAGGCTCCATTCTCCCTCATCTCCATCTCCCCCACGCCAGCTGTTAAACATTTGCCAACACCTCATTGCTTAGAGCCTAAATCTGGGAGTGAACCACTACCCAATGGCCTCAGGTCACCCTTTACTTGCCTAGATGTTGCAAAACTGCTCTTCCCCTGAAGATTAGTCCCTAAAAGGTGTGTGTGGAAGAGATATCGATGACCAGAACCCTGATATCATCTTACCTACTTGTGCTCCTCTGTCTCCCTTCTCTCCCTACAGTCTCTCGGGACCAGAAGAAGCAATCTTCTGGCTTTTTATTTCCTCCACAGCGTATCATTATACATTAAGGATAAACATTCAGGGCCTAACGTTACTCTCTGACATTCTTTCTGCAAACCTGTAAATTTAGCCTAGTTATGAGAAAACATGAGATCAAATCGAGAGACCTTCTATTAAACTTCCACCCACTCCCCTTCGAAACTGTAATATGAAAGACAAGGAAAGACCAAGAAACAATCATAGCTTGGAGAAGGAGACTAATGTACTCAATTCAATGTGGTATCACAGATTAGACCCTGGAAAAGAAAGAAAATTGGTAGGAAAACTAGGGAGATCCAAATAAAGTCTGAGTATGGTACCAATGTTAATTTCTTAATTCCAATTATTGTATCATGTTCTGTAAAATATTAACACTATATGAAGCTGGATGAAGGTTATATGAGAACCCTATACTATATTTGTGGCTCTTCCATAAACATACAATTTTTCCAAGTAAAACTAATGAAGAGAAAAATTCATGTCCTAAGTAATAGGTAGAATAGATATCTTTTTTATTCTATGGAAAAAAACTTAGAATCTGCATCCATCTCCTTTGTGATTTGAAAAAAGGGGGGAAAGATAGGGTTGGTAGAAAATCTTTTTCTCTTAATGAAGCTTGACTTTCAAGTGTTTCATCTTTTGTAGAATAAAAAAAAAATTAGGTGTTGTAGGCTGAGCCATAACTCTTTCTTTCCTTTTCTTTACAATCTTGCTGTAATAAAACGAATCCCCCTGCCCTGAAAGTGATATTTTCAGACAATAAAAAAAGTCAAATACATAGAATATAGGTTAATATAAAATAAAAATATTACTTTTATTTTATGTGGACCTGAAAATGGGCCATTGCTCACACAGGTACATTTCTTTCTAAGTGAAAGGATAGCCAGGAAGAAAAATCCCTGAACAGGGAAAAGTAGATGTGCTTATCTAAGGCAATGCCTCTCAAACTTTAATTTGCATTTGCTTCATTTAGGGATCTTGTTAAAATGCAGATTCCTTTTCAGTAGGTTTGGGGTGGAGACCCCAAATTAGTTTGATTTCCTAGTAAGTTCCCAGATGATGCCATGCTGCTGGTCTCCAAGCAGCAAGGGTCGAGGATCATTGCTGAGGAATTTCCTCTTCCCTTGGCACAGTAGGCATCAGGAAAGTGCTTACTGGCCACAGGCTTAAAGACACATAGAAAATGTGCAGTACCTCTTTAAGACCGGCGATAAAATAAACCAGTTAAAACAAAGAAGAAACGTAATAATCAAAATATGACGTTATTGCACATACTGAGATGGAGTGAAAGAAGAACTATTCAGGAAGTCACTGGACATGGAGAGCTGTTTTTGAAGTTTAATTGGAAGCCCGAACTAAGAGTCATTTATTTAGTCATTCCCTTTCACAACATAAGGAAAAGTCAACATTTTCTATTAAAGAGGAACTGCAGCTTTCAGAATTCCTGAGTTGTACAGTGCCAATTTACATGAATCTCTTCCCTCCTCCAAAAGTTTCTAATGATTATAGTTCCTGGAAAATAATATGTCGTTTTTTTTCAACGCATACTCTAAACCTGCAAAAAATTTTAAGCTAGAAAAACAGGTAATTCGCTTGTATCAAAGAGACAACTCATGCCTGTCAAAAAACCATTACTAGGAGGAGAAAGTGTTATTCACGTGCATGTGCATGTCCCCCCACCCCCACCATTAGGAGCTTCCAAGGTGTAAAATGCACTTACAGAGTCTCTCAGCATTGAAACTGGGGTGTTTTTCAGGAAGACCCTGTAGACACTCTGGCGATCGTATCTGTGACTTAAAAATGTGGTCATGTGGATGCCTGGGTGGCTCAGTTAATTGGGCGGCTGCCTTCGGCTCAGGTAATGATCCCAGTGTCCTGGGATCGAGTCCCTTATCGGGCTCCTTGCTCGGCGGGGAGCCTGCTTCTCCCTCTGCCTCTGCCTGCCATTCTATCTGCCTGTGCTCCCTCTCTCTCTCTCTGACAAATAAATAAATAAATAAATAAATAATTAAAATCTTTAAAAAAAAATGTGGTCATAAATTTGACCAAAGCAGATCTGGCTTTGCCAATCACTTATTCGTTCTTTTAGCAACGATTTCTTTATTTAAGAAGCAATGTTGCTTGTCTTACAGATACATATTATCCAATTTGCAGAAAATGTAAATAATCCTGCAAATAGCAAAATGAGATCCAGTGTGCGGATTCTTACAGCCTGGTGGGCACAGTCCGATTTAGTAATAGCTTTCCCTTGCACTATTGCCACTGCCAAACAGACTGCTTATGCGATCTTTGGCTTTCGTAATGTCTCTTCAGGGATCAATAGAGTGTTTCTCTTTTCCTAGATGCCAACTTCATCTTCTTTATACTTTAAGAATACAGTATTAGTTTAAGAATACTTCAGGAATACAGTATTAGTTTAAAGGACTGTTCAATTTAAAGCAACTTTGTAGAGATGTCATCACCCATGATCGATGTTAGGGGAGTAGAAGAAAAATGTAGGTTTGTTTTATCTTCTGCCTTACAGAGCTTTGAAAGAGAAAGTGGACTGGTTTTGAAAACTGTTCAATTATTTGAAAATAATCATAGCCTACATCATTCTTCTGATTTTTATCTGTAGCTATGGGGACATATATGCACCAACTACTTCTTTCAGTTCTTGTATTTATTTTTCTCTTGAAATAAATATTAATAATTGGAAATTAGAGAATTGCTGTTTTAATGTTTCAAATGAAATGAATCTGATATGTGAATTAGCAACAAAGACTTATGTCTCAAACGGAAAAACCATTCATGTAACCAAATTTGAAATTCAAGCCCAGCTTTCATGTTGATGGATTTGTATTTTCCTTTTTTCTTGGCCCTATTGGTCTGTTCTTAATTTTAATGTTGTTATTTGTTACTTTTGTCATTTTGAAACATATGGTTGTCTCAAATTCTTTGTGCAGCGGTGAGTGTATAAATAAGTACAGATGAATAAGTACAAGTAAATAACTACTGATCCATTTCTACTGTGAAACTTTTTTATTTTAAATGTGACAACCAGCCCTCAATTGTTTGTGTACACACAAGTGTTGGCTTACCCAGATTCTGATGTATAAGAAAAATCGATGCCTCTGAAATAGAAGTGCAAAATATTCTCTCTTGTGCAAATAATACTAATAATACCCAAGAAAGCAAGAAAATTTACTTAAAAAAAAAATTGTTCTGGGGCGCCTGGGTGGCTCAGTCGGTTAAAAGTCTGCCTTCAGCTCAGGTCATGATCCCAGGGGCCTGGAATTGAGCCCCGGGTGAAGCTGCTTGCTCAGTGAGGATACCGCTTCTCCGTCTCCCTCTCACTCTGCCTACTGCTCCCCCTGCTTGTGCTTTCACTTTCTCTCTCTGTGTGAAATGGATGAATAAAATCGCAAAAAAAAAATTGTTCTTGTCAAGAGATTTATAAATAGGTGCCTAATTAATAATTTTCACTGTTGCTGTTCTGAGTTGCAGCCATGCCGCCTTGGACTTCTTTATTTCAGATGACCTTGTACTTTCTCCACAACTCACACTAAGTAATGCATTTTGCATTTTTTATATCAGAAAACAAAATACTAAAAAACTAATCAAAGTTGCAGGGAAAAGGGCACTGCCGTAAGAGAGAGATTCTCTAAAGATGAGCATGGTTCCTTTAAAAACTTGAAATGATAGATTGTTTGAAAGTTGCTGTGACTATCACTGACTGAGATGGTCAATTGACACAACTTCGGGCCACAGCCATTTAAAAAACAAAAACAAAAACCTTAAACTGTGTATGGTCATTCACACAGAGCCATTCACTTAGAAACTTACGCTAAGGGGGCGCCTGGGTGGCTCAGTTGGTTAAGCAACTCCCTTCAGCTCAAGTCCTGATCCTGGAGTCCCGGGATCTAGTCCAGCATGGGCATCAGGCTCCCTGCTTGGTGGGGAGACTGCTTCTTGCTGACCTTCCCCACTCTCATGCTCTCTCTCTCTCTCATTCTCTCTCAAAGAAATAAAATCTTTAAAAAAGAAAAAAAAAAAGTAACTCATGCTACACTCATATGGGTATGTTCATACTCATGTACATACTCATATGGGTATGTTCACCATTAAGCATAATAATGTTCATCATAGCATGGCATATGTTGGGGTGAAATGGGAAACCCCCTAGTGTCCAAATAAGGAGAGTAGTTTAATGAATTACACTATATCCAACCTATAAAATTCATTCACCATCACAAAGAAACAATATAGAAAATGTTTGATGATGAGAGAAACACGAAACGTTAGTTTAAAAAGGTAAGTTAGAAGACAGTTTGTCTAAAATGATCATATGCACACAACCCCCATATATATACAGATGGTATGTTATACAATAAGTTGTTAACAAGTAAATTATATCTCAACAATGCTGGAAAAAGATATTAACGATACCTGCTTCTGGGTGTTGGGATTATGGACTTATTTTCTTCTTGTTTATGTTTTCTTGATTTTTTTCAATGTGTCTGTATTGTTTTTTTAATAAGAAAAACAATGATATTTAAGCTTTTAAAAATCAGTGAATTCCATTAATACTCTCCCATTTGTCCTTTGAATTTGAGAGCTTTATATGTTAAGCTCTATAACAAGTAGTTGACTTAAAAAAAATGGAAACAGATCAGATCGTTGTTTTAAAACAAATCAAGAACGGGCCCTGGAAAATATTGTAGTGACTGACTTTATTAATAGATAAGCCATAAATATCCTAATGAATTATTCCCTGGTGAGACATAGGAATTGCCCTGGCTCAGGGGTACATTTTCCTGGAATACCATCAAAGTCACAAGCTATTTGCATAACTATTCTAACTTTGTATCTTAAGGAGTAGTTTTTAACATTCCTGCATAGATAAGATAGCTCCTGGAATCTTCCCAGTGCCCAGCTATTTCTTTGAAGACTCAATAGAGTGGTAGATTTGTTGATATGAATGTTAAACTGAAATGTATGTATTAAATGTCTGTTAAGTATTTAAATGTTACTACCTACTGAGCATAGCAGAGAGTATAAGATATGGCCTCTGATCTTAAGGAGCCACAGTATCGTTGGGAAATAAATAATATGAAACAAACAGAAACATTTTTTAAAAAAATAATATCCAAACATTAAGTTAACTAAAGAGATAAAAACCAGAGGATTTATAAAAAAGCAAATGATAAATGTGGGCTAAAAGTTTGGGAGAAGTTCCCAGGAAGAGGTGTGACTTGCCCTGACTTGGGAAAGCTGCGTGGGACTGGGCCTGAGAAAGAAATGGGGAAATGCTTCTGGTAGAGGGTGGACGCCCAAGTCCGTAGGGCTGAAGTTGTTAGTTGAGGCTGTGCTTACTGAGGTTCGGTCAGAGTTAGGGATTTGCTTAGCTCGGGGCAATAAGGAGATCTGGCTGGAAGAGGTGAGGTGGCAGAGAATAGGGAGGTTGCCTGTTTTCTTGCTTCTCTGACTCCATGCTCCGAGCGCCCCCCCCCCCGCCCCGACTGTTTCTTCTCTGTCTCCGTCTTCGGATCCCAGCTGCCTCTCTACTCCACCTTTGAATCTTGGGCTTCTCCATGGCCCTTCCAGTTCCTTTTCTGACTCTCTGCTTTCCCTGGATGAGAGTGGAGGCTTCAGAACTATATAGTCTTGTGATTTAAAACATCTATGTAGGTTCTTGGAGGAGTGATAGATTCCAGAGCTGGGGCAGGGATAAGACAGGA
Organism: Martes martes; assembly: GCF_963455335.1. NCBI lineage: Eukaryota > Metazoa > Chordata > Mammalia > Carnivora > Mustelidae > Martes > Martes martes. The sequence goes on from NC_137888.1 coordinate 133,442,800, forward strand.
CGTGCCTGCAGGATCTTACAGTACCAAAAAGCAAGGCAGTGCTAAGGATGGGGGCGTGTTGAAAGGACACAGGAGCCAATCAAAGAACTCTCAATGGCCGAAGCCGAAACTGATTTCAGCCACAAAAGAAAGTATCAGTTAATGAAACAGAACAAGATAAATACTCAGAAGTCCATACCAATATAAATAAATTATTAAATAAATCAGTACATGCTGGAGAAAGGACAACTCCTCCTAACAGAAGAATTCCAATTAATAAATGGAAAAGGAAATGAGGAAATGGCGAGTCATCGTTAGAACACTAGTAAAAACTGCTGTAGCCAGCATCCACCTATAAAAGCTAAAATTAGTGGGCAAAAGTTGAAAGGGAAAGTAGATATTTGCATAGCCTCAGCGAATGTGGTATCTTTCCCATGTATGACTTCAATATGATCACGAGCAACCATGTGCGACTTCGAGGGACATTTTACAGAATACCTGACTGGTATTCACTGAGAATGTCAAGGTCCTGGAAAACTGTGATAAACTGAAGAACTGTCACAGACTGGGGGAGACTACAGAGACACAACCACTAAATACAATGTGGAACCCAAGACTGGGCCTTGGGATAGAAGAAGGACATCGGTGAGAAACTGGTGAAATCGGAATAAAGTGTGTAATCTAGTCGTAGTATTGAGCCAATGTTAACTTCTTATTTTTGATTGTTGGTTGTGCAAGATGCTAACGCTGGGGAAAGCTAGGTGAAGGGTTTATGGCAACTCCGTACTACCTTTGCAGATCTTCCATCAATATAAAATTATTGCTAAATAAAAACCTTAAAAACCAATAAACGAAATATCTATTACACAGAGAACTCCCAATCCTCCGTGTCTCTGGAGGGACCTTTCTTTTTTAGAATCTTTATATACTTCCCATGAACATTTAAAATCTTTATCCTCTTGGGGGTGCCCAGGTGACTCAGTCAGTTAAGCACCCAACTCTTGGTTTCAGCTCAGGTCATGATCTCATGGTCATAAGATCAAGCCCTGAGATGGGCTCTCTGCACTCAGTGGGGAGACTGCTTGGGATCCTTTCTCCCTCTTCCTCTGCCCCTCCTACTCGTGCTGTTTCTTGCTCTCTCTAAAATAAATAAATAAACCTCTTTTTATTTTTTTAAGTCTTCATCCTCTTAGCTGTCACATGTTTTGATATTCTCTCCTTAAAAATAGAAACCACTGGGTCTTCTGATGAATTTGTCAGATGGAAGTGCATGGTAAGGCTCTCTTGTTCCTCCAAGTACAGAAATCCTGGATAAAATAGAATTTTAAAAAATGAAATATGTAGGTAAACTCAAATGGAAGGGAAACTCTCAGTGGCAGAGCAGAGGGCAATGATCCATAGACACAAGGCCCACGGACCTAAGGTGCGGGGCTGAAGTTGTAATGCCGTTGCTGGGACAGGAAGTGAAAGGTCAGGCCTGTGTCAGCTAAGAAGCCAGAGAGACTGGAAAACTAGAGAGGTGTCAGGGAAGTGTGCTCTATGCCAGAGGCCATAAATAGGAAAAGAATCACTCATAAGATATCAAACTCAAGCCTCTACTCTCTGTGGTTGTGGGATTCAAATTTATACTACCTACATGGTATAGAAGTCAAGAAATTAATGTAGAAACTTATGGAATGGGTAAAACCCCTGTGGGCTTAGCAGGGGAAAAAGCGAAGCCACTTTGTAGGGAAGCTTTCATAATCTTGAGTAAGAGGATCTCTCAGGTAAAAACCCCATCAGATATTAGTAAGCTATCAAAGTTATAAACTGCCTAGAAAAACAAATAATCATGAGAAACAAAAGAATCAATGCCTTAAAACCTAGAGAAAAATAAAACATCTAACTACACTATTAAGTAAGTATATATAATTTGTTTAAAGATAAAAATAAAGATGTAATACAGTAACCCAAGCAGAAGTCAATATGAAACTAGGAAAAGAAGATTTTAAAAAGTGAAATTCTAGAAATATCATATCATCCCACCTCAGTGGAAGTGTTACACAGTATATTAGACACCACTGAAAATGAGAATTAGATACTAGGCAAGAGATTGGAGGAAATTTCAGAATATAGATCAAAGAAGTACAGAGAAGAAAAATTTGGAGAGAGTTTGAGTTGTGGAGGCTAGAAGAATAAGGTTCCATATTTTTAAAAAAGATTTTATTTATTTATTTGAGAGAAAGAGTGAGCGACAGCATGAACAGGAGAAGGGGCAGAGGGAGAGGGAGAAGCAGACTCCCCACTGAACAGGGACACCCCCCCCCCCACACACACACACAACACAGGGCTCAATCCCAGCAACCGGGGATCATGACTCCAGTTGAAGTTGGTGCCCAAATGACTGAGCCACCCAGGCGCCCCAGGTTCCGTATTTTTCTAACAGCAATACTGCAAGGACAGAATAGGGGGAAGAAAAATGTTTACATTTTACTTATTCAACTTCATGGCCAAGTGTATATATGCAACAGATATGCAGCAGTTGGTTGATAATAAGGACCTTCTCTATTCAGTGTAGCCCCATCGTTAGCGTACCACACTCAAATCATCTCTCTTGGATTATGCTATTGCTGACTGAAAAGAGCCTCTTTCTTTCCTTCGTTGTCCAAATTATTTTACTACCTTCCAGACTCAGTTTAAGTTTTGACTTTCCTATAAAGGTATCTCAATGACTGTCTCTTTCTTAAACGTCTATATCATTTTGGAACCGAACCACCCAGCTAAGTACTTAATTATGTTCTACACCACTGGTTGAGAAACAATGACAGCTAAATACATCCTGCCCATTGCCTCTTTTTGTGTGGTCTGCAAGCTAAGAGTGGTGTTAATATTTTTTTTAAAGATTTTATTTATTTATTTGAGAAAGGGTGAAAGCGAGAGAGATCACAGAGCTCCAGAGAGAGAAGCAGGCTCTCTGCCAAGCAGGGAGCCCCACAAGGGGCTTGATCCCAGGACCCTGGGATCATGACCTGAGCCGAAGGCAAACGCTTAACAGACTGAGCCACCCAGGCGCCCAAGTGTTAATATTTTTAAATGGTTGGGGAAAATCAAAAGATAATATTTCATATCGTGGAAAAATGATATGGAATTTAAATTTTAGTGTCCCCTTCAGTGGCCAGTGAGGTTGTATTGGACCAACCGTGCCCCTTCCTTCACGTATTATCTGTTGCTGCTTTCATGCTACAAAGACAGAGTTGAGTAGTTTCAGCAAATAGAACATGTGGTCCACAATGACTAAAATATTAACTTTCTGGCCCTTTAAAACAGATGAAGTTTGCCAGTCTCTGTTTTACACTATTTGCTAATTCTGCCATACATAGGAATCTTGCCTCTCAAATTTGCTGGAAAACTACTTGAAGTCAGGAACATTGTCATATGTTTCTTTTGTCTCCCAAAAACCTGACTCCATCTAGGACAGTTATGGATCTTCTTTAGCAAATTTTGGCACGTCAAAGGCAAGATTTTAAGAAATGAATCTGACTTCATAATGCAGAACAGATTAGGAAAAAAAGAGGAATGATAATAGCTTATATGCATTAATTTTGGCTTGAAAACAGATATTATCCTATTTGGGGGACTGTGATATTACATGACCTGGTTAAGTGCAATGTTACAGGATAGGATGGTAGACGCAGGGATGCCAGATGAGATCCTGACTGGTGGCACAGGCCAGGAGGGAGGAGATGGGAGGAGTTTCACTCTGGTAAGCAGAACATAGAGGGTTTAGCCTCGCGCAAGCCAGAAAGCATTGGGCAATACAGACCAAGAAGTCCTGGAGAACAAATTTGGGGCTGGAGGCAGAGCCACAAGATATCTAGAGGTTTATGGGGCAAGTAGGTAGGGCACAGTTACCAGGAAAATTGGCTGACTGGACTGCATTCTGCCTGGGCTTAGTGAATAGAGACATTATTAGCCAAGCTGGGGCTCAAGGGAAGAGACCAGAGACTCAGATCCTCAAACTATGGTGCAAATTTGAATGGGTCTCATGGACACAACAGTCTCAACATCAGGCTTTTAGCTGAACTAGGGGTAGAGACACTTAAATGCCACGTCGTAGAGTATTAAGTTGGATCTTAAATTCTGTCTACCTAAAATCGGATTTGGTTCTGGAGACTAGGATAGGGAATGTCTCATCATAAATACCCTAGCTCCCGATATACAACAGCATCTACCTTCATGCCTGAATCACAGCACGTGGCAATAATGGAATTACTGCAAATATGGCAAACCATGCTAGGTAAGGCAGGGTCTCTGCACACTGTGCGCTGTCAGTGGCAATGGAAGGAAAGATTTGACCATGAGAGATCTTTGAAACAAAAAATGGATCTGCCACCTCTTCCGAGAGATCAAGAAGAGGTTTGATAAACATGACAATATCTGACAAAATGGAGGTCATACAGTGCAGCTGACACCGTCAGGGCTCTGCCCACATCCCCTTGGCATTCACCTCCACGTGCAGAAGGCTTCTTACTGTGAACACCTGCACCTCTCTGTAAGAAGCTTTGTTCTGGTGGTAAGCAAGCTCAGTCGTGAGCACAGCTGTCAACGGCCCCAGAAACAGCCATTAACCAGTGACGGTCCATGAGGTGGGTGAGCTCCCCAGCTTCTTTGCCCCTCATATAGAATCACTCTGAGGCATGTTTGACATCTGTGTCCAGTGCAGTAGCCGCTGGCTACATGTGGCTATTGAGCATATAGTGTGTGGCTAGTGTGACTGAAGAACTGAATTTTACATTTTATTTCATTTTAAGGAACTTTAAGTAAAAGGATACTCATCAGTTATTGGAACACTTTTAAGTATATTTGGAAAAGCCTGGCCGTATGAGTGTACTTTTCCAACTATAATTTTACAAACTCTAAATACACATCAAGATGAAAATTTAATGTCCAAGTCAAGTTGTCCTCTAAGTATAAAATTGACTTCAAAGACTTTTTTGAAAAGTTTTAACATCTCATTAATAATTTTCGCATGTTGAAATGTAATATTTTGAATTTAGTGGGTTGAAAAATTATTCAAATTAATTTCACCTGTTTCTTTTTACCTTTTTAAAACTCAGCTACTTGAATATTTAAAACTACAATTTCCATGGGACAGTGCCGATCTATTCTATGTGTCCTCCCTGGGTTTCACAGTGGGTTTGATCTCCTGTGGCCCACAGTGGTAACTGGCTTGAAAACACACCCTTTATTGGCTTCCCTTCCTGTCTTATTCTCCTGCTTCTCTACTAAGTTTCCTGGAATTCCCAGGTTGCTTACAACCCTTGTCTCAGGATCTGTTTCTTGAGAATCCAAACTAAGACAAATAGCATTAACAGCAGGAAAGAATTTTAGAGATGACCTAGTCTAACCTCTTAAATGTATAGATTTAAAAAATGGTGTTCAGAGAGGCTCAATGAGTCAGCCAAGGACACTCAACTATTTAGCTGTGTGCATTCGGAATTTGATTTTGGATCTTGTGCTTCCAAATCCCTTCACTTTCTCATCATATTACATTGCCTTTTAAAGATTATTGGCCATTTTGAGAAAGTGATTTCAAAAAAGAAATGGAGCATTTAGAACTCATGGGATGAAATCACCATAAACAATTTATGTTTGCTTTCTACATGCCCATTAAGCCTGCCCAGGTGGTAGTCTCTCCTTCTTCCTCCTTAGAAACCCGGAGAGGCTCCTTAACCCTTCTGGTCTTTCTCATGTGACTGAACGTCTTTTGGTCACAATCTTATCTGAGAAATTAGTGTATCCACTCCCGATATGAAACCAGCTTGATTGAAAGTTAACTCCTCTTTCTTTCCTTACTCCTCTTCCTCCAGCTTGCTAACTGGTTTATGACCCGGGGCTGGAAGAGAGGAGCGGTACCATCTTAAAATGATGCTCATATCCTTTTTGTGCCTAGCAGACATTTACAACTGACACTTTCTCTCATAGGCACTTTGGTTGGCTCTTTGGAGTTTCCTCTGCTGGTCCTCTCTGACTGAAATTCCCTTGATGTGGTAGTGTCTCCTTTGACAGCCTCCCTCCCCACCACCCCAGCCCAGTCCTTGAGTCTCTCAACAGTCTGCTGCATATAGACTCTCTCTGTGGTCCTCATGGGAAGGATTTTGAATTACTCAAGTCTGACTCACCTACTCTGGGATTAGTGCACCTTGAACTTACTGTCATGGGAAGGGCAATCACCTCCCAGACCAGCCATGCCTGTTCTGCTCCCATTGTGCTGCCCAAGCGCCTTTAACTTTCCCATACAGGAGTCAAGGAAGGTCCTCTGTGTCCCTCAACCGCAAGGAACACATGTCAAGCTGCAGCTTAAAGGGTCTCATTGAAACCCCTCTCATTAAGTTTGGGGAAGTGGGTAGGGGTAGTGTCTCCCCTCCCTCTTGTGAGCTGGACTCAGGGGCAGTTCTTTTCAAGTTATCTCCCCTCACAAATTCCTTTTCTGTCTCCCAAACCTTATCCTCTTATAACCTTGGTGTGTGTGAGGGTTCCAGGAAATCTGTAACCAGGTTTCAGCCAACCTCCTTTGTAAATTTCCATATGGTCTAGCACCTCTTTGGTCACATGGCATTACACTAATGTGGTAACTCAACCAAAACTACCAACTTAATATGTTGATAGAGCTGATATATGACAAAGAATTGTGCTGGGAATAAATGAAATAGACATGGTTTAAGTAGACCTTTTATAATTGGAGCATGGCAATGAAAGAAAAATAGGTTAGTGGACAGGTAATTAGTGGATAAAGCAAAAGGTTAGTTTTGGGGGGTTGTAATTATTTTAAAAATAAGATATAGAGGCCTTAGCATGTTTGAAAATATCCTGGGTAAAATCACAAAGAAAAATAGTGTTTTACTGCAGTATCTTGTTTTTTTTTTTTTCTTTTTTGACTTCAATTGTGTGCTTTTTAATGAAATAAATAAGTATTAGATGTCTTGAGAGTTGTGTGATTTCCTTTGATAACTGCTAAGACACCAGAGGTTTCAATTGTTTTTGATCCTCTTTGATCTCCCTCAACTACTTTTTTTCCAGCATTGTAGCATTTTTACAATTTTTATATGAGAATGAACAATAAAAGTTCACACTGTCACTATAATTAATTTGAAGAGTATGGCTGTGTCTATACAATAAAATCACTTGCAACCATCATCTTCGTCTTTCTTTCAGTAGATTTTTTTTTTTTTGCATGTAAACAGCACAACTGTAGCAAGAACAAGCAAATATATGTTCTTTTCTTTCCAAAAGGAATAATTAGAAAATGTTAGGCCATTTCACAGTTTCGAAGGTTAACATTGAAGTATTTCGAACAGCATTCTTTTTTGAAAACTTGCACTATCTTTTATAGAAATAACAGAATGTTTAGTAACCCAGCTCCAACCATACCAAACTCTGAACTTCTTGTTTGAAAATAAAAACACACAATGCCCAAGTTGGCAATATTTAACGGGTCCTTTCCAGGATTGTTTAGAAAACAAAACAGCTGGGCTTTGTTTAGATGGATAATTCATCAAGGATTTCCACTAATAATCGTGTCCAGTGAGTTCAGTGGGAGCATACTCAATTTTGATGCCGTATCAATATAGAATAAGCCATGACTGTTTTCTGCAATTTTAGCTTTCAGTCAGTATCAGCCTTGTTTTAAAATGAACAAAGAGGAAAAGAAAGGGAAAAGATGTAATGTTAATAGGTTTCCTTTGGTGATCTCTCAGGGAGAAGTCTTTTTAAATAAGGGGCTTGAACTTGACCTTCCTCAATGGCACAAAGGTCCAATGCACAATTTTTAAACTTATATTTAAATTTTAATAATTTTGCATTGAAGGAGGTTAGAACCAGACTTTCAAAACCTAATCCTTAATCTTTCAGTGTAATTGACTCCACAAAGAAGAAAAGCTTAGGAACAAAGTCTGTACAAAGTACATAAATATTGTCCTGATTTTTGTATCCCACAGAATCAGACTGTATTCAGGTCAGCATTACAATGTATTTGAGTTTGAAAATACCACTTAATATAGAATTAGAATAAAAAGAGATTCTGATTTCATGATAAATCTAGTTTTAGGGACCTAGATTTAAAAAAATTGTATTCTCTGTGTTGGCAAAATGGTACAGAAAGAAGCACTGTCACCAACAGACTGAAATTTTAAAAATCTTTCTGGAAGGCAGTTTGGCCTTTTCTATTGAATGCCTCAGAATTCTGCATAAAACCTTTAAACAAGCATTTTTACTTTGGGGGATTCATGCTAAGAAAATAGTCATAGATGTTTGCAAAATTATAGCTACAAGATGTTTATGGAAGTGTTTTTGGTAGAAACAAGAACTGAATAAACCATAAATATTTAACAACAAGGTTTTATTTAGCCACTAAAATGATACTAGAGAAATATTTAATGCCATGGAAAAGGTAGAATAAGCTGATTAAAAACAGTATGCACAATGTGATTTCCTTCTGTTAAAAGGAAAAGATATTTGCACCAAAAAAAAATATTGGATGAGAACAAATAGAAGTGTTAACAGTGGTATCTTTATATGATGGAGTTATGTACAACATTTTTTTTTAACATGGAAATAGCTTTACTTTTTTATGCCTTTAACATTAAAATGCATACTAGGTGTGGAAAACTCAAACCTAAGGAAAGTAAAATAAAAATAAATAGAAAGTTATAAACCCTCCTCCCTACAATTGCATTTGGTAGAACATACACACACACACACACACACACACACACACACACACACTTCTGTGTCTCAGTTTCATTATTCAACATATTCAACAGTATATCTTGGGGGGTTTACATTTAATGCATATTGTTCTACTTCATTCTTTTAAATGCTGCATAGTATTACATAATAGAAATATATAATAATCTTCCTTATCAACCACTCTCAACCAGACCATTCTGTTCTAACAGCAGGATCTCTAGATTATTGACCTATTTTTAGTATATGTGCTGCCGAAGCGAGCACTAGATTATTGACCTAAACTCTTCACTTCTCATCTTTTCCAGACTAAATAGTTATTATGTCATTGGATTCTTCCTCTTTTTTTGCCTCTATCTGTGAAACAATTCTCAATGGCCTATATAACCAAGCAGACAAGCGTTGTTGAAGAAAATGCGTATGTGGAATTTAAGAAAAAAAAAAAAAAAGAAAGAAAGAAACCCTGAAGAGACAAACAAACAAACAAAACAGACACTTGGGGTGCCTGGGTGGCTCAGTGGGTTAAGCGTCCAACTATTGATTTCAGTTCAACTCGTGATCTCAGGGTGGTGGAATTGAGACCTGGGTGGGGCTCTCTGCTGAGTGGAGAATCTGCTTGAGATTCTCTCCCTCTCCCACTGCCCCTCCCCCTCCTCTCTGTCCCTCTCTCTCTCTAATAAATAAATAAGTCTTAAAAAACAAAAACAAAAACAAGAAAACAAAGAGACAACAGTCCTCACCCCCCACCCCCTGCAGACCCCTAAATACAGAGAACAAATTGGTGGTTGCCAGAGAGGTATGGGTGAGGCGACAGATAAAGAAGGTGAAGGAGGGGCGCCTGGGTGGCTCAGTGGATTGAGCCGCTGCCTTCGGCTCAGGTCATGATCTCAGGGTCCTGGGATCGAGCCCCACATCGGGCTCTCTGCTTGGCAGGAAGCCTGCTTCCTCCTCTCTCTCTGCCTGCCTCTCTGCCTACTTGTGATCTCTGTCTGTCAAATAAATAAATAAAATCTTTAAAAAAAAAAAAAAAAAAAAAAGAAGGTGAAGGAGATGAAGAAGGCACTTAGAGTGGTGAGCCCTGAGGAATGCGTAGAATTTTTGAATCATTATATTGTACTTGAAACTACTGTAACACTGTATGTTGATTATACCTCAGTTTAAAAAAAAATTAAATAAATAAAAATAAATGGAGGAAAAAAAGAAATATTCACCAAAAAGCAGCAACAGACGCTCAACCCTACCCAGCAATCCTAGTTATTTCTCTTGTCAAATCACTCTCCCACTGTCTGCCACAATTCCATCAAACTGCCTCCATTCCCTTCAAATGTCCGGTTCCCCCAGTCTCCTCCAGCTTTCCTCTTAGAGGTTGGCAGTGCTTTCTAATGTAGAGACAATCAAAGCTTCAATTTTCGTAGACCAATTTATCAAATTTCTCAATTGCAGATCTTTTCTCACCTTCTTTCTTGCCACCCTGGAGGGAATTTATTTGCTTTCTTGTTATTTCATTTAGGAAATTTGTACATCTTTTAAAGTAATATTGCTCTAATGGTTTTCTAAGGTACACATTTTCTAAGGTACATATTAATCTTGATATCATGATTATTTTACTTGATTTGTGGAATGAATTGGTGCACTTCTGTTCATTCTTCCTTTTTCTAACTATTGAAAGCACTTAAGAGAAATGATCTGTTCGTTGAGGGTTGGAGGGCAGCATTTTGGCACAGGTCTTTCATCATGGTAAGGGTGATGGCATGTGTGCATGTAAATCTTCGATTACCCTTCAGTTTTTCCTATGACTATTGATCTATCCCAGTTCTTTTTCCCACCTCCTGAGTTGGTGTTGCTAATTTTTATCTTAGAAAACATCAACTTGATCTAGATCAGGGATTTTTTACCTAATGCCATGGACCCTTCTTGTGGGTGAAGTCTATGGACTGCTTACTGGAATCACTTTTTAAAATGTCCACCATGGAACTGGACTGTTATCGTGAGTGGAGACACATGATTTTCTCTGCCTTCCTACAAATAATGTATGTTTGTAAGTTGTGGGTTCCCCCCCCAATTATGTGTACGGTGTTCTCCCAATGTTATTCTCAATATGCTCAGTATTTTTATAGACTTCAAATGCACAAAACCTGCTTGTGTGATATACGAAGTGTGTTGACTTTAGCTCATAGCTCAGTGGACAGAATGGCAATGGAAGAGGAAACCAACTCAAGAGAGGAACCTCTGCTGCTCAGAACTTGCAGCACGCATAGCCTGTATCCTTGCACCATCTGTGAATGCTAATAAGTTACTTGAAATAATACTTCAAACAGTTATCCTAATCATGTGATTTGTTTGAACTTGCAAGGCTTAATACTTGTAGTTCACTCAGTTATCTGTGTTACAGAACACCGTACTGCCTTAGGGAGAGTGAAAAATTCTCATCGCAACTGTCCAGTTTATAAAACGTCAGCAAGTAACGGAAAGAGCTCACCTCTTTTCAACTTTTTGTAATTAGAGGTCAATCAGACTAATAGAGGCTAAAATGGTGACAGAGGCACCAACGTGAGAATGTGGGTAACTGGGCACATTTGTCTGAGGGGGTGATCAGCTCATTTGCAGGAACATCTGTAGGCAGGCACTTGGAGATTATGTACAACCTATAGGCCTAATGCCTATTGTAAGTGATATTTTCACATACCTGCACCAACTGAAAAGTGAGATATACCTTTCTGTGATTTGTACTGATGAAAGTCCCAAGTATTGCTAATACCATTATGTTTTTTGCTTAGACTTATCACTGAAGCTTGTGCTACATTTCAGCTAGAGGTTAGTGGAAATAAAGATATAACCCAAGACTCACTAGAATCTAGACTCTAGAGTTCTGGAATCTAGGTTTACCAAAATATTGATATAAAGAAATAATATAATATTATTTTGTGTTTTTCCATGGTTATTTTTAAATTACCTTGTTATTTTATTTAGGAATTTAGTAATTTCTAGGACATAAGAATTCCAGAATTTTCATGAATGTCTTAAATACTTAATAATGATCATTTAAATCAAGAGTTTAACTGCTTTTTTTTTTGCTACATTCCCCTTTCTTCTATGCTTTTCTTTTTACAGTATATCCCTATGTATGTATGTATCTATTGCCTTATTTGAGTATTACATCAAGTACTCCATATTTTAGATTGCCTGCATCTTGCTATGCCCCCAAATGTTTTTTTCTTTTGCTTTTATACTTGATTGGTAATTTTTTTTTTAAGATTTTATTTATTTGTTTGACAGACAGAGATCACAAGTAGGCAGAGAGGCAGGCAGAGAAAGGAAGGGAAGCAGGCTCCCTGCTTAGCAGAGAGCCCGATGCAGGGCTTGATCCCAGGACTCTGGGATCATGACCTGAGCCGAAGGCAGAGGGTTTAACCCACTGAGCCACCCAGGTGCCCCCTTCATTGGTAATTTTGCGGGATATAGAATTCTAGGTTCAAAATAATTTAATCTCGGAATTAGAGAGGAATTTTTTCCATGGTCTTCTATCATCCAGATTTGCAGATGATACATCTGCATTCTCATTTTAACTCCATTCATCTGAAGGAAACTTTTTTCATATTTCTGTGATTTTAGTTTTTATGATTTTTTCTCTTTATCTTTGAAGGTGAATTTTCACTCCATTGAGAACATGGCAACTTGGCAGCTGATAGCTTTTTTAAATGAAACTTCTGCATTTTTTTTTTTTTTTCATCTCAGGGAGATTTTCTGCTATTATTTTTTGAACTATCTCAACATTGCATCTTCTTCATTCCCCCTTACTGGAATTCCTATTAAATAGAAATAGAAACTTCTGAATTGATCCTTTATTCCCCCCCCCTTTTTTTAAGATTTTATTTGTTTATTTGAGAGAGTGAGAGCCAGAGCTGGAGAGCACGGGTCAGAGGGAGAGTGATGAGAGAGCACAAGCAGGTTGAAGGGCAGAGGGAGAAGCAAACTCCCCGCTGAGCAAGGAACCTGACCCAGAGCTCCATCCCAGGACTTCAAGATCATGATCTGAGCTGAAGGCAGACACTTAACTGACTGAGACACTTAGGTGCCCCAAACCTTTATTTTTCCTAATGGTTTCCTCATACTCTCTGCATCTTTATCCATTCAGTGTGTTTTGAGAGAATTGCTTTGCTTGATCTCCCAGGTCACTGATTTGTTATTCAGTTGTGTCCAAATAACTGGAAACCATGAGAGCTACAAAATTGGAAATCGTGAACATTTACAAGAACTTTCTTTTTTAAACATATATTGGGTCACAGATTCATCAGCCCTATTGGATTTTATATCCCAATGTTTCTATCTTCCTCAAATTCCTGACGGATCTCATTTACTGTTTGTACCCTTCTTGTGCTTCCAGTGCTGCCATAGACACATTTTATTTTCATTTTTTTTTTCCCTCTGTGATTTGGAAAGGGAAGGAAGCTAAAAGTTTTCCTCAATCATCTTAAGTCTGCAATCTGCTTATTGGTGTCTAGTATGTGTCAAGTTTCATGTTAGTCCCTGGGTGGCCAAAGCAGACACATAGAGATCCCAATCAAGTGGAACATCATGAGCATCTCAGACAGCAAGCCTATTCCTCTGAGGCACACAGGAAAAGGTGGGAGACAGAGGAGAGAGTAGTCTGAACAATAAGTCAGCGTTAAGTCTCTAAAGGTGGATGGATTTTATTTTATATGCACTAAGGAGTTCACGAGGGACTAAAACTTTTAAGAAAGATAATTTTATCAATACTGTGGAGGATGAAAAAGGAGAAAGGCAGGACCAGAAAGGGAAGGCCACTTAGGAGACAATTGTTATAGTCCAGAAAGATCATGATCACCTGAACTTCTGTAATGACATCAGAGACAGGAAGAGGAGCATGAAACACCTGACCAATATCTTCCCTAGATGTACTTCTATTCAAAAAGAGCAGATCTTATGTAAAGATCTACATGAAATTAACCAGCCACAATGGTCATCTTTGTGTATTTTATTTTGTTTTGTTGCTTTTTTTCTTATCTACATTGTAGCCAAAAAGAGAATTGCTATAATTTTACTGTTTTATGTCATATGGATTCAGGTCTCTTATTTCATGTATAACGGGTAGATCATGGGAATGCTAGAAGATGAAGCCGTATTAGGATTGTGTGGGAAATTTGAATATTACTGGCAAGGAATCATGATCAATTCCACATTGTGAACCCAGATAGCAAGAGGTGATATTTAGAGGGTAAGATAATTCATCCCTAAACTCCAGGGTGGATTCCCAAATATGTGCTGGGTATTTGAAGAAGTCAATGTTCCCTGATGACCAAGGGCATTCCTAGTTCAAGAATAACCCATTATTCTAACAGTAGAATTTACAAACAAGGTCACATTCTTTGACTAGATGGTAGGCACTGGGAAAACTTAATGGAAGTGTAGTAATAAAAGTGATGAAAGTATTTGCTCTGCTCATAGTCCTGTGTCTGACAAAGCACTGAGGTCATCCTGGCAAGACAGATGTGGAGCAGGTGTTGAAATTTAAATGGATGGGAAAGTGGTATATATGCAGTAGATCAGTAATGGAGATGGATGAGGTCATCAAGGAAATGGGTGTATAACAATGTATTATGAAAATGCCTTTCAGTTCTTTCTTTCAAAAGTTTCCTAAGGTCAAATTTAAGGCAGAATTTTCAGATTCAAAATTTTGACTGTAAAGTAAAACCAGTTTTCTCAAACTGATGTATTCTGTTAAGATATTATTGTTAAAGTGAGTTTCCCCACATACACATCTCCATCTATAAACTCTCAAACAGAAGACTTTCTACCATCTAATATACAGAAGTAGGCATATTAGTATTAACAAAAATACACTTGAAAACAATTATTCTAAATATTGTAGTACAATTTAAAAATTGCTTGAAATTCATACTGTGAATTGCTACCAAATAATACTTGTGCTCAATTTTACCCGTTGGTAAAGTGGGTTTTACCAAAACATGTTCTTGACTTTTTCAGGTAGTATGTATAAAAAAGTACTGTAAGTCAGCTAGTATTTATTGTGTGACCACCATGTACCAGCTATCACTCGCCAAATCAGATAAAATAGCCCTCTCTTGAGGAGTTTATGTTCTCATGTAAGGAGACAAACTGTAAGCAATAAACATAGTAGATAAGTTAAATAGTTAGGAGGAAGTGTTGGGAAAAAGGTAAAAAATAAACAACAAAAAACTGCCAGGGTAAACGTGTTCAGAAGTGTGGGTACATATTTCCATTTTGAATAGGTCATCAGGGTGGGCTGCACTGAGTAGGAAACATCTGACTAAAGACATGAAGAAAGTCAAACCCCCAAATAAGAATATGAACTTTTGTCCTAAGTACTCTGCAAAGAGAAATTTGTTTTCAGAGAGAAATCAAGATTTATCTTCTACTTAAATTGGCCAATTATTTTGATTTGTCAAAATCCCAAATATGCATTAACCCCAGCACATTCCCTTAAATATACTGAAGTTCTTTTCATATTAACACCTAACTACTTCTTTTGGAATAATTTCAGTATATTAGTATGAGTATGTATCATAAAATCAACATATTTGTTTATGCCCATCAGAATCTAAGATGCAGGTATTCCTCTTTTTAAAAAAATTCTTATACATGTATTAACAAACCAGGTATTGTACCCCTAAAATGTTATTTTAATGCCTATACGTATTTTTAAATTTTATTTTATTTAATTCAATTAATATATAATGTATTATTAGTTTCAGAGGTAGAGTTCAGGGATTCATCAGTTGCATATAAAACTCAGTGCTCATTACATCACGTGCCCTCCTTAATGCCCATCACCTAGTTACTTCATCCCTCTATCTCCTCCGCTCCAGCAACCCTCAGTTTGTTTCCTATGGTTAAGAGTCTCTTTTGGTTTGTCTCCCTCTCTGATTTCATTTTGTTTTCTTTTTCCCTCCCTTCCTCTATGCTCCTCTGTTTTGTTTCTTAAATTCCACATCTGAGTGAAATCATATGATTGTCTTTCTCTGGTTGACTTATTTTGCTTAGCATAATACCCTCTAGTTCCAATCATGTTGTTGCAAATGGCAAGATGTCATTTTTTTTTTTGATGGCTGAATACTAGTGTATTGTATCTATATACACCACATCTTTTTTTTTTTTAAGATTTATTTATTTACTTATTTGACAGAGAGATCACAAGCAGGCAGAGAGGCAGGCAGAGAGAGAGGGAAGCAGGCTCCCTGCTGAGCAAGGAGCCCCATGTGGGGCTCGATCCCAGGACCCCGGGATCATGACCCAAGCAGAAGGCAAAGGCCTTAACCCACTGAGCCACCCAGGCGCCCCTATACCACATCTTCTTTATCCATTCATCTGTTGATGGACATCTGGGCTCTTTCCGTAATTTGTTTATTGTGGACAATACTGCTATAAACAATGGGGTACAGGTGCCCCTTTGGATCAATACATTTGTATCTTTGTGGTAAATACCTGGTAGTGTGATTGCTGGGTTATAGGGTAGCTGTATTTTCAACTTTTTGAGGAACTTCCATACTTTTTCCAGAGTGGCTGCACCATCTTTCATTCCCACCAACAGTGGAAGAGTGTTCCCCTTTCTCTGTATCCTCACCAACATCTATTTTTTCCCTGAGTCATTAATTTTAGCGATTCTGATTGGTGTGAACTGGTATCTAATTGTGGTTTTGATTTGTATTCCCCTGATGCCCAATGATGTTCAACATTTTTTCATACGTCTGTTGGCCATTTGTATGTCTTCTTTGGAGAAATGTCTATTCATGTCTTCTGCCCATTTCCTGACTGGATTATTTGTTCTTTGGGTGCTGACTTTGATAAGTTCTTTATAGATTTTGGATAGTAGCCCTTTATCTGATTAGACATTTGCAAATATCTTCTCCCATTCTATCAGTTGTCTTTTGGTTTTGTCAACTGTTTCCTTTGCTATGCAAAAGCTTTTTATCTTGATGAAGTCCCAGTAGTTTATTTTGTACCCCTAACGTGTTTAAAAGCATCTTCAGAGGCACCTGGGTAGCTCAGTTGGTCAAGTGTCTGCCTTCAGCTCAGGTCATGAAACCAGGGTCCTGGGCTGGAGCCCCACATGGGCTCCCTGCTCAGCGGGAAGCGGTAAACTCGCTTCTCCTTTTGCCCCTCCCCCATCTCATGTGCAGGCTCTGTCTCTCTCTCAAATAAATAAGTAAAATCTTTAAAAAAACAAAATAGATGTCTCTTCAGCCACATCTCAAGCTGGACTATACTTGAAATCATAAAGGTTCATGATTTCTAAGAATGATATAAAGTGACATAGAGATTTTGAGTGCCTCGAAATAGTTGAAGCCTTTTGATTTTTAAAAATTCAATAGTTCTTCACTTGAAATATGTAACATGTTTTCCCTTTTCACATGTGTTCATCTTCTACCTGAATAATTTGTTTGCTGAGGCTATAAAGGCCTCTACAATGACAGCTTTATAGTCAGACAGTGGGTTTAGTCTGATTGCACTGAATAAGGTGCAGTGATTTGCACTCACTCTTTCATGAGATACTAATTTTAGGGGTTATTGGAATAAACCTTATGTATTATATAAGTTTGTCTATTTAAAGGTGTCTGTTTTTATGACTTTCTGATTATTGTCTCACTGTGCTAAGTACTAAACTACCTATTCTTTATTTGGTCATTATTTTAAGGAGCTATGAACATCATGTGCCAACTTTATAATTTAATTGATTAAAAGAAACAGCCATTTACTTAATCACAGTTTACTTGGCCTTGCCTAGCTCAACCTGCCAGTGGGGGAAAATTACAAAAGAAGTAAATAAATTGTATTCTTTTTAAGTTTTGAAGATTGAAAGTAAAGGTAATATTGTGCCCAAGTAGACAATACTAATTAAGTGATGAAGTTGTATTTTAAGTACATAATTCAACGGAAAGAAATATTTTATGTCTTTTCTTTGAAAATCAAATACTTATTTGTGCTCTCTCTCTTTTTTTTTTTTTTTTTTTTAAGATTTTACTTATTTATTTGACAGAGAGAGAAACAGCGAGAGAGGGAACACAAGCTGGGCAAGTGGGAGAGGGAGAAGCAGGCTTCTGGTCAAGCAGGGAGCCTGATGTGTGGCTCGATCCCAGGACCCCAGGATCATGACCCAAGCTGAAAGCAGATGCCCAATGACTGAGCCATCCAGGTTCCTCTGTGTTCTTATTTTTGTTTAGGAGAATTTGCACACTTACCTCAAAGAATAGTACTAAGTAGATTGTTCCTGTTAATAAGACCAAAGGAAATAGAAATATCAACTTTTGCTCAGCTCTGTGCTAGATGCTATACGGAGAAAACAAAAGTGCCAGAGAACTCCATTGCCTTTGAGTGTGTGTGTGCACACGTGTGTGTGTATTTGTGTGTGTGTGTGTGTGTGTTTCAGTGTAAGGTAGAAAAGCAATTCTAACCATACTATAATTTTATAGCACTTAAACGTAGCAGATCATACTACTCCTTTAATTGTGTGTTGTCGTACATGTTTGCTATGGTGAGTGTGTGATATATTATGTTAGCTTTTCTTGATGTGGTTACACATCTTTCAGTGAATGACCTCCTGGTTTTTCGTATACATGCAACTAACACTCATGTTATGCTTCACTAAGATTCAATATTTTTCAATTTTAAAAATCCATCATTATGCTGTTATTTTTTAACCCCTACTATTTGCTCAGTTCCAGAAATACAAACAAATAAGATGAGGCTTTTGATCTCATTGAACTCTCTTGGTGGCAAAGGGGCTGCAGACATCAGAGTCACAGTGCACTGATGGAGGAAAGCACCAGCTACTATGAAAAGGTAGGAAGAAAAGTAGTTCAGGAAGTAAAGTGGTAGGAATGGGGGATTTCAAGGAAAACCCCGTGGAGGAGGTGGAGTCCGAGGTGAGTCTCAGGGAAAAGCAGGATTTAGTTAAGTGAAGAAGGTATAAGGAAGGTATTTTAGACAGAAGGAACTAAGTCTACAAAGCGAGGATACGAGAAAGAACATTTGAAACACTTGTCCTTGTTAAATGCAATGACATTTCCACTCACAAAAATATAAACAAAGTTGAGATGCCAAGTTTGGACGACTGATATCCCATTTCACATCTGAATTATTGCAAAATCCTTAAATTCGAAATGTGTACTCCTTTGCCATTTTTGAAGAGCCGAGTATTTGAATATTTTCCCTTTTGCTGAAAGTAAACTCTTCACAGTGAGCTAAAGTTTTCCTTAATTTTCCTGATTATACCCTATTAGAAAAAATACAGATTTTCCTTGACCAATAAATCACATGGACAATTTTATACAGTTCTTTGGAATTAGCAATACACAGTAGGGAAAAATTCTGCTATGGTTTGGAGCCATCTTCCTGAGCCTGTTAGCAAATTTGAGACCCTCATGCCTTGACATCTGAGATAAAGCTGCCAACATCATCAGGAACATCTTCAGTAGAGGATGTTCTCTCTCTCTCTCTCTCCCTCTCCCAAAATCTCCCTCTCTCTCTCTCTCACAGACGCACACAAATACACACAAACAGTGAGCTTCATGCATTTTCCTTGGGAACAAAGCAACTGGTGGGTTTCCTTCAACAAAGCATCATGTTGGACATTATATGGTATTTTTATACTTTGAAAATAACACTTAGGGATTTTCATTTGGTATATTCAGTACAGAACTTGGGAATTTATTCTCTTGGGGCCAGATGACTGTCTCTCAAAGTATGATATTAGACTATTTACGTCCAAATCACCCAGGATATTTTGCTAAAAGTAGAAATTTCCTAATTCCACTCAGGGTCTATTGAATCAGGATCTCTAAATACGGGCCCACTTGGAATATTTTCTGCAAGCGCCGAGGTGATTTCCAATGTCCTCTAGACCTTGTGAACCACTGTTGTGGATCTCGCATCCCCTTTGGCCTGGAGTTAATCTTTTAGGGCCAAAAGTAAGTGAAAACCAGTAGTGTATGTTTGACTTGATCCACTGAGCTTGAAAAGATTATCTACAGTTCAGAATTGTAGTCTATCTTGATTTCAGGATTTCTTCTAACCATTATGGAATATAAACATCACAATTTTTTTGCACATACAATACTTTTGGAAGTCCAAACTCAATTTTATCAACCAAGGGACTATTAGTACTTATTTCTCCCAGGTACATTTCAATTTGTCTTACAGAAAATTTTTTATTCTTTATTGATTTATACCTCTTAAGATTCCATTTGCCTACAGTTTTTCTTTTTTTGGTATTTATGGTGGGCACTTAAACCTATTTAAATTATTTCTGAGCTACACCTCCTTTTGAATGTCATAAACATTTTCTTGTGTCACCAAAATGTTTAGTGTCACTTTTCCTCTACTTCTGATTTTAAAAATGTGTCTGATTACTATTCCTCAATATGGTTTTTGCCCATGAGATCTTTATTGCATTAGACAGTGTATTAATCTCCCTGGCCGTGTTGTAAAAATCTCCTTCTGAGTTCTCCTGGATTCAAAACTGGAACAACTAAAGAGTGGGAGTGATTTTTAATGTTTTCTCCCATCTTCTGCTTTTCCACGACCAGGTGAAGAATGAATGGACACGGCGTTGTAAGACGTTTTCCAAGCTCATTGATGCTAGGAAACATATATATGGGATCAACATATATGGGATCTCCCAAATTAAGTGTGATCCCATAGATTAGCCAGAGTGAAATTGAATCCTCTCTACTTCTTCTTCCTGAACTGTGTTACCCTACTTTCCAGGGTCCCATTGGGAAATAAAAATTAGTATAAGTATCATGATAGAAAAAGTCTACTATTGAAAGACCACGCACAAATATGGGAGAAGATGAAGAGAAGTCCAAAAGGAAGACTTGAGGATCAGATAAACACCAATAGCCCACCTTTCTGCCACACTATACAAAAAAACAAGTGATCGTTTATTTCTCTTGGTTCTATAGGATAGCTGAACCAACCTCTGCTGGTTTCACCCAGGTTCACTCATGAGACTGAGTTGGCCGGGTGATCAGCTGGCCTGCAAAGTCCAAGATGGCTTCACTCCTATGTCTGACGTTGGAGCTTGCTGTTGGTTGGAGCAGC
Organism: Martes martes; assembly: GCF_963455335.1. Classification (NCBI taxonomy): domain Eukaryota; kingdom Metazoa; phylum Chordata; class Mammalia; order Carnivora; family Mustelidae; genus Martes; species Martes martes. The sequence goes on from NC_137888.1 coordinate 133,463,605, forward strand.
TTGTCTTTCTTTCATGTGCTATTTGATTTTTCCAGGAAGCTAGACTGGCTTCCTTACATGGCAGCCTAAGTGCAACACTCCAAGACAGCAAATTGGAACCCGTAAGACCTCCTAAGGCCTAGCTTCATAATGTCACTTATTCACATTCTTTTTATCAAAGCTTTTTATAAGGCAAAGCAGGACTCGAAAGGAAGGCAAATATTCTCCACCTCTTATGAGAGTTGACAGGTGTTGAGGCAATTTTTTTCAAAGTGCAGTATCAAATTAAAGTAGAAATTATCTTACAGTTACTTTCTTAAGAACCCCACCACCACTACCACCACCACCAAACACACACACAGACTACATAGGGATTCTTTTATCAGTGGCTCTCAGCTGAGGTGATTTTTTTTCACCATCTTTCTCAAGGGACATTTGGTAAAGTCTGGAGACATTTTTGATGCTCACATCTGATGGTAAGGTTGCTACTAGAATCTGGTGGGTAGAAGCCAGGAATATTGCTAGAAGTCTCATAATTCACAGGACAGCTCCTGATAACAAAGAATTATCTGGTCCAAAGTACCGGTAGTGCTGAGGTTGATTAACTCTGTCTTATATCGAATCTAATTCTAGCAAGTTGCCAGAGTAGAACTTGGGTCAAAAATAATACCTAAAGGTATTCTTTTTACCCAGTCTGAAATGATTTAAAATTTTGAAGGGATCATAAATTTTCTTTTGGATGTAAAGGGACTTTAGGCATTCTGCCTTTCTAACATTCATTATTTATGAACAAACCGTTTTAGATAGAATAGGAACCACTCAAACCCTTCTTTAAGATTCTAACCGAAAACAAAACTTAGATTTTTGAGACTTTCCCTATTAGTTTTAATTTTCAACTCTCATTCTGGCTTCTATCCTATACCTAAGGGATATGTGTGTATACACACACACACACACACACACACGCGCAGTGTTTTAGCTACTTCTGTCAGAAATCTTTTAAGGACTTTCTCACATTGTTTTAAAGGTTGACAATATATATTAATTGACCAACACAGTTGTCTCATTATCTCAGGAATAACAATTTACATAGAATCCCATGATCTTTCAAGCTGTATCTATAGATATAGGCTGATAGAAGTTAAAAAAAAAAAAATAAAAAAATAAACCTACCATGGATTCTCTACCACATTGTATTTAGGGAGTTTTAGATTTTCAAGGTTTCCCCTCCAGAACAAAAGAGAGTGCCTTTTAAAACAAAATGGGATAAATTGGTAATAACACAAAACATGTTAGAATTGTATTCAGTAAGAAATTAGACTTCTTTAGGACAGAGAAAAATTAAAATGCTGAAATGGAAAACCATGGACAGCTTCTCCATTGGTTTTAAATAAGAATTTAAGAAACAGGGACACATGGGTGGCTCAGTCGTTAAGCGTCTGCCTTCAGCTCAGGTCATGATCCCGGGGTCCTGGGATTGAGCCCCCCATCAGGCTCCCTGCTCAGTGGAAAGCCTGATTCTCCCTCTCCCACTCTCCCTGCTTGTGTTCCCTCTCTCGCTGTGTCTCTCTCTATCAAATAAATAAAATCTTAAAAAAAAAAAAAAGAATTTAAAAAACAGAAATGGGTTTACTTATGCACCATGGCTCTGTTTCATATCCCAATTCCAGTTTTTGAGCTGCTTGTGGCTTGGATGGTCACCATGTTGGCTTATTCACCTTTCTTACCCAAACACACTGCGTCTGTTCCCCACTGAATGTGTGTGATCACAGGTAGCTTCCCTTATCAACTAGGATGTATTGACATTTCCTCTCAAGTGACAGAGGCTGTTTGTTATTGTTCCTGCTCCAAAGCAGTGTTTAGTAATGATGGTAGAGGGGTAAATATTTGAATGTTTTAATAGACATTTACTACACCAGCTCAGGCTTGAAGATTCTTGTATAAATGGGAGAGAAGAGGGAGGGAGGAAGAGAGAGAGAGAGTGAGAGAGAGAGAGAGAGAGAGAGAGAAAAGGGGGGGGAGTTTCTTGTAAATTCAAGAATCCATTAAGATCAACAAAATAGTTCCCCTAATCTATGGATGAGACCAAATTCAGAGCTATAATTAAGATCACTTTAGTTGCCTCAACAACAGATTAATTCCTCTTTTCAGCTAAAGGGTTGATGTCATGAAAGCGATATTTTATTTGAGAGAAATCGCTGAAATCTGTTTGCTTAACAAAGCAATTATTGATAACTCACAATTGCTTATTGCTGCCCAAATGATCAACTTGTTAGAGAAAGCAGTCGCATGTCTCTGTAGTGATGTGTACTTCTATTTCAGGGAAAACTGACAAAAAATATTTTGTCATAGAGATATGTCAGAAAACAATAGGCCTTAAACTCTGAGATGTCATATCTGCATAAGCTGGAGGGTGTTACCCAAGTTCTGAGCACATTGTTTGAGTTTTCTGCTGCAGGAGTCCTGACCTTTGCCCATCAATCAATTTCTCACTTGTAAATAACAGTGATGGATAATGGAACCAGATGTCTTTAACTTGTGGTGTCACAGAAACAATATCTTTCCCTGGGAGACCTTAACGTAGAGGAATCTTCCAAGGAGCGGATAAATGAACTCATTTTGAAGTGCTTTCAGAATGCAAACATTTTCTTTGCAGCCACTGCAGAAAAATACAGACATCCCAGGCAGGCCTTCGTCAGCCTTGAAGTAGCTGTTTTGTTTGCTTTTTTATCAAGGCTTTTTCTTCCCCACACTCTGAAGTAGATGGCAGCAGTTACTGGTGACATTGGCCCCTAACTTGAGTTCTTGAAAATGTAAAGCACTAGTTCTGAAATATTCCTGCCCCTCACCCCCACAGGATAGCTATACTCCAGTGACTCACAAGGATGGCTGTACTCTTCACACCACTTGAAGGCATTTCTTCCTTTAGATTGTGGCAGTAAGAAGAGTGCAGGAATTAGACTCCTTTCCAACAGCCATGAGAACACCACCTGACATTTACGGAGCGTTGCAGCTTTTCAAAGGACACTTAAATGCATTGCAGAGAGAGGCAGGGGAGTGTAATGGTCAAAAGCTTAGGCTCTGGGGTCAAGGTGACACATATTTTCAGTGACGGACAGGCTCCGTTTCTTTATCTGTGAAATATTAATAAGCGTACCTAATTTGCAGCCTTATTATAAAGATTAGATGTATGTAAATAACTCAGCCGTAAGGCTGTGCCCTAGTTAGCATGCAGAACTGGGAGCTATTATTGGTACTACCATAATGCAGGTGGCCTTTTCACCATTCCTGTTTCATATATTTAGACCTTATAATAGTCATTATAGATTTATTGCTAACGCATAGAATAAAAAAAAAAAAAGCCCACATCAGAACTGAGGTCCCTGGAAAATGTGCTCCACGTTCCTGTCAAGGGAACACACATGAGTCAGACAGGCATTAGAGTCATCTATGACCAAAGACACAACCTTCTCATTAAAAGCTCCTCCAAGACCATGGATACCAGCTGACATCTTCTAAATCAGATCTTCAAACATGGGGAACACTGGCTAAAAACATCGAGGTTACCAATTTTGAACTGGAGTCTAGCATTTGTAGAGTGCTGGCGGAGCATGAGCTAGTGCTGAAACAGATCAACTCTGCTTCCTATTTCTGTGCTCCACGCCATCAGGAACACCTTCTTTACAATCTTTTGCGGAGGTGCTAATTCACTAAACAAACAGCACACGTTACCCCAGGCACCAAATCCTTCAGGATGCTCCCAAGTTGCCCATATTCCTTGGGAGAGTTTGAGGGCCACAGAACGCCCAACAACTGTTTCAGAACCTGCCACCTGGCGTGCCAAAGAATTATGCACAAGAAAACCCTGGCGGGAAAATGCAAGATGCTAAACTAAGCATCTTAAAGAATAGATGTGAAAGGACTTAAAAGCTTTAAACCACCCAGCAAAATTCAAATTAGAAATGGATAGGTAGTCACATAAAGGATTTGAATTAGAATACAGAAATAACATGCTGAAGCCTGACGTTCTGGTGTAGCAAAGCCATTCACTGATTCTGAAATGGAACACTATTCTGATACACTACATTTTATAGAAGTCCCAAATGCCAAAATTGGAATGTAGACATGTATAAAGGAGGGGGAATCCTTTAAATGATAGGGTATCCTTAAGCATTTAAAAATATGACAGATCTAAAAAATTATATACGTGTCTCTTTCATAGGAATGCATCACATTTGTGGAAAATCTAAGCCAAGGTTACCCTGAGCGAGGGCGGTCAAGGAGAGCAGAGGAGTTTCGAGCACCTTGTTCTCCTTCTATTTACTGGTTGGAAAGGATAAGGAAGGCGATACCCGGACTGAATGTGCCTTTGCCTTGGTGTCGTTCCAGAACTTTGAACAATTTACTTTTTTGTTTTCTCCCAGCCCTGGCCATAAACACTTTCTTTTCTTGTTAGCTTTTTGTGGAGAAAACTTGGGAAAGAAGTAAGACTTCAAGTACATCCACCCAAGGTGTTTAAGAATACTCTGCCATTTTGCAATTTCCATCCTGTCCTTTCTTTATGTCCATAACTATGGCTTTGGGTCTGGTGTTAACATGTTAAAATGTGTGTGTGTGTGAGTGTGTGTATGTGTGAATGTGTTAGATGGTTCTATTATTGTAGAATAATGTTTCTGAGATGGCATCTCAGGTGAGGTCATATTCTTAAAGGAATTCTGCTAATTATCTTGGTACGTTTTGCCTGAGTAGAGATTAAGATATTTATTCACCAAGGTTTTCCTGACAAAACTATAACTTTCACTTAAGGTTTGCTTTTGTCTGACTCTTACACACTTCTTCCTTCCACCTCCATAATCACACACACACACAGGCACACACGCACATTGTACAATTCTGGAATGTCATTTTTTTTTTAGAGTCTTCTAAATCTTTTAACTCTTCTCTTTCTTTCTTTTTTAAAAAAATCCTGTTTTTCTTTCTTTTCCTAAGACCTGTATGAACCCCACCCAGAGTGTCCCTCTAATCCTCTTGTTTACTGCCCTGGTCATGAAATGTAATTTAATTTAGTCAGTAAGCTTGCTTTTTTTCCTCCTGAGAATCTCAAAAAGGAAAAGTCATGAAAATTGCTTCTATTGGTCAGAACATCCACATGTGTCAAAGCTGTCTCCAATCAGGAAAGAGAAAAAAACCAATCTTTCTTTTACATGGGAATTGAATGATTTATACAAATTAGTTTGAAATTGGGGGCATAAGTAAGATCCTTGAAATTTTTCAGATTTCTTTTTTTTCCTGAAAAAGACTGATTCTTGGGGACATCAACTGGAACAGAGAGTGCATAATTTTTTTTTTAATAAATAATTATGAGGATGGCCTGAGTCAACCTCTGGTTCTAGAAAATTCCTTTTTAGAGTTACTGTAAATATTGAACAGTGGTTCATGAGTCATGGGGAAAAACAAGTTTTGCGTAAGTCATTCACATGTGCCTCAGTGAACAAATTTTACTTCAGAAAGGACATGCTCTATAGGAGTTAAAATTATGGCATTCTGGGAATTCCAAGATGTCACCCGAATCTGAAAATGCTATTGTGATGCAGTCATGCCGCCATCTGCATTTTGGGGGTCTATTTTTTTGACAAGGAATCTGAGTCTTCTGGCAAGCAGGATGCACATCAGAGTACACAAGAGCCATGTCTTGGTGACTTCCGCCTGAGAGCACATGCACAGCTTCCTGTTTTGGTCTGATAGCTTCCCCTGGGCTTTCATAGATGCAAAATTACTCACACAGAGATGGGTTGCCCATGCAAAAAAGTAGGTGTCTTATTTTTGGAAAGCTTTATTTCACATTATCGTTGTCGTTTTATTCTACTAGCTCTATTTCCTCTTATATTTTACACTAACACTTAAAATGTCATTTCAACTGTCTGTGGGAAATACTTTTTTTTTTCCCCCCCTCTCAGGCTTATTCCTCTCGTTATGTATTTTCTTTCTTCTCTCTTGGTGCTGCTCTAATATTACTGCTTCATTTGCTTACAATATTAATGACCAGCTAAAAATGTTTTTTGATATACAATGTTAATTCATTTGGTCAACAAAATTCATTTGGTCACAAAAATATTTGTGAGCCTTTCCTGTCTCCCCCTGTATATATACCCTGGTAAAAATATGCCTCAAATGTTCATTTTGCTTTCAAGTGGTTTGCAGTTTGGGTTGGGATTTATACTTACAGAAACTGTAGTACAAAATATAAAATGATTGGCTCCTAAAAAAGGTAAAGATGAAAGACTGTGAGGAATTTTTTTGTGTACATTTTTTGGCCACAGTAGATCTTCCTTTGTGAAGTGTCTGTTCAAGTCTTTTGCCCATCATTTCCCTTTGGATTTTTTAAAAAAATTTTGAGTCGAAAGAGTTGTTTATATAGTCTGGGTGTAAGTGCCTCGTATGTATGTCTTTATTCCAGGATGTGGCTTGTTTATTCATTTTCTTAAGGTTTTAATTTTGATGAATTCCACTGTATGTGTATGTGTACCTATAGATACATAGATATTTTTAAGTTAGTGCTTTCTGGGTCCTGTCAAAGAAGTTTTTGCCTTCTGTAAAGTCATGAAGATATATTCCTGCTACTCCTGTGTTTTCTTCAATGTCTAGGTTTACATCATATATCATAAGGGAAATGTCGTTAGGGAAATGCAAATCAAAGCCAATGAGTTATCACTACACGCTCACCAGAATGGCTAAAATTAAAAAAATCTGACAATACGTACTAAGTGTTGGCAAGGATGCGGAGTAACTGGAATCATCACATACAGATGGTCCCCAACTTTCGATGGTTCAATTAAATTTTTCAATTTTACGATCAGGCAAAAGCAATATGCATTCAGTAGAAACAGAACTTCAGATTTTGAAATTTGATCCTTTTCCAGTTAGTCATACATGGTAGGATCCTCTCTCGTGCTCCTGGGCAGTAGCAGTGAGCCAGAGCTCCCAGGCAACCACGTGATCGTGAGGGTAAACAACCCATACACTTACAAGCATTCTGTTCACATAGGACCATTTTGTTGTTCACTTTCAGTACAGTATTGAACTGATTACATGAGCTCTTCAACACTTTCCTATAAAATGGGCTCTGTGTTAGAGAATTTTGCCCAACTGTAGCCTAAGGTAAGTGTTCTGAGCACCTTTAAGGTAGGCTAGGCTAAGCTTTGATGTTTGGTAGGTTAGGTATATTAAGTGCATTTTTGACTTAGGATATTTTCAACTTACAATGGGTTTATCAGAACCCATTGTAAGTAGAGAATATCTGTACTGGTAGTCAGAATATAAAATGATGATATCTTTTCGGAAATCAGTATGACAATTTCTCATGTAGATAAACATACACCAAACCTATGAGTTAGCACTCATGCTTTTAAGTTTCACCCAAAAGAAATGAAGACATATGTCAACAAAAAAGACTTGTACAAGAACGTTCAGAGTGTCCTTATGCATAATAGCCAATCATTCATCAGTCAGTAAGAGTAGATAAACAAACATTGATTTATTTAGGCAATGGAGTATTAGCCATAAAAAGACATAAAATACTGATATATGTGAGTAATAGGGATTATTTTCAAAAATGTTCAGTTAAGGAAGCCTTCCACAAAAGCGTGTGTGCTCTATGATTTCATTTATATGGAATTGTGGAAGATAAAACCCTTTGGGGATACAATAAATCAAAGCAGTAGTTGCTCTCCCAAGATAGACTGACTGGAACAAGGAAGGAGGAAACTTTCTGGGGTGATGAAAGTGTTCTATGTTTTCATACAATTGTGAGTTGACACAAACATGTGAATTTGTCAACACAGTGAATGTACACTTAAAATTTCTGCATTTCATTGTACATAAATAATACCTCCATGAAAAATAGTGACAAAAGGCCTGAAAGACCAAATTGAGTAGCTGATTCATTAGAAATATGACATTTGGGTTTAAGAATGGTTTTCATACTCAGAGGGCCCTGGATTCAAATCATAGTTCCGAAAATTAATAACTCTATAAGTTGGGGTAAGAAATGTAACTTCCTTGAGCGTCAGTTTTTCATTTGCAGAACTGGAATGATTTCTTCTTTCAAGAGACATTGTGAGAATGTTTGTAAAAGGGCTAATCACAAGGGCTGACATAATGTGTTAAATTAATGCCATTTGAATAATTCTCCTTTTTGTCCCTGTATTTCTTTTTGTTATTACTGAGCAAAGCGTCAAATATGATTGTGAGGTTTTGAGTTACAGTGTTTGGGAAGATGGTAAATTGTTAACAGAAGTACGACCACACTAGCAAGGGCATACCTGAGAGACAATATAATGGGTTCTCTTTTGAACCTAATGAATTTGAGTAGAGATGTTCTGAAGGTAGTTGACAATAAAGGGTCTGGAATTTGGGAGAAAAATAAGAAACAGAGCTTTGGATTTGAGCTGCGATGAACTGGTAAGCCAGATCTCCGGGGGAGGGGGGCTAGGGGGGAACTCTGATATGTGGTATTTGCTAATTTCCATGCTGTGAATCCTTCCAGCAAGTCCAGTTTCAAGTTACTAAACCAGTTTGCAGAATTCCTGAGTATTTACCAATGAGCACTCTCCAGCTGGTGCCTGCTGGCTCTAGTGTTCTTGTAGATCAGGGTCATTTGTTGAAGCAGAACAGGGGAGAGACACAAATCTTTTCTCATCTTGTACCAGGTCCTCTTGCCTTCAGAATAACAATATGTTTGAGTTCCTTTGCTGTGAGTCCCCACTTCTGAATGTCTCTTGGCACCTCACACCTTTTTCTGCTGTGGAATGGAAACATCTTATCATCTTATATTCACTGCTTTTAAAGAGGGTGGAGTACCCACTCTCCTGTTGACTTGATGCACTTTCTATACCCTTGCATAATGCAGAGGCTGCCCTTTCCAGGGATATCCAGTGGATGTGTGAAGCCTGGGGGTGATGGTGGGGGGTTAAGCACAGCCTCGTCCTGCAGAAGGGCAACTCTTCACTGTCTCAGGCAGCTTCCCCTGCTGGGCTCCTGCTTCACTTAAGATTATAATTCCTGGGGCACCTGGGTGGCTCAGTGGGTTAAAGCCTCTGCCTTCGGCTCAGGTCATGGTCTCAGGGTCCTGGGACTGAGCCCCGCATCGGGCTCTCTGCTCAGCAGGGAGCCTGCTTCCCCCTCTCTCTCTGCCTGCCTCTCTGACTACTTGTGATCTCTGTCTATCAAATAAATAAATAAAATCTTTGAAAAAAAGATTATAGTTCCTTAATCCCTTGCTGGAGAAGAAAGGAACAATTTCAAACTGAGTTCTTCATCTCTACCTTCCAACCCATCCCCCACCCAGTGCATAAGTCTGTGTTTGCCTGAACTGCAGGTATAGACAGGGTTCAAGTCTCTTTCCATGGGCTGTTGAAACGCTGACAAATCATGGGATAAGGTTAAGCTCATATTTACTATAATTGAGCTGTCTGTAGCAGTAAGGACACTTTGTCAAAAGTGCGTGGGGACTAATTCTTAATCCACAGACCAGCTGAAATGCTTGGGTAAATGTACATTTCCAGAAATTATTTGTCCTAAAAGCAAGTATTTTTGCACAGTTGTTCCTTTTCAACGTTATTTATTACAGAAAATTAAATTAAAACAACCTATACGCCCACATTTCCATAGTAAAATATGATCTACCCATTTAAAATAACCTTACATACTTCTTAAATTTATTTATGAAAAATTTTTATTCACACTATATACTGAACTATTTACCATTTTAAGTCTGTTCAAAATGTGGAAAGCAAAATCACTGGAAATAAATTTCTCAAACTATTAACAGTGATTTTTCTTTTGGTGATCAGTTTACGGGTGGTTTCCTCCTTCTTCACTACGTACTTATGAGCTTTTCCAAATTTTCTAAACAACAAGCAAAAACTGTCTTTAACAAATTCTTAGAACTCCAGAGATCGCCCTTGTATTCCAATATCTTTGGTTTATCCAGTCTAATTTTTTAATTAGAAGTCCATGTGAAGTACACTCAAAATATTTCTAAAACACATAAGACACATGTTTTGTGTCATAACTGAGGTCCCTTCAGTCATATATTGTAGTAGTGTTACCTCTCTGGTTATTTCCTTCTATACTTCAAGAAAGGAGAGTAGTTACAAAAATAGAAGCCTAAGCTTTCTTTATTGCCAAGTCCTTTTGATTTGTAGGTAATTCAAATCTTAAAACCTTCAAAACTATGCATTTCTATATTCTTGAGTTGTATTTTTCCAAAACAATTTTATTATGAAAAATTTCAAGCCTACAGAAAAGTTGAGTGAATATTACAGCAAATATTCAAATATCCAGCCACTAGATTCATAATTAACATTTTAATATTTTATTTATTTATTTGATGGTGATCACAAGTAGGCAAAGAGACAGGCATAGTGAGAGAGGGGGAAGCAGGCTCCCTGCGGAACAGAGAGCCCGATGCGGGGCTCGATCCCAGGACCCCGAGATCATGACCTGAGCCGAAGGCAGAGGCTTAACCAACTGAGCCACCCAGGTGCCCCATATAATTAACATTTTAATATATTTGCTTTATTGCATATCTATTTGTCCACCCATCAGTCCATCTTATTTTTTGATACATATCAAAGTAAGTAGCAGACATAAAGACATTTCACTTTTAAATACTACATCATGCATATCTTTAGTTAGAATTCACTATCTTTTACATTTCTGGTCTTTTAGGGTAAAATTTATATGCAATGGAATATATAAATCCTAAATGATCATTCAACATCTTTGGACAAATACATAAACCTGTGTCATCCAAACTCCCAGGAAGTTCTCCCAGGAAGTCCTTCCCAGTAATCCAGGCATTGGCCTTCCTGGACCTGACCGTTGTTCTGACTGGATTCTACCAAATAATTCTTTTTCCAAGTCTAGACCATCATATGAATGGAATACTGTACCATGCAGTGTTTTGTGTTTGGCTACTTTCATTCAAATTTTGAGATTCATCTATGTCATGTTTCTTATACAAGACTTTTTGTGGACATGTGTTTTTATTTCTTTTGGGTAAATACCTAGGGGTAGAATTGCTGCATTATAAAGTAGGTGTATATTTAGTTTTATAAGAAACTGATTAACCTTTTTCTAAAGAGGTTGTACCATTGTACATTCCCACGTATAATTTATGAGTCTCATTTGCTCCATATTCTTGGCAACATTTGGCATTGTCTCTATTGTCAGTCTTTTTACTTTTATTTTTAAAAATTCTAGTCATTCTCATGGGTGTATAGTAGGTAAATTATATTTTTAAATGTGTAAATATTTGCTTAGCTTTTTTGTTGGCCAAGTGGGAAAGAAAGCAACAGCCAAGTTTTGCTTTCAGAGACCTGGCCTCGCTAAGTCTACAGAACATTGAATTTGGCACAGCTCTGGCGTTCTGTAAGAATTGATTTTTCTCCTATGGGGAATTCTATTTTCTCAACATTTGAATGGTATTTACTATAGGCTCCCTTGATAATTATCCCCAAAATGATTGTTGGTCCCCTCCTCCTAAGTCCTTCTCTTCTGCTTCTCCCATTTCCCATCCTTCTTGGACCACATGGAGGGATTACAGAGTTGCTTCATAGATTCCGGGTGTCTGTCAGGTAACTTGTCACATGCTTCCTTAAGATACAAGCATTTGTGTCCATCCCATGTCTTTGTCTCTTCTTAATCTATAGACATTTTGAAAAAAGGACAGTATTTAATTTACCTCTGCATAGTTCCCTGCACATAGTAGGTGCACTAGACATTTATTAAATACGCGACTAAATGGGAGGTGATGCAGTAGTTTTGAGAATAGTTCTGGGGACCAGATTTCACTTCCTATCAGCTGTGTGATGTCGTACCTTCCCTGAGCCTCAGTTTCCATTCAAAAAATGAAGATAATAAGAATACCCACCTTCCTGAACCAAAGTGAGGATTAATGAGATAATTTTTTTGAAGATGTATTTATTTATTTGAGAGAGAGAAAGAGAGAGAGAGAACATGAGTGGAAGGGGCAGAGAGAAAGAGAAAAAGAATCCCAAGCAGACTCTGTACTAACTACTTACTGTGCCACCCAGGTGCCCCCAAGGTAATCTTTTAAAAGTGCCTAGAAGAATGCTTAAAACAAAGTAAATATATACAAATAAAATCAACCCAACTCTTCCTTAATGCTTATATAGAAGATCATAGGAAAAAAACTGACTTTCTAAATGTATATCCATCCTGTGATATGAAAAATTTCCTTAAAAAAACAAAACAAAATCCAACCCAACAACAAATATTTGCAAACATTTAACCCAATGCTACTTCTCCAAGTTCTCTAGCCGTGTTATTCAGAATTTGGTGAACAGTCTATTTACCCATAGTGATTCTATAACCCTTGATCATATGCCTTTCACCCTCCAGAGTTTTAGACTAAGCATGTTGGTAGCATTTTCTTTTTTTTTTTAATCTTGGATCTTACATTGTCTTTCTTGAAGTGCCTTGAATAGATTCTGCAATATTGGAGATGTAAACTTTATTCTCCTGTTCCTTTTAAATAGAAGGATAATTAGATCTTTAAGGTCCCAAATATTATTTAACTAATCTTACATTCAGTTGGCTTATATGAGGAACAGATGCATCTTTAACAATAAAGTGAATGGGAATTATTAACAGTCTTTATGGTTAACAGGACCTACCTGTTCTGAAAAGTCATGTCATAAAATCTTGAAATAAGACTTAGGGATTTTCTACTGGAAAGATTTGAAAAGAGAGCACTGGAAGGGTCTTGAGAGCAACTTCTTAAAGAGGAAAAGGCCAAATGATACCCCCAAATCTGGAGGCCCAGTGATAGTATGACTCTCTTTTTCTTGAAGGGGCTGGATTCCATAAGGCAACATTTTCTTTTCTGGAGTCTAAATGCTCGTGTCTGTCCCCATGCAACATGGAGAAAACATGCCCATGAAATCAAAAGAGAGCATTGACCACTGTGCCCTGTTAACATGTTTCTCTGTGTCTCTTCGGGTGAAAGATTTCAAATCTCCTCATTAATGTGGTGAGAAGTATTGAATTGGAAAACACTAATATTGTCTTTCCAGATCGATTCGTCCTTGGTTGGTCACCTCCGAGCAAGAGAGGAGATATTAATGGTCACCTTGGCTGTTTTCCCGTGACCTCCAACATGCCTCACATTTTAAATCGAGTCTGGATCAGGGAGTCTGGAAGCAGGGAGTGGAAATCTACATGGTGCAGAATAGAGGAAAGGCTAGATGTGTCCACTTGGTATTAAAAGAATGCTATGCAAGCAAAAAAAAAAAAAAAAAAAAGCAACGGTGTTTGGTAAAAATGAGCGTCGTTTTCCCCTGCTCCGGCATCTGCTTGCTTTCACAATGGCCGCAGTGTTTTCTTTACCTGGTAGGTGGCCTCTCCATGTATCGATGAGGCACTGCGTGAAAATGTGCCTCCTTATGTCGGAGGGAAATTTGCTTTCACTTCTTTCGCCTGCTCTTCTGTGCCTCCCTTTGTTCTAATCATACACGTGAGGAGAAAAGCCAGTGATAGCAGCAACCATTTTCTTCTCTAGCCACTTTTTTGGAGTTAATAATTCAAACGGATCTTTTACAAACTCATTTTATTCTTAGAAATGGCCTTATTGCTAACAGTCTGCTCTCCAGTTGTACTTTATCAAGCAGCAGATCTGTTGTAAAATGTGATGACTGGATTTCATCTGTTTTGCCACCCCCTAAGAATTCATTGCCCACAGTGCTTCGACTGCTGTTCTAAGAGACGGTTTAATTTTTGTGGTACATTGATTGATAACTGGGCTCCCTGGTAACATGGCCTTCCTTGAATAGGACCGCTGTTTTCTAGGTCTCAGATCCCCCGAAGATGCTACATAACTCCCTGTATGAAACAAATCTTCCACACCCTAATAGTAATATCCCCAATCCCCAAGCGAGCAGACAATGCACGCAAGTGCCTATAGGTATATTCATGCCTGCAGGTGACACAGATATGGGAAAGAAAGGTCCCTCAGGTCTTAGGTATGATGGAATCAGAGACACAGAAAGACAAACACACAAACCAACCAAATGGGAAGATGTGCCACAATTCTGAAAAGTTGTCTAAATTGGTCTCCATCGAGTAATAAAATCGCAGGTACTTCTTCACTCCTTGACTAATTTTCTGTTGCTTTCACGTGAACTGTGTAGAATCCCTGCTATGTACCTTCAAATTAAAAAAATAATAATAACAACAAAAGAGAGGGGGAAAAAAAAGAGTTTGCAGGAAGGAGAATGGTAAGAATCAGGGGAACAAAGGGCAGGAGAATCAGGCAGAAGGATAGGAATCGCCAAGCTGTGGGACCCCTGTTGTCATCGATTTATGAAAAACTCATTTTTACACAAAATTTCACATAATTCTCTTTGATATGTCAAAGCCAAGGGACTTCATGTTGCATACACCTTGAAGAAGGGGACAATTATATAGGTCATAATAAAATCAACACTACTGAATAGTGAATTATAATTCTTCACCTAAAGTTGCTTTGGTAATGATCAGTCACGGTCCTCTTGTGGCCATTCTTGTACCCATTTCCAGAGCAATTCCTACTGTGCCTATCTTCTTTATCAGGGGTAAGTGAGATGGGTTAGAGAAAACTATCTCCATATTTATTTGACATTGTTTCTTCATTCCACAAATGCCCATTGAACACCCACTACGCTTCTGGCACCAGAAGCTGGGAATTTAGTAGTTTTCTGAATAAAACAGAAAAAAAAAACCTTCTGTCTTCATGGATCTTGTATTTTAGTGAATGAGACAGGGAGTAAACAAAATATGTAAGCGAAGTAAATGACATGTTTGATAGTGATAAGGGCTAATAATAAATAAAGGAGGGAAGGAAGGGAAGTTTTAGATAGAGTTGGTGAGGGGAGCAGCCTCACTGAAAAAGTGATTTTAAGTAAAGATCTGAAGAAAGTGGAAGAACTAACCATGTAGGTATCTGAAGAATGAGTAATCTAGGCCAACAAAAAAACCTGTGCAAAGGCCATGGGGCTGGGACATGCCTGGCATTTTTGTCGGGAAAAGCAAAACAAAGAGGCTGGAATTACTAGAGTGCAATAAACGAGGTGGGGGGGGGGGCGTGTTTAGGAGATGATGTAACCGAGGGAGTGAAGCTCAGATCATGTAGGACCTTGTAAATCATAGAAAGGACATTGGCTTTTGCTTTGAGTCCCATGGGAAGCCATTAAAGGGCTTTGTGCAGATGACCAAGAGGATCATTTTAATAGGATCACTCTGGATGTTATGTTGATGGGGAACAGTTGGAAGAGGGACAAGAGCATATGGAGCGAGACTAGTTAGGAGGCTACTGAAATTATCCAGACAGGACTGGATCATAGTGGTAGTAATGGGGGTGGTAAGCAGTCCCATTCTGGATATACTTTGAAGGTGGAGACGATAGAATTTGATGATGGCTTTCAGAATAAGAGCTGCACATGGCACCAAGAAATTGATCTGAATAACTGGTAGAAGGTGATTCAGTTAAGATGGGGAAGACTGGAGGAGGGTGAGGGTGTGTGTGTGTATGTGTGTGTGTATGTGTGTGTGTGAAGATCTGATTTGGGGCATACTAAGAGAGATCTCTCTATTAGATATTCAAGTCTAATTCAAGTTGAATTAGATATTCAACTCACATGTCTTCAAATAAGCATGAAGACATGTGAGTCTGAAGTTGAGAGAGAGAGGCCAAAGTTAGAGATAGAAATTAAGGATCATCAACATATAAGTGATATGTAAAGATCTCATGAGACTGGATGAAATCCTTTAAGTCACTTCTTTGAGAAGGGGTCTGTGGATTGAACCTTGTGCCTCAGGGAGATAAGGAGAAACCAACCAATGAAACTGAGAAGAAATGGTAAAAACAAGTATGATATTCTGGAAGCCAAGTGAAGAACATGTTTCCAGGCAGAAATAGTGATCAGTTGTGTCAACTGTTCCTGAAAGGTCTAATAAAATGGGAATCATCAGATAGGATTATCCATTGCATTTAACAATAGAGAGTTCATCAGTGACTTTGAGAAGAACTTAATTCTGTCAGGTTCAAGGTCTAAATAATCCAAGACACCCCATCAACTTCTATGGATTGAGTAAGAAAATGGGTTCAGATGTAAACAACTTGTTCAAAAGCAGGCTGGAGTAAGAGAACAAAATCTGAGGAAGAAAGCTCTAAATTCCTTACTGGCAACCTCCTATAAATGAAAGTATGAAAATGATGTGATATTTAAAACAAACAAATAAACAAACAAATAGAACATCATCCAGGTAGGATTACCATAGGTAATAGGCTTCAATGGAAACCATGACAACGGGGGAAAGAGTCCTTGTAGAAATTCTGTGTGTGTGCCCGTGCGCATGTGTGCACTCTGTTTTCTCAGTGTATTTGTCATGCTGTGGCCTTGGCGAGAGCAAGAGCTAGAGCTAGGGAAAAATAAATAGGTGATTCCTTATCTTTTGGAAAAAAAACGAAACAAGTCTAATGTAAGTGATTGAAAATCCTCTCTGTAGTTATCAATTTAAATGTAAAAATTCAATTAAAAATGGATGGGGTTGACATTGTGGGGTGGTAAGGATTTGGTGGAAAGTGTGCTTAGGCTGCAGAACTGGGGATGGGAGGCGGGGTGAACTTGGCCAAAACAAGAGCACATCCCTTCAACTTTTGGAGAGCCTCAAACTCAGTCTGATTGGAATAAGAATTGGGAAAAGGGGAGAGATTAATTTCAAAATTGGAAAAATGTAGACCTTTGCCCCATGAAACGCAGGAAAGGCAAATGCATATGGAAAATAATGATGATACTGCTTTATATATTTGAAATTGCAGTTTGGGGCAGCCTCAACTAGCTGAAATACAGGGTTTTGTTTTGTTTTGTTTTGTTTTTTTAAAGAAAGCTGCCACAAAGCTCACATTGTGTAGGATAGACCTGGTACTGCCTCGCAGAGCAGAAGGGAACATTAACCATACTGATTCCTACTGGTTATCTGGATGTCCCTTACATTAGGACCAGTGATTTACTGACTAACTGCTGACCAATTCAGAAGTCGGGAGCAACGGGGATAATAGAAATGAAGATGAGAGATGACCTATGATAGAAACAAGTTACTTACTTTAAGTCCTTCACATTACCCCCTCAGGAGTGCTCAGGTTCGTTAAACCCCCATGTCTGGCAGTCTTTAGTGCCAAAGCCTCTGCACCTGGGCTTTTAAGAAAGCCTGACATCGTCCCACACCTCACCTGCAATGACTCCGGGGACTGGCTGGTGGCTTGAGTGCTCTTCGTGGTTCTTGCCCTGAATCTATCTCTGGGAGACCTCCAGCTCTTCTCTTCCCACTCCAGCTCCAGAGTCTGTTTGTGCCTGTCTCTTAGGGAGTTAGGTCTCATATCTCCTTTTCCAGGGTGACTCTCGTAAGAGGCCTTCTTCCAACTTCTCAAGACCCTGTCTCTGGTCCTAGCTCTCTTGCAAGGGATGGGAGGAGATTAGACACGTTAAGACCAGATTTTCTTAAGGCAGAGCATAATTAAGTCCACAGGCAGAGAGGTTTTTTCCTCCTAGGCTCAGTAATACAGAAACAAGGTGAAGAATGGCAAAGCAATTTCTAAAGAATGAATAATTGTGAATTATTTTAGAAATGCGCATGCCACCTGCTTAACGCCTCCTTTACTTCTGGTAATTCACTGAATGATTCACTATGCACTACAGTTTGTCTACAGTGTGGTGAGTTAAGGAAGTTGCCCTGTTTGGAAATTTTTTCCTGTTTGGGAGCATATGTCCACCTGAGGGAAAATCACTACTATCTTCCTTGAACTGAGGTATTTGAACAATTTGCGCTATAAAGAAGTGAGAATGATAATTATACTGGTAATTGTCCCAGGTCAGGATACCAGAACCAGATTCTGAGACGAGGATTTGTGTGCAGGTGATTTATTTAAGGAAGTGTTCCCAGGAGAAACCAGTGAGGCAGTGGATGCCTCAGGACAGGAAACGGGAAGAAGTCAAGCAACCTGTCTGTTTCAGGCCAAGGGCCTTAAGGGGGAAGCTTCAGTCTGATCATACAAGGCAGCCCGACAGCGGAAGTTGAGTGGTCTACCACAGGGCAACTGGGAGAAGGCTGGGCTTGTATATGCTTGCGTCATCAGTCACTGCTGATGCCAACCCCAGGGCCATGTGCACTCCCGAGGACTTCCGCTTCAACAGCCCTAGGCTAATCCTCTAAAGGAGAGACCTATGCAGGAGGCCATTGGAAGTAAAAGCCACCAGAGCAGGAAGGCATGCACAGAAACGGTCAAAGGACTTCCAGAGGATCTGGGTGGGACACTGTAGCACTGCCACATTGTAAATGTTTATGGAGCCTTTGCTAGTGCCAGGAAGCCTTCTATTCATTTAGTTCTTTATAATACCCTATGGATTATCTCTATTTTACATACCAAGGGACCGAAGTGTTACGTAACTTGTAAGAATGTTCCAGAAGGGTAAGTGACAGAGCCAAGACTCAGATCCTGTTCTATCTAAAGACCATGTCCAGAGTCAC
This sequence comes from Martes martes, assembly GCF_963455335.1. Classification (NCBI taxonomy): domain Eukaryota; kingdom Metazoa; phylum Chordata; class Mammalia; order Carnivora; family Mustelidae; genus Martes; species Martes martes. The sequence continues at coordinate 133,482,172 of NC_137888.1, forward strand.
TTTTCTCTCCTCTTATATTCCTTTCTGCACTTATTATATTCCTTATCACTCTCCCCTTTTCTCTCGTCCTATCGTATCCTAATATATCCTTGGGTTATATTCCTTGACAATAGTGTTGGGTTCAGTTCAGAAAGGGATGGGACAATTTGGGACAAGGTAAATAGAAAAAAAAGAGAAGATCAAATAGTTTGTAATAAAAAAAATTATAACAAATGAGTGGGGAGAACTGTGTCCAGAAGAAGGGAGGGATCTCCTAATGATCTTCAAGTTCTTGAAGGGTTTTAACAGAGTAGACAGACCAGCTGTGCTCAAATATCTGCAAAGTAGAATAGAAAAGAAACCTCCTTGCTTTTACACCAGGAGGATTTAAGGTTGAGTTTTAGGAAGGGCTCCCTTTTCTTAATGGCTACTGAGCACTAGAGTGAAATCCTATAAATTCTAATTAGAAAGAGAAGAAAAGCAAAGACAGAAAGATGTAAGCCCAGCCTGCCACACTGTGCAAATGTATGAGATGTTACCTTGAACACAGCTGCTTCACACCTGCAACCTTCCACAGAGAGGGAACTGTGAATTTGAAAAAAAAAAAAAAAAAAAAAAAAACAACGAAAAAAACCCCACAAAAAACAAAGCAGTAAACTTCACGGGAGCCCAGGATGCTTGGGAACCTGATGGTCCTCCAGAAACTATCATATCGTTTGTGCCAGGGGAGAGATGTATTGATCTGGTCTGGTAGTTTGCTTCCTAGTGAAAGCACTTTTTTTTTTTTTTTTCACTTTTGTGGTTCCTGGTCTCCTAAAGAAAAAAAAAAATCTCAAATGCTGTTCCATATATGGAAAAGAGCGTTTTAGGGAGAAATACAGAGAAATAACAGTTGTACTGCTACAGCGTGGCATAGAGCCAAGGACTGGGTCACAGAGGGAATGGACTTGGACAGCTTATCTTATGAAGTGTTACGCATCTTGCACTAATCTGTTGTTTTGTTGTTCTCTGTCCATCCACTGCTCCTGGCCCTGGGGTGGGGATTTTCTGCGTAAGATGACTCCATTTAGATTTCTTAAATATTTCAAAAGTTAGGTACTCAATGATGCATCTGTGTGGTATGTTGTTCAGTGGGCTGAACTATCTCACTATTTTATAATAGAATGCATATTATAAATTCATTTAGTAATGAATTTATCTTTGAATATATCATAATATCTTATGAGTATATCTTTCCCATGGAAAGTCTGATGTGGTTGGTGGATGGACTTATGATTTGGAGATACCATTGTAATCCCACCAAATGCACCTGTGAAGATACTATTTTTCAGCTGCGCTGTGGACTAACTTGATACTTCTGAGCTAGTGCAGAAACTTGGTCACCATTCACATCATTATTTCTCTGTGAAATCGAATCCCAATTTTGGATTTGTGACCCCAGGAAAATCTCCATCCTACTATACCTCTCCGTGGAGGATTGATAGGGGATTTTCTACTGGGCGAGACCAATAAGAAAAGTCAATTGTTCCCTGAAACCTCTACTGGGCGAGACCAATAAGAAAAGTCAATTGTTCCCTGAAACCCATGGCTGCTCTTCCTCCAGCCAGAGTGGTGATTTGTTCTCTGAAAAAGAGAATCCCTTTGCCTTCCATTTTTTTTTTTTTTTTTTTTTTTTTTTTTTAAAGATTTTATTTATTTGACAGAGAGATCACAAGTAGGCAGAGAGACAGAGAGAGAGGGGGAAAGCAGGATCCCTGCTAAGCAGAGAGCCCGATGCGGGGCTTGATCCCAGGACCCTGAGATCATGACCTGAGCCGAAGGCAGAGGCTTTAACCCACTGAGCCACCCAGGCGCCCCCCTTTGCCTTCCATTTTAATAGCAGCCATTTATAGGACTAAAGAATTAGCACAAGAGTAACAATTATTATGACTGAGCACTTAGTATATATCAGACACTATGGCATTCACTGTATGTATATTATCTTAGGCAGCCTTTATAATGACTTTGGTATGTACATATTACTCTTACCATTTAACAGAAGAGGAAACTGACTTAAAAGAGTCAAGTTGCCTGAGGTTCTAAAGATAATAAATGACGGAATCTGATAGAATCAGAGCTCTAGACTGCCTGACTTTAAAGCCTAATCATTTCATGGATATTGTGGTGGACATTTGTTGGTTGAATTCCTGATATTCATTCTCCTCTACCATTATTTTCCTTTGGAAAATTTAGACCTTACTCCTTGTCCTCCATACTATACCACATTATACCATAGCCTTTTAGATTGTATGGAATTGAATTCATCACCTGCTTTAGGAGTGAACCCAGACTGACTTAAACCAACCATTATAATGTTATTCCTCTTTGGCATTCCTCCTGCCATATTGTTTGGTTCAAAGATGAGTAGATAACTTAGTCAGAACCAGTGAAATAGAATGAAAGGTTTGCTTGTCTTCTGGGAATGAGAAGCTCCCATCTTTAACTGTGTTCTAGAAGGATATGAAGTTCCAAAATGATGGCAGCTTTTTCTTATCTCTAGGAGAGATCATGATTCTGCTGGGGTAACCACTATACAGTATGAGTGTGAAGCCACTGGGGCAGAAGACAGAAGTCAGAGAGAGAGGGGATTCAGATTCATATTGGCAATGATTGAACTCCTGGATCAAGCCTTACCTGAAGTATAAGTTGCTTCTGGACTTAACTGCAAACTTATTTGCTCAAACCACCATTTGTAGCTTGAGTCACTCTATAGGTTTTGTGGTACTTTCACCAAAAAAAGTTGTGACACAGGCATTGCCCAGGAAATGTACCTTCATTAAGAACACTTACATCTTCCAAACCTCTGGTATGATGAAATTGACTTCCAGAGTCACATTCCTGAGATATTTCAGCAACCTTATTAATGAAATTAAATTACATTCAGGCTATTCTTTCTGAGTGAGAAAAGATATTCACTTAAAATTTACAAAGACTTTGAACAGTATTGAATGAAAACAAAGAATGTGTTGGTTAATGATCCTAAATTAGACAGAAAAAAACTTAACTAAATGATGCTATTCTCTGATAATTCTAATCACAGTTTTAGTTTCATAAGAATAATAAAATCTGGGGTCTGGACTTGTGCTTGAGGAGTAAAACTGTCAAATTATTTATATACATTTAATTTAAAAATGTATGTACACTTTGGTTTCTCATCAGAAGCAATATATTAATGTATCTTAAGCAAAGTATGTTTTGCTTTATCATTTTTTTAAAGATTTTATTTATTTATTTGACAGATAGAGATCACAAGTAGGCAGAGAGGCAGACAGAGAGAGGAGGAAGCAGGCTCCACGCTGAGCAGAGAGCCCAATGCGGGGCTCAATCCCAGGACCCTGGAATCATGACCTGAGCCGAAGGCAGGGGCTTTAACCCACTGAGCCACCCAGGCGCCCCTATTTTGCTTTATCATAATAATTGCTTATTTTGCAGAAATTACCATTGATCCCTTCCCTTACATGTGGTTCAAATTCGTAACTATAGTTCTTAAGGTGCTGTATGGAACACATAAAAAACCAAGTACCTGTTTCATACTCTGAGAAACTGAGAGACTCTGTGAGGGAAAAAACAAGCAATACAGAGAAAATAGGAAGGTGGACAAGAAGTTGAGGCTCATTTTAAAGGTCATCTCCCTGGAAACTAACAAAGTTTAAGCTTCAGGCCCTTCCTTGCAGGGACTCCCTTCTAAGGCTATGGGACCGATTCCAGCAGTTGTGTTCTTATAGTTGCAGGAGCCAGATATTTCAATTGCAAATGGTGAAGACAATTGTCTTTTCTCCCCTCTAATCTGCGCTGGTCCATTATACTCTACTTGGGTTTGACAGTGTTGGAGTTACTACAGAAATTTTGGGGATCTGGCTCACGGAAAGTTCTATTGGGGTCACAATTCAAGAGGGTTATATTTCTGTGTGTCACAAACACTTCCCTATTTAGCATCGCAGGCCATCCCAGTATAAGACTGCCTTTCAGGAATAAACCATTCAGTTAACTATGCCAACTCACCAGCAATTGAATCAGGAAACTTTCAGGTCAAAGGTTTTATCCTCATGTGAAGACGTGGTAAGGTGTCCAGCACTGGAAGTATATACACAGTGAGGAGAAACTCGGGTTTCTATGGAAATTCTTCCAATTATCAGAAATGTAATGTTGCCAGAGGAGGATTCGGTCCTTACCAATATGAAGTCAAATGGGAAGTTTGCTTCTGTCAAGAATATAATCATAATGCCGCCTATATAATTACTAATGCTATATGCATGTCAGTAGAGGAAAGACTGAAATATCTTTTTGTTTTCTTATAGGCAATATTATAAAATTGTGAAAGAGATGAACGAAGATTTTGCACAAAAAACTGTTAAGAAGACTATACTTTCAGGGATCATTTCTATAGTTTGTTACAAAAAACTTTAAGAAATGTGTTTAGCAGTGAATTAGTGAACACAAACATCATTTTAATAAATTTTGTGTAATTTGTGATGTTTGTCAGCTTTTCAAAATTAGAAAGATTTTCCGGTTTCTTATTCTGTATTAACATTCAATTCTGAGCCTAATTTAATATTTTATATTCTATTTTTCTTTTCTTAAATTAATATCCTCAAATAAACATTCTTTAGGCCCCAAACATTTGGACTTGGACTATTCAAGCTTTAGGTAAAAAAGAATTAGTTCAGGGAGCCTGGGTGGCTCAGTCAGTTAAGTATTCAGTCTTGATTTCGGCTCAGGTCATGATCTCAGGGTCATGAGTTGAGCCCCACATCAGGCTCAGCCCTGAGTGTGGAGACTGCCTAAGATCGAATCCCTCCCTCTGGTCCCTTCTACCACTCTCTCCCTCCCCCCAAAATAGATAAATAAAAAAGAATTAGTTCAACTTCTAGATGAATCATGTTATCTCCCAAGGTTATAGTCCAATGACTATTTCTGGGGTTACCATAGCTATCTTCTCAAGTCTTCATTAAAGGGCTTCTGAATTCCCTGCATGCCTGGGTGGCTCAGTGGTTAAGTGTCTGCCTCTAAACTCACGTCGTCATGATCCTAGGATTAAGCCCCAAGTTGGGCTCCCCGCTCAGAGGAGATTATGCTTCTCCCTCTCTTTCTCTGCCACCCCACTGCCAGCTCTCTTTTTTGCACTCTCTCTCAAATATATAAATAAAATCTTAAAAAAAAGGGGGGGGTTCTGAATGCCCATATAAAAGGAAAGATCAAGTTCACTTATTTCATATTTAAAATTTTAAAATTAGCTTTTTGAGGAATTGCTATAAAACAAGTAGTGCATATTTAAAGTGTATAATTTGGTGAATTTTGATGTATGTTTGCACCCATGAAGCTGTCAACATAATTAAAATAATAGAAATGCCCATCACATCAAAAGTTTCCCCAAACTCCTTTGTAATCTCTTCCTCCTGCCTCTGCTCATGGCCTCCTCCCAAACCCAGTCAACCAATGATCTGTTTTCTGTCACCATAGGTTAGTTGTACTTTCTGGAAATTTTTATGAATAGAACGGAACAGTATTTACTTTGGAGTATGAATGGAATCTGCCTTCTTTCACCCAGCATAATTATTTTGAGATTCACCTATTGGTTGTTTGTATTACTGGTTCACTCATTTTTATTGCTGGGTAGTATTCCAATTGTATTGTGTTTATCCATTTTTCTGTGCTGAACACTTGCACAGTCTTCAGTTTTGGGCTCATACAGATAAATGTACCGTGAATGTTTGTGTACAAATCTTTGTTTTGGCAAACACTTTAATTTTCTTAGGCAAATACCTGGAAGTGGATTGCCTGGATTACATTTAGGTATGTTGCACTTTTTAAGAAAATTATCAAATGGTTTTCCATAGTAGTTGAACTATTTTACATTCATTCCCAACAGTAGTATTGAGTGTTCCAGTTGGTCTGAATCTTTGGTAACACCAGATACGGTTAATCATTTTTATTGTAATTTTAGCCATTTTAGTAGGTCTGTTATACTATCTTATTGTTGTTTTAATTCAATACTATTGAGGATCTTTTATGTGTTTATGTACCATTTATATCTTCTCGTGAAGTGTCTTTTCAAATCTTTTGCCCACTATTTGTTTTATTTTTGAGTTTTAAGAGTTGTTTTTTTTTTTTAAGTGTGTATTTTGGGTATAAGTTCTTAATCAGATATGTGATTTGCAAATATTTTTTCTAAGTCTGTAGCTTGTCTTTTCATTTTGGTAACAGTCTATTTCAAAAAGCAGAAGATTTTAATTTTGATGATGTTCAATTTGTCAATATTTCTTTTACAGATTGTGCTTTTGGCGTCATAACTAAGAAAACTTTACCTAATCCAAAGCCAAAAAAGTTTTCTCCTGGAGGTTTTATAGGTTTAAATTTTACATTTAGGTCTATGATCCATGCTGAGTTAATTTTATGGTATGAAAAATGGATCATACATATATACATAGATATGTGTACATATCCATAATATATATATATATAAAATTGGATATATATATATCCAATTATTCCAGCACCATTTGTTGAAAAGACTAATCTTTCTACTCAATTGCTTTTGAAATCTTGTCAAAATCATTTATCTGTGTATCTGTGGGTCTATATCTGGACTCTATTCTGTTCTTTTCCTCTATTTGTCTATTTTTATACCAATACCAAACTATCTTAAATATTGTAGCTCCAAAATAAGTGTTAATTCCCAAAAATTGTTCATCTTTTCCCATCTCTTTGGCTATTCTAGGTTCTTTGAATTCTTATAAAAGTTTCAAAATGAGTCAATTTTTTATAAGAAAGCCTGTTGGGATTTTAATTGGAATTGTTTTAAATCTGTGGATCACTTTGGAGAGAATGGAAATGGATTTCTTTCATTCTTTTTTTCTTTTTTTTTAAGATCTTATTTATTTATTAGACAGAGAGAGAGAGACACAGAGAGAGGGAGGGAACACAAGCAGGGAGAGTGAGAGAGGGAGAAGCAGGCTTCCCGCTGAGCAGGGAGCCCCACGTGGGGCTTGATCCCAGGACTGGGGCCATGACCTGAGCTGAAGGCAGACGCTTAATGACTGAACCACCCAGGCGCCCTGAGAATGGATCTCTTAACATTATTGAGTCTTCAGTAAACATAGTATCTCTCATCACTTATTTAGAACTTCTTTAATTATTTTCAGTAATGTTTTGTAGTTTTCAGTGCACACGCTTTTCATGTTTTTTTGTCAGATTTATCCCTAATTATTTTACATTTTTTGATGGCATTGTTTTTTAAATTTTAATTTCTGATTGTGATGACTGATATTTAAAAATACAATTGATTTTTATATATAGATATTTTTTTCCTGAAACATTTCCTAAACTCAGTAGTTCTAGTAGTTTTTTATAGATTCCAATGGAGTTTATACATAAGTAATTATGTTGTTTGTGAATAAAGATAGTTTTATTTCTTCCTTTCCAATCTGGATGGCTTTTATTTATTTTTCTTGCTTTATTGCACTGACTAGAAATTCCAATACAATATTGAAGAGAAGTGTTGCTTTATTTCTAATCTTAATAAAGCCATATTTAAAGTTTTTTAGCTATATTTTTATAGATGCCCTTTATAAAATTGAGAAAGTTCCCTTCTTTTCTTAGCTTTCTGAGAGTTTTTATCAAGAATGTATGTTGAAATTTATCAAATGCTTTCTTCTGATATTGAGATGGCCATACAATTTTTTTCTTTTGTTTGTTTTGTTATTGTAAAATACATTGATAATTTTCTATTGTTAAACTAATATTGCATAACCTGCCACACTTGGTCTTTTTATGTAAGTTGGACTTAATTTGCTCAAATTCCAGTAAGAATTTTTTAAGCTATGATCATGAGGAATATTGGTCTGCAATATTTTCTCTGGCAATATCTTTGTCTGTTTTGATATCAGGGCACTTCTGACTTCATAAGTGATTTGGGAAGTGTTTCTCTTATTCAATTATATGAAGGTATTTGTGTAGAATTGATATTATTTCTTCCTTAAACCTTTTGGTAGAATTATCCAATGAACCCATATGGGCCTTAGCATTTCTTTGTGGAATGTTTTTAAACTGCAAATTAAATTTCTTTAATAAATGAACGGGTATTTATCTTACTTAGTTTTTTCTTCAGTGAGCTTTGGTGGTCTGTAGCTTTCAAAGAAGTTGTAGAGTTTATTGGTATAAAATTATCTTTAATATTCCCTTCATATTTTGATATTTGTGAAGTCTGTAATGATATTGTTCCCTCATTTCTGATATCAACCATTAATATTTTCTTTTTCCCTGATTAGTCTAGATATATATCAATTTTGCTCATCTTCTCAAAAAAGTTTATGAATTCTTTCAGCTTTCATATGTCTGAAAAAAATCTTTATTTTGCTTTTATCTTTGAAAGACCTTTACAAAAGGTATAGAATTCTAGAATGACAGATTTTTTTTCCTTTCAATACTTTGCTCCATTGTTTTTTTCTTCTTCCATTTCCTCTTCTGTTATATTTTCCTTTGTTCCTCTGTACATATCTTTTTCTTTGATTGCTTTTAAGGTTTTCTGTTTATCACTGGTTTTGAGAAATTTGAATATGCTGTGCCTTATTATTATTTTCTTTGTTTCTTTAGCTTCTTGGATATGTATGTTTATAGTTTCAGCAAATTTGGAAATTTTTGATCCATAATTTCTTCAAATTTTTTTACCCCCATCCCTGCTGTGACTCTAATTATTCATATATTAGATTCTTGAAGCTGTCTCACACTTCACCAATACTCTGTCCAATTTTTTAAAGTTCTTTCTTTATGTTTCATTTTGGATTGTTTCTATTACTATACATTCAAATTCACTAATCTTTTCTTCTGCAATCTCTAATCTACTGTTAATCCTAGACAGTGTATTTTTTATCTTACATATTGTAATTTTCATCACCAGAAGTTTGACATGAATCTTTCTTATATTTCCATGTTTTTGCTTAACTTTTAGAACATATGGAATACAGTTATAATAACCATTTTAATGTCCTTCTCTGCTAACTCTACCATCTGTGGTTAATTCTTAATCAGATTGAATTGATTGATTTATATCCTCATTATGGATCTTATTTTCCTGTTTCTTTGTGTATCTGGAAATTTTTTTCTTTGAAAGTGTCATCTCATTCTCTCCTGGCTTGAAAAGTTCCTGTGGAGAAATCTGTCTATAATCTTATGGGGTTGCACGTAACTTTCCTCTTTTCTCTTGCTGTCCTTAAAGTTCTTTGTCTTTAACTTCTGACAATTTAATTATAGTATGTTTCAATATAGCATTAGTTAGGTTCAACCTATTTGGGATCTTTTGGGTCTCATGGATCTGGATGTCCATAATGTTCCCCAGATTCAGGATGTTTTCAACCATTATTACTTTAAATATATTTTCTGTCCTCTTCTCTTTCTCTTCCCTTCTCTCATTCTGGAATTTTCCTAATATAAATATTATTCCTTTTCATTGCATCCTATAATTCCTGTAGGCTTTTTTCACTCTTTTTCATCTTTTTTTTCCCCCCTTGGTGCTCCTCTGAGTGGGTAATTTTTAATGTCTTTTCCTCCAGATCTCTGATTCTTTCTTCTGCGTGGTTGACTCTACTTCTGAAACTCTCTGTTGAGCTCTTTAGTTCAACTATTGTATTTTTCAACTCCAGGATTTCTGTTTTGTTTTGTTTTATTTCTTTGATGGTTGCTATTTCCTTGTCAAACTTGTCATTTGGTTCATGCATTATTTTCCTAATTTCATTCAGTTGTCTGTGTTTCCTTGTAGGTCATCAAACTTCCTTAAGAGATTATACTGACTTCCTTGTTTGGCATTTCATAAATCGCTATTTTTATAGAATCATTTACTGGAGCATTACTAGTTTCCTTTGGTAGTGTCACATTTACATGATTTTTAGTGATCCTTGATTCCTTATGTTGGTATCTGCACATTTATGTAATTGGGCTTCTCTTCCAGAACTTTCAGGTTTGTTTTGGCAGAGACAATTCTTTACCAGTCAGCTTCAGTTTGGATTTCTGGGTGTGTTTGCTGGTAATGTGCTTGGGAAGATGGGGCTTACTATTATGGTCTGATTTTGGGTGAGGCTACTGTTCAAGCTCTGAGGTAGAAGATGGGAAGATGTGCCACTGGCTGAAAACAATTGGGTAGGACTTTGGCTTCGTTCCTTAACCGAGTGAGGCTGGAGGATGGGCTCTGCAGCTGTCTGAGGTCTCTGGTCAGACTTACTAGATGGCTAGATTTCTACTACTATATTTAGTAGTAGACAGGACTATAAATTAGTTTCTTGTCCTGGTAAGGCAACAGGACAGGTCCCAGGGCCTGTATGGTTCATTGTTTGGGAATCTAAATCAGGCTACAGTGTATACTGAATTCTCTGGTTAGGTGAGGTCACTGGCTTGCTCTTCAGACAGGGGAAGCAATGGGCTATGCTCTCTGTTCAGGTACCACTGTGTGTAAGGCTGTTGAATTGGCTATGCAGCTTTCTGTGTGCTCTGGTTAGAGTCTCAGGTTGGACTGGCTGAAGGCTATATTAGTAATGAGCAGGACTATGAATTAGGTTTCCTGCCTGGACACAGTAGGAGAAGCATCTCTAAAGTCAATAAAGCTCTTTATTGTCTTAACTGAACTGCACCACAGGTTTCCTGGCTGGAGAGGGCCACTGGCTTTGTTCTACAAACTATCAGCTTGCCTGCCTTCTCCTATGCTCAAGTGTTGCTGGGCCAGCACAGCTTCTAGGAGTTTTTGCCAGCTCTTCCGGTCAGATAAGGCTGGAAAACACTATCCATCGTCAGTGAGGTTATGTCTCAGACCCTTTGCCTGGATCGTAAGAGGACAGGCCATCTGGGCTTCTCTCAATTTCCCAAACAGTCTCTCCAGTTGGAAGGGGCTACCTTCAGCCTTGGCTGTGAATTAATCCCTCTGCCTATGAGTAGCACAGGACCACTCAACGCCTAGTACTGGCTTTGCTCTGTGAGTGATCAGCTCTGACCATCCACCTTTTGGCTGAAGCTCCACTGGACTTCAGTGCTTCCAGGAGTCATCACCGCCCTTCTGATCAGATGGGCCTGGATGACACTCTCCATTGCTGGTAGAGCTGTGACTCAGCACCTTGCCTGGGTGTGGGCCAGTCAGTTTCTATGGCAAGCAAAACTCCTCATTTGAGGATCTGAATCAGGCAGATTTATACCTAGCCAAGTTCCTTGGTCAGTGTGTGCCCCTGATATCAGTCAGCAGATGAGCAAAGCTGCTGGTTGGGATTACTACTTGGGCGTTGCAGGTATGAACTCTGTCTGCCAAGTTCCATGTACTAGCTGTTGCAAACCCCTCCCACAGTCAGATTCCCCAAGATTAAGCCCCATGGATTCTCCTGTAATCTCCTTAATGCAAGATCACAGTAGGGGCTCCCACAAAGCAACCCCAATGCTGGGGTGATGGTTGTTGACCTCTGGGTCCTTTGTTTTCACTGGGGAACTCAAGGCTCAGGGGAGTCCTCTCTGAATGGTGCTGTACTGTCCTGGCAGAGGGACAATGCTGTCAACATGTAGCTGCCTCTCTTATCCTTCTAACACAGTCTGTCTTCGTTTCTGTGGTGCAAGGGAGTGCTTCTGCCTCAAACCCATGTTCTAGGATTCTCTCAGTGGTGTTTTGTTCTTAAATAGTGTTCTCCTTGTGAGGGGAAGAAGAGTCAGGAACAACCCATTTTGCCATCTTGGTGACGTCACTTCCCTGGACCATTTGGGTGCCAGACATTGTAAATTATATCTTGTGGGATGCTGATATATTTGTGTTCTTACAAACACCCTTGAGCTTTGTTCTGGGACAGAGTTAAGTTACTTAGAAACAGTTTGGTCCTTTCTGGTCTTGCTTTTAGTAAGTGCAAGACAAAATCAGTGTAGGGTTTGGTCATGGGTTAATTATCCTCCACTACTAAGAAAAGATCCTTCTTAGTGCTGTATTTAGTGCCCTGTATATCTTGAGGTTTCCAATCTGCCTGATGGGTACAGGCATTGTTCGTACCCCAGAGTGTTCACTGGGCACTGGTACCTCTAATTGTCTGGGGTGATTCTTTCTTTGACCTCAGGTAGTTTCCTCACATATACACACTGATCTGTATTCAGCTGAGTACTTAAGGGGGATACTCTGTAGATATTTGCAGTGCTCTCTCTGTGTACCTCTTTACTGTATGGCCCTCTAGCCTATGAACTAGAGTTTCCCTAGTCACCTCAGACTCTTACCTCAGTCTCCTCAACTTAAGGTGTCAGCTCTAATCCACCTGGGCGTCCCGTGTCTGGATATGCCCTGGAAACTTCCATAAGGTAGTAAGTAGAGCAACATAGGGTCCACTTCCCTTATTTCTCACACTTCAGAGATCAATATCCTTCATTACCTGATGACCCAATGTCTTGAAAACAATTGCTTCATATATTTTTGTCTAATTTTTGACTGTTTCTGGTGAAAGAGTAAATCAGTTCTTTTTTCTCAACCTGACCAGAAGCAGAATTTCTCATTTCTTGATTTTTCCCCCCCTCATACTGGGTTCTTTAAGATCAATAAAAAAGTAAAGAATCTTCCAGGGAACTCCCAAACACTTCAGGTATGCAGCATAGTTATTTAACAATTAGACAGAATGGTAGGCCAGTCTCAATTTCAGTTCATTAATTTGCTAAAGAAAAAGAAGGATCTGCATGAAATTCACAACTCAGATTGCCATGTTAGCCACTGTGTCAGAAGGCTTGAGAGTTGAGCTCTGAGGAAACAAAATCCCTGACAGTTGTTGACGTTTTTGTAATAGGAGACTTCTGTTATTTTAGCAAACAGAAAGACTGCATAAAAATGTCAAAAAGAAACTACTTTTGAAGAAAAAAATAGAAACTGACTCACTAAAGGGACCTATTGGGGATAATTACCCAGAGCCTGTGGTAGATTGGGAGGGTTGATTTAAAGTTATTGTTTTTGCAAATTCTGCAAAAAACAAAAACCAAACAAAGATTTTTTTTCCTGGCTTTGCGAGTAGTGGAAAAATTCCTCCCACAGACATAATCTCTTGTAAACTGCTCACATGGATTTTCCCTCTGAATTTCTCAAAACTCCTTTTCTCTAAGACTGAACACTATTGGCTTATGACAAAACCTTAAAAACTATCACTTGAAATAGTGTTTTGATTGTTGATTTCCCATCTGGTAATATATTATAGGGACTTTAGTTTGTTGGTTTCCTACCGCCCTGGGTCAGCAAATGCTAAACTTTCTCATCTGACACCTGTTCAACTCTGAGGATGCTGATTAATTCATGGTGGAAAGGTATCAATTTCACAACTTAGACTCTGCATTCCTGAAATGCTCTTCTCATGGGAGACATTAGATGAGCTTTGAATTAATCAAAATAAATAAATATTCAATCCTTTGGATACCATTACATTCTCTTTCATTCAAAAAAATTTTCTTCTCACTTGAACTTTATCACCAATAAAAACATATTTAAAGATTTAATTCAACTAATAACACCTCTAGAATTACCATATTATCTTTGAGTTATATCTGTGCCTTTCTGGGCACCCATATATCTATTTCTCTTAATTTATGTAAATATACCCTTAATTAAAATTCAACCATTCAATTTAAAATTGAGAGATCTTTGTTGAAAAAAATTTCAAATAGAATTTGAATAGGTTTAACAACAGAAAAGGTTAAATATAAACACTAAATGTGCATAAACATGGGATAAATGACTGGCTTGTTACTGTTTTGGAAATGACTCTGTCTACTGATACTTGAAAGTTTCCAGGTCATGGTTCACGGTAAGTTCTGATAACTGCTGTCATGTTCCCTCCTCTATATTTCCTTTGAGTGTGAACATTCTGGGTTGCCAAGTCAGATTAATACTGAGCAAAGTGTTATGAAGCATAATTCCCACTGGAGGAGTTCTGGAAGCCCATGTAAGTTGTTCTACTTTAGAGTTATCCCACCTACGGAGTAAGGGAGTGACAGTATTTATTTATACTCCAACATTCCTGACATATGCTTGAGAGTTGCTCCTGGAGGCATGAATTCTGGCATGTGGTAGAGTGAGTTTCATCAATGGGAGGACACCCTCAGCAAAGAGTTGCTGATGCTAGAAGCTGGAAGTTGGGTCAAGGGCAAACAGATACTAACAGGGAGGTGATGTGGGCAAGACTCTGATACCATATGCTTAAAACTGCACCCAAGAAAAGAGGTGGGATTTTCAGGAAAAATGAGCATGTATTTTTTTAAAAAAATTCCGGAATAGTACTTGATCTCTTGTGTCAGTTAGGGTAGAGTTGGTTATGCTGCAGTTAAAAAGTGACCAAGCATTAGTGGCTCAGTGCCACCAAAGTTTATTTTTCACTTATGGTTGTCGGGGGGTGGGGGGGACCTCTGTGGATTGTGTTAATTCAAAGGACCCAAGATGGTGGAATGACCACTACATCAAAGTTGGCCAACGTTGTATCCGAGGGAAAAGTAGGGCTTTGCACTGGCAATTAAGTAGCCTGAGCAGAGCAATCTGTGTCAACTTCCATTTACAAATGATTACCCAGAACTATCACATGGTCCTAACCGACTATAGTTGGGTACATGCCATCTACCACGTATCTGGAAGAGGATCGAAGCAGATGATTAATGACTTCCACATACCAAGACTAACAATAATTTCAGATTGATCAATGACTTCAATGAAAAGGTGGCATTAGCAGAATAGAAGAAAGCCCAGTGAATTTTGTGTACATTTCAAGTGATTTCTAAGTAACCTACAAAACCAAGAAACTGTAAGGGAAAGAGAATGACACATTTAAATGTGTAAAAGTTTTAAAAGTTTGATATGACCAAAAAAACCCATAAAAGATGAAGAGTCAAAAGTCCAAAAAAAAGTTCTAATAGAGCAGAGTAGGTGCTAATCTTCTTAATATATGAAGAACTCAGTAAAGAGAAATTTAGTACCCAGAAGAAAAATAAGCATGGAAAATGGCAATTCACAAGTAATGGCATTCATACAAAATAAAATAAAAACACTGCTCTTTAGTCATCATTTGAGCAAAACTGCGAAGGTATAATGAGACCCAAGCATTCTCATACACTGTTGATAGTAATGCAAACATGTTCAATCTCGAATTTCATTTGTATTTTTGAACATATCTACTCACATTTTAAATGCACATCTTCCTTGACCTAGTAGTTTTTTGTCTAGGATTTTAACCTAGGTATAAACTTGAACAAATGCATCTAAATTTATGTACAAGTATGTACATAACAAAATGTCAGTATTTGTACTGACAACTCTACCCTGAGAAAAAACAAATATCCCTGAATCAGAAGTTATTTAAATGAATCACAGTACATACTTGTAATGGAATATTATGTAGCCACTGAAAAGCATGAAGAAGATTTCTCTGGACTAATCTGGAAAGTCTAGAATGGGTTATTAATGAAAAATAGGATACTAAAAAAAAAAGTAATGTGGTCCCATTTATGTGTATGTCTTGTGTATGTATAGAAAATTGATAAAAGAATACACTAGTGATTGTTAAGAGTGATACCATGTGGACAGAGCTACGAGGGGTCAAAAGAGGTAGGCAGGGACTATAGTGGACATTGTCTATTTCTTAGCTAAGACCTCTTATTCTTCACCCCTTTTCTAAAATCATAGCCTTCTCTGTCACTCAAGTTGTATGTTTTGAGCAGATTATTTATCACTGTGACTGCAGATGGGAACATAACACCCAAGCCTGGTCAAATCGCCCATCCAATTCCATCAGCCACACTGATCGGTCAGGGACATCATGAGTTACTAGAAGGTCAAGTCAGGGTCAGTCTTGACACTTGTTTGTGAGATGCTGGGAGTATAAACTCTTTTTTTTTTTTTTTTTCTGGATGTGTGTCTGGAAAAATGTACATGGGAACAACTGTGCCATCTGAATATTATGATAGATGAAACAAAACATAAGGAAGAAGCAGAGTTCATGTATTCAAAGTAAGATCCATGGGGAGTGCCTGGGTGGCTCAGTGGGTCAAAGTAAGATTCATGGACATTTCAGTTAAATAAGAAAGAAATTAATATATAGATAAAAGATAAAATAAGCCTTTTTTTTTTTTTTTTTTACCTTAAGCACCTTTGAATTAGGACCTGAGGTGAGTTTTTCTTCTCCTTTAATATCCTTCCATTCAGTTTGAATCAACATATGTCACTTCTGTAGTTAAATGTACTTTATAAGTAAGACAATTTTATAAATAAATAAATACTTTTAAAAGACATGTACCTGAGAAAGCTTGGTTACATAACTGAGATATTTCTAAATGTAATACAAAATAGCTGTTAAAAAAATAATGAGGTTGTTCTAGGTGTGTTCATATGGAAAAAAGCTCCAGAAATGGGAGAAAAATTCAGGTTTCAGACAACCCATAGAATTAATTTCCATTTCTGTAAAAGGAAAACTATTCTTATGGGAATTGGAATCTTGAAAGCTATGCCACAAATTAAATAATTGTTTCAATGTATTAAGTTATAAGAGCAAAGTTCACTTCCTACTTTATATGCTAATGTTTGGGAATAGTTTATCATCAACACCCTCCCCCCCCATCTTAGGTGATAAAATCTTCAAGTACCAGTTTCCTGTCATCTCTGAAGATAATGCCTAGCTCACTTAGCTCATATTAGGTAACAAATGTTTGTGGAGTGAATGAATATGAAAAGAGGAAAAAATAAAATGAATTAAGGGGATTTTTAACTCAGGATAAGGAATGTTCAACAAGTCTTCTGTGCTGCTAGGGGCACATTTCAAATAAGTCACAAGGCCCTAGAGTGGACCACAGTTCTACTTGGTCCTTTACAATGAAGTTATTCTGAGAACAAGAAATGGTTTATGTTTTGTTGCTAGAGATTTCTTTCACAGGGGTGGTTATCAGTCAGAATAAATTAGGGCTATGCCCTAGTTAAAACTCCAAAATCTCAGTGGTTTAAAACAACAAAAATTTATTTTGTGTGCATGCTACATTTCCCAAACAAATTAGCAATGGGACTCTCTTCATTATAGTCACTCGGGAACCCAGGTAGATGGAGGCAACAACTCAAAACATGAATCCACGATCACAGGGGAAAGAGAGAGGAGCCACGACAAACTTGTGCAATGGTTCTTCAAGCTGCTGCCCGGAAGTGACGCAACTCGTACATCGTTATGTTTCACTGGCCTGGGCGAGTCCCATCACTACATCTCACTTCAAGGAGACAGTGGAGCGTGATCTGACCGCATGCATACTCTGAGGAATGGTGGGTGGGGGTTTATTCCCATGGAAAAGTCACCCACTTTTACATACTTTTCAACACCCTTCTTTGGTCTCACTTCTTTTGAGGCCCATTTCTTATGCTTGTATTGTTGGGTCCATGGTCAAAGGAGCGAGACTGATACAAAGCGAAGGTCAAGCAAAGCTTTATTTTGCGTCAAGCATTGAGAATCAAACTGACCAGCCAGGGCCATCTCCTGCAAAGAGCCAAACCCTCTCTGCCTTACAGACTAGCTTTTAAGGGCAAAGGCCATGTGGTTGGGCCTGGCCACGCACAGGTGGCCAATGAGATTGTAACACACAGAGAAATCTGCATAATCATGCTAGGTCACACATAAGTGACCAATTGAATTACAATTTACCCTAGTAGATATTTGAACTAACCTATCACCTTGGTCAGAATTGGTGTCCAAAAGGCACCCAAAGGGCGGGGCCCATACTCCTTGGTAGCTAGGGAGACAGTATGCAACCCCCACCTGATTGCATACCTCCACCTGGCCTGATCCACCCTTGCATTTGGGCTTTGTTACCTGGGTCTAGTTTCCGGGACTTGTTTTAAGTAAGTCCCCTGGGGGAAGGGGGGGCAGGGACAGTTTAAGTTTTACTGTATAAACAACAAGGTCATTGTTTAACCTGATGGAATCGCTCTGGCTTAATAGGCCCTTACAGTATTGCAGCCCCTTGTCATAACTGCTTCCCAGAACACAGAACACATTCTTTCTCTTACTCCATACCCACAGTTGCAAGAGAGAGCGAGAGCGAGAGCGAGAGCGAGAGAGGAGAGACAGAGAGAGAAAAGAGACAGAGACAGATGCTGCCTGCAGCCAAGCTGCCACTTTGCTATTATCCTACTCCTGCTCTTACCACATAAGCAAATAATTATAGTACATTCCATACTCTTAGGTGATCATACTTGAGGGTCTATTGATTTCTTCTCCTTAATGAGGTAAAGAGAGCACCTTTTACCTATTAGCAGTGGGTTAACAATTCTCTTTAAAATAAAAATTCTCTTGCCTTTTTAATTGTTATTTGCAGCAAATACAAAGCAAGTTGGCACATTGCCATGTTGCTTGAGGTGAGTGTTGGGGGGATGCAATATTAAGGGGAGAAATATTAAGGGGTGAAAATGGTAGCCATGATTAAAATTAGTAAGTGAACACTTACATTTGAAAAAGTAGAGCTCGTTTCACAAGATCTGAGTAATAAGAGCTCAAATTTCTTTTAGTTATCATGCATGATATAAAATATATAATCTATTGTGAAATGGGCTGCCCTAATACACTGTGCTGTTATCTTTACTGCCTAATTTGAAGTCTAGCATATATAAGCTCCATGTTCATTTTTGCCATTATTCTAACGTTCTTTATCTTTAAAAGAATATTTTTTGTTTGTTTTGTTTATAGCAGCGATGTCCTTCTACATATTTTTTGCTCAAGTGTCACTTATTTATAATAAAGCAACTGAAACTTCCATTGCTAAATTCACACCTTTAGTAAGAATAAATTTGAAGTGACCTTGGTAAACACAAATGGAAGCAAAAAAACCCAAAAAAACAAAAAACAAAAAAACCCCACAGAGTATTATGTTCTCCAAGAATAAACTTAACACTGTGTATTCCAATCAGAAATAACAGACCATTTTTAACCATGGCCGAAATGACTAAGGCTTCACTTGGAAAGCCATCTAATCTTTTGCAATGATATTTAATTGCAAGGAATCTATTTGTTGAGCAACACAGGAATGATTGATTAAACTATGATGTCATTATAAAGGAATATTATATTTATAAGTAATTTAAACTAAGGGATGGTGGAAAAGGCAAGAAATACATAGTCAATACATACTCATAGAAATGAGACGTGTAGGAGAAAATTCAAAACATTTTAAGAAGGGTGATCTTTGGTTGTTAGGATCAGAGGTGATTTTTATAACGTTATTATCTTTCTTGTAAGTTTAATAACTTTTTCAAATACATTGGGACAAGAAAATTCACTGATTTTATAGTTAGGA
Organism: Martes martes; assembly: GCF_963455335.1. Lineage (NCBI taxonomy): Eukaryota > Metazoa > Chordata > Mammalia > Carnivora > Mustelidae > Martes > Martes martes. The sequence continues at coordinate 133,501,480 of NC_137888.1, forward strand.
AAATGTAAACTTTCTCTGTGCCAAATCCCCAGAATTTGTCGTTGTTGGTGCTGTTTGTTGATTTCACCTACAGTAGGTCAGATATTTATTGGATTCAGTTCTGGGTTTTTGAGCCAAAAAAGATCTTCAAAAGAAGGAAGATAGTGGAAAAGAAACATGAAGATGACTCAAAGTTTGGGAAATATGAGTCAAGACTGTTAGACCAGCAGAGAGCTGGCTGGGTGGCATTAGATGACAGATTCTTACACAGAGCATGATGGTGATCAAGGACATATCATCACTCAATCATCAATTCCTAATTTATTTTTTTTTAAATCAGTGAGTTGGGGATGCCTGGGTGACTCAGTCAGTTAAATGCCTGCCTTTGGCTCAGGTCATGATGCCGTGATCCTGGGATTGAGCCCTGTGTCAGGCTCCCTGCTGAACAAGGAGTCTGCTTCTCCCTCTCCCTCTGCTTCTCCCTCCTATTTGTGCACATACGTGTGCTCTCTCTCTCTCAAATAAATAAATAAATAAAAAACAAAATAAGTGAATGAATGGCCAGTTATTATACATCTTCCCTGAGCCAATAAGAAAAGAAATATTAAAACTAGAGAAAGAGCAATCTACATTTGGTGTAGGTGACATAGTTTTATTTAAAATATAGAAGGTATTGTACTATATTGGTTCCTTCTAGAAAGGTAGGATTAAGACAGTGAAAGGGAAAATCGGGGTTCTAATTATGTACGATCTCACAAAGACCTGATTCTGAGGTTCCTTAAGGAAGGGCCACAAAAACCCAACCCCAATTGCTTCTCGGCCTTTTGGCTAAGATCAAGTACAAAAACCCAACCCCAAGCAATAAGGTTTCTAAGCCTGGTAAATTGATGTATAGCAATAAAGTATCTGATTCTGAAATCTGGGATATTAATATTTTAGATGCAATTGTTATTTCAAAAAGTTAAGCATCACCTATGTAAAGCACTTCAGCTAATTTAGAGAATGTCTGAGGTTAAATGATTATAATTTACAAACACCACTGCAGAAAAACAGAGCCTTGGTTAAATGCCTTTAATCTACTAATGTTGGATCAAAAATTACTAATTAGTCAATATATGTTGAGTATCCACAGAGAGCTAATTTTCTTTCTGCAGTTCTGTCAGCAATATTAGCAATATCCATATCTTCTTGGAGCATACCCTCTACTATATGTGCACACCCTAACACATACATAATTGATCCTCATTATTTGCGGATTCTATATTTGCAGATTTGCCTACTTGCTAAAATTTATCTGTAACCTCAAACTCAGTCCTTGTGGCGTGTTCACAGTCATTTGTGGATGTGTGATTTCTTGTCACCGGACGTGCACCTTCCCAGCTAAGGTTGAACAGGGCAACATTCTGTCTTCTTGTTCTGCTCTCATACTGTAAACAAGTATTCTTTTCATGGTCTGTTTGGTGCCACTTTTTTTTTTTTTTTTTTTTTTTTTTTGCAGTTCTGGTGTTTTTGTTATTTAAAATGGCATCCAAACACAGCTGAAGCAGTGAAGTGTTGTCTAGTTTTCCCAAGAGCAAGAAGGCTATGATGTGCCTTATGAAGAAAATTCTGTGTGATGGATAAGCTTCATTCAGGCATGAGTTTCTGTACTGTTGGCCATGAGTTCAATATTTAGGAATCAATGGTATATATTAAAGAAGATGTTCTTAAACATACATAAAAATGATGTTACGTACTGATTGGCTGATAAAAGTGTTGTGACCAGCGCCATGCCGGAAACTAACCTTGTATTTCCCCTACTAAAGCTTGTGGTTCAACCATGATATCTGGTTGCATTCTTATCTTCTATATCCTTCTGAACCTCAAAGTCTTCTTAGGGTTTTTTTGCCCCCTTCCAGCTTTTGGGGCTGAGAAAATCTTGGCTACTTTCTTTGTACCAGGTTTGACTAATAATCAGGCTTCAGCAAGTTGCCTATGAGTATACATCTGCAGATCAGTTCTTGTTATTCTGGAAGGCTTGAGTATTCCCTAACTTGGCACTAGTTATGAAGCTACTAGTCCACTCTGAAAACTTTAAGAAGTGGATTGACATAAATAAAAGGGAAGGATAATAAGAAGTACTGGCTAGGATGCAAAGCAACTAAAATTCTAATACTTTGCTGGTGGGAATGAAAAATGGTTCGGTCAGATTGGAAAACAGTTTTGCAGTTTCTCATTAAATTAAACCTACACTTACCATATGACCCTAAATTTCCACTTCTATGTATTTGTCCAAAAGAAATAAAAATAGTTACTTATCGAAGACTCATATGCAGACGTTCTTGGCAGCTTTATTCATAGTTGTCCCAAATTGGAAATAATGCAAATATCCATCCACCAATGAATGGATAAACAAATTGTGGTATTATAGATACAGTGGAATACTAATCAGCAACTAAAAGGAACAAAATACACTCTACCAAGTAACACTATAGATGAATCTCAAAAACTTTAAAAGTAGTTCAGATCCAAGAAATTACATACTGAATGATTCCCTTTATGTGAAACTAGAAAAGACCAATCAAATTTAAACAAACAGAAGTCAGAACAGTAGTTGCCTTGGGCAAGGGGTGTTGATATGTTTGGCTGGGAAGGAGGCAAGGGAACTTTCTGAGGTGAAGGAAATGTTCTCTTCATAGTTTTATGGGCCAATAGACTAGCCAAAACTCATCAAAATGTACACTTAAAATGGGTACATTTTAGTGTATGTCAATTGTATGTCAATAAAGTTACTGAAAAGTAAACAGATTAGAAGCTCAATTTACTTCTTTATTGACTTTGGGTTCTTTCAGTCCTCCTGTTCCTAGAGAAAATGCATGAATGTCTTTGACTTTTGGAATGGGAGCAGGGTTTTGAACTACAAAGAAAAACCCAAGTTAATATCTTCAAATTTTGTACCCTTTATTCTGATGAAAGATAGAAAGGTAATATGAGGAGAAACCCCTTTCCAAAGATAAGATATAAAAGTCCTAAATAGAGACACTCATTAGTCATCCAAGATGTGCCATGCCAGTGAAATGTTGTGAATGCATCACTGAATAAGACACTTGACTGCAAGCCTCATGACTATAAGGGCTTGCCTATCTGTTCAGTGTTGGAAGCTTTCATCCTAGCACTATATGCTTCATACATGCTTATTGAATATGTTGAATGAAGACATATTCCCTCTTGTGATGGATATTGAAGTCTACTGCAAGAGAAAGGCATTGATTCATGTAATTTTAATAGAAAAATAATTGCCAGATGATAACACATTCAGTGCTATGGTTGTAGAGAGGAGGAACAACTAGTCCAAACTAGAGTTTCTGGAAAGGCTTTATGGAGGGGATGGCATCTATACCAAGGAAAATGGACATAAGGAAAGCAGAAGAGAAAAAAGTGGAAAATACCAGGCAGAAAAATAGCTTATGTGGGACACAGAGATTCATTCGCTTATTCAAGGAATATTTACTGAGCAGCTACTATGTACTAGGTACCATTACAGATTCAGAAGAGTGAAGATGAACTTGGCAGAAAATAATCTCTGTCATCTTAGAGCTTATATTCTTGTGGGGGAGACAAATAATTTTTTAAAATCCTGCTTAAATATAAAGTGGTGTTGATAAGAGAAATAAGGGTCATCAGGAGGAAATGAAGCAGAGTATGGGCCATAGAAAGAGAGGAAGAGGTTGGTGTTCTAGCTTATGCAGGGTTGTCACAGAAGGACTGTTTCATGAGGGCTCTGAAGGAAGTTAGAGACTAAGTCATGTGGATAAGGAGAAGAGCTTTTAAGGAAGATGTGACAGCATGTGAAAAAGCCATGAGGCAGGGCATGCTTTTGGCATGGTGATGAACCTTTCTAAATAATTTATGATTATAGGACGATTCAGCATCATAGAAATATTCCAATATGACATTTTTTCTATGTATCTGGATTCAACTTTCATGTTCCTTTGGAGAAGGGGGATAAAGACATATTATCTTTTTTTAAAAATTATTTTTATTAACATATAATGTATTATTTGCCCCAAGGGTACAGGTCTGCGAATCTTCAGGCTTACACATTTCACAGCACTCACCATAGCACACACCCTTCCCAATGTCCATAACCCAAACACCCTATCCCTACTCCCCTCCACCACCCAGCAACCCTCAGTTTGTTTCATGAGATTAAGAGTCTCTTATGTTTGTCTCCCTCTCAATCCCATCTGTTTCATTTTTTTCCTTCCCTAACTACTGCAGGTATGCCCACAATAATCCACTAGATACCTTGGAGGGTGAATGTTTTCTTTGTCCCCAGAAGCATGAGAGAAGTTAGGAGAGAAGAGGGACAATGTGAATGCTGCCATGGGAGAAGAGCCGTAGAGGTATAATAGCTCCATATTAGGAAATTCGTTTTCTCATGATTGTTTTCCCTATAGGTGATATTATTCCTAACCTTGTTAGAATGTGCTGCATACAACTCTCATATGTTGATCCTTGACATAATTACTACGTATGTTAACTCTACTACCCCCACTCACTTGGCTATGGGTTATACAGATATGCAACTTAGACAAGTCTCATAGGTTGGCACTGATATGGTTTGGTGGCCATCAATGAGACTTAAGAGTCATGATCAATATAGCCTACAACTGGACATGATGATCGTGTAGTTCTCATCAAATGGTTCATGATAACTTAGGAAAAGCCTAGGAGGGAGAGAATAGAGACAAGACTAAAATCTGGGGGAATACCACTATTTGAGAGCAAAGCAGAACAGGAAAAGCTTATGAAGGAGTTTAAGATGGAATGATTAGGAAGTGAAGAGGAGAAGCAAGGAGAGTGTTGACAAGACCAACAAGGTCCAAGAAAGCTGGCCCCTGCCTGTTTTTCTAGGACCTTCTATGACTTGTCTTTTGGACACCAGCTGAAGACACACTGGTCTTCTTGCCATGAGGCATGATTAATCTTGTCCCTGAGACTTTGTGCTTGCTATTTTCTTTTCTCCCATATCTTTGCAAGCCTGACTTATTCCAATCACTCAAGTCCCAGCTTATATAAGTCACCTCTTCAGAGAAATCTTCCCCAGTAACCTTAAATAAAAGCACTTGTCACAATCTGAGCTTATTTAATTCATGTATTTCCTTTTTTATTGCCTTTTTTGGTATGCACCAGATTGTTGGCACATCAAGAGCCAGAATCTTGTCTTCCTTATAGAGGTATTCCCAGGGCCCAGGGCAGTGCCTACTACATAGCAGGTGGTCAGTAACTATTCATTGAATGATCAAATGCTTCAAGTCAAGGAGCAAAATGCAAAAAGAGATTTAGGAAGACTAAACAAGCAACAATGTGAAATACTGGAGCAAGATCTAATAAAATTAAGAGGTATCCATTGGATTTGACACAATCCCTGTCCTCAAACAGCTTTTGTTGATGATACAAAGCATAGACCCTGGAAATGTACAAGGCATTTATAAGCAGCATACCGTGATATGATGTAAATGGCACATGAGTGTGGAGGCATCGAATGAGTGACATTATAAATACTTTTTAATTTACTCCCAGCATAAAAGCTCAGAGGTTTACTTTGCTCTGGTCTTAAGCCACCCACTCACTGCTCTGGGAACCAAGAAAATGGTGCTATTATTGAGCATTGTTTGAAGTGATGCCTTTGGTCCCTGTTGGCTTACAAATATTTCAGTCATGTCTGTTTTCAAGAGGGTGAAGTGCAACTGTTTCAGCTTTTATTACTCTAAGGTTATGTGGTGACTGTTGATCATATTTGTCAGCTGTAAAATTTTGATCAGCTTCATTTTAGAAAGAGATCGCTCACAGAATTTTGTGATCGTCAATATGAAAGGGAAGTTTTTGCATTAGAAACAGTTACTTGAACATTATTATTCAGCTGGATAGTGGGTTTTGATTACTTAAATATGTCAGTTTTTTATAGAGCTTAACAGATATTCCATCTGCCTTTATAAATTATTTAATGTTACAGATTTTACATTATGGGTGACTGTGCATGGGCGGGAATGGGGGCAGGCAAAATCTGGTCCTCAATGTCATTTGCGCATATTGGCACCTTTGAAGACATCCATTGTCTTCTATGATCCTCAATGATTTCTGTCCACAGTGGCTGTGGCATTCATTGTCTCATCTGGACCTTTGCTGTTAGTTTACTTGGGTCACCGTGAAGACACGCCTACTCTGGTATGCACAGTCACTTCGGGTCGGCTGGTTCTCCTCCTCCCATCTCGGAGCCACGGTGACCAAAGCCAGTCATCTTCCTTCTCCTCTGCCACACTGCAGAGTAGGAAATTCTGAAGTTCTACCTGCTCAAATGTACATAACAGTCATTTTTTCTCTTGGGTTTTGTCTCCTTTGGCTCAACTTAGATTCTACAAACTTCTCAGGGGTTTTGTACCCTGCCTTGGGCTTAGCCTAGCAGCATGAACAGTGACACTCCTTTGGGAGGACCTTGAAGTCTGTGTTAGGATTGCATATCCTATGCTCTTACCTTCATAACATTCGGGGAATGTTGTTTTCTAAATTGGGCATGGGGTCCTAGGTGCTTTGTCATGATATTTTATCCTAAATCTTTTGCTAGATCATGACTCTTTTCTACCCCTCTACCTCGCTGTTTAGGCCTTTGAATCAAAGAGCTGGGAAGCAATGATTTTTTGTTTTCTTGGTGTCATATTCTTTCTCTGAAACAATTATATAGAAATAACCTAGCTGACTGAACAGTGGGTAAGCCAAAGACATGGTAAGAGACCACTTAGGGTGTGTGGGTGGGATCATGCTGGCTAATATTTTAGCATTATTATTCTATCACTCAATTAAATGTCAACTTTTTATTTAAAAATAAGAGTTCTATGTAGTCAAATCATGTAATTTCCATTTCAATGCCTCATGCTCTCCATGCACTAACAAGGAGATTAGTAAGAATTCAAAGGGAAAATTAAGGTAGTAAAGTAGCAGAATAGATACTAGAGAACCTTTAATTCTTGGACTTTTTTTGATTCCATCACTGAGTTATTCTTTATGTTTTGGGTATGTGAATGTTTGCAGTACTGATCTAATCTGTCACCTACCCTCTCTGAAGAAATGATCAGTACATAAAGTAAACAAGGGTACTTATTTGGTGAATTTTATTCTCAACCTCTCCTGGCCTCCTCACTCTTCCAAAGCTCTGAAATCTTAACCCTCAAGACACATACACATGTACATGTACACACACACACACGGATACAGACACACATATGCTGGAGAATCATTTGGGTTAGTAAATTCATCTTTTGGAGTACAAAAGCAACTGTTTACTCAATAGTTGTTTCTTTTCAGAGAAGTCTAGGTTAGGAGATTGAAAGAAAAAAGAAAAATAGAGGAAAAAGGGAAAAAAAAAAGCTTGTATCAACAAGGATCCAATTTCTGCTCTCTTGTGTCCATCCTTCCATCTTCTTCTGTCCCTTTACCACAAGAACTCTATTAGGCTACACTTGGATAACTCTGGAAACTGGGCTAACAACAGTTTGCAAAGCTGCAGAGGTGGCAGACAAAGAATCATGGAGAGCTGGAGAACAAAAAGGAGTCGAGGGGATGATGAAAGTTTGGAGAATTGGAAAATGTGAGGTTGTTTGCTTTATTTTTTAGAGGAGGACATGTTTCAATGGAGAAGTCATGGGAATCTGTGGTCAAGTTTGGACAAAACACCAAATACTAGAGATCCAATATTTAGGCGAGATTAGCCTCCAAAATTGAAGTTGGTGGCTCTTGGAAGCCATGGGAGAAGAAGGCACTGAACTCTTAGAGTAAATTATTACAGTAATTACTATGCTGCTCATTAAGGCCTTAGAACTGAGATTTTTAAATTGTTAGTAAATTATGGTATGTAGCTTTATAATGCACTTAAATTATCTCTGGAAAACCATGTTTTATGTTCTTGACTCTATCCTCCTTGATGGCAGTGGTGGTACTATTTATTTCTCAGGGTCTTTCTACCACACTTCACATGATCTTTGGCTCACAGAAAGCACTTAAGTCATGCTAATCAATACTTCTTTCCACTGCAACTTACGTTCTTCTTTCTCCCCGAATTATTTCTAATGTATGTGCTTTCTCTGAGAAGATTGTGAACTTATTGAAGGCAGGGACCAGGCCTCCTATTTACTTTCATTTTCCTATTATGCTAGCAGAGTGGTAGGCCCAGAAGGGAGCTTATTTAATACTTGCTGATGGATTGATTTATTGATTCAAAATTTCCTTGAGGTTCTGATGGTAGGATATTAAAGCTTTAGTCTGTCTAATGAAAGAAAACAAAAAACTGGCTATAGAATAATAAAGCATCTCTAAATTTCTTAATGGTCCTGGCAATTTAACTAACAAGGATCTTCTTGCATTCATCAGACTTACTTTGTTGTTGGTAACAAAAACTTTATCCAAATTAGGTTTCACAAGATGAATGAACCAATGAATGAGTGAATGAATTTAATAAAATTACATTTATTTAATGATATAACTGACAAGTCCAGGATCTTGCTGAGCTGATGTACATCCGTATCTGAGATATCCAGTGGTATCAGTTCGACCGGTTCTATCTGTCTTCTTGCTAATCTGCTTTCCTTCACAATGCCTTTCTGTTAACACAGACTTGGCCTTCATGGTGGTCCTGGCGGCTCAGGTTTCCTTCTTCTCTTTCTAGAAAGTCTCAGAGCTGATACTAGATCTCTCTAATAGCCTGACTAGGGTCATCCTCAAGGACCTGAACCAATCATTCTGGCTGAGGGGATGTGATATTAGAATTATCCAGGTCTGGGTCATATGCTCATCCTGAACCAAATGGTGGGCTTAACCAGACTTCAGCTGACACTAGGGGAGGGATCTTTTCCCAATAAAAAATAAAACATTGTTTCCCAAAGAAGTGTAGGCAGCAGTGTAGGCAAAAAGTATAGGTATCTATTAGAGATGCTCTTTTTAGTTTTTCCCAAATGAAGCCCATGGTTGAATATATTTGCCTACTAAAAAATGCTTCTTATGTCATAATTCATTTCTTCATTGCCTATTCCTCAAAGAAATTAATCTTTCTTTCATGACACAGTATTTAGCCAATATAATTAGAGACCAAAAAGCCCCCCAAACACTGCAAAACCCAGATGTTGTAGAATACATGTATGATTTCTCTTGGACTTTCTGACAAATTGTGAATAGTTCTATGACCTTCAATTCTGCTCCTACCTCCTCTGTTATCTTAGAAGACTAGGTTGAACACAGCTGCTGAAGTTTGTTTTAGTACAGAGTTTTCAGACCTAACTAGATACATCAGGATCACCAAGGATTATTAGAGAATGCTGATGCTCAGGCCTTGTGCCCGGAGGTTCTTATTTAGTGAATCTAGAGAAGGAATTAGGCATTGGGAGATTTTCTCTTGCAAACACTCCAGTGAGTCTAACAGACAGCCAGAATCGGGGAACTTCGCAGAACTTGCTACATTTGCAGCTACCTTAAGAGGCTCTGTAAAGTCAGGAATCACAAACAATGAGCACAGTTGTACCTGACATAGCTGCACACTGCAACTACAAACAGCTGTACCATTTGCTCCAGGTGTACCTTTCCCCCTGCCCATCACACCTTTGCAAAAACCAGCAAAAGCATCTATGAAAACCGTAGAGAAGTTCACAGAAAGGTTGACACCAGAGATGTGTTTTTCCTTTTGCTCATGTGCTAATTTTCTTTTCACATTTATAAACAGTGACTGGTTTACATTTTTGGCAGGGTTCTGCTTCTGAGTTAATATGCACTGTGAGTGCCAGTTAAACAAAGTTTTCCCAAGAACTTTCGCATTGTTTGTGGTTTAGAGGTCACTCATAATGGCTTAAAGAGTTTAGCCGGAGTTTTGATCTTGCATTTTTTGCTTTTCCTGCAGAGCGCTATTATTTTTCCTTAATTAATTAAATACATTTCTCCAAGAAAGTACAAGCTGTACCATGAACAATTCTGCCATCTGATTTAATCTGTACATGCCTCCATTTTAAAGGAATTTAGGAAGAAATGAACAATAAAGTAGAGTCCATCAATACTGGTACTGAAGAGGGGACAGGAAGTTGATGTAGGGCAGAATCCACAGAAAATTTAGAAAACCATCAAGTATATGTGATGTCTAAACGTGGAAGCCTCAATAGTACATCATCAAAACACATTTCTGCTATGGTGTGATGAGAACATTTGGTAAGACTATAGATCCAGGAAATGAATGATCTGAGGATATAGGAAAAATCAGATTTAAAATATCTATTTCACTCTTTCCATAAATCATCAAAATATTGTCATTATTTTTGCATAAAAACAACCTCCCTCAGATTTTCCTCTCAGCTGCCCCTAAAATATCTGATTGGGGGTTTGGAAAATCAGAATAACACAGAAATAGAACAAACAAGGCTTGCAGGGAAATGTAATTAGTAAAATTCAGGAGCAACCCCATTTTCACTTCAGAGAGACCACTGAAGTGTCTTATCATAGACTGAGAGCATTACAGAAAATTAACAGCCTCAAGTAAATGAAACTATATTTGAAGCTTCCTAATCTCACAGTTCAAATTCCACAACCCAGCCCAGTCAACATTCTAGTCGATTTCGTATAGCTTAACTTGAGTCAGAGGGAAATTTAACTCTTGAAGTTGGTGTGTAAACTGAAAGATAACCCAGGAATTTGCTAATTGTTTCTGGTGTGAATTTTATTATTTTTGGTCAAATACAGAACAAGATTTAGATGGGAAGAAGGAGATGTGATATGGTGTCTAAAAAAATTTATGACAATTGAAATAGAACAAAGTTGGAATGAGATATTAAATGTATCAAGTGGTAGCATTTTAGAGATGATACCCTCAAAGAACTTACCAGGTCAATAATAATTGTTTCTTTGTTCATGTAGAAAGTGTTTGATATTTTTAGCAATGCTAGATACAATCATCTGGCCATGGAGATTAGTGAAGTCTGAGGGCATGATGAGGTAGAAAACAAGTCTGAACACTAATTAAGTCTCAAGCCCGACTCAAGGGAATAATCTTTTGCTTTTTTAAGAAACTAATGTCAGATGAATCATCCCATTAAAAAATACAAAACATAATGTTTGAGAGTTCTAGCTGCTCCATGGCCTCACCAACATTTGGTACTGTCAATCCTTGCAATTTTAGACATTCTGGTAGAAGTGTAATGGCATCTCATCATGGTTTTAATTTGCATTTCCCTGATGACTAATGATATTGAACATTTATTCATGTGCTTTTTTTTTTGCCATCTGTTTATCTTCTTTGTAGAAATGTCTGTTCAAATCTTTTGCCCATGTTTTTATTGGGTGTTTGAGTTCTTATCATTGAGTTGTAAAAGTTATTTATGTATTCCAATGCAAGTCCTTTTTCACATATATACATTGTAAATATTTTCTCCCAGTCTGTTGCTTGCCTTTTCGTTTCCTTAGTGCTGCCTTCAGAAAAACAGTGATTTTAAACTTTGATGAAATTCTATATATACATATAAATTTTTCTTTTATGGTTTGTGCTTTTTGTGTCCTATCTAAGAATTTTTTATCTATCCTAAGGTTAAAAATGTTTTCTCCTAAAACCTTTAGGGTTAAAACCACTTTGGAAAACCATGTGGAAAGCGGTTTAACTTTTATAAAGTTATACATATATACATATACTTACTATATAACCCAGGAATTCCACTGGTAGGCATTTAGCTAAGAAAAGTGAAAACATGTTCACAGAAAGGATTGAAAAGAAATGTCTATGAAATCTTTATCCATAATATCCTCCAATGGAAACAATTCAAATGACCACCAACAGATCAACAGATGAATGGGTGAAAATGTATTGTGTATGTTTGCATATATTTATATGTATATGTGTGTGTGTGGTGTATGTATATATATACATATATTATATACATAATGTATATATCTGTATATGGAATAAACTATGATACATGCAGCAACATGGATTACTCTTAAACAATTATGCTGAACAAAAGGAGACTGACCCAAATGAGTGCAAACTGTATGATTGCATGTTTGTGAAGTTCTGGAACAGGAACGAGTTATCTATTGGTGAGAGAAAACAGAGTAGTGGTTGCCTGTTCCTGGCAGCATAGGAGGATTTGGCTGAGAATAGGCATAAGGAAGTATTTTAGAATAATGGACAAGTGCTGTATCTTGACTGTGGAGGGGTTATACGGGTGGGTCTGCTCGTCAAAATGCTTTGACTGTCCACACTTTAATGTACTTTAAGAAATGTAAAATCAGGAAAATCTGATTAAAATACAGGATTAGCCGGTAATGATACACTTATTGGAAACCCATACTGAATGATTTTTGAACATGTGATAATTGTTGGTAAAATTTCTAGCTCTCAGACCTCCAGATCATGGCATTATTATTTGTATTTCAAAATGAGACATATTTTTCTTAATAGAAATTTGAAAAATATGGGAAAGTTAAAAGAATAAAAAGAAATTACTGCTTGTCTCAACACCTAAATAATCTTTTCCTTATACTTCATATTTTTCTTTTTCACAGCTATAATAGCACTCTTAAATTATTTAGCATTTCACATGTTACATTTAACATATTACCACTTTTGCCATTTAACATTATAAGAATTTTCCCAAATAATTGTATTGTTCTTATGAATATGATTTAAACAGTTACATAATATCCAGGTAAACATACACAATAAATTATTTTAAAAATACTACCTACATTTGAAAAACTCTTTCTTATTTGCTTTTGAATTTTCTCCCTGTCTAATGCTACGATGATTAGCATACAACATTTTCCCCACTTAGGGTTATTTACTTAAGATAGATTTCCAAACACCTGCTCAAAGGGTCAGACTGTCACCATTGTTATTCATAACCAAAGGATTAAAACTTGCCCCTCCTGCATAGCTTTCCCCATAGGTTTCCCTCCATTCCAGAAAGTCTTTTCTTCTTTTTACTTTCCAATGAATTATTGTTTTTCGAGGCAGGGAGCTAAGGAGAAAGAGGATTTTCACCTACTCTTCCGAATGTACTGCGTTGCCTGAATTAGCCTCATCTATCTGTCAAAGTGCCCAGAAACCATGATGATAGGAGCTGTGGAAATAGATATCTAGCATATGGGAACCTGCTTATAATTTCTTGCTCACAGCATTTATCCTACATACAGCATTTATCTTTAAAAGAGCAAGACTAATGAACCCGTATGTATTGTTTTCTACTTATAGCATATTCTCATTTGAAATACATCCCATGGAAAATAAAGCTTTGCTAATGAGTAAGGAATTGCAGTGTTTTATAGTGAGTAGTGTCATAATGCCTTGGTGGAATTCTTGCTTTTGCCACTGACCTTATTGGGTCATTTTTTCTTTTTTAAGTCAGAGAGACATCTTATTGTCTGTAAAATGTTGTGATCATTTCTGATCTAAAGTACTATGTAGCTACACCATTTAATAATAATGAATCTCGCTTCAAGAAAATTGGGATTGGACAAACAGATTACTCCATCTGGGGGGAGTTATTTCTGCCTTGACAAAGAATTCATAATAGTACACCCAGAAATATTGAATTTCTTTAGTGAATTACAGCTGTGGCTTGATTTATGAAACTTCGGAAGATGATCAGCTCCTTCAGTCCCACACCTGTTACTAAATGATAGGCAATGTAGAAGAGTGGTTAAGCTCTGTCGTTCAGAAGCTGTATATTTTCAGGCAAGTTACATGACCTAAATCCTAATTTCATCCTTTGTAAAATGGGAAATGAGGCCACTTGCTCATAAATTGTCAGCAGTTTAAATGAGATAATGCATGTAAAATGCAGACCCCGTACACTGCAGGCACTCAACAATGCTCCTAATTGCGGTGATGTGTGCGGGAAAAGCAGTACCTGGGAACAGTTCCATCAAGCCTCACAGTTCTGCTTGTCCTCTTCTCATTCCCTAGCCTTTGAACTCTCGGCACTGGACAACTGGCTTAGCCCTCCACTTGCCCCTCATTTTCAAATCCTGACGCTCTCATCTTGAGAGGTAAGTAGGCCTTGAGAGTCAAACTCTCCCATAAATGTCCACTCACAACTTGGACTGAAATCTGTCCTCTGAAGATCTCACTACTCAGCAACCCTCTCTTCCGAAAAGGTCTTTTTTCCCTTTGCCAGGACTGGCAGGAGACATAATTATCCTCCTCTGCACCATACTGCTGTTAGACCAGTATTCTCCTCCCTCCTACACAACCCCAGCAACTTGGAGGCTCTGCCTTTCTAGACAGACCGTCAACTTCTTCTTGTGACCGTTGTTTAGAGACTTCCTCCTAGCCACGTCTCTTTCCTTAAATTTTGACCTCAGCATGTTCAATCCCTTCGACACTCCTTTCATCGTTTCTGGGAATGTGGCTTCTCGGTTCCTTTCTCTCTGAAGTGATCTTTTCCTCTCCACCCACTCCAAAATCTCAAATGCATATGTGTCTTTGACCACAGCTTCCCATTATTCTGGTACGTCCTACTTCACGACATTCAATGCGTTGATCCCATTGTTTACTTATCATCATTCAACTCATTCCTGCTATTAATCCCCTTCATTTCTAGCTAAGATTTCATGATCCATTATTGTAATTTCTCCCTTGCAAATATTCTTGAACTTTGTAAAATTCCAGCTTTCGTCCACTTTTCTCCATATTTGCACCTGGAGAAGTACAACAGAGATGAAGGGGAAAAAATCAGACCTCGAAAGGCTCCTCAGCACTACTCAACCATTCTACATTAAAAAAAAATTAAGCACCATTAAAAAATCTTTTCTGCTCTCACTTCTTTCCCCCTCGTTTCAGCTAATAACCTAGAGTCATTATGAAAATAGAAATCATAAGATTAGAACTCGTGTCATTTTTTCTATCATCAGAACTGATGATCCAAACCAACCTGCAGCAGCACCTGGCCTCTTCTCTCTTACTATTAAAATGAAGTACATATTGTTTCTCCTTCCAAATGCTGGTGCTTCCATACACCCTCTCTATCTCATCCTCTGAATTTATTAAGATCTTTGCTCATTTGGCCATTCCCTCTCTTCCTCTCTCTCTCTCTCTCACATCATCCATCTTTCTCTTCCTAAATGATCTTTCCCCTTATACAAATATGCCCTATTATTTCCCCCTGCTTTACACTTTCATTACCCTGTAAGCCCTCCAGCTACTGCCCCGTTTCCCCACACTTTTCCGTAGCCCAGCTTCCCGAGATCGGTCTACAAATGGTACTCCCACATTTTCTTTGGATTCACTCTTCCGCGGATCTGGAATGGCTTCCTCCCCTGCCGCTCCCCTGCAACTGTTTTTGTTAAGACTACCAACAAGCTTCATGGACCGGTTTCAAAGATTTATTTTTTGCTCTTATCTTTATTGACTCCCTAACAGCAGTTAGTGGCTCTTTCGTCAAATAGGACGCCAGTTCTCTAAAACTGCCCGAGGTGAAGAACGTCCGAGTGAGAGAGAGGTGGTTTTGGCTACAGGCTTTTCTCTCTATTTCTAAGATGCCTTTTTCCCTGGGAACCCTGTTATCTGCGTAGAGGTTTCTGCTCCTTCTCTTCTGTAATTCCACATTCAGATGTGGACTTGAGGTACTTCCTCTTTTATCTCGGAGTATTCCTCACTCACATGTAGACTGAAGGCACTTCTTTAAGATCTCTCAGCACAGCAGGAACATGTTAAAAAAGAAAAAAAAAACTTAACTAAAAACTCAGGAATAACAAAAGAAAACAAACCCGGAAAGAATCAAGCCAACATTCTGGAAGATACAGCTTATTCATCCGTAGCTTCGGGATCCCAAAGTGCTGATTCTTGAAGAATGGTTTGTGGCTCCATGGTTGTCCCTTAAGGACCTCCTTTGGGCACAAGTCATTTCTTTAATACTTCCAAATTAGGGGCAAACAGCATGCCATTTCATAGTCTTTACTTTTGCACATGACCCAGAGTTATATATGCATAACCTACTGAGTTAAGAATTAGTTAACTTAACTTGGTTGGATTATGCAGTTGGCACTGAGTAACACCAATTATAAGTTGGCTTTCATAAACTGCAATGACTACATAACTAGATTCTGTCAAGGACTTTATTCTACAAATAATTCTGGTGGCCACACATTTGGCAACATTGCAAAGCTCCCTCTGATAATAGCACAACCAAATATATAGAATTGTTAAGTGTACAAGGAAGGGAAAAGGGATCTTTGGCTTGGCTTATGAAGGTGGTCGTGTGAACACTGGGGAGCCACTGGTCTTGTTTTGGGCTCCACATGGTAGATATCCTCTTAGTAGCACTGCAGCACCGTCCAGAAATCAATTTTCTCTCTAAGTTCAAAACAAAGAGAAAAATCCTCAGAATAAAAAAACGAAGTTTGCACTTTGAGGTTGGAGTAAAAGGGAAGTCTTTTATTTTGGGGGGAAACCTTCTTGTCTTGGGCATTACTTAAGGATCTCTGGATATGTTTGAGCAGACCAGTTTGAGCAGACCATCACCATCACCCATGGTGATGGGGGGAAGGTAGCCTCTGTCATGTTGAGGTATATTGGGAACCAGGTAGGAAGTCATCCCTTTGTTGTGGGGGGTACCAGGTCTTTGGATTTGGGGGACTAGCAAAATTTAGAAAGTGGGAGAGCAGCACAGAATGACCACGTTTTTTATTTTACCAAATAAGGACACCAAAAAAGCCAGTGTAAACTATTCCAAGAGAGGACTATTTATGGATAAGAAGAGGGAGAATAAATAAAATAAGTGTAATTTACCATATATATTACATATGATATGAAAATCTCACTGCATTTTGTTCTTTTGCATTTTGCAGCCCTGTGCACCCATGAAAATTCCCTCAGAAATTTGCTCTGGCATATGGAAATCAATGCTCCATCAGACAGCTTTATAAAGCTTTAATGTATGAATCAGATTACTAAATTGTATATTCCTTTTACTATCTTTTTTCTCATTTTTCCCATCCCTGAATCCTTGGTAAAATTTGGTTTACATATTTTCACCTTACCTCAGTAAAGTAAACAAACATGAATCCACATCTGGGACCAAGAGGTCAGGGTTATACACTGGTGCTGATGTTTTAGAGATCTCTAGGAAGAAGGAGGGAGAATTCAAGATAAAGGTCCTGATGCTCCTGATAAATAGAGATGTCTCCCTGTACAATCTATTGGAGGTTTGCTGTTGAATTTCCCTGAGACAGATGGAATTTCTCTACTAGAGCTTTATGTTTTAGGAATTACCTTTCTAGAATTCCCCCAAAATGGAAAGGAGTTCCAGAAACATCTCAGCTTCTCCCCATTTCTTTCAGGGGCACATTGGGTGACACCAGTTGCAGCAGGTAGAATGTAAAGCAGGCTACACGGGTGGTGGTGGGGCGGGGAAGGGAACGGGGGGTTCTCCTTGGCCTTGACCCCACTGCACTGTTTGGTCACCTTTTCCCAAGTGCCCTGGACACATGCCTATCTCCAATGGGGATCCAATAGTCGGCACACAGTCAACCAGGTGAAAAGCAGGCAGAAGTGATCCTTTGGAGAAGAACTGGCCTGTTGAAGGATAGTGGGCTAAAGAGAGAGGTCACAGGCAAGAGTAACTCCATGAAGGGGCAAAGCCAAGATCAACTGCAGCCCCCCGGTGAGTATTTATCAGGCAGCCAGTGTGTTCATGACTCAAGGTGTGTGAGCATTCCTAGTGCTGGAGAGGTCATCTCCTTTCCTTGATCACTGACAGATTAGGTAAAAGGTAGGGTGAGGCTGTTGGGGCCTTTGCTTTGATATCTTCCCGTATGGGTCAGATGGAATTGCCCTGAGGCTGCCCGTAAAGCTGTTTTCTTTTGGGTTCTTTCCAGACAAGCTCAATGTGGATGTATTAAGGAAACCCAAATACAGGTCTCTATTCAGAAGCAGCATTTAGGAGTCTATTGAGATTAGCGCTGCGGAATCAGGCAAACAAACAAATGAACAAACAAAAAAGAGAGAGAGAGAAAGAGAGAAATAAAAAGAGAAAAGGCGAGCGAGGCTCTGGGAATTATAACTAATTTGTGGACCAGGCATCCTGTTTCTGCTGCCCGGTGCAGCGTGATCTGACAAGGCTGAGTAAATGTGGTTTTGGCTTTGCTCTGCTGAGGCGTTTAACTGCATCATGCTGAGGTGGACTGAAACTCCAAGGGCATCCAGTGACATATTTGTTTCGTCACAGGTCTGCCCACTCCTGCATTTATCAGCAAGCCAATGCAATACATATATATATATTTTTCTTTTTTTTTTTAAACTTCACACCGTGGTGTCTGATTTATAATTTCCCGGGGGCAATATTTTTTTACAACGACTGGCAGGATTTTTTGTTCTTCATTAGGCCTTTTATTAACCCACTGCCAGAGCTCTGTATCTAACCACTCCCAGTGTTTCAGTGATCATATTATCAGTAATAGCATATTTCCTCTGGGAGATATGAATACAGTCTATTGCAGGTGGAAGGCTGAGAGGAGGCAGGGACAGAGTGAAGGAGTGTTCACATTTCTGTTCAGGCTCTGCCTTCAGACTCTCCCCACTAAGCTCGCAGATGTTGCTGACTAGAGATTTTGATGGGTCCTTAACTTCCTTTTAATGGGAGCGGCAACTTTATTGGTTCAGAAAGTTTTATAAATCTATGACATCCTGCTCCATAAAAAGCAG
This sequence comes from Martes martes, assembly GCF_963455335.1. NCBI lineage: Eukaryota > Metazoa > Chordata > Mammalia > Carnivora > Mustelidae > Martes > Martes martes. Next base: position 133,520,165 of record NC_137888.1, read on the forward strand.
GCTTTACCACACATGGGGGGGCGGGGGTGCAAACTCCTGAGTTTTCCATAAGATGTTCGCTTTTACTCAAAACAAAGATCTAGATAGCTAATGGAGGTGGACCACCTTGAAAAGAAATCCACACCATCTAGAGGGGGTGGTTCCTTCCTGTCTGGCTGAAGAATTCAGATGAAAGGAAGTATGGAAGCCTAAACTTAATTATTATCATCACTGCTCTTCTATTTAGAGAGTAAGAAACTTCCCCAATTACAGGGCTAGCAGAATACTTAGGAGAGGTCTCTGGTCTCTTTCCTTACCATTAGCCAGTACCACGAATGCAAACACTTCAGTCAGAAGAGAATATACTTTGTTTCTGAAAGATTTGAAGGGGAGGAAGTTCCACAAGTTTCCTTGGTGTTTCATTTAAGCTCCCAACAACACCATCTTCTTAACTCAGCATGAATATTTACTAGCAGAGTGGACTTGAGTAAGTCACTTAATCTCTCGGAACCTTATTCGTCAAATCTGAATTCTAATAATGATCTGTGGACCATATTTTATTGTGGTGAAGATCAAACCAAACAACCCACTTAAAAGGGTTTTTCAAACTGTGAAGTACTGCACAATGAAAAGCTCCTAGGATATTAAACATAATACCTACTCATGTAGCACCTCTCAAAATAACATACAATAAAAAATATATGAATTTCTTGGTAGACTTGGAAAACCAACTTGCTTCCCCTACTCCTAATACCTCATACTGAATAACATGGTGGAAGGGGGTCAAAGAACATACATTCTGTCATTAAGACTTGAATTATTAATGTCCCTACACTTGGCTACTCTTCTGATTCCCCGACTCTAGTTTCCACGCCATCTCAATTATATTCCAAATGGATAAGGAAAATCATAGCCTTGTCCCATTACCTGGGACTGTGACTATTTCAATGTACTGAATCCATCTTTCAAAGCTTCTTTCGGTTAATTAGCCTAAGGAATAGAATGAGGAGTATCTCCCTGGGTACCCGGTGCCTTCCATTAATGATGGTAGATTTCATCCTCTAGATCATTCTATTAAATGCTTTTCTTTTTGAGACACTGTCCAGAAAAAAATCACTCAAAATTGAAAGTCTTTGGGGGTGTAGGTAATATTTTTCTATAACTTTTTTCCCCCTTGAACAGATTGCCCGTTGTATTGTGGCAGAGGCAAAGGGTCTGAGTTTGGGTGAAAGATCAGTACTGAAAAAGGAGTTACTTGCTGTTAAAATATAAAGAAAAAGGAAGAAAATAGAGATGAAATGGGAAAAGAACTTTTCACTCATTGGTTTTGGGTTAGCTGGGCTTTCAGTGTAATCAATCTGTCTGACCTGGTATGATCCTATGAACATTATGATCAACTTTCAATTTTCATCTGAATGGACATCATATTAAGCTCCTGGAACTTGTCAGGAGATCCGTTTTCTCTGACTAATATCTCCTAATACTTCAGGATACCTAGTTTGGTAAGCTATGGCATGAAGACAAAGAAAAAAGGGGAGTTTTCAAAGTCTACCTTGATATCAAGTGGATATCCTCTTTGTAAATGCAAAGAAGCTTCCAAGTAGCTTCTACTGACTAATTGAATCCAATAATCACAAAACAAATACACTGACTTAACATCACTGTTTGAAAGATTCTTTTCCTTTTCTAAAGAGTCAACTCTGTCATCAAATCTTTGGCCAGCAAGAAAAGCTTGGCTCTCATTTCAAAGGAGCAATAGTGAGAATTCGCCAAACAAGTCTGATAGCAATTGTTTTCTTCTTCTCCACTGAACAAGTTTTGAGATTTGTGCCAGTCACTATGCCAACTCCCTCTTGTGTATTATCTCATTTAATTCTCATAACAAAAATATGAGGTAGATGTCATTATCATTCTCATTTTTTAGAGGCTCATACTGAACTGAATAACTTTTGAAGGTTATATGACCAGTAGCCGGTGGAGCAAGGATGTGATTCATTTTTGTGGCTCTCCCAAGCTTTCTCTCTTAATCACTACAATAATACCAACTCCCAGAAGAGTTAAGTTACAGAAAACAAATTGAGTTGCCAAAAAAAGCTCTGCTCTGTTGTCTAATTCCCTCAAGAAGACCCACAGGATCACTACCACACCCTCTCCAAAGAGTGTCCCAGAAATGTTTGTGTCACCCAAAACTTTTGCCTTTGACTGTTGTTTTCCCACATGCCACAAGGTGGCTCAGTGTAGAGTGACCTCCCCTCTGAGTGTGAATGCCCAGAGGGTAGAAAGGGCATGGGAACAAATTGCTGCATCTTGTCCTAACAGATTTCACTGGCACTGGCTCATCCTATCTTAGAGGCTTGAAGAGCCACACCTCAGCTGAAAGCTCAAATTTGTGTTCATTGGACTCAAGGGAGATTCATCTGAAGTTGACTCCAATTTCTGATGGAAGTCTTCGCAAGCACCTTTTGTCTAAGAGACCAGATGCTTGCTGGTGCTTCTTTCTTCAAATGCACAAATTAAATCCAGAAATAAATTATAAAATTTCAAGCAAAGAACTCTGGCTTGATTAAAAAACATCACACACACACACACGCACACACACACACATACACACACCCCAACTAGCTGCCAGTAGAGAACACCTGGATAGGTGAAAAGCCCCTCAAGCAATAGATGATGAAGTTTGTAAAGAATGTCAAAGTTTGCTAAATTGTGATCAAACTCCCCTCACCTACTCCCACTCCAAACGAACACGATTCCACCTTCAACCTTTGGAGGAGGAATTTTTTCAGAAAGAAAATTCTGCTCAGCCTATGGAAGAGTACCATGGGGTTTGCTCGTCGCAGAGGCTGAAATGAACTCTTTCACCCTGTTTAAATATTTAAAAACAGAAAAATCTCCTGATACAGGCAAATAGGTCACCAAGTGCCAAAAAATATATCTGAGAATACATCTGCTTTTGAGATCAGGACTCCTAATCATACTCTGTCCATTTTGATTTGCTTTATCGCTCAAATGTGAGAGTCACCAAAATCCTAGCACGAGGAATAACTCGCTTGCCCAATGCCTCAGGAAAGGGAGATCCCTTCAGGGTAAATGAAGTTAATGTCCTGTCATTCAAATGGGTGATTTTAGTTTCATTTGGTCATCTTTTGTCCTGAAGAAGTAAGAGACAGATCAATTTAACCCATGCATACTGGGTACAAATGATTAATACGTACTCTACTGATTGAAGAGGATGGAGTGAGTGGGGAGACATGGGTGGAGGGTAAAGTCTTGGAAAGGGAAGGTAAAGGGAATCAGATACTTTTCATTTATTTGGCAATTATAACTTGAATCAACTCATGATTCAAGTTATAGGAATCATTGTTATATGAATATAACATTCAAGTTAAATGAATCACAAATCAATGAATCAATTCATTTATTTGGCAATTATAACTTGAGCTGGCCCTGTGCTGAGACCAAATCTTGTCCATCAGTTTTGTTTTCCTTCTAAGAAACAGTAATCTATGGACCATTGCTTCCTTGCTCTATAATGTTCCACGTTATGTGATTTGTTGTGAAATATCTCTGTTCAGAGTGAGAGGAACTGAGATAGAAGAAAAGCCTAGAAAGAGTATAACTAAAACTTAAAATTCTTTACCACTCTCTACTCAAGATTATTCTCTTCGCCCTTCATGTGGCCTCTGACCTCTAGGTGACCTTGGATCTCTATTAATTATAGTGTAGGCAGCAACCAATCCAAGTTAGAATTGGAATTTAGTCTCTCTGTGTAGAACTCTCATGTGTTAATTGGGGAGCTTCAAGGCAGCCATTTCCTGCCTTATAAACTGAGAAGCAGGGAAGGGATGTGGGGGAAGGGAGAGAGAGAACTAGCAGATAGGAGAGAGGCAGAGTATTATGAATTTCTAGTTCCTTATCTCAGGTCATCAAACTCCATGGGATATCGTTATAGCCTCATAATAAAGTCGCATTGATTTGTTTGAGTTAAATCCGTTTCTGTGACTTGCAACCAAAGGTTTGTAATGAATACCAATCTTTGCGAATCTCTGTTCCTCTAGGGTAGGCAGGAGGCTTTCTAGATTCCTGTGCGTAGAATAAGTGGACGACAATAACCGAGATGATTATTAGTCATTCAACTATTTAACAAAGTTAAATCATTCAAGTATTTAACTCCTTGCAGTCAACTTGTTTGCAGTGTTTCTCCAAGCTTGATCCAAAGACCCCCTTCATCTAGGAATCTGCTTGTTATGATCCGTTCCCTACTGAACTAGACTAACCAAAGGTGACCCAGGAATCTGCTGAATGATTCTTAAACACAGCAGAGTTTGGACACTAATGGATTAAGGAACTGATGCCAGAATTTCTGTTACTGGTTGTGGGAAGAGGAGTATGCTCCATCCATGCTCTCGATGCTGAGATAAGAATTCTTCCACTTGTATTAAGGTATTAGGTATTAGGGTATTAGGTTTTGTTTGCTCAGGGGCACCAGCAAATCTTTCATCCTATCCTCTTGGCTCAACCCTCCAGGTTTACCTCTTAGGCTTCTGCTTACCTCCCTTCGCAGTTGGGGTTCTTAATTAGATAGTTTCGCATCTTTTTGGATCCAGAACTCTGCAATTTCTTCTGGAGGGGATTTGCCCGTGCAGCTGCAATTGCAGCAACAGAGAAAGTTAGTTTGTAGGCTCCCTGGGTGCCTTTGGCAAGATTTGGTGTAAGTTTTGTTTAAGCTCTTTAAAGCATCTCTGGCACAGGACCAAGAAATGGGCGCTGAAAAGGGGGGGGAAGGAATCAATGGCCCAATCAATATGATGAATATATGGCTCCATTAGCTACTTCCCGGTCTCTAGGATCTGAATGACGGTTTCTGCATTTTCTCTGTTGCAGGTTTTTGATGGCATTAGGGGAAGTTGTCGCTGCATGTTTTGAAGACACCTCTCTTTTCTCAATGGCTAGTTTGGGACATATCCACAGTTGAGATATGAGAGACTTAAAGAGTCTCTTGGATCAACAAGTCTGTTTTCCCTCCCTCACCCTCCCAAGAGTTTAAGTCTTCTCAAGGAAAAAATTCAGTTCCTCCAACCTACTCATTACCTGGTGACTTCACTCAGTGAATTCATTTCTTTGCTAGGCTGACTTGCACGCTGACCCTGATTTTTTTCCCTCAAGTGCCTTGTTTAGCCACATTTTATGACTCTGCTCTTGACTGAGGCATACAGGTCAAACTGTTACTTTACAAAGGGAGGTCCACAAAGTGAGTATTTCTCAAGTAATTCTGGAAACTCGAGAGGAAATCATTAGGGGACACAAAAGGGTACAAACTAGTTTGTTGAGCTTCCATATTGAAAAATAATGTCTCGACATAGAACATAAGCACTCTCCAGAGATGTTTCTACAAAACACACTTATAGTAGTCAAAGTAGTGTTGCTGAGAAATGTTCCCTGGTGCAGGGTTATAGAAATAATTTCTAAACCCTAACCAAACTGAAAGGGGGTTTTCAGAATTGTCCTCTTCTCTTGCAGAGAGGTTAGGTACATACGATAAGTACTGAGTCAACATTTGTTTTTTGCTAACCACTCAGTAAATTCTAGAGCAGAGATCTTATACTAAGCTGTAGCCCTAACAATGAAAGTGGGACCTGTTTAGCAGTTTATGTTTCTATTGTACAGGAGAATGACTTCCTAGCTTACGTGACTATGCTTTATTAGAGGTTATTACGATGTAAAGGGATTTCAAGTTCTTAAGTGTTATAGGGGGTTAACAATGACTCTTCTTGCCTTTCTGTATTTCCCTGGGGAATGCCCAACAGACCCGATGCATGTCACTAAATTAACATAAGATACAAGACCGTCTCCTCTAAGAATTCCTGCAGGATGCAAACATGAGAGAGACTCTCCGGGCTTATGACCTACCAAGTTGGACTTAAAAGGACAAGTAAAGAAAATAAGGTAACATGTAAGACTCTAAATAAGGTGTTCAGATAAGGGTACCATGAATGTAATGGAGATGCTGAAGACACCTGAAGTGTCATCAAAAAAGTGGGGCTTGAAACTGTCTAGGGCAGAGAGTTTGCTTATAGCAATAATAGGAGATGTGACTGGAACGCGACACTGGGACAAAACAATCGGCGGAATATTTTGCCAATAAAGAGTTTATACTTCATTTTGTAGGCTACTATAGGATATCTACTTAAGTTTTAGGTTTCCTGACTGTCTAGGTACAAATGGAATTATATTTTTTTCAAATGAAAAAAGATGGATGTGTGCCAGTTAATCCAGCAGGACAAAAGCTGTTTGCTTCTATCTAATGGATGATGATTAACACTGTAGACAATGCTTTAAACAGTGATTTTGCTCACCTGGAGTAAGTCCTAACTGTTTTCCATGAAAGTCAGGGCCCTACTCTTGACCTGTGACTTTGGGAAGACCATTCTGAGAAGTCACATTAATGAGTTTCAAATATGGAGCTTTCTTTTTTTCTTCTTTTTTAAACATGGAGCTTTCTGATGATCTAACTTGATATATCACATCCCTTAACTTAACCTCCCCAAACAACAGTTGCCTCACTAAGTGTTCCAGGCTTCCAAAAAGAATTTTATGGTAGATTCTGGGAAGCAATTTGGCAAAAGCCACCAGAAAGAGCCTTATAAAGGGTCAGCCTATTGACCTACTAATTCCATGTCTAACAATCTCTCCTATCCATGTTAGAAGAATCTGAAACACATGAAGATGTTCATTTCAGTATTATCTATAATAGTAAAAAAAAAAAAGAGGAAAAAACAAATTTTTAAATGTAAACACAGTAGATATTACACAAATAAAATACCTTAAAGCCATTGCCCTGGTAAAAAATAACATTATTGGTATGAGGCTTAATGTTATAAATGAAATAAACAAGATGTATATAAAACTTAGAATAGTTCTTAATATACTAGTGATTATGCACAGGTATTAAATATTATTAGTAATTATACAATGTAATCTAAAAAATGAAAGTGTTTATAGAAAAGACAGAAAAAACTTGTTGAAGTGCTAATTACCATAGCATTATTACCAGGGTTGATCATTAACAAGCATGACAATTAAGAATGATTGTTTCAGTGTTTTACAAACTCTCCACCATCAGAGGTTAGACTTTAATCATAAGAAAAAAGCCTATACAATTATAAAGAGAAACTCTTACCATCAAAGGTTAAGCTTGGTTATCTCTTACCCCCCACCCCAGCCCCCCCATCCCCCCCCCCCCCCCCCCGGCTAAAAAGCAAGGAGGTAGTTTACATATCAGACAAGTAAGAGGCAAAGTTGTTTAAAGTGAGAGGAAGTGCTCTGAAGCTTTTACTTATATGGAAGACCTCTCCCATCCTCAAACAGGATGGTCATAGGGGTGCCTCAAGAAAGTCCAAAACTCTATGCATTTTAAAACTGGATCTCAAGAGATCTGAAAAAACTTAAGTCTAGAAAAGTAGTCGAGGGGTGTGCGGTTGGTTAAGTGACTGACTCTTGGTTTCAGCTCAGGTTGTGACTGAGGGTCAAGGTCATGAGATGGAGCCCCACGTCAGGCTCCACATTCAGCAAGGAGGCTGCTTGAGATTCTCTCTCCCCTCTCCTTCTGCCCCTCCCACTTATGCACTCTCTCTCTCTCTCAAATAAATAAATAAATCTTACTAAAAAAAGAAGAAGGAGGAGGAGGAGGAGGAGGAGGAGGAGGGAAAGAAAAGCAGGTGAGTGTGGTCTGGAGCCTGGCTGCCTGGGTTCAAATCCTGGCTCCACTACTTTTTGGTTGTATGAACTTGAGCAAGTCCCTTAGCCTTGTGTTCAACTGCTGTTTCTCTCAGGAGGTTATTATGAGGATGAAAGCATGTAAATGCAGAGTACTTCAAATAGCACCTTGTTCTCTGCAAGAACTCAATAAATGTGAGCTATTACTAAATCAAAGGCTCCGTTTTTGAAGCTTGATTGTAAGTCTTGTGTTGAACCCTGTGGCTCCTTGTGCCCTAGGCTGCCTCTGGCCTGTGTTATATTTTGTCAGCTGTTTTAGTAAGGACATAAAGGAACTCCATGTAAAATGTCTTTCTACACTCGGTCAAGAAAGGAAAAAGAACAGGTTCACAATTATTCACTCATAGGCACAAATGTCTTTTATAAACTGAGGACATCTTGCTTACACAGATGATTGGTTCAATAATGGGAGGGTAACTTTAATGAATTAATTTACTAATTATCCATCCCAGCTCCATAAAACAATTGGCCTTTAGTAAGGATGTTGGCGCATTATTCATAGCTGCCGGAGGAAGGACAGAAGCCATTGAAAAAGAAGACGTCTAAGGGAGGTGAGGGCCCAGGAAACAGGAAAGAATCTCAGCTCGGAGTTTGGTTTGGCCTCAATACTAACAGTTAACTCAATAAGAAAACAGAGCAGGGCCCTCTCCCCCTGAATCCTATGGGGAGCATGTTGGAATTTGTTGAGAAAAAGTCCAGATCTCTTGCAAAACAGTTCCAGCACTTGGAGTTTTTGAGAAAAACTATATTTGTCCCACGAATCACGAACTAACACAAATAAAAAAGAGCTGCAAGACCATAGAATTCTCAAATTTTCATCAGTTGGCATTATACGGAGATGCTTTCTTAGAAATATGTCTGAGGGAGTTTTGAAATCAGAACCCCTCCCCCCTTTGCACCCCAGCCTGAAATGGAGTCTCTTTGAGAAGCTAGTCATACATTAATTCTATTGAAATATATGCTTCACTTGTTAGTGAAACAAAACAGTTTGAATTCACTAAGGTCACACTAAACCAGGCCTTTGCTCTGAAGTTAAAGGCTCTAAATAGATCAAAACATTCTTGGTAATGCCCTTGAGTGATCCATTTATTGCACTTAACTTTCTCATTACTTAAATGCAAAAGACTAAAGTTGAAGAGGCCAAAACATACATTTGGAAATTTCAGAAAACATAATAGGCTGAGAGAGATAATGTAATACTTCTCCATGAAGAGGAGAGCTTGAATATCTTGATTACAGCTTCTCTACCCATCCCTCACACATTCAAATCCAATATATGTGCTTTTATTAATGCGTGAGTGCAGAGATATGCATAAATGAATATTGATAAGGCAGGATACTGTATATTTATGAGGTTTTATATGTTTTCTCTTTATGTTTTATTTGTATTTATATCCAGTGCTGCATACTGTATGTATGTGTTTATAAGTATAGCAGCTATGAAAGAAATAAGATTTTAATCGATTTCATAATATTTTGCAACCACATATACACTACCATCTATTTCACTGATGTGTATTGCTGTGGGGGGGGGGGTTGTGACACTTTCTATTGGTCTCAGTGAGGACTTGTAATAAATATCTTAGTGCTCAGGCGAGATTTTATAAACAATCTTGTGTTATAATGCAACTGTATCCTTGAAATTTTACATGCATAAAAGTCAGAAATTTGGAGTTGTCATAGTAACATTAATTCTGGCCCTTTCCAAAAGTGCAGTATTTTGTCATATAACATAAAAAGTTAATGCTCGTGCCTCTGTGACTCGGCAGTGAGACTGGGTTATATTTGCCACAGAAATCATGAGTTTGGAGAGCTTTACTGTCGACATTTAGAATCAGAAGCATAACATGTTGCACTAAATTTTCCTAATTAAAAAAAATACAAGACAGAGTAACAAACTGGACAAAAGGGCAAAGAACAATGATTATTATTTTTGAAATGAACAAATGGAAGAAAGAAACGGGAAGATGTTAAAACATTTGTTGGGAGGAACTCAGTGACCCAGACGTGTTTACTCAAATATAGTCCGCATTTGAACAAAGACTCCAGCATGGGGGTTGGTGCATGTTGCCATGACTATACAGGTCTTGGTTCTGGATGAACAACATCTGGGTATAATGCTGCAGCAAACAAACGAGGCAGGGTGCCGCGTCTCTGTCCCTAGGGATCCGCAAGAAGGAAATTAATAATTATCTTTTGGGAGCAGGATAGACCGATACCTGTCTGAAGACAGATCGCTGATTGGGACTGGTCTTTGAATGTCTTTTCTAATTCCATGATTCTATGTCCTTCAGTAAAAGTAAATATTTCTCAATGTGCATATATAGAGCCTGAAGATGTGAGCTGGATGCCATGGTCACATAAATTGCACCAAGAAAAGTAAAAGAGAAGTCTCCTTTTCTTAATCTGGAAGCCCAGAAATGGCAGGAGTGGGGAAAGGAGAGATGAGAGTGGTCCACGTCTCCTCTGATTGGCTAATGATGCTGGCAATGCCTCAGATGAAGACCCTTTGTTTGGCACCGGAACTCCAGAGTGGCCTCACCTGAATCCGGAGCTAACCTAAGCATATGGGCTCTTGCACAAGAAAGAGCTTGTATGCTCAGAGTTTGAGCACATGTGCTCAGAGTTTCATTCCTTTGTTGGTCCCATCTGTGTAACTGAGGTCAACATTACTCTGATGGCAGAGTAACGTCATGTCTCCATTCTCGCTGGAACCTAAGTCAACCTACCCTCTTTTCAGGCCCTGCTCTTTGTCCTAATGTTCTTATCTCCTGGGGCAACCGTGATACTTTTTTTCTCTAGCTACCATTTGCGCAAGAATGCATAGCCAGAATTCTCTGAGAATTTGTGACAGTACTGATTGGCATCTCTCCACAAACCTAAGGTTTCCTTCTCCAATGGAGAAGGAAAACCATTGCGTTTTTAAGGAAGACCTTTTACCTTTGTGTATTATATACTATGTTCCCTTGATTCTAGAAAGCCTGGCTATTAGAATTGGTGTGTGTATGTTAAGTGGTGGTTCCCTCTTTCCCCTGCAGGGAAAGCTGTTATCATATTAATGGCGCACCTTCTTCTAACTGAAGGCATCCTAGAAGTCAGGGAATACAGTCATTTCGATGTCCTTCCCAGTCTGGTCTTTCCAAGAACTCTGAGTTAAGCCACACATGATTTTGAAAAGGATGTCTTTTTATTTATTTTCTTTCTAAAGTAGTTCTGGTGCGTGATGTCGTGGCTGTTGCTGTTATCACTATTATTACGTTAATTTTAGTCACCACTTCATTCCCCAAACCATTGAGTTTGATTCTGCTTCCATAAAGGAGCTCCTGTACGTATCAAAAGTTCCAACGGTCACCTAGTATCTACCGTCCACGGAGATGTCTTTGTCTGTGCATCAACTCATGTTTGTCACATGTTCTCCTCTTCTGAAACTGTTGACCACTCTTTCTCAAACATTTTTTTCTCCTTAGCTTTCCTTCAGCTGATCTCTACCCATCTTCTGCCTCCTCCCACTCTAAAATGTTTCTTCTTTCTGGTATTTTGGATATGATGTTCCTGTCACCTACCTGATTATTTCACCCACTCCAATTGGCATCTATATCTGCACTGTCTGATAGGGTGCACCTATATCTGCACTGGCCACCTATGCTTCCTTAAATTTATTTTTTTCATCTTATTTTATTTTATATATTTTTCAATTTAAATTTTACTTAGTTAACATACAGTACAATATTGGCTTCTGGAGGTTCCTTAAGTTTAAATGAAATAAATTTAAAATTCGTTTCCTCAGTTACACTAGCCACATTTCAAGTATTCACTAACCACATGGGTTCACGGCTGCCATATTGGACAGCAACATATAGCACAATTTCCTCATTGTAGAGTGTTCTATTGAATGGCCTGGCTCTGTATGCTCACAATTCCCAAACTGTATCTGAAATCTAAAATTCCTTCTGAAGTCCAAATTTACAGCTAACAGGCAGTTACAGAAGTAAAGTGGGAACAAAGTTCAGCATTCAGTTATTCGGGTATTTTGGCTACCTGAGAGATTCACCTTTTGTGTTTGGACGTAGTTGATAGCAGTGGCTCTTAACCTGTTCTCTGCCAAGGCATCTGAGATAAACGACAACCATCTGAGCCCAGATTCTGACAGTAGCTAAAAATATCTTGCTGGCAGGTAATGCTCAACCCTGATTTGAAATCGTTGCAACTATTCATGGATAGCAATGGCCTGCAGCTTAGAGAAGATAGGCTGACTATGGAAGCCCTTTTCAGAAATCAGTGGAATATAGACTCCTTTGTGTGCTTGCCCCTCCGGCCTCACATGCCCTAAGCTTCATCATCCTTCCTGAAATCTCCCTGAAACTAGTCCTTCTGTCCCCTTTGTCACTGTTCACAGCATCAGCTTTTCCACCTTCCCCAGACCTTAACAACAGAGTCAGTTTTCTTCCTGTGTTTATCTCACTCATATAGGCATCTGCCACCAGGTCTTGTTGGCTTCATCACTGTGCTCTGAATCCCTCCTCCGCTCCTTGGTCCCTTGGCCGATTTGGAAGGTCAAGACTTTGTGATCACTCAGCTGGATGACTGCAGTAGTTCCATCCCCTTTTTCACCAAACCTCCCACCTTCCACTATCTGAGCAGCAACTGTAATCATTTTGCCCTTATTTCCCTGGTTCTTCAGGACCTACACAAACTCCTTAGCATGGTGTCCTAGAGACCGGGAATTACTTTTCCTCTCCCATTCCTTAGTATTCCCATCCTACTACCATCTCTTCCAAACAGTTCCCATCTTCATGGTGCAATATCACAGCCCTTTTCTCCATGAAGCTTTTCCCCTGAGTTGTTTCTTTTCACACCCCAGCTGGTTGTGATCTCAAGCTCTTCAGCGAGGTCTATATCTATCTCAGGAGTCAGCAAACCCTGGCCCTCAGGCCAAATCTATCCTACCTCCTGTTTTTGGACTGCTTGTGAGCGAAGGATGGTTGCTACATTTTTAAATGGTTGAAAAGAGCAATAAAAAGAAAGAGAATATTTTGTAGCATGTTAAAATTATATGAAATTCAAATCCTGATGTCCATACATAAAGTTTTATGGGAAGGCAACCATGCCCATTGATTGACAAATTGTCTATGCATTCTTTTGGCTATAATGGCAGATCCCAGCAGGGGTGACATGGACTCTATAGCCCACAAAGCTGAATTTGCTTACTCTCTGGCTCTTTGTGGAAAACATTTGATAATGGCTGATCTATACTCACCTTTACATCTGTATCTATATACAATTTTTGAGATACCCATGACACTTTGTTTACATCTTTATAATTATCACTTGAGTAAGTTTACATAATAGTTGTTTGCTTACTTGTCTTTCCAACTACCTGACAAATTATAAGCTCCTTGAGAGCAGACGTACTGAATTTATTATTCATTTTTGTGTCCCATGCTAGCACTTAGCACAAAACCTTGCACATATAAAGTGCTCACTAAATATTTTTATTGAAGTGATAAAATATGGTTTGGTATGCAAAATCACTTCAGGCTTAACTTTGGTGTGAATTATAGCACATTGTGATATGTATGGTACGTGATGTGTATATATACTCAAATACATGCACAGTACACACATACATGTATCAAACGAATGTAAATATTTATATCTGCATAGTGTTTAAAAATAGAAGCTTGAGACTTCTGTAGAGACAAAATTGATATAATAGCATGGAAATAGATTGTGATGTTTATCAGATATGGACATGCATTCCAAATATTTTATATTTGAACTGTCACCCATGCTCCCAATTGAGTTGTAGCATCTTCCTTATCTGATAAATGTTTAATCCTATTGTAAGTGGTGGAAACAATTACTCATTTGGGCTCTCATATTTTCAGCATATTTGTTCTTGTCAAAGAGTGTGCCTTTGACTATCAGTTCACACATTTGTTGGATGAAGCGATAAACAAATAGCCAAAGTGTGCCGGTTGCGGGATGATTTAACACTACATAATGCTTGTTTCTACAGTCCAGAAGAGTGTCAATGACCTATCTTTCACAGACCATGTGCTTTGATTTTTGCCACATTGGCAAAAGATTCAGCTACGTAATTTCTTTTGGGCTCCTTTGGCCAAACTGTGCATATGTTTTGAGAAGAATGGCAGGAGTTCAGCTTGCGTCCATGGAACAGAGCCCACAATGGTTGACATTCCAAAAGCTTGGACCCACATCCTTGGCCCCGGGAGCATTGTGGTCTTATCTTGGGAGAGCCTCATAAGACTGGATGAAGAAAGAGGAAAAAGGCAGGAAAGAGTTACATTCAGAACCCTCAAACTTGTGGGTATAGCTTGAAATGTTAAGGATTGAAGTAGTTTGGCATGTAAGTATGAGATATTTGGCACAGTGTTGGACTTTGAACATTTGAGTTTGGGAGTAGTTTGAGTAGTCTGTGGCTTTTGTTCTCAACCTTTTTTTTTTTTTTTCTTTCTGCAGAGGCCACATGATGAACAGTCATTCACATGCAGACATTAGCTAGACTTTGATCCCACCCTTACCAAGATCAGGCATTGTCATTGCATCATCCCCCATCCTTATCAATTGGTAGGGTAGAGATGGCTGTCCACTGGATATGGATAACATGAGCTGAAGATGGCACTTGCACACAATTCCACTCACCAAAGATAATCACAGTTAAAATAATGGGAATAAGAAATGGTTTTTCATCAAAGGTCCACGTGGGTGTCTTAATTTTTGCCAAAATGAGATTATATGATGTCTATGACTTTTTATCTTTTTGTTCAATAATATACCTTAAACATATTTCCATATCTATCCTTTAATACACATTGAAATCACAATTTTGGATAACTGCCAGTGTTCCAATACATGGATATACCATAGCTTGTGCGGCCAACTCCCTGTGATGGGACACCGTGGCTATTTCCAATTCTACTGCCAACGATGCTATGAAAAATTACCGAGCATTCATCTTTTCACACTTGCCTAAATTATTTCCTTAGGATGAAGACTTGGGAATAAATTTGCCAATTGGAATAGTAGGTGAAATCCCCAGGCATTGGTCATTATTGCCAAATTACCTTCTAGGTAATTGGTACCTAATTTTGTTGCCAGAAGCAGTGACAGCTCTTCCCCTACCTCTCCCACCCCTGACCAGATATTATCATTGTAAATATTTTCCAGTTTGAAAAAGAAAAGAGTGTCTCACTGTTACTTTCACATTTCTAATATTATTTATGAGGTTAAACAGGTTTTGTGTGTGTGTGTGTGTGTGTGTGTGTGTGTGTGCGCGCGTAGTGACTTTTTTTTTTTTTGTACACATTATGTAGCAGTTAAGAGTATGGGCTTTGGGATTAGGATGTGTGGGTCCAATTCTGATTCCAATATTTACCAGCTCTTTGGCCTTGGGCAAGTTACCTACACAGCCTATATTTCAGCTTCTTCATTTGTAAAATGGGGACACCAAAAGAGGCTTCCATACCAGCTTGTTGTGAGTAATAAATAGGATATATCACATAAAATACCTTAACATCGTTCTCTGAACATAGTAAACATTGATGAAATGTTAGAGGTTGCAAGAGAGATTGTCAAAGCATTAACGACATCCACTTGTATCTTCCTAGGTTACGTTGGTATGGCAATGAGTCAAGGGCTGCATTCGTGGACTCATTTTAGCTTGGTCTAGTTTGATCGGAAGTAGAGAGGTACCCAAGAAGTTCAAGTGTGGGTATAGCTACAGGCTGGTCTCAGAACCATACCAACGTTCTTGCAGAACCCCGGAATGAGGGGGAACCCAGGGTCTTTCCATACTATATTTCTGCGATTAGATAAAAATTGAATTTTCTTAGAACTTGTGCTTGGCTTCTTTCCATCATTTCCTGAAACACTTGCCAATACCTGAACTGAGCCCTACCGTTTAAGAAGGAAACCCTGGCCAAAGAAGAAATTGCATTTGAAGGAAGCAAAAACATGGCCAGAGCCAGAAGTCTACTCAAACAGTGGGAGTCTATGGGCTCACGGGCAAAGAGGCCAAACTCCTAGCCTTGCTGATGGCCACAGAGCCCATGTGGCCATGATTGTTTTAAAGACATTTCTTAATCCTGGGAGAACTTTTCATCCATCTGTGTGATTTTCGATGTAAGTGACCAGCTGCTTTAAAAGGGATGAGGCATATGATGCGGACACTCAGTACATCTTGAGAAGCAGGAGGGAATTCGTTCACTTGAAACTGCATCTCTGTCATTTCTGCATGGTTCAGCCCTGCGTTCTCTTTCCCCAAATCATCTCACGTTAACAGGAGAGACTCCTTCCATCCACTCTTAATCCAAATAAATGGCACCTTTTCATCCCTGAGCTGCTTCCTTCAGGAGGCCCGCGGTTGCCTTTTTTAGTGCCTTTGAAATCTGGGTTGGTTTTCACCAAGATCGCGGGAGAATGAGGGAATGAGACGTTTCAACACAGGCGTCTCATGTCTCAGGATGCAGGTGAGAAAGGACTTCAAGAGATTCTGAACCTGGCTTTATCCTGATTTTCTAGTGCCCACCTAAATGCAATCAATAAGCCAGCCTAGTTAAGAAATGAGTGATTTGGGAGATTCAGGAACACTTCAGACTGGATCAGGTTATTTAGCACAGGTGTTTTAATAATTGTAATGTAGTGAAAAACCTCACACTGCCGGATGGCCCTCAGACTCACAGTGGGTGCCTCGCGCTTGGACCCGGTTCTGTCCTTGAAGACAAGGAGAACTGTGAGCAGCAATTTCCAAGCTCGTGCCTCAGATGGAAAGCTGACAGGAATGGAGTTCTGGAAGCCACTGCACTTTTGTCTGGGTTGAGCCTGAAGTCGGTGCTTTCTGGAGGCATTTCTTTGTAGCTGCATTTACAATTAGCACATTGAAAAAGGGGGCTAGAAGGGAAGGCTACACACTGTGGGAATCGGAGAAACTCCCGAATGCCACTCATTGCATTTTTTCCCAAGGAATCTCAGGAACACATGAAGCACAGGTGGCAACGTGACGGAGGGGAGGGTGAGTGTAAGGGGGGTGATAATTGATGGGGGCCGGGAGTCCAGACCGCAGCTGTCCCCAGGTGCACCCAACCGCATCTGTTCTTCCGCGAGGTACTAGGCGGTAGCAGGTTTTGGATTATTTAAGCAGGGGAAAACAAATCAGGAAAGTTAACAAAGCTCTTGGAGGAGGAAGGTGAGGAGGTGTGATTGCCACATCTGAAGAAGGAAGCTTTCAGGAAGGGAATAAATTGCATTGGGGTTGGGGGGGTTGGCAGCTAGTATCAGAGACACCTCCCTTCGCATCACCTGTGAACTTCGTGGTTCTGAAAAAGGTGTGCAGGTGGAGGGGGAGGACTCTGTGGCTCCACACTGTCCCGCTCTTTTGAGCAGGTGTTGGATTTCATCATGTAGTGAATTTGTGTGAAACGTGGACGGGGATGACAAAATTGAGATCAAATTGTACCCTTCCTATCTTCATCATTCTGATTCCTCCCCCCGCCCCCACCCCGCATCGTTATTGGGACTACAGGAAGGAAATAGAACTATCTGCAGCTACCAGGAACATTCTCCCAAGCCAGTGTTCCCCCAAGTCTCCCTGATGCAATGATATTGGTAAAAGAAATAAATTCATTTACTGGATGTGATACTTAATGCAGGCCTGAGTCTGGAGTCCCACTGTCTGTCCTGAGTCAATGAGGAGGAAGGCCAAATTGACAACATTGGAATGATGGGAAACCCAGGCCATTTGTCATCCACAATTCAGATCATATGATATATTTGGAGATTTCTCCTGACATGGTTCATATTGGAAAAATTTTGAAAGGTCTCCACGACATAATAGTAAAATCTGACTGTGAGAAAAGCTGGTTATTTTTCTCTTTTTTCTTTTTCCTATGTATATATAACTTTTCAAAGGCGGTGTTAAGGGTTTACCTGCTTTGATTTATGGGAATATAAAGACATTGTAAGAGAGGTTAGGTCAGAGTATAATTGGAAGTTTTCTTACTGTCTCATGATGTTTCCTACATTAAGTGACTGTGGCAGATAATTTTTTTTTCATGGAGTAAGTGGCTAGCTATTCACAGGGAGGGGTGCTGAAGGAGAGGCATGGCAAAGCCATGGAGAGGGTACTCTCTGCACCTTAAAAGTGTATGATGAAGGATAAAGTGTCCTGGAGGCTGAACAAATTACCACGAAGGGCAAATTCCTCAGGAACTCCTAAAGAATTCTGGTAACTATTTACTCTGATATTTGGGTTTGAGTTACTTTTATTCTTCTGCATTGTGAAAAGTATATCAGGTGGTATATTTAGCACATCCAATAAACACTTCTTTAGCTGTATAGAGCAAAAATTAAGGGTTTTATTTCAAGAGGAATGAGAACAAAGCAAGTACATTCAGTCTGTGGAATGCTTTGGAATAAGCATATTGACTTTAGGTCAAGAAACAACACTTTTGTTATCAGCGATGTAACCCAGGCAGTTTTGAACACTTGTACCAATGTTTAAATGGCATTCATGATTGATGCTTTGGTGAACTTACTGAGTCCATCAGAGAGCATGCTTTCTGCTGCAAGTAACAGAATATGCTATTAAAAGTGGATTCAATAAAGAGAAGAATTTATGTGCTCGAAAACAGGAGCATTGGAAGTAGATAATTCCAGGATTTATTAAATCGGTGGTGCAGACATGATACTAATGACCCAGGTTCTATCTGTCCATTCCCTACCTTCAGCTGGTTGGCATTTTCCCCTCAGTTTGTTTCCTCAAGGAAACAGGGTGGTCCCTGTGGTCTTAGATGTTACATTCTTATATGACCACGAAGAGAGACAGATAAGAGGCAATTTCTCCTTAAGTGTCTTCTTTACCAAGAAGGAAAACTTCTTTTTTTTTTTTTCAGAAGCTCTTTTTTTTTTTTTTTAAGATTTTATTTTTGGTCAGAGAGAGAGAAAGAGGAAGAGAGAGTGTGAGAGCACAGCAGGGGGAATGGCAGGCAGAGGGAGAAGAAGGCCACCCGTTGAGCAAGGAGCCTAATGCAGGACTCAATCCCTGGACCCTGGGATCATGACCTGAGCTGAAGGCAGGCACTTAACTGACTGAGCCACCTAGGTGTCCCTTTTCAGAAGCTCCTTCGAAGATATTCCTTAGAGTCTCATTGGCCTTAGCCAATCACTTACAAGAGGAATAGAGTTATTGAAAATAGCTGACACTATTCAAGACATTGTGCATATTAAATTTTGACATAGCTGTTTTCATCCTGGGACACTTCTATATGCCATATCCATACTTCCTGATCCAAAGAGAAGAAATTTAAAAGTTAATTATTATTTAATAATAAAAAGATGTTTTTTAAAAGATAGAAAAAACTGTCTAGTATTATGCACATGTAACAGCAGCACTGTGTTAAACTTTAAGCTCCATATAAAAATAGGAAATTTATCTTGTACAGTGTATCTCCAGTACATGGAATAGTGCCTGACAAGTACTAAAAGCTCAATCAGCATTTGTTGAAGAAATAAATCCTTGCTCCATATCTATTCCAGAATCCCACTGGGTCCCCCACTCCTGTCCTGATTCTCTCACCCACGAACTTCCCTCCAAAAGTCCTAGTACATTTCTCAGCCCATACCTGAGCCTTGTCCATTCCTTACTCCATCACTGACACCCTGCCCATTTCTCTACCCAGCTCCAGTGTAACCTCACTACCTCTCCAAGACTTTTCTATTTATTTCCAAGAGCTGTTGATAGTATCACAGGTGTCCATGAATATTTCTTGCACCTGTTAAACTCTACCTCCCTTATAGATATGTCACCTATGAAGCTGTTTGGGAGAGATACCCTGATGAAGGCCACGGAAGCTGGTATTTCCCCTTCCAACAAAAAAAATCACGAATGCTTGTACCAAGGGGGCTATGTCCCAGCTTTCAGATCTCAGACTTGTCCAAGTGGGGTTAAATTTTCAGTGGTCCTCGCAACCTTGGGATCACATTGTGCTCTTGCCAGAAAAACAAAGAAGGCTCCCATTCTCATGGTGGCCCAGTTTCTCATATAAGCAGCAAATAGTGATTCTTCCATTTATTGTCTTCTGGTGTTCTTCATTTTCTTCCCTTGAGACACGGAGCCACGGCCTAAGTCTCTGGGGCCAAGGACTGCCCTTTTAATCACAGGTCACTATCTGTCCACCCTCTTTTCTCATCTCCTAACGTACAGCTGCATGAATTTGAGGCAGGCTCAGCTGGGAACACCAACAACACATTTAGGGTTTTTCCTTTTCTCCCTTCCTGAAAGAACTTCAGTGCTTCCTGCAGAAGTGCAGAGACTGTAACAGGTTCAAGGTATCAGAAGCACCTGCGGAAAGGACTCAATCCCTAACTGTTTTGATAGCTCTTTCATTCCATGGTTTTCTGATTTGTTAATTTGTGAGCCACGCTGAGTGCCAGTATGGGTGCTGTGAGTGCCCTATACACATTCTTGCAGGATTTTTCTCTACAGGCTCCCAAAGCTGCTTATGCAAGCACTTTGAGCTCTCTTTGGAGGGCCCTTCTTCTGGTCCCTGGGGGATGGGTGGCCCAGCCATAGGGCAAATTGGAGACTTAGTGTCCCTAGAAGCAGTTCTCAACAGGCACACAAGGAGTTAGCAGATAGTATCCGACCACTGAGGACCCTCAGTTGGGAAAAGTCTGAGGTATGTCCCAGACTAGTTCCCACAGGTCCCCAGAAGCATTCTCAGTTGTCCACAGAGATTATCTCCTTGAAATGCACATTTTACCAACTTCTATTTTTTTTTTCCCCTTTGAGTAGGGGGGGAGGGGCAGCAAGAGAGGGAGGGAGAGAATCTTGAGCAGGATCTACAGTGTGGAGCCTGTCACAGGGCTCGATCCCACGACTCTGAGATCATGACCTGAGCTAAAATCAAGAGCCAGATGCTTAACTGACTGAGCCATCCAGGGCGCCCCCTGTCTCTGTTTGTCTCACTTCCCCCTACCTACCCTTTCTAGAGTTTTCTGGGATCATGTTCCAAATATTCTACTTGCACTCAACTCCTTATGTCAGAGTCTTGTTCTGGAGGAACTAAATCAAGAGAGTATTAAGACTACTTGGATTAACTTAAAAAACCCTCACTGTCAAATGTACTTAGATTGAGATTGGAGTTGTATTCCCATTAGGGACCAAATTCAAGGGAATTCAGAGGAGTATAATTTCTCTGTGTTAGTTTCAGTAAAGGGCATGAGATATTTTGGAGACCAAAAAAAAAAAAAAAAAAAAAAGACAATGCGAATGTGAAGATTTCCAAGAATAATACCTTGAGTTTTTGTGACATTTTCTCCCTTGTTTATAAGACATATTCCTACAATATAAATGTACAGGAGGTTTTCTTTAAAAATTTTGACTTTCTTATGTAGTGCTTCTGTTGTTGACAGTAACTCCAACTGCCTCTTGTTTGGTACTGAAGTTCATACAACAGACTATGAGCCAAAGTTAGTGATTAACTGTTTTGAAAGAATCTCCCAAAATACACTTGTTTGTAATATGTCTTGCTTTTGTGTCTCAGGTGTAAAATAATTGGCATTTCATGCCCAATTTGCCTTTTGCAAGCGATATGTTATGTACAGTGGGACTTCGGTGTCTTTGTAGGACTCATATTTGGAGTTAGTGGTTCAGGGTATTGCCATAGTCCTGGTTTCCCTGGAGGAGAGCCTTCTTGTTTGCCATCTCTACTTTCCTCCAGGTCATCGTGAAAATGCCCGATTTTCCTTCTGAAGTAGGTTGATTCCATTTTAAATGTAACAATTCATGAACTGTATTTTACCTTCTCTCTGAGTAACATTCTCTGATAGGAACCTCAACTGTATTTTCCCTTTTGCGGAAATATAATGACATCCTTAAACAATTCTAAGTGGTTTGAAGAAGTTAACTCCATTGCTTTCTTTTTGATGGTAGAAGTTGGAGACCAAAGCAGCTTCTTTTGACACACTCAGCTTGCTGTGCCTTTATTAGTGTATATGTAACTATATTAAAAATCAATATGTAGGGGCACCTGGGTGGCTCAGTGGGTTAAAGCCTCTGCCTTCAGCTCAGGTCATGATCCCAGGAACCCCGCATTGGGCTCTCTGCTCAGCAGGGGGGCCTGCTTCCTCCTCTCTCTCTCTGCCTGCCTCTCTGCCAGTTGTGATCTCCGTCTGTCAAATAAATAAATAAAATCTTTTAAAAAAATCAATATGTATTTAAAAATTATTTTAAATGAGAAAATGTACATGACAGCCACCCCAGTTATATACTTGACTCTTGAACATTAACCTATTCCTGGCTGGGGGAATGAACTTGCTGAGATCACCTTGCCTCAAACACCTAGACCTTTGACTTGTAGAACACCCAGTGTCCCCTTTTGGGCACCTCAGTTGTCATATTTGTGTCAGGTATGGAGTTCTTATTTTTCTGAATCTGTTCATTTTAGTGGCTTCTCTGGTCTATCTTCTTGGACTATTGCTAGAGTGACCTTAATCCAGGCAGATACAGGACTCAGTGTCTATCCTTGGTCCTAAGTCACCCCACACCCCACCCATATCACTGCTCCTTAAAACATTCCCTTTGCTGTGTGTGGCTGGCTTTATTGACGATTCAGGGCAATAGAGGACCTCTGTCTCCCAGAACCACGATCAGTTGCTATTAGCTTTTCAGCTATCCTCATACATATGTGTAATTTCGATAATCCCCCTCTCCTGTGTATTTCAGTGATCACAGCTCCCTGCACGACACTCTGTAATCGAGCTGTTGACCTGCTTTCCTGCTCCTTTCTCCCTTCTCATCAATCTCAGCAAAACAAGATCACATTTACTTCAGTTTATTCGGGTGAGGAATTCAGCTGAGCTTCTGCTCTTCACTCCATTCCTGGGCGTCTTTTCACACCTAAATGGCCTGTTAAGGGATTTTCCTAAATAGACATAGTTTCTTCCCTAAGAGGAATTCTAGTGCCAGCTCTTAAGATATTAACTGATGTTCCTTTTACCCTGTTATACTGTACCGTATCAAGAGCTCTGTTAACTGGTCTTCTCACATTCTGCTCTGCTCCAAACCAGTCTCCCTGGCTTTTTTATAGGTAACCTTATCATGCCACTGATCCTCTATTGAAAACCTTCTCATTGTTCTTTGCTCTATTGTTCAAAGCTTCCTTCATGGTGTTGTCTGGGAGAGGGAGCAGCAGCTTCAGCAAAATCTTCCCACAGAACCACCTCCCTGGAGAAAAAAAAAAAAACAAAAACCTTCATCTATAGTAAAGCAGCAACAAGTGGAGACATACTGCTCTAGGGAAAACTCATTGCCACTGAGGGAAGAGAAAAGAAAGATCCTTCTGCTTTTGGGGGTGGGGCATGCCTGTCAGCCCCAGAATATAGCTGGGGGAGGGGTAGGGCAGGAGAATGTGTGAACTGACCTCACCACACCAGACCCAGGGACACTGGGCCTGCCTGGAACTGAGAATCAGTGAGCGCATCAGTCAGGTTAACAAAAGTCAAGCAACGATAACTGTCATAAACCGGGACAGCCACAAGAGTCGGATTCTCCCTGGAGGGCTGCACAAAGCGCAGACCCAGATCCAGGAAGGAAGTAGACACTGAGGAAATAACCTCTGGCAAGTCAGCGCCAGCCTAAAGAGAAGCCACCACTAGTAGAACTTGAAGTCTGAGTTATGATGAGAGTAACCACAGCAATAACAACTCTTGTCCCCAGCCCAGTCTGGAATAGGGCACACAAACCTCTGACACCAAAGGCCGAGCAGAAGGAAAGGTGTGTCCGTCTCCAAGCACAAAACATACTTACTTCAGTGTTTACTAGATAAGCAACTTTCCACAGAAATCATGAGACATATGCAAAGGCAAGTCATCATCAAGGCAATTATCAGAACCAGACTCAGATAGGACACTGACGGTGTGTTACTGGTAAAAAGACAAACACGTAGACCAGGGAACTAAATATGAAGTTTAGAGATAGACTCACAGAAGTATAGTCAGCAAACTTTTGGGCATATAATCAAAGGCAATTTAATGGAGAGAAGATGGTCTTTCTATAAATGGTGGGGAAAAGCCTGAGATCAATGTGCAGAAAAGGGAAGCTTGACACATACCTCAAACATTATGCAAAAATAACACAAAATGGGTCATTGACTTAAATGTAAGATACAACACCCTAAAGCTTCTGGAAGAAAATTAATGTGACCTTGGATTTGCAAGGTTCTTAATTATGAAATCAGAAGTACAGACTAAAAAAGAGAAAAAAAATCAATAAACTAAAGTTTATCAAAACAGTCAGTTCTTACTTTGCTAAGGACATTGTTAAGAGAATGAGAAAAAGGCCATAGACTAAAGTAAAATATTTGCAGACTACGTGTCCCATGGGACACTAGTATCCAGAATGATAAAGAAATCTAAAAACCCCACAATACAAAAACAAGCAACCCATTTTTTAAAAAGGGCAAAGATCCGAACTGACCCTTTACCAAAGAGGATATAGAGGAGGCAAACATGCATATAATAATGTGTTCATCTTCGGTAGTTTTTAGAGAAATGCAAATGAGGATCACAATGAGACGCCGTAACATTAAATAGCTAAAAGCAAATGAAAATAGCGATTCCAAATGCTGATGCAGAGCGACTGGAACTCTCCTCCCAGTGGAATGCGAAATGGTAGTTACTTTGGAAGACAGTTCAGCAGTTTCTTGTAATGTTAAGTATGCACTTGGCATATAAGTTACCAGTCCTACTTTTAGGTATTTAACCAAGTGAACTGAAAACGTATCATCACGCTGAAACATGTATGTGAATGTTTATAACAGCTTTATACATAATCACTAAAAACTGGAAACAGGCCAGATGTCCTTCAACAGAAGAATGGGTAAGTAAGTTGCAGTGTGTCCATAAAATGGAATACTACTCAGCACTGGAAAGAAATAAACTACTGATTTATGCAACAACACGAATGAATTTTAAACACATGTTCTTAAATTAAAGAAGCCAGATATAGAAGTCCATATGTTGTATGATTCCATTTATATGGCATTCTGGAAAAGGCAAAATGATAGAAATGGAAAGCAAATCAGTAGTGGGGGAGTAGAGGAGGAGTTGGCTACAAAGGAGAGCATGAGGGAATTTGGGGGGCTAAGTTCCAAATGGTATTGTGATGGTAGGTGTGTGAGTCTATGCATTTGTCAAAATTCATAGAATTGTACATCATAGAGGATGAATTTTACTTATGCAAATTTAAAAAACATAACCAGGATGACAGTGAGAGTCAAGAAGGAATACAGACCGTGATAAACAAGTACTGACCCATGTAACTTTGGAAAACCATATTTGAATGAGATGCTTTCAGGCTAAAGACCAAAAATGTGCACAAACTATTTAGTCCATTCGATAAATTGGTTGCTCACAGGGGTATGGGTCAGCCCCAGTTCTGAAACTACTTTACACATATATGAGGATTGAGCAAATAAGTGTATATACCGTAGAAAACAAATGCCATACTTCTTATCACCGGAGAAAGAAGTTTACAAAAGCAGGGGGAAGGCTAGAAAGAACCCTGTGGTTCTAAATGAGATTCAGAGATATCATAGTAAAATGTTTATTTTATTTTAGTTTAATTATTAAAGTGTTAATTTTTATTTTTAAAATATTACATTGTTCAATATTAAACATGTTTTAATTTTAATTTATTAAATTTGTTTATTAAAATGTTTATTTTAATATGTATACAGTTAGATACAAAAATAAATGTAGATAAATAGACGTGTGTGTGTGTATTCATTGGTTGGTATGCATACATAGATTCCCTGAGAGGGCCTACTAGCAGCAATAGCCCAGTAGCAAGAAATGTACTTAGCACCCAGAACTTGGTTTCTAAATACCATTCTCCAGTAAAAGATCTCTTTAAAGAAAGACCAGAGGTAGTGAAAATATGAGACAAATCATCTTATGGTCTCAAGAAATAAGGAAGTGAGAAAAAAAAAAGTCAAAATGATACAGGAAACAGCAAACTTAAAGATCTCCCAATGGTCAAAGCTACGATAATTTGAAAAACAAAAATAAATATAGTATGGTTTTAATATAAAATAAAATAAATAAAAATGGTAAAATATACATTGAAGAGTCCATGCATATATAAGTAAGTAAGATATGACACTTCTTCCTTACAGAGAAATTCCCATTAATAAATATAGACAAGATGAGGGAAAGAGAAAAATACCACAAAAACATTATAGTAAAAATTGCTGCAGGCAAGGTATACTGATGAATGCTTAAATTAGTGGGCAAAAGTTTAAGGAGAAACTTTTGTATCACCACAAATTATATCTCCAAAGTATTTATTAATTACTGTGCTGGTTGTAATCATATGCCCATGAGTTCTCAGATATATCTCCCTCCAAAAAGTGGAGCTCATTTCTTCTCCCTTTCAGGTGAGGAGTGGACCTAGTAACTCCCTTCTAATTAATAGAGTAGGGAAAGGGAAAATGGTAACTCCACATTGGAGAAACCTGGAAGAAAACTATCTTAACCAAGTCATCATGGTTAACACCACCAATAACAAAACATATTGATATCGTGTACCTCCTGATAAGATGCACTGAGAAGGCACCTCGCCTCTGGTATTCTTCCCCCAATCTTATCATCTGAGTTTATCATCTCAGAGAAAACATTAGACAGATCCAAATTCAGTGACAGTCTACAAATTATCTCACCAGCATTTTTTGAAAGGTCAAGATCATGGAAGAGAGGGATAAACTGAGAAACTGTCACAGACTGGGAGAGATGCAACAATTAAATACAATGTGGAATTGGATTTGAGCTTGGAATAGAAAAGGACTTTAATGGAAAGTTGGTGAAATTTAAATAAAATTTGTCATCTAGTTAATGACGTTGTACCAATGTTAATTTCCTACTTCTGACATGGTACCATGGTTGTGTAAAATGCTAACGTTAGGAAAGGTGAGGGGAAGGGTGTAGATGACAACTCTGTACTATCTGTACTATTATCTCAAAGGAAATAGCTAATTTTTCTGAGAAAGGAATGTAACTTTTTTCTTTTTTTGAAGTTTTGCACCTTACCTATCATCTAATTGTCAGCTCTTTGTTTCTTGGTCCTCAGAATGAGCTTCAAAATGGCTACAATGGGCTATTTTCTTTTTCCCAGAGAACATTGATCCTGCACTTTGGATAATCTTCACAGCAGTGGAATAATAACAATGGCAGTTTACATTTATTAAGTGCTTACTACATACCAGGCACTCTGCTGAATACTTTACATAGATATCCACTCATCGCATAGTCACACTAGTCCTATGAAGACACTGTGGCCAAAATTATAGATGTGGAAACTGAGGCAAAGAGAAGTTCTGCCCAAGGCGAGATGATTGGATGTCGAGAAAAATAGGATTCAAACCACTTAAGATCCTGGCTCCACAACCAGTGTTAATTATGATAATAATTCAAGTAATTAATATGTGCTACAGCATCAACTAATTAAGAATGCTGTTTTGTCGAGCTGCCTGTGAGGTGGTCATTTTTATCGTCTTATTTTATCGATGGGGAAACTGGATTTTGAAGAGTAAGCACAGTGCTAGGATCCAGATTCAGTGAACCCAAGACTTCCCTCTTCCCTCCAGTTTAGTCTGCCTCGCAATCTTTACAAAGATGAGTGTAGTTTTTTATTCTTGCTACTGCTAAAACTCATGGGCTACATCATATACATTTTTCAAAAAAAATGATAAAAACTCTTTTCTGATGTTCACTCTGATTTTAAATTATTTTAGAAGCAAAGTGATTTAAAATTGTTCCTTGTTCAGTACTATGCGCTTGAGGATGCAGCTGTGGGAACATCACTGGGTCCCAGGACATGATGGCAAGTGTCTCACAGGGTATTTCACATCATGACGCCATCTAAAAACTCCCTTCCTACCCGCCTGTGTTGCAGGCAGTTTTTTAAATCAATATAAACAGTTAGTAGTCTTTATATCATAGGGTCTTCCTTTCAGCAACCAAACAGCAGAAGCCATCTAGCAGAGGAATTTTCTTCTCACTTCTATACTCTGAAGTGAGTCTTGAGGTGAAAGTGCCATCAAATACTCTCAAAAACAAACAAACAAGTAAACCACAAACAAGAGATGGCATGAGGACACATTAAAAGTACTTTTTAGAGTTAATCAGCACAGAAACTCCTGAGGTGGCAGGATAAAGATTGGATTGCCCTTGTCACATGTTACCTTACTGTTTTCCAATGTTGAGTCCTTGAACTGAACATCAGGGAGCCATTTTGCACAGAAAGGGGATGTTATACTCAGACTACGGCTGCCATTGATCTAGCTAAATGTACCTGGAGTTTCTCATCTTTATCTCAGGAGGGGTGGCTCTGCCAGAAGATAGTTAATCCATTGCTGAATATAAGAAAACAATGGTACCATGTAACTCAGCAACAAGGTACCATAAGACCAAGGACACTGAGGGTTGATAAAACCAGACTGGAAGGCAAAGCATCATGGGAATGGGAAACAGAGTATACTTGAAAGTAGATCAACTAGCCACTGTTCACAAATAGGGCTGGATGAGAGCCCCTTTTCACTCCAAGTTCGTATTTAATACCCTCATTTATGAGTAGATAAGAGGGAAGTTGTTTTTTGGTTTTGTTTTCTTAAGATTTTATTTATTTATTTATTTTTAGAGAGAGAGTATAAGCCAGGGAGAGAGGTAGAGGGAGAAAGAAAAGCAGACCCCCTGCTGAGCAGGGAACCTGATGTGGGCTTTGATCTCAGGACTCTGGGATCATGACCTGAGTCAAAGGCAGATTCCCAACTGACAGCCATTCAAGTGCCCCGGGAGAGGGGTATTTAGATGGAGGCAACCACATATAGCGGCAATCTGTGTTTAGTCATTTAACAGATATTTACTAAACACTCACCATATATGGGGCATTATGTCAGATGCAAGAGCAGAAAGAATTGTAAGATGCAGTCTCTGAATTGGAGGAACTCATAGTCTGGTGGGGAAGGTGTACTTGAAGACAAATAATTGCAGTCCATATGGTATGTCCCAATATAAATGTTGGTCCTGCTTATCAGAAGCACCCAAGAGGGCGCCTGGGTGGCTCAGTGGGTTAAGCCACTGCCTTCGGCTCAGGTCATGATCTCAGGGTCCTGGGATCGAGTCCCGCATCGGGCTCTCTGCTCAGCGGGGAGCCTGCTTCCCTCTCTCTCTCTCTCTCTGCCTGCCTCTCTGCCTACTTGTGATCTCTCTCTGTCAAATAAATAAATAAAGTCTTAAAAAAAAAAAAAAAAAGAAGAAGCACCCAAGAGGGCCTCTGCTTGTGTGGGCCCAAGATTTTCTACAAAGATTTTTCCTCCATGGGAACAAAACAGATATTAGTGTTCAACAATATTTAGTAAGATAAATTTACATACATCTGCAAGGACGGTGCCATCTATTGTCAGACATAAAATTAATTTGAAGCACAATTAATCTGATCTTAGTGCTTATTTTTGGCTATTCAACATAATTAAGTCAGCTCTCCTGCACCATTAGTCTCCCAAATAGAGAAAGGCCTCCTGATCTACTCTCAACCCATTTTCCCAAGCTCACTCCCTAATGGCTCCTTCTGTTTCCACCTATACCAAAGTACCCATGCTCTTCAAACAGATTTTTTTTTTTTGTCCCATCCCTATGCTTTTGCATATACTGGCTCTTCTACCTGGATTGTCTTCATAAGTGCCTAGTAAAGCCCAGTCTATTCCTGTAAGTGTCCTCACAATGTTGCCTTTCCCAAAAGCAACCTACCTGGAATTAAGGTGTTTCTCTCTGAATGTCTAGAGTGCAATGCTTTTATCTCCTTTGTCTCATTATATACTTCCTTAGGTTGTAGTTATTTCTGCCACTAAATTATACATGATTTCAGATAAGGTCCATATGACTTTTTCAAGAGCCATCATGGTAGCTGGGACATTGAATGGGCTCAGCACATTTGGCAAATAAATGCATGTATGGAAAGATGATAAGAAGTTGCTAGAAAATTTGGACTTGACCCACTGAGAATAAGTCAAAAATGCTCCACAAAGAGACAAGATACATGGAAGAATTACCCAGCAAAGAAAGGGGAGTGAAGACATTAGTGGCCTTCTCAAACATCTGGTGGAACTCATAAGGGTCATGCTTCATGCACATGTAGCCTGTGAAGTCCCATAGGACTGGATATGTGGTTCATGCTCTGCTGTCGCCAGCTTGAAATTCTTAATACTTTTTAAACAAGAGATCCTGAATTTTTATTTTGCACTTGGTCCTATGCATAATGTAATTGGTCTTGGGTCCAGTTGAGGAAGCAGTTTTAAGATTCAGGAAAGTTGGTTAAAAACTAGCACACTGACCCCTATTTATAATGTGGAGGTTAAGAATCAAAGAAGTCAAGGTGATCTGTATTTTGTCCCTGCAGAGGTCACAAGGATATTATTGCCATTTCTATTAGTATTTCTTTTTTACTTTCTTTCTTCCCTGGGTCCTTTTTTTCCCCAGGAAGAATGCTGTGCCTCCAGCTAGCTAGGGACAAATGGATGTAAGATGCTAAATGAATTTGCTAGGGCTGGTATAAGGAAGTACCACAGACTAGGTGGCTTAAACAACAGAAATGTCTTGTCTCACAATTCAGGAGGCTGGAAGTCCAAGACCAAGGCAGGGTTGAGTTCTTCTGAGGGCTGTGAGAGAATTTGTTCCATCCCTCTCTCTTTTAGTAAGTAGCCTTGGATGTTCTTTGGTTTACAGATAGTCTTCTCCCTGTTTCTTTGTATCTGTACACGTGTTTCTGTGTCTCGGCCAAATTTCCCCTTTTTGAAAGGACACCAGTCATATTGGATTAGGGCCCACCTTAATTACCTCACTTTAACTTGATTACCCCTGTAAACACTCAACTTTCAAAAAAGGTCATATTCTGAGATTCTGGAGGCTAAAATTGTTATACCATTTTTTTTCCCAGTGGTAGGGGGCACAATTCAATCCATAACAGGTGGTTCTCTTTTATACAGAATTATTATTTTTTTTATTAAATTCTCTTTTGAATAAGATTGAATTAATTCTGTCATTTTTCTGTGGTATTATAAGGGAACTATGACCTCTCTATTCTTTTCCCTTAGAATTTTACTATTCAGAGGAAATTAAAATTTCACTTTCTCTCACCACATACAGGGTATCATTAGGATGTTTTCCCACAATGACCCTCACTCTCCTGCCAACACGTAATTTATACATCAGGTTGACTCCCTGTCACCTATGGTTTAACCACTGAAGACACAGCCTTCTCAACAGGCAAGGGATCCCGTAAGTAACTTAATACAATGCCTTTATTTTACTACTCAAGAAATCCAAGTCCAAGAGGTTAAAATAATTTGTTGTAGAGCACTCAGCTCATCAAGGGTAGAAGGGGAATCAAAGCCATATCATTTAATTCTGAATATAGGAGCTTTTTAGTATACCACTATTTTTGTCTATGCAAGTAAATATCCTAAAATCTTGATGTAGACAAGTCCTCAGACACACACCACTTATATTCCCTCAGCAATGTTTACAACAAAGGTTATAAATGCTTAAATGCTTACAGGAATCAGACAGATCATGCAAATGAATCAACCAGGTCCTGTGTCAGTGACAAGGGACTCGTGGCAAATTGAACGCAGGCCTTATCTATGAAAGGAGAAGAGGAGCAACCACTTCTCAGCCCAGCCACTTACTGCCCCGTGGAAACAATGTGCTTACTTTTCCAGACCTTCTTTTTTGTTGTTGTTGTTTTGTTTTATTTTATTTTTTTATTTCTTTTCAGCGTAACAGTATTCATTGTTTTTTCACCACACTAGACCTTTTTAAAAAAAAAAAAATTATTTGGGGCGCCTGGGTGGCTCAGTGGGTTAAAGCCTCTGCCTTCGGCTCAGGTCATGATCCCAGGGTCCTGGGATCGAGCCCCACATCGGGTTCTCTGCTCAGCAGATAGCCTGCTTCCCTCTTTCTCTCTGCCTGCCTCTCTGCCTACTTGTGATCTCTGTCAAATAAATAAATTAAAAAAAATTATTTTATTTTATTTGACAGACGGAGATCACAAGGAGGCAGAAAGGCAGGCAGAAAGGCAGGCAGAGAGAGAGGAAGGGAAGCAGGCTATCTGCGGAGCAGAGAGCCCGATGCGGGGCTCGATTGCAGCATAGAGACCTGAACCGAAGGCAGAGGCTTTAACCCACTGAGCCACCCAGGCGCCCCTTTTCCAGACCTTCTGTTACTTAAAGGAAACCTAAGAATCTGAATTTTATTTAGGATTTTCCATCTTTTAATTATGGACCAAAAAGAAACAAATTTGAAGAAGCACTGTTTAAGCCACGTAAAATCTGTCGGGGGCCTGGCCAATGGCAAGAGTTCGATTCTCATCTTCTCTCTTTTTGCTCACCTGTCATCCCTTTACTCTTCGCATGTTGCTTAATTTAAAAGCAGAGAGGCATCCTTAGAAACATGGAATCACCTTTGCCAATACGTAGTCAAGGCTTCCTGTTGGATTTCCCCAAGTTTTCTTTTAAGACTTTCTATGCCACACGTCCAAATGCCGTTGCTAATTTTCAGGGTTGGTTATAACAGTATCAAAGTTTGTATAATTAGTCACCCCTGGGACTGGATGATTTGCAACTTAGTGTTTGAATTTCACACAACATTAGAAAGGCTTTGTGAGAAGGACTTACACGTCCCAGTGTAGATGATGGCTGAAGAAGTGGAGGTGAACTTTGGGTCCAAAAGTTTGAGGGCATAGGGGCTGTCTAATTCTTCGTGTACCATTGTTTGTACAGGTGGTTTCCGGTGAAAAAGTGACAGCGCCAACCTCAAACTTCATGTACATATCTTTCTCTTAATTCTCCAGGGCAAGGTGAAATTTTCGTGGGTTTTTTTTTTTTTTTAATATCTAATTTTACTGGTTGAGACAGAGAATAAACCTGTTTATTCCTGTGAAGAGCAAGTCACTCATTCATTCCAACACAAAAGCTTGTCAGTTTTATGTTCATTCAATGACCCCTTTACTTCTGTTGGATTTTCTACCTATATAAAACCAAGCCTTTCAGGGTTGTCCTTGAGGGTCCTGAAGATGGTGTGAGGGGTCTTTTCCATAATGGAAAGTGTGACTCTCAACCTTGGGCACACGGAATCTAAACAAAGGTGCCATTCCTTAGGCAACTTACGATTGATTGTTTTCCTGTCTTTCTTTTCCCCTATTAGGCACGCCGGCACTCTGGTGGCGTTTTCATTCTTCACAGTGCAGAAATTGTGTGGAAGACAATAGGCTTGTTTCTAATTTGGTGTTTCTGAAAGCTTGGCAAAATAGAAATAAGTCTGTATTCAAAAGTTGAAAAAGAGCATGTAAATAGCAATAACCGAAATTTGTGATTAAACAATTAACAAAAAAGAACCCTATGAAGTCATTAAAAGTATAAAGAGGGAGGCGCTTCCTGCTTCATCATTACTGGGTTTGAACGGTTATTATTTAACATTGACTGAGCACTAGCCACGTGGGCATCGTTCTTTCAACTGCAGAGTTGAAAATAGTCACTTCCCAGTGGCATTCTCATTGGCATTTCCTCCCAGCAAGAGAACCTGGAGAAGTTTTAGGTAGCCTTCCCTAAAGAGACAAGGAAAGGAAACAAGGTAACAGAATCTAGGCAACACGATTTTCCGGGACTATGGCGAGGAGAACATGGGCTATGGAACAAAACAAAGAAACTTGAACTTGGATCTAGTCTTTCTTCTGCTTACCTCTGGGAGCATGGGCAGGTCACTTCATTCCTCTCAGCCTTACTTTCTTCATCTATTAAATGGGAGTATGATTACATTTCTCACAGAGTTTTTGTGGGAATGTAGTCCATGTAAAGTCAAAGAACATTCTAAATACTCAGGAAAAATAGTCCTTTTATTATGAATATTGCTACTAGCTGTCTCCATTTATAACCATCTCATTGTTTTGTAATATTGATTAATTCTAAGGATATTTAAATGTCATAAAGAATTTGAGAAAAAGGAATTTAAAGGGATCAGGGAAAAGTATACCAGTCAGTTAGGATTATGTTATTTCATTTGGCTTTAAGCCAAGCAAATGTTCGGCTGCCAGTTAAAAATGTACCACCTGCCTTCACCCTCACTTTAATATATTCTTTAAAGTAGCATGGTGGAAGATATCCAGCTATACTCAGAGCACACCTTTTAATTTGCAGTGTTTAGCATCCAGGTTCTAGAAGGAATCCTACTTTTGGGCCTATAAACAATGAAAGAATTTTGAGGCTTGCACTCAACATGTTTAAAGGGAACACTCCTGTAGACAAATATATTTGTAATATATTTTGCTTGGGATTTTTCTCTGTTCATGTAGAGAGATATTATTCTCCCCTAAGAATAATAACAGATGCGAGTCAAAGATTACGTGAGAATGGCTTAGTGGAGATAAGGGTATTTTCACTTGTGAGAGATGAACCAAGTTAGAGGAGAGCAGAGAACAAAAGCGCTCTCTGACGAGAGGGAATATATTTAATGACCTAATGCAAATATCATACTCTTTGGAAAGTGCTTGATATTACGAGTATCATTTTGTAGTGTGCACTTCTCTCAGCACATTTGCTATTTTATTTTAATTCACATGATTAGCACTAGAAGTGGAGAGTGTTATGGATAAGAAATTATATGAACACGTGGAAGATGGGACCGTAGTGATCAGGACAAAGCTGAGGGAGCAGGCGTGTCGGGTACCCCAAAGAAAGGCATAAATGCCCCATTCTCATTAAAGGAACACAGCAGACAGTCCAGTAGAGTTCAAACAGGCAAGAAAATGGAATGTGGCAACTTCCCGCAAATAAATAGAATTAAAAAAAAATTAAAATGTCTACTACCGTGCTTCTTTGCACATGGTAGACACTCAATAGAGGAAAATGTACTGTTACTGGCCGGTTCTCTTTCAGGAAGTATGGCATTATAATATACATATTAGAGACTCCAACATTCCTCCAGTTGAGTACCTATTACACAACATGAACATTCTGATGAAAACCTTTTCACTTGCATCATAGCACTTAATAATTGCTTTTTGCTTCCTGGGGACTCGTCTTCCTTCGGTTCCTGTAAGAGGCATCTCTAAAGCTGGTTACACTTAGCGAGGTTTTCAGATCTCTCCTATGGCCTTCATCATTTCCCTCCTAAAGTCAAGTCCAGCCACGGTGTGTCTGGCTGTCTAAAGAAAACCAAACCAAATAAAAAACACACACACGTGCACAAAGGAAAAAAAAAACACACAAACCCAAGACGCTACTTCAAAACCAAACTCTAGTGATGTGAGAGAGCCTGAGGAACATCAGGGTTAGATATGGTCTGCCATGGCCTTTGCGTGTTCTTCCCATGACAGCTGTTCCTTTCCACCGCCCCCCACCCCGCCACACTTTAATCTCCAACTGTTTTTCTTCATCTTTCTTGACAAAATCTAGTTTGCCCAACAGTGGAGTGTGGCCTGAAGAATCTGCTTTTTTTTTTTTTTTTAAGATTTTATTTATTTATTTGACAGAGAGGTACACAGCTACAGAGGAAACACAAACAGGGGGAGTGGGAAAGGGGAAGCAGGTCTCTTGCCCAGCAGGGAGCCCGAGGCAGGGCTCAATCCCAGAACCCTGGGATCATGACCCAAGGTGAAGGCAGACGCCCAACAACTGAGCCACCCAGGCACCCCCAAAATGTGCATTTTTAACAAGCTTCCAGGTGGTGCAGATCTGCTAGTTCATAGATCGCATTTGGAATAGAAGGAACCAAGAGGTTCTTTTATTTGGGGATACATTTAAATGGTAAGTTCTTAAGACTGGATGACTCAGAGGCATAATCAGTGGTTCTGGCTATTGAACCTCTGTTATTTGTAGCATGAACCATAACAGAGGCATTTTATTATTAAAAATAAATTTAAATAAAGTTAAATAAATTTTAATAAATTTATTATTAAAAGGTTTTTTAAAGGTAGTCATTTATACGTGTGTGTGTGTGTGTGTATACCTTAAAAGGAATATATATATATATTCCTTCCTTTTAAGGAGGTGAAAGTTTTAAATTACCCTTTGTTTTGTTGTCTTTCTCAGTCCTTTTCCAAAATATAAGTTCAAGATGACAACAACAAAGTTTTATAACTCAGCCATCAGTTGTTACGAATAGATTTTCTATCCCAGGCTTATGAACCATATTGCTAATTGACAATTAAGAATGATGTGCATCTATTGGACTAGTTTTAATTAATTCTTTCCCTTGGCTGATCAGTAAGTTTCGGGAGTGAGCACAAATGTTGATTTGGAGGGCTGAAGAATGTGTTTATAGGTCTGATTGATAAAGTGGAAGGTCATCACACCCAAAGGATATTTGTGCCCATTTTGGGGAGAATTGTAAAGGAGCGTATTATTGTGGGATAGATAATGGTGGGTTCCTTCTACACTTAGCAATTTCATAGCAATGATACAGCTGTGTACTATGGGAAACCACCCAAACACTTGGCAGAAATAGAATACCAATGGTTCATTTCTAATTAAGTTTATTTTTTTTTTTCTTGGTGTGTGTATGGCCTTCTTTCAGGTTTGAGTTCTTTCTGTGATACAGAGATGAATGCAGGCAAAATAGAAAGTCTGCAAACAAAAGCTATTTTTAACGTTCCAGATTCATTTTTAAAAATCTTTTTCTTCCTTCTTTTCCAACATCCCCTCATATCAGGTACCTATTGCTTATCTCTCTCCCTCTTATCTTGTATGCAAGATTCTTAGGGAATAATCTAATATCTAATATCTAATATCAGCTATTGGAACTATAAATATAAACTAATGTTGCTTTTCCAAAACATATTTATGTTTAAATTCTTTCTTATCATCTTAAATTGGAAAATGACATACCAATTATTAGAAAATTAGGTGTTAACGAACTGACAGGACCAGAGGGACATTGTAGAGCTTCCAGTTTAAGCACAAAGTGAAAGTGGGATTAAGATTTATTTGAAGACTAAACTAGTCCTTCCGGTTGGCTTAGGAATTCTTTGGAGTTTAACTAACTTCATAATTAATAGACAACTAATCAATACAATGTGTTCCAGTTTGTCAAGGACTCTTCTTCCCCCTTCTCATAAAAAGACTTAAACTTGAGAAGGATAATTCAGATTTTAAAATGGGGTCATACCACTTTATACCTGGCACCATGTCTTCTAATTTTGTTACTTTGTGTCACTTCCTTTTATGTTCAAATGTTTTATTAGAAAATGGTTGCAGAACTGGGAAAAGAGGTTAAAGAGAGCAAAACAAACAATATGGTAGCTTTTTGTTAATTTATTTAGTTTTTCAACAAATACATACAGAGTACTTACAACTAGGTAGTGTGAGGCTATGAAGACTGTTTTTCCCCTTTGAGGGGAAAAAAACCTAATTGGTTTACTCATCTTAAAACAAATTCCTCATTAAAAAACACACAACTCCCGTTTGGACAAATGTCTGGCCACCATGTCACACAGTCCCCCAGGAGGATTTGCGTGTGCAGACCTATCTATAGAAAGTTCCCACTGGAATTGTGCAGTGCCCAAACCGCTCAGCCCTCTGAGACAGCCCTACAACACTTACTGTAGGGGCAATAAAAAAGAAGGTCTTCTTTGTCTGCAACATACTTCTCAAGATACTTTTTCTCCTTTGTTAATGTCATCGCCACATTCTGTCTCACTGAAACAAATTGACAAAAAATTCTAAATTCGTCCAATGCTCTAAAATGTTTTCTCTTTAAAGTTCATATTTTATGGATTTAGAACTTCCTATGGGGATAAAGGTAAAACAATGAGGAGGGTGTTTTGAAGTTTCTAGTGACTCTAGTTTTCTCTTATTGGAGATTTTAGGGATATTAAAAGACAGGTCTTTTCTCCTGTTTTGAATGGAACCTGTTCAATTTACCGCTCCAGACAAAAATTACACTCTAGAGTAAAATGTTTGGCCTCTCTTTATGCAAAGTTGATTTTAAAAAGAAAAGAAAAGGAAAGCAAAACAAAGCAAAGAAAAAGGACAAATTGAGCTAGTAAGGCAAAAGGCTGGGTAGATTCGGTTCAGTCACAGAAAACCTAAATATCAACGCCTTTTCATTGTGATTTCCCCCCCAAACTTTAAAAAAACAGAACAACTCCTAAGTAAAGGTGGACTGTTTCACTTGGGTCAGTGGAGATTCACAGACATCAAAGGATGCTGTGAGTAATTAGTAATATGAACACAGCCGTCACATTCTGAGATGTGTACATATCTATCCAAGCAGAGGGGAAATCTTATAATTAATTTTGAGGCTGTTATGATGTTTCAATTGATTTGGATCAGAAAAAGGAGAACAATTAAGAAGAATCAGAAAACAATATCCCTTTTAGTATTCTAAAGGGAAGAGAAAAATTAAATAGGAGTTTAATTGAAAAATTCTGATCTATATGAGGAACATGGAATGTTGTGTAAAAAGGAATCCTGACTTATTACAGGAGTACTAATACTGGGCCAACATCTTGGGCAATAAAAATCTGAATTCTAACAGCCGCACAACTTTTAATAGAGTAGGAAGAGCAGAAGCCAAAATATTAAAATTATTTCAGGTACCCACTTAACCAGAACTTTTGCTTGAATAACACCCTGACAGAATTATTCTATGGAATTGAATATTATTCCATATTAATTCCTAGTACAAAGTATGAAATATTACTATCATTTTAGTCATTCCATGAGTGCTTATGGGCTATTTTAACTTCTTCATGTGGCCTTTTAATTATGAAAACTGGAATAAGAATGCCAGTATTCATAGCCTAGATCCTTCTGAAATGCCATTAGTAACTTCTTTGCTTAGCAGAAAAAGCTTATTGATATGTTTCAGTCTAATGATATAAATTTTGAAAAATATTAATACATTCTGAAGTTTTCAAGACAATCTTGCTTATATAACAGATAAGGGTTACATGGTAGGAAAATGTGTCTTGTCTCGACGTTTATCAGTTATTCATTACCTAATTAATTGATTATTAAGTGTCTGCTATGTTTATAATCTTATTTCCTATGGATACTTAATCCATTCTTATAGAAAAATTACAAGAGTTTTCTCGTGTCCACTAGACTCATAATTCCCTTTTGAGCATGGGTTTTTCAGGGAAACCAACTGTCTTGTTCTGGAACCCCCCAAAACAATGTCTCTTAGAACTCCACTTAAATAAAAGATAGTGTGGGCAACAGAGACAAGTAAATATATATTATATCCATCAGAAGTTCTACTGCTTAACAGTTTGATTTAAGTTTCAGTTTCTTCTGATAAGGATAGTTGCATGACCTTGAATCTCTGGGAGCCAGTTTATTAGAATGATTCTTTATTAATTATCCAAGAAAACCAGTGTCAAAAGAAAATAAATGGACAAAATGTCATGTGTTGAGGAGATAACCATTTCTGGTCTCTGGTTGAATAGATTTATTGCAAGAAGGAGAAATTCCAATACCAATGAACTTGGTATTTTGGTCTTCTTGAATTCAAAGTACTCACTCTCTTGCAAGAGAGCAAAACAGGGAGACCAGACAAGATGAATAGTGGCTTCTACCCTCAAAAGTTGATGTGCTAAGTTCGGTGTATAAGACAAAGCAGTAGGGCCTGGTGAACAGTTGATATAGGGAACAACCT
This sequence comes from Martes martes, assembly GCF_963455335.1. NCBI lineage: Eukaryota > Metazoa > Chordata > Mammalia > Carnivora > Mustelidae > Martes > Martes martes. The sequence goes on from NC_137888.1 coordinate 133,559,651, forward strand.
GTTGGAATATGAAAAATGATCTCTATTTCCTTATCATGTGTTAGAATGTATCAGATAAAAAGTCCAGTCTTATTCATCCCATTTTGAAGTAGGAACATACCTTAGGATAACTGAGAGTGTTGCCTTAAAGTGCATCTTTTCCCAGCTTTTTCCCGGCCCTCTTATTTTTTTCCTCATGCCAACAAGAAAAGTCAGCTAAGACTTGTGGTGCAGTCTGGGGGGATTTCATGTGTTTTCACATAGTCTCAACAACTCTTTGACTGTAGGATGAGAAGATCTTGAGTAAGAAAAAGTCACTCCACATGAACAAGCGAGATTTGACTGATAACGCTTAGAAAACTTGAACTGTTCTTATATTTTTGTTCCATCCCCTCATCAACATCTTTTCCTTTCTAACTCAAGATTGTACTCTTTTTGGCTCCTTACCTACTATACTATACTACGGAGAGATGATGTTTAAGACCTTCCTTGAAAGTAGAGTGTAGTGTTGGGTGGCGGTCACTTATCCTGTAATCTATAAAAGACCCCTTGGACCCTTTCTTCTCTGCAAAGTAGCTGTTCTGAGAATGATGTGATTTCAACCCCATGATAGTAAGTCCCAAGCAGCATGTAGCTTAAATTGCAATCTTTTCAAAAAACAGTATGATTTTGAGGGAGGGCAAGTTTGCATTTCCTCTAATTACATAATAAAAGAGACTCTAGGTGTAAGATCTCAGGGAAACCCCCGTGTGTCTTCCCTCCAATCATCCCTTGCTTTCCTGCCCCTTCCCTAAATAACCATGTGAATATACCGCAGGGGGGCCTTCTTACCTGGTGGCCAAGGCCTCTGTCGCCTTGGCAACTAAACTTTTGAAAGATTACAAGGAAGATGTTTTCTTCAGCCCTGAAGCTGTTTGAATGTTTTCAAATGTCAGAAGAAAAGATTCTGCGGTCCCATGGGTGCTGGTGTGAACGGGGCAGGAGATAACATTTAAAAACATGTTTAGTCAGTTCTTCACCAGGTACTGACCTTCAAACATGTGTGCAACTTTTAGAAATTAAAAAAAAAAATGTAAATAGGTTGTGGAAGAGGTTTTGAATTGGAGCAGAAGAAGACTCCCCTATTTGCTGTCCTAAAAGCATTGGCTTTGGGACATCCTGCTTTACCCTCTCATTGTCAAGGCATTGGAGATTCGCTTCTATAATTGCGGGGGGTGAAAAAGGCAGAGGAAGTTGGGGCATGAAAGCAGTCACTGATTTTCATCTCGAGTGCAAAGGAAATGCAGTTTTTGACATTTCCTCTATATTTACTAGATCTTCCCTATGAGCCAACACCTATCAAATATCAGTTTGGGGGGATTATTTTTTTTTTTCGGGGGGGATTATTTTTAATTAATTCCTAATCTGGACACTGTTTTGAAACAACTTGGTCTAACAGAGATGATATTCTTTTTTTCAAAATTTCTCCAGTCCCAAGACTCTAAAACATTTTGATTTTTAATTTTTTTTTTAAGATTTTATTTATTTATTTGACAGAGAGAGAGAGATCACAAGTAGGCACGGGGGGAGGGAAGCAGCCTCCCTGTTGAGCAGAGAGCCCAATGCGGGGCTTGATCCCAGGACCCTGAGATCATGACCCAAGCCGAAGGCAGAGGCTCAAACCACTGAGCCACCCAGGCGCCCCTCTACAGCATTTTGTTTCCTCAACATAACAGCAGGTGTGGGACATGAACTCACTGTCTTCTCATAGTGATAAGGAGATAGATTCCTTGGCCTTTGTTCAGTTACCTTGTGCTTTTTCTGGGAAGGTGACCTCTGAGGTGCGACTCATTCCATTCCTGCTGGAATCTCCTGCTGAAAGAGGTACTTAATGGGTTTTGGATTGTCCAGTCTCACAGTTCCTTGATGTAATCAGAACGCAGTGGCCCCCTCTTGCTGATTCGGCATGATTTGGACACTCTTTGGTGCTGTCGATACCCCTAAGGAACAGTAATAGCTTCTACACTTCAGGCCCAAACCTGCTTTGCACCTCCTTGCCCACCACTACTGGATATCCCTGGCTTCTTTTTTCATCTGTGGTAACTCAGCCAGACTCTAAACTGACACCCACATTCTCCTCGGACCCAGGTACACACACATTTGGGTTCCATCCATGCCTGTAAAAATCAAATTTGACCCTGGAAAACGAATCTCTGACCCTCCTTTTACTTAGGCCATTCTATACCACCTAGACCTCTTTCACATGGCTGCCCCCAGGTGGGGTGAGCCAGAGGCCACATCCCAGAGTGCCAAGTGTGAATTAGGATGAAGTTCTCCTGATGTCTCTGTTCACCTCAACCTTGTTTATCACACCATCTACCCCTCAACTTCCACCCACCCACTATTGAGGGACAATCCCACACTTCTCCTTTCTTGCTTCTCTCCATAGTTGCTTCGTATCTCAGAGAAACAGGATTCACTTTCATTTTCCTGTTTTCTCTCTCTAGGCCTTTTCCTACCTCATGCTTCTCTCGAATTACACTGTCATGCTTAAGGTTTTTGTTGTTGTTGTTGTTGTTTTTAATCTCTGCATTTTTAAAAAATTAATATATAAAGTAATATTTGTTTCAGGGGTACAGGTTTGTGAATCATCAGTCTTATACAATTCACAGCACTCACCATAGCACATACCCTCCCAGCCACCCTATTCTCCACCACCCTCCCCCCGGCCCCCCAGCATCCCTCAGTTTGTTTCCTGAGATTGAGTCTCTTATGGTTTGTCTCCCTCCCTGGTCCCATCTTGTTTCATTCCCCCCACCTTCCTCCAATGTCCCCCTCCGCCCCCCGCCTCTCAAATTCCCCACATTGGAGAGATCATATGAGAATTGTCTTTCTCTGATTGACTTATTTTGCTTAGTGTCATGCTTAAGATTTAATGGTGGACAAATTATGGGAGAGCTGGGAGAGGAGTTCCATATAAGATGGAAATTTCCCAATCAAGGGTGTAAATCAGGAAATTTTTCAAATATTATATCTATTGACCGTTGTGTACAGCCAAGATTAAAACTTGAGAGCATTCTGGGAAAGGCAGCAGTGCAAGAGAGTATGAGGGAGATGAGTGCCTTAGGCAGGGTTGAAGAGAAGCAGTGTCATTGGATGGAGGAAAAAGTGAAGACAATAGGGATAAGTAGGGTTGGGGGTGTTCCACAGGACAGCAGATGGGTAGAAGAGATCTGAGGGTTTCTTTAGGACCAACTTGGAATAGTCCAAGTAGAGAAGAAAGAATATGGGAAGGAAGATGAGGTCAGAGATGAGAGAGGCTGGGTCACACATCATGTTGCAAAGGAAGAGGGTAGTGCAGGACAGGAAGGGGCAGCACAGTCAGGAGGCGGGGTCCAAGAGTACCATAAATCAGGCAGGGGTCAATGAGGTCAAGGCATAAGGAGAAATAGTTTTTAAAATAGTTTTAAAATTTAAAGTTTTAAAATTTTAAAATAAAATTTAAAATTTAAAATGTGGGAGGCATTCCCTTAAGGTAAAAATTACTTAAGGAGGGTAATTTCTTTTTTTTTTTTTTTTAAAGATTTTATTTATTTATTTGACAGAGAGAGAGACAGAGAACACAAGCAGGCAGAGAGGCAGGCAGAGAGAGAGGAGGAAGCAGGCTCCCTGCTGAGCAGGGAGCCCGATGCGGGGCTCGATCCCAGGACCCTGAGATCATGACCTGAGCCGAAGGCAGCGGCTTAACCCACTGAGCCACCCAGGCGCCCCAGGAGGGTAATTTCTTAACAAAACTTGACAGGACATGCCAATTCCAAAAATATCCCATTTATAGTCAATATTGCTTAGGGGGTCTGTCAAAAATGATTTTTTATTACCGTTATTATTTTTTTATCTCAGTCTAGGTCCCATGCACATAGGCCCATATTTGTCATCTCAATTTTGTTTCTATTTTATTTTATTTTAGAAAGAGAGAGAAATCACAAAAGGTGGGGAGGGGCAGAAAGAAAGGGGAAAGCAGACTCTGCTGAGCAGGGAGTTTGAATTGGGGCTCAATCTCAGGACCCCAATATCAGGACCTGAGCTGAAGGTAGACGTTTAACCAACTGAGCCACCCAGGCATCCCTTATCATCTCAACTTTGAAGTCCAACATCAGCAGACAATCTTACTTAAATATTGTTCAAGTGTACACTCCAATTCATTCTCAGTTAGGAAAGAAGTTTGTAAGTACCAAGTCACTTAGGTAAGTTAGTCATAGAAAAAAAAATCAAAAGGCATAAAGTATTCTGGAGGTGAGTTGTGAAGATACCGCTGTGAGAGTCTCTATTACCTTACCAGGAAAATAATGACCCATTATCAATACAGGTAATTGCTGAAGTACATTGATAGGAAAGGGATCTTAATTAAAGATTCTATTGGAAACATGTGAACTCATCCAATTTCTAGGCCACAGGGCAATAATAACCTTCCTATCTAATATGAAACATATTAGATATTATTATTTATATAATATTATTTTTATGAGCATTTATTGTTTGGAGCACTACTGTCTAATTGGGCCAAGCACAGGAGAGAAGAACATTAATGCTATTTGTTCTGTGTTTGATACAGCCTCTGAATGGGAATGTGACCACAAAGCACAGGACTATGGAAAGCCTTCATGCAACCGGACTTTAAGGATGTCATAAACAAAGACACGGAGAGGTCGTGGCTACGTCCACTGCAGGTAAACATAGTCCTTTTAATATATTTGCTCTCAGGGATTGGTGCTGACTTGGATTTTTCTTGTTATCCAAACTTATTCTCAGATTGAGTAGATTTTTTTCTAAATGTCACTGAATCTTAGAATAAAAGGTAAAAAGTGCCCATCAATGAATGGATTAAACACACACATACACACACACACACACACACACACATGCACTGAAGTATTACTCAGCCATAAAAAAAGAAGGAAAACCCATTATTTGAGACAACATGGATGGAACTGAACTTGAGGGCATTATGCTTAGTGAAATAAGCCAGCCAGAGAGAAACAAATATTGTTTATTCTCACTTATCTGCAGAATCTAAGAAAGCTGAATTCATAGAAATAGAGAGTAGAACAGTAGTTGCCAGGGGCTGGGAGGTGGGAGAAATGAGAAGATGTTGGTCAAAATACAAACTCCCAGCTATATTGTTATTATTATGCTATTATTATTAGCTCTGGGAATCTTATATACAGCATTAAATTATATTGACTATAATTAACAATACTACATTATATACTTAAAAGTTAAGAGAGTAAATTTTCATTGTTATCACCGCACGCAAAAAATGGTAATTATGTGAGAAGATGGAGGTGCTAAACTTGGGGTGATCATTTTGCAGCATGAATATATATCAAATCATCACATTGTACATCCTAAACTTATACATGTTATATGTCAATAATATCCCAATAAAGCTGAAAAAATTAAATTAAAAACATGATTTATGTAAAAAAAAGAAAGTGAAACATGGAACTTTAAATACAAGATTTAAAAAATTAAGGAGAAAACTGAAATTGTCATTAGAAGTAATAATATATAAATCCTGAACAATGTACAAATGCTTACTGCTTGTAATAAAATATGAAGTCTTAAAAAAAGGCTGGGCATAAAACTCTTTCAATTTTAGTTCACATCAATTTGTCCATGAAGTAAGATTTTCTGAATTATTTACTGAGCTTATGTCTTTGAGATGGAGGTAAAAAAGTTTCTCAATTCAAAACCATCATAGAGTAGTTGCTGTATGTTCAGTGAATAGTTCTGACTATGATTCAGGGTATTCTTAGGGGGTTTCCATGAGACAGGACAATGGATACTTCATGGTTTGGCTTTTTATATACTGGTTATTGATAGAGAAAACAAGTTCTCATCTACATATTGTTTTCACTGCATTCTTCTGTAACATGTTGTTCTCAAATGATTTGCTAAACGGTGGGCTCGGATTTATAAAACTATTGCCTATGGGACAGCAGTATCACAGTCCAACCAATGGACGTTTTGTTAAGAAATATCTTTTAGCAAAGTAATTCAACCTGTCTGTGGTTTAATGATCATACATGAGAGTTGACACAGTATTCTTTCCAAGCATTTGCTTTTACTAACTGGGAAACACAGTTGTGCACAAAAGACAGCTTCCCACTGAGCTCTCTCAGCCACCGTTGCCTTTCTCAGCATCCCTCTCCATTTGCCTGAATTTTTTACTTCTTCGTCCTCTTTTGTCCTTTGCCACTTTTGTTGACATCTGGAATTTTTTTTTTTTTTTTTTAGAGAGAGAGAGACATTAAGAGAGCCCAAGAGAATGCAAGCCGGGGGCAGGGAAGGAAAAAAAGAATCTTAGGCAAGACCCACACCCAGCTAGGAGCACGAGGTGGGGCTGGATCTCAGGACTCTGAGATCGTGATCTGAGCCCAAAACCAAAAGCCTGACGCTTAACTCACTGAGCCACCCGGGCCTCCTGGAACATTCTTTATTTAGTTTTTTGCTTGCTTGTTTTAGCTCTGCTGGTCTAGAGGGCAGAGCTGGAGTGGCAAACTGGGATTGGCAGGGTCACTACCTGCCCTTTTATTAGTGGCCTGATCTTCAGTCTAGGGCTTGAAGACTTACGATAGCCTTTTAAACAAAGCCTTGTTTAGTCCTCTCTGTCGCATGAGACAAAGGACAGAGCAGCTCTGACCATACCACAAACATTCTAAGTGGGGAGGTGATTGAGATTGAGTTTTTGCTGACAGAACCTGGGAGGTGATTCCGTTAGCAGTAGTTAATTAAGAGACTCTTGTTATTTGTGGCTAACTTTAACACTATCCATCATAAGATATTCTGATGTCAAATTCCTTTTGACTTTTCCTGATAATCCTTTAATTATTTACTAGCCTGGAGATGTTTTAGGGCATGGAAGGGTGAGGGGAAGAAGGCTGACATATCTGAACAACTGAGTAATTTATAATGGAACTAAAATATTCATAAAATGACAACTCAGATCCTTCAATTAACACCATTCATTCTATTTCCATTTCAAATAATACATTGAAGCTCTAAATATTATTTGTTTTATAGTGAATGATGCATTTCTGAGCTGAGCAGCCAAACGTGAAGTCACCATCTTTAGGCTCAGTTGCTCTCTTTCGATCTGGGGTAGGAAGTGGACTCTCAATATGCATATAAATAGTAGAAAAGAACTCAGTCTAGTGAATTTGCTTCCTAAGCCAGTGATGCTTCACTATTACCAGGAGACAGGTCACTTATTTAATTTGGTTACTTGACAACATTTTATACTGGTTTGTTAGTTTTTACCTTTTGGAGGAGGGAGGACTTGTGTGCACAGAACTGGATAAATAAAAATCTTTAGTTCATTATACATTTTATAATTGGTCTTTGTGTGGCTTGGTATGATTTAGTTATATAGTGGGTTAATTAATTATTTAAAATATGTAAGCAGTTCCTGCACGTTTCAAACAAAACAAAGCTAACCTTTGATAATAATCTATATCTTTGCTCCTCCCCCACCACTTTGTCCTCTCTCTTCCTCAATGGAGGGAAAATATGAAGTCAGATACAAATAAATGATTTGCCCAAGGTCATATACTGGGAAAGGGTAGGGATGGATTTCAAATACCAGTTCGAACCTCCTAACCATTAACTGCAAGTTTAGAAAAATAGTTTTGCCAGGGATGTTTTAAGCAAAATCTAAAAAAAAAAACAAAAAAAAACAAAAAAAAAAAAGAAAGAGAAGGAAAAAGAAAACGTCCTTCATGGAAGAGATGACACTTTATCTCTATTACATGATGCTGAGTTATCTAACACAATAGCTAGAAATGAAAAATATTTTCTGATAATCCTTTAATTATCTACTAAACTAGAGATGCCTAGTAAATGAATGTCTGTGAGTGATATGCACTTTCCACAGACATGGAATCTTAGCTATCTGTAAGGGCAATACACATAGTATAGGAAAAGGCAATAATGTATAAACCTGAACACCTATAACGCCATATATACACATGCTAGTTACATTTGTTAAGCATTCTTGAGCCATTAATCTAATATGCCTCATTTGTGCAGGCTAAACCTTCTATCACTATGTGCCACATATAATTTAAACAATTATCACCAAGTGTCCCCTTTTACATGTCTATCCAAGCAACATCATCTCCCTCAATATAGTTACCTTGGAAGACTTGGCACTTGCTCCAACAAGGCTGCCAATTTCTTGAAATGTTTTCGGAGCTTCTTTTAATTGGATTTTCACTTGCTACCATTTTAAGAGATGCCTAATAAAACCAATATGATTATTTTAATGGTCCATCTCCCCACACCTCCACCACCCAGAATAGCATCATATATTATGATTTCTGCCAGGATTTTGAGCTGCAAGCAACAGAAACTGACTCTTACAGTTGTAAGCAGAAAACTAATTTATTGATCGAAAACTGAATAGCTCATAGACTGTCTGGGAATATTAGAGAACTCAGCTTTTTAAACAGGCAGACACTAAGGACATTCATGCAGTTAGAAGCACAACCCAAATAATCTCCATGACCCAGCATCGTGAAGCATATCTGAGTGTGGGGTGTCATGGTTTGCACCTCTGACACCATGAGATGCCACTGACATTATGTATGTTGGCACTGCCCCTGTGGCCACAGATAATTCTCTCCTATTCCTGCTCCATGATCTGCCAGCTCCATATTCAAAATTCTGGTTGGGTCCATCTGATTGGCTTAATTGCACCATGATCCTGATTTTCAGAACGGGGTATAGGAGGGTCTGGCTTTATCACCGAGTTCTTTCATGTTCAGTGACTTCTCTTCCCTTTTGGGAGAGATGAAGAGAGTCTCCCAAATATTTGTCTTCTTCATCCGTATTGTAGAGTTGTTTCTGATGGCTTTCTCTCTCTCTGGCCAGAGTCTTTATTTCCCAGGTCACCTCGCATCTTGATGTGTCTCTGCAGTTGGTTCTTATGAATAAAATGGAACTGAAAATGATAGTAACATTTCTGAGCTGATGTGGTTTAGAATAGGTGTGGTTTTTTGCTTTCTCTTTCTTCTTCTGTAGATCCGGGCATTGCAGACAGTGGGGCCTCGAGAAGGAAGAAGACTGGAACTCTGAATCCAGAGCAAAAGGCTACTGAATTCCAGCCTTGAACTTCTGTGTGAATGAAAAGTAAAATTTTGAGATTTATGGAATTTGTCCATGACAGTTATAGTCATTCATTTTTTCCATGCTTCACACTTAGTTCTTATTGTTATTAACTATTGGACTGACTCATGATATAGTGATACCTTTAGGATTATTAAGGTTGTGAATAAATGTACCTCGGTAGTAGGAAGAGAATCAATTTATCTGCACTTAAAGATGGCAACCTGGAAGAAGGTATATGGCATTTATTAGAAGCAGGCTAAATGTTTCTTTTTTTTTAAATTTTTAATTTATTTTCAGTGTAACAGTATTCATTGTTTTTTCACCACACCCAGTGCTAAATGTTTCTGATCTTTTCCTGATGTGATTATCCGAGTGAGTGGTCCAGGCATAGTGAAACTCTCCCTCGTTTGTGTCCTATGCTGTGTTTAGTCCTGAGCCTCAGATGTATTTGTACCTAGGCTTTACTCTTAAAATAATTTTGAATCTTTTGTAATATATATGTATTTAAAAAAATCAAACAACCTGACATTTCCACACTTTAACTGGCATTAATAGCAAATTGCTCATGACACACCTTACAAACATGCAACATATCAGTAAGTCAGGACCCCAAGGTCAACACTTTTCTGTGAAGCATGGGTTTGAATTGAAAACTACTGGGGAAAAAGGATAGGGTTCTTTTAGTTCTAGGAAAAAAAGGAGTTTCATACTCATGGGCGTAAACTCAGCCTATAAAAAGCTCTGTCCTTCAACACACACTTACTCTTCTCTATTACCGTGAACAAAACCTTCCTTCACCAATTCTTTGGAACCTTTTGTGACATCATAAACCTCTCATAAATCTCTCCCCGTTTTTATTTTCGTCATGTATCTCCTGCTCATAAATGGGACATGGAAGGGCCTTGTCAAGCCCCCCAGTGGCTCCAGGCCAAGCATTTTCCCCAAAGACCAATCCTATCTACACAGAATGTTCCAGCCTGCAGAGGATTCTCCTTCTGAATTTCAAATTCTAATATCACTGGCTCCACTTAATGTTTCTTGTTGGCAGGGGAAATGAGATTTTTCTCTGAGGTAATTCTAATTAAATCCACGAGCTGCATTTTACACACCCTTAGGAGATACAGAGAACACACTCTGGGGGCACTTTCCCGTGGTGTCGTCTTCCAGTTGAGTAACTGTATTGAAAAAGGTGAAACCGCTCTGAGGTTGGCCAGGAGACTGGAAGGAGTTAGTGGCCTGGTAAAATCATCTCCAGAGTAAGTCAGGTTCTTCTGATAGACAATGATGGGATTTTACTCATCATCAGAAGCCAGTAGTATGTGGCTTACATTGTATCTCACATACTGGCTGAATTATAGCCTATTAAGCCAAGGATGGGATCATGTAGACAGATCAGAGAATTTGGCTTTTGGTTCCATTCATCTCTACACCTTCCCCAATTGCTGAAAACATTCAAAACCAAACCAAACCAAACCAAACAAAAACCCTTTGTTTATATTTTGTCCTTAGCTTCTTGGAAAAGCAACTCCCAAATTTTCAGAACGCTGTTACCTAAACTGTCTTAGATTTTACAACATTGCAGACTGGGAACATTTTTTCCCCCTACAGAGGTAGTTTAAATCTTCTGAGACTGAGTCACTGCTCTCTCAGGTAAATTTGTTAAGTAACAAACCTGAAATTTATCATCAAGCATCAAGATTAAGGAATCCTTCAGGTTATAGGCTTCTCTTCTAGAAAATACAACTCATGAGAAATGAAAAGAAAAATCATGCCAGTGGCATGGATCCAGGTGAGACCTTCAAGGTCTACAACCTTGGCACTTTCACATTTTTCTTGCTCTCACAAACACCTAGATGTTACCTGTCCCCACCCTGCCAGAATCTGAACTAGGGTGGGGGACACAGAATTAGTAAGGGACATGGAAAAGTGGTGGAAGAGGGAAAAAGAGCAGGGCTGAGTTCTTACCAGCTCTGGAAATCATGGCTCTTCCCTTAATAGTATTTTTTTCGTCAGGTTTATTGAGGTCTGATTGACAAATAAAATTGTAATATATGTAAAGTACATAATGTGATGATTTGATATACACATACATCGTGGAAGGATTTCCCCCATTGAATTAATGAACACATCCATCATCTCACATATTTACCTTTTTTGTTTTTTGTTTTGTAAGAACACTTTAACTTTACTCTCTTGATAAATGTATTATACAATACCCTACAGTCAACTACTGTCACCGTGTTATGCATTAGATCCTCAGAGCTTATTCGTCTTACTAACTGAGACTTTAGACCCTTCTACCAGCCTCTCCTCATTTCTCCCCACCCCCAGCCCCTGGCAACTGTTGTTCTTCTCTCTAATTCTGTGGATCCAACTTTTTTTTCTTTTCTTTTTTTTTTTTTTTAAGATTCCCTGTGTAAGTGATACCATGCTGTCTGTCTTCTTTCATTCTTTCTTTCTTTCTTCTTCTTCTTCTTTTTTTTTTTAGATTTTTTTTATTCATTGATTTGACAGAGAGAGACACAGTGAGTGAGGGAGCACAAGCAGGGGGAATGGGAGAGGGAGAAGCAGGCTCCCTGCGGAGCAGGAAGCCCAATGTGGGGCTCCATCCCAGGACCCTGGGATCATGACCTGAGCCAAAGGCAGATGCTTAATGACTGAGCCACCCAGACACCCCTGTCTGGCTTATTTCATTTAGCAAAATGCCCTCCAGGTTCATCCATCTCATCACGGAAAGAAGGACTGCCTTCTTTTCTAAGGCTGACTAATATTCTATTATGTATATGCCCCATTTTCCTTATCCATCCATCTGTCAATGGACACTTAGGTTGTTTCCATCCCTTGGCTCTTGTGAATAATTCTGTAATAAACATGAAAGTTCAGATATCTCTTTGAAGTAGTGATTTAATTTCTTTGGGAAATATTTCCAGAAGTGGGATTGCTATATCATAGGGTAATTCTATTTTTAGTAGCTTGAGGAACTTCCATTTGTTTTCTCAGTGATTTTACCAGTTTATATTCCAATAAAAAGTGCACAAGGGTTCCCTTTTCTCCACATTTTTTGCCAATATTTCTTATCACTTTCTTTTTGATAACAGACTTCTGAACAGCTGTGAGGTGGTATCTCATTGTGTTTTTGATCTGCATTTTCCTGACGATTTGTGATATTGAACACTTTTTCTTGTACCTATTGACCATTTTGTATGTCTTCTTTGGAAAAATGTCTATTTAGTCCTTCTGTACATTTTTTAATTGGATTATTTGTTTTTTTGCTATTGAATTGTAGGAGTTTCTTACGTATTTGATATTAACACCTTATCAGATATGTGTTTTGTACGTATTTTCTCCTATTCAGTATGTTGCCTTATCATTTTGTTAATGGTTTCCTTTGCTGTGCAGAAGTCTTTTGGTGTAGTCCTGCAGTTTATTTTTGCTTTTGTTGCCTTTGCTTTTGGTGTCAAATCCAAAAAATCATTGCCAGGACCCTGTGTCCAGAAACATAGCCCCTATATTATCTTCTAGAGGTTTTAAGGTTTTAGTCTTATGTTCAAATTGTTAATGCACTTTGAGTTGATTTTTGTGTATGATGTAAGATAAGGAGTCTAGTTTCATTCTTCTGTATGTAGATGTCCAATTTTCCTACACCGTTTCCTATACCATTTATCCTTTCTCCCATTGTATATTCTTGGCTCCTTCATCAAAAATTAATTGACCGCATACGCACGGGTTTATTTCTGGGTTCTCCGTTCCATTAGTTTGTGTCTGTTTTTAGGCCAATAACATACTATTTTGGTTATTAAAGCTTTGCAATATAGTTTGAGATTAGGAAGTGTGATGCCTCCAGCTTTGTTTTTCTTTCTCAAAATTGCTTTGGCTATTTGGGTTCTTTTGTGGTTCCACCTGAATTTTATAATTGCTTTTTCTATTTCTGTGAAAAATGTCATTGGAATTTTGATAGGGGTTGCATTGATCATTTGTAGTTTGCTTTGAGTAACATGGACATTTTAACAACATTAATTCTTCCAATCCATGAGCATGGAATACCTTTCCATCTATTTATGTCTTCTTCAATTTCTTTCATCAACATGTTATAATTTTTGCATATAGATTATTCAACACCATGGCTAAATTTATTCATAAGAATTTTCACTGTTTTTGATGTTATTGAAAATAGGGTTATTTTCTCAATTTCTCTTTCCAGTAGCTTATTGTTTGTGTATAAAAATACAATTGATTTTTGTGTATTGATTAGTAGTCTGCAATTTTGCTGAATTTATTAGTTTCAGCAGTTTTTGAAGTTTTAGTGTTTTCTGTATATAATGTCATGTCATCTGCAAACAGACAAGTTTACTTCTTCCTTTCTAATTTGGATGCACTTTATTTCTTTTTCTTGCCACATTGCTCTGGCTAGGAATTCCAGTACTATGTTGAATAGGAGTGGTGAGAGGGGGCATCTTTGTCTTGGTCCTGATTGATCAGAACACCATTGAGTATAAAGTTAGCTATAGGTGTGTCAAATATGGCCTTTATTATGTTGAACTACATTCCTTCTATACCCAATTTATTGAGTGTCTGTACCATGAAATGGTGAATTTTGTCAAATGCTTTTTCTGCATCTATTGAGATGATCATATGATTTTTGTCCTTTTTTAAAATGTGGTGTATTATATTTATTAATTTGTATTATACTGAATCATCTTTGCATTTCTGAAATAAATCCCACCTTGACCATAGTATATGATTTTTTAATGTCCTGTTGAATGTGGTTAGCTAATATGTTGTTGAGGATTTTTACAACTACATTCATCAGGGCTATTGGCCTGTAATTTTATTTTCTAACAGTGTCCATGTCAGGCTTTGGAATCAAGGTAATAGAGACCTCATAAAATGAGTATGAAAGTGTTTCTTCTTCTTCTATTTTTGGAAGAGTTTGAGAAGGATTGGCATTAATTCTTCTTTAAATGTTTGGTAGGATTTATCAGTAAAGCTATCTTGTTCTGGACTTTTGTTTACTGGCAAATTTTTGATTACTGGTTCAACCTCCTTCCTACTAATTGATCTCTTTAGAGTTTCTATTTCTTCATGATTCAGTCTGGTAGGTTATATGTTTCTAGGAATTTATTCATTTTTTTTCTAGATTATCTAATTTGTTGTACAGTAGTTTGTTAATGATGCTTAGCATTTGCGTTATCAATTCTAATGTGTTGTCTTTCCTTTTTGATTTTGAGTCTTCTTTTTTTTGTAGTTGGTCTAGCTAAAGCTTTGTCAGTTTTGCTCATTCCCCCCCCCAAAAAAAACTCACTTTTATCGATCTTTACTATTGTCTTTTTAGTCTCCATTGTATTTATTTCTATTTTGATCTTTGTTATTTTCTTCCTTTTACTAACTTTGGACTTAGTTTATTCTTCTTTTTCTAGTTTGTTGAGATGTAAAGCTAAGCTGTTTGAGTTTTCTTATTTCTGAATGTAGGCACTTATCACTCTATCATTCCCTCTTAGAACTGCTTTTGCTTCATCCCGTAACTTTTGTTATGTTGCATGTCCATTTTTATTTGTTTCAAGGTATTTTTTCTTTTTCTTTTGTTTTTCTTTGACCCATTGGTTATTCAAGAGCATAAGATTTAATCTCCATATATTTGTGAATTTTCCATTTTTCTTCTTACAATTGATTTCTAGTTTCATACCATTGTGGTTAGTAAAGATCCTTGATATGATTTCAATCTTCTTAAGCTTATTAAGACTTATTTTGTGGTCTAATATATTATATATTCTGGGAATGTTTTATGTGCACTAAAGGAAAATATGTATTCAGCTGGAATACATATGGATAGATGTATACATCTATAATACAGATGGAATAGTCTGTATATAGTTGTTAGGTCCATTTGGTCTAAAACGGAGTTTGATTCTAAGGTTTCCATATTGGTTTTCTGTCCAGATGATCTATGCATTGTTGAATGTGGGGTATCTACGTTCCTTACTATTATTATTTTGTTATTTCTCTCTTCAGGCCTGTTAATATTTGCTTTATAAATTTAGGTATTCTGATATTGGGTGTATATATTTACACTTGTTGTATCCTTTTTTCTCCTTCTGGTATTTCTAAAATGCATATATTGGTCAGCTTGATGATATCACTTAAGTCCCCTAAGCTATTTTCACTCCCAGCCTTGAAGGGATGGTCTTATATAGGAGATATACCTTATCGTATAACCCTATCCTGGATCTTGGCTGTCTCTTGAAACTTTGTGATTGTTCAAGCTGCTGTCTTTGTGGTTCCTAATAGTTGGGGGTGTGCCAAGATCCATCAGTGTCTCAAAGGGAAGAATTGAAGTCAGCATTTAGATGCCAGCTGATTAGAAGCTGGATCCTCAGCCAGCAGCTGGGGAAGTTTGAAGTCAAACTCCTACCAGCAAAAAATTGGGAGTTGAGCAATTTTGTTTGCTCCTTCTGCACTGAACCTGGGTGGGGGTGGGTGGGAGATAGCCATGGCAATTGCTCACATGCCTGTTAAGAGCTGCTTCTTTGTTTGCTATAGTCCCATTAAGACTCATGAATGCAAGACCTGTTGACTTTCTGAGCTAGATAATTTGGGGGCTTATCCCTTGGGGGGCAGCCTTAAAAATTGGGACACTAGATGTGGGAGGTTCACTTCTCAGGGAGAAGCTGATAGTTAGGGGTTGCCTCCCAATTACAGGGCACTTTGCTGGGGGTGATGTATATAGCAAGAATGTGTCTCAGCCTTTCCTGAGATATGGGCATTTTCTCAGTTACCTAATATATAGAAGCCACTCAACTAGTTTCTCGATTTCTCTCAGAAGGAATTTTTCAATGTGTAGCTATATATTTGGTATGTCTGTGAGAGGAGAGAAATTTGGGAACCTTGTCATCTTGGTCCAGAGCCTCAATGGAGCCCCCTGCAACACCCAATGATGTTTTTCACCATTATATCTCATTTAATTCTCACTAGATTAAAAACTAGATTAAAAATTCCTAGGGAGGAGTAAGTAACTGTATGAACGTTTCCTTTACAAATGAAGAATCTGATGATGTCACCCTCCTCAAATGAAATCAATCCTGTGGCTCCAAAATGTGTCTGAATAAAGTTTAAACTCTCTGCAAGGCCCTTCGGGGACTTGTTCCTTGCCTTGCATTAGGTCCAATTCTTACCATTGCCCTTTCACACCATCATGTCCTGACATATTGAATTACTTAAATTTTTTCATATGTCTGTCTCCTCTGCCCCAGCTCTCTCCTCTTTGTCTCTCATTCATCTGGTGTTTTAGTTATCTCTTGCTGTGTAACAAGCCATCCCAACATTTACTGCCTCAAAATAACAATGCTTTATTATCTCTCATGATTCTGTGTATTTGCTGGGTGTTCTGCCAGTCTTGCCTGAGTATTCTCATGTGACTGTAGTCCTCAGATGGGCCAGCTGGAGCCGGAGGACCTACAATGGCTTCTCTCACATGTCTGGGGCCTTGGTAAAGATGGTTAGAAAGTTGGGATGTCTCCTTCCACATGGTCTCTTATCATTCATTCAGTCATCTAGCCCAGCTTCTTTACATATTGGCTATGTTCCAAGAAGATGGGAATGGAGACTACAGATATTGTAAAGTGTAGGCTCTAGAATTTCTGACATCATTTCCTCCATATTCTGTTGGTCAGAGAGTCACAGGGCAGCCCAGATTCAAGAGAGAAGTAGCTTCTACTGCTTGATAGGAACAGCAGCAACATCACATTGAAAATGGTATGGAGACAGACAGCCATGTTTCATTGAGGGCCACTATTTAATAACAGGTACAACAGGAACACTCTCCCTTTTACTTGGCTAATTCATATTTGTCATATGGGTCTCAGTTTGTAGGTGCTTCCTTTGGGGCTCTTTTGACCTACTGGGCTCTAATCTTTTTTATAGTCCTTATCACAGGCTCTGAAACCACCTGCTTCCCTGTGTGTCTTCTCTCTCTCTCCAGGGCATGGCATAGGGCCGGGCACCTGGGCAGAGTTAGCTAAATATTAGCTAAATGGATGAGGCTCAAAGAGTTAGGAATCTTATCCATGATAACACAGAAAATAAACTCTACAGTATTTCCTTGGAGTCTTCCCTTGGGAAAGGAAGACATTTATTATCAACTTTTAAATAATAATTGTTAATACAATGGAATGATCTTACCTTGGCTTTTAAGAATCAAGAAGTAATTTCAGGAAAGGTCCTTCTCATTGTGAGGTTTATCCTGGGGAAGATATTGCTTGCCCTGGGGATGAAAGATGGAGTAGAGTTTGCTACTCAAAGTGGGGTTTGGGGATCAGGAGCATAAGCATCAACTGGGAGCTAGCTAGCAATGCAAAGGTCAGCCCTGCCCCACATGAACTGAGTCAAGATCTGCATACTCACAAAACCTCCCAGGCAATTCTCACATACCTTAAAAGTTTAGAGGCCTTGGGTTAGAGTATAGTGCCGAGTGCTCCTTCAAACCTACTACAACCATGACCATGAAGAGGCAGTCTCAGAAGCAGCCCTACTCTTCTAACCAGGTGAGATGATATTTCTCAAGGAATTGTCACCAAATTTTCCCAGGGTGACTTGAGTTTGGCCCTCTCAGATTTTGCTTATTATAAATAAAAACAAAGCAACTGACACTCTACCTTCTGCTGAAGTTTCTCAGTGGAGACCTGATGCGGTATTTGTTACTGAAACATTGTCATAATGTTTGAGCTATTTTAAGCTTCAACTATACTTTTAAGTATTTAAATAGTAACAAAAGAATAACGTGTGTGCAGTGTAGGCGAAACCTGTATTTCTCAGAATTCTTCAATTGTGTATGGAAGTGTTTTTCATTTTAACTTTCTTTTTGTTTCTCTTTTTCATAAAAAAAAAAAGAATGAGGCTAAAGAGTGTTACTCATTATAACTAGAGAAGAAAAACACAAAACCACAGGTATGCGAAAGTATGGAAAGAGATACAAAAAAAGCTTATCTAAATTTAACCAGGATTTTATCAAGTATTCAAAAGTAATCATTTTCCATGTAACACGCATAATTCAAACCAACAGCTTCAGGTGACAATCCACTAAGTTTGGTATATTTATTATTTATTATATAATATTTTACCTTACTTTAAAAATTACTATTGGTGTTTAAAACTGTGAGGTCAAAAGTTTTTTTTATAGTTTCTGCACTAAATGGGTTGTTTTTTAGGGGTGCACGTGTGTGTTTGCATGCATGTTTGGTTTATAGGATTAACTTTCTTTGGACCCCATCTCTGTGAATAATCTCTTCAGGAACTCCATCAGCCTTACTAAGGTTTGGGTTTTCCAAGGTAGAAAGGGTCCTATCTCTTATCGGGGAATTCCTGGGGCTGGGGACAGTCCCCTACCCACTTAAAGGCTTTGCTAATTCAACAAGGAATATTGAAAGTGTCATCAAAGCCTGTACAAACACCCTATTTGCATATCTTTCTCAGTGGCATCCTGCCAATTTGCCGGAGTTGCCCATATGTTGAGCAGCTCTGTTACTCAGCATATAATGGGTTAAATGACTGACTCACAGTGCTGGTACCTAGTTGGAGAAGGGCAAAGTCAGAATAAAAAGACCAGGCTCAGGCTGTATGCGTCCCCCTTTTCTGTTACTGCTCAAGCAGCCCTTGAAATGCAAGCAATCTAGAGTGGTGATTCTCAAAGTTAAGCCAGTATCACAACCCCCTGGAAAGTTCTACTAAAGCACATATTTTTGAGTCCCACTCCCTGAGTTTCTGATTCAGGTCTGGGCTGGGCTTCAGAACTTGCGTTTCAGAACAGCATCAGATGATGCTGATGCTGTTGGTCTGAAGTCTACATTTTGAGAACAGCTTGTCTAGAATCTGGTTTACTGGCAACACCTCTCTAATGGGGCGCCTGGGTGGCTCAATTGGTTAAGCGACTGCCTTCTGCCCAGGTCATGATCCCAGAGTCCCTGGCAGGGAGTCTGCTTCTCCCTCCGACCCTTCCCCTTCTCATTCTCTCTCTCTCTCTCTCTCAAATAATTAAATAAAATCTTAAAAACAAAAACAAAAACAAAAAACAACCCTCAAATCAAGAAAGATTATTTGAAGATTGTTACTGAGACCCTCAGAGGTCTGGTTTATGTACTTTTTTTTCTGACAGGCAACATGACCATAAAAGCTATAGAAGCGTAGGGGACAGAGACTTTCCCATTGTCTGCTTGGAAGTCCCATTTCCAATCTTGATATCTTTCTCAGGTATGGCTGCTGAATCACAGAGTATTCAGATTGAGGCCCCAGTTCAAGGAACATGAATTGCAGGTGGGGTTATATATTTTGTAGAGGACCCACATGTGAGGACAGGCACACGGTCTCATCTGGAGCTCAAAAAAACTGCTTCCACTGTTTTCCATGAGTGCTTGGTTTTTCCTCGCTGCATGTTGTCCCTCTCCAGTTGGTTCACTGAGCACTTAAGGGGTTAAAGCAGTTCTTCAAGCTCTGAGTGTGAACTACACAGTGTCTTAATAATACCTCTAATACCTATGCATTTATATGAGCAGAACAAGTGAAAACCTGCCTTGCAGAAATTAGATTAAACAGTTGAAGGAGACAGTCATTTTAATAAGGAGCTTCTATATAAAAACCCTTGATACTTCATTATCTATTTATTCCTCTCAGTCACTCAATTTTATTTTATCCTTCATAATTAAAAAGGAGACAAAACCAAGTCTTTAAAAAATGATCCAATGCCACCGTGTTTTGTGTAAACAATATTGGGTGGATATAGTTTGATTTGCCTATTACTCTTTCCACCCCATCTTTATGCTTTCTTCCCGTGGGTTCTTTCACAGCTTTACGGGGGGTAGTAATAGCTTGTGATACAGATGCTATTAGAATTATGCTCACACATCGAGAATGAGACCACTGTAACATATCAAAGACAAGGCAGTCAGTCTCAACATGTTTTTTACCTTTTTTAAAAACATCTAGATAGTGTTTATTACCTTCTCTACTCCCTCAGTAGAAAATCTTTACTAATATCAGAAAGTATTAGCTACTCATTCATTCCCTCTCTCGTAAGTTCTCTCTCGTAAGTTCCTCGAACCAAATTTTCCTTTGGGGGCTCTGTTGTGAATTTCATTCAGCGTGAAGATTCTTGGAAAGCTGTGATCAATGTTGTGCAAGAGTGTCAATGTTAGAACAGTACTTATCTCTTCCCAATCCCCCCAAAGAAGATTGTGTTTATACACAATGCACACATGTTCCCCTTACATACATGAACTCATTTCATAAAACCGACACAGTTTCCAGTGACAAATAACAACCAACCAACTGTGAACACTGAACTTTCTGGCATGTGATTTTTCTTAATGAGTAATCAAGGTTTTGTCCTCTTATTGAGTTGTAAGTGTTCTTTATATATTCTGAATATAAGTCCTTTATCAGAGATATGATTTGCAAATATTTGCTTCCAGTCTGTGTCTTGTCTGTTAATCTTCCTTTTGGTGTCTCTCATAGCATAAAAGTCCTCACCAATTTTTAATGGATGTTCTTTGAAAGGATCTGTGTCACTGGATATGCAATATTACTTTCTTATTTCTCCAGCTAAACTGAATCAGGAACTACTCTATGGTCTTCTTTCCCATCATTTCTAGTACTCAGGGGGGTGCATCAAATGATTATTTTTTCCTCATTCAGCATCTACTCTGGACCAGGTTCTACATATTTATTTTTTCTAATTCTCATAGCTTTGCTACAAGGAAGGTGTTATTATTCCCATTTTGCACATATGGATCTTGGGGCTTGAAAGGTTTAGCAACTTGCCCAAAACTAAAGGGAGAAGTACCACAAGCTGTATTTGAATTCAGTTCTATGTGACTCTAGAGCTTATGCTTCCTAGATGATGCTGAGACGGGTTCTCTCAGGCATGGCAAAGTCATGGGTCCTTCCACAGTCGGAAGCAGAAGGTGGAACCATAAGAACTTTTGATTGTGCTCTGTCCTTTACCTCAGAGAGTTTGCTGGAACAGCTCCCATTTCTTTTCTGGCTCTCCATCTGCTAGCTGTGAAGTAGCCTCTGTTAGTCATCATAGCTAAAGAAAAAATACTGTTTTATTTCAAACAGTTAATATTCATCAAATGTTAATGAAAATACATAACAAATAATTACAACAAACACGGTGTCTGATTAAGATGAAAGGGATGACAACCCTGTGAATTTTTAATCTGAAAAATAAAGAATGTTACATTAATAAGACTTAATTATATCACTAAATATTTAAAATTACCTTCTTTAATAGATTTTATTTTTATTTAATATATTTCTTTTTTAAATATCTATAACACTTTCATGAGATTGGTACATAAAATCTTATCAACTGTTACGGCAAAAGAGAATTTTAACTTAATATATTCATCATATTGATCTCAGAACTTCCACTTTATTTATTGTTCAGAAAAGCTAATAACCCTTTTATACTTTATTATAATTGATATTTTCTCCACATAGAATGATAAATAATTAATACCATTACAGGGACTTCTTGTGCTATATGCTTATTTGGAAAAAAACTACAACAAACCATCTCAGTAGTGTATTATACATTCCATTTTAATACTCTACACTTACAATTAATGCTACATTTTACAGGAAAACATAATTAACTTTGGGAATCTGTCTTGAAATGACCACATTTAGGCAGCTGAAGCTAAGGCAAGGGATCTATTCTAAGCCAGCTCTCTGGTTTTTCCACATTTCAGCTGCTTCTAAAGGATCAGTAAAATTATACACCTATCACCAAGTCTTTTCACACCTTGGGAAAGGTGTTTATAAAAGGGAAAGGATAGTCTTTTGGCCTTGTGCTCTCTATACAAAAATTGAACTTGATTTTTAATTTTTGCTCAGTTTTTATAATTGTATTTTAATGAAAAAGCAACACCTCTCCCCAAATTGCTAATAAGATAATTAAATTCATTTGACCTTTCTCTCCCACCATCCCAAGAAGCCTTTTTTAGGGAGGAAGAAAAATGTAGTCGTTGCTTCTAGATTGCTGTGAGTGATTTGGTTGTTTGCAACTTCCAGGGAGCCAGTAGGATTAAAAGTACCAGGGGTGGGATCTGGGTAACTGGGCTGAGATACTAGCTCTGCCTCTCTAGCTTTGTAGTTTAGGACAAATTCCTTTACCTCTCCAAACTTTAGTTCCTTCCTATTAGATTGTAACATATGCTCCATTAAAGCAGAGATCACATTGGTCTTGTTCATTTTATTCCTCAGGAAGTGTCTGATACATGGTTCTATTTCATTTGAGAATGAATGAAAGAATGAATGATACTGTTATTGAACTGTAGAACTCTCATGCAGGAGGAGAATTCCTGGGAATGTATGTAATGAAGTCAATCTGATTAAACCATTCATTTAGTCTGTTTTGGTTCTGAACCTACAGCCCAGACAAAGGCAGTCACGCTCAGTGGGATCAGTCAATAAAAAAGGAAGGCTAGACTATCTGGCCCCATCATAGGTTATTACTGGGCTTATTTGCCCCAGGATCTCTGGTTTTTTTCCCCTACCAACCACTAGGCATGTCCTTGCCTCTTAAAGCTGACATGTGGACACTAAAGTGACTCCTCTTTCATCCCATGGAACTCGTTCTGGTTTCCGGGTGCCCCTTTTTGCTTTAATGACCTGTATCCATGAGTGACTCACTTTGGAGGCTTGACTGCAGGTTGCTGAAGGCACTTTGCCCACATAAACAGACAGCGGCAATACCTAGGAGTTTAGTCCTGTGCTGGCTTCCTGCTTCCTGGTTCCCTTCTTTCCCACCAATAGTAGCTTTTGGTCAATGACTGACTGATGGATACAATAGTACACAGCCTGGCACACTTGCCATGAACTGGGTAATTTATACTTTATAACTCCTGTGGGGGATCAGACTAAGGCTGGTGCTTTGCTTGCAATTCACCTTTAGTCTCCTATTCGCTCATGTTTTCTCCACTTCCTTGGGGCATTTACATAATAAATCCCCTGCACACAGATCCTCATTTCAGGGCCTACCTTTGGGGAACTTGATAAGATACTCAAAGATAAATTTAACTTTTCATATTTGACCAACAACACTTCTTCTCTGCCTCATCTTTTTAATCCATCTGCTAGTGTCTACTTCATATGATTATCTGGTCCCTAAGAGCCCCCAGGACTGTGCTATAGCATTGGTCCAAGTGGCCAACCTCTACACCCCCTGATGTATGTGATCCAGACTCCTCCCAAGGGAAATGCGACTTCCCTTTGTATATAGTCCCACATTTTTATACTGCATGGTAACTCTTTAGCTAATGACAGCTTATTCTTAAAGAGGTATCTTTGAAAGACAGGTCTTAGAATTGTTCTCTGATTTGTAAATTCTGTGGGAAGCATGAATATGTCTACAATAATCAGATCATATTTTGTAAAGCCAATCAGATTAGGGAGGTGGGGGATAGTAGTCTTATAAAATCCAGTGAGGAAGACTTAGACATTAGTGGAGAGTAGTTTGCACCTAGTAGATACTCAGTAGAGACTATCTTATCTTGGGGGACCAGAGTGGTGCAGCTGGTTAAATGAATGACCTCTCAGGTCATGATCACAGAGTCACGGGATCAAGCCCCACATGGGGCTCCTCACTCAGGACGGAGTCCCCTGGACATTCATTCTCTCTCCTTCTCTCTGCCCCTCCTGCTTGTGCTCACTCTCTCAATCTCTAAAAAAAAAAAAAAAATCTTATTCTCTGTGTGTGAATATATATGCCCCGCACATCAAAGATCCGGTGATGAGAAAAAAGCCTGCAAAAAGGGTTTCAAAACATGAGCTACTGGAAAGGAAGGGCAAATAGGATAGGAATTGGAAGTCTTATTCCTAAAGAAAATATGCACTGAAACTGAAGGTTAAAAAAGGGTAGAAGAGGAGGACTGGTGACATTATAGACTATTCATTAAGGTAAGCAACACTAGCACTAAAACAAACACCAAAACCTTGTGGTGTAACACAATAAAAGTTCATTTTTCTGCTCATGCAGAATCTCATGCAAATATTCCTGATTGCCAAAAAACCCATCAGTGGGCCCAATAAAAGATTGAATGGTCCTGTCTCACATTTTATAAAAAAAAAATAGATCCAGGTGGATTGTGAATACCAATGTGAAAGTTAATACAATAAAACTTCTAGACCAGTGCTGTCCAGTAGAATTTTCTATGATGATGTCCATGTCACTGTCCACTAGCCACTAGCCGCATACAAGGACCACTCGAAATATGGGTCCTGCAACTGAGGAAATTAGGTTTTAATGTTATTTAGCTTTCATTAATGTGAATTTAAATAGTTACAAGTGGCTAGGGACAACAAGATGGCGCACTTCTAGATGATAACATAGGACAATATCTTCATGAACCTGGGGTAGGCAAAGATTTCTTGAACCAAACACAAAAGGACTAACCATAAAAGGAAAAAAAAAACAAAAACCATACATTAGATTTCATTAGAATGAAGAATTTCTGCTCATTCAAAGATACCATTCAGAAAGTCAAAAGCAAAGCAATTTGTAATGCGAAAAATATGACAAAGGACTCAGATCCTAAATATATAAAGAAACTCTACACATCAATAAAAAAGGAAGCTAACCCCACTTAAAATAGCATGAGGTTTGAAGATACTTTATAATAAAGAAATGATCTAAATGACCTCATGTGCACAGGAAAAGGTGCTTAACTTAATTAATCAGGAAAAGCAAATTAAAACCACAGTGAGATACCATATATCCATCAAAATGGCTAAAAACAAAACCCAACCTGACAACACAAAATTTGTAAGGACAAGGTGCTAATAGAAATGTAAGTTAGTGGGACTGCTTTGGAAAACTGGGAATTTTTAATGAAGTTTTAACATACACCTACGGCCATCAATTCCACTTCTTAGTGTATATGAAGGAAAAATGGGTACATATATGACCGAAGGATAAAAACTAGAATGTTTATAATAAAGCAGCGACGCTTCTTACAGCCTGAAACTGGGAGTGATTCAAATGTATGAGTAGATGTATTCTATCTCAATGGTAGAATGGACGAATATATTGTGATAGATGTGGACTTGTAACTGTGTGAGTGTGCACATGGTGGAATACTACACAGTAATAAAAATGGGCCAGAGCACAGGAATGAATCTTCCAGGTAGACTATGAGAGAAAGAAAGTGGATGTAAAAAAGTATGCTGTAATTATTTACATAAAATTTTAAAAAGGCAAAAGTAAGCAATAGTGATAAAAGAATAGCAGTTACCTCTGTGTGTGTGTGTGTGTGTTGGGGTGGAGGAGATTGGGAGGTGGGTAAAGGCAATGGCTTAGAGAGGAGGTATCTAGGTGCTCATCATCTCTGTTTATTAATACAAATGGCAGTTAACCAGTTATGATTACATTGTAAAAATACTTTGAGCTATACCCTTACAGTTTGTGCACACTTCTCTCTCCATGTTATATGCCAATAAAATATTTACTTTAAAAAAAAACTTTATTAAAATTTATGAAGCAGGTCAAGGCATGATGACAAGAGCTTCAAAGTGTGAATGACAAAGAAAGGTCTAGATCAATGATAAATGGTTTTATTTTCACTACATGGCATTGTGTATGGCAGAGCAATGAACTAGAGATTGGGAGAATTTGCCACCTGATCTCTCACCTTCCAGAGATGGATTTGTCTTTTTGCATTTTTGCATGGAGTGAGGGCTCATCTATCCCTTCAACAAATGTGATCAAGCACCTTTACCATGTGGTGCTAGTTTAGAGATGCTAGTTTGGAGTAGTCAGTTCCTAAATTATTCAGAGGTGGATAAACCAGCTGATGAACCAGTCAAACCTTACGATATCCCCATCTCCCCTTCCCTGCTAGCTCTCTAAGCTTTTTCCTGCCTGCAACACTCTATGAAATTCTATGTGGTTTATATCAAGGCAAATGGTAGTGTTCAAATAGAATTAATTCAAGGCTTCTAGATGAGTTATTCTATGCCTAAATCTGTGAACTCTCATGGGCTGAGGCTTTATGTGCTTCTTCTATGTGTCCCTCTGCCCAGTGCCATGCCCAGCATAGAGGAGACACTCAGCAAATAGAAAGTGTGGAGAATGAAAAGATTAATGTTAAAGGCATTTATGACATCGTTGTTTGCATTCCATTGCAGTTTTCTTTCTCACGCAACAGGGAAAATATCTCAGGATTATTGTAACTCAACAAATAAGGACATGTAGTGACAACTACCTTCCTCTTTAAAGTTTTGGTGTAGATACTGATTACCTGATTCCCAATCTCACCAACTCTTAAACATTTCATTTGTATTGTGTCCCACTATTAATTGTCTGGGGACATTCTATGGATCAAAACATTTCCTCCCTAAAATGTAGACTTCCTATATCAAAGACAACACATCAATAAAAGAAAACACTTGTATTGACCATCCTTCCATGCCAGGTTAACAGTGAGGTGTAGTTCTAATTCTCCTTTTCAGTGACCTGGGATCTCTATTACGTCCCCATATTAGGGACCAAGAAATACATACTTTTGTTCTTGAGAAGGAAGGGAGATCTAGAATCAGATTTTTGCTGGCTTTGTGTCTTTTTTCTTAACCATGAGGATTCTCTTCTTGGGAATATTGGGGACTTGATTCTGGTGACCTCATTTTCTTTGAATTCTTTGACGTTTTGTTTCCTCTGTCAGAAGTATTTTGTGGCATTGCTTGTGAAACTACAGAGAAGAACATACAACTGACTGGCTGCACTTTCCAAGCCCTATGGATATGGTGGTGGCAGGAACAATTCTTGGCTTTGCCCTGAGATATTGGAGCTCATTGGAAGAAGCAAAAAGGCTAGCTGCCTGAAGGCTCCTTTTTGTTTTCCTAGATGTATAGGCAGGATGGTAGGGTCAGATTAGTCAGTTTATGAATTATTCAGAGATGGATTAGCCAGCTGATGGATTATTCAGCCCTCTGTTCCTTTTCCATATCTCTTACTCTGCCAAGCTCCTGTTCATTCCACTCCAACATGGTTGTTCTCAAGGGTGTGGGAAGAAGCAGAGAGAGAAGATATAATGGTGACTGGTGGTTCATAGCAATGCCCAGAGGAGTGAAAAGTGGTCTGATAAAGAGCGCCCATCTCTTGGAGTGGGGAATGTTTCATCTTTCTGGAACTTAGCAACCTGGTTGTTGCAAGACATGCACCTAACTACTTTGGAAAACAAATCAAGAAACCAAAGTTAACACATAGATGTGGATAATAATAAAGCTGGTCTTAAGTGAAATATGCAGGACTTTGGGACCTGAATGCCTGTCCCAGATCCACTCTTCAGCTAGATTAAATCTATGCTCTACAATGTGCATCTAAGTCTAGGCATTAATTTTATTTAAATTAAAATCTATCTAGTGTATGCTTTATGCTAGATGATTTACAGACAGTATTAGGTACTTTCCCCTACAAGTTACAGTAGAACTAACTAATAATACTTTAAACTATAAAGTCAACTAATGTAAAACACAACATGAGGTACAGATTTCAGGATTGGCACAACATTCCAGAGATGTCCTAAAAGATGCATGATTCTCTGATTTTTGTTGTACAACTATCCTCTCCTTATTTTAATGTTGTTGTTTTAAGGTGGTTGGAAATGGCTGCAGATGCTCAAAATAATCATGTCCTTGAGGGGTGGGAGCAGAGGTTGGGCAATGGACTTTCTACTCCTAGTGCTCTCTTTCTCATTAAGGAGGCAAAAACTTTTACAAAATTCCTCTTACATCTCATTGGCCACAACTGTAACACATGCCTGCACCTAAACCAATGACTAGCAAAATGAAATGAATTATCATGTTTGGCTTAGACCAAACAAAATTAATCCCCCTGGTCTGGGTCATTGCCTACATGAAAAAAATAGGAAATTGATAGCAAGGAATAAGGGGAAATGAAAATTGGGTATATAACCAGTGATGTCTATCACTTATTTATTTTCTCCAGATCCAAGTAGGCTAACTCTGAGCAAAGTTAGATGCTTAAGCATCTACAAGAATAGGGAAAGTAAAGGTAGATATCCTTATCTAATATTCCTGTTCAGCCACAGTGGCCCAATGAGCAAACCTGACTTCTCTAAGGCTCATTCTCTAGGCTTCTCTCAGTTGTAGCTTTGTGACTCATTTTCATTGTTAATAACCGTTTAGTTCTTGGTGACATTGTTATCTCATTTGTAGAATAGAACAAGACCCATAAAATTTCAATTTTTAATAAATTGATATTTTCATAGGTGCCTAAGATAAGAAATTTTTGGTAGACAGTGGTCAAAATTATTTATGAAGGGAATATTCATTGCATATCTCCTTATGAATTTATGCCACAGAAAATGGGAGAAGCACTTTATAAAATACATACATGTTTTAAATGTATTCATCTGAGCTAATGAGGATTAAAATATGATCTCAACTTCTTCTCCCTTTAATTCAGAGATTGTGATATATAGTTGAGAATGATATTTAAAAATTAAATTTAAAATGACCAACTTAAATGAGGATACCTTAATAATATTACTAGTCCTATCAGCTCTACCTAACCATCCTTATACTAGGATTTCCATGTGACTCTACTGCTGTTGCCTCCAGTTTAAATATTTAAATATACACCTGTCCTTTCTGTGTAAGCCTGCTGCTTTTCTCATGGTCCTTATCTGGTTTATTGTATCACTGTGCACCAAGTTGCTTAGTTCTGAAAAATGGTTATTCTTGATGATTTTCCTTTCACCACATTCAATCGGTTGTCAAATCTTATCAGGTGTACCTTTATCATGGTTCTCATGCTTATCCTTTTTCATTTGTCTTTCAGGCTAGAAGTCTGAACATCAAAATGTGGGCAATGGTGATTATCTCTAGGGGATTTTTCTGCTGTCTAGAGGACTTTTCTAAATTTTCTAGGTTTTCTAGAAGTGTTTATCACCGAAAAATGAATATAAAAATATTTAAAAGATCTGTTCTTCAACCTCGTTAATTTGGTTATTCTTGATGTCCTTCATCTATTTAATTTATATATGTAAACTTTTCCTCAGTAGAGGATACATGTGTCTATCTCTGTCAGAATATAATCTTCTGGGGGCACCTGGGTGGCTCAGTGGGTTAAGCCACTGCCTCCGGCTCAGGTCATGATGCCAGGGTCCTGGGATCGAGCCCCTCATCCGGCTCTCTGGCTGCCTCTCTCTTTCTCTGCCTGTTGCTCTGCCTGCTTGTGATCTCTGTCTGTCAAATAAATATTTTAAAAAAATGTAAAAAAAAAAAGAATATAATCTTCTGGAGGGCATAACCCTGGTCCTTAAACACTCCACAGTGCCTCGGTGTTCCATAGATATTTCCTCAGCTAAATTTAGTTTCTGATAAAGGTAGGAACCCTGCAAAATTTTATCATTAGGCTACTTCTAAGGTTAAAAAATAGCTAAAATACATCCTTAAGGTTTTAATCCTCAAAAATCTCCCAAATGGTTCAAAATTTCAAAATACAGAAAATAATGAGAATGAAGAAAGAGAGAGAGGGAGAGAGAGAGAGAGGACCCCTCTCCCCAATTTCCCCCCAATTTCCAGGTTTCTTTGGAGGTTCCCATTAAGCCTGCCATCAAGTCAAGAATGTATTTTATTCTCTGTAACTTTCTCCAACTCTTAATTTAAACCCTTTTTGTACATTGTCTCACTAACTTTTCTTCCTTCTTCTGGACTTTGAGTTTAATCATATCATTAAAAGTCTGGGCAGGAAGTTTCAGAACAGTTGGACATTGGGATATTACGGCTCTCAGAGAAATTTATTAATAGTAATTTTAGATCATTACTATATACTGCACATCTATTTAGTTTAAAATTTGGACAAAGTCTTTGGCAAAGGCTGAGGGAAAGCAGTTCTCAGGCAAGGAGGAAAAGAAATCTCATTCTCACTGGCTAGACTGGATGGTATCTTGATTTCCTACCAAGGTCCCCAAATATTGGCAAGTAATGATTTTGGTGTAAATTATACACTTTGATGTGTACCGAGGTTATGGAGCATTTTATGTAAAGTCGTAATATTAAGTAATTTGGTTGAACTAATGACTGTTTAATCTAACAGCTAATGAAATAAGCAACACTAAATATGACACATTCACCCCCTATGGACTTAAATTCTGGGGCAATCCAAGTAGCCAGTTTTGCTGATCGTCCTGGATACAAGATTGAGCAACTGTTCGCCACAATAAGATTTTCAGTCTTCAGTTTACAAATCACGTGGCCACTTCTAGACAGATTGCTCAAGGCCTTCTTATTCTTATTAACCTGAAGGAACTAGATCTTCTATTTAAACTGAAAGCTCATTTCTTGTCAAATTTTCATTGAAACATAAACTTGCTTGTTACAAATTGTGTTCAAGTACTCACATCTCGATAGATTAGATGTCTCTCTTATCCTTGGATCCTTTCTCCCTCCCTTCTTCACTCTCTTTATATTAGAATTATTTCCGTCACAAGATGAGCTTTGATTAGCTATAGCCATAGATTTCAGTGGGGAGGTAACGCAGCTCTTCTTTAAAAAGGTGCTGATATCATCAATCAACAGAAATCGCAAAAAAGAAAAAAAATGAGAAAATAATGGTGATTACACGTTTTCAACATTTTAAAATATTGAAACTGTTAAAAATGCTTAACGTTGAAAGACCTGCTTTCAAAGAATCACAGAAAAATGGACTCAGGCAAGGTTCTACACTGATTGGCTAGGTAAAGCCAGAAGACACAATGAAGGCAGGAGTGCCTGTGGTACTGCAACTCTCTGGGGGTCTTGGTAAGCCTATGCGTGGAGGGGACAATATCCACTTCTTGAAGATTGGGATGAATCTCCAGCTTGACAAAGCAGTTTTTTCTTCTATCGCTGTAATAACAGCCATGGTCAAAGGAGGGGATGTCTGCAAACTTCAGACAATTGCAGGAGCTTTTAATATAATTTGACAAAATGGGAAGGAATGAGAGAAATAGTTCTCTTCTGACTCAAAATCTTTTCTTTTTCTCTCTCAGGTGCAAGCACTTGTATCCACACACTTGGCCTTGTGTATTTCCTTGTTATTCTTTTTCATAAGCTTTAACAAATGTCTTTTTAATAATAATAATTAACATTTACATAGTTTTACTAAATGTCAGCCTTTTACCCCCTTTATAGATATTGACCGATTTAATCTTCACAACAATCCAGTGGTGTGTCATTTTCCTTCCACTTGACAGAAGAGGAAACTGAAGCAAAGAGCTGTTAACTTAAATGCTCAAGGTCACACCCTGGTAAGTAGCAGGTTGGATTCAAATCCAGGGTCTGTATCTTGGTGTTGATGTATTTCTCTCTATACATTTTTTTGGCTTTTTGAGGATAGAGATGTCTTTCTTCAGCTACAGCGTAGAAACGGCTCTGGTTTCAGAGACAGACAGGCCTGGATCTGAATTCTAAAACTTCACACATTGCTAGAAATTGACCCGCAAAAAGAAAGGTCCTGATTTGTAGTTGTCACCAATTCCCACGGTGTAAATACTCCTATACTCCTAGTATGACTGGTTTCTA
This sequence comes from Martes martes, assembly GCF_963455335.1. Classification (NCBI taxonomy): domain Eukaryota; kingdom Metazoa; phylum Chordata; class Mammalia; order Carnivora; family Mustelidae; genus Martes; species Martes martes. Next base: position 133,591,352 of record NC_137888.1, read on the forward strand.
GTCACCATTCGTTTCACAACTGCTTATCCTGAAATTGTACTTATCTGATAGCTCTTGCAAACGTACTGAGATAAGAAGGGCTCCAGCATATCACTGATGGAGGGTGGGCAACTTGTCAGTCTTGTTCAAACTCTTGGGTCACCATAATCTAGAGTTGTGCTTGGCACGTGGTGGTTACTCATCCATATTTATTAAGTGAAGGAATGAAAATGCCCCTGGTTCACATCCTTTCTGTTTACAGTATCAGTAAAATATTCATACTGGTCATATTAGATAGGTTGCTGAATGGATTAAATACTAGCTCAAAAAAAAAAAAAAAAGTCTGCAAAACGCCCAACCAAATGCCTGGCCCTTAATGGGACATACATGTTAATTCCTGTCCTGGATTATTTTACTTTCAAGGTGTCTTTTGTCTAGCAGGAATGCATTAGATAAATGAATGAATGGACAAGTCAATAATTGAATGAGATTAGGAAGGAGTATCTGTTTCGGATAGGAAGGGACAATTCTAGTCTTTATTGACAGGTGATGGCTGCATATATGTGAGAGCATTGATGCTTTTGTGACTTCACTACAATTTTATTTATTTATTTATTTTTTAAGATTTTATTTATTTATTTCGCAGACAGAGATCACAAGTAGGCAGAGAGGCAGGCAGAGAGAGGAGGAAGCAGCCTCCCTGCTGAGGAGAGAGCCTGATGCGGGGCTCGATCCCAGGACTCTGGGATCATGACCTGAGCCGAAGGCCGAGGCTTTAACCCACTGAGCCACCCAGGGTCCCCTTCACTACAATTTTAAAGGCGCTTCTAGCCTTAGCAAAGGGGTATGAATTCAAACATCTACACAGGCCAAACTGTTAAAGTAAATGGCTGAAATGTGCTCAGTGTAAAGACTGCAGGCAGTGGTTGGGATGAAGGTGAACTAGAGATTACACACCCACCATATAGGCACACAAATTTGAACATTTTTCCATATCCATGAGAGCCAAATGAAACAAACCTAAGTCTGGGTGCCGCTCATAGGCCTCCAGCATTAAACCTTTGCTTTTGGAATGGTGAAAGATAGGGTCTCTCAGGCCAACACTGGTCTGATTTAAATCAGATTCTGCCTCTTACCAGCTACTGGCCTGAGGCAAGTTACTTCAACTCCCTGTTCCATTAGCCCAGGGATTGCAAAGACCCTCCAGGGGGAGGGGCTCTAGCAGGGATCTGAACAAGCCCAGGCCTGCATATGCTGAGCTGCGAATCCTCAGGTAACTAACAGGACAAGAGATGGGGAGACGACCATTCTTTTTTTTTTTTTTTTAAAGATTTTATTTATTTTTTTGTCAGAGAGAGAGAGAGAGAGAGAGATCGAGAGCGAGCACAGGCAGACAGAGTGGCAGAGGGAGAAGCAGGCTCCCCGAGGAGCAAGGAGCCCGATGTGGGACTCGATCCCAGGACGCTGGGATCATGACCTGAGCCGAAGGCAGCCGCTTAACCAACTGAGCCACCCAGGCGTCCCGGGAGACGGCCATTCTACCTGGCTCTTTCATCTGCACCTAAGACAGGAGGAAAAGATTTCTCCTCGATATTATCGGAGACACTGTAGCACAATAATTGGATCTCAAACTTGGCTGCCCATTAGAATCATCTGGACAGCGTAAAAATAGGGATTGAGCCTGAGTCTGAGCCCTGACACTGATGTAATTGATCTGGGGTATGGTCTGGGTATCAGGTGATTACTGTGCAGCCAGGGTTAAGAAACACAGCCCTAAAAGATGCAATGAGGAAAGAAACAATCATGTGATTTTCAGGGACATTATGTGAATTACTTTTCTGTACCTTGGCAGCATGCTATTTTCTTTAACAAATGAATACACAAAGGCTGTTTCCACTGGACTTCAAATATTTAGAAAATGACAACAGCCGGAAAAAACAAAAACAGAAACAAAAAACTTTAACTCTCACGTGCAGTTGCGTTTATTCTAATTGCTTTTTGTTTAAAAAAAAAAAAAAGGAATTCTGCCTTCACGGGACCATACAGAATGACATGTGACTGTCGCTGCGAAGGCTGAACATTTCATGTCATCCTCCCTGCTTAAAACCTGCCTTGCCCTCTCTCCGAACTCCCACCAAGAAAAAGCTTAAGTGCCTTCCCTAATTTGCTGTGAGGCCCCTTACCTATTTAGGTTAGGGTACCAGAGTTGATGAGAAACTCTTTGCAAAGCCAAGCACAAGTTTCTGCTTTCTACTATTTTGAGCAATCAGCTGGCTTTTCCAGGCCCTCATTAGATCAATCATGGCCATTGTCTTACAGTTGAGTGGGAAATCGTTACAGGTGGAAGAAGGCACGATGCCTCTAATTCAGCAGAGGCCCCCCTAACAGGAAAGCTGCAAGGAATTACAATCAAATAGGAGACTTGTCAGTAGAATGGGGTTGCTTCCAAGGCAGGATTTCTGAAGACTTTCTGGATTTTGAGTTGAACAGAACATGCAGAGGGAAACTGGAACAAATCCACCCGCACCCAAGAAATGACCACCCTTTCTTTCAAGCACATTCCAAGTCTGGCGTTGGACTTGCAGCTTTTGCTGAAATGCCGCTTGGTACGGACACACTTCGCTTTGGCGGGGGCTTATCTTTTTTACAGGCCATTTATCTGGGAATGTGTTTTACAGGTGGCCTTGCTGTCGGGTCCAAACCCTGGGCTTATGTGGCGTCGCGGACTGTTGCTGCACATCTTTGTGACTGAATCAAGTGTCACAGATTATGGGTTGCTCGTAGCCAATAATACGGAAAGTTCTCCTTTTTTGTCTCTCTTTGCTTTTTGCCTGGCCTGTTGAGCAATGACAGTCAAAAGCCAGCTGAAGCCATCATGAGGGGACAGGCGAGGGAGAAATTGCTGGAGCCCAGATTTCTGCCTCGGCCCATACATGGGCTCTGGGGCAGCCCTAGGAGCAGGTGGGTTTTACTTGGCACCCCTCCCATTAAAACCTGCCTCGGAAATCAGTTTATTTGAAGGAGTTAACGAAAGTGCTAGATATTTTCTACCACTGGCAGAGGGAAAAGTAGTGCACACGTCTGAATAAATAACTGAAAATGGCTTCTCACTGTTCAGGAAGTACAATCAATTTGAAATTAGGATTATGGAAACATCTGCGAAAATTCAAGTGTCATCTCAATTTGGGCTCATTCAGATCCTGTATTTTTCAACTTCCCAAGCAGTGCATTTAAAATCTAATCCTAATTAACACACATAGTTTAATTATAGCCAACAAAATATTCTACAAAAATTGTGTGTGCTGCTTGGGGGGATGGGTGGGGAGGGAGGAGGCGAGGGGGAAACCAGACAAATGTTCCCTGATTGTAAAAATTCTTGTTTGGTTAATAATATAAATCCTCAAGATTTTAAACACACACTGAAGTTGCTTATCAGGAATCAAAGTAACATAAAGAAGCAGGGAGGTTCCTTTTCCTTCTAATCCTACCTTTTGCTTTCTTCCTATTTCTTGTGAACCTGGAAAGAACAAAGACCTTGTTAATTTGGCTTATACACTCTCTTTTGTGAAGACCTTTGTTGCTTTGTTTATTTTCTTTCTCTGATCAGAAGATAAACCTTTATGGTTGTGTTTGAGTACAAATAAAGAAATAAATCTACTTGCATAAAGCAAACTTTATGGTCTGTTGTTTTAGAGATGAGAAACACCTCTAAGGATTTGAAGGTTTAACTGAGAGGCACACCAACATGTTTGGAGGCTTTATTGGAACCTCATCCTAATCAACCAAAACACAGTGATCAACCATCTTGCAGAATTATCGGCGCTTTCCCCTCCCAAACCTGACATAAGTGGAATGTGCAAAGGGAACATAAATTTAAAGAAAACAAAACAAAAATCAACCAGACAAGGGGAAAAATCCCATCCAGAAGCTCAAACATAATTTTAACTAAAATTAACTCTGGGAGAGAGCTTAAAAATTCAAGCTGACTTAGTCTCAGTCATTTTGTATCCTTATTTTGGTCAATAATAAATTGAAGGGGAAAAAGTCAGATTTTCTGATTCTTCTACTTAAGTATTTTGTTACCTTGGTACTCAAAGAAATGACTTCTAATCTAGATTCTGTTCATTGTATACCTATTGCTGAAAAAAAGAGAAAATACTTCAAATTCTTGGTATTGTTCTGAAAAATTTACTGTGCTATTTTTTTTTTAAGATTTTATTTATTTGATAGATACACAGTGAGAGAGGGAACACAAGCAGGGGGAGTGGGAGAGGGAGAAGCGGGCCTCCCACCAAGCACGGAGCCCGATGCGGGACTCAATCCCAGGACCCTGGGATCATGACCTGAGCCAAAGGTGGACGCTTAACGACTGAGCCACCCAGGCACCCCTTACTGTAGTATTTGCTGTAATGAAATGTGACCCTCTGGGTTTCTGAGGATAAGGTGGTGATATTGCTTCTTAAGTTAATACTGTTGTAACTTCTATCACCTAAGCCCAGACTAAAGATAAAATTCATTGTCGTTAGCACTTAATAGTGCTTTGCTTATACATCAGTTGCACTCCTTTGCCCACCATGATTTTTAAGAATTTATAACAGTGTGGCATTTTTTGATTAGTTAATCGTCATGAATGAGTGACAGAGGGTCTGCTATGGCATTTCCTTGAAAAGAATCCTACATTTCTCCGCAGAATCCAGTGGTTCAGAAAAGACCTATATAATAGAAACATAAGGTATTTCTATACTAATGGACGAAATTACTAAAATCAGCCTTGAAAAGCAGTCAGCAAAACAACTTTTGATTACATTTTATCAAATCCTACAGCTAAAAATTCATAATTTAAAAAAATTACTAATTCTTATTCTTTCTCATTTTCCTTCTCCGTTATTCTCTTCTAGTGTCTTGCCCACCAAACTCCATGAAGGAAGAAACTGTTCATTTCTGTCTCTGTCAGAGAGCCTAGCACAGAGACTGGCACATAATAAGAAAGAAATAAATAGAAATTGGAAGAAAGAATGCATTCTACTTATTCACTGATTTCCATGATGGAATGAGAGATATGATTTCTGGCTGGATATCGGAAGGTGACTGTAGAATCACGCATAATAATCTCCTGCTGGAAAAGGTAACACGCATTTCCAGGTCATTTTTTAAAATGTCATTTTATAACCATAACAGTCAAAGCAAATCGCAAGGTAAGAATGAGAAAACTGCAAGTGATTTGGAGCTCAGGTCAAACCATCTGGATTCAAATTTCACGTCTCCCTCTTATTAGCTGTATGGTACAGCAAGCTGCTTAACCTCAGTAAGCCTTGGTTTTCTCAGCTACAACATGGCCTGGGGGTCTTAGTGAGAATCCAGTGAGATCATGCATGTAAAGTACACAGCAAAGTGCCTGGAAATTAACCTAGGATCAGGAATTGAAATGATTATGATTAGTTAGAAATAGTTTCATTTTTGGCATAATAACTTAAAGGTCTGAAGGAAGAAGCACCGGTAGCTAAATTGGTTAGACCACCATGGACTGAAATGTTCCCAGACTCCTTCAAACTCCTCCCAGATATTCCATGGCAGAAGGTTCTATACTCTGGATTCCAGACCCCATTTCCTGGTATAACCTGGAAGCCTTTGTTAAAACCTGGAAGCCATGTTATGGAAGCCATTGGCTCAGCCATGGGCTGAGGTGGGAGACGTTCTGGCCTGAGGAGCAGAAATACGATGGGGGCAGTAATGTAATTACAAATTAGGAAAAAGGAAAAGCGACAGTTAAAACAGTTTTTCCTAGCCTTCCATAGTTCACATGTATCTAAAATGCTTTTGCAAAGAGTCAGACACCCCGTGTGACAGAAATAAAAACTGCATTTTATCCACGAAGGACTGTCATCTGTTTAATGGGCATTCCATTATTGTGCTGATCAGAAAGCAGTGCTCAAGTCCTAAAAATTATTGTAGAAATAAGGTTAAGAATACATTGGTAAAACAAAAATGACTAAGAACAATGATTCCATTTTGCATTAAAATATAGAGTCATGACACTAAAGCTATATTTTAAGCCAGAGAACTTGTAAGACACCGATGTATATATAAAATTGGCATCTTGAGAATGAATTTTACTGCTATGGCTAATCTACAAACAAGTGTGATAATTTCGCTATCAGTGTGGGCATGTGTGGTGATAATGAGGTAGGCAGGGCTGCTCGAGAATTAGGGACATCGATAGATCATGTGACCTAAAATTCAAGATGGATGGAAGGAGAACGTGTATGGAGGAGACAGGTAGAAGGAAGGAAAGGTTGAATAAAGGAGGTTAGAAGCATTTGGAACTTTTAACAGGATTTTGTGTACTTGGCAGCCTATGATAAAGGAAAGAAGAAACACAAAATGTTCTTATTTTCAAGTCAAAATGTCACAGTAAGGCAGTATGTAGCAGGTGGTGTCTGTTGGAAATGGAATGTGGTACTGGTATTCCACTTAAGGTAGACTCACTGGTGTGGTTGCCTGCTTTATGGTTCCATTTCACCAATGATTATTACATTGTAGCCCTTGGCTACACAGAGATGATTAATATAAGGGCAGAAATGCCTGAGGTAGCTAGACTAAAGAGATTCTCTTTCCAGGGAATTTGAAACATGAGTTGAGATATTTAGAAGCAGGAGGTGGTTTCAAGCTACGGCTTCATTATTAGTGTCTTTGAGTTACCATTATAAAAGGTCCTCTCTCATCCCTGAGCCTTGTTCTGATCTTCCTTAGTTTTGTGAGCTATCTTGTATATTCTAATAAATATCTCCCCAGGCCCCACTTTTGCATTAGTTCACCAGACTTGCTTGCCATCAAGAGGATGTTACCTGATTTATCACCTGGTCCCTTGTATTCTCCAATGGAGTTGGCCAAACACTCACAGAGGTTTGGACAACTAAGCACAAAATGTTGTTGGTTCTACACAGCAAGCCAGTTCCATGACTTATAAAATACAAAAGGCAACAAACAACTCTTTCTAATAGCTCATTTCAGTTTCCAGGCTTAGGGAAAATAAAGTAGTGTGCCGCGATTAACTGGGCAGCTTCGGGGGTTTGAATATCCATTCTACCATTTACCACATAAACTTAAGGTATTTAAACTCTCTGTGTGCTTGGTTTCCTTACCTGACAAAATGGAGATGATATAGGTTTGTTGTGAGGATTAATGTGTTACATACAAAAAACAACTTTAGATGATCCTTTTTTAAAAGATCAATACATGCTGGTGATTTTGTTTTTGTTGTTGACTTACGATGAGATATCTCAGAAAATAGGCGGGATCAACATTACCTTTTCCATTTTATGCTATCAAAAACTGAGGCTTTAAAGGAGGAAATGAGTTGGCTAAGGTCACACAATGGTAGAGTTACCATAATTCTAACTTAAAAAATGCCATTCACTAATATTTAGTAAGTGCCTACAACGTACCAGGCTTGGAAATATAGGTCCTAGCCTTCATAAAACTTAAGAATCTGGGGCACGGGTCAGGTAACTACCCACCTATAGAACAAATCCAGCTCCTTGTCTGCTTTTATAATAAAGTTTTATTGGAACACAGCCATGCTCCTTTGTTGAGTGTAATGTCTGTGGTTCTTTCCTGCTACAGTGGGAGAGCAGAGCAATTATTACAAAGACTATATTGCCCTAAGAGCCTGAAATATTTACTATCTGATTCCTTACAGAAAAAGTTTGCCAAACACGAGTGTAGTGGGCTTATGATTTGTTAGTCTAAAAATGTTGTCTTTAATTGTTAAAGGCCAATTACAACAAGGGAAAAACTTTCCTCAGAATGTGAACAAGTTCTAGTCGTTAACAGTTTCCATTATATCCACTTTCCTTGCCCCCTACCCCCAACTTCCTAAGAAAAGGATTCTCTCTTGGCAATTATGGGACGAAGGAAAATGGTTTCCGATAGATCCACATTTCCTCTGTATTGTTCTCAACATTTAATCCTGATTATCCTTCAGACCCATACACTTCTACATTGTCCTTGCTTTCCCAACTAGAGAGAAGAAGCGACGTGTTGTTATTCAACTTCACTAAATTACAGAACTTCTTGACAGACACACCCATTAGCTGTGCAGCCTAGAAATTGCTCCTTGATTCTTTCTATTCTTTAGTAATAATAGAATAAATGCCACACCCACACTCACTTAAAATATTAAATAATTAAATCATTTCAGCTTTCCAGTTCCAGAGTTCTGAGCATGTTTATACACATATTTTAACATATCCTGGTTAACTGTTTTAACCTTCCTCATCTAAAATGTATACCATGAATGATGAGAGAGAAAAGAAATAGATATTCCTCCACAAAGGATGGCTGAGTACAGCAATGTCATTATCTGATAAAATCCTCTTGGCTGTGGAGGCGGGGGTCGGGGGTGGGGGTCAACAAATGGCCCTTGAACCACAGAATATGGATCCAAACACCTGGCTTCCTGGCTAAACTCTATGGCATGCACTCTAGAATAGTTTGGTATATAGAAGGAATGCAAAGTAAAACTCATTGCAGATGGGCTGACTTGTTGGGAGGTATGGGGGGGGCATTGACATCTGATTTTGAAGATCGCATTTGGACTTATTTACTCGATGAGCTTGGGTAGATGCTGTGGGGAAGGGATCTAAATCTGGCTGCTCAGAAAGGGATAGGCTGGAATAACCACAGAAATTACCACAAACAGGAACTTCTGAAGCCTGTAGAGTGCACAGCACATACCTTTGAAACCTCATCCGTATTAGGTTCTAACTGACTGACTCATGTAAGCTGCTTAGGGGAGAAGGCAAACACCATTTTCCAGAATAAGAATGACAATTTAGAAAAGAGATGCTCAGGTTCCTCATTGCATTGTAGGAAAGGATGAATCTGAAGATCTGGCTGCTCCAAAGGTTGCATTCAAGGATGTTGAATATTGATGGGAAGGAGAAGCTTGGTTCTGCCCATCACAGGTGAGTCAAGCCCACCTTGTTAGTGGAGAAAAGAGGGTTAAATGCTCCTTCATGTGTGAGTTACTACCAGAACACATCCAATTTGATGGCTACCATGAACTGACTATGTGTACAGGTAAAAATGCTGAAGGGTAGAGTGAGATATAGTGATTTAAGGAAGTCTATGTCTTGGAATTAAAACTTAAATCATAATGGGTATGCTACATTGTGGGGTGTTAGACCAAGTAGAAGACTGTTGCATCTTAAAAGCTTTTAATTTCACAACCTCCTTAGCATTTCAAGATTGAAAATTGAACATGTATGTTTTCTTCACCCTCTCTGGGCCTATTCCTCATTGGTCTGGCTATTTTTAATCCTCAAGGTATTTTCCCAGGGAGTAGGAAGGATTGGCCCAGTGTTTGACGAGTACTAGGCTGTGGTGCACTGCTTTGGTGACTCAAGAGAGGACGGGTTCACAGTGACACCACAAAGCAAGACAAAGAAGGCAGGAGCCACGTGAATAGGTGGTGACAGGAAGCCAGGGCAATCAATCCAATTAGAAAAAATTAGAAGTCATGTTGGAATGATATTCTCACGTGATAGTCCTTGTACCCATCTCATGGTATACCTTAAAAGTCCCATTTGGTCTTCTGGTTCACCTTTTGCCAAAATATCCAAACGATTTAATTTGACGCTCCATCCTACTTCAAATAGAGAGGTTCAGTCCTTTCTCCAGTCTTTTCTGAGGACTCTTGGGTCCCCATCCAGATACGTACAGAGGTGGTTTCTTTCTTCTACCTCTTGCTCCCAACTCTGACTCCATTTCCCCCCTGGGTCCCCTCTGGCTTCCCAGTGGCATCTCACTAAGAAGTTCTAGTTTTCCATGTTGTACATTTTCCTCCAAATGCAGATCCAGCCTCCACTTCATTCCCAAAGGCAGCGTGCTCCAGGGCTGGTACTTCTTGCTGTTTAAAAGACCTTGGGAGTGGGGAAGGGTGGAGGAAGGTGACGGTACCACAGAGGGACACTGAAGCACAGAGCATTTCAAATTAAGAAGCAGAAGTTCCACCAGTTTTATTTTTGTTTTTCAACATTTCCTTAGCAATTCGGGGTCTCTTCTCATTCCATACAAATTTTAGTATTATTTGCTCCAGCTCTTTGAAAAATACTGGTGGAATTTTGATTGGAATGGCATTAAAAGTATAGATTGCTCTGGGCAGTATAGACATTTTAACGATGTTTATTCTTCCCATCCAAGAGCATGGAATGGTCTTCCATCTTTTTGTGTCTTCTTCAATTTCTTTTAGGAGTGTTCTGTAGTTCCTCGAGTACAGATCTTTAACCTCTTTGGTTAGGTTTATTCCGAGGTATCTTATGGTTTTTGGTGCTATAGTAAATGGAATCGATTCTCTAATTTGCCTTTCTGTATTTTCATTGTTAGTGTATAAGAAAGCCACTGATTTCTGGACATTGACTTTGTATCCTGCTACATTACTGAATTGCTGTATGAGTTCTAGTAGTTTGGAGGTGGAGTCTTTCGGGTTTTCCATATAAAGAATCATGTCATCTGCGAAGAGAGAGAGTTTGACTTCTTCCTTGCCAATTTGGATACCTTTTATTTCTCTTTGTTGTCTGATTGCTGTTGCTAGGACTTCTAATACTATGTTGAACAAGAGTGGTGAGAGTGGGCATCCTTGTCGTGTTCCTGATCTCAATGGGAAGGCTGCGAGCTTTTTCCCATTGAGGATGATATTTGCTGTGGGTTTTTCATAGATAGATTTGATGAAGTTCAGGAATGTTCCCTCTATCCCTATACTTTGAAGCGTTTTAATCAGGAACGGATGCTGGATTTTGTCAAAAGCTTTTTCTGCATCAATGGAGAGGATCATGTGGTTCTTCTCTCTTCTCTTATTGATTTGTTCTATCACATTGATTGATTTGCGAATGTTGAACCATCCTTGTAACCCAGGGATGAATCCTACCTGGTCATGGTGGATAATCTTTTTAATGTGCTGTTGGATCCTGTTTGCTAGGATCTTGTTGAGAATCTTAGCATCCATATTCATCAGTGATATCGGTCTGAAATTCTCCTTTTTGGTAGGGTCTTTGCCTGGTTTGGGGATCAGGGTAATGCTGGCTTCATAAAAAGAGTCTGGAAGTTTTCCTTCTGCTTCAATTTTTTGAAACAGCTTCAGGAGAATAGGTATTATTTCTTCTTTGAAAGTTTGATAGAATTCCCCAGGGAATCCGTCAGGTCCTGGGCTCTTGTTTTTTGGGAGGTTTTTGATCACTACTTCAATCTCGTTACTAGATATCGGTCTATTCAGGTTGTCAATTTCTTCCTGGTTCAATTTTGGGAGTTTATAGTTTTCCAGGAATGCATCCATTTCATCTAGGTTGCTTAGCTTATTGGCATATAACTGTTGATAATAGCTTCTGATGATTGTTTCTACTTCCTTGGTGTTAGTTGTGATCTCTCCCTTTTCATTCATAATTTTATTAATTTGGGCTTTCTCTCTTTTCTTTTGGATTAGTGTGGCCAATGGTTTATCGATCTTATTGATTCTTTCAAAAAACCAGCTTCTAGTTTCATTGATACGTTCTACTGTATCTCTGGTTTCTACCTCGTTGATCTCTGCTCTAATCTTGATTATTTCCCTTCTTACGTGTGGAGTTGGTTTGATTTGTTGTTGATTCTCCAGTTCTTTAAGGTGTAGAGACAGCTGGTGTATTCTGGATTTTTCAATTTTTTTGAGGGAGGCTTGGATGGCTATGAATTTCCCCCTTAGGACCGCCTTTGCTGTATCCCATAGGTTTTGGAGTGAAGTGTCTTCGTTCTCATTGGTTTCCATAAATTGTTTAAGTTCTTCTTTGATCTCCTGGTTGATCCAAGCATTCTTAAGCAAGGTGGTCTTTAGCTTCCAGGTATTTGAGTTCCTTCTGAACTTTTCCTTGTGATTGAGCTCCAGTTTCAAAGCATTGTGATCTGAGAATATGCAGGGAATAATTTCAGTCTTTTGGTATCGGTTGAGCCCTGATTTGTGACCCAGTATGTGGTCTATTCTGGAGAAGGTTCCATGTGCATTTGAGAAGAATGAGTATTCTGTTGTTTTAGGGTGGAATGTTCTGTATATATCTATGAGGTCCATCTGGTCCAATGTGTCATTCAATGCTCTTATTTCTTTATTGATTTTCTGCTTCGATGATCTGTCTATTTCTGAGAGAGGCGTGTTAAGATCTCCTACTATTAATGTATTCATATCAATATGACTCTTTATCTTGATTAATAGTTTTCTTATGTAATTGGCTGCTCCCATATTGGGGGCATAGATATTTACAATTGTTAGATCATCTTGGTGGATAGTCCCTTTAAGAATGATGTAGTCTACCACAGAGAGTCCTCTTGTGGCGGTTTCTTTCCCTGGAGTTTGTTCTGCGGCCACACTGCTGGGGTCCCACAGTTTTCTCCCACTTTCTCCTTCCTCTGTCCTAGGTCCCACCTCCAATTCAAACATGTAGTCTCCCAGAGGAAACTGAGAAATCCCTCAAAAAGCATACGCAGACCTCAATGTCCTAAGTAGATGCTCCTTTGGGTTATTAAGGTGATTCTGTTTAGCCCCTATTTTCCTCCATCTCCCTGTCCCAGAGAGAAAATGAAAACCCTCTATAACTCTAAGAATAAGAAAACCCATAGAAACTCTAGGAATGAGAAAAAAAAGAGAAAATGTTTACTGTTTAAGATGAATCTTGCAGCCATCTCTTAGACCAATCCTCAATCAGTAGCCAGTTTATAAAAGAGCAAATGTGATTTTCTTCTATTAGTCAGAGGATTGGAAAGAGAACACTGGTTTGAAGGTTGTGGACCCAGCATTCTTGTCCTGACTCTGTCTCTATTAACTGTTGTGATCTTGGGAAAGCTTCCTTTCCTTTCTGACCCTAGGGCTGCTCATCTGTTAGTAGAATAGGTAGGGTTAGACCAGCATTTTCCAAACTCTGCTCTTTGTGTACTAGTTTGACGAGATGTTAATGAGTGTTTCAAGGAAAATGTGTTCTAGGGTGGACTCTTGAGGCTTGAACACTTCAACAAGATTGAAAAGTTTTCTTTGCTGTAGGACTTCTTAGATCTCTGAATAAGCTAATGGGCACCTGAACATGCAGAAAAGAGATATAATACACAGAATTTCCCAAATACATTTGAAAGAACTCCCTCCAGAATGGGAGGGAAGTAAGTAACTTATTAATATCTTAAGTAAGAAACTTATTAATATCTTATAGAAATGCTGCTTATGGAACACTGTCATTCTAAAGAATAATTAAGATGAGTAATTTTATTCTGTTCATGTTCACATTCAATTGCAATTGTTTCTACCTGTTCAGCTTGAGTGAAGCAAAACCAAGTCAGCATAAAGGGACTGGTTATTTCTCCAGGGCTCGCTCTCTTTCCTTTTGGTCAATTTTTAAAATATTGCTGCAAATCTTCTCATTTTCTGAAAAGTTGCAAAGCAGAGCTCTGGGAAGGTTGCTCATGGCAGCGCTATTAGTTCAGATGGCTCAGGGTTCTATTATGTCCAGTGACCTGTAAACTTGCCTCTACCTTTTTGAGCTGCTCTTGCTACCTATTACCTGAAGCTCAGGGTTTCCATTTGAGGTATGGCTCTAACAAAATGGTTAAGGAGCCAAAGTCCTAGAAAGTTTAGGTTACTCCCCCTGGCTCAGTGTCATTCTCCCACATGATAATTCAAAGTATCAAATTTTATTTTTCAAAATGATTCAACATTTTATTCATGTTGAAATGAAAATCATTCCTTTCTAGATTTTCTGATTGCAAAATTCTGAGTAAGTGTATCAAAGAAGACTTTTTTGTGTGTGGGCAGGTGGATGAGGGGTGATAGCTTCTCCTGTGGGGCTGGTTCTCTAAGAATGTACTTAGTCTTCTAGTTGGGTTACTCAGTACTAATTAGAGGTAAAGACCAAGGTGGAATCTGGGAAGCATTTTGAAACTGTAGAGGAAACTGGTATGCTGCGTAATTTCCTATGTCCAGGAAATGTGACCCAGCAAATGTTCCCTTGCCAAATCTCTCTAACCAAGTTTCTCCGGCGGCTGATTTTCTTCTTCTCATGTCCTTTTCAGCATGCCCATATCTAAGGTTCTTTTGTCACTCGGTTACCCCAGGCTCAAGAAGACATCAAATTCAGTCTAGAGTGTGATGGACTTTGGTGGATGTTATGATGTGCCATCCAGATTTCCCTTCAGGAATGAGAATGTATACTCCCAGCTGCTGGAAGTACTACCAGCAAACATCTACAAGTCAGCCACCTAAAGGAATTGGCTTGGATGAAGATAGCCAACTTGCCCAAGGTCAACAGCCTGCAGTGACTGGTAGATGGGGAGATAAAGGCCAATGTGCCACCACTTATACTCTGAAAGGCCAGCCCAGCTTCAGAACCCTGTGGCGTTGGCTGAGGCCTCCATGTGACTGCATCACAGCTGAACTTCTCCCTGTCCCAATCCTGCCTCCTTCCCTTCCCCTACAACTGTTGATCCTAAGAGCCCTCCTCAATATAATTTCTGTCCACTTATCTTTGTCTTATGTCCCAGGAAAACCAACGTACAGCAGAGTCTTAATATATTACCAATCCCTGAAGGATATTTGTGTTTTAAATGAATTCCATGGTGTTAGGGTTATGGGTAACTCCAAAGGAAGAGTCACTGATGGATGGTTCAATTGTTCAGCAGCGTGACATCTGGAAGGGAATGGGAGTGGGATGGTTTATGCATATAGAGGGAAAAAGTCTTTTTAAAAAGATATTTATTTATTTGAAAGACAGAGGGAGAGAGAGAGGGAGAGCATGGGTAGGAGGAGGGAGAGGGACAAGTAGACTCTGTGCTGCACAGGGAGCCACACTTGGGACTCCATGTTCAACTGACTGAGCCACCCAAGAGCCCACCCTTTTTTAAAACCATTAGTGCATTTTATGTCTTATTTAAAACATTGTTTCTCAACTGGACGTCATAAAGATATTGTTCTGTATTTCCTTCTAAAAGTTTGGCTCTTTTGCCATTGGAAATTCCATTTGGAATTGATTTTGCATGATTGATTTTCCATTTTTATAAAGTACAAAAAGTCAGATAAAATTAAATATATGTTGTTTAGGGATATAAGCATTTGTGACAAAACTATGTTTCCACAAGAAAGGAATGACAAATGCAAAATTATTATTGTCTGGGTTCGCAGAGGCAGGGGGCAGAATGAAGAGGAATATCCAAATCACTTCAGTGGAATTGGCAAGGTTCTAATAGATGAGTTGTGTAGAATTCTCATGGGGTGTCCACTTTTATCATCAAGCTTTATGATCTACATATACTTACATATATTCTTTAGTGTATCAATATTATGTATTTTAAGACAGAAAATGAGAAGAAAGGAAGTGGATAGTGCAGGAACCCACGACTCAATGTTTTGCTATAAAAGGTACTAGAAAAATAGGCCAGTAACAGGAATAGAATGTGGAGGTCACGCAAGATTATTTTTAAAGACATGGGCTCTTAAAACATATTTGTATGTGGATAAGAAAATCCAGCAGAACAAGAAAAAAACTAAATGCAGGAGAGAGAAGGGGCATTTGGAGGCCTTACACACCACCTTCTTTTGCAAAATACTTTCCCCAGGTTATAACTTTTATCTCTATTAGGTCATCAGTAGTTTTGAATTCTATTTCTCAACCGTTTACTTATTTGTGCTTAATCACAAATATTACTGAGTTCCTTCTAGGAGCTCATTCATGAAGGCAGTCAGTAGTGAGATTTGCTTCAGCCACCTACGTTCATGAGCTCCTTGCAGTTCTATCTTCCCTTGTCCTCTTTAATAGAACCACCAATAACCACCAATGGCCAAGGAGCCCAGATCTGGCTCCACTCCCCACCCCCACACACACATACACTCTGGGTTCTCTAGGAACCAGTCCTCTTACTGACCTAGGTCCAGTCTCATCTACCTTCTCTCTGGCCTTTAACTTCTCTCTATCTCAGACCTATTTCATTGCTTTTGCCCAGGGTTCCCTTTCTCCCGATTGACTCTTATTCTTCCTTTGCAAGGTTTAGCTTATATGTCACTCTCTCTGAAAGGCCATCTCTACAGTTTCACCCTCCTAACTAACTACACCTCCACCATATACATCCTATTTTTTTTTAAAGATTTTATTTATTTATTTGGCAAACAGAGATCACAAGTAGGCAGAGAAGCAGGCAGAGAGAGAGAGGAGGAAGCAGGCTCCGGGCTGAGCAGAGAGCCCAGTGTGGGGCTCAATCCCAGGACCCTGGGATCATGACCTAAGCCAAAGGCAGAAGCTTTAACCCACTGAGCCACCCAGGTGTCCCCACTATATACATTCTATTAACCTTCTATTCTTGTTCCTATGGCCTCGTTCACAATACCTACTACAATTTCAATGGCAATTATATATTTATTTGTCAACCTCCCTGGTTAAATAAGCAAATTCCATGACAGTAAGATCACAACTGCTTTGTTTCCCCTTGTGTTAGTATCTGAACTTTTTACATGGAAAGTGTTTGACATGCGATGGGCTCTGTCCCCCTTCTGCTTCCATTTCACATTGGAAACAAAACCAAACTCGGCAAGCACAGAAAGTTGGACACCGATGAGGAACTAATTCTTAATCCAGTTTTGCTTCCATTATAGTTAACAGGGTTTGGTTTAATGGCTACTCAGCAGGTTTAAGAAAAATGAACTAATTATTAAATCAGGGCACGTTAAAGCTGGAAGGGACCCAGGAAGGCTCCATGGAAATATATCTAGGGTAGAGAATGACAGACAAGAGGGAAGGGAGTAAACAGTGAAAGCTAAAAACAACAATTTACTAAGTGCTTAATATGCATTAGCCTTGTGCTAAGAGCCTTACCTATATGATCTAATTTAATCCCCTTGAATTTTCTGACAAAAGGACCCATTTGTTTTATCTTCCTATTGGAGAAACAGAACCTCCAAGAGTTGTGTACTTTGTGGAAAATCATACCTTTATTAAATGGTGGTACCCAGACTGAAACCCAGGTCTGCCTAATCCTCAAACAATGCTTTCCCAACTTCAGTGTGGATGCACATCCTCTGGATTCATTAGAGTGGAAATCCAGTTCAGCAGACTGAGATTCTGCATTTATAACAAGTGATGCTGATGTTGCTGGTCCTGGAAAGACGCGTGGAAGACCACTGTTCTATCTTGGCACTTTTTGAACTTCAATGTACAAATCAACACAAATCATCTGGGGATCTTGTAAAAAAAAAAAAAAAAAAAAGATACAGATTGTGTACCAACCGAATTGGGCACTCTGGGTTTTTTGGATTTTTGTTTGTTTGTTTGTTTGCAAGCTCCCGTTGAAGCCCATTCTGCTCATCCATGGGCCGTACTTTGAGCAACCAAGCTCTTATGTACCCCAAATCCAAAACTGTACTGTAAGCAGAGGCTCGGACAGGTCTCAGAGCTTCCAACTGCCAACATTCATTGACAATTACGCTGTGATGTGGTATATGAAGCTGCCTTTGAAAAATCACAAAAATCTACCTTTGGTTACTAACCACCTCTGAAAGGGGAGAAGGGCAGGGGCGGCCTTGCTATCAAGCTCACAAAGCCTGAATGAAGACAAAGTTTTGTGTGATGTCAATGGGGAGGCCTGCAAGACACACCAAGTTCACGTGTGTGTTGAGCATAGACAGCGGCCCCCTTTCCCTCCCAACGTCTCAAAGCAATGTGATGTCACCAGCTCTAAAAAACCCGAGGTTCATAATGAAACTTGTAATCAGGTGAGTCTTGTTTTGTTTTGAGTCCATTCACACTGTTTCTCACAGTCCCTTGGTCGGTGACTTCAGGGGCACACTCTGGGGGTGAATTCTGGGAACTGTAACTGATCTTTCAGGTTTACATAAAGTGGGTTTACTCCCCTCAGAGAACATCACTTGCTTTCTTGTAAATCTGTTCTCTTGCTCAGAGGGGAACCTGACTTTTCTTACTGATGAATGTGTTTGGGGACAGCAGGTCTTACAATATGCTGGTAACTAGTCCCTGTCATCTGATGTGAATTTGGAGTAGATTTTGCCAACACTCCTCCCCAGGGCACATACCTGGGAGGCTGGCCATGCTCTTGAGCCTCATATCCCACTATTCTGGTCCTAAGGTCCACAAGCCTTGATTAGAAAAATGGGCTGTCTGATTGTTGTCCATTTCAGCCCAGCCCAGCTTTCCCCAGGAGTTTACTTTTTGAATAAGGTGGATTCTCCCTCCTGAGCATTGAAGCAGACAAGGTGAGGGGCACTCGATAAAAGCCAGCTCCTCTTGTATACACAGAAACCACCAGATAAGGAGGGCTTCTAGGATCAGGATGGAAGGAAGTGCTCCCCTCTGATTTACACCACAGCATGGAAACAAGGAAAGTGGGAGGGTCCGGACTTTTGGGACTGGCAGACCCGAATTTCGGTTCTGACCTTGTCACTTATTATCTGTGTGGCTTTGGGGAGGTTATTTTACCCCTTAAGATTTGGTTTTCCCATCTGTAAATAGAGATCATACACCTAACATCATCTTGTGACTCCAAGGATCAGATCCCATCATAGACGCAAAGCACTTTGTGCCTGAGACCTAGGATGCGCTCCATAAAAATAAACCTTTCTCCTTCCCTCTTCCTTACTCTTCCCTTTCTAGATTTTGAACACAACAAGCAAAAATTATCAGGCTCTGCAAAATGGCAGTTTCAAAGTGGTTTGTGCCAAGGTCCATTTAGGTTCCAAAATACTCCCGTTCCGCTGCTTATTTCTGCGTTCTTGCCGTCTGATGTGTATCTGCGCGTCTCTGTGATTACACACTGCTGTCACTCAACGCGCCGCAAACGCCAACAGATTCTGTTACAACAGCTGATTTTGCAGGCCTGCCTCAGCATCCAATCAGCGAAGATGCCTCTCAGACCCTGAAGGAAACGCACTCTTGGCCAACTGTCTTTTAAGACGTTGGTTGCTTTATTTACAAAGAGACCCTTCCAAAAGGTTTCCCAGCAGAGCATAAATTGGTGATTTTGGGCGAAAGAATTAAAAACGTGGTTCCAACCGTGTCGTTAATGGGGGTCTGCCACATGTGCAATGCAGACCACGCAAGGCCTTAATTTTTTATTAGACTGGAATCATTTCTGGCACTTAAACATTTTGATGAAATTTGTTCAATTTTCTGGGTGTGTTTTATATGAAAAAATTAAATGTTTTTTGGCAGTTCTATTAAATAGACACCGGCAACATCTCTGGATGGTTTAGTGCTCAGAAATCAATGATACAACATTTTATTTAATCCACCAATTGAGAGCTGTATTGCAGCGATTCTTTTTCCTCTGGGCCACACATGATCGTCATGACTGTGAATGAAGTGTGAAGCTGAAGAAGGGGCATTTTCTTTTTAGTGAGGAAAGCAAGACCACACCAAAGTACATTATGTCTTTGTGTAAATTAGTAAAAGGCATCACATCTGGGCAGACGTGGCTCACTGGCTCTCAGTTTGGCAAGTAGAAAGAGCCAAATTCTGTCACCCACCCATGCTTGGCTAATCCTTTTGTTCAGTGCACATACTGAGCAACAGTTCACAGTGTTCCTTAGGAAAACCTGGAGTGCACTGTCCTTACCCAAATGAGAAAAGTGCCTCTGCTTTGAACTTGCCGTTCTTTCCTCCTTAAAGCTTTAGCCTCTGAGTTAATTGCATTCTCCCCATGAATTGATCATGCACATCTTGATCCTAAGAACAAGATGTATCTTTCAGATTCTCAGCTCCTTAGTTCAGGAGTGTTTATTGAGCATCTCATATATACCAGCATATAGAAGACCTTTGGTAAATGCTTGTTGAATGATACGTTGCATATTTATCTTGCTCAAATGGATTGAAATATTATAGTAAAAATGAATCCAGTCTACTTCAGGCCCTGGAGATGACATTTGTCATATTGTGGGCAGAGAGAAGAGGTCATTTCTCTTCTCCATCCGTTTTACATTTCCCTGGTATCTAGGAGGAGAGATACTTCTTTCATAGTTACAACTGGGACATAGAGATAAAATTGGTGTACAACAAGAGACTGAATTTTCTATAAACTTTTCCCTCAGTTTCTCCCTTCCCAGTTCCATCACTGAAGTCCTTCATTAGAAGTGATTTTAGGGTGCTTTAATGCTGAGCTGACTCCGGATAGGGGTTGCTCTTCTGTTTCCACACTTATCCTTTTAAATTAGAAAAGGAGGAAAAAGGAAAATAGGACTCCATAGTAGGCAAAAAAAACAAAAAACAAAAAACAAACCAAAAAAAAGGAGGGGAAAAACATAGAAAAACTTGCAACTCTCTGAAAGCTTTTATAAAAAGCATTTCCGCCTTGAAGACACATCTAAACCCAAATGTCCAAATGTCAAGGACTGAATGACCTATTTTTCTTCATTTTCCTGGAGGAAGGTGCACCTAGAACTGGACAAGGCAGAGGCAGGATTTTACATTAATGTGACCCCTGACGAGAACTTACCAAAAGTCAGTTCTCAATTTTTCTCTGCTATGGGCTGGTGTCAGGGTGAGGAAACCCCTGCTGTATATTTGAGTGTCCAGGGAGACGGGCCATTAGTCAACATCATCCAGTGGTTCCCAGTCATTGTCTGAATTCTGGAGCCACTCACCCTGCCCTCTTTGCCCTAGCTTACTCTGTTTTCAACTTGCTCTCAGCTGCCTCTCTCTACTTCGCCCTCCACCCATCCACTTTTCATGAGTCATGTCTGTGGGAGGAGGAACTTGGGAGACAAAAGAACCAAGAGAATCTTTCATCACTGGATCACGAAGTGATTTGAAATAAGAATTAATCCTCACAACTTCCCTGTGAGGTGAGGAAGCTTTTTAACATCTTGACATCCGGGGAGCTGCAGAGGTGAAGTGGCTTTTTGCCAGGCACCCCCACAGGGGCAGAGAACTGGGGTCCTCAACTTCCCTCAACGTTAGGGGCCTCTCCCTAGTTTTCCCTTTCCCCCTTCCTCCCCAGCCCCATCAGAACTCCTTTGAGGAAGGAAGCTGACTGCTTGCTTTCAGTGGCTGGCACTAGATAGCTTCACGTGAGAGAATAGACCCCAAGCCTCCTCATTATTCTAGTGGAAAGAGCTCTGACTTGCAACCAGAGATCCTGGCATGGTCATTTATCATGTATGACAAAGCAGTTCTGCTCTCTGAGCCTCTCTTTCCTCATCTACAAAATGGGAACAAGAGATGCAACGGGCATCCGCGAAACTTTAGTGAATGGCATTTTCAACAATGTTAGTGAATGGCTATCAACAGATAGAGTGGGTGGATTTGAAAAACTCTCAAAAGGCCACCCTTGTCCCCAAGTGTCTCCACAGGGTTCACTTCCTGGGGTTGTTTTGAGGATTAAAAGAAACCATATGCATGTGAGGGCCAAGAGGAGGCTTAGTTCATGTTAGACTCTACCCAGTTAAGAGGCATCAGGAAGAAAACAGAAGAGTGAACAGGACATCAGAGGTGAGACCAAGCCAGCTTCTTTCTAGGCACCTAATTTTAAGTTACTTACCCAACTGGAATGAAACACCCTTATAATGTCCAATTACCTTCTTTCCCGTTCTTCCTTGTGACTACAAAGCTTTGAACCTGTGACAAAGCATATCCTCCCTCCACTCCCCAGTTTGAAGGGGGTATCATAAAAGTCATGGTTGAGGGGCGCCTGGGTGGCTCAGTGGGTTAAAGCCTCTGCCTTCGGCTCAGGTCATGGTCTCGGGGTCCTGGGATCGAGCCCCGCATCGGGTTCTCTGCTTGGCGGGGAGCCTGCTTCCTCCTCTCTCTCTGCCTGCCTCTCTGCCTACTTGTGATCTTTCCCCTGTCAAATAAATAAATAAAATTATTTAAAAAAAAAAGGTCATGGATGATAGCAATAGCTCTGCTGAGGGGAGAGAGGAAGACACCAGGAATTAGACAAGGCCGGGAACACAGGGAAACAGAACAGACCATGGAAACCGAGGGAGGTGCAGGCAGTTTGATAAGAACGACTCACTCCTCACTATAGTGCCCTGGGCTGGCCCCAAGGGGAAGAGCAAGGCTGGGTGAGTGCCACAAAGAAGCACTGCCAGTGCGATTGGACTTCACACCAGTTCTGTAGACACCGAGATACACAGTATGTGGCAAACCTTTACCACAGGACCTATATACACCGATTAGGATTTGTGAGTTAGTCTCCAAGCTCAGAAAAACAGGCAGAGATGTTTAAGTGAGAAAGGGCTTTATTTGTCCTGTGCCACAGAAATCCACAGGTTGGTGGTCCAGGACTTGTGTCATCACTAAGGAAGTTTTCAGAGTCCTAGCCCCGTCTCCAGCTCCCTGATATGCCAACCTTGGTGTATGGCATTCACATTTAAGATGGCTGCTATGTGTGGAGGTATCATGTACCACCCCGAACAGAAGGGTGACAAAAGAGGCTAGTAGGAAATTGTTGTGTAGGGGAAAGGAAATTACTTGTCCAGTAACCTTCAATTCTCCTCTTATTGGCCAGACTTCTGTCACAGGACCATCTCTAGCCGCAGGGGAGTCTGGGAAAGAGAATTCGGCGCCATGTGCAATGTAAACTGCTCTATCCATGCCCATACATCCTTCAGTAAAATCGAAACTGCTCTCTGTGGAGCTTCACTCCGCTGCACTCTTTGTGGAGTAGGACAGTGAATAAGCACACGTGGTTATTTAAGTCTAAATTAATTAAAATGGAATCAAATTGGTACTTATTCCTCAGTGGCACTCGCCACATGTGGTTTGTAGCTACCATATCAGATAGCACCTTTGTATCACCTGAGAAGGTTCTGCTGCATGTCGGCAGATTGGAAAACAGACTGCATTAAAAAAAAACCAACCAACAAACAAATCAACAAAAACCCAGCAATTGACCACAGCTATAACAGTTAATGGTGTTTGGAGGAGGGAGGCTGGGGGACCTGGACAAAGACTGGATTCCAGAATATTTGTCATCAGTTGGCAGCAGAAGCACAGCTAATAAAACCTGAATGCTCAGGTCTCTTCCTCAAAAATATCTGAGGTCGCCTTTCAAGTTTGGAACATAGAATCAAGTTTTGTTCCTTTTCTCTTATCCAGGGACTGGGAGCATCTCCCTTCTCTGAAACTACCGTGATGAATATATTTTGGATTTAATCTTCCCCACTGTTACCTCAGCCCAGTCTTTCAAAGCTCCCAAAAGCTGAGGGGTGGAGATACGGTTCGATTCCCAAGAATTTTGCAGCATTATTTATCTAAGCATTAGGGGGAATCATTCAGCTAAATCCCAGTGACTTGCATGTAAGTTTACCTCTGAGAGCGTATTTCCCTCTCCTTCAGCATTTCAGTCTCATTACTTGTACCATATCTCATGTTGAATCGCACGAGATGCCCATCTGTCCAAAGGCTTATTCTGTTGGCCCGCTCTCAATGGCTTGAATTTTAACTTTGCTTTGAACTTAGTGGCTTAACTCTTCCTGCTTTCCTTGGGCCCCTGGGGCCATTACATCACAGGCTTATTTCTCTCTTAGACACTCAGAGCCAAAATAATGCTACCATGTCGGAGCCAAAATATTGCTACCATGTTACGTTTATTTTCTTCTCCCGGTCCTTTTTTTGAAATGGCAGCCTGTTTCCTATCTGTGAGTCACTGGCTCTGGCTCTGCTAAGAGAGAGGCTCTCCTGATGAGTGCTATGTATGGTACCACAGTTGAAAGTTTTCCTCTTCCAGCTCTGGCTGAAATTAATTAGACTTATTGCTTCTCTTCTCATTTGTCTTCATGTCTAGAAAAGTGATAGAAAGTTCTGATCTTCCTTTTGTAGTTCCACAGCAGTCACGGTTACCAGTAATTAAGGACGCAGGGTCCCTTGTAGCCGTGCAATCGGAATTGGATTGTGAACCCAGTGAACAGGGACCGTCTGCCTCGGTGCGATGCTTTTGTAACTCCCTCTCTGCAGTGGGGACCCAGTTGGCACCCAATAAGTAATAAATAATAATGATAAGTAGTCTCGGCTTATGCTTTCCAGAATGGTGCCTTGCTTTTTCTAATTTTGTAAAATGGCTTCCTGATAAAGTGGAATGTCCATGTCACCATCACAGAAAATATGGATTGGTTTTCAATGAAATATTAATGATTATCAACTCACTGGGCTTTTCCTTTGTGAGGACTGAAATAAAAAAGCAGCTGAATTTCTTGATAATGAGTTAAAATCTGATTTCTTCAGAAAGAACTGTGGTGGAGTCAAGCTTCTTT
Source organism: Martes martes (assembly GCF_963455335.1). NCBI lineage: Eukaryota > Metazoa > Chordata > Mammalia > Carnivora > Mustelidae > Martes > Martes martes. The sequence continues at coordinate 133,615,584 of NC_137888.1, forward strand.
TTGAACTCGCCTCTCCGCTTCATCCTCTCTCTCTCCTGACTGCCCTCGTTGGGGGTATTTTCATTCTTCAGTAGAAATTTCAGACATATAAGGACGTGGTTTTGATGGGTGGGGTCCGTGGTGGTAGAAGGAACCAGAAGTAAGTCTTGCCTCCATCACATGCCGGTTTTCTTTTACTCACTTTGGGAGAGCTACTTATCTGTGAAATGGGAATGATAATACTAATAGCACCGCTTCCTGGGTTTGTGGTGAGGATAAATGAAAAAGCGAGTGGGGAGCACCTCAGCAGAGAGTCGGCTGCACAGCTGAGACTGTAAGAAATGTTAATTCTTATTGTATGGTCAGAGGGGGGCAGCCAGAATGGAGGTAAAATCCAAATCTGCCCATCGGGTTCAAGTTAGCCACTTGGGTGAGATGTGGTGGAGAAACCTGTCACAAGAAGCAGCTGAAACAAGATTTGGGGATTATCTGTGGGTTTCTGCTTCCTGCCCTCTTCTGTTTCCTGATACTATTTGAGAGTTTGTTCTGCTGACTCTGGGCATGCTCTGGAGCTTTCTCCTCCACTTTTGCTGACTCTGTCAGGATTAGCCACAGAGGAAGAGTCATTCAGTCCCGAATGTCTGAATCCAGGCAGGAAGGACCTACTAGAAGAGGAGGTGCCTGGAGTTCTGGAAGGAATGGGTGCTGGTTTGTGAAAGGGATTCAGACTCTGAGAATTCACGTGCTGTTCTTTCGTCTCCCCGCAACTGCCACCTGCAGCCACCAGCCCTACTCCCTCTGGTCCCCCACCCTCCCCCTTCTTAGGCTGTCTGCAGCCTTATCTGGAAACCCACGGAGGGCTGAGGTGAGATGGAGCGATAAGCAGGAAGTGCAGTGGAATTTTCATTCCTGGAAAAAAAAAAAAAAAAGGGACCTTGGCATGAGAAGCAGAATAGAGGGTTCGGGATGTTAATCACTGCTCCTTTTATCAGACAGCTTTATTAAGATCAATGTTTTTTGTTGCCAAATTAGAGTGGACCTAGAGCGAACTTCCCAGCAGTTATTAACACAAGTCCACATTTGCTGGAAGGATTGGGTACCTCCACGTGTTCAGCCATAGCTGGAAGTTACACAATATCTATATCATTTTTCACAGCTTTGTCATTAGCTGGTAATGATTTGATTATTTTGCAGATGAATCACAGTATAAATCTCTTTCACAAACACTACCTCCAAGTATTAATCAAAACCATTAAGGCAAAGCAGTCGGTGCAAATTAAAAAATTTGCATGTCTAAATTAAAAATTACAGTAATACATCATAAATAAATCTTTTAAATTCTCTATGGCCTCTATGCACATCCTTTCTTTAGTGTGTGTATTCTATAATGAGACCACGAATACCAAGCTTTTCTCTCACTTCTCTCTCTCTCTATATTATATGTATATATGAGCAACATCTAATTTTAAAGACAGGCATCAGGTCTTTAGGTGGAACCCGGTATTAGAACATGAAAGGAAAGGGGGGAGGCTTTTTTCTTTTTCCCATTTATTTCTTTTTTCCCCAACAGAAGATTCAAAGATGGCACAAAAAAGAAGATAATTTGCAACGTCTTCTGTTGTCGCAAAGTAAATATTTGTAAAAGGTGATGCTTCTTTTTCAAATAACTTTGAACTGTGAGGAAAATTACCAAGTTGTGTTTTAGGTAATATTTCATTTTGGAACTATTAACACATTACTTGCAATATGGGAGGAAATTAGAGGGTTTTGAGTGATGAAAGCCACCTTTGGCATTAAAAAACTATTATTATTCCCTTGAAACGCTGAAGCAAATTAAAACAGGAAAATGAAACTTTCAAGTGCCCTGGATTTGAAAAGGCATTTTTTTCCCCTTTCATTTGTCAAAAAAAAAATTTTTTTTAAATGACTTGTTTCACTGGAAACCTGGAAGAAATCATTTATAAAGCAGAAAGTACTTTTTTTCAAAATGCTTTTGCCAAAGAGTTTAGGGGAATGACAGTGCCTGGTGTGCAAGTCACCAGCATGTACGGTGTTTAAATAGGCCTCTGATGAGCAGAATACAGACTAGCGTATGCTGAAGTTCCCTCTCAGCTCCAGGTAATACAATGGCAGTGACAATTAGAAGCACTTCCCTCTGCCCAGGATTTAACCTAATTAACCTATCTGTAACCTATTAACCTAATTAAATACAAGAGCTTCTCTGTAAGAGAGGTATACAGGACTCTACCCATTCGGGGGTAGAAGTTGGGAAGAAGGGCATCGTTTAGGGAATATTATAATTTGGAGTCAGATTTTTTTTTTTAATAACAGAATTGGGACATCAAACACAATTCCAAAGTGCTTGGTGGTTCCCTAAAAGGAGGCCATGGAATTAACTAGCAGGTTAGCTTTATACTTACTTATGTCGCTACCTCATAGAAATTTTACATTCTTGCTTACTGATATGGAGAGATTTGGGAGGAGGCAAAGACAGCCAGCCTGCCTACGACTGTCACTTGTTCCTTGCTTCATAGAGACTCCAAAAAGAGGACCAAAAGAAAAAAAAATCCTTCTGTTGTTGTGCTTAGTTTAACTCAATATTGTGTGATTGTAACATCACAGTTAGGCTTAACGTTGACTAAGAGGTGGGATTTATATCAGGACCCTTACTAGCCTGTGTGACCTTAGCAAATTGCTTAATCTCTCTGGGTCACAATTCTACTCATCAATGTAGAACGAGTGGGTTGAATGTGATGGTCTCATTATAGTTTTCTCAACTGTAAAAATTTTGTGAATTTATATCATTTCTTCTCCCTGCACTTTTTCCTGTTTTGATCCCAATTACCAATATATGTTTCTTGAATGACTTTGGTTAGAACCGTGCTGTCCCATATGATAACCCTGTGTCTAGTTAAATTTAACTAAAATAGATGAAATTAAAAATTCAGCTGTTCAATCATGCTAGCCACCTATTAAGTGATCAATAGCCATATGTGGCTAAAGGTTACCTGATTGGACAGCAAAGAGGGAAAACATTTGTATCAGTGCAGAAAGTTCTTTGAGCTGAATGAACCTGCAACTGAGTTCTTTTCTTAGACTTTCACATTCACATGACTCTGTAGAAATCGAGTCTTTTATTTATGTAGGATGATACGAGAAGTCAAACTCTTGTGGAAAATTTATCTTTATTCAGTTTAACTTTGGTAATATGTATAGCATCCACAATGCATTCAACTAGGTACTCAGCCACTTATGAGTTGTGTGATTGTGTGCCAATTGTTCAGCCCTTCTGAGCCCCAGTTTCCTTATCTGTGAAGTGGGTGTACTAGTCCCCTCAGCAGGGTGGTTTCCTGGAAAGCAACTATCATAGTTTGGGTAATAGTAGATAACTAATGACTATTATTAGTTAACATCCGTGTTGTGGAATAACTAAGCTCATTAGACAGCTGAGGAACTTTATTTGTTAAGAAATATTGGGTGGGGGCACCTGGGTGGCTCAGTGGGTTAAAGCCTCTGCCTTCGGCTCGGGCCATGATCCCAGGGTCCTGGGACCGAGCCCTGCATCGGGCTCTCTGCTCATCAGGGAGACTGCTTCCTCCTCTCCCTCTGCCTGATTCTCTGCCTACTTGTGATCTCTGTCTGATTCTCCCTCTTTCTCTCCCTCTGCGCCCCTCCCCAGCTCGTGCTCGCTCTCTCTCTTTCTGTAAATTACTAAATACATCTTAAAAAAATAGAAATATTGGGTAAGAATGAGACTTCGTAGGAAGATATCATAACTACAAGTATTTTTCTTTCCCAAAACAAGTTAAGTTGGAAAATTAAACAGAAAGATAACAGAACCCCTACGTCATAAATCACTTACCAAGTGAGCTGGAGGAAAGAGAACTGGACATAGAAATAATGAAGAGCAGCCCCTTTAGCGTTACTCCTCAGGGCTTTCAACATCTCCTTCCCTCATCCTCACATTCAATACCTGACTGAGAACAAAGTATAATGAGGTCTGCTGGTGGTCTCCATTGGCTTCTGTGAGAATGCTGCTCTTCTGGTAGGTTTCTAGAAGATTCTCACCTCGTAAGTGGAGGTGATCTCTTCCCAGTTCTAATTGCAACCTAGCCCCACCATGCACCTTTTCTGAAGGACATAACAGGTCAAAGTTTTGATATCTCAGTCTCATGCAAAGTGATAGGTTTTATGCTATAAGAGAATGATACTAAGGGAAAGCTCCCTAGAAATAGTGGCCTCCCCCATTTGCTGAAGGCCAGGAATGAAGATCAGGGTGGATTGGATATTCCAGGTTCTTTCTTGGATATATTGACATCCATCGTGGGTGTGTTCTCTGCTCCCATAACCCCTTGTATATATTTCTCTCATTCTCTTACTAAAGGTCAAGGAATGGCATCCTTTCTGACTTCAATATTGTAATAACATTTGGGTGAATGAATGGCTCAAATTCTTAATATTTTGAAAAGAAGGGGACTATGCTTCAAACTATTTCACAGTTAATGGAGGTGATGTGATTTTGTAAGATTGGTACATCTCTTGACTTGGGCTTTCCATTTTGTTTTCCTCACACATAGCTTTCCCCACCTTTTATAATATTTATTACAATAATCCAACCACATAGATAACCTCTGTTGACATTTTAAAAATTTATAATAGGAGCACATGAACATATTTAGAAAATTCAACAAAGCAAAAAGGTATAAAACAGAAAGTAAAAACAACCCCTGCTGCTACACTTCTACCCAATCCTTCCAGCAAAGACAACCAATGGTCATGGTGTCTGGTGTGATTGTAAAAACCCAGGTATCCATAATTCCTGTAGGTAGCCTCTTAACAATGTACAGAATAAAAACATAATATACACAGTGTTCTGACCTAGCTTTTCTCTTTTGCCTTTGTGACATGTTTTTATGGTTTTTCCATATTAGAACATATAAAATAACACAGTGTTTGTTGCATTAGCTAGATAACTTTACCATATAGACATAGACATAGACATCTCATTCCACAATATACTGAACCCCTCCCTAATTGAGGGACATTTCAGTTGTTTCCAGGTTTCTTTTTGCTATGACAGACTGTGTCACTTGTATATATGTTTGCTTTAGCAAACATCAAGTCGATTTCTAGCTGTGTTTAGCCATCAGGTCAGAAACAATATGTGTTTTCCTTTTGATAGCTATTGCCTTGTGGCTATCTAAAAAGTTTTAGTCTGTTAGTACATTTATCATCAGTGTGAAGAATGGCTCCTTTCCTGTAGTCCAACTAATATGAGTTATCCTTACACCTTAATATTTGCTTGTCTGCTAGGTGAAAAATGGCTTTTTGTTTTCATTTGTATTTCCTTAATTATGAGTGAGATAAGCATTTTTAAAAATTTTTTTATTTAAATTCAATTTAGATCACATATATAGGGAGAAACATTTTAAAAATTATTTTTATTGGGCATTACTGTTTCTATATGTTCCCCCTCTCAGCTGCCTAGGCAGCTATCCTTTGCTCATTTGGGGTAGGTTCATCTTTTCCTCATTGTTTTGTTCAAGCACTTTCTAAATTTACCAGATTAGCCCACCGTCTGTGTTTTGCAGCTGTATTTTTTTTTGTCTGATTTATTGCTTGGCTCTGGACTTCAGTACAGTATTTTCCACCCCCCACCCCCACCCCATATCGTCTTTTCCAATTTATGCAGCCAATTCCCAATCATTTCCTTTACTGCTTCTGGGCAATTTGAACTTGTGATCTTCCCAAACCAGAAAGGAATAATTTGTAAAATATGTTGTCCCAATGCGATCATTAATAGTGCCTCCTTTCCTTCCCAAGAATGTCCTAGTTTGCACGATGAGTTAGTGGTCACTCTCAGCTTTCGTCCTTTCCTACTTCCACTTTAATTAGACCAGCTCCTCTTTGACTTATTTAAAAATGTTGGGGTACAAATAAGATTTAATCAAAACAATGCTTTTTGAGGCCAAAAAAAAAAAAAGTGGGAATTCACTGGTACAGGATCTCCATTTATTTGTCCAGCAGGACTTATTGAAATATGACAACTTAAAATTGTGGTCTAGGCAATATGAGCTGTTCAAAGACAAACTTGGAATCCATTAAGGAATGACAACTCCTCACGTGAGAAGAAAAGCGTGTTTAAACTGAAATAAGATTCTCAGCTCAGTGGCACTTTTATGAGTAAATAAATACATCCAAATTTTCCTTTTAAATAAGCACCAACTCATGAGAGAGCCTCTCCCAGTGCAGTCTACCCATGAAGTTAAAGGACTTTGTTAACAAAATAGTTAAAGAGAACTTTTTTTTTTTTTTTTTGGCCAAGAGGATCACATAAACTGTGATCACATAATCACACAATCAGCTTTTACCAACAGAGAACAGAAGAAGAACAACACAGGCAATACCAGTTAGCAGTTCTTAAATGTAGCTAGATAGAAAAGATATTTGATTGGGTGATGAAGAGTTGGTTGGGTAATCATGAATACTGCGTCTTGGGTGTAACCATTTTTTAAAAAAAGGCCTTGTTCAGTGTTATTCATTGTGTAATATCATAGTTCCCTCACAGCCAGCTTCTACTGTCTTCTGTCTACTAACCAAGAACCAAGGTAAATCATGATCTTTATTTAAAAAAAAAAAAAAAAAGGGAAGGAAGAAGTACAGAAAAGTGGGAATGAATAAAAACTGATTTGTTTTGTTCTTAGGTCTTCTAAACAGTTATTGATGGCTACAGAATATTCCTTTTCTTTGGATGCACCAGAATTAATTTAACCAATCCCTTTTTGTTGAGTGTGTGGGTGTGCTTTTTATTTATATTTCATTTTTCTTTCAATTATAAGCAAAACCAGGATGAAAATCTTTGCACATGAAGCTATCTTCATATGGCCACACAATCTATTAGGAGAAATTCCTAGAAGAGAAAACCGTGGGTGGAACGTTATGAAATTTCCTAAGACTCTTACATCCAGAAGCCAATTCTGGGTAGAAAGCTGGTGATTCCTGCTGCTGGAACTGTGATGTTATTTCTTGTTGCGGTCCCCCTGGGCAAAGATCTTGGCACAGAAGAGGAGGAAACAGAGTCAGATCAATCTGGTGTCTTTAAAAACAACAAACAACAAGAAAAACAGCATTTCTGTGACAATGAAGGCAACAGCTCCCAGTTCTTTGTTCCAATTTTAAGAATATTTGTCCATGTGAAAGAGGATTTCATTTTTGTCATTTCTATTGTAAATCTTTGTCACGTGGTCCAAGCCAGGAAATTTTCATCTGTGCTTCCCGAGCTATTATTTGAGCCTTGTTTGGATGATGCCTCCTTTCCTGGTGTAGGTTCTGTGGGAGCAAGCCTCGAAAGTCAGGCAAGTGCTTCCTTCCAAAGCGATCCCTCTATGTGGTCTCTGTGGTCTGTCCTCAATTTACTTTCTACTCTCCACAACTCTCTGGGGAATTTGGCTACATTCCTTGTAGTATTCAGAAAAAATGAGAAGAATCTGTAATAATTCTCATCACTTTATACAGTGGGGCATGTTAAGCCCATGTGGAGTTTTTAAGGGTGAGCCAGGACTTACAGAGGTAAGTAAGATTTGTATTTAAACAGGAATAAATGACTGAGTCACTAGGGATGAAAACCTGTTTGGCAATCCTCAAGAAGGGGCAGATTACTTCTGACAGGTCTAAACAGCCCAGGCAGATAGGATCATTTAACTATATTTAACTAACACTGACAAAGGAATGCTTGATTAATGTCTCCCACCCAAATATCCAGGGACTGGCAGGTCACCTTCTCAAACCAATAGGCAGTTGAAGCTACTTCAGAATTCTCGTTTATTATGCATGATTGCCACATGCTTTAAAAGGTCTGATGAGGACACGCTCCACCAGGATCTCAGGTTTTCCTCAGCTTTCTGGAGGGAGCTGGGATGCTTTCTTAAATTTGGGACAGGCATTTGGAGAACATGTATCTATGCTAGACCAGTACTACATTGATTATTTGAAAATAGCACAAATGAAAATCAAAACAACCCCTCTCCCCAAAATCATTAGGTGCTGGAAATTACAACAAATTTTTTGGATACAAAATTTTTAAAAAATGTTGTAGATATTTGCGCAATGCATGAAAAATGTTTATGCCAAACTCTTGTGTGTGGTGTCACTCATTTTTGTTATCTCTTTAGTGTCTATGAGTTTCTCACTTTTGAGATTTCAAATGAAATCTATTCCTTTAAAAAAAATTTTTTTTTGGATTTTAGAGAGAGAGAGAGGTGGGGGGCAGAGCAGAGGGAGAGGGACAAGACAGTGTGGGTCTTGATCTCAGGACCCTGAGATCATGATCTGAGCGAAAATCAAGAGTTGGATGCTTAACAGACTGAGCCACCTGGGCTTCCCTAAAATAAAGTCTATTCTTAAGCCTTACCTCTAGGATTTACTTACTCTGTTCTTAAATCAGAGGAGGAACCTACTCTGTTCTTAAATCCAGAAGTCAGTTTTGTGTGTAGCATTGGTAATTCCTAGAACCAGAGTTAGAATTCTCTGTCTTGCTGCAGTAACCCTTACTCAAACACTGTGGCAAGAAACAGGACACAGCAAATTTCATTGATTCTTCTGGCTATCGAGAATATTTTTCATGAGGTCTCTATTGGATCCAGCTCGTTGTTTCTTAGCATTTTTTTTTAAAGACTGTAGCACTTTTAAAGATCACATCAATTTATTTCAGGTGTGGTTCTGCTTTACAAAAAATTTATGAACAAATAGAGTTAATCTTTTGCATAAAGATGAACCCCAATTATATAAGAACATTGACTCTCTCCTTTTGTTTGGCACCTAGAACAGAACTGGCACATAGTAGGTGCTCAATAAATACTTGCTGATCGAGAGAATGTGCTGTGGATGGTTGGATGGTTGGATGGTTGGTGGGAAGAGGTCCTCATCAGAGCTAGCTGGTCTCATGGATCCTGTCAGCAATGTGACCTCCTGGACCAGCTGTCTCAAGAGAACACAGCTGCCACCAAAAGAGGCCATGGGCATCAGTGCCAGGCTGAGGGGTGTGAAATGAGGACAGAGGGACAGGCTTTAGTGGGCCTGGCGCTCTATCTAAGTCTAAGTCAACTGCCCAGTCTCAGTTAAATTCCTCAAAGAGGCTTCCATTGAGTACCTACACCCCCCACTGTGAAGTGTAGGACTCTATTAATTTTCTCTGGCTGCTATAAAAAATCACCAGACATTGACTGTCATAAAATAATGTAAATTTATTATCCTGCTGCTCTGTAGGTCAAAAGTTTGATCCAGGTCTCAGTGGGCTGAAATAAAGGTGTCAATAGTCTGTCCTTTCTGCAGGCCCTAGGGAGTGTTTCCTTGCCTTTTTCTGCTTCTGGAAGCCACCTGTAGTTTTTACCCTGTGCCCTTACCCCTGTCTTGAAAGCAGTTCATGGCAGGTTGAGTCCTCCCCGCATCATGTCACTCCAGCCTCCTCTTCTGCAATCAAATATCCCTCTGTCTTCCTCTTCCACTTTTCAAAACCTTTGCAGTGATAGTGGGCCCACCTGGATAATTTAGGATACTGTCTCCTTCTCAAGATTCTCAACTTACTCACACCCACAAAGTCCCTTTGGCCGCATAAGGTAACATATTCGCACAGGTTCAGAAGATTAGGGTATGAGCATCTTTGGGGGGACCATTAAACAGCCTGCTTGTTGTTTGGAGTTGTTATTATATATTCCCACAGCATGCTGCACTTCGTAGCATTCTTTATAACATTTGGCAGACGTTAATGGCTTAGCTCATTCCGCGATGATTCCTTGAAATGTCTGCCCCACTACACGTGGAGCCCTGTAAAGCATGGGCAGTATCTGTTTTGCGTACCCTTGTCTCCCTGGTGCCTGTCAGAGCATTTGGTTTATCGTAAGTGTCTGATTATGTTTCTGTTAAGTGAATGATCATTCTACCAACCTTATTTCATGTACGTGATCATGCTCTTTGGAGACTGGGATACCGTTCCCATTTTATAGAAGACATTGAGGTTCCGAGAGCAAATAATGTTCTAGTTCCTTCCCAGTCAATACTCTCACTTCATATCTGAATTGTTTCCTATTCTGCTATGTTGTAGGTGTTATGAGCTACCACACCCCTGAAGCCAGTCAGTCAGTAGCCAGAAAGGAAGCTTCCAAGAAGGGCAGCTGAGATGTTGTCAAGGGCTGATGTCACTCTCAGGGTGTGCTTGACTCTTGCCTGGAAATGGTTCAGTGTTTGCAATTCAGTAAGCATGAACCTTTAGGACCAAACCAGATTTCTCTGCCGGGCAGGTTTGGTGTCAGTTCTCAATAAAGAGCAAAACTTGCAGTTAACAGAGTTTTAATCATACTCCAGTGCTTTTCGGCTACTAATATACATACATTTTTAAAAAATCCTTGATAAAAAAGTGAAGTTTCTTTTTCAAATCCTTCAAAACTCCTATTTTGTCCATCTCTGTACTGGGCTTCTTGGCCATTGTGTAGCTAGTGTGTTCAGCGATTAGGGCAATCTGTGGCAAGAATTATTATTATTATTTTTTAAATAAAGCTTAGCGCAAATGGTTGGCCCCTAGTAAGTACAAGACAAATATCTGCTGTATTATTTGAAAGAATATTGACTGTAGCTGCTGTTCCTCGGTGACTGTTAGGGAGTTAGGATTGTGGGAAAGTAACAGAAACGTCAATTTACCTAGGTTGTTGGTCTCCAACCTATTCCAGAAAGTATTAGGCACTGCTATGGATGTGATCCCAACCTTATGAAATCTAAAACCTTAAACAAGTTCTGCCCTGATGCTTTTCATAATAATGTATCAGTGGCTTCAAGAGCCACTGATCCTACTAGGTAACTGGTATTGGGAAAAAGTAACAGAGTAACCCACAAGCAAAAGATGAGACCACCAATAAGGTAGACTTGGACTTGTATTCCTGGATTCACCATTCACTAGCTATGAGAACTTAGACAAGTTACTTAACTTAGCTGAGGTTTCAACTTTCATCTTCAAAATAGGTGTGTGCTTTGAGGTTTAAAATAGATACTTTGTGTGGAAAGTACATAACACAATGACTGGCTTTAAAACTGTTATTTCTCTTTCCTTCTTCCATCTTTCAAAACCTTGAAAAGGTTAACCTTTTTGCCCCGCAAACATGTCTTCAAAGAGCAACCATTACCCTAAAGTGCCCCGTGTCAACGTAACAAAAAAAGTCCGCAATGGCTAAATGATCAGTTCAATGTTACATTAAGTCACTGCCCACAGGGATGAGGAAATGATCGAAACCGCCAATAATCCGGGGGTGTTATGCCATACAAAGTAGACGGAGGAGCTCTGGTCGGCAGGGCCAACAGCTGTGCCACCGGTGGAGGGTACAATCCCAAAGTGTGAGAAAGAGAGCTGTGCTTCCAAATCAAGAGTCAGTCAGGAAAGACACATTCAGGTTTATTTAGTGACTGTCACTGCCCCGCAGGATTTTGATGTGTTTATTGACATGGTTACCTTATAAATCAGGATTTGATAAGGTTTTAGGGCCTCTAAATGAGCTCTTTGTCTACATTCCTGAATAGGTGAACACATGCTTGTGGCATCAAATGAGTTCCTGAGGAAGTAATTATTCACACGGTGAGGTGCATGACAATGAGGATAGCGGAATCCACTTCCAACCTGGGTGAGTAAAAAGAAAAAAAAAAAGTCATCAACTCCTCCAAGTTGAACTTGAAGACTACAGAGAGATGCCCTTGGAAATTAAGAAAGAAAAGCAATAGTTGAGAACAAATCTTGACCTAAAGACATAGAACAGACCGGAGACTTAGGTTTTCAAAATTTGACTGCAACTTTAATGAATAGATTCAGATTTCTAAAGAATGAATGTGTCATAAGAAGGGAGGCTGGCAATACAGTAAAAGGAAGGTTACCGGGGTGAACCCTAAACAGTTCCTATCCACGCACTGCAGGAGTCCACGGGCTCTGGAATTCTGGCTCCATTGACAAGGCTAGCCCTGTCTGTATGAGACAGCTGTCGTAAGCTCTCTCTATCTGCTGCCATTACGATTCACTTCAACCCCTTCCTCTGGTTCTCTGATCATCAAGCAACCTTTTGATCATCAGTTTGGCTATGAATGTCTCTACAGGGGTGAAGTGGGGATGGGACAGTCATAGGATCAGTGGTCCGGTAAATGTGACAGATGTTATATATGCATCACTTTCAGGATCTTCCTTCAATTTTCATTCTAACCTTGGGTGATCTGCTCCCAGGAGGAAGACTGAACCAGGAAGTTGTGCCCATAAAGGGAAACTAACTAACTAAGAAACTAATAACTACCTACCTAACTAACTGCCACTCTCGGAGGCTTCTTATGAGATTGTCAATTTTCCCAGGTAAGCACATACCACTTGTACACCTTTTTTGTACTTCTACCCATGCTGACGTACTCTGTCTCTGGACCATTGGTCTCTTTTGTAACCACATAATTCCGCCATTGTGGTGAGAAAGCAGTCATTGATGATGCATCAGTGAATGGGTATGGCTGTGTGCCAATAAAACTTTATGCATCCTGGTGTGCAAATTTAGTGAACAAGCAAAAGAGGAGCACTTCCCCAAAAACGTTTTTGAAAAGCTATATTAATTCAAGAAAAGCAATAAAGTGATCATCCTGGTAAAACAATCAGAACCTCACTGGATTTCTTTAATTTCTTAAACATTTAAGTACTGTTTTGTTTTGAATTATATGTAGTAGTGATGGCGGGAGGTGGGCACCACTATAATCTCTTTGGGGATTAGGGATGCTTAAGATCTTAATCTGGCCCTGATTTCAAGGTGTCTCTGTTCTTCTGCAGGTATCACTGCATCTTGGGATTTCAGAGCACATTATTATTGCTTCCCTAAAGACACTCTCCTCAGCTGTCTCCTTCCCACATGGATGAGACCTTATAGTTTCTATCTCGTGTTATAGTTATTTTTATACTTGCATTATAGATACATTCTAGAACCACCACCTTTCTTACCTTTCACATATTCAGTTTTCGAATACACAAATAAGGACCTCAATACATACTTCACAGCCTCTGAGTGGATAAGCTGTGTACCATCCTTCCTCCACCCCTCCTTGACACCAAGCATACACTCTTGTGTGTAGAACCCTCTGAATACATTTTTAAGGAATGAATGCATGTGATTTAAGGTCTGGCCTCTTCAGTTTTGAATTTTGTTTTTTCCCTCTCTGGAGGTGAATAGCTCTCTGTCTTTTCTCATTGGGTTTTAGAGTTCCCAGTCTGTGGGCTAGACTCACTCTGCCCAAGCCTTTTTTGGGTACCTGCCTACCTGTCTCTGAAACTTGAAGAGAATTTAGGAATTTTGCCAAAGCTTGGGGTTATTTAAATATATGGTACAAGAAGAGCCTGTCTGGGATTCCCCTTTCTTACAGTTTCGCTTCAAGTAGAAAATAGTGCTAGAAAGATAATTTACAAGAAAATGTACTTTAAAAGAGAGAGATGAGGGACGCTACTTACAAAAAAGGAGTGATTTTTATATTGGTAAAATGTGCAACTCTTTGTAAATCATTTTAACTGCATGTGAGTGTTTAAGCGACATAGTGATAGAACAATATGTCTATATTTATCAACTCTGTATGTATGTAATCAAAATGGACTGTCTCGCCAGCTGGGGGTACACACGGAGTCATATATTTTGCATTTTTCCAAACAATCATTCAAGTACTCACCTGCCCAGGTGTATCAGTCAGGGTTAACTATGTATTTAGTGAGTCTAGTGAGGAAACTGAGAACTCCAGAACTGAAAGAAAATAATATATATGTATATTATATATACACACACATACATATGTGTGCATGCATATACATATTTTACACACACACACACATACATATATATACATAGAGAGAGAGAGAGAGAGAGAGGTTGATTTTTAAAAATTGGCTCATGCTATTATAAGGACTGGCAAGCCCAAAATCCATAGGACAGCTTGGCATGCTGAAACCCAGGCAGGATTTCTATACTGCAGTCTTGAGCCAGAATTCCTTCCCCAGGAAACCTCAAATTTTGCTCTCCCAGCTTTCAACTAATTAGATTAGATATGGGCCCAGCCATATTATTGAAGGTAATCTTTAGTTAAAGTTAACTGATTGTAAATGTTTATCACATCTACAAAATATCTTCATAGAAACATCTAGACTGGTATTTGACAAAACAGCTGGACACCATAGCCTAGACAGGTCACTGCATAATATTAGCTATCATACCAGGTTGGGAGAAAACCCAGCAATTGCTCTTCAGTCCAGCTGCCTGCCCAAATTGTCAGACTTCCTGAGATTTACACTCTTGAAAGAGTTTACCTTATTTCCAAACAGCACCTTGGAGAACACTGGAGAGGACTTCTGGACGTCTGTCTGGTCCCCCTCCTAACAGATGTGTGATACTTCTGCTGTAGCCATGTGGTCTATTGGTTGCAAACTTCTCATTGGCCTGCTTGCATAATAGGCTCTTACTTCACGCTAACATAGTGGATCATTGCCCCACAGCATCACTTCCATACCTAAGGAATCTCCAATGGAAAGATGCTACATACAATCCCATGAACCACCTAACCCCAGGCATTATATCAGCCTTCAGTCTAACTTCCTATTTCCATCACCTTTAATTTGGAAAACCTCAGTTGCTGACCTCATCATTTGCAGAACTTCTTACAATACCTAACCTTTAAAGAAAAGGGACTATTTTCTTTCAGAAAGGTCTTTGCCCTAATGCCAGTGTATCAACCTCCTTTCTAGTTCTGAGCTGGGTATTCTGTGTGGTAATAGGGGGGCAGCTATAAAAGGATCTGCTACACCAGGGCAAGGGGTGACTCCCAGCCTTATGTTTGAATCACTAACAAAGAACACTTTTGTATTTAGGGAAGAGCCAAAGATCTGCTCACAGCCAATTTCTGGATATAAAGCTTGGTTGGTGGTTTCACCTGCGAAGGTTTAAATTTATTCTCAGTAGGAACTTCACTATATGCAGAAATATAACGCGTCTGTGTGTGTGTGTGTGTGTGTGTGTGAGAGAGAGAGAGAGAGAGAAGTAATTTGGGTCTGATCTTGCAATATAAACTCTCTAATAGCACGGATCCTGTTCTGAATTCTCAGAATACAGTAACCCTGGTAAGAAGAGTTGGTATTTTGATGCCATCTCATTATGAGACATTTTACTGCTCCAAGTTTCAGTGTGGAACTATGTATATAAAGTAATATATACAAGGATTCCCTGCTTCTAAATTGCCCCAACATAATCTATAAATTCGAATCACCTCAGTTAATGGAGTCTTTTCCCTAGCCAGGTTGTTCTTTGTGTGACATTATTTTGAAGTTTCCTGAAATCCTGGTGCCTCATGAAAGAGCCATGACATTTCTAGCTTAGGTAGTTTGTCCTACTGTCCTTGGCTAAATTTTCTTTGTAGCCTAGTTAAAACCTGGACACCTGGGAGCTTAAATTATCCCTGTAGGATATTAGTATATTAGCTACCTATAAAAATGAACTTTATATGAGGCATCTGTTTACATTGAGCATCCCATAAAACTGTGGCAGAGAATTCGAAAGAAAAGGTTTTCAAATGAAGGTTTCATAGCCAAGAGCAAAAGGCTCTTAGAGTGGCGTCTAGATAACTAATTTCCATTTTATATATTAAAAAGATTTTTTTAATAGACAAGGATCTCTTTTTTCCCCCACATCTCAGTCTAGAATATACAAAAATTTTCAAAAATCCTTCTCTATTTACATGATACGTTTCAGTGCCATTTATTTTATAATTACTGTTGGTTCCAAGAGCAAATAAAGGAAAAGAATTTTAGGCAGTCATCTGTTGACATGCCATTGAGGACTAGGGGAGCAAGAGGAGCAGCCCCTGATTCACAAGTCATTCCAATTGTTAGCCAGTATTGAGAGATTATATCAAGAAAAGTAATGGAGGGGCGCCTGGGTGGCTCAGTGGGTTCAAGCCTCTGCCTTTGGCTCAGGTCATGATCCCAGGGTCCTGGGATCGAGCTCTGCATTGGGCTCTCTGCTCAGCAGGGAGCCTGCTTCTCCCGCTCCCCTCTCTCTGCCTGCCTCTCTGCCTACTTGTGATCTCTGTCTGTCAAATAAATAAATAAACAATCTTAAAAAAAAGTAATGGAAAAACTTGAAGTTGCATATGAAGGCAGATCCCAACATACTAATAGGTGTAGGTTTTTTTTGTTTTTAAGTCATTTTGAAGGTCAATGGTAGCAATTGGATTTCCAGACTAGTCCAGTCTCTCTCTAGCATTCTTTAGTTGCACATACATGGCAAGTACTTAATCCAGAAGGAAAAGGGTAGGAAGAGGAAATGATCTTTAAGATAGGTAACTCACAGATATAAAGAAAGAGCTGAAGAACTGAGCCTTGGCATGGGCAGGGACCAGGCAACTTAGAGGTTATACTCAAAAAAATTAATAACAGCTCTACCACGGTTAGAGGCCAAATGGAATAGGTAACTGTGTGAACAACAGGTACAGTCATGGTAGGGCACACCCACTAAGGATGAGCCCTGAATCTGGGAACGAGGTTCCAGTGGATCATCTCTTAAGGAAATCCCCATGGCAAGAAGACAATAGCAATCCTGTCCCCTCCTGGTGCCACTTCCATCAAGAGAAGAGGTGATTAGTCCACCTGGCTTTCTTGGCTACAGCTCACCAAGAAGAGGGCACAACAACTAATACATTCTACTAAGCCTGTAGACAATAGAGCAGCGATAGTTCCCAAGGGAATATCAAGGGGCTACTATCAGAGAATGGAGATTGGGCACTGGGGAAACAAAACCAACAGATGCTTTTCACATCCACCTAATCCTTCATCAATCTCAGCCATCACAATGGAACTATCTTATTCCTTCCCATTCGGGTGAATCACTGATTGCTGCTCACACGGGACTCTTCTTCTCACTTAGTCACATTCCTTTTCTGCTACTTTTAGCATTTCCTCTGGTTTTGCTCCTCTTCTCCTTTCCATAGTATTTCACACTGTAGTGTGAAATAAATATATTTGAAGAGTGTGGGAAGTCTTAAGCTGAGGATATAAGCGTCACCATGATGTTTCTCTGGGAAAATGCATTGATGTAGTAATGAAGAAGAGAATGAAGCATTTCAGGGAGGTTATGTGTCTCTTGTTGTAGGTGCAATAGCTCCAAAGTAGGGTTAGAGGCCAACATGGTAACTCTTCTTGGTGTTTTTTCCTTGAAATAGTGTGACGGTCTGGAATGTAATAAAAAGGAGCTTCCACAACACAGGGAAAGTCTTTTCTTTGAAGTTGAGCTTCCCCACCCCTTTCAGGCATAGGCCAACCGTGTCACTTGTATTCACAGGTACTTATACATTGGGAAGTACCAATACATAAAGATTTTTTGACAGCCAAGATTACCAAGTGCAAAAATGGGTTCTTGGGGAGTACAGATTATATTAGCTACCAAGCCTTGTTCCAAGAGCTTGACACACATAATATCAACACTCAATCATACTATAATTTCTTCCACATTGAAAAGCCTTTATTTAACTCCACTTCTCACAGCAGCTACCACTCCATTTCTTTTCTCCCTTTTACGGCAAAACTCCCTGAAAAAACATCTATTCTCTCTCAAAATTTTCTCCTATTATCTCTCAAACGTGGCACAGTTAAGCTTCCCCCACCACTGTCACCACTCCACCAAAACTGCTCTTGTCACGGTTGCAGTCATGTTTATGTTGCCAAATCACTCCTCATCTTACATGACCTGTTGGTTACATTTGTAATCATTGATCGCTCCTTTCTTTTAGAGGCACTTCCTTTGACTTGGCTTCCAGATGTGTTCCCCAGCCTTTCCCTTACCTCACTGGTCACTGGTCTGTTTTCCTGGTCCTTAGTTCCCTGTCCCTCTCTAGCTTCATTCACTTGCCTATTGATCTCATCTAGTCTTGTGGCATTTAGATCCCTCTAAGTGCTGATGACTCCTGAATTGAAATAGCCAACCCAGACCTCCTCTTGGAAATCAAGATTCATAGATCCAACCATCCCTTGGACATCTTTACTTGTGTGCGTTGTAGGCATCTAAAGCTCGTTATGCCTACACTGAATTCCTTCTGTCTCTGCCTTGAAACTTGCTTAACTCATAGTCTTTTCCATCTCAGCTGATGGCAATTCTATTTTTCTAGTTGCCTAGCCTGAAAATTTAGAGATCTTGCTCAACTCCTCTCTCTTTCTCTCACTCTTAATATTCAATTCATCAGAAAATCGTGTGGGCTTTCCCTCAACTTAAATCTAGACTTTTACAACTCACCATTCCATTATCACTTGCTTTACTCTTCTCCCATATTCTCCTAGCTGGTTGTTTGGCTATTAACTGATGTCCCTGCAGTTGAGAAATCTCAACACATCATCTCAAAGATCCTTTTAAAACATTTATTAGATCATGTCATTGCTTTGCTCAAAATCTAAAGAGTCTCCATTTCCTTGAATGTCAACATTCTCACAATGGCCTTTAAGCTCCTATGGGATCCGGTCCCTATTGCCCCTCTCATCTCCCTTCTACTGTTCTCCTTGTTACTTACCTCTTTCCAGTCATATTGGCCTCCCAGTGGTTAGGGCTTTTGCTTTAGCTGTTCGTGTTGCCTAGAATGTTCTCATCACATTACTGGTTGACTGACTTATTGACTTTCTTTGAGTTTTTGCTCAAATTTTATCTTCTCAGTGAGCCCTACCCTGATCATCATATTTAGTCCAATAACATGATTTCCCTCCCTTCACTCTACAAAACTTCCTGCGAACCCCCCAATGTCCATTACTTCTTTCTTCTATAGCATTTGTAACTTTTAGTGTAGCATATACAATATTCTACTTCTTATTTCATGTCTATCTTATTCCATCACAACTAAGTCCTACATGGGACATAGATTTCTATCCTATTCACTGGTGTATTCCCAAGTGCCTAGGACAGTAGCTGTTTAAAAAATATTTTGTTGTATGAATGAAACAATCTATTTTAAGTAAATGATCTCACCTAATACTCAAGGAAATATCAGTGGGTTTGAAAAGAAAAGAGGCTCAGAGAGATTTGAGAATCAAACTTCACAGAACTTACAAGTATGGAGATGGGATTTAAAACAGGCTTATTTACCTCCTAATCCTTGCCTTTATTCAAACTTATCAAAAATGTGTGTGACTTCTGTCTTTAGATGATTTTTTAAAAACACAGAATGATTTTGTTTTACTCAATGGTTTTTGGATGTAGCTCTTCCCATAAATGGGTTAAGGAGTAGTGAGTAGGTAGGGGTGAAGCTGATGTTTTGTGTAGTGTCTTTTCTGAAATTTTAATTATAACACCTCACTTCATTCCCAAAACGACCCTTGAAATTGCAGGCTTATTGTTCTTTGCAGGTAAGGGAGTGATGTGAAGTTCAAAGAACTTAGAAGGTTAAGTGACTTAGGCAATGCCATTATTCATGACAACGGATTTTGAGTTTGGGTTTTTGATTCCAGCTTCATAATGGGTAACTTGAAATGACCCTTTAGGTCATTCCACCCTTGTGAATTTGTAAGACCTAACTGTGGGACAGGCTATCTGAATGCAAGGAGTGAAAAAATATAAAGCCTTCCTCCTGAGACTTCCTTTAATGAGCCAGAGGGAATATGTGAACCTTTTTTGAAAGGGGACATGTGTTTAACCAAAACAAAAGCAAGAAAAGTTATGTTGGAATATGTGGTTTGAGGACCAAACTTCAACACTAAAAACAAGGCAGTCTGGAATGACTCATTTTCATTAAAATGGTACTATGACAATGTTTGCTGCGGGAAAGCAGGAACCATGAATTTTAGAGATCTTTCTGTCCGCTATTTCTAAGGAGGGCATTACAGAAGGTGGGAGAAAGAAAAGACCAGATCTCATCCAGAACTCAAGTAGTAAACTCCTCAGCTATAAATTTGCTTCACATTTGCATTGCAGCACTCCCTCACCTTCTCTCTCTCTCCCTCTCTGGTATCCTCAGTTGTAGGTGTCACTGTGGTGGTCACACTGGAAATCTTCACCTGCCCTGTCATCTCTGAATCGAGGTTGCGCTTTTCCGTATCGGCCACTGTGATCTTCTCTCTTTCTCTTTCTTGCCTTGCGCCTCTTTGCTCACTCACTTCCTGACAAAATAAAACTAATTTTCATTCTGAAACTGTATTTAACCCTCTTCGCTGTTGCCAGTAATTCAAAACCAATAATTCCCCAGACTGTTGATATTCAAGGAACTTTATTAAATTTCCAGGTTACTGTGATTTGCTTTGAGAAAGCTAAAAGAAACTTTCTCACCATGCTTCTGCATATGGAACTACCACCTTATTGTATATCCCTCCATCTTTGCAGACTCTTAATCTCTCCATAGATCTATGGCAATCATTACTCTCGAGTTTATTTCCTGGCAGTGAACTCGATAAGCAAAAACTCGCTTCACTGTGGAGGCCCAGGGAAACGTGAAAAATCGTCACTTTGCTGAGTAGAAAAGATTTAAGTTATGGACGGCGCTGGGTTAATAAAAGTGATATTTGAAAATTTGCTCTCTTTTAAGTGACCATCATCAGATTTATACTACTTTCAACAAGCACGATTTCTCACCTGCAGGGACAGAGGAGAATAGCAGAAAAACCAGATTTCATATCTTTCAGAAACTATGTCCATATTGTGCACTGAAGCAAGTCATGGACGTTTAGGTATGTTGTACATTGTAGCTATCAGCATGCTAACTGAGCTGTGAGACGGTTTCTTCACACTTTCTGTCAATACTAGTCCTGGGTTAGCTAGATGTGTTTGAGTTTTGAACTGAACAACCCAAAATCCAAGATACACACAAAAATTCTCAAGTTAATGGTAAATCCCATCTTGGGACACGTATAGAATTTCAATACTCTGTGGAGAGCAGAATCATTTAAGAACAAAATAAATAAGGAAATAATGGTTAAGTATAACGAGTTACATCATGCTCAGCAATTTTAAATGGTTTTACATAATTACTTTACTTGATTTTTACAATAAACTTGAGAATCATATGTGATAGCTTTTATTAGTGTTCTCATTTTACTGGTGAGGAAATTAAGGCTCAATGTGTAAATGACAAGTTTAAGGTCACGCACTGTCAGTAGCAAAGGAGCACAAATATCTATGTTCTTAACTCAAAATTCAGTGTTCTTACGACTACATAAAATTGGCATCTTTATGAACCAAAATTAAAGTGGACATTAAATAGTAATAAATGACAAATTAGAGCAAATACTTATTATTATAATTATTATATTATTACTCTACCAGAAAATCCACACATGAACAATAATCTTTTGAAAAGACTGACCTCAACATGGACTTGAACAATTTTATTCACATGGATTAAGTATGAAAATGTACAAAACAATACAGAATGGTCAGAGCCTTTTTTTTTTTTTTTTTTTTTTGTAGACTGGAGAAAAGATGCAATCATGTTCCTTTGGCCTTTGGAGAAAGGAGAGAAAGAAATCGCATTTTTCTCATGGCTAGCAAAACTGCTGAAAATGGATGAGTCGCCAATTTTGATAAGATCCATGACTGGTATCATAATTTGCAGTGATTCATCTGTGATTTTTTTCCCTTTCCAAAATAAGGTCTGAAACAAAACCAAAGCCTTAGGAAAAAGATAACAACTGGCATTTTTATCTCTTGTGTGTGTGTATGTGTGAAATGGAACTTACTTACGATAGATTTAGAATACATTTGATTCTGGCACAGTAAGCAATCTTAAAGATCATCTGGTCCACCCCCTCACTGCTCTTCATCCAAATTCTAGGGCTGAAGAAAATGAGGCCTCAGGGAGGGTCCTTCAACTAGTTCATGGTAAATCTAGCACCGAAATGCAATTCCCTTTCTGTTATGTTAATTGTCCTTATGATACAATATTCCTTCTTTCTGGTTTATTTTTAAAAATTAGAAAAAAATAGGAGGGGTTTCTCTCCACCATGTGATAGGTCTTTCTTATTGCTTACTAAACATTGTTAGTCATTCTTCTTACTCTAACTGGTATGTAATTGGACATTATAGTTTTTACATAGATACACGGTTCCCAAACAATATAAATTGTTCCATATCGTGATGCTTTATTCTCTCTTTTTCTTGTGCTCATATTTCTTAGCAAAACTAAAACTAACATCCTCATGTGAACTCAGAATCCTCAGGCATTTTACTCTATGGCACACAGATTTGTAAGCTGTACTTTTAAGGGTTCCCTCTTCATTAAATATACATATAAAAATAAGTTCTGGGTCCTTGTGAATTTTGAAAAAGAAATTTCCAAGATTGGAATGAGAAAAACAATAGTTCTATGTTGTTTTTCTGGCTACTTTTTGGACACCAGTTAGCCAAAGATTTAAAGGAATCTTTCTGACTGCTGATGATTATTGCTATCACAAAATTTCTCAAATGAACTTCTGAGTTGGGATCTCAAGTTGTCTGATTCAATTGCATTTTTGAGCAGGATATTATCTGTTTTCCTCATGTTTGGGGATATTGTTTTAGATAGAGGCAAATCCCAGTCAGTGCTGAGGAACTGTAGACACTCTGGATTTGTGTGTGCGTATGTCAGTTATTTCCTCTGCCTGCCACAACTGCTTTCCATAATAAGAGAGGATAAAAGAAAATGAGAAAATAAACAGTGAAAAGATTATTTTTCCCCTTCTTTTCCCCTTTTAATTTGATTTGTGGTTTTTTTATAATGAAAGTTCCTTGTAATCACCTACTTCCTTTCTAGACGTTTCACTCAGCACCAAGAATCCTTTGGATGTCCAGAGACCAACAATTGTACCAATGTAATAATACTAACAATTACTTCTATGTAACTTTGCGACAAATCAAATCCCCAACTCCAAATTTCTATTGGTTAGAGTTTTGGACCGATTTTTGGAACTATTAATATTTATTGGCTCACTCAAGTTTTAAAAATCATTCTCTTCTGGATCATGTGGGAAAGATTAGGAAATTACTCTTATCAATGCTTATTCATAACTACCATATGTGGTGTTAAATTATTATAAGAAATTGAGCTGAATATGGGCAGTGAATATTAATTTGCTGCCTAAAATCTCTTCATTTTTGGATCTCAGCATTACCTTGACAAGCATGTTTCTTTCTTTCAGTGAGGGGCTGACAAAGTGGTGAGACATAAAAGCAGAGAAAAAACAGGGGATTTGTGAGTGGGATGCTTCTTTGGGACAAACAACATAAGAGAAAGTTGCAAGCATGAAATAGAAGTTCATAAATAAAACTCAGGAGGCTTGTGATGATCTGTTCACAATCATGATCTACAGCCAGCCCCGGCTTCAGCACTTCTAGGAATATCTATTTCTAAAACGATAACATGAAAAGTAAATAATTCGTACTACAAAGCCCAGAGAGCTGGTGGGAGACAGACATTGTGTAATGGATTATGACAATGAACACCAACGTTGGACCTCCCAGCCTTTCCAGGATTGGACCAAAATCTAAGTCCTCAGTCTCTGAGTAACAGAAACAGGAGTGTTTCTAAGAAAGCAAGAAATAGCATACTCAAGCAGGGTAATCAGGACACATTTAACAAAGGAACTCTTTACTGTAATATGGACAGAGTTAAGGGACACTAATGGGTAGACTACCCAAGGGCTAACAATACTGGAGAGCCATTATCATCTTTAAATCCTAAGGGGCAAGTGGAGGAAATGATTAATGGAACCCAGAGAGAGTTACTTGTACCTGCAGTAAAGGTCTACATGAGAAGGCACATGCTTTTCAAAGAAGATGCAACAAAACTGTGGTGACCCAACAAGGAAGGAGCCAAGGGACTTCAATCTCCCGGTGGTGCTTCCTATTGGTCACACTCAACTGAAAGCAGAAGACAAGGGAACAGGTCAAGGCTCAAGGTTTCACTGAAGGAGTTGGTGAATTCCAACACAGGCAGAATGCTCTGACAACTCAGATCCTTCAAAACTCCAAGCAGTGACAAGGCAGAGGGTTTGCATTTCTTGCAATGTACTTGAAAAGACTGGATCAATTAATTTCTAAAGCCTTCAGTGACTCTTTTCCAGGTAAGATTTGCCCAAACTAAAGATAATGCTGGGTGTCCAGGCATGCAATATAGGACTGTGGTCCCCAAATTTTAGAATTACATATTCTATGTAATTCTCTGCTACAGATCCTGGATCTCATGATGATAAAGATAAGAGAAAAAGAAAGAGAAAAGAAAAAATCCTACTTATACTCAGAACGTTGTCATATTCACCAAAATTCTGCTTTATATCACTTATGGTAAATGTTAAGTAAAAATGTGTACAGCATGTAGAAAGTCAATTTTACCAGTGTGCCTTAAAAACACAAACAAAACTAACAAATTAATAGTTAAAAATTGTTGTAATGCTACTGAGTAATTTTTACTGCTTTGACACTAAAACTCAGAGATGATAAATAAAACATTCAAGTTATATTATTGGTGATGGATTTTTATTGCTAGACTAAAGTCTAACAAACAAAAATAATAACTGCATGATATATGAAAATCATTAATCATTAATAGTCATTAAGGCTGGATAGGGAATAAAGTGATGTAATGGCCGTTAAGAATATTCTTATCCAAATATTAAAGCATTTCTGAAAGGTGCCTGGGTAGCTCAGTCATTTGGGCATCTACCTTCCACTCAGGTCATGATCCCAGAGTTCTGGGATCCAGAGTCCATGTCAGTCTTGCTGCTCAACAGGGAGCTTGCTTCTGCCTCTCCCTCTACTACTCTCCTTGCTTGTGTACTTTCTCTCATGAAAAATTTTTTTTAAAACCTTCAAAAAAATTAAAGCACTTCTGATAGATTTACCAAACATTTATAGTAACAATTACTTTCCATTCATAACAGTTAAGTGACATTTAAGTGATTAGGTTACTTGGTTGATGTTAGTATTTACTCCTAGATAACTAGGTAAGCTCATTGCTGGAAGAAAGGAGTCCCATATCCCTAAATTAATGAGAAATTTATGTCTGTTTTATCAACTAAAGTATGTACTAGAAGACCGAATTCAGAATAATCACTGATGTAGAGATGACTAGGGTGATACTGTCATAATACTTCCAATAATCTTATAGTTAGTAAAAACTAGAATGTTATACCTCTTATCTTTCAGATTATACTGCAGAATTTTCTGAGGAGTCATTTGAGATTCTGTAAATGTGTTCAAGATCGTCATCTGTGAGGAACACACCATGCTCCTGTCACCATTTTTAGAACCATCCAGCCCTATTTAAGGGAAAGCCCAGTGAACAAGGATTTGGGATACTGCAAAGGGTCTCAACTTTTATATGGAACTATCATAGGTCAAATAAGTGAGCCAATAGAATAATGAGTAAGTCTGTGCTGGTGGAAGAGAGGGTGTCAGTGACTTTAGTAGATGGGGAAAATGACAGAGAAGCAGAAACTCAAAGGGCTGTCTCAGGCAAGCAGAGAGAGAACCATATCAAAGATATGTATGGGTTGGCAAGAAAGGCAGTCAGTGGGAAAGACACTGAGTGTCCATGTTTGTTTTCTGCTGGTCTGCTGAAGACCAGATGGTTAATTCTTTGCACAGAGGCTCAGCAGAAGATTTTTAGGTTATCGTGGGAACTGAATAAGAGGATTTATCATTGTTCTTAAAAATGAACAAATAAACAAAACAAATCAAAACAAAACTGTGTATATTGATGCCATTTCCCTAAATGTATGTTGTATTCCTGTGCCATAGGCTGGGGAGATAAAGTAGAAGTTGCCTTTTACAGAACTCATTTTCTCCTTTCATTTGCTTAATGAATCCTGCTCATCTTACTCCCCACTACAAATTTTTTTTTTTTTTTTTTTTGGCCTCCTCTTCTTGATCCCCAAAGAGGTCAATCTCTTTGTAACATCTCCTCTTAGCACCTCACTCTGTTTGACACTCACCACACACAGCTATTTATTTCCTCCTTTACTATCATTTTACTTAGTATCTGGAGGAGTAGAAATAAATTCTGTGATGGCTAATTTTATGTGTGAACTGGGCTAGGCCATCATACCCAGATACTTTGTCAAATACATCTGGATGTTTCTGCAAATATTTTTAGGTGGGATTAATGTTTAAATCAGTAGACCTTGAATAAAAATTACTTTCATGTACATGGCTTCATCCAATCAGTTGAAGGCCTGAAGAAAAGAGGCTGACCTCTTCCAAAGAACAAGGTATTCAGCCAGCAAACTGCCTATGGACTTGAACTGAGACATCAGTTCTGTCTCAGTCTACCTCCAGTCTGCCAGCCTACCCTGCAGATTTTGGACTTGACAACCTCCACAGCCATGAGAGTCAATTTCTTTCTTTTTTTTTTTTTTTTTTTTTGAGAGTCAATTTCTTAACATCGATCAATCTATCTCTCTCTCTCTTTATTTTTATTTATACATAATAATATATAACATAAATAGAATAATAGAACAATATAAGTAATTTGAATGAATTAAAATTTTAAATTATAAACACATAATATAATACATCTGCATAATATAATAAATTCACTTCCTTTTTTGATAGTTTCAATGTTTACCTTTAGCATCTGTGGTCTAAATGTATCCATGATGTTTGTATGAGGTATATATCTAATTTCATATTTGCTTTTTTTCCAAAATGATGTCTAGTTAACCCAACACTATTTATTAAAAATTCCATCTTTCCTGCACTGATTTATGTTGCCATTTTTATAAAGTACTTCATTCCTATAATCATTTGTGCCTTTTTCTTTATTGGTCTCTCCATCTACTCATGCAACAATATTTACCATACTGTTTCAGCTGTGGAAAGTTTTCAGAAGTTTATTTTTAGGATTTTAACATCTGGAAGGGCTGGTAGCCCTGTATGGCTGCTTTGTTGTGTTAAAGAAATGTCATTGATTCTTATTTCAGTGTGTTTTATCAAGATGGTTGAATTTTCTCCAATGTCTTTTCACATCTATGAAGATCATCATATAATTTCTCCTCTTAGTTCTATCGATGTGATACATTATCTTACGGATCTCCTAATATTCAACAATCCTTTTATTCCTGAAATGATTCTGACTTGGTCATAATGTATTTTTTTAATTTTTATTAGGAAATAACTTTAAATTTACTTTGTATTCTTTTTAAAAAAATATTAAAAAATTCATAAACTCTTTTATGCCCTTAATTTAGCTCCTCTGTTAAGATTTGGCACATTTAATGTATCATTCTTTCTGTCTTTCTCCTGTGATTCTACATAACACACACACACAGGCACACACACACACACACACACACACTCACACAGTTATCTATATGCACACATACCCAATTATGTATACACATACATAAAATTTTTTCCTGAGCCATTTTAGGGCATTGCATCATACTCCTTTACCCTTAAATACTTCATTGTATTTTTCAAAAACAAGAATATCTCTCATAATCTTACTGCTACTATCAAATTTAGGAAAAATAACATTAATACAATATTATTATCAAATTTTTCCTTAAATACTTGGTACAATTAACCAATGAAGCAAGTTGGGCCTGTGCTTTTCTTTCTGGGAAGATTTTTATTGGTAATTGTGACTCGTCACTTGTTATTGATCTGTTCAGATTTTCTATTTCTTCTTGAATCAATTTCAGTAGTTTCTGTCTTCTGAGGAATTTGTCCATTTCATCTAGATTATCTAATTTGTTAGCATACCATTGTTTATAGCATACCTTTATGATACTTTTTATTTCTGTAAGGTCAGTAGTGATATCCCTCTTTCATTCCTACTTTTATTTTGATCATCCATCTTTTTCTTTTCACAGTTTAGTTAAAGGTTTATTAATTTTGTTGATTTTTTTTCCAAAAAAGCAATTTTTGGTTTCATTAATTTACTCTATTGTTTTTGTATTTTCTGTCTCATTAATTTACACTCTAGTTTTTATTACTTTCTTTCTTCTTCTTGCTTTAGGTTTCACTTGCCTTTTTTATTTTATTTTTTTGGCATCTTAAAGTGGAAGGTTATGTTATTGAGTTGAATCTTTCCTCTTTTTTCATGTAGTGTTTTCAGCTATCAATATTTCTATGTGGTACATAGCAGCATTCCATAAGTTTTGGGAATTGCATCTTGATTTTCATTCATTTCAAATTATTTTCTAATTTTCCTATGATTTCTTTTCTGACTCGTGTTTTTTCAGAGTGTATTCTTCAATTTCCACATATTTGTGAATTTCTCAGATTTCCTTGTGTTATTTAATTCATTGTGGTTGGGAAACATACTTGAATGATTGAAATCATTTTAAATTGCTTGAGGCCTATGTTACATCCTATTCTGTAAAATGTTCCATGAGCACTTGAGAAGAATGGCTATTATTGGATGGAGAGTTCTATAGATGTCTGTTAGATATTTGGTTTACAGTTGTTCAACTCTCCTTTTTTTTTTTTTTTTTTAATTTTCCACCTACTTGATGCATTACTGAAAGTGGGTATTGAAGTCTCCAGCTATTATTTTGAGTTGTCTAGTTTTCCTTTCAATACTGTTAGTTTTTGCTTCAGGAATTTTGGGGCTCCATTTTTTTGGTACCTATATGTTATGTTATATCTTTGTATAAATAGACTCTTTTATTATTATAAAATGTCTTTTAATTATAATAACTTTTTTGTATTAAAATTTGTATTGTCTGATTATCAGTATAGTCACTTCAGTTTTCTTATGGTTGCTGTTTGCATGAAAATTTTTGTCAGTTGGCATTGGTAAGTGAAATTAATTTAAAAATTCTTTTATTGGACAGTCTCCATCACCTTTGGTATCCATCTTACACTTGCTTTGTAAAAACAAACAAACAAACAACAACAACAGTTTTCTTTCTTTCTTCATGTTTTAAAAAAATACTAATTATAGCTAAATTTTAAAACAATCATGAAAATTAGATTGTGGACTTGAACATTAGATGATTCCAGATAAATATAGTTGCTTTAATGGTACTATGGCGATATAAGAAAATGTCTTTCTTTTAGTGATGTATACTGTAGTATATAGGGACAAAATGATGCAATGTCTGGGCTTACTTTAATATACTTCAGCAAGGAAAAAAATATCTCAAGTCTTGATAATTATTAAATCCAGGCGATGGCTACATGAGGATTTATTATATTCTTTCTATTTTTGTGTGTTTTAATTTTTTTCATCATATAAGGTAGACTTAAGTTCCAAACCAGATTTACTTTATTTGAATTTTCAAGTAATAAGCCACGGACTCTGCATTTTTAAAAAACCTCTCAAGACTATTGTCTAAATTCACAAGAACAAACAGTGGAAGGAAGCTTACTCAATTAAGAAATTCCAATAAAATTTTGGAGATGCAAAGCATTGGGGGTGTGGGAGTTGACAAAAGGATTTGGGGGAAGGCACAGGTTAGAGTTTTTACAATGAGAAATACAGAAAAGAGGAGAAATAATGTGCACTGTAAGCTCAGATGCATCAATATGGTGCATTTGGGGGCTAAAAACTGGAAAAAATGGAATGAAAATCTGTATTTGGAAGAGCTGACCTTCCTACCTCCCACTAGAGCAAGCAGAACCCGGGCAGCCAGATGTCTCCCTTCAGAAAGGACATTGGAGCTTTTTTTCTGTTTAGAAATTCAGTGGCCCCTGATAAAAGACATTGGCATTTAAAAGACTGGTGTCTAGCACTGTACCATTCACTCCTAAAAATGTAGATGTTGCTTCAAGACGAACTTACCTTTAGAAGAGCTCATGCTGAGTTTTCTGAAACAATAACCACAAGTTTGTCCAACTTTCAAAAAACTGCTAGATTTGCTCCCACTGTGCTATTTATCCACACAAATGTCACCTTCTAAGGGAAGGTTACCTAGAATTCCCACATACTTCCCCCCCCCAGGTTTATTGACACAAAATATTGTGCAAATCTAAGGTGTACAATGTGATGATTTGCTACACATATATTTCACAAAATGTTCACCACAAGAAGGTTAGTTGACACATCCTTTACCTCATGTAACTACTATTTTGTTGTTGTTGTTATGATGAGAACATTAAAGCTCCACTCTCATAGCAATTTTCAAATATATGATACCATGTTGTCAACTACAGTCTCCACGGTGTACATTAGGTTCCCAGAACTTGTTCATTTTACAAAAGAAAGTTTGTAGCTTTTTAAAAAATTGTTTTACATTTTATTTTTTTATTTTTGAAAGTTTGTACCTTTTGACCAGTATCTCCCATTCTCCTTGCCCCTGGCAACCACTGTTCTATTCTGAGTTCAGTATTTTTAGATTCCATATACAAGTGAGCCCCCAGGTACTTTGACCCAACATCCTGACACCTGATGAACAGGTGTCCAAAGAGGGTTGCTCAGGTTGCAATCCTGTCTTTCCTACTCACTAGACTCCATTTCCCAGACTCCTCGTGGTTAAGTATGGCTAGTGGAATGTGAATAGAAGTAGGATGTGCTGTTTTGAGACCTCCCATGTGTGGTCTTTCCCCCATTCATCTGGCTAGAATGGAGTCAACCACCAACGTGAACTCCATAGCCTCAAAATGAAACCCATCCCACCCCCACCACTAGTTCTTTGGTTTGTGCTTAGAAGAACGTTGTCTGCCCATTAGTAATAACTAACTTAGAGTTTGGATGAGTAAAATAAACTTGTATTGCATTAAGCCACTGGGATTTGGGGGCTGATCCAGAGAAGCCAGCTACACTATAGCTAATGCACCATTCTTTTCTTTTTTCCTATCTATCTTAGCAAATAAAAACACAAGTCCAGTTGCACCAAAAAGAGTTCAGGGAGAAGTAATGGCTTCACTTTTAGCCTTTGTTTCCTTGTAGATAAGTGACTGGCTATTCTAACACACTGCAGGAAAGGCAGTGGAATGTTTGAAAAGACCACAGAATGCTCATTTCCAATAAGCAACGGATAATAACAACAATAATAGTAATAGCATTAATGGCAATAATAATAAACATTAATCTCTCTTCAGCAAACCCTGAATGGCGTTCAGTGACCCAAGGGCCATTATGACTTGGGTGTGACTGGGCCCTGCTGTGGGCCTTTTCTAAGGCAAAGAGAGGGACAGGAACCTATAAGCCCGGCACACAATGGAACATAACCTCCCTCTCTCTTTTGCTTTTTACAAGAAACCAGTGGAGATCTGTCAGGGCAAAAGCTTTCTACAGAGTCTCCCAGAATGAGAACGCCTGGTGCCGAACGCTTTTACTGGAGAACACCAAGCAGGCATAATAAAGTCAGTAATTTCTCCTGCCTGCAGCCTTGAATTAGGCGACATGGTAGAGCTTTTTAGGCTGATGAAAAAAATACCACAGAACTTTAGAAAAATGGTTACGCCTTATTAAATTATTTGAAATCTCTGGAGTTGTATCTCTTTTATGGACCCAAATTGGCATACCTGTTAACTTACAGTGTTCAAATTTCTCTAAAATATTATTGCGTTTAAGACATAGTGCCATCCCCAAACTGCGTATGAATTACAGAGCGTCAGGAAAAGAGAGAGAGAGAGACTCACCATTTCCCGGCTTAAAAACCTTTACCACAATTAGTAGTTAGTAGCTTTCAGAAACATTTGCTGGATAAGTAACCACGGTCAAATCGCATAATTTTGCCCCTACCCCCTCCTCCTCTCTTTTCTTTTATTCCAGGGTTTTGAGTGCTGGTCTAAGAGCTATAATTTCATCTTTAGGCATATTTCTTCAGGCATTCTTAATGAGGCATTTGATTTGTCCAGTCCTGCCTTCCTGCATTCAGCCTTTTAGGGATTTGGGGTTGGGAGAGTGTGGGAAAAAGGGAACGTGGAATACCACCATGCTGCTGAGAAAATACAATGTAGGGACCTGAGGAGATTGTGAATGATCTTTTCTCCCCTTTAAGCAAGGCTGTATCTAGAAGTATTTTAGATAGATAATTTTCCATTCTCAAATATTTATTTCATGCTTATTGTGTTCTGTATATATGCTAGGCATGAGAGATACAAAAATGAGTT
Source organism: Martes martes (assembly GCF_963455335.1). Lineage (NCBI taxonomy): Eukaryota > Metazoa > Chordata > Mammalia > Carnivora > Mustelidae > Martes > Martes martes. Next base: position 133,647,602 of record NC_137888.1, read on the forward strand.
TATATTATTTTTAAAAATCTTTAAAACTGTGGGAAGCTTAGTAGTTATGAACTTCTTTTTATGAGCTCAGTCTAAGAGTAACTAAATATTCTACTTTCATTATTTAATAACTTTAGACATGAAAACAAGAAAGAAGAAGACATAGTCTATTAAAAAACTGTCATTTCACCTAAATGTTTATTTTTTGAAAGTCCTAAGTATGTGCTCAATTAATATTTGCCCTGTAAATAAAAGAGTTACGGAGAAGAAAGTCATTTAGAGAATTATCTGATAATTGAAATAAAACAGTTATGCTGAAATGAAATGATTCCAGAAAAGGTAAATATTTCCACACCAGGAGTATGAATTTTTGTTTTTCTCACTTGACTTTGTGTTTGTGGAGTCATCACAGACTGGAGAACTGGAAGTCCATTGTGTCAGAGAAATAATGCTGTAAGTGGTGGGTAGGTCCCCAGTCTAATCAAAATCCTGCGATACAGCTTTTCAATGAATTAAGTAGGAATTTCTTTTTTTCTCAAAATGGATATATTTCAACACTGATATTCAGTCCAAAACCAAATTCTCTTTTAACTTGGGTGCTACCTGAGAAAAGCAGGTTTAGTTAGGAAGTATATGAGGATATAGGTGTCAATAGCTATGGCAGGGATTTGGAGATAGATTTTTCAATTCTGTCACTGGTTTGAATAGGTGAGAGCATTTGTTTATTTGTTTTGTGTTTCTTTTTGTGAGGGATGGGTGGGCAAAAGGTTTCATACTCCAAAATATATTTTATTTTCCTTTTCTTAATACGGGCACATAGGTAGAAACCCCCTTTTATTCATTAGGTAATGTTTTGGTTCACCAACAAAACACAAGGCAGGAGAAGGAAGAACAAAGAGAAGTGTTTTCTGAGGAGAATCGAAAATGATTGAAATTTGGAGATCAAAAATGCAAGGAAGAGACTGTGTTGTGGAATTAACAGTAGTGAGTGGTAAAAATAGTGAGAAGCCAGGGGCCCAACATTTGTTCACTATTCCTGAGGAGGACAAAACATGGCATTAGAAGAGAACCTTCTGGAAGCGAACAGCCCAAGTGAGCACCTTAGGAGAGTGTGGTCAACGGGCAGAAGAGGGAGACTATTAAGTAGAACAGGATAACCTTCTGAATAATGAATGGTGTCTTACTGCCTTGGCTGTGAGCTCACTGGGAAGAAGGAAAGACATTTCTGTGTTTTTCTTTGAGGGCTGACAGAGCTTATTATCCTGAATGCCAGCTTTCCTTACTTTTGGAAGGGGATGTTAAAAAGCCTTCTCAGCTGGTGGCTGAGAACTGTTTTGCCCCAGAGTTGGAGGTCTGGGATATTGAAGGAGCGGAAGGGAGGTTTAACTGTGGGAAGAATCAATTTAGGGGTAGGGGCGGGGGTGGGGTGGGGTTGTAGTTCTTTTGCTTTGTGTCTGGGCAATTGTGCCAAAGTTCTGGGACCTCTGGAGCAGGGGTAGCATAGCATGGATGCTGGGACGGAACACTAAATCTAAGTGCTGGTGATGCTGGGAGCTGTGAAACAGGTTCTAGAGGCACATTTGACATAAGGGAGTGGTTGCTGTGAAGATTCGGCCTTCCTGCTTTCAAGAGGTCTGTGTAGATTCAGACAATGAGCATCTTAGATGTGACCTCCGTGAACTGAAAGCTAGTGGTTCTCTCCAATGTTCCTGAGTTGCCATAGCAGACTTCTTGTAAGATTTCAAGTGAGGAGGAAAGCCATTCTCCAACATGACTGAGATGTGATTTCTTGGAACCCCTGATGTGTGGGGATTGAACTACATTTAATCTAAATTAGAAAAACAAAAAATATGTTCTGCTGTTGGCATGTCCTCACATTCTTGTTTTTATAATTTTACTACATATGCAGTGGTCCTTAAAAATACATAGAATTGTTTTGAATGTTTCAGAATTTTATATAAATGGTATCATACGCTTAAGAGGAACAGGATGAGGGAGTAGAGCTGTGTGTGTACAGTGCTATTTATTTTTAAAAAGATCTAAAGCAAATATAGTAAAATGTTAACATTTGTTAAATCTGGATGGTGGATATACAGGTGTCTTATAAGTTTTTATTCCTCTACTTCTCTGTATGTTTAAAACATTTCGTTATTTTTAAAAATAAAAGAAAAAAAAAACGAAGCCAAAAGCCAGCAAAATGTTTCTGGACTCCAAGTGTCATGGAATGTTTAATACCGATTTTACTTAAAATGTTTGCAAATTGGTTTGTTGCAACTCTTGAGGTACTTTTGCAGCTTGAGCTGAAACCTTTCCAATTTGATGACATACTGGCATTGCCTACCAAACATGTCCCCAATAGAACTCTTGAGCTTTTACCACCATGTCTGGTTTCCATTTCTCCATTTTAGCAAATGCTACAACTATCTATTTGATTACTCTATCCAGAAACCCAATGTTGATCCAGGATTCTTTTTTCCTAATTTCCCATATTCAACTAATTGATTCTGTCCGCAATGTCTGCAAGACATCCAGACTTTTATCTCTAGCTTTGCTGTCACCACCTTATTTGGAGCCATCTTTTTCCCCTCAGCCACCCTCAACTTCAACAGCCATCTCTGTATCTCTGGTCTGAGTCTTCTCGTACCAACTCCTTCCCCAGAGAACAGCAAAAGTGATTCTCTTAAAAATGGAAATTGGATCACTTCATTCCCCTACCTAAAAGCCTCTTCATTTATGCTCTAGCTATTACAGGAACACACTGAGCTCCTTCTCATCCTAGAGGTTTTTGTGTTGGTTCTGTCCTCCACATCTAGCCAACCTTGTCATAGCCAGATCCTTCCTTCTGGAAGTCTAGCTTAAGTCCCTCACTGACCACTGTATGACAAGTAGATCACCCCCTTTTCATTCTTTATTAACCCCCATTTTTGCTTCTTTCACAGAACTTTCTGCAACTTCCAGTTATTTGTTGATTACTTGTCACTTGTCATTAAATTTTGGCTACCAAGGAATCTCCCACCTGAGGACTCTAAGCCTACCTCCAATATGGAGGTTAAAAATGGCTGATAACACACTTTCTCAGAGTGCCTTTGCATCTTGGACCCATGAACTAGACTGTGCCACTCAGATCACTTGCCCAGACTCTGACTTAAAGCTAGTGAAATGACAAAGCAGGGACTGTTGAGAATCCATGGTGATAGTGGCAGCAGCAGCAGTGGTTAAATCCGTTTCCAGAAACAACAGAGATTGTGGTTCCAGTGGAACTGGTCTCCTCTCCGGACACAGTGTGGTGGCCAGTCCATGCTTGGGTGTGTCTCCAACAGAGCAGTGTGGGAGGTTGTCACTGCACCTGTGGGATGTCTGGAGCCTTGTTCTTCACCATGTAGCCTCCAAACCTATTTCCTCAGGATTCTTTGTGATTCTGTGAATCACCCCCAAAATGTCTTTTTAACAAACACCTTTTCTGCCTAATTTAACTCTGGTTGGCGTCTGTTTGCTTGTCAAGATTGGGAGTAGAAGGGGCAAATGAGGCTTGTGGGACATGAAATTTAAGGAGACAATCAGATCATGAAATGCCAACCCTGAACTTACACATCCCTGAGAGTGAAGTCTCTTTAAATTGCATGGCCTAAGAGGTTCACCTGCCTCATCCAAGTCCCAGCCCCATCCTTGCAATGTAAGAAGATATTAAATCCAACTTTCCTTGAGACCTGGAATCTCTGCAAGCAGGTGATGAATGGTTTATCTCATAAAACTAGGTAGTGGAATATTTCTGCAAGACCGACTAAGAATGGGAAACTTGTTCTTCCAGAATTAACCCATCATTCTCTCCCAGTCTGTGTAAGAGGAGGCAAGAAATAAACTGGAATTTGAAGAGGCTGGTGGGAAGAATCTTTTTTAAGGGAATTGTCAGTGTGCTATGTTTCTTTTTCCCCTTGCAAGAGGAGAGGGGAGAGACATGCTTCTCCCTCACCTTAAAGCTTCAAGGAATGGCTTTCAGTCCTAACATCTCCTGTAAAGACAGCCAGACACAGGAACCAGTATTTTGAGCTCATGATAAAGATGAGAGGCTGTGGTTGACTTTTTGACCTTGGATAGCACAGTAGACTAGGGAACATGAGAAACGGCCAGAACTTCCTGGGTTGGGCAGGACAATTGATAAGTGAGTCTCTTATTGGGAAATTTAGGCATTGTGGAGGGGAGCTGGTCTGCCTACTCTTCCCAAAAGAAAATTATGGAGGACCTGAGTAGGCCAAACCAAGAGATGAACAGCCAGAAACCGCTAGCTGGTGGAGAGGGTCGTATATGACCAGCTAGCTGGCGGGGCTTGACTTTATCCAGGAAAAGGCAGATGTGAGATCACCAGCAACAAGAAATCCCTGAAAACCCACCAAGGTGCCTTAGGAGAGAGAGACTCAACTCTTGGCTTCTATCGCATTCAGAGGGTATTCCATGAGATTCCAACAATTGTTGCAGTTCGGTAAAACTTATTCTGCCCTCAATCCCTTAATTTTATCTCCTCCCTCACCACTGGCTGTGGCCCCAAGAGGCTTGAAAAATGAAAGGATTCACAACTCCCATGCCACCAAGATCCCTTCCCTAGATTTCAGCGGTAGTCTCCTGATTGGTCTCCCAATTGGTCTATCTTTTCCTGGCCTCACCACTATGCCCATCCATTCCAATCACAGCAGCTAAATGATCTTAATAAAACCCACACCATGTCATGCCATTTCTCTACTCTGAGCTGTCCAGTGTCCCACAGTGACCTACAAGGTTCTATGTGATCTTGGCCTCTCTTCACACTCTGGCCTCACGTCTTTCCACTCTCCCCACCACCATCACTCTTCTCTAACAGAACTGTCCTCCTCACTCTATTTCAGATGAGCCAGGACATGTCCCACTCCAGAGCTTTTGCATTTATTCATCTTCGACTTAGAAACTCTTCCTCCATTTACTCATTTACCTTTACTCCTACTTAAATGTCACTGTCTCTGGACACCACTACCTAAATAACATTTCCTTGACATTTCTTATCCTCTTTTCTACCATATTTTTTCTACTCTAGGACTTATACAATTAATTTAGTATTTAGCTACTAAAATATAAGCTCCTTGAAGATAGGAAATTTTGTCTGTTTTGTTCATTGCCGTATCTCTAGCATCTATGACAGTATCTGATAGAATTATGTGTCTAATAAGTATTTGTTCAAAGACTGGGTCAGTAATGGGTAGAGAAGTACATCCAGAAAGAGAGAAGAAGTACATCCAGAAAAAGAAAAAGTGATCAAACCTCTATCTCTCATACACAAATACCTGCTGAAGTCTCCCAAACCCCAAACTAACTAAGCATATGGTGAGATTTTAAATCAAACGAAGCTTGGAGTTCTGATATTACACTAGAATGAGCTATTTGCTACCACAAGACAGAGACTATTTACTCCCTGATAACAACCAGAGAAGTTATGGGAAAACCCAAGATGACACGCTGGGGAAATAGAAGTAAACAGGTTATTCATAAGTGCAGTGTACCAGATAGTTTAGTTTTCTGCTTCTGGGCACAGGAAAGAATTGCAGTTCCTCTTCCTCTTTAGGCATTAGGCGTGGCCATATAACTTTCTTTGTCAATGAAAGGTCGGTGGAATGACAAGTGTCATTTCCAGACAGAAACTTTAAAAGTTAGTACATAGTGTGCCACATTCTCTTTCTTTTGCTATGATAGTAGTGAAAACATGTGTTGAGATGACAACTCAGGGTCACTAGTTAGGGTTACTGAGTGTCTCCAAAAGGAAAACCCTACTTCTTCTTTTTTTTTTTTTTCATTGTGGAAAACCCTGTTCCCAACTCATAATGGGCATGCAGTAGGAATGAGAAATAAACCTCTGCTGTGAGAAGCCTCTTTGATTTGGGGGTTGTTTGAATGGGCTGCATATTTGGCGGAGTACAGTATGGTGGTCATTAAATTTTTTTAGCTTCCTACCTTCGAGGCATGTGGTAGTTTTGAATTCTCTGCCATCTACTTGCCATGGTTAGTTGAGCCATATGACTAGTTCTGGTCAATGACCTGTGAGTAAATGAGACATAGATGCCTTATAGATGTGAGCATTAAATGCAGGATTAACCTCCAGGGATCTCCTTACTCTGCTGGAGGGCTGAAAAGTTCATCTTCCCAATTGAAATTCTCTGAAATTTAGAGAAAAACAACAACAACATATTTTTGAAATATAGTAATGACTTATAAAGGGTGGGTTTGCCAAATGAGAAAACTAATAGTTTATTTTTCCTTCCTGCCTTCTTTCTCCCCTGCCTTCTCCTTTCTGGTAATTATTGTGGTTGACCCCTCAAAATTCACTCAATCCTAAATCATTAGTTTTAACCAGTTGGGTAATCCCATTCCCCTTGACAGTAATTGACTTAAAAATAGCATGTGACCTATTCCTGCCAATGAAACACGACTGAAGTCTTCTGGACAACTTCTGTGAAATGTTTCCTTGCTCCAAAAAGAAACACAAGAACAAACAGTGTCCTTCTTTCTTTTAATGTTGTTGTGTCTAGTGTGATGCATGGAATTACTACAGCTATTTTCTTATTAGGCCTACGAGGAAGCAAACATAGAGAAAGACTGAGCCAAGAGAATTGCTAAAAAGCAGATATGTACCTCATCCTACTTCTAGACTTTTATTATGAGAGTGAATAATTTGTCGTATTGTTTATATCAGTTTGAGTTGGAGCTCGCTGCTGGTTGTGGTCCAAAGAATCTTATCTGATACACCTTTATTCCTTTATTACTTCCTCCCTGAGCTTCAAAAATTGGATTTTCATCCAAATGAAAACGAATTCAGTGAAGAAATAAAGCCATTTAGTCAGTAGACCCATCCAAGAAAGTATCTAGTAAAGGACTCAAAAAGGTCATGAGTTTGAGAGAATGGGGTAAGAGAAATGGTGCCAGAAGTAAATAATAGGTTTGAAAACCAGATTATTTGGTAAGACACAGAATAGAGAAAATGTGTTAAGTGGAGCAGAGGTAGATACAGATGGTGGTTCAGGATTAAATCGGTGAATGCTAGTTGCCTTTTGGAATGTTTCTTTACCCACTGCCCCAGATATCCTCAGCCAGTAGAGCTTCTAGACTGTAAAGATCCAAACTGTATCATGCAGAAATGACAATGCCCTTCACTGTTTACCATCTTGAACATACTTTTATAAATTAAGGAAATTAAAGATTAAATAAGTATTATCACAACAAATCTCTGCTTTCAGGGCTTTTGTGTCATGTTAGAGCAGAAAATATATTGAATGACCTTACATTTCAAATTTTGTGATATCTTTTCATTCTACTAGTTACTAAGAGTTTTAAAAATTAAACTACTAAACATGTATTGAGCATACTGTATTCAACACTTTGAGGTTAGTGTTGTAGACGTAAGGGGATTCGAGTCTACAGCAGATTTTTGAGGAGCAAGCAGTCAAGTCAGGAAGACAAGTCCTTACATTGTTAACATAGACACCCAGAGGAATGAATAAGTGTGAAATAAGAATTCTCTCAAATGTGCTTTAGAAGCTCTTTGGATTATCATTTCATTCCAACTGGGTGAATCAAGAAAGGCTTAACTGAAGGAGGGAAACACCCAAAGGGGTCTTGAACAACAGGTAGACCTCCAAAAGACAAAAATATTGCATGGTGTGAGACTGGGCATTGAATAAGGAAATTTTTAGGAAAACAAGAAATCCAGGTATGCTGGATAGAATTATACATAAGGAAGTCTACGGGAGGTAAGCCTGAACAGGTACACTAGCAACTGGTTGTACCTGCTAATCATGCAAGGAAGGATATGCAAGGAGGATAACTCCAGGCAAATAAACTGTTTTCAACTGGGGGGGGATGAGATCAGGTCTGTGAAGTTTAAAGTGGGCAGTAGCATGGGGCACATATGTTCAGGGACAGGAGGAAAGAAAGAGGAAGTAAATCAATCTCTTAAGGAATTACTTTGGGTGGTACAGAAGAAAGATGCAGATTATCTGAAAAAGACCAGTGTCAATGAGGGTGGACAATAAAGAAATGGTTCAGATGCCATTGAGTTAGAATCAACAGGTTTGGTGGGCCTTGTCACGTGAGTTCTGGTTAATGGAATGTGGGTGGAAGTGAGATAAGCCACTGAGAGTCTTGGTCCCACAAACATTTGAGGTGACCTCTCGGTTTCTCTTCCTTCAGAAACAACCTTGGGAGGTGTGCTTGATGGTGTGGCCATGCAAGGGAGGGAGCTCAGAAACTTTTGTCGTGAGATGAGGAGAACCACCTGCCCTCTACTGGTTGGTGACATGAGTTTTCTGTTCTATTTGTTATGGCAACATAGCTGAGCCCACACTGACTTACCTGTCTTTGGAGAAGTCCTTGGATCTGCTTTGAGATACGATGGGTTGGTGGTAACCACGAGACATTCAAAAGGATGTTAAGAATAGAGTTGCCAATTTCCTATTTATCCACATAAAAATTTCATATGGGGTAATTTGTATATATAGTTCAAATAGTCCAAGAAACTTTATTTTTTCACTTCGAAAAAAAGATCTGCAGCTAAAGTTAGCTCCAGAATTTGAACTCCTTCATCATTATCGAAATAAACCTTCCCACCATGGCACTTGAGACCAACACTTCAGAAGGAAAGCCTACTCCATCCTTCCAAAGTACTCTGGGACTGTAGGACACCAGAGCAAGAGAAATCTATTTGTGCAATATGGAGGTCACCAAGAAGGGCTAAAAGCTTCTAAAACCTCTCCAACAGAAGAGATTAAATTGGCATCTGAACAGAGCTTTATATCATCAGGCAAACCTCCTCCTTTAGGGATAAAAGCCCATTCAATCAGATGTGTGCTCACTCTTCTGACTAAGAGTAAAGAGCTTCTGAAAAGGAGATTAAAAGGCGAAGAGTAGATTGCTGGACTCTGCCTGGCACCTACCAGGAACAACACTATACGATCGGGTCATAAAATCGACTGCTTTCTTTGGGCCCATACTGAGAATAGTAGACATTTATCAAGGTCCTACTAGACCCCAAACCCACGGCCTTACACTTTCTCTCTCACTTAACCTTCACAAGAGCCCTCAGAATTAGACTGTGTTAAGAGTCCCATTTTGCAGATGAAGATAGAGGTTTAGTGATTTGCTGAAGGTCAGAGTACATAGGATGCCTAGATTTCAAATCCAGGTAATCTGATTTCAGAGTTCATGTTCTGAAATACTGTATTCTATTGATTTGAGAACTTAATTTTTTTAAATCTACGATATCAGAATTGATTGCATGCTAGATTTTTGATGGGAGTGTTCTTCTTTCTTTGAGGTATATGAAATAATAGTACACCTTACAGTTGATTGTGTCTTAGATTCCATAAATATAACACAATGCTAATCGGCCCCTACTGACTATTCAGGCATGTGTAATTAGGCAGGAGAGCAGGGACTGACTTAGTAAGAAGCTATATATATTAGAGAAGAGGCTTTCCAACTTTCTCACAGAGCAGAATGCATTATGCAAACGAAATCTGACACAGAACTCCAATATGTAAAGCAGAGAAAAGTGGCATTTTATTAGTATGAATGTACTTTATGTTCAAATATATAACATGTATTTATTACATGGTGAATCTGGGAGACTACTAGTTAGCACATTGGAGGCATCTAGTAGGTTGAATTTCCATTTGAATGTGCAGGTTTTGAGGGGGTTTTTTGTTAGTGTTTTAAAAATACTTGATATAATTTAAGCCATTACATTCAAATCGAATATGAATGTGCAGGTTTTTAAAAAATTAGTGTTTTAAAAATATTTGAGGACATACTTTAAGCCAAATCATATAATGTAAGTCAAATATGGAGGAAATCAGGACACTTCTTTGTGAGTCCATAGCTTACAAACCATTCTTTGAGGATGGTTTAAATGATGATAATTGTCTTCGCAGGGCCAAAAGATCACTCTGGTTTCTTTTTTTGCCCTACCATTATTATGTTGAAAGCTATTTGAACTGAATTAACTACCAAGGATTAGCACTGTCAAATCACAGAGTTTGAGGGAAGCAGGAGACACACCTTCTTCAAATTCTCTGACTGCTGAGGACCTCAGGGGCTCTATACCAGGCCTTTTCAGCAGTAGAACAGTGCTTCCTGAGGCCCACTTTCTAGGCTGGAGTCCCAACTCCATACCTTCCTAACTATATGAGCTGGGGCAAGGTTTCACCTTCACTACTTTTGGATTTCATCTCTAAACAAGAATCAAAACATCCATAGTTATTTTGTAATACTTTTTTAAGAGGCAGATGAGATAATATGAGTAAATCACTACCTGTAACATCTGCTGTATGCAATTAATACGTTTTAGTTTTTGTAGTTGTTAAGGTGCCTCTACAAAGGGAAAACAACCATGCTAGGGACTGGAAACAGAAAGACACTCAAGGGATGGTTTCGGCTGTCCAGGAGGTCCCCTCTATGTGAGGGGATTAGAAATAAATGTGAAAGTTCGATAGCAATAAAAGGTAACCCAAAGTAAGAGCCAAGTGAATGACAAGGACCAAAGTGCTCAAAAATCACAGGAGTTAGAGCGCCTTGTCTTCAAATTATATTTATTTATTTTTTAAAAAGATTTTATTTATTTATTTGACAGAAAGAGAGACAGCTAGAGAACACAAGCAGGGGGAGTGGGAGAGGGAGAAGCATGCTTCCTGCTGAGCAGGGAGCCCGATGTGGGGCTTGATCCCAGGACCCTGGGATCTTGACCTGAACCAAAGGCAGAGGCTCAACGGCTGGGCCACCCAGGTGCCCTTCAAATTATATTTATTAAGCAAGTTTCTAGACATCAAGGCAGTAAGAATATGTATGACAAAAGTTGTCATGTGAAGGTCTGTGTCATATATCTGCACCAATGATATGCTGGTATTGGACTATAGTGTTTGGAAAGGTTTAGAGTCAACTTTTAATATCAGGATATTTCATATACAAATCTGATTTCCATAGACCTATGGCTCCTGTCAAGCCCTGAGACCTCATCTCTTTCTGGCAGAAATGTGGGGAGGAGAGGCCCAGCCAGAGCCCTGGAATCAAAGGGAAAACCCATTCAAACAATTGCCCCCACATCTACCCGCGGCCTGCAGGGGGCAGTGATGTGGTCCTCGTCTTCCTCTGAGATGTGCTGCGTAGGAACAGTACCTCCAAATGGAAGAGGAAGCTTAGCTGGCTCTCAAGGGGTTGTGCTGAGATCCTTTGGAGGCTGGCGGGGCCTCTTCCCCTTGCTCAGAGCCATTTTATTAGGAGGTAGGAACCAACAATCTTTGTGGGGAGGCCCAGTGCTGTTCAGCACAACCAAGCATCAGTTCAGAATCTCATAATAAAAAAAAAATGTGAATGAAGTTTAGATTTAACTTTTGAGGGAGCAGGATAAACTACCACCCCACCATATGTGTGTGACTTCTCCATTTCTTACTGCAATTTCCATTTTTTAAATAGGAATTTTCAACCTTCTGTGCTTGTCTAATGTCTGCTCGGAACAGTTTGAGACCCTGTTACTGTTTTAAAATGCATGCATGTTAAGATGAATCTCCTACCCAAAGAAAAAAATAAAACTCAAAAAGTTTTGTTCAAAAATAAAATCTGAATTTCCAAGGTTTCTGTTTTTTTCTTTTAACCAAGAGATTTTATACACTGGACCTCCAATTCTGTGTATTAACAATGGCTTGGGATCAAGCAGTAGTTGCCACTCTTATCAAAATGAATGGACAGTCTACTTGACCAGAGATCTCACCACTCTCTACTGCTCTCTAAGGCTATAGTCCATCAGACATCTCTATTAGTACTTCCCTGTGCTTTTGTTTGTTGTTGGGTTTTTTGGTTTGTTTGTTTTTTAACCTCTTCTCTATGGAAGTGAAGAGTATAGTCGGCCTTTGAACAACATGGGTTTAATGTGTACATATCCTCTTACACACAGATTTTTTTTTTTATAACTACAGCACAATACTATAAATGTATTTTCTCTTCTTTAAGGCTTTCTAAATAACATTTTCTTTTCTCTCGCTTACTTTGTGGTGAGGATATAGTATATAATACACACATATACAAATTACATGTTAATCAACTGTTTATGTTATCAGTAAGCCCTCTTATCAACAATAGTCTACAACTAGTTAAGTTTGGGGAAAGTCCATGATGTGGTCAGCGCCCTTAACCCCTGCCTTGTTCAAGGGTCAATTGTATCACCACATGTTTAGCATGCAAACAAATGTCTATTGTACCTGGTTTGCTTTACTCATCTACCATACCTATCTGCCTCCTGTATACATGTAAATTTCTATTCTGAATGATTTACAAAGACCTGGATACAAAATGACACTTGAAGAAGGCTTACATTGGGGTGGAAAAAAAATGGGCAAGGTGGAAGGTGGTAACAGGAGCAAAAAAACAAATGTACAGGATCAGAGAAGGGGATTGGTATTATCAAATATGATTTCAAGGGGAGGTGGTTCTTGAAGAAAACATAAGTTCTCAGACTAGGAGGAGGACGTTTGGGCAAGTAAATGTCTAAACTGTGTAAAACAAATAGTTGCCTAGAGACTCCTGACATACTTTGTCTGGTCCCCACGTATGATCACACTACTCCTCTGCTTCACAGTTTTTAATGGCTTCCCACTGTCTTCAAGATAAGCTCCAAAGGCTTTGGACTGACTGACATCAAAACTCTTTGTGATGTGGCCCCTGGCTCCCGTCCTAGGCTTGTTTCAGGCCGAACAAGCCTCTCACATTAGCCCCAGTGAATTAGCCATGCTCAACAGCTTGCTGCTCCCTCGGTACCAGCCTGGTATTTTGAACGCCCTGTTTGTTCAGATTTACCCCCTGCCCCACCCCACTGTTGCCTCTTCTGAGAAACCTTCTCTGATATCGTCCTCCTCCAAGGCTGAGTCTGAGGCGCTCCTTCAGAGGAGTCACTTAGCTTGCCAAGCTGGACTGTGTCTTCACATTTTGCCTCTTGGTTGTCTTGGTCTCCTCATTCATGTCTCCAAGGGGACCAGAGTGCAACTCTGTGAGGAAACATAGTAGGGCTTCTACCTCTGAGGGAGTTACTGTATGAGCTGGCAGAGCACTGTAGAAATGCTCTTTCTCTCATGCAACTAAGCTGACAGCCAGGGTTTACTGTCCCTCAGGGATTCAAGCTGACTCACCATGAACTTTTCTGAAAGTCCAGAGCCATCTCCATGATTTTTGCAAATTCCTGACAACTTACTTCCTCATGTGTCTGTCCATCAACATTCCAGCTGTCACATGTGAGTCCTCTCTTCCATCCTATATTGTCTGGGAGGCAACATCCAGCCTCTCTATCAGTCTCTCTGAAAGATCCTCTAGAAATGAGCTTTGTACAGATTTAATTATTTTATTGAAAATCTGAGGGGACAAAGGAGAGGTCACCACACATAGATGAATATTCTGCCCACACATAATTCTCTATGATGCTTACCTTTTTCCTCAACCCTTTGTCGAGGTATATCCCTAAGCAAATACTGTACCCTTTCTACAAGCAAATAGGATGCCAGCTGTTATAAAATGACATTTTACACCAGTAACTCATATTAACCCTAAGTCTCTCTCTTCATATACTTCTATCCATTTTATTTATTTCTACCCTATGGAGTGATCCAAAACAAGTTTATCTCCTGCAAGACAGATTTTTCAAATCTTTTCTATAGTACTGATCTTTTATAGGTCAAACATCTACATTATCTTTATCTGGAATTGTGGGTTTTGAGAAATAATTTTTTTATGAGAAAAAAAGTTCACAGATTTTCACAGTAATATTTTTGAGAGTTTTTATGTGCAAACTTTTTTTTCAAGGTTAGCCTAGATTAATCCTGTGAAATCTAAGCCTTCTCTTGCCTTCAGGTGGATGAACACTTTGGGGACAAGTAAAATGGATTATTTCACCTGACTTATTTACACAAAGTAAAAAAACAGGTCACAGCCTTTTTATTTAAGCTGATCAACTTAATTATAACTCTTTGGATGCAAGCATTTGCAATGTTTTCTGTGGTTTGGGTGTAATTTCCTGCCAGAGAGGGATGTGGGGGCGGAGGGGAGAGGAGGGGCTGCTGAGTTTTGGCATCAAGTTCCCCAGTCCAGCTGCTCTCTGTTAAGTGTCAATGACCTTACTCAACAGCACCCAGACAGTCAAGGTCCCTATAATGGGAAAACCAAATTACAGGTATGTAATTCTCACAGTTTTCTGCCAGGATCTCCAAGCTGGTGACAAATTGATATACTACTGTCTGTGTGGAAGGCCGGCTTTCAGAAAACAGGCCACTCTCAGTTGAAATGCTATACCTGAAGGATTGTGCAATTTCAAACCTCTGAGATATAAAAAACATCCTTCACCCAAGTCTGTTGTAGAATGGTGAACTGTAGAGCACATTTGTTTACACTTGGAAAGCCCCGACAGAAAAACAAAATGTGAGAGAAACCTTCAGGCACCAGGAACCAGGAGATCACGGAAAAGCAGCTAACTATGGGAAGATGATGTAGTTCTCAGGATTAAAGTCTCAAACTGTGAATTTTATTATTCATTCTCCTGCCTAACTTGCAAACGTTGACAGTTACACAATCACTCCCTTATAACTACATGTTTCTGGAAGGTAATTTCCTAAAACAATAATAAAAAATAGTAGTCATAATAATAATAGAAATAACTAACATTAATTAAGATTTTCCTACATGTCAAGTTCAGTTCTAAGCGTTTCCCATGCTTTCACTGACCTGACCCTCAATCACTTCATGATGTAAGGACTATTATTATTTCCATTTTGCAGGGGATGATGGGGGGGGGGTTGGCGCAGAGAGGGTGTAATTTGTCTGGGGTTGTACAGCCAGAGAATGGCAGGACCAGCAGTCAACCCAGGCAACCTGTCTCTGCAGCTCTCAGGCTCTGTCACCAAACTGGGTCTTTGTAAAGCACAGTACCTTTTCCCATATGAGAAAAAGCATCATGGGTTGGTGTATCCTTTGACTAAGAGCTTATTCTTGAATAAAAATAGATGAGGTTAGCATCTCCGTTTTGTTAATAAAGTTTTGGTAGCTTTAACAAAAAAGTTAACATATAACTCAATGCATCTCCTCTTGGTAGAAATAGTAAAGAGTCAAGCTGAGGACTTAGTTCCTGAATGCAGAAATAAGTCCTAACCCTGGAGTTTATTCACTGGGTTCAAGGTCAAGCATGAGAACCTATACTTCTAACATTTCTCCAGGTGATTCTAAGACGCACACATGTTAGGAGATCACTGATCTAAGTTTTATTTTCAGAGGCTTATTGAGCATCTACTATTTGCTAGTTAAACAGCAGTCAAAAAAAAAAAAAAGATGCAGCCATGACTTCAAGGTGCTAAAAAATCTAGGTTTGTGTGGGGGTGGAAGGAAATAGGCAAGTAAACAACTATAACACAGTACAACAAAAATCTCTGATAGAGTAAAGGGAGTGAGAGCAATTCCAAGAAACGGCAAGAAAATACTTTGCAGAGGAGAAGACCTTTAGGCTGAATTATCTGAAAAGATGAGGTTGAGTTACTCAGGAAAGGTAGGTTGGTGGAAAAAAGACCAGGAGGATGTCTTCTGGCCCAAGAATGTATATTTATTCAAAAACAACTAGAGCAACAACTACTTAGTACATATTTGCTGCATGCAAGGTATGGCTTACTGTGACAGACACAGAATGTGCACAAAAGGACAGAGAGGTGAGAGGACGCGGCCTGATTAAGGGACTGATAGTGGTTTGTTTGTTTATTTATTTATTTATTTATTTAAGATTTTATTTATTTACCTGACAGGCAGAGATCACAAGTAGGCAGAGAGGCAGGCAGAGAGAGAGGAGGAAGCAGGCTCCCTGCTGAGCAGAGAGCCCGATGTGGGGCTCGATCCCAGGACCCTGGGATCATGGCCTGAGCCGAAGGCAGAGGCTTTAACCCACTGAGCCACCCAGGCGCCCCGACAGTGGTTTATTTTGTTTCGATGGGCTACCAGGCTGAAGGGTGGCGTGATGAAAGATGTCTCAGGTGGTGTTTCCTGAGAAGCTGACACAAGGATGGAGATTAGCAAGTAGGTTGTTTAGCTGGGAATGCCCCCAAGGGCAACACTTGTGGAAAAAGGGGAGAAATGCAGGACTGTGCCCAGGCAGAAGCTGAGCTCTGTTGTCATCCCTACCGAGGCAGACCCACAGGAAGCTCTGGATCTGGAGTGGCCAGAAACTTAAAAGTCTGTTTAGAACAGAAAAAGGAACCCCCTAAAAATCTGAAAGTGAATAAAACAATGGGTAGGATTCCTATCTGTTGCCATAACGGGAAGCATCGCATAAGATGGATAATTCTGTTTCCAATGCTTGCTCTTCTCTGAAGACTTGACCACACGTCTCCAGAAGGTTCCCCTTTCTTACCCCTTAACCCCTTCTGGTTAATAACCCAGGACCATGTGCTGAGAGACACAGATGGAGCTTTCGCTTCTGCAACCCTACCATACTGCCGATGAGCTGAAAGCAGAGCCACATGTGGTCCTCTTGCCCCAGTGCCAACGAGCATTTGCTCCATGGTTGTGAAGTCAGCCAAGGGAGCCATTTTGTTTCTGTTATATTAAGTGGCCCTCCGATGCTAAGAATTATACAGATTAATATGGAGAATCACCCCCAGATGGGTTACCTACCTATTCATAACCAGACTATTGATTTTATTGCTGATATTAAGAACAATTACATGGACATGGCTTGCAAAAACATTTTTATCTTAATGGGCTTATTATGCCCGTCATATATCTTAAGAGCCAGGTGGCAAGAAATTTAGTTCCATTTTGCAGAGGGACAAATTATGGCAAAGCAATGCTAAGTGTGTTACTTGGCCTGATTTCTTCAGATTAAGAGAATGGCCCTCCCTCCTCTGAACACTTGCATTTTCTCCTTGCTATCTTGGATGGCATTCATTTGTGGGCACGTGTCTCATTCCGCACCATTACATAGTAAGTCCTTTGAGAGCAGGAGTGTTATGTCTCAGTCACTTTTATATTCCTCAATACAAGTCCTGCCGTTCTCACACATCTTCCCAGTGCTCACTTGGCAAGGGGAAGAAAATGAGTGAAGTTTATAGAATATCACTTGAGGGACTCCTGGGTGGCTCAGTCAGATAAGTGTGTGACTCTTGATTTCGGTTCTGGTCATGATCTCAGGGTCATGAGATTGAGCCCTGAGTTGGGTTCCCCACTCAGCTGGGAGTCTGCTTGAGATTCTTTTCCCCAACCACTTTCTCCAACTCTCACGCATGTACTCTTTCTCTCTCTCTCTCAAAATAAATAAATAAATCTTAAGAAATCAAAACGAAACAAAACAAAAAAAAAACAACACTTGAATTCAACAATGAGATAGTCATGTGCCTGGGTTGTCTGCCTCCCAGATAACTGCTTATTCCTGGATTCCCTTGTGACTCAAATTCTGGTCTATAGACCAGCAGCAATGCAAAGACTCAGTCCCACCAAAGACCTACTAAGTCAGAATCTGCATTTTCACAAGATCTGCAGGTAATTCCTCCCATGCACACGGACACTTGAGAAGCAAGGTTCTAGATTGCACTTCTTCACATTTAACTGTATTGAGTTGTTTACCACAGATAAATGTACACCCACTGGCCTTCGTTCTCTGTAGCTTACCTGTATGGTTCAACCATGATCCAAGTGCAATGGACCAGAAGCATATATGACAGCACTTAAGGAAACTGACATGAAGCAAATTAGTTATGGAAATCAATATTTAATTAAAACAAAACCAATCATAACAGCAAACATAATACTGAGAGACAACATTTATTGAGACTATGGCAGTACTGTTTTAAGTGTTTTATTATATGCTTTATTATGTATCTCATTTATCATATGCCTGGTACTTTTCTAAACATGTGTGTGTGTGTGTGTGTGTACCAAAATTTTGATTTATTATAGTTTTTCCCTTGATTATCATTTATCATTAAACAAGACTTTATATACACATAGAACCACATGGGTTAAGTTCTACTGTTGTCCTCACTTCACAGATGAAGGATGAGGACACTGGTGTCCCAGATCCCACAGCTGTATGTGGAGAGGATGGACTCACACTTAGGCAGTCTGGCTCCTGAGCCCAGGCTCTTAATCACCAGCTGAAATAGGCTTAGAATGACCTTGATCTATACACGTATTTTTTTCTCTGTTCTCATCTACAGCGATGAGACAGCTTTGGCAAGAGTCCTCATACCCAGAAGTAGGGGAATGGAGCACGAGTTGGGAGATCGAACGGGCCCCCTCTGCGTGGATGTTTGGCACCAGATCTTACTTCGATCTGGGCCTGAATATCCAGACTCCAGCACCAACCTCTCACGATTTGAGCAACATCTTAGCCCCTTAAACTCCTATTACAGCTTAAAAATTCCGTTCCATTGTCTTGGGTTTCTCCCTCCCCCTTGACCCCTCATGCTTATGTATCTATATAAAACTAATAAAAGCTTGAACAGGAAATAGAAAATCACTGTGAAACCCAAGCAAACCTGCAGCAAGACCTCAGAGGGCCCCACGCAATCAGAGCTGTGTGAAGCTATTTTCTGGGAGCTGTAAACCGAATAGCTCACTCTGTGCGAGGCCCAGCTGCCGGGCTCCGGGGACAGATATGCCCCTTGTTGGAAAACAGAAGGGCTTGTAAAATTATTTTCACAAAAATGTTTTCCTTAATATTTTCCCAGCTACCTCAGGCACTCCTTCCCCTCTGCCCTACTTAGCTAAATAACTGTGGAGTCTGGGAGGAGCAATGATGAAGGAATAATGATTTTTCCCCATATATCCTTATCGATGAATAGAAAATTATTTTGATAATGTTTTCTATTCAACGCTTGACCAAATGATTTGTTTGTAGTTTTTTTTTGTTTTTTGTTTCTTGTTTTTTGTTTTTTTTAGGGATTTTCTTTTTATTTGCGGGGTGTGCGTGTGTGTGTGTGTGTGTGTGTGTGTGTTTGGGAGGCGTTCATCCTAACTTTGTGTGCCTTATTTTGCCACAGGAATATTCTCTTGCTTCCAGCGACCTTGCTTATATCCAAGCCAGTCGTCTCTCCCTTTTTCCACAATGCCCTCTCCTCACCTCCCTCACACAAACACGGCTCTACCTCAACTGTTCCCTCTTGCCCACCCTCACAGAAGCCCATTCTTCTCAGAACCCATATACCTGCACAGTTCTCGATGTTTCTGGACACTGGGATTATCTTTTGGTGTGTGTTCCTAAGCCTGTTGTCCTGTTGAAAGGGATTGGATGCTCCTTTCATTTCAATTCCCTTAGGCACCGAAGCTGTGGAATCAGCCACAGCCAGGTTCAAAGCTTGTTTTGATGATTAGTACACATGTAAAATCGCCCTGAATGCAAGAGTCCATCTCTCTCGATAAAATGTATTCAACAGTATGAGCCATCTTCATAAGTATTTACTGTGTCATCAGTCTCTGTCCACATATTAACTCATTTACCCTCCTATAACCTTTAAAGGAGGTGCAATCAACATCCTGTTTTATGGAGGAAGAGAAGGAGGGGTGAAATCATGCCCAAGGTCACAGATATAGTAAGTAAAGATCTGGAATTCACATGGGTGTTATGACTCAGGAGTCTTTGCCTTTAACTACCCTGTGATGAGACGCACTAAACTAGAGCATCATTGTGAAAAATGAAGAAATGACAAATGCTAATTCCATGGAAGGCCACCACTTGGGACCAAGACCATGTGTAGTAAAAGTTGTTTTTTTTTTTTTCCACATTTACACTCAGTAAAGCACTTGGACAAATCACTATGTCTTCTGTTTCTTGGCTCTCTCCAACATAACTTACTGAATTTTGTCACCTCTGTAGTTGGTTATTCTGTAAGACTATGTTATCCTAAGTCCATAACTTTCAAAGTTCACATCAAATATCACACGCAAATATGTGGTTATGTATGCGTGTGTCTGAGTCTTGTCTAAGGCAAGATTAAAACTTGTCACAAGTGTTTCATCTTTGAAAGATAGAGAAGGGACAGGCACAAAGGAATGGAGTAGGCAGTGGAGACAGGGGCTGTCAATCTATGTTCAACATTCACTGTAACTCTCCTTTTTTTTTTTAAGATTTTATTTATTTATTTGTCAGAGAGAGAGAGAGAGAACACAAACAAGGGGAGAGGCAGACAGAGCAGGCAGAGAGAGAAGCAGGCTCCCCCACTGAGCAAGGAACCCAATGTGGGACTCAATCCCAGGACTCTGGGATCATGACCTGAATCGAAGGCAGACGTTTAACCAACTGAGCCATCCAGGCATCCGCACTATAACTCTCCTTATCATTTTTCCCTCCAGCTCCTCATGCACATACCTCCTCCTGGACCCACAATAAAACAAAGAGAAGGAGGAAACAAAAACAACAATTTGATTAAAATTACCATCTCAGGATGCATTAAAAATGTAGCAAGAGAGATTCTGATCTTCAGAATGGTGATCTACCTTAAAGTCAGGAACTGAAGTCCTATATACTTATAATACTGATTCTTAAAGTATATGCCCTGTTCCAGTAGCATTGTATCATCTTGGAACCTGACAGAAATGCAAATTCTTGGATGTATCCTAGACCTACTGAACCAGAAACCCTGTGGGAGGCCCTAACACTCTATTTTAACAAGCCCTCCCAGTAATTCTGATTTGACCTCATATTTGATCATTATTGGTTTGGGAACCTGTGGGGACAATGGGTTGTAAGTTTTAAAATTATAGATGTGGGGTGCCTGTGTGGCTCAGTCGGTTAAGTGTCTGTCTTCAGAGCAGGTCTTGATTCCAGGGTCCTGGGATTGAGTCCACATCAAGCCCTTAATTGGGCTGCTTCTCCCTCTGCCTCTGCTCTTACCTCCCCGCCGCCTGCCCCTAGCTCATGCTTTCTCTCTTTCAAATAAATAAATAAAATCTTAAAAATGAACTATAGGTGCAAGTTAAATACAGCCCACCACCTGTTTTTATAAGTACAATTTTACCAGAACACAGGCATAGCCCATTCATTTATTTATTGCCTTTGACTGCTTTTGTGCTCTAATGGCAGCCTTGAGTTGTATGACCTGCAAAACTAAAGATATTCACTAATCTCTAGCCTTTTACAAGAGAGTCTTCTGACCCCTGGCTTAGAGAATTAAAGGAACGGAGGCTTCCACACCAACCACTTGGAAGTGGCTCTGTCAAATACATGCTTTATGATTTTAGATTTATGTTTCTCCTCCAAATATAAGAAGAATACTCTATCCACCCTGCAGGTTGTGATGATCAATTAATCTACACAAAGTTATGAGCAGATTTCCTAGCACTTAGTAATCACAAAAAAGTGGTAGCTATTACTGAAACAATACTAGATAAAATTTAATAATTGGTCAGTTTCTAATCAAGTTTGAACAAAAGTAGAAAAAAGCACCTGACTTATCAATTAAACTAATTGGTTTGGTGGAACCCAAAAAAAGTACGTTAGGCCTACAGTCCTTCAACAGGAAAAATAAGTTTTCAAAGTAATATAATATGTTTTGGTTTGTAGTTCAATTTTAATGTGTATTTGTATACTTAATGTCTTTAGTCTTCAGCACAGCCAATTAGTATACATTTATCTCTTAATACTTTAGAATTTTATAAGTCTTAGTCAATGCTTTTATTTATTTTGAATACAAATATGGAGAAAAATACTTTTGGAAAAGAGATGTTAATTTACACTTGACAGTTTTTTTTCCCCACCTACTATGGCCATTAGAGTTTGAAGTCTATGTGAATGATAAAAACAACAAGAAGAACTACCATTCGTATCCCAACTATATCTGTAATAACTATATCTTGTAATATAGATATTATATCTTGTAATACATGTAATATATGCATGATATAAGTATATTTTTGTGTTAACTGAAATGCGGGGTTGAAACTATGTAACATTATAAATCTTTATCTCCTTACCTTGAGGTTTAAAACAACAAAGATTTGTTTTTATTAATTATTATTCCTTATTCTGTGGGTTAACTGGGCTCAGCTGGTTAGTTTTCTATTTGAGATACTATAGCTGAGGTCACCCATTTAGCTGCATTCAGCCAGGGGAGCTTTGCTGGGGGTTGGAACTTCAAGACAAGCTCTTCTCGGCCAGGGAGGGCCTCTCTCTACATGGCTTTTCACCAATCAGTAGTCAGACCAAGCTACTTTCAGAACAGCAGTGGGCTTTCAAGATGGGATATTCCACGACGATAAGATTTATTAGGTAAGCACTTTTCAAACTTCTGCTTGCATTGAGCTTGCTAAGGTCCCATTGGCCAAAGCAAGTCACATGTCCAAGCATAGAGTTAATGTGTGAGGAGCATGGGTGTACAAGGGCATGAATACCAGGCGGCCCGCTCATGAGGGGCCAAAATTCAAGCCAACCACTACCAACACCTTCTGAATAATGAGAATTTAGTGAATCTGGAAGGTGGATTGGCTGACTAGACTGTTTCCAGGTTTGTGGGTCCCAGAGAAGGACTATGCACACTTATTTATTTCAACATGGGTTTGGAATCCATTTATAGAAGACAAATTTGTTTCTGAATGTTTGTTTAAGGACCTAGTCTTGAATAGCTGAAGCACAAAAGGAAGATCTATTTTCCATTATCCTATATCCTGTTTTAGGGATTTTGAACACAAAGCGCAGGACAGATGTTTTGGATTAGCTTACCATACTACACCAGGCAGACAGAATTTGGAGTGCAGCCGTATAATACACAAATTATGCCAGATTATTCTGAGATGAGTCAAAAGCCAAGCTTTGGTAATGAGAAATCAAGGCAGCATTTAGCTGGTATTATTGGTACTGCTTAAAAAAAAAAGTGGAAATTTCCACCCAAACCACCTGCTATAAACAGGATCATAACTACAATCAGATGCTACAGTGACAGCCGATTTTTAATCCATGGGCAAAACCTCTGATTCCTTATTACTTGTGCTGAATATTTTAGGAGGTTTATACTTTTTTTCTCAAATGATACTGGATTCCATTTAGATTATTCAAGGCAATAAAGGTAATAAAAATTATAAGGTAATAAAAACAATAAGAAAATAGGAAAATAAATAAGATGTCATCATCTCCCAGAAAGGACCAATTAATTTGAATGAGTTAGATATCATTATAAAGCCTTCTGGAAATCTGTACCAAACTTGAGTAGAGATTTCATTTGGGGTTCTTGAGGGAATCTGCTCAGATATACTTGAATTTAAAAATGTCTTCCTCTCTTTAGGAAGACCATCCTTTCTGAGTAAATACAGAACTTGAGGAATGAATATATACCAGCCCAAGCAGCTGAAGAAACCCTGATGGGTTTCTGGATCATTCTTACTTCTCCACAATCTTTTTTTTTTTTTAATTTATTTATTTGACAGACAGAGATCACAAGTAGGCAGAGAGGCAGACAGAGAGAGAGGGGGAAGCAGGCTCCCCGCCAAGCAGAGAGTCCGATGTGGGGCTCGATCCCAGGACCCTAGGATCATGACCTGAGCCGAAGGCAGAGGCTTTAACCCACTGAGCCACCAGGTGCCCCACTTCTCCACAATCTCAATCTAGCTTCCATGGAGTATGAACCAGTCCTTAGAATTTAATAATGCCATTTAGTTTGCAGATAACAATAAATGCAAGTGGATATTTAATAAATAATTTATTTTGAGGGATGATGGAGTGACATAAGACTGTATTTCTGAAGATAGAGAACATATAGATCATGGGAATGACTTCATTCATTCACTCCCTCAAGGAGCATTTCTGAGTACCTGTTATATGTTCACTTTAAAAAATTTCCCCTTCTTACAGAGAAATAGAAGAGGGGTTTCTGGAATAGTGAAATAGATTGCGGTCAGGTGAGAAGAAAACGTCTGTGAATCCCGTGGATTATTTCCAAAATTTCTAAAGCATTAACTTTTTTTTTCCATAGGTTTTGTTAGATTCTCAAAGGAACCTAATGACCCCAAAATGTTAAAGCTAGTAGAGCATTATGGATGGCTGGAATCACAATTCTTTGTCTTAAAGCTCATTTTCTAGTCTAACCCCTTCATTTCTCATGTGGGAAAATCTAGGCCCAGAAAGCTGACATGATTGCTTTACTTAAAAATCACTCATCTGGTTACGATAGAGCTCTGTTTAAAGCTCAATGGGTTTCACTACCTCTTGAAATGATAACTGTAGTTCATCCAATTGTCTTATTGATGTAAACACCCCACAACACAGAATGGAATAGCTGCCCCAGCTATGAAGAGGTGTTTGTTATCCTAGCAGGAGATAAAGTTTTCCCCTGATTTCCCCATTCTCTACCCCATCATTCCAGGAGAAAGAACAGGGGTAAGAAAGAGGACTACTTGCTTGGCTGAGGGCCACGGAACCTGTGGGGAATGGCTTCAGTGAACTAAAGTCCCAGGCAGAGCAATTCTGCCCACTGACTTCTATAAAATGGCAGCTGGGAGCTAGATTGTGCCTTCTCCTTTCTAAGTTCCTCTTTCCTGGTGTAGCATATTGGATCTGTTGATTCAAAAATGATCCAAAATGGTAGCATACTTAGTAGATAGCTTGTTAAGTCAGAGAATTTGGGAGGATTCTGGAAGATCTTGAGAGGGACAAGACACAGTTGTGGGAAGGAAGCTGCACATTGCTTACATTCCTTGGACCACAAGGGTAAGATAAGAGAAGTTAGGGTCCAATCAAATGGAGTAGAGGGTCCAGTTGTGACTGAACTGCCAAGACCCTCTTCGAGCTATATAATTACAGGGCCCCTCTTCATACAAATGTTGTCCAGGAAAAAAAGCCACATATAAATAAGTAATCCATAGTTATGGATGGAACAGCATACTAGCTCTACCGGGAGTTAAGGTCCGAGGAAGAATTTGGTAGAGTTCTTGCAGCTGACAGTGAGAAAATCTACTTGTGTTATCAGTGAAGGAGGTTGTACTGGAAATTCTCAGGCACTGTATGTCTTTTCATTGGCTTTTGATGTGGTCATGTTTCATTTAAGAAGTAAATGCCCATCCATGTGACCTTTCCCTCCTGCCCGATGGTCATTACGAGGTGGGAAGGAAACCCAGGTGGGGAATTTGTGGAGCCACTTCTCCTCATGTGATGGCTGCCATTTTTGCACTGGCCTCATTTATTTGTGTGGATCATGTGGCTTCGTTTTTGTCCTTTGCAGCCATCGAGGTGGGAATACTTTCCCAACATAGCTTCTTACCTATGTTGCCATAAACACCTAAGCATTTAGAACATCTCTTTCAAAATATTCAACTTCTCTAGTCAGGGGTCCAACTCCACCCAGTGTGGATTCACCTCGGGTCTATGCAGCAGTACAAGAGGAAGAGAGGGCTCCAATTCCAGGTTCTGTTTTAAGACTGAGACCATAGCAAGTTCAATCATTACCTCTAATTTTCCATGTTTTCACCACATAGAGAGAGAGATTTTAAAAATGCATGTTTGTTAAAGCTTTGAGAACCCTGGCTACAAAGCTGCCTTGTAGGCATAAAATATTAATGCTGTTGGCACTGCCTGCTTTTACTTCCACCCACACCACGAGTTTTTAGACCAGTTAAACTCAGGAGACTTCTTTTGTGGGAAAAGAAGGTTAAGCTGTAACTGCATTCCCTAGACCCTATTGCTCAAGGAAATGTGTCCCAGGAGGACTCCTGTAGGATAGTTTAATTAGCCCCAAGGTAGAGCAGTGGCAGAAAAATTGGGGTCAAATTGGTACTTGGCTTTGTATGAGTTTGTCATGTTTGTCTGACAAACTGTAAACTCTAGGAAGAAAAATTTGGCTGCCCAATGGCAAGGTGCTCGGATGCCTGGATGCTTGGATACCTGTCAACTCCATTCGTTTGTTACGTAGGTGAACAGCAATACTTTCAAAACACAAGTTTTAGATTCTGCCACTCCTTTGCTTGAAACTCTTTGATAAGTCCATGTCACCTACAGAAAGAAAGAAAGAAAGAAAAGAAAGAAAGAAAGAAAGAAAGAAAGAAAGAAAGAAAGAAAGAAAAAGAAAGAAAGACCCAGACATTCTAGGATGAAATTCAAGGCTCTTTATTATCCTAATCTATTTTTTCTGACCTCATTTTCCACAGTCCTCTTTCTCCGGCCATAACTGATGACATTTCTCTCTCTGAAATTGCTACCTTTATTCACACCACATAACTTGTCCCTCCAGCTGGGATGTCTGATGACCCATTACAACCACTCAAGGGTCTCCTTCCTTTGGGAAATTGTCCTGGCTGGGCTTTTTCCAAATTAGGAAAATTTGCTCTTTTATCTGTGATTCTTCTATCTCTCCATACATGTCATTAGTGTGGACTTCTCTTAATACCAGTATTTGAACTTTTCAGGAATTATGTGTCATCAGTGGCTGTTTCCCCAGCATGTGTGGGGAGGACATAGGGAGTGCTCAATAAGGCATGATGAGAGAGTAACTGGATGGCTATTGGTCAGACTTTGGAGAGCATTGCCGCCGAACACATTTCAAATGTCTCACCCTTTGACTGAGTGGGAGGAGTGCAGGTCAAATCTCTTCTTCTATGTAACAATGCCTAAAAAATCTTTTTTACGATAACAACTATAATTTCAGTGTTCTTCTTATTCCAAAGCACCAACTCCTTTACAGAAAAGAGATTGATGACATCTCCCACCATTTATAAAGTCTCACTAATTATTCAACAACACCAAAAGAATACTCACTTGCATTGACTCATAGGGTGTTAAGGTCTAATACTGCAGCTTTTTATGCTGAAAGGCAAAAGAGAGTCGTGCCTAGGATCACCGACTGAATTGAAATCTCAGGTTTGCCACCTACCCTGGGCAAGTTACGTAACCTCTTTCTGACCTTTTTCTTTCCCTGCTGAAAGTTATCAGGTTTTTCTTTCCCCACATATAAAAAAAGAGAATAATGGTTATAACTCCTTATAGGTACAAGGAGTCAATCTATTGATATTAAAAGCTTAAACAATGCCTGGAGAAATACCACAGGAAGCAATATAAAATAATGGAAAAATTCAGCAATTTTAAGGTGGATAGATCTGAGTTTTTATTCTCCCATTTACTAGCAGTGAGACCTTGGGCAAGTTGTTTACTGTCCCTCCACCTTAGTTTGCCTTCTCTCTAAGTTGTACTTCCTTCAACTTTCCGCCATAAGTGAGTGATCTCACTGAAAGTGCTTACCATAGTAAGTGGCCAACAAATGCTGCCCACTGTTGTTATGCCGTATGATAAGCTCTTGACAAATATTTGGGACTAAGTCTCAATTTGGGTTAATGGTATAAACCTATTTTGCCACTAGAGTTGAAAAAGAAGGTCTTTTATATCAACAAATTGGCTATGGATCTAGAGTCATGGGATGTTATACTTGTGGAATCTTAGAATAGAAAGTTAGAGTAGATTTTAACTGCTTTATTTTAGGCCATTGGTTCTCCATGGAGGAAAATTTTGCCTTCTCCTCCTTCCTCGAGGGATATTTGGCAGGGTCTGGAGACTATCTCAACTGGGGGTGCTACTGGCATCTAGTGGGTAGAGGCCAGGGACACTGCTATATATCCTAAGGGGTACAGAACAGTCCCCTATGGCAAGAATTATCTGTCCCAAAAAGTCAATAGTGACAAGGTTGAGAAACTATGGTTTAGGCTTAAGAAAATTGAAGCCAGGAGAGGCTAAATGACTTGGCCATGGTTGTTGGTTTGATGACACAATTTCTGGCTCCATTTAATCTTCTACAAGACTCCTAAACAAATCCAGAAGCCAGCATTCAGACTTGCTTCTCAGCATTACAAACCCCTCTACTATGTACATATCAGTCCCTCCACTCAAAATCTCCCACCTGCTGAAACACACCCGTGCGCACAAAATTTCATCACTGGAAAAGTAAAGCAGAGAGTTTGACTAACTCAAGCAAAGGCAGATTTCCCCCCCGATCACATCTGTTTCAAACCAACCAGTTTCATTACCATGGAGAGCCCAAATGGGAGCATAGGTGAAAAGGCAGTCTAGGGTACAGGTCTTTGTTGCTATAGGGTTAGAACTGGGCCAAGGTTCTCACATATGATAATCATGGTTTGTGGTAAGTGGGGTCCATAGACAATTGCAGAAACACTGTGACTACAGAATAAAGAATAAGAATTAAAAAAGGGATATGACTTGATGAGCAAGCCACACAAATTCACAGGAAGTAGACTTCATCAGTTCTAGTATCTGTGGTTTTCTTGAATTTTCTTCAGATCTTATTCTGGGAAAAGAAAGTTATCAGGTCAATAGTGTTAATGTGCTTTGTTTTGTTTTGTTTCTGCTCTGTTCTCCACAAGCTGAATGAGGAGATGCACACACTCACAGTGGACTGGGAATAATGAAGGAAAAGAGGCCCTCAGAAGAAATCCCTGATACAATTCAGGGAGGGATGGAAGAGGGAACGACGGGGGCAAGGTGCATAGTTTTGTGACACTGAAAGAATGACTGAAATTAGTTTGTTCTCCTCTAATATCATTAATGAAACCACACAGTGATGTCACTTCTGATCACGCTGTAATTCGAGTTGCTGATCTTGCGATAACAAGCTTCCTTTTTGCGCATTCACAGCATGTCTACAGTGGAAAAGACCTTCAGGTTAACAGTGAGTAGGTGGAACTCGTCAAGAAAAATAACTTCACCACAACAACAACAAATGACAGGAGAGAAAGAAACTTCTTTGGGAGAGCAGAGGGAAAAAAAGTGAAGTCAAAGTATTATTACACATGTGAAAGAAGAGTCATTTGTTTAATAGGAAGTAACTCATTCACACGAATGTAACTTTGTGGTCCCTCACAAGTACGTAAATACTACCAATCAGTCCTCCACAGATTATCATCAAAATTTCTTGGGAAATGCCTCATTAAAGAGTCTTTAAAGAGTAAAATGAGTGTGCACTACTCAAATTATTTCAGAAAGACATTCAGCACTACCAACTGTAATATAAATTTCTTTCCCTTCCATGGGTACCACAATTTGCCAAATTTAGTATGAGTTTTGAACTGAGGCAAAACATGAATCCTTTGAACAGCATTCATCTTTGCAAGAGAAAGCCATTTCCTGTTTCTAAGAGAAAGGCCTCATGTGGACTGAGGAAAACTGTTCTTTGGCATTAAATAGCTCTTCCCAGGTATGTTTATTGGAAATAATTCTATCTCATAAAACTCGATGGAAAGCAGTTGGTAAAAACTAGTGAAGGATTCATAAATCCTCGACTTTGAAAGATAATTTTTTTTAAAAAATTGGTACTCTCAAACCTACCTACCCGATGTGCATGCTCATTTTTGTGTATCACTTTACCCCTGGGGTTGTAGACTTTTATTAAAAGAATGTCAGTGGTCACAGTGGTTTGGTTTGGTTTGGTTTAAGTAGGCTCCACACCAAGCATGGAGCCCAATGCGGTGCTTGAACTCGTGACCCTGAGATCAAGACCTGAGCCGAGATCAAGAGTCAGACACTTAACCCACCAAGCCACCCATATCATGGTTTCTAATTACACATGTCATCAGAAAGATGCACATGTGATATATTTGGAGTTGTTAATTAGTTCATTCTCTACTGTCCACTGATGTTTGTCTCCATCAGTTACTGGCCTGCTGAAGACTCAAGGTGTCTTTGTTTCGGTTTTAGGCCAATGTGTTCCTGGCCACCTGCTTCATAGGCTCCCAGATGAGCTTGTGAAAAAAATGTGTATTTCTGTGCCCGGTCCCAACTCTACTAAATCAGAACCTCTTGGCAAGTGGAATTTTGAAATCTACACTTTAATCTGTTTCTTTTTCTTTTTTTTAAGATTTTATTTATTTATGTGACAGACAGAGATCACAAGTAGGCAGAGAGAGAGGAAGGGAAGCAGGCTCTCTACTGAGCAGAGAACCCGATGCGGGGCTCGATCCCAGGACCCTGGGATCACGACCTGAGCCGAAGGCAGAGGCTTTAACCCACTGAGCCACCCAGGTGCCCCAACCTGTTTCTTAAATGACTCTCCACTGTTTAGGAGTGACTACTAAAGATTTAAAGGCAAGAAAGACAAGTATGCATTTTTACAAGATGGGAAGGGAGAAAAAAACAGGTAGCATAGGGAGACATTTTAGAGAATCAGATTTTTTTGAAGAAGCAAAAAGTATACTGTAAAACCGTGTGTGTGTGTGTGTGTGTGTGTGTGTTCACAACTAATTTCTGTATTTCATCCTTTATCCAGGCTCTGCTTAACTGATTTCTCCTTAGTTCCTGACTTTTTCCCCATTTAGTCTGTTTTAATACCTTTGCCACAGAGGAGAAGGAAAACAAGGAAGAAGAATAGGTGAAAGTAGGAATTTAATATGCCCTTAAAAGTCATTTAACATTTTTAAAGTGTATCTATTTTGACCTTTTTAAGGCTGTTAACTGGCATTATCCAGTTTGTGTTTTGTATAGTATCAGATGTTGGGAAGTAAAAGTGTAGTTAGAATTATTTTTCAAACCTCAATTAACATTATTTACTCTATTAAATTGATGTACTTATTTCTGTGATTGTTTTAAAGGAAGAACACACGCAAAGGGTACAGGTCACGTCCCAAGCATGGAAGAAGAAACATGAATTTGTCAAGTACACCTTCTGCTTAACCTTACTTGCCCTCCCGTGACTTCAACACCTCTTCTGTTTTCCCTGCCATAACAGGAAACTATAGGGATTTTTAAAACATTTGATACATTGAATCTTCTGAAAACTGCTTTTGATAAAGTAAAAATGTTTTACTGTCACCAAATTTCAGTCACAGTAGCAATCTTAAATCTGCTCTTGGCCCAACTTCTGACACGAGGGAGAAATAGAGGTTTTGTGACCACTGTGTTGACGATGTCCCGGGCCCCCCAACTTCTAGGCCCACATTTACTTGCCAGCCTGTTAGGATTAACACCTGAAATTAGGTAGTTATTTTAGTTTAGAATTCTTGGGATTATCATAATCATCACTAGGGAGATTCTTATTTTGCTCAGAGAGTTATTGTTACCAGCAGTTGGAATGACAGTCATTGTTATGAACACTGCAGGACAGACAGAGGGCGTTGGGCCCAATGGAAGGCTCAGCGTATGCACCGCCTCATGACCACCATATAGAAAGGCTCCCCAAAACAGCTGGGCAGCCGGGCTGGGGCTGTAACACTCACACGGTGACTTGGGTGGCTGTGACAAATGGAACTCAAGACATCAGCAGGGCAGGGAATTTGGGAGCTGGTCCTTCAGTGACGTTCTCAAGGTGAATACGCTTACTCACCAGAAGAAGAAACATCAGTCTGGGTTTAGAACATTAGAGAAAATGTCTGCGATGGCGAAGCCAAAATTCAGGCATGGTAAGACAAGGTTATGTGTAACAATTCTGTTTAAAAGGCGCGGGGATGGGTTCCAGTCAAGTTGGATGGAGCCTAAGAATGATGAAGAGCTTGTACAGTTTGCTTTAGGTTAAGCCGTCACGCTTCCTGCAGAGGCAAACTCTCCGTTACCCCAGCCTGACACCCAGCACTCCTCCATGGGTGGCTTTTGCATCATTTCCAAGTGACCTCAAACATACTCATTCCCCAAAGGCCTGCGCAGGAGGCGAGAGGCCCCCGGGCTGCCGGGGGCGTTGCTGGAAGGCAGGCCCAAGCCCACTGCTAGGACTCTTAGTAATCTGCGCGTGGCATCCTGGGAGGGGTTTAGCTAGGGCAAAACGAAACTCCAGTCTCTCATCTGGAGCTCTGGTAGCCTCTCTTTAAGCACTAAAACTTTCAAAATCTGTTGGGGCTTTCTCCTTTGCCTTTAAGAAAATTAGAACAGCATTTTTGTCTTCATTTTATTTTAGGACAATGGTAAAAATAATCCTAAAAGTGCCCTGTCTTATTGGAAAAATATAGAAATGCCAACTCTCTTTTTAGATATTGAATGCACATATACAATCTCTCACACACACACTCTCACAGACACACTCCCTCAAAACCCCCTCACACACACTTCCATACACACTCACACACTGTCTATGATCTCTCACACACATTCTCTCACACTCTGTGACACACTGTCTCACACAGCCTCTCGTGCACTCTCTCTCTCTCTCTCTCACACACACACACACACACACACACTGTCTGACACACTGTCTCACACACTCACATACATACACCTTCTCACGTATACTCTCACACACACAGACTCACACAGTCTCTCTCTGTTGCATGTACACATACACAATCAGCCGTAATATGTATTTCACCTTGTTTCCAGGGAACCCATATTTGTTGCCCTCTCTTCTGAGACGCGAGGGCAGGAGGAGATGGGGCTAAGGAGGCACGTTTGCAGAAGTGATAGAGAATTGGGACTGGGGGAAGGGCAAGGGGAAAGAACACACCTTGTCCTGGCATTCTATGCTGGGTTAATGGACCATAGGCTTGTTTCCCTTTCCAAAACCAAAGTGGGGGCCAAGGAACCGATGACGAGTGATATGTGCTACCCATATCAGGACACCGAGTTCTGTGCCCCCTTCCACTGTGACCTTTGTTATAGCTCTCAACAGATTGCTTCAGCAATCTGTGCTTTCAGTTTTCTCATCTGTAAAATGTGTTTAATCCTATTGACTTGTTTCCCAGGGAAGTAATGTGATATATTAATATTTGTGAAGCAGTTGGAGATCTGACGATAAAAGGTGCATTATACTAAGTAGTGTTCACTTCTCTCCTTGTCCCCCACTCCTCCCAGATAATCTATTCCCCCATCGTATGCATATTTTTGCCAAGTTCATGTAAATGATTCCAGGCTGCATCAAGAAAAAGTAATGCTTGTGATATTTTTCAAGAAGAACCTGACAAAATCACTACAAAAATAAAAAAATCAGAAGAGTAACTGTGACATACAGAGAAAGTTACAGTTTTTAAAAAGTCCATAAGAAAACAGATTTCAGTTCTGGGCTCATATAGAGTTATCATAAGCAACAGTAACAATGATTCTAAAAATGAGGAAAAATACATTGACAGTGTCGTTGGTAAACAATTGTGTTAAGAGGCTTTTTACACACATTTTACACAGTGTGGATATCCAAAATGGGTTTCAAATATTAAGAGGATTGTTTTTCAAGGTATTAAATGCACAAAGAGCAAGAATGAAAAATATGGGGAGTTGGCAGATAGAACCCAGCCCAGAGAAACTGTCTGGCTACGTATGAACAGCGGTGGGACCCAGAACAGGTTCTGTCTCTCTGGGCTTTCAGGAGTTCAAATATCCTTAAGTAATATTGTTTCCTTTTGCATATGTTCAACCTAGAATGTTTTCTTCGATTTTCCCTCTCTTGCGGTTTCTCTCTTTATCCGTGGAGTTCTGATATTGAAAGTGAACTGCATTTGATTGCTATCAGTTTGGTTGGCAAAAGTTTGGGTGACACAGTTCCTCTTTCTTGAAGCCCAGTGGCATCATTCTGCCTCTCCCTCACCTCCCACTCCAGACCAGTTCCTCATCTCATCTTCCGGATTTTAGTTAACGTGACCTTCATTTTCCTAGTCACCCCCACTTGAAATCACAGCCTTCTCAGACCTCACCATGACGCCGCCCGGAGCACTTAACACGTCACTAGACTCCTTAAATTAGCATGTGTTTCACCCAATGCTTTTCGGAACTCAACACATACACAAGTCGCCCGGGGATCTTGTTTGAATGCAGGTTCTGGCCCTGTGAGTCTTGGGTGGGGCTGAGATCCTGCATTTCTCAGGAGCACACTTCTCACGAGGGCTAGTGGCAGTACTGGTACATGGATCGCATTATCGGTGGCTAAGTATTAACCTGGGTCTTCAGGCAAGAGAATGGTTTATGCTGATGTAATTCTCCCTTTCTGCCCTTTTTTACAGAAATGCCCAGCCCAAGCAGGAATGCATTGATGATCCTGAGCATTTCATGCTCTGGGTTAAATTTTTTAAACAAGAAACGATATAAGATACAAACTCCAAACAATTGAGGAACAAAGGAAACTTCTTTATCTGTCATTATCTCCTCTCTGACAGATGTTTGTTTTGTCATAATTTGTTCCTTCGACTAGTATTTTTTGAGGGTTCACTATGTGTGAGACACTGAAATACACTCGGGGATAAAAAAAAAAAAATGAAATGATTTCCTACCAACAGCTTGCAATCTTACCTTGGAAAGAGCCAAGTAAGCAAAAAAAAATAAAAAATAAAAAAAAATAAACCAAAACAAAAACCAAAAACCAGTGAAGTTCGATATTTGCCTGTGCCTAGAATGTTATTCTCACTGTTTTGAACTCCATTTCCCACCTCAAAACCTTCATTGCCACACACACACTTTTTTTTTTTTTTGAGAGAGAGAGAGAGAAAGAGAGAGCGAGAGAGAGAGAGCGAGCGAGCATGCGAGCAGGGGAACAGGCAGAGGGAGAGGGAGAGCCTAAGTGGGCTCTGCGTGGTGTTCGACCTCATGACTCTGGGATCACGACCTGAGCCTAAATCAAGAGTGGGACACTTAACCGACTGAGTCACCCGGGCACCCCGCCGCACACACACTTTAAACGATAGCAGTACTAAATTATATTTGATAACACTCTAATGTAAGTCATAATTGTAATCCTTAGAATTGTGGCACTACCAGTGATGCAATTTCTATACATTTTCAAAAATTGTGTTTAATAATTATTTTAATGAAAAGGGCTGTGATTTTGAGTCTGAATTGTTTTCAGGTTTACAAGGCCTGAAAATTCATAAACAAAAAGGACTTTAAATATATGGTGGAAAACATATAATTCCCAGAGAATATGTGGTGAGTAAAACGCAACAGTACCAGTCCTAGTATTAATATTAATTTTAATGTAAGGTGACTGGTGATTGGTTCACCCAGTCATCAGTCATCCCAGTCATCCCAGTCCCTGTTGTCACATGGAGAGTCCTGGAGTTGCTGAAGGCAGTGTAGGGGGCACTAAGATAGGAGGGAAAAATCTGTCAGGCAGCTCCATCTTGGGAAGGGTAGATACAGAGTACAGGTCCCAGGGAACCCCAAATCTTCTCAGCCCAATTTCTTCAGAGTAGGATGCTGTAGCATTTAGTACCCAGAAGATTCCTGGAATTTCAGTTGCTGTTCTGGACATTTTTTATAGCTCCAAGATCCCCAAGACGGTTCATAAGAAACATCTCCATTGATACTTAATCAACCACCTGTTGGTGCTGTCACCAGATGCAGGACAATTTGAGATCCTGCGGCCAGAAACTGAAGATTGCAACAGGAATTTGTAGATTGCCTTGCTGGTTTCTTTCAAACTACAGTGGTGCTCCCCCATGTTTTATACACTTACGAGTTTCCTCTACTTGTTTCCAGGAAGCTTATTACCTCTACTGATAGCATTTCTCTTTCTACCTTATCAGCCCAGGGCTCATTCATTTTATCTCCTTTTCAAATTTTTTGTGATAAAACTCAGAGCCACTCAAATGAAAGTAGGTTGATTACTGTTAATTCCTGATCAAGACAACCCAATATCTGACAGCAATCTGCTAATATACTTCACTAGCCTGTCATAAATCATAATAAAATATAAAACAGTGTTTATAATGTGCAAGGCATTATTCTAAATGTTCTGCGTGAATTGACTTATTTAATCTTTACAGAAACCTTATGAGATCTTTCCTACTATCATTCATATGTTACAGATGAAGAATGTAAGGTGCAGAGAGGTTAAGAAACTTGCCCAAGGTCACACAGCAGGAAAGTGTCAGAACTAGGATTCAAACCTGAACAGTCGAGCTTTGGAATTCATATGCTCTATTGCCCTTCAGTTATGAAGGTTCTCACATGCCCTACAAGGTTCTGTTCAGATATTATTCTAGGAACAACAGTGAGCTACTGCAGGATTTTCAGAAAGGGGTGTGATCAGATTAAATACCTGAAAAAGAGGGAGAGGAGCTGGAAGATGCTCAAGAGACGTCAAGGTAGAATCAGTAGGGCTTGTTGATGAAATGAAAATGTCAGGAAGCTGAAATTAGCATTCTTTTGTTCTTCTTCATGAAAACTGTGGTTCCCTTTCTTCTTTAAATGTGTACCTGAATCTCCTTCCAGACATGTGTTTTGCCTTGTTTCTGGAGATGTTCCATGATTCAAAATATAGAAGAATAGCTTTTCAAATGTTTGCTACCAACCTTGTGATGTCTGTTTATTTTGAGCTTAAGGGTATCCTTTTCCAGGGGATCCCCAAATAAGTTCTGGAACACCTGTGTGTGGGGGCCTTGGGAGCATACTCATAATAAAACAGAATCCTTAAAGATTAATATGCGAAGAACTGAGGTGTTCTAGTCCTTTGCTTTTGGTCGGTGGTCAATTTTACTCCTTTCTTCCTGGATTGAGGGTCCATGTAAACAAAATCTAGGTTTCTGAGTCTGAGGTCTTATTTCCATGATAATTGTAAATATAATTAAGTGTAATAATATCAGAAAACCATTTCCACATTGTAAGTTTTCATATTAATTATGCTAATATTAGTATTAATAATAATCATAGTAGTAGTATTCATGCTATTGGTAGTATTAGCCTAGTTATTAATCAGATCCTAGCATTAATGACCAAACTTAAAAAAGAAAGGACTGAGATCCCAAGCAGTTGAGTGAGCTAGTCACAATCGTGAAAGAAGACACTGGCATAACTAGGTTAAAAATTGATGAACAGAAGCCTGACTCCTGTTCTCCATATATGAAACAATGAATTCTAATAAAAGAACTCTTAATCACTGCCTGAATAATGACATCTTCAACAATACTGTTAATTGCAAAACAACTTCCATGTGTTTGCACATAGCTGTTCATCTAAACGGCAAGGTTTACATCATTTTTCTTTTAGCTTCACATTCCCATCATCCTCTACTGCATTCATTCACAGAGTAGGTATTTCTGAAACCAATGTGCTGTTCCAGGGCACTGCGCTAAGTACTAGAAACAAGAAATGAGTAAGTCACCTTCCTTCACATAAGGAAGTCAAAACCTTCAGTGTTTGTTTTACATATTAGGTTTCTCAGTTTCCATTTCCTCTTCTTTCTGTCTCCTTAAAGGCAGCCCCGAGTGCTTATGAAAACTGACCCACCTCATTCATTCATTCATTCATTCATTCAGCAAATAGTTAGGGAGAGCTCACTATATGTTATGAGGATAAAGTGATGAATGAGATAAAGTGATGAATGAGATAGCCTCTCTCTAACATCCTTAAATTTTGTAGTAGAATGCACAGATTACAAACAAACAAATAAATAATTATAATAATAAACACTATGAGAGAAACAAACATGAGTGAGATAATAGAGTGGGGGAACAATTTCAGAAAGGATGGCTAGTGAGACCCCATTGAGGAGGTGACATTTATTCTGAAATCTGGGAGATGAGAAAGAACTATCCATGTGAAGAGTGTAAAAATCATTGCAGTAAAATAACAGAACATAAAGACCTAGAGACAGGAAAGAACCAGGGGATTTTCTAAACAGCAAAGAGATATAATCTGATTTTGTTTTTGAGACGATAGTTTTGGCTGCTACAATATCATAGATGGGAGGGAGGCAAGACTGGCAACCAGGGAACTCTTGCATGGTCAGGAGATAGTTCTGATCAGAACCAGGCAAGAGGCGGCTGTCAGGGTGCCGGGGAAGGAGATGGAGAGGAGCTGGAAGACGCAAGGTCAGTGATGGCGGTAGAACCAAGAGAACTTGCGGGTGGACTGAAAATGGCAGGGATGTGAAGTGAGCAGTCCAGAGTAATTTCCAAGTTTCCAGCTTGCAAAACTGGATGATCATTGCTGTCATTGACTGAATTGGGGAATCCTGGGTGTCGGGAGGCAGGTTTGGGGGAAGGGGATCAAAAATCAAATGCAAAGGAAGAAAACAGCTTAAAAGCATTCCTCATATTCATAATTTCGAAATTCAATATAATATATAGACTGAAATGAGTAGAGCAGTGTCTTGGGAAGGATATTTTGATCTCATTCTAAAAGTAAGATGCTTGCGTAGTACAGAAAACATCTCTGGTAGTCCAGGACAACAACGTCACAGAATAACTTGGTCGGAATATATTGATTCCAAATACTCTTCTGAAGCTACATTCCTGCCAAGGGATCAGGCAGCCACTGTTTGAACAGGCACAGTTAACAGAGGGTACAGGGGGACAATAATAGCCAATTCTTACACGGCACGTAATATGTGTCAGGCACTCTTGTAAGGAGGAAACAAAAACAAGGTCTGCTTGTCAACCACTTCTTCTAGACTCAGCAGGAATTGGCTTCCCATTCTCCATATTTATTGATCATTGGCCCCCTCCAGATCCTGGTGCCAAAAGAGAATATTAGCAGGGGAACTTGTAGGATTTGGAAGGTGGCCTTGTTCCTCCATATTTCAGGGGGTTTTCCTCATTGTTCAGTGACAAGTTTGGATGAAATGAATTCCTTCTGGTTCTAAACCTTCACAGTTCCCAAAATATGTACCATTACTTGTAAATGGACAAAGGATTGTGCTTAAGCTATGAGAGGATCAAACTGGGAAAGGACAAAAATGATCCAACCTTATACTCCTATAAATGAAATGTTATATTTAAGCTTATAACAATTAACAGAATCCTTAGTCTTTTTAAAGAACAGAAGTCCCATTCATCTCTGTATTCATTTGTACAATTCTGAATTTTTTTTTTTTTTTGCCACAATCCAGCTTGAATACAATGTCTCCTATTACACAAGATATTTTTCAGGGATCCATGTGCTGAATATCTTCTTGAGTCCTCAGAAAACTTCAACTCTGCAGACAAAACTGTGTATTTTCCATACCTATTTCAAGTGCCATGCCCTCATTGAGTGGTATCCCAGGAAAACTACTGATGGAGAAGGGAGAAGATAGAAACTAGCCAGGATGTCACAAAGTGAGGGTAAGGAAAATGAGTGTTCTTCCACTTCCCGACTCATCCACCCTCTTCCAAACTTCATCAAGAACAAAGGAGACACATCATAATGATAGCCATAATATTACCCTAGTGTCTGGAGATCTAACATGGGAATGGCAAATTAATGCCATAATTTACGTCTCTAATGAGAAATCTGAAAGATGATGTACCAATAACTCCACAAGGCCCTCTCTACCCCATTTGCTTGTGGTGAGGACATAAATAATGTATCTTCAAACCCAGTCCTCATTGAGTTTGTGATGGCTCAGAGACAGGGTGGAATTGACCCCACAGGTGGCTCTTTCCATCATGGGTCAATGGAGTGGACCCAACAGTAATGCAACATGTTTCCCTTTTTGACTTTACTGCCAGGGCCCTCAAGGTCCAACTCCAACTGGCAGGTCATGGTAGGTGTCCAATAACACTTATGCCTTTACTCTAAATACTTCTATTTTATTTATGCTTGTTTTTTAATGGATACTAACTATTCCCTAATCATTTTGCTGAATGAATTGCTATTCTCCATTTAGTCTGGAAAACATTCTGAATGATGTCCTTTCTTATGAGCCTGTGAGTTTATGTTCCCACCAATTGAACAGAATGTTTACCAGGAGACAGTTGTGTCTGATCCTATGCTTAATTTATCCCAGTTGTGTTATAGCAATTATTATAATATGAATTTTAATTAAATATTTCATAAAGTTTGAAATATTAGTGCAAAAAGAAATACAATCATTTTTATGAAAACAAAGTTGTATCCTTTGGAAAGTTTCAATAACATTAAGTTGCTAAAAATAATGAAGTGGAATTAGACATCAGTGAAGCAAGTGGAAATGCTTGAGGAGAAAATCAGTTATCTAAAAGAATCCCACATTCTGATTGTTTTGAAAATATCTTTAAGCTCTTCCTTCTTTTCAAGGAAAGCAAAACTTGAAACTGTAGATAATGGTGGATTACGAGTGGAGTCATATATTCAAAGAAAAGGTTTTTATCTTATATCCAAATATTAGTCAATGAATGTATATTTATTTATATATTTAAGGTAAAAGGAAATGATCAAGGTATATAGTTTTCATTTGTAGTATCGTAAATTAATTGACGCTCTTTCAAAATAACCAACTATTATATCAGATAAGGGAATATCTACTGTAAAAGTCAATTTTAATCCATTTGTGAGTAGAAGAGTTTTAAATCTAAAAAAAATGAAAGAAATAAAAATTAATACATAAGTGCTT
Organism: Martes martes; assembly: GCF_963455335.1. Classification (NCBI taxonomy): domain Eukaryota; kingdom Metazoa; phylum Chordata; class Mammalia; order Carnivora; family Mustelidae; genus Martes; species Martes martes. Next base: position 133,687,783 of record NC_137888.1, read on the forward strand.
AATGAGTCCAATGTCATTACTTGAATTTGGCTCAATTATCCTGGTAACAAAGTGATGAGATGAGTAGGGAAGACACATACTCACTTACCCTGGAATTCCTTTAGAGAAGAGCTGTCCTGCTATAGTTAACACAAGGTCATACAGCGTATGGATGGATCATAAGACAACCTCAGAGCTACATCCTAGGACATCCTTGGAGAATGTTCTCAGCAAGTTGCTATGGTAACAGACGATCTTGAGCTCTGGAGTCAGCCAGGCATAGGTCTCATGGCCCAACTCCATCGCTGACCAAAGTGTGAGCTTGGACAAGTCATTTAACCCTTTGGAGCCTTGGCTTCCTTATCTGTAAAATGGGGCTAATATGCAAGTTTCTGGCAGGGTAGCAGTCTTCACACACTTAAGAAAAGAATCCTCCCACTCTTCCCTGTTTCTTCTCAATGCAAAAATTAGCATTTGGGGTTATTGAATAGATGCACAAAACATACGGGCTCTCACCTTGTTGCCCTGTCTGTTGCTTAACATCAGAGCTTTCATTAGTTTACTCCTTCCACATAAACATTACATTAAAGAAAGTCATCAGCTATTGACCCTTTGGTACATCACAGTATTTAAAAGACTGTGGAATGACACAAAGATATCTCTAGACAACAGTTGCTTTGATCCATTCACATGATGTTGCAAAAACTCTTAGCTTATCCACCGGATGAGACAAGAGATGGCAGAGGGCTTCTGCTCTTATTCTCTAAGTCTACATAAATAAATGTGGTAAATTGAGGCACACATTCCCCTGAGAGTCTTAAGCTCAGCCTGAGTATCTGTAATTACCAGGCAATATTTCAATGTCTTGGTCCTGAAATTTCTAAGAATTCCATATTCACCCACCGCCTTCTTTAAAATGAAATGAGAATGAGTTGAGAATTATAAGTGAAGAAAGGTTTTTAAAAGACCCATCGATAGGACTTCGTGGGGCATGTGTTCTCTGGGCTGCTGTGGTAAATCTAGGCCAGTAAACTGCTTCGAGTACTTGACAAATTCCACTGTTGCTTTCTTTTTCTTTTTTTTCCATGAAGTTTAAAATAAACAATTAACCTATTTCCAACACAGTGTTTGGTATTGATTTAATTTAGCATGTGTTATTCATCTGCATGCCTCACAACGGTTGCTTAATTGTCTAAATCTTCCCGTGTAGAGTGCTGCCTATGGAACCTCTTTCCACAGAACACTCTTAGCAGAGTGTGGCTTACTATTTCCATAACATCTGTCTTTTCTACTAAAGAGCAGATTAACAATTATGCTTCTTTAAAGGAGCGTGTGTGTGCGCGCATGTGCGTGTGTACGCACAAGCGCGTGTGCTTGTGTGTGTGTATGTGTGTTTATGGGAGGTTGGGCCAGAAAGTCATCTCTTCTACCATTGGCTTTCTGGTACAATAGTTTGCAGTCCTGTCATGAGGTCAGAGATTTTGCTCATACCCATAATGCCACTGGCAGGATTGCCCTTTTCTTCTGCCTTAGTGTGACACAGAATGCCACATTATTTCCATTAAACATGATTGTCTGCAGAGGAGACAACATATGCGACCCCCTCCTTCTGCTACGACTCCCCACGTCTCTCCCTGTCTCTTTCACACACACACACACACACACACACATACGTATGCACACATGCACACAGAGCTCCTTTCAATTGTGTTAAGCAGTAAAGCAGAAGGATTTTTTAAATTAGTGTTTTGTTTTGGCAATGGTTGCTGATGTGTTCATGTAATACAGTTTTAATCAAATCCCCAAAGCTGAAGACCTTTCAGCGTATCTTAGGCTGCACTGTGCAAGGCTTATTCCACTTGAAGTGGCCACCAGGGAGGCACAATTAGCTGTTCCCATGGAGAAGTTTGTTATAGTAATAAATAATAAGTAGCATAGGTAGCGATGGAATCAATTAAAGATATTTTTGACCATCTAATGGTTTATGGGAATGCTAAATAATTGACGACAAGTTTTTGACTATGTTTTCCATCTGCATGTCTCCTTGTAACTAAACCTTGACCATGCACATAGGACGGTGTCTGTGGTCACTACTTTTTCTTCTTAAAGCTGCATTGTCAAGGGTGCTGTAGGAATGGCAGTTGCAGCCCTTACATAAGCAAGCTGATTTTGAGAGGGTTAAAACTCTGCTGTAAATATTTGCTGCAGGCGGAAATCTAACATATGAAGCCGGAGAACAAATTGTGTTATCAGTTTCAAAAACAATCTGTTTCGCCATTCATTTATTTATTTTTTTAACCCGTGTAAGACAGAACAATAGAATTTGACTGACTGAGAGGGCTTTGTGCTTTGTCTCGGGGTTCCAACAGCTTTGATGTGAAAATGGAAATTTGGCAAGTGGGACGTTGGTAAAGCACTCTAAATGCTGTTGGCATCTTGACAGAGAAAAAAATTGTCAGGCTACCTTGGTTGGAAATTGGTGAGTGTGTGCTCGCGAGTCACTTTATAAATAAAATCTCAGAAGGAAATAGGGTGGGTGAGTTTGCTGTGTGTATTCGGGAATGAATTGATATGCCACACATCACCTAAAGCAGGTCAGTGATCCATGAGCTTAGCAAGATTTACATGAAAAGGCACAATGGTTCCTTCAAAGTTATTGGATAAGTGACATATGGTCTCAGGGCCAACGTGAGTATCAGTGGGGGATTCATCAGACTGAAATTTGGGCTAAATAAAGCTTAAGTTACAATTTCCGTCATTTGATTATGAAAAGTAGTACTATCTGATGCTCTATTTTACAAATGTTATTACTATTTGGAAAAAAAAAGGTTTCCCTTAATGCAGAATGCTTCCACTCTTTCCCGAGGGTCTCTGTGAAGTCAAAGTGAGCAACTCATGACCCACATTGTCTCCACAGGCTGCTGGAGTGTGAATTTTTTTTATACCTCCAGTAAAATGTAGTTAATATAATAATCATCTTACTTTAGCCGAGGTTGGCAAACTATACACCGTGGGCCAAATCTGGCCCACTGTTTTTATAAATAAAGTTTTATTGAGACACAGTGATATCCATTCATTTACCTATTGTCTATGGCTGCTTTCATGGTTGCAGCAGAGACTATATGTGTGTCCTGCAAAGATGAAAATATTTATTATCTGGCCCTTTACGGAAATGTTGGCCAACCCCTGACATAAAGGAGTCCACACTCTGACAGTAGATTTACCTATTATCTTCACCATGTTCCTTTGAATTTTTCTCCTCCTCTCTCCCATGCTACCTCCCTCCAGCTCTACCTGTGGAAGGCAGACAATTTCTGTATTTTCACAGTAGCTGTAGTCTGTAGAAAAATGCAGGCTGGTCCCTCTCTCCTTTGCCACATACAGGATGAGATGCAGCGAGCGAGTTAAAACTGAGGAGAGTATAAAGTGCAGAAAGGTGGTCTTTGTTTGCTCTGAGCCAGGAAATCACTCAACTCTCACCCACATAGTTTAAACATATTGACACTACCAGTGTTTCCTTTGTTTGGGGACATAGTGTAGAATGATACATATTCTAGAATTGGCTCATTTGACAATTTCTGTATCTTTTCTGATGAGGTAGGAATTAGTAAATGTGATCTGGGGTTAAGACTCCTCAGAAGAAGTGGACTGTTTTATTGGTACTTTCTTTTCATTTAAAGGTACTTGGTAAATAGAAGAAAAAAGAATCAAACAAAGAGAAAGGATTGAGTGGTTTGACCCCCTTACTTTCTCTAGATATAAAAGGCTGAAGTCATCTGAATTCCATGCTCCAGCTAGACTGCAGTCCTTATAGCCCTACAAGCTCACCGTCCTCTTTCCCCTCTCCCCCTCAATTTTTCTCTCCATTTTGCCCAAATGATTCCTTCTTCCCCTTTATTTCTTAGCCACAGGTTAGTTTTTATTGGACACCTCCTTGACTCCCACAGACAAGGCTGGGTCTTCCCATTCCCTGACTCCATCATACCTTGTGCTACCTTGTAAAGCATTCCTTATGTCCTTAAAATTATTAATTTACTCCTGTTCTGGACTGTAAGCTCTATGGGGGATTAGTCACTGCTGGTATCATCGTGATGATGGGCTGGCTACCCAAATTTGGAGACTGGATCTTTAGTTTTAAGACCAAGGAATCTGAGGAAAAGTGTCAGAATTTCAGTTTCTCTAGGTTGGGTAGTCATTACAGTTCTATAATAGGGTTTGCAAAATCTATAGGACTAACCTTTACTGATCACCATCTCTGTGTAGCCATTGTACCTTGACTTTCAGCACATTATCTCATTTAACCATCTCAACAGATTCTATGTGATTGGGACTCCCATCATTGCACTGATACAGAACAGATCCAGAGATGTTCAGTGACTATCCAAATGGCATACTGCCAGGAGGAGAGGGGCCAAATTTGAATCCAGGCCTAACAATTTACACAGTCCAGCCTTTCTTACAACTCCACGCTACTTCTAGTAAATTTCTTTTTCTGGATGAGTATCAGAGAGAGTCAACAACTCTTTTTGCTCTCTCTTTGTTTTTCCTCCTCTTTTTTTCACTCCCCTTTGTATTTCTTTGTTCCTTGTCTACTGGCAAAACCTGAGACCTGTCAAAGATATCTATAAGCACTTTTTAACGTGATTATGACCCAAAAATTGTTGACCTCTGTTTTATTTGTTGGAAACAGCATATCGACTTCTCATTTTACTTTTTCCCAGTCCAGACCCTGAATTTTCAAACACCTAATATGCTTACAAATGCATAATTAAGTTTTGTGTAAATATTTAAAGGTTTTATTTTCCGTTTAGAAGGGGGTGTTAAGTGAGATTTGGGTGGGGATTTGGCACATCAATCTTTATTTTTTCAAATGACTTATTAAAAAGCAACAACCCACATACTTTTTATATAACACAAACAGGAATTTAGCTCTTCAAATCCATCACCCTGACCCAATGTTCTATAAAAGCAAATGATTAGATAAAAATTATTAATCAAGGAAATCAAAATGGGGCAAGTAAAATAGGTATTCGCTCAAAGTTGTTTTACCCTTGTTGTCATCTAAAGAACTCAGAGATAAGCCTGTCAAGATGCTCTTTTGAGGTCTTTCCGTGAACCAATATTTAATCTTCAAAATTAAAGCCTGAAGAAGGAAAAATTGTTGTTGAGTATCAAATTTGAAGTTGAAATTATCTTTGAATATGACATTTAATTTTTGAGAACCTGTGTTGCCTAGTAATTCACATCTACTGCTCTTCTGCTAGTATAATGAAGGCAATCTTCCTGAAAAAATAAGACATGGGTTTTTGTCCTTCAAGGTGCTGGGTTTTCACTTATATTTTCATATTCTCTCAGTCTCCTTGATGACTGACACTCTTGTCATCAGATTGATCAAGCCTGAACAACTCTCTGATTTTGAGAGCCCTGTACTACTGATTCCCTCTGCAACCCGTTCCCAGGATTCTCTACCCTCTGTTCTGTGCCTTCTTCCTCAGCTTTACTTGTGCCGACCACCCCACACACACATCATCTACCAGCAACACGAACAAAGGAGAGTTGCTCAAACAGATGTTCTATTTTATAACTTTTCACATTCTATTCCTTTTTATCCAAATCCATTCTCTTTCCTCTTAGGTATGCTCAAGCTTTATTTCTCTTTACGAAGCCCACCTTGGTGCCTTACTTCAGAAGAATTCCTCCTTCCTCTGATCTACTTCAGCATCTCATTCGTATCTCCTCTGTTGCATGGATCACACTGTCCAGTAAATATCTGTTAAATGTCTATCTACCCTAAGGGCAAGTACCATGACCTGCTTTTATCCCAAATACTTATCTTAGGGGCTGGCATATATCTCCTTTGGTATGTCTTCCCACTGCAGGTATGTGTTGAACTGAACTGATAGATAAACAAAACCAAAATTTTCTGGTTCCTGGAAAATCAGACACAAAGTCTTCTAACCTGTCGAGACATTTTAAAATGTTAATATAGGTTGTCATTAGGTTTATTAGTGTTGTTCTTGTTAGCTCCTATATAGTTGACTGTTGGGTTAAGATTTTTAGAGGTACTGATTAGGAGACAGAGTGAAGTTTAATTTTTTTTTTTAATAGCTGAATTTCAATCAGATTCATCCATGTTTTGGAGCCACAGGCCAAATTTACTTAAATTAAAAAAAAAAAAACAACTGATATAATCTAGTATCTGCAAAACCAACAAATACAAACAAATCCCTCCTTCTAGTGAGTCACTTGGATGCAAAATTAACTGTAATTCAAGCAAACGAAAACACGAAGGGGTGAGCTTTGTCAGACTGGACTAACTTGTTCTACCTGTTATGGACTCAAAAGGACTGAAGAGGGCTCAGGGTAAAGGGAGTTCTATGTTGGGTTACAAGCAGCATTCTGTGTCTCCCCCTGCTGGTTGGTGGAATAACTAAATGGGACAACCCCCAGAAGTCTATAAAATGGGCAGGACCTCACAGCTCTGTATCATTCAGGTCTACTGGACCCTGTGAACTTTTAATAAGAAAGGTTGATCAAGAGTTCACGTCAGGATATTTTATCTCATCCCCAGCTTTTAACTCTAGTTAATTAGCATTCTGCATTTCTTAACAATCTTAACTTCACATCCCATTGAAATAAACCATTAAGAAACCCACTTCTTGCATATTTAATTCCAGGCTATAACTACATTTTGATTAGATTAAAATTGTTTTAAAAAGGTTGTGTTTGAAAATAATCTTAAGTGTTACCACAAGGGATAACATTTCCTCTAGTCTTCAAAGGATTGTTTTAGGTATCAGTATATTTGGAAATATGAAAAAGGAAAAGTAATTCTTATAAACAAAAATATTAGATAAAGTAAATTCACAGAAAATGTGGGGAAAAGAGATTTACCCAATATTTGTTTGTATCATTCTATTACCTTTAATTGGTGATTATCTATCTGACAGTCTCAAATTTCAAAAGAATTTGAAAAGGCTTTTTATTTGAGTATGAGCGTATTCATGACAAGAACTGACACAAGCCAAGAATCCACAAAGAATATATTGTATGATAAATGGCTTGCAAACCAGAAAACACTCTTATTCAGTGTCAACAGCTAAAACATTCAAGCCTTGCCATTATCAGCTGAAAAGCAAAGACTATACAACAAAAAGTGAGGAGAAAATGAGAAGGAAAAAACAAAAAATGAGAAGAAGTAGGGACTCTCACACCTAAGAGTAGATATGAGAACCAAAAATGAAGCCCCCAAGAAGTCAATACAATAGTGAGCAAGATAACATCAGGAAAAAGTTACCATGGTAAGTGGAATGGCTTTTGAAAAGTATAAAGGGCACAAAACAGTGTACATTGCCAAAGTCCTCATTAAGTCTGGTTGTGTAGCATAGAACAATATTTGATACTAATGATCAACTTGTGCTCAGTATGTTTCATTGACTATGTTAGAGAGTGCAGTGTTATCTCTTTTAAGTAAAAAGAATATAATTTTTTACTTATTTAGAATTGTCACAAATATTTATTACATGTTGTATCATTCTCAGTTCTGTTAATTCCTTCAATGATTCTAAAATATCAGTAGCTTAATTCAAGGATTTACTTCTTACTGTGTCACAGTCCAATGCCAGTCTTCCTAAGACCCAAGCTCCTTCTGAAGGTGCTGCCTTCTATAACAAATGGCCTCCAAGTTTGCTGAACAAGAAGTGAAAAGAGCATCACTTATGTAAGGTTTTATGGACCAAGCCTAGAAGTGTCTTACAGCTCTTCTGCCCACCGGCCAATGACCATAAATCAGTCATAAGACTCCAGTCTAACTGCTACGGGGCTCTGGAAACTCTTGTCTTCCTATTTTCCAAAGAATCCAATAACATGGATATTGATTGGCAATAATATTATCTGGAGGTTCAGCAGTGGATAGCCGAGTGGAGGAACAGAAAATAACCCTGCCTTTCTAGACAGGGAATAAAAATAGTAAACAAGATAAATGATTTAAATGCATGGCATATTAAACAGTAATAAATGATAAGTGCTAGGTAAAAAAACTAAAGTACCTGGGTAAGGAGAGTAGGAAGTATGGCAGGACTCACTTTCCATTGAAATAAGGTAGTCAGTGAAGGCTTCATTGAGGGGACATTTGAAAAAAGATCTAAGGGAGGCAAGGGAGTTAGTGAATATCCAAGGGAAGAAAATTTCAGGCAGAAGATATTGTAAATCCAAGAACCCTGAGGCAAGACTAGGGCTGGCATGTTAGAACAGCAAGGAGGCCAACGTGGCTGGAGTGGAGGGAGCTGGTGGCAGTGGTGGTGAGGAATGAACAGGTGTTGAGGTCAGCGAAATAATGGGGAAAGCAGATTTTATAGTGTTTTTAGGCCATTGTGAGGATTTCAACATTTTCTTTGAGTGAGACTGGAAGCATTGGAGGGTTTTGAAATGACGATCAATATGCACAGAGATGCCTCCGATATTTATTTATTTATTTATTTATTTATTTATTTATTAAAGATTTTATTTATTTGAGAGAGAGAGAGAGAATGAGTGGAGAGAGGGGCAGAGGGAGAGGGAGAGGCAGACTCCCTGCCGAGCAGGGACCCCCTCCCTCCTTCCCCCCACTTCCCCATGCTGGATCCCAGGACCCTGAGATCATGACCTGTGCTGAAGGCAGCCGTTTAGCTGACTGAGCCGCCCAGGCGCCCTCAGGGATACATTTTAGTGGTATCACTCTGATTGCTTGATTGAGAACAGAATGTAGAGGAAAAGAATGAATGCCGGAAGACTCATTAGGAAATCATCACAACAAGGGAGGTGAGTTCGGTAGCAGTAAAAAATAGGAATTGACTGGATTACATGTATATTCTGAAAGTAGAGTCAATAAGATACGCTGATTGGGAAGAAATATGGTGAGGAAAAAGAGAAGAATCAAGTATGACTCTAGGATTGTGTGCCTTAGAAAACAAAGGAGTGTGGGAGGTACAGATTTTTAGAAGGGGCGTGGCAGTCTGATCAGGAGCAAAGTTTTGACACGTTAAATTTGAGATGGTTATTAGGTAGTCATGTGAAAATTTGAGAAGGTTCTCAGATAGAATGAGTCTAGATTTTAGTGTAGAAGTGTGGCTGGAGATAGAAATTTGTTATGAGAACCTGGTCAAATGAGATTCCTCAGGCAATGAAAGAAGGGTTGCAAAGTTTTGACCTGGAGGCACTCCAGGATTCTGAGGTTGGATAGATGAGGAAGACCTACCAAAGGAGATGGAGAATAAGTAGGTAGTAAGGTAGAAAGAAAACCAGGTGACCACAGAGGAAAGGAAATGCTTTAGGAAGTAAGGTGAGATCAAATGTAACAAGTTTTGCTGACAGATCAAGTGAAATAAGGACTGACATTTGGATTGAGAAGTCCTTTTTTTTTTCCATTTTATTTTATTTTATTTCTTTTCAGTGTCCCAGCTTTCGTTGTTTATACACCACACCCACTGCTCCATGCAATACATGCCCTCCATAATACCCACCACCAGGCTCACCTAACCTCCCACCCGCCTCTCCTCCGAAACCCTCAGTTTGTTTCTCAGAGTCCACAGTGTCTCATGGTTTGTCTCCCCCTCCGATTTTCCCCAGCTCACTTCTCTTCTCCATCTCCCAATGTCTTCCATGTTATTCCTTGTGCTCCACAAGTAAGTGAAACCATATGATAATGGACTCTCTCTGCTTGACTTATTTCACTCAGCACAATCTCTTCCAGTCCCATCTATGTTGATACAAAAGTTGGGTAATAATCCTTTCTGATGGAGGTATAGGTATAATACTCCATTAATATATATGGACCATATCTTCTTTATCTATTTGTCCATTGAAGGGCATCTTGGTTCTTTTCATAGTTTGACAACTGTGGCCATTGCTGCTATGAACATTGGGGTACAGATGGCCCTTCTTTTCACTACATCAGTATCTTTGGGGTAAATACCCAGTAGTGCAATTGCAGGGTCATAGGGTAGCTCTACTTTTAATTTCTTAAGGAATCTCCACACTGTTTTCTGAAGTGGCTGTACCAACTTGCATTTCCACCAACAGTGTAAGAGTTTCCCCTTTCTCCACATCCTCTCCAACACATGTTGTTTACTGTCTTGTTAATTTTGGCCATTCTAACTGATGTAAGGTGGTATCTCAATGTGGTTTTGATTTGAATCTCCCTGATGGCTAATGATGACGAACATTTTTTCATGTGTCTGTTAGCCATTTGTATGTCTTCTTTGGAGAAGTGTCTGTTCATGTCTTCTGCCCATTTTTTGACATGATTATCTGGTGTGTGTGTCTTAAGTTTGAGGAGTTCTTTATAGATCTTGGATATCAGCTCTTTGTGGTGTCATTTGTGAATATCTTCTCCCATTCTGTGGGTTGCCTCTTTGTTTTGTTGAATATTTCCTTTGCTGTGCAGAAGCTTTTGATCTTGATGAAGTCCCAAAAGTTCATTTTCACTTTTCTTGACCTTGACAAGAGCTTTGTTTCCATCAAGTGATGAGGATGAAACCTGGCCAATGGGGTTCAAAGAGAATGTGAGGAGAACAATTAGGGATTATGAGTATAGATACTTGATGTGCTGTAAAGAGAAGGGGAGAAAGAAGGTGCTGGCAGGAGTGAGAAGTGGGTTAAGAGATTTTTTTTTTTTTTCCTTTAGATATTTATGAGCTGATGAGAAACATTTAGGACAGGAGTTGTTGCTGTAGGAAAAAGAGAGGAAATTTCTAGAGTAATGTTCTCAAGTAGACAAAAGCAGGTAGGATCAACTACACAAGGGAAGGGATTGGCCTTTCCTGGCAGAGGGGACACTCATCAGTAACAGGAAAGAAGGCGGAGTTAGATGACACAGATGCAAGTAGATGGTGAGTGTGGGTGTGAGAATGTGTGAACTCCTCATCTGATCACCTCTACATCCTCAGTAAAATGAGAGTGAGAACAAAGGAGGACCTGTTAGGTACTTGAGGAGACAGTGGAAAATATAAAACAGTCACTTGGGAAAGCAGAAAGGTAAATGGACTAGGGACAGGTAGTATGATTTTCCAGTCACTGTAAGACTCTCTTGTGGAGAGTGAACAGGAATGCAAAGGGAGGAAATTTAGCAGTCCTGTGTTTACTTCCAGCTTCATTTAGTTTCATGGGTACAGGTGAGCATACAGGGAGAGTGGGATTTGACTAGAGCTGCATTTTTTCAAGTGAGTGTGCCAAAGAGAGAGCACAAAGGAGACAAGGACATATACAAAGAAGTGGTTCTAACAACTGGCTTTAGAATTTTACCTGGATAAGAAGTGAAGTGGGAGTACAAAGAGCTAAGAGGCAATTTCAAAGGTCAGGGATCAATGGGTTGTAGATGTCCGTGTTGAGCTGGAGTGGTAGATGCTGTCAACTGGAAAACCTAAAGGTGGCAAGCAGAGGGGTGAATTAAGAAGATGTTACACGTTTTGGTAACTAAGAGGTCTAAGGCATCAGGACTTCTACAGGGGATGGCTGAAATAGTGTGGAGAAGAGTTTAAAGAAATGAGAAAACAGGGTTTTGAAATTCTCATCTGCATGGGTATTGAAATTATAAGGATTATGATAGAAGTGGCTTTGCAGTAAATGACACTGTGCAAGAAACTAAATTCTTCAAAGAATGAGAGACAATGACACATTAGCCCATACACGCTTAGAGTAAGAAAGGGTGGCCTGTAGTGTAATCTGATGATAAGGGATTCAAGCTGGAGAGTGTTGGGAAGTGGGAAGGAGAAGGGATTGATGTGGTTAGAGGATTAAATGAGGGCACCCACTTCACAGCCAGCCTAGTGGCATACAAGGGACTGGGAAAGAAAAGGGTGCAGAGGAAATGGTGTCCCTAGTGTAGAATCGGGTCTCAGTTTGAAAAACATGATAAATGAGAAGAGATTGAGCATGTTGGGGGATCTGATGATGTCCAACAGTGAGTTCAAAGGGCACTATGGAAAGGATTCTGGTGACCCAGAGAAGCCAGAGCTATGTTCAGAAAAGCAATTAACACAGATCTGTATGAGGATTAGAATATGGGGACAAAATTTCCTGCTAAAATAAAGGGTGCTCAGCTAAATCTGAAGTTTAGATAGACAGTGGATACTTTTTGTGTTTGTACCCACTCCCATCTCACCACAGCCCTCTCCCTCATCCTTGTCCCCTGGCATCCACTAATCTGTTCATATCTATAGTTTTGTCATTGTAAGAATGTGATATCACTGGAATCACATGATATGTAACCATTTATGATTAACATTTCTTCCTAAGCATCATGCCCTTTAAATCCATCCAGGTTGTTGCATATATCAATCTTCATGGTTTTTTAATTACTAATTCGTACCCCACTGTATGGATATGACATAGTTGGTCCAGCCATTTGCTTATCTAAGGGCATTTGAGTTGTGCTTTGAACAGCATGTTCATGTCCTCCCCAAATTCATATGCTCAAGCCCTAACCCCCAATGTGATGGTGTTTGGATGTGACATCTTTGCTTCAGGTGAAGTCATGTAGTTGATTAGCCAGAGTTGACTAAAACAAGTTATTTTTAGTATTTTGAGCTTATTCATAAAGTTTCTATGAACATTTCGTGTACAGGACTGCAACCATCTTCTTAAAGTGTGTTTTGTTCTAGGCTTCCTCGAGATCACAGGTTTGGTGTTCTTGCTGTGTTTTTGCATCACTCAAAATAAATAAATCCATAAGCATTAAAATGATTTAGAAAGTCCATCCATGGAAACAACATTGAGACACACCCTATAGGATGAAACACACACACATACAATATGGATTACTGTTGGGACGCCTGGGTGGCTCAGTTGGTTAAGCCGCTGCCTTCAGCTCAGGTCATGATCCCAGGGTCCTAGGATCGAGTCCCACATCGGGCTCCTTGCTCAGCAGGGAGCCTGCTTCTCTCCCTGCCTCTGCCTGCCTCTCTGCCTGCTTGTGTGTACTCTCTCTCTGACAAATAAATAAATAAAATCTTTAAAAAAAAAAAATATGGATTACTGTTGCCTACCTAATGTGGAGTGAATGAAGGCAGTCAGAAAAGTTTGATTTCCTATATATGAAGTACAAACAAGCAAAGTTAATGGACATGCTCAGAAGTCTAGAGAGTGGTTATCCTTGAGGACAGGTCATCATTGCCTTTTGGGGTGCTGCTAATGTTCTGCTACTTGAGCTGGTTGATGGCTCCATTTGTCTGCCAGTGAACATTTGTAGGTCTCTACACTTGTAAAAAGTGCACGTTTCAGAATGTATGTATACCCTAATAAAGTCCAAAAAAATGAACTTCAGCATATGACTCAAGAACTTCCCTCACGTGTTCCTTTGTTTCTTTGCTCATAGTCAGCTGGAATCCATGATTCTACTTAACGTTGTAATCATCAATTACATTTTATTTTCTAATGCGCTCTGAGAGAAAAGGGGAGAAAAGTGTTTCCAGCTTGGTGGCTTGAACAAACTCTCACTAATTTACTTATAGTGGTGGCATTGATTTCATCTGTAATTCTTTTTTTCCTGTAATCGATCTCACTGTCAACACCCAAACTGAGAACAATGGAATGGGTAAGTGGAGTTTTTATTTATTAAAAGGGCAACATCTCAGAAATGAAATTACAATGTAGTTGGGATAAATTGTCTTATAACTTCATTTTTTTACATTAAAGCTATAATTGAGGGGCATTATATGCTGTTTATCACGGCAATGAAAATGTAGTCAGAATGAACTTCTCGAGGCTGTTAAACTGCCTCTTATTAGCACTGAAACTATACTCACAGCCCATTATCTTGGGCTATATTTTTTGGTATAAGGGAATTGCTATCAAAGTGTACTTAATCTGAAAGGAATTGGGTTATAATTGGAGTCTTTGTGAAAAGGGAGTTAAAAGTATTTGGTGTTGTCATAAGGTAACAACGTACTGTTCAAATATTAAAAGAACTTAGCAGTGGCGCTGGAAGGGCATGTTGGATATCATCCTGATGGCAAGTGATACTCTGCATTTTTGCTCCTAATCAATCTGGGTAGCAAAAGAGATAAAACATTTGTTTATCAACAGATCCAATAGTTCTGGGTTTTCGAAGAGCAGGGAAAAGTCTCCATCATGTCTTGTTTCCCCATCATAGATATCACTTTTGTCCTTCTTCATGAGGACTATTAACATCTCAGAGTGTTTTGGGAACACAGTAAGTGGTCAAATGTCAGTTAAATTAAATCAAGTCACCAGCAGGTCTGAGTAAAGGGAAACAGAATGTTCCTGCTCATCGATTAATTCAAAGGTAGCAAAATAATGGATACAGGATGATTTTTATCAAGTTTGTATTATGATATGCCAGGCCTAATTATGACCAGGCATACCCGTGAAGATAAAAAAAGAAAATTAAATGCTGTCACAGAATTTAGGCCAGATGCTGGCAACTTTTTCTGTAAAGGGCCTGATAATAAATAGTTTTCATTTTGTAGACCATACAAGTCATTTTGCCACACTGGGTAGACCATACCCAATTCTGCCACGGTGGCTTGAAAGTATCCATACATGGTATGCTAACAAATGAATGTAGTTGTGTTATAATCAAAGGATAAAAACTGACAGCCAGCTGGGTTTGGCCTGTGGGCCATAGTTTGCAGACCCCAATCTAGATGATTGCCTGGTAACTTTGTGAATGTAAATTGGAAAACACACCCAGGCACTGAAGTCTCATGTCTGTATAGGGTCGTAAGTTGGCCATCCAAAATATGGTTTTTTCTGTGATAATGATATTTATCAGATTACATTATTATTAAATTATAAGGTAATTGTGATACAAAAAATGTATTTTAATTATAATATGCTAACAATGTCTACTGTCTCATTAAAAACAAACATTTTTTTTCTTTTCTCTACCCAAACACTGAACTACGAGCATCTCCTAATCTTAAGTAGAAACATAAAAAACAAGTCAGTATGATTTCTAAACAAAGAAATTTGAAAGTGTATTTTCAAACTTGCTTCCTCTCTTTCCTTGATATAGTATGCAACCCTGTGTGTGTGTGTGTGCGCGCGCGCACATGAGCGCATGCACGCACACGTGTTTGTGAGTGAAGTGTTGATTGAAATGTTTCTAGCTGTGGATGTTCCCCAACTCACCTTGCTTTCCCGAAGTCTTTAAAGCAGAGAGGAGTGGGTTTGTCTTTCTCCTGACTTATGAGCAATTGGTTGCATTACTGAAAAAGCATTTACAACAGGATCTTGTTGAAGCTTTGAAGCGTTGGAAAAGATGCAGAGACAACTAAGGGGACTTCTTTCACCCGTGATAGACACAGGAGGTCTCTATTGCTGATCCACGGGTTAGAATTAAAAGTCCACTCAGCAAAAAGCCATTAAGAGTTGACTTGTGCCGGGGCACCTGGGTGGCTCAGTGGATTAAAGTCTCTGCCTTTGGCTCAGGTCATGATCTCAGGGTCCAGGGATCGAGCCCCGCATCGGGCTCTCTGCTCAGCATGGAGCCTGCTTCTCCCTCTCTCTCTGCCTGCCTCTCTGCCTACTTGTGATCTCTGTCTGTCAAATAAATAAATGAAAAATCTTAAAAAAAAAAAGAGTTGACTTGTGCCATCTTTGAGAATGACACACGTCATTCTCAGTGACCAGTAACTTCACCTGTCCCCTTGCCAGAAGTGAGATAATATCCCGACTTTCCAGGGTTACCATGAGCATTAAAGGAGTACTCGGTACATGCGACCAAGAGCAGTTTCACTATTCAAGATTGTGTTACTTTGTTTGTTCAGGTCTTCCCCCCAGTTGTTACTGCCTCTTTTGTGTAGGACTAGTACCAGATGAATTGCAGGCAATGATAAACGATCACTAGCTTATTTTCTGACTTGCCAGTTTGGATTCCTCTTCAAACTCTGCCAGACGGACAGCAGAATGCCGACCCTGAGCTGTAGGGCCTGGCATCTTTGTACCGCTTGGTTGTATAAGACATCCAGGGCACCAGTTGCAGCCCATCTCCTAAGGCTTGTATTTCCAGTATTTTTTGACATTTAACACCATTAGAACATATAACAGAATCCAAGTACAGTTTCTTCGAGGTAAAAATGTGAGTGTTTTTTCAGATCTCAGTGTGTTGAATAACCTTTAGATGTAAAGTTAGCACAGCAAACATTGACATGATGCAAGCAGCTCAGTGCAGAGTGCCTAAAAATAAATATAAGAAGTTCATACACTACAAAAAAAAAAAAGTTATACATTTAAATGGAAAAAAAAAGTTATACTTTTAAATGGAAAAACAGCTTTGAGACTTACAGACTCATGAAATCCCACTATTGTCTTTGATCCCATGGAAGGTACTATGTGGAGTTCTACCTATTATATGTCTATTGCTTAGATGAACCTATCAATTGACTTTGGGGTTTTTTGTTCTAAACGTTTTTTAAAGGCTGCGAAGTTTGGTTATTTCAACTGGGACCTCAATTTATGCAATTCTACAGGGCCGTGTTATTTTTAAGTCAGAATTCTGGGATTTGAGCTCCAAACTGATCTTTTTGGGGCAATTTGGATGACTTTTAGATCCTTGATTTTCTTCTTGGTATGGTTACTGCGACATCTTTAAGGGAGAGCCTCTACCGCTCCCGCAAAATGATACCCTCCTTGCTCTCCACCTTTGCCTTCTACTGGGTGTGGTCCTGGAATGAAGCTCTAAAGCCTGGTTTCTCTCATCGTTGAAGACAAGGCCTTTTCCAAGGTGCCTCTGGGTCCTCCAGATACCATTATTTGCTGGCGGGCATCCATTCCCTCTCTTTATTGGTAATACTATTTCTAAGGTCTTTGGAAAAAAACTCTCCTTTATTTTCAGCCTTGTAGTTTAAGGAGATTAACCCTAATTCCAGTTGCACTAGTGGGTTCAGATTAGTTTAAGCAAATAGTGTATCCTATCTCCCTAATCACAGTGAATTGATTAAAGGACACACAAATGTCCCAGTATCAACTCTCCCTGGCACCATTGGAGTCATGTGCCCTTTCCTGGAACCATGAGAGTGAATGTGAGGACTTTGGCTTGAATGCTCAGATAAAGACTTCCTCTTTTCTGATGAACATGAAGGCACATGCAAGTACCATGGAGAGCCTCTGGCAGTCATTTTTAGAATTAGATATGAGAATAACTGAGCCCTTGGTGACACTTTATAGCCATGGGTTCAAGCTTTGCTTGAAGCCAGTGTTATCTCTCCATTGTAGTTACATGAAACGATAAATTCATTTTAGTGCTTAAGCTGTGTGAGTTGCACTTTCGTCACCAGTCAAAAAGACTCCAAACTGAAGTTGATAAGCCTTCCAGAAATACACATGCATATTTGAACCTGAGAGGGACACAAAATAAACTCAAATGGAACCTTAGTTGCATATCAAAGCTTGGTACAGGTTAAGAGCTACATCAACACTCTTACTCCAGTTTTCTCCTATTCAGCTTTCCAAGTTTCTTTCCTTCCCTCTCTTAAATCTCAACACTTTTTGTACTATCTGTATTCAATTCCACTGGCTGCCCTATTTCTGATAAAAATAAGACTTACTTATTTAGCACCCATTAAGCTAGACATTGTACTGGGTGTTTAATAAGGATGTCTAATCTATAACAACCTTAGATTGTTACCTTAGGTAAGTACTATTATTCCCATTTTAAGATGAGGAATTAGACATTTAGGATAACTTGCCCAAGGTCGCACTTTAATAAGTGGCCTAAATTGGATTTAAGTCCAGGCATCCTAGTACTAGATTTTGTGCTCTATCACTTTGTTGAAATAACAGTTTATGGACATATTCTTTTTTTTTTAAGATTTTATTTATGTATTTGACAGAGAGAGATCACAAGTAGGCAGAGAGGCAGGCAGAGAGAGAGAGGGGGAAGCGGGCTCCCTGCGGAACAGAGAGCCTGATGCGGGACTCAATCCCAGGACCCTGAGATCATGACCTGAGCCAAAGGCAGAGGCTTAACCCAACTGAGCCACCCAGGCACCCTATGGACATGTTCTTAAGACATGAGGTAAGTTGATATGGACCTCCATCACTCCATATTTATTCTATTCAAACCAAAAGCATTTATTGAATGTCTAATATGTGCCAAACAATTTGCTAGATAGCAAAATACAATCATAAACAAGCCAGGCTCAGACACTGCTATCCTGAAGCTTATAGCACAGTAGGGGCCACATATCAGATAGGCTGCAATTATCAACCTAGTGTGGTCAGAGCGCCACAGGAGAAGCTGCAAGAAAGCATATAACAGAATCACCCAACCCATCTTAGGGCATCAGGGATACAGGGAAAGCTGTGCCATGACTTGATAGAAATTAGCCAGGTGAGGGATGAGTGAGAAGTATTTCAGAGTGAGGGAATAATCCAAGCAAAATCCTGGAAAGAGCACAGTGGGTAGAAAGAACCAAAATTTTTTTGAATCATGTAGAGAAAGTGGTAAAAAAAAAAAAAAAATGCATGGTAGGTAATCTTGAGAGCCAAGTTACAGAATTTGATTTTTTTTTTAAGAATGGTGGCAAGGATGAAACATTCAGGCAAGCATCTTGATCAGAACTCTTCCTTAGAAAATCACTTTTGCTGGAGCCACCTTGGTGGCTCAGTGGGTTAAGCATCCAACTCCTGATTTTGGCTTAAGTCATGATCTCAGGGTTGTGAGATCAAACCCCACATTGGGCTCTGTGCTGGGCGTGGATTCTGCTTAAGATTCTCTTTCCCTCTGTCCCTCCTCTTCCCCACCCCTCTCTCTTCTTCTCTAAACAAAATGAAACAAAACAAAAAACAAAAAACAAAAAAAATGGGAAAAAAAGGAAAATCACTTTGGCTGTTTGGAAAATGGATTAGAGTTGGGTGAGCATGACGAGGAACTGGGAAACCAGGTAGGAACCTAGGCAATAATGTGGATGAAAGGTAGAGTGGTCTCAACTTGGAGGGTAGGAATGGACAGAGAGAGAAGCACATGACAAATCTGCAACCTCTTTAGAAAATGGAATTAGCTTGACTTGGTGACTGATTGGACCTGAGGTTTGAGGAGGAAAGAACATTAAGAATGACTCTTGCGGGGGGTGGGGGGGACATTGACTCTTGGGTTGTGTCTAGGGAAACTGGGCAGACAGTGACCATATTCACTGAAATGAGGAGTACAGGTGTGCAGGAGGAAGGAGATGAAGTCATCCCTTTACTATGTCAGTGGTTTCTGAACTCTATCCTACAGGGCTCTTCTTGATTTAATTTTCCTTCTGCTCTTCTCTTCTGTAATGGCAACTATAAACACAATACAGGCCTTCCTTAACTTACAATGGAGTTATGTCCCAATAAACCCATTGTGAATGAGTATGTTGAAAATATTGTAAGTCAAAACACATTTAATACATTATCTACCAAATATCAGAACTAAGCTTAGCTTACCTTAAACATGTTCATAACACTTAAGTTGGGGGAAATCATCTAACACAAAGCCTACTTGGTAATAAAGTGTCAAATATCTCACGTAATTGATTGAATACTGTACTGAGGGTGAAAAACGGAATGGTAGGATGGGAACAGAATGGTTTTAAGTATATTGGTTGTTTACCTTCTTGATGGTGTGGCTCACTGGGAGCTGCAGCTGGGGCCTCTTCCCAGCATCAGGAGAGAGCATTGTACTGCTATCACTGGCCAGGGAGAAGATCACAATTCAAAATTCAAAGTATGGTTTCTACTGAATTTGTATCATTTTTACACCATTGTAAAGTCAAAAAGTCTTGAGTTGAAACATCTGAAGTCAGAGACCATCTGTACTTGGCCAAATACATTGTCTTTCTTGGGAAACAAGAATATGGAAGGGCTGCTCTCTTCAGGATATACAAAAGTCACTACAATGAGTAGGGAACCCATAGCTCCTCCAGACCAGAAGCTCGGCCTTTCCAATTATGCAGACTTTTTATTAGAGACAGACATTAAATAAAAACAACTTGATGGTACTTGAAGGTTTAGACAATTTGGGGAGTCGACAATGGATTTCATGTGGGTGTTCAAATAGAGTTGTGATAGAAATAAAGCTATAAGCCAACACTTCAATGCCAGTCATTTTCTTGGGCTTTTAAGCAAATTATCAACAAACCTTAATAAGGAGCCCACACAGGAGAAATCTTTTGATGAACCCAAATTATAGGAGAAAAACAATGGACTTTTTGAAACCAATTCTAGAGTTAGCCTTGCAAAAAATTAAGCTCCTTTTAGACCAACATTTGCATTGCTTGTCCCTCCCCCTGCCCCTGCACTCATCTGCCACGTTTCTATCTTCTTTAGCGTTCTCAACTCTTAGAAGAGGGAAATCTACACACCTCGCTCGCTATAGCAAATACAGCCAGTGGTCTCCCAAGCACAGACTTTAGAACAGTGGAAAGGAAAACAAATAAGTGGTATAGGGCACTAAATCGGTGACAGAACTACTGACCAGTGATGTTTCCTAAGCTCTGGGATCTTGACAAATATTTGCTTTCTTGATTCCTCTGATCTGATTTTAACTCTCTCTACAGCTTTTTGCTATGTCATCAGATACATTGTAGGCTGTGAGAGGCAGGGCAAATTAAGCATGGCCTGCCTTTCAATGAATCCAGTTGAAACTGAAATGAGTTCTGCTGAAACCTGGGATCCTTCTCAATACAGTGTTCCAGGAGACCACTGGTAATTGCCACCAACTGACCAAAGCAGTATATTGAGTTATTGGTACCTGCTGTTTATGCCTCCCTGTCTACATCCTTTGACAGGTGTTTTTGCATTCCCTTCTACCTCCTTTCCTGTTGAGTTTTGGATAGACCGTGTAACTTGATTTGGCCAATGGGATGCTATTAAACTTATATGAACAGAGGCTTGAAATGTGCATTTGTGAGTATACATCTGCCTTAGTCCATTGGTGAAGGGGAATAACAAGGGCCAAGTGGGGAGAACCTGGAATGTTACACAGAAAAGAGCCTGAATACAGGGAAGGGTACACAACTGGTCAGTAATAAAATCTGCCACAAACTTATCACTGCTTGTTTTGCTGGTAAAAATTACATAGTGGATGACAGAGTGTATCATGGAAAGTGTGTGTGCTTTGAGTGAGGAAAGGGTTTAAATACGGTGGTCAGTGAGAGCTTCTCTGAGGGGCGAGATCTGAAAGACGGAAAG
Organism: Martes martes; assembly: GCF_963455335.1. Classification (NCBI taxonomy): domain Eukaryota; kingdom Metazoa; phylum Chordata; class Mammalia; order Carnivora; family Mustelidae; genus Martes; species Martes martes. The sequence continues at coordinate 133,708,921 of NC_137888.1, forward strand.
GAGCCACACTTGTTAAAGGCAGAACAAGGATGTTTCAGGTCCAAGGGCCTCTGCCAGCACATCAGAATCTCTGTATCAATTGCGAAAAGACCCCCTTCTCTGAAGAGTTGAATTTTAAGGGATGTTCTTCCACTGGGGTACCTGGCTTGGTCAGCAAAGCTAGCACTAAATTTCAGCTGCCTTTGGTTGAGCTTTCCCAGGTAAGGGCACAGAGAGTGAGGTCTCATGGTATGTTACGAGAGCTATCAGAGAGCCACTATAGTGTGCAAACATGATTAGCTAGGAGTGATTATTTATAACACAAAATCATAAAGATTCTGTATCAATAAAGATTGATGCTGAGGCCACTATAAGCATTTGAGTTTGCCCCAGTGTGTGTCACTGCCCAAAAAGAATGCATTTAAAGTTAAAATGTTAAGAACCAATCACAGATAAAGTCAAAGAGCCTCTGAAATAAATACATACTTTCATGAGAAAATCCAATTCGTTTATATATGTTATTTTAAAAATACATCTAGGGGTGCCTGGGTGGCTCAGTGGGTTAAGCCTCTGCCTTCCGCTCAGGTCATGATCTCAGGGTCCTGGAATCGAGCCCCGCATCGGGTTCTCTGCTCAGCAGGGAGCCTGCTTCCTCCTCTCTGTCTCTGCCTGCCTCTCTGCATACTTGTGATCTCTATCTGTCAAATAAATAAATAAAATCTTTTAAAAAAATACGTCTATAAGGTAGGACGAGTCATGAGTCAAGATGAGGCAAAGCAGAAAACTATTTCTGTGCCTTGGGCATTGAGAAAACCAAAGGACAAAAAAGGCAATGGAACTTCCTAATGTGGTTATGGAGATCATCAAAGCCATTCTTTCATCTTGTAATTGGGAAATAGGTTAAAGGTAGATTAGTGAGGTTGGACCACAGCTCATCCCGTTCCATGAATGGTCCAATGGAAGAATCACGGCTGTCCCTAAGCACTGGGTAGAATCTGCTAGTTCTGCCATGTATTTTGTAAATGGTCATTTTAGTATCATACTAGAAGTAGAAGGGGAGGGTGAAAAGGAAGGGTAAAATTCTATGATCCTTGCTCAGAGCACCCCAGGTAGCGGTTCAGAGGTTCATGTGGGATTCTGAGACTGTGTTAACAACTCTTTTTTCATGGAAGAGTCAGACCGGAGGGAGACCAAGAGAACAAACATGAGGAGAGATGAGGGAGTGGAAGTTGAGCATTCTGCAGTGACTAAGCAAGCAGCTGGTGTGTGGCTGGACAGCTTGAATTCTCTGCGGGTAGATTGGATATTTGGATGGAAGGGCATGGAGTTGCTTGGCTTGGGCTTTCATTGTGAGCAGCAGGTGTTATAATGGGCAGCCCGGATAATTTTTTTTTTTTTTTTTTGAGAGGCTGGAGAGAGAACCAGACTTTTGCCATTGCTACTTTTGTAGCAAAACATTTTTTGCTATTGTTTCTAGATCCATTCTGAATCTCGTCTGATGGGGTTGGACAGAATTAAGCCATTTTAACAGAACTGGGCAGAATTGAGTATTTTAAGAGGGTCACGCTTGCGTATTTGAACACTTGGATTCTATTTTATCTTATGGCCAGAGGCTTTAAAACGAGCAACATTCTTTTCAAACAACTATCATGTAAAAATGTTTTCATGTTGTTTTCTTTAAGAGAGGGAGAACCTATGTTCACCTGTATTGCTATCACTGCCTGTGGCAGATTTTGGAGTGGAATCCATTGCCAGTGTGGAAGGTGTTTTTGCTACTGAGGGCAGCTATTCATTATATATACCTGTTTCCTTTCAAAGGCTTCCTGCAACTTACGCACACTGATGCTAGCTTCAAATTGTACAAAACAAAAATTCAGACAGTGTAAAAGTAAAATACAAAGATGAAATGACAGTAGCTTCTCCCACCACTCTCCCTCTCCCCAGGAGGACAGGTGTACCCATGGTGACCTCCCCTGGGAAACACACTAAGTACTTCCAAGTCCAGCTGTATTTTCATGGCATGTGTAAGAAGGTTCTTGCTCATCTCACTCCTGTTCTTTGTAAACGATTGCTTTACTGCACTGACATTTCCTTCTGAAATCAGGTGGGGAGGATTTTCCCTGTCTGCCTGCTCCCTTTTGAACAGAATGTCCTTTGCAATTGGTGATGCAGTCGCCCATCCACAGCTCGAGCCAGGCAAACCAGCAGAGCATTGCTTGAGCACCAGGACGGAATGTCTCACTGGTTGGGTAATGGTGACAATCTGGGAACAGGCAGTGACTTATGTTGATCAGCATCTCTCCTGCCCAAACTGATGGCTGGGAAGCGAGCCCCTTGGCCCGCAGAGAGGACAGCGTGTTCCCTCTCTAGCTGGCTGCAGGGCGGGAAGCACTGCTAATCTGAGCAACGTGAGCCTGTTAATCTTGGAATTATCTAAGAAAAGGCAATTGCCTGCCACTTCCTCAGCCTACAAAACAGAAGCCACTATCAGTACTGCCATCAATAGAGTCTAATCGGACAGAGGCTTCAGAAGAGCTGAATATGGTACACGCAGATATCTGCTGGTCCCAAAGATGCCCGCTAGCCGACTTTCAGATGAAAGTAGAAATGCACAGAAATGCATGGAGGCTGATTAGAAACTCTCCACAGGTCATTCTCAAACTTTTGGCTGGAGAAATTGTTAAAACACAAAGCCCTGGGCCCTTCTCTAAGAATTACGAATGGGTAGGTCTGGAGTGGGGGCCTGAGCCTTTGAATTTCCTACCAGCTCCCAGAAGACGCTCCTGCTGCAGGTCCGGGGTCCACGCGCTGAGGTGCACTGCTTTACATGTTAGAGGCTCCAGGTAGTTTTCTGGGAAGTTTCTGCTCTGTCCAGAAGCATCCTGGAATCTCTGGAATTTCTGACCACTGGTCTTTGAGCTCTGGTTGTCCCACTGCTTCATTAGGTTCATTATTAGGTTCAAAGATGAAGAAATCTGATAAAAGTGTATCCATTAGGCACCTGGTGTTGTTTCCCCACAACAGGATTTGTCTTGGGTAGCAAGAGGTATCTTATTAGAAGTGGAGAACAGGAGTGAGATAGAGAATGAGAGAAAGAGAGAGAGAGAGAGAGAGGCGAAAGTGTGTAACTATATTTGTATTTCTATTTTATGCTAATGAAATGGAGTTTTAAAATGACCGCCCTCTGCTTCTCAGAGAAAGATATTGGTTTAAGATCATTTTTTCTTACAAACATCACAATGTAGCTTTAATCTGAATAAAGTTGTATTTTATTTAAAAAAAAAAAAAAAAGCACCGAGGGCATCCTACCAAGGCCCCTGAGAGGTTAAACATAAGCCATTTTGCATTTACACACTTCACAAATGTTGATGATTTTGAGATGATCCCTTGATATTGAAAACAGAGGTATGCATTGATTCCTGCTGTGACCAGGCGGCTGGAACATTTGACTGACTCAATAATAATTATCCCCACAGTGTTCTCAGGTAACTATTGTGGAATTGCTGGCTCCACACTCAGTTTTCCCCTCCCCCAATTAGTTTTACTCTCAACACTACTTAAACTGATTTTTAAAGACATATCATACTTATACACAAAGTCATGTTAATGGCCCTGGTTATATGTAATTATAATCCAGATAAATAATTATCTGTAGTCCAGTTAGTTTCCAAAAGTATGCAATAATATTCTATTAGATGAATAAAGAAGTTCCACTGTACTTTCAAGGTATATACACAAAGAAAAAAGTAACGACTCTTATCTTGTCCAAGTGTGCATTTTTTTGTCTAGCTAAATTGTGAATGTGGGTGTACATGTCCCAAATCCCATGACAAATCAAGAAAAGCTTGATTTGGTCAAATACTATTGTATTAGTCAGGATAGGACTGGTAATTTTGCAGTAACAAATGACCCCCTAAAATCAGTAGCTCACACTCCGTACCCAATGCTGGTCAGCTCTTTTCATTAGACACTCAGAGACCATGCAGACGGACAGTCAGTCTATTTTGATGTATGGGGTCTGGGTTAGAAAGACAAGGAAAGGGCAAGTTTTAGGGTCTCACACCAGCAATACAATGATCTGGCCTAAATGTGACACATGTCATTTCTGACAGCAATCAACAAGTCCCCTAACACCAGGAAGTAGTCATGACATTCCCTATCTTCAAAGAAATAGCACAACTTCCCAAGAGGGAAAATGGATAGCTGCGAAGCATAGAAAGTTTGGCCTCAGGTGGAATCTGTATAACAGTTTGACTATGGGAAAAAAGAAGAAGGGAATTCTTCGTTAGTCTACAAACTACAAATCCACATCAGTTTCATGGCATGATTTCAGGCCTAACTAGAGACTTTTTTTAGAGAGGGTCATAGCTCTTTTTGGAGAGTGGTGTAATTAACAGTTAGATGAATTACTTTAAGATAAAAGATTCAGACTGCCAGGTTGAACCTCTTGTACTATTAGTCTGTAAGAGGTGGTGGGAAGTGCACCATATGGGAATGGAACCATGATTCTAGCCTCGTATCTTTCACTGGGTGCTTGAGGCAAATTGCCTCATCATCTTTGTATAGGAAGTGGTTAGATGAAATGACCTCTTAGCTTCCTTTCTTCCCAAAATTCTGTGATTCTATGAATTGTAACCTTCCTTTGGATTTATATAATATTGACCAGAATATGGTGAGGTGGGAAAAAAAAAACAACCCTGAGAAATATTAATGACAATGGGGTTGGCTTTAAAATGGAGCATGTATAAGTTATATAATGAGTTCCCTTTAATACGATACAAATTTCTCTTTGGTGCCACAGTTGAGTTATCACCCCAAATCAGCTGAAATGCCAACATTACAGTCTGGATGGAAGTCCCTTATGTGGTGCTGGGAGGGAGAAGAGCAGTAATGATTCATTGTAAAGGACAGGGACTCTGGCTTTTCACCTGCCTGGTCTCTGTAGCTTTCAGGGTCCTGTCTATCTGGATCGATGGTTTGCTAATTACAAACTGTCTTTGGAAGGCTCCAGCATACTCTCTGGTGATTCATGTTTTTGCATTGATTTTCACATAAGCTCAGATGCAGTTGAACCATTTAAGCATGTGGAAATTGGTCATCAATGAACTATTTTGGACTTAATAGATTTGATAACACTTGAAGACCCTTTATGCTTTGATTTTTGGATTATACTACCTAAAATAATGGAAGCTGATGCTTATGTCCTATTTATCTACTTTTATAAAGAACTCCAGTAAGGATAGGCTCTGATTTACGACTAGACTTCTATAGGCAGGCTGAGATGAAATAAAGTCTAAAAATTAGTTCACTTTGCCCCAGGCCACTTATTCAGAGAACATTTATCTTGCTTAAACCTGAAGTTGGCCCCACTAGTAAGGTGATCTTCATGTTAAATGGGGAGTCCTCCACACTCTGAGCAGACCTCAGTCACCAAACCATAAACCACATTGAGTCCTTTTGATCATGATTGCTAATTTAAGAAAAGCAGTCACTAGGTTGTCTAAGGGATCCTGGAAGGAATGATCTAAGATGTTGTGTGTGTGTGTGTGTGTGTGTGTGTGTGTGTGTGTGTGCATGCGTGTGTGTATGTATAGATAGACAGATATAGATATGTATATCTGTCTATCTATTTATCTATCTATCTATATATATATATTTGAGGACTGGAATACAATATGTTCTTGATAAACAGGGCACTTGATCTAGCTAATATGGGGTTCCAGGCCTAGCACCCCAATTCCAGCTCTAGCTCCAACGTCTCCTGATCTTCCCTGGTTGTCCCAAGGCCAGCTGGTGGCATGCCAAGGCACCAAGGAACACTTGTGAGAACTCTTCCAGAAACAACCATCTCTGGAATGGCACCTCAGCATATTGGTTGAGAATCTGGAATTTGGAGACCTTACATTGAGACCTAAATTCATTTTGAACACTTTCATTTATCATTAGTATTATCTCTAACCTCCTTAATCCTGCTTCCTTATATGCAAAATCAAGATAATTATACCTAACTTAAAGAGCCCTCCTGAAGAGAAAATGATAGTAAGGAAATTAGTGAGGTGGCTTGGCATGTCGTAAGCATACAACAAACGTTAGCTCTTCCTCCTCCTCCTAATAAGCCACATGTTTTACTCAAGTCTGCTAAGTTTAATCAATTAATAGGAAAATTGATGCTAATTTTGATCAGTTGTTGATGTAGCAATATCTGGTTTTACATTCTAAATTTTAAAAATAATTCATATATCAAAGAAACAAATCAACATAAAAGAAGCAACTTTTAAGATGGAAGGAGCATTGTTTCATTTATCAAGTTTATTCCTCTCTATGTAACTTAAGTGTCACTCATCTAGGTGACAAATCTATCCCCAAATCTTCCACTGTTGTGAGGTCACTTCTTCTCGGATACTTAAATAAAAGTGGTTTAACACCATCCCATGAATACTCCTAGAACTCCTTCATGGGGATTCCTGGGCACTGATCTTCTCTTTGAAATAACTCTTATTTTATTTCTTGAATTTGCTGCATCCTCCAAATCCTTCATATTTCTCCTCCAGTGGTTAACCCCTTCTCTTTACTCTCAGATCTAACCCAGGCCTCTCGTCCTGGCTATCCCTAAAGCATCACTTACACAAAGTAGATGTACGAAGATATGGGGATAGTGCAACACAGGTTTTCCAGGTCAGCTTGTCTAGGTTAGTGTACCCAGTAATTCAATTAAATACCAGGTATTGCCATGAAGGCATTTTGTAGATGTGCTTAATAGCTACAATCAGTTGACTTTAAGTAAAGGAGATTTTCCTCAATAAAATGAGTGCTCCTTAACCACTCAGTTGACAGGTCTTCAGAGCAAAAGTGAGGTATCCCTGAAGAAGAAGTTCTGCCCGAGACTGCAGTATCAGATCTGCCAGAGAGTTCCGGCCTCACTACCAGCCCAAAATGCAATTGTGTAAAGCCAATTCCTTGAAATAAATTACCTATCATCCATCCATCTATCCATCTATCTATCTGCCCATCCATCCTACTGTTTTTGTTTCTCTGAAAAACCCTGAGTACTGATACAGGACTTGCTCCCACCTGGAATTTCCCACCCATCTTATTTTCTTTTATAAAGCAGGTATTAGAGAAAAAACTGCCAGCAATAATTTATAACACTTCTTCTTATTAATATTTGGTCAGCATTCAGTCAACACAGGTATGTGTCAGTCAAATCATCATTCTTGTACTCTAGTGCCTGCTCCTGTTCAACCCCTCTCTGGTGGGATGGTGGTTCATCCAGGCCATGTCCATTTCAACCAGATGATATAATTTTGAAGGGACACTTATCAGGGTCCTCTAACCAGAAAACATCCAATAGTGGACTACTTCAGTACTGGAAACTCTACTCCTTCTTTTGGGCAAAGATTTTGTTACAGAGAATCCTTTGGAGGAAAGAATCAGGCAGGAAAGTGATAATAAGTTAGCTGCTAGGACACCCGACATTTTGTCAAAATTTTCCTGATAGATAGGCAAAAAACAGTGACCTAAATTTTTAATAAGTAGTTTTGAGAAATGTCCCCAGGGAGCAGACCTGGATATAGTTCCCCAGTGGGGGGCCACTGGGCACCTGCAGGATGTGGTAGAAAAAAGAGTGAGAAGAAAGGCAGGAGCTTGCCAAAGGAAGCGTCAACTCCTTCACACTTGAACTGGTTCCAATCACACCTGCTCCCTTTAGGGGAAGCCTTTCCATTAAACAATGATTGTGATGACTTGGCAGGCAGACTAAGTTTGGATGCAGGTAGATTATCAAAAGCATTTTTTTCCCTTAATAACTATACCCTCTCCTGCACTCCAAAATATTTTCTCCTCTCCTGGCTTCTTCCTCCAGGGTCTCATAGAAAGGAAAAGGTGATTATCTCCCAGCCTAATATTAGTCCCTGCAATTGTTCCTTTGGCCTCATCATTTTTCTTTCGCTTTCTCAAGAATCTTTTTCTGGGGGGCCTGACTGGTTCTGTCAATTAAGTGTCTGACTCTCAATTTCAGCTCAGGTCATGATCTCAGGGTCGTGGGATCAAGCAGTGAGACAGGCTTTGTGCTCAGCGGGGAATCTGCTTGGGGTTCTCTCTCTCCCTCTGCTCTTCTCCCTGCTCTCTCTCTCTCTCTCAAATAAATTTAAAAAAATAATTTTTTTCCATCCGTCTTCCCTTTCTCCATCTTTTCTCCAACACTGGGTCTTCCTTTTCTAATGTACTTAGGTCTCCTCCATCTTAACAACAACAAAAGAAGTTCCCACATCTTGCTTCCTCTTCTACCTCACTATCAAATATGTCTATAGTTTTTCTTTCCATTTCTTTTCTGCCCTTAACTCAAAGCAATGCAACTTCTGTATGTCCCATTGCATTAGAACCCTTCAAGAATCCTTTAAGCCACTTGTGAAAAGCGGTGGTTTTTCTTCGGGTGGTACCTTACTTGGCCTCTTTTCAATACCTAGCACATCTGGCCACAGAGTACTTCACAACTTTTCTCACTTTGGTGCCCTTGACACTTGCTGATTTTTCTTTATCTCCCCTTTACTGGTTGTACTTCCTCTTCCCCTCCCCTAAATGTCAATTTACTCAAAGATTTAGATCCTACTTTTCTGTAATTGTATTTAGTCAAGATTTATCCCTCCATCAAACCTTTATCTATTATCTCTGGATAGATAGGTCTCTTACTACCGGTCTAGAACACTCTTCTGAATTTCATTTCTACAAAAATCTCTAGCTGCCTACTGAACGTTTCTACTTAGAAGTTTTTCTGTCATATCACAGTTAGAGTATGTGCAAAGAAAGGGCTTATCCATATTCACAAACTAATATCTCTCCCACAAATACTATTTTTCACCTAATTACCAGGCTTACACATGTTAGAGTGCCTCCATCGCTACCCACAAAATCTTTATTGTCTTCTTCATAATGACTTTTACAGTAGAAGCTTTCATTTTCCCAACACCATCCCATCTCAAATCTCCAGCACAACATCTAGATCTACATTATGGTTCTCTTCCCTTCCCTGATCTGTCCCACAAACCAGAACTATGTTGTAATACCATTTTCTTTCTTTCTTTCTTTCTTTCTTTCTTTCTTTCTTTCTTTCTTTCTTTTGTTTGCCATTTATTCTCTCCTCCATAAACAGTTGTTAAAGAATAAGGTCCAATTTCCTTCCCCTTGCATTCAGACCCTCTCCCACTCAATTCTAATCTTCTCCTCTAGACTTCCATATTAACAGTGGTCTGTAATCATTGGGTGGCACATCATTTTCTTGCATTCCTGCCTCTAAGCATGATATTTTACTTGAAACATTTTCCTCCTGTTCTTTCCTCCTATTCATCCTACCTCCAATTTTGACACTTACTTGTCAGTTGCCAATAAGTCCCTTTTTTTCTGAATGTCTGAAACATTTCTAAGCACCAAAGTATCTATATCTAACATATCTAAATATGTTTATGTCAATATATGTCTTGCGCAGCAGAGCTTTAACTCTTAAAGTCAGGCACTCATTCCCTAACTCTTAAATCCCTGGTATCTAAAAGAATATTTGTTGTTGTTGATGCAAAGAATCTTCAACAGTTTTATTTCTACAACCAAAAGGAATCAGCATTTCATCACGGTTAACAGTGCAGATGTCAGACTTGGGTTTGTACTTTAACTCTGCTATGCATTAGCTGTGTGACCGTGGTCACATTTTTTCAACTTGCTAAGCCTTGTCTGAAAAATGCAGATAATCATAGTACCTGCCTCAAATGATTGTAAGAATGAAAGAGATAATATATGTAAAGTGTTCAGAATACTGCCTGCCACATATTAAGGAGACAGTAAATGTTAGCTATTTCATAGTGGTATTCAATACATACATCCTGAAGGACTGAATTAGTACTGTATCACTGAATTAGAAAGTTATACACTTTATAATTTTAACATGTTCTTCAGGTCCTATTTCTACATTAGTTTATCAAGACCTGAAAGACTAAAATCAAATGTGTATTGCTGAATTACTTTTTACCAGGCTGGAGCTGAGAAAAGTCAGTAATAATTTATTAAGTGACTGTTGAGTGTACAACGCTGTAGGAAGTTCATAGTGTTTTGGGTTTAGATTGGACTGACTGCATTTTTTGGTAGAAAAAAGCAATTAAAGAAATTTGAGTCTTGACTCTGTTAATAATCAGCTTGCTGATTCTGATGGAGGTGGGGGAGGAGGCAGTTGCTCTACTTTTGTGAGTTTTAGTTTTTTAGCCTTTCTGTAATGTAGAATTAAGTAATAGAATACATATAAAATATTTAAATATTATATTCTATAAACAAAAATGCTATATGATTGATGCTTTTCCTTGAATATTTTATCTTTAAAAGGGTTATAATGTAATTTTTAATAGGCTTTAAACTATTTTTACTTATTTCATTACTTGAAATATATTTTCTTCTGTTTTCTAAAATTCTGGGTCTTTGTTTACTTGGAGCCTTTTTTTTTTCTGGCTAATGCAATATAAATGTATTGATTGCTTACAATGTGCCAGAAACTATGCTAGGCATACATAAGTACATACACACATAGGCAGTGTGATAGTGTTTAATTAAAGTATTACTAAAGCGCTAAGTGAACACGGAAAAAGGGGTAATTAAGCCAGACACAGAAAAGCAAATATTGCATGATCTAACATACACATGAGATCTAAAATAGGCAAACTAATAGAAAAAAACAGTAGAGTAGTGATTACCAGGGTCAGAGTATATAAGAGGGACATGAGAAGATATTGGTATAAGGGTACAAAGTTTCAGTAACACAAGATGAATGAGTTCTGAGATCTAATGTACAACCTGATCATAATAGTTAATACTGTAGTGTGCACTTGAAGTTGCTAAGAAGATAGATCTTAAATTAAGTGTTCTCACTACAGAGAGATACACACACACACAATGATAACTACGTAGAGGTGAGGTGATGGATAAAATGTTTAACTTGATCTTTTCACAATTTATGTATATATGGAAACACCAAGTTTTACCTTAAATGTACACAATTTTTATATGTGGAAGATATTTCAATAAAGTTGTTTTTAAAGAAAGGAGTAATTAATTCTTTGCTTAGAGGGAAGTAGCAAAACTCTGAAAAGTTAACATTTCCCTGAACCTTAGAGGTTAAGTAGGAGTTTGCCAGATGCACATGAGGGTGGGTATTTGGGGCTCTAGTAACAGCAGAAGCAAAAGCAGGGAGGCTTGCAAGTGCTACTGTATTTATGAAATCACAGAGACTCTGCTATGATTAAAGAATCCAAGTGTGTATGTGTGTTAGAAGGACTGTTGTGCTGGTGTCAGCTCACACAAGCTTACTCATGAGGGTCAACAGTCCACATTTCTTCTTGTTTTTGCATTCACCAATATCACACTGGTAACCTGAAATTTGCCAGTGTAGGAGTATTTACACCGGGAAAATTGGCAAACACTACATATCAGGGTTTGTTGTTATTACTGTTGTAATTTCCCTTCAGAGAACCAATAGTTAAACATGCATCAGCACCTGATTTGTTACAAGTGGCAGTTCTGGCAAGGTTAATCTGAATAGTTAAATAAGATAACATTGTCAATGGCTTCGCAGGATAAGCTGAGGTTGAATCTTAAAAAAGCCCCATTTGCAGTTTATACTGACATGGGGGCATTCTGTGGGCAAAACCACTAAGGAAAAGTGAAATTTTGCAAAGTGGTAACACAAATACAACTAAACTGAAACCTAATTTTGAGGGCAAATGGCTATAAACTGTGTGAGTAGATCAGCATTAGCAATACTCAGGGTAAGATGTAAAAACATTTGGAAAAGACTTGATTGTCTTGTCATCCAAAATAAAATATTCTCTGCAGTTGTAAGAATTCTAAGAGTCATTTCTACTATGTAAACATTTCTTGGTACTGCTGACATTTCCTCTTGACAACACTTCATCTTTCAGGCAATAACAGGTAAACATTGAGCCTATAAAATTATTTTTAAAAAACCTTTTGTCCTTGCGTTCTTTTAGAAAAAAGTGACTGGTGAAGCCTTTAATATGTAATAAGGAAGTATACTAAAGTATAGAAGTGGCAAATTAGGTAACTTCTTTTAAATAGATGATCAATCACAGCTCTGTGGGGCTTGGTTGTTCTTGAAATAAAACAGTCAATGAGAGCAAACTAATTACTGAGCTAATCTTGAATGTGTTTTAACTATGTGATATTAATCTGAAAGGAAGAACAAGAAATAAGGAGAGATCAAAGAAGAAAGCAGAAAGACATTTTTAAAATCCTATAGAGAAAATGGCATAAGTTTATACATGTCCACATTGATTGTCATTAATAGATGATCTCTTCTAAAGGCTAGGTTTGAGTAAACAGTTTGTCAATAAGGATTTGTTCTACAAGCCTTACATGTGTTTTCTTGTTTGATATTCTCAATAACTCTATAACGTAGATTATTCTTATGATCTCTATCTTACTAAGAAGTAGAGGCACAACATCAAAAGAAGAGAATGTAGCAGATCTAGCATTGAAACCTAGGTATGAATCAGCAACAGTGCCACTCTTAACTACCACCCTAGAATACAATGTTCCTCAAAGTGTGAGCCCTTGGACAATAGCAGCAGCCTTACAGGGAACTTGTTAGAAATCTAGATTTTATAACAGGAGGGAAGCTGGAAAATTCACAAATACATGATTATTAAACACCACACACCTGAACAACCAATGGATCAAGAAGGAAAAAAAAGGCACATTTAAAATGTGTTGAGACAAATGATAATGAAAACACAAAATACCAAAACTTAAGGGATGCAACAAAAGAAGTTTTAAGAGCTAAGTTTTTAGAATGAAGGCATACATCAAGAAGTAAAAACAAGTACACAATTTAGCTTTACAACCCAAGGAACTAGAAAAAGAAGAACAGCCTAAACCCAAAGTCAGGAGAAGGAAGGCAATAATAAAGTTTAAAGTAGAAACAAAATAAAAAAGATGAAATAAATAAATGAAATAAAGAATAAAAATGATAAAAAATATGAATAAAACCAAGAGAGGATACTTTCAAAAGATAAACAAATTTGATAAACATTTAATTAAACTAACCAAGAAAATAGGAGAGAAACCAAATAAACAAAGTTATAAATTAAAGACAAGACATTACAATTGATATCAGAAAAAAATGGAGAATTCTCAGAGACTACTATAAATAATTATTTGCCAATAAATTGGACAACCTTGAAGAAATCAGTAATTTCCTAGACACATAAAAACTACTAAGACTGAATCTTGGTGAAATAGAAAATCTCAACAGACCAATAATGAGTAGGGAAATTGAGGGGCTCCTGGCTGGCTCAGTTTCCAGCCAGATGCTCCCACTAAGCATCTGCCTGCAGCTCAGGTCATGGTCTTGGGGTCCTGGGATAGAGCCCAGCTTTTTTTAGGCTCTCTGCTCAGCAGGGAGCCTACTTCTCCCTCTCCCAAACCTCCCCCTCTCCCCACCAAACCCTCTGCTCATGCTCTCTCCAGCTATCTCTCTCTTTCTCTCTCTCTCAAATAAATAAAAAAATCTTTTTCAAAAAATGAGTAGGGAAATTGAATCAATAATCAAAAACCTCCCAATAAAGAAAAGCCCTGGACCAGGTGGCTTCACTGATGATTTCTTCACTGGTGGTTCTTTCACTTAAAAAAGAATTAATGTTAATCCTTCTCAAATGTTTCTAAAAAATTAAAGAAGAGGGAAAAATCTCAAATTCATTTTACCAGACCATCATTACTCTGATATGTGAGCCAAATTAAACAAAAAGAAAAAAAAAAAAAGAAACAGGGAAAAAAAAACCCCAAAACTGCAGACCAACATTCTTGATAAATATAGATGCAAAAACTCTCAACAAAATACTAACAATACTAATTCAACAGCACATTAAAAGGATCTTACAACATAATCAGATGGGATTCATTCCTGGGGTGCAAAGATGGTTCAATATATATAAATCAATAAATGTGAAACATCACATTCATAGATGAAAATTAAAAATCATATGATCATCTCAATATAAAAAAGCATTTAACAAAGTTCAACATCCATTCCTGATAAAAACTCTCAACAAATTGGATATAGAAGAAAGGTACTTCAACATAATAAAGGTCATGTTTGACAAGCCCACTGCTAACATAATATTCAAAAGGTGAATGGTTAAAAGTTTTTCTTCTAAGATAAAGCACAAGAAAAGGATACCCACCCTCACCATTCTTATTCAACATAGTACTGGAAGTCCTGGCCAAAGCAGTCAAGCAAGAAAATTAAATAGTTGGCATCTAAATTAGGACAAAAGAAATAAAATTGTCTCTGTTTATAAATAATATTTCCTATATATAAAAAATTCCTGAAGACCACCAAAAAAAACGAATAAGTGAATTCCCTGAAGTTATAGAGTACAGAGTCAACATACAAAAATTACTTGCGTTTCTACATACTAAAAATGACTATGTGAAGGAAAAATAAAGAAAACAATACCATTTATAATAGCATGAGAAACAATAAGGTACACAGGAATAAATTTAACTAAGGAGGTGAAAAATCTACACCAAAAACTATAAGATATTGATGAAAGGAATTGAGAAAGACACAAATAAATGGAAAGATATCCCATGTTCATAAAAGAATTAATATTGCTAAAATGTCTATATTATTTAAAGCTACCTATAGACTCAGTCTAAAACTTATCGAGATTCCAATGATATCTTTTACAGATATAGAAAAAACAATCTTAAAATTCATATGGGACCGTAGAAGACCCCAAATAGAAGCAATTTTGAGAAAGAAGGACAAAGCTGGAAGTATCACACTTCCTGATTCAAACTAAATTACAAAGCTATGGTAATGAAAATAATATAGTATTAGCATAAAAACAGACACATAGCTCAATGGGAACAGAATTGAGAGACCAGAAATAAACCCATGCATATATGGTCTTTCTTTGACAAGAAAGGCAAGAACAGTTAACGGAGAAAGGGTAGTCTCTTCAATAAATGATGTAGGGGAAATGGCATATTCATATACAAAAGAATGAGACTGGACCCCTATCTTAAACCATTCAGAAAAATTAAAAATGAATTAAAGTCTTAAACGCAAGATTTGAAGCCATAGAACTCCTAGAAGAAAACATAAAAAAAAGCATTTTCGCAAAGGTCCAGGCATTGATTTTTTTGCATATGATACCAAGGCACAAACAACAAAAATAAAATAAACAAGTGAGATGACATCAAACTAAAAAGCTACTGCGCAGCAAAAGAAATAATCCACAAAATTGAAAGGTCACCTATGAAATGGGAGAAAATATTTGAAAACCACATATCAATAAAGGGTTAATATACAAGATTTATAGTATAAGGAACATAATACAAGTTAAAAGCATAAAAACAAATAATCCAATTTAAAAATGGGCAAAGGACTTGAATAAACACTTTTCCAAAAAGACATTCAAATAGCCAACAGGTATGTAAAAAGGTGTTCAACATCACTAATCATCAGGAAAATGCAAATCACAACCACAACAAGATATCACCTCCGAACTGTTAGAATGGCCATCATGAAAAACACAAGAAGTAATAAGTGCTGTCAAAGATATCAAGAAAAGGGAACTTGGGTACGATTTTGGTGGGAATGTAAATTGGTACAACAACTGTGGAAAAGAGTATACAGATTCCTCAAAAATTAAAAAAAAAATAAAAATAGGAATGTCCTATGATCCAGCAATTCCACTTCTGAGTTTGTGGCTGAAAGAAATGAGATCACTATCTCAAAGAGATATCTGCATTTCCATGTTTACTGCAGCATTATTCACAAGAGCCAAGACATGGAAACAACCTAAGTGACTACTAATGGATGAATAGAAAAAGAAAATGTGATATATATATATATATATATATATATATATATATATACACACACACACATACATATATATTTCATATGTACATTATATATATTATATTATACATAATATATATATGATGGTTATTCAGCAATAAAAAAGAAGAAAGTCCTACCATTTGTAATAACATGGATGAAACTTGAGGAGCTTGGGTGGCTCAGTGGGTTAAAGCTTCTGCCTTCGGCTCAGGTCATGATCTCAGGGTCCTGGGATGAAGCCCCACATTGGGCTCTCTGCTCAGCAGGGAGCCTGCTTCCCCCCAGCCCCACCCTGCCTGCCTCTCTGCCCACTTGTGATCTGTCAAATAAATAAATAAAAATTTTTTTAAAAAAATAACATAGATGAAACTTGAGGTCATTATGCTAAGTGAAGTAAGTCAGACAGAGAAAGACAAATACTGTGGGATCTCACTTATATGTGGAATCTAAGAAAATTGAACTCAGAAAGACAGAGTAGATTAGTGGTCACTAGAGGTGGGGTGGTGGGAATGGGTGAAGGTGGTCTAAGTTAGAGAGAAACAACTTCTAGACATGTAATGGACAGAATGGTGACTATAGTTAACAATTGTATTATATATTTGAAAGTTTCTAAGACAGTAAAGTTAAAAGTTCTCAATGCACGCACAAAATTGTACTACATGGGATAATAAATGCATTAGCTAACCTTATTGCAACATTTCCATATATCAACTCATCACTTTGTACAACTTAAACTTACACAAGGTTATCTGTCAATTGTATCTCAATAAAGCTGGAAAAGTTAAATAATAAAGAACAAACAAAAATCCCCAATTTGAACCACATGACTATAAGAAAGAGAGAGACAGATTTTAGGTCCCACCCTGGACGTCTTAAATCCCCCTGAATCTACAGTGGGGTCCATAATCTGGGTTTTTAACAAGCCCATCAGATGATTCTATTTCCTACTAAAGTTTGAGAACCATTGCTCTGTATTATACTAAGGATAACTAACATTCTAATGAAAACGATTTTATATTAAACAACATGCAGATGCATTTCACAATAAATAGAGTGATCAGGAAAACCTTATGTGTGTTGGAAAAGCAAAAACAGACACTTCGTTCCACTTCCACTATGACTGTACATGTCACATTCCACAGCAAGGAAAAAAATGCACCATGAGACAAATTAAAATGAACAGGATCACCCTGTTAGCATCAGTTCAGGTCCAGGCAGGTCCTCAAAAGAATAAAGACTTTAATATTTCCCATTATCCTGGACTTTCCAAAAAAGAAAGAAAGAAAGGGAGGGAGAGAGGAAGAGAGGGGGGGAAGGAAGGAAGGAAGGAAAGAAAAGGGGAAAAAAGGAAATAATTTGATCCATGCTTTTGGCTATGCTAGTGTCTGAAGATGTGTTACAATCTTCCTGAGTAGATGACTCAGTTAGAGAATCTGAGAAAGTTGCTGTTTCCACCATGGTAAGAATAATACACTTACATTGGTGGGTGTGTATTTTAAAATACTTGTTATGTATTTTATTTGGTGACACAGGCCTTCTGAAGTATAATTCTGCTCCATATATTTATTGCTTCATAATAAACTACACCACAACTAAGCAACTTAAATCATCTATGGTACTGTCCGTTGAGCAGGCTTACCTGGGTGGTTCTTAGTTGAGGCTTCTCATACAGTTGCGTCCAAAAGTGATGGCTGAGACTGATGTCATCCAGGGGCTTTACTGGGCTGAATATTCAAGATGGCTCGCTTACATGTGAGTTAAGCACTCAGTAGGGACTACTGACTAGTGTTCCTTTTACGCGGCCCCTCCATGTGATTTAGATTTTTCCTAGATTATGGTAGATGAGTAACAAAAAGGATTGTCCCAAAAGCAAGTATTCTAAGACCCAAGTAGAAGCTGAAAAGCTTCCAGTAATTTACTTTTTAGAAACCTTAGAATATAATTGCTCACACTTAGGCCAGCCTAGATTCAGGGACATAGGAATTAAACGCAATCTCCTGATGTGAGGAGTATAATGTAAGAAAAGTTAAGGGAAGGACTAGATAGGGGCCATCTTTGGAGACTTAAATAGATTCTTTTGTACTCTTTGAAAGTATTTTCCTTCTTTTTCTAAATGCTTCTTTCTCTCAATTTTTCTTTAAAAATATAGCCCTTCAGCTAAGTCTTAAAGTTAAGCCAGGTTTAGCTATTTTCAAGGACTGCGTAATCAAAGATTTTACCCTTTTGGCAAGTGAATATTATTCTGCCACAGTTGCATGGATGACTGTAGAAAACGTGACACACCTGGATTGGAGACAAATGACAGCTTCTTACTCCCAGCCTAGACGTAGCCAGCACTCTGGTAAACTTCCCTTTTAGTTTCTTGTGCCCCAGTTCCCACAAGGAGACATGAAGAGGACCTGAAGACACCCGCCCACACAGCAGGTTACACTATAGGAGTGATACCCTTAACTTAGGGATCTTGAGTCTTTTATAATGAGCAGCAAAAAAAACTGCCCTTTACTCTGAAAGGAAACACTGTCTCTCTCTTCTAAGGCTGCTCGCTATATAAGTCCTCCAAAGGACATTGCAGAGCAAAGAGGGTCATACCTCACTTGCAAGACCTAAACAAACACAGGAGCATAATAATAGGGGTATTTTTTTTACCCCAGTTGATGGCTGCTCCTAAGAGACTTGATTCTCTTGCTCTTTGGGATCTTACCCAGTGAGGGCAGAGCCAGCAGTGGCACCCAGAGAAAACCTTCAGAAGGTGCCACTGGTAAGACCTGAGGGTTGAGCTGGAGTACTGGAAGGTCTTCTCCCAGGAGATAGAAAAGATCCCGGGTCCTGATAAGGTGAAAGCAAGTGATCTTTAAAAATGACCACCCCTCTGTTTGGGCTAGTGGAATTTTTAAGAGTTTAGGGTTTACCTTCAGGTTAGATCTTGTTCGGTGCTACCTCGTCTTATCTTTGCGGTGAAAGTTCCACACAGTAGTCTCCCCCCCATTATGCGCCATTTTGCTTGCCACAGGTTTTGGTTACCCATGGCCCACTGCATTCTGGAAGTGGATGGTCCTCCTTCTGACATATCATCTGAAGACCAGTAGTAGCCTAAGGCTATGTCAATTCACATCAACTCATCACATAGGCATTTTATCAGCTATATCTTCACAAGAAGCAGAAGGGTGAGTACAGTACAATGAGATATTCTGAGACAGAGACCACATTCACATAACTTCTATTACATTATATTGTTATGATAGTGTTACTTTATTATTAGTTATTGTTGTTCATCTCTTACTGTGCCTTATTTATAAATTAAACTTGATCACAGGTGTGTACGTATAGGAAAAAAATGGCGTATATAGGGTTTGGCACTATCCATGGTTTAAGGTATCCACTGGGGGTCATGCAATGTATCTCCCATAGCTAAGGTGGATGGGGGGACTGCTGTATACACAGCAACTGAGGTGTGTTTGGGGCAAATAAAAGAGAGAGTTGCCATTTCTTGGCAGACAGCAAGAGAATGAAAGTGTAATAACTGTAAGGGTGAGGATCAAGATATTTATTATTACTTGAAATTCAGGAGTAGCAGGAAAGGAGACACGAGGGAATGGGACTCTAAAGCACTCATACCAAAATACTCCTTTTCCACAAACACTCCAGAAGAAGGTGATCCCTGCAAAGGGTGTTAGTGAGATCCTGCTGTCCTGCACGTGCAGCCAAAGTGGCAAAATGCTGGGTAACACTGGCATTGTTAAAAGCTGGAGCATGCATGAGTTATGAGCATACGGAGGAACTCCCCTGGTCAGCTTTTTCATTTTTACATATTTAAACATTCTAATTGTCATTGATTTTTTAAATCTGATATATATTTATATTTATGTATTTATATATTTATTATAATCATATAAGTATATAATATTATATTTATTATAATTATTATATATAAATAAAATTATGATAGTATATATTATCATATATTTATATATTTATAATTATAATATATATTTAAGTAATTCACATATATATATATACATATGTATATATATATTCGACACATGTTTTTTGAGCCTTTCCTTCCAAAATACCAGACTCAAGCCTGGAATGATGGTGACATGAAGGAAATCAGTATGATCACTTTCCCAATTAAGGATATTGCACGTTAGCTGCACTTAAATAACAGAAAAGCCTTCATTGGTTCAAAACACATTTCTATCCCGCTTGCTTGCCTTTCCCAGGAGATGCAGTGTAACTCGCCCTGAAGAACTGATTGCACACCTAAACGTATGGGGGTCAGTACTAAGGCCAATTTCAGCTTTGAAAATACACCCAGCCCTAAGCTGAACCACTGGATAGAAGTCATTGTCCTATTTAATGCAAGGTTCCCGTATCTTCTCAGGAGCAAGCTTCCTCATCACTTCAGAGGAAATTAGGGCCACCCAGAATCTCAGAGCTGGGGAGAACCTCAGAAGCCACTGAATCTCTTACTTGTACTTGGTAAGTGTCAGCCAGGACCAGGTGTCTCTCTCTCTCTGGCTTCTCTTTTTTTTGAAAATCGAGCCACCACCATGGTGGAAAATTGTGAGATTTGACTATGAAGACCAAGGTTAAGTCTAGCTATATTTTTGTTTAAACATATATTTTAAGCAAAAAATGTATTCATCATTTACTCTCCTAGGCCCTATTCTAAGAAATAAAACTATAGTGTTAACCCTAATAGAAAAAGTTTCTGGCATCATGAAGCTCAGCTTAATTTCTGATGGGGGAATAAAATAATAATACTATAGCTAGTAAGTGAATTGATAAATAATCATGATAATTTTAAAAGAGCATTTTTGCTGCTACAGCAGAGATGAATATCCACTAAAACTGCTTTCCCTCTGCACTCATAGCTGAGACGTGGCTGGACAGCCCTTGTAGCTGCTTGTGTAGTCATGGGACTCAGTCTCCCCCCATGGAAGGGAGAGAAAACAAAAACAATGTGTGCCACTTTCAGGCCAAGTCTCTCTTTCCCTGCCATGGAAGTCTTAGAAAAGGGCAGAGCCACCATATGGAAGCATCCTGGGTCTTTGCATTTCTGCATGTAGAAGATTCACCATTCAATTAGGAATACCCACCTCGGACTACTATAGATGAGAAATATATTCCTATTGCCTTTGAGTCATTCTACATTGGGGAGTGTCAGCCAGCCTTCCCTACCTGATACAGCAATACAGCCTTGCAGGAAAAGTAGCAGAATGGTATGTTAGGGCATAAAAGGTGGTTGGACCAAAGGCAACCTGACAGTAGAGTGATAGAAGAAGGTTTCTCTGAAATGATATTTGGCTGATGATGTCTGTGCTAAGTCCAGCCTTGTTAAGAGCTGGGGGAAAATATTTCAGGTAGTAGGAATGGCACGTGCAAAGTCCTTGAGGCACAAAGAGGTTTAATGCTAGTAGAACAAACACAAGGCTCATGTGACTAAGGCAACATGAGCAAGGGGAGACAGTTCTGCAGTGAGGTCAGAGAAGTAAACAGGGGTGAGATCATGTAGAGCCTTCTAGGCCATGGTAAGGAGTTTGGATTTTATCCCAAATGTGATTGGAGTGTTTTGAGATGAATAGGAAATGGGATAGGGATGGTTATTGTAAAAAGAACATCACCAGGTGTAGAATGGATTCTCCTGGGGCAGAACAAAAGTGAGATTTGTTTTCTGTTGTGGTTAATTTTGTGTGTTGACTTGGTTGGGTTGAGGGATGCCTGGATAGCTGGTGAAACATTATTTGGGGGTGTCTGTGAGGGTGCTTCTGGAAGAGATCAGCATTTGAATCAGTCAGTAGACTGAGTAAAGAAGATGCACTCTCACCAATAAGAGTGGGCTTCATCCAGTCTGTTGAGGGTCTGAACAGACAGAAAGTCAGAGGAAAGGCCAACTCTCACCCTGAGCTGTTCACCTTTTCTTGCCCTTGGATATTAGGACTCCTGGCTCTTGAGCCTTTCGACTCCGGGACATACACCAGAACCCAATTGCCCACCCCACCTTAGGCCTTTTAATTCAGGTTGAATGATGTCACTGAATTATGGCCCCAGATTTCCTGGTTCTCAAGCTCGCAGATGTCAGACTGCTTGACCTCCATTACTGTGTTAACTACTTTCTGTATAAGCAGACAAACAAATAAATCCTATTGGATCTGTTTCTCTGGAATATTCTGTCTAAATATACTGTTAGAATAGAGTTCAAATCCTTTAACATATCTTGAAGATTCTCTGGATTCTGGTTCTTGTCCCATCCCCAGTGCTCACCATTAGCCTTCATACTTCACCAGACATAGTCCGTTTTTTTTTTCACTCCCTGCTTCCTTTTTCCTCAGAGACTGCATATGTTGAACTTTTTTCCTGGAACACCTTTCCTCCACAGCTCTCCTCTTTCTAATTCTATGTGGGGCTCTAATTAACTCTCCAGTCCCATTTTGAGCTCCAGTCATTTTGATCTACTTTTAGATCTGAAATTATGCCATAGAGTCTCTTATTCCTGGGCCTTTGAACATGATATTTTACTCCATCTTGTTTGTTAACGTCTATTCATTATTCTAGTCTCAGTTTAGCTGGCACTTCATTTAGAAAGCCTTTCCCTCTCTCCTAAGTATGGGGAAGGCACTCTTCTCAGTGCTCCCAGAAGCCTGTAGAGTTTTGGTGTTCATGCTGCATTATAATCACTTGTCTGTTGCGAGTATCAACTTTGTGAATTAGGAGCCTTTGCTTCCATGAAGTCTATTGCATCTCATACATTCAACAATAGTGGTTCCATGAACAACCAAAACCAATACAACACTAAGTCCAGAGGACTCTCTCAAGGCTACAAATGAGAGATGAAGCCATCTCTCAGAAGCTGGGAAGAAATTCATTTGAAATAGGATAAGGTCAGGGATGAATGGAGAACGGTCATGGAAAATAATCTCATAAGGAGAGGTGCCTCCTTATCAGCTATCAGGGCAAGGGCATACGTGGCATACTTCAAGGTATAGTGTTGAGTTCACCACTGCCTCAAAGAGAGCAAATGAACTGTGACAGCACTTTGTAAATTGGAAAGCATTGCACATATACTAAATATTTTAATAGTCTACAAATATATTAGTATTATTATCAAAGCATTTGTAATGGACTCATTTTTTCCATCCAAAAGAGAAAAACAGCTTGAGAGTCTTCTTGAACATGCAAACGTTCTTGTCTGGAAGACTGTTCGGTGATAAAGGTCACTGTGAACTTATCGAGGAGCTCAGTGGGATGGAAGCGGCATTTATTTATGTGTATTTATGTGCTTATTCACTGATGGCTTTGCTGAGGAAAGCTATATTGTCAAGTGCCCTAATTAAGAAATAATAATGTAATTGATTTTTTATGGATTATCTTCAATTGAGTCCCTTTACAACAGCAAACTCTCATTGACTACTCAGGATAATTGATGGCTTCTCAGCACAATGCCCTTGGCTGATTGCAGAGCCGTTGATGCTGTATCTGACAATGACTGTGAGCGATCCCTGTTCTTGCAACGGCGACCCTTAGAAAGGCAGCAAGCTGACGTTAGGAACACAGGTCAAATCACTTTCGCTTTTGTAAAATGAGGGGGTTGAACTCATCAATGGCTTGAAAAATAAAAATACAAATTTGGCAGAACCCCTTCATCAAACAAATTCTACATAGGGGATGTGTTTGTAAAACAGGTGTTAACTTTGGTGGAGGTGAGATTGGGAAACAGCTTACTCTGGTTCCCATCTTCCACCACCAGAGCAGGCTCTGAAGGACACACAATTTGAGCTGCTGGACCAGATGTTCTCCAAGTCTGATTCCGGTTCTAAAACTCCAGGGTTCTGTGATACGACTTTCAAGGGCTCCAGGACGAACCACAATAGCCATTTTTCTTGCCTTTAGAGTAGATGTGTCTCAAAGCATTTGCTGTCACGCTCCAGTCAGCTATCAACCTTGGCTCAGACCCTCCAGGTGGTAGTTTTGGCAAAGTGAAGCAAACTATGCCTCTGATTTTTGTGATTTCATGTCAGAGTGTGTGTGTGTGCGTGTGTATACATGTGTGTAAAACGGTCCGCAATCTTATAGGAGCTCTGAGTTTTCCTCTTTGAGTGGATTTTGGTGGGATTGTGAGGGCCCTGTAGTTGTCTAGGAGAGAGAAACAACAGCTGTTGTGCTGGATACTTTGTGAAAGGAGATATATTAATTACCCATATCCATTGATGAACAAATTAAAGTTCAGAAATGTCACCCAAGGTCACAATACCCTTTTGTCTCCGTGACTTCAGAGTTCATACTTCTTACTAAATGGTGATTTCTCTTTGTGTCAAAAGAGACCTAGTTATATTGTTTGGGGAGACGGTGATTGAAACATACAGGCATTCTGAAAAACGTTAAGATTGTACTTATAGTCTTTGAGGCCCTGAAGGAATGGGGGCATTGAATCAGATACCATTTCAATTAGAGTGTGGTTATATGGTCTTCATCTAGACTATATGTGTATGTGTGGTACATGTAGTCAGCAGAATAATGCCCACATGCTCCCAAAAATGTCCATGGTCTAATCCTGGGAACCCATGGCAAAGGGGCTTTGCTGATGTGATAAAGTTAAAGACCTTGAGTCAGAGAAATTATCCTGGATTGCGTGGGTGAGCCAAGGTAATCATTAGAGCCTGTAAAAACAAAAGAGGCAAAGGGAAAGGTAAAAATGATTCGATGTGAGGACTTGAGCAATTAATGCTGGCTTTGAACATGGAATAAGGGACTCGGAGCCAAGGAATCCAGAGAAATTTGGGAAACTCAGGGAATCTGAAATACTGCCTGAGGACCCCAAAGAAAAAGTGCCACGAGCAGGGTAGAGAGCACCTCTGCCCGTATTTGGGGGATCGGCAGCAAATCTGGTTTTTGCAGAAGAATCCGGAGGGGACGGTAGAAAGGAGGATGGTTCTGTGAAGTTCGCACCAACAACCACACGATTGAAAGACCTCCCTCAGATGAACCAAGACAGTATACTTCACTGGGGGACTCGGAAAGGGGGTTACTCAGAGCAGAGGAACTGTTTCCAGAGCTTTGTTTATATCCATCCATATCTTATCTTCTGTTTTAGCTAAGTTTTAATTAGAGAAAATCTCTGAATGTACTTCCAGAACATTTTTCTCATGGTAGGTGATCTTGAAATGAATTAATCATCAAGCAAATGGATTTGATTTATTTAAGTGGACTAGGAAGATTTAATTATTCTCTTACCATAAAAACTAACAAATAGCCAGTCAAAGGAATATTTTTGGAATCTTGTTTTATTTAATCTTGTATCATAATTCCTGGCACATAGTAGGTGACATTTGTTTTTAGAATAAAATACTTGGCTTTTATTCAGAGAACAACCTAGGGCTAAAACTGGCTTAGCAACTTACTGTATGTTTGGCTAATGGAATGTCAGCCTAGAATATTTTTTTTCGAATGGGAAAGGTAACGGTTCTATTACCTCCATGGAAAAATACACCAAAACAACAAAAAAAATCTAATACAATATAACTTTGTACATTTTTCTATAAATAGCCCAGTGAGTGCTGACAAATGTTTGGAGTTTACCACAATGCCCAAATCAAAACCCTCAAATGGTATGCCCACAAAGGCTGTGAACTCTCAAGCCAGTAAGCTAATGGACAAGATGCTAAATATCAACCCAGGACCAAGATATATTTTTAATTACTGTTGGCATTTTGCTTCTGCTTAATCCATTACATAGGAGCCAACACCATGCCTTTTTCTCCAATATCTGACTTCATCTATTGCTAGGACTCAGCTTTAGTCAGTAACATTAGGTAGGAGGCCAACCACTAAGGAGGGTGAGTGATTGACCCGGATGACACAGCTGTACCACAGACGAAACCAAATGAACCTACAGCAGCTTACAGATAAGGTCCTTCTGTAAGCACTGCTAATGTTTTACTGCATTTTACAGTTCTCAGGCAAGATGCTGTATTGAATTCTATGTTGGGGTAAGGTCTTCATTTTCACTTTTCCTGACAAAAGTGAGATGAAAAGCATTGTTGTGGAAAGGGCCAGGCCTAGAGGACAAAAGACTGAGGGTCAGATGTTTGCACTGGGTGATAACAGATGAGCCATTTAACCTTTCTGAGCTTTGTCTGTCTAATTTAGGAAATGGAGATTAAAAAAGAAATGTCTTCCCTGTTTTCTTCATTTGCATGTTGTGGGGGTCACATGACAAGAATTAATATATATGATATGAGAAAGGTTTTTTTGGTAAAGTATAATATAAATATAAGTGACTATACTTTTATTTTTTTTAATTTTTTTTTTAAAGAATTTATTTATTTGACAGAGAGAAATCAGAGCTAGGCAGACAGAGAGAAGGGGAAGCAGGCTCCTGCTGAGCAGAGAGCCCGATGCGGGGCTCGATGCGGGGCTCGATCCCAGGACCCTGAGATCATGACCCGAGCTGAAGGCAGAGGCTTAAACCCCTGAGCCACCCAGGCACCCCAGTGACTATACTTTTATAATTGACATTGTAATCCTAGCTATCGATGAGGTATAATGGGACTAGGTCTATTTGTCCGTTTATTTTGCTTGTTTTTCTGAGTTCATTTGTCCCTTTTCTGACACTGATACTGGTCATTTTTTTTTTTTTTTTGTCGGATACTTATACCAATTTCCCTTTATGCTTTCTCTCTGTCTAGTGTTTGCTTAAGTAGAGCCGGAAATCAAAAGCATAAATACAGAGTATTTAGCAAATGCTCTTCAAAAATCCACTTATCCCATGTCCCCCAAATCTTCTAAAAAATTTCATCAGTCAGATGTTGCCATGTAATAGATACTGACAAAATTATAGCAGAATACACCAGAACCATTTGTTTCTCACCTGTCTCTGGGTCAGGTGGGCTTGGGACATGGAGGCTGGATCCTGGATTGGGTCAAGCTATAGGTCCAGCTGGGTTTGGTGTCTTGCTCTGAGCTGGTCTTAGATCTGTACCACATGTGTTCAGCTTGGGGCCCAGGCTTAAAGGGGTAGCACCTGTGCTGGTAACTTTCTTCCCACGAAGACAGAAGAGGTGTAAGACTGCGAGAACAATCAAAAAGATAGCAGGGTACATTTGGTCTCAGAGGAAGTTGGGCAAAATACTGTGAGACTAAATCTACTGGTAATTCTTTCCTCAAATAAAATGTTCATTTCATCAAATCGTATGTTTTCAGGCGCAAGCTCTTATGCTTTCAACTTTGTAGTGAACCCTAGGACAACTTTTTTTGTTTTGTGTTTTAAAGATTCTATTTATTTATTTGACAGGCAGAGATCACAAGTAGGCAGAGAGGCAGGCAGAGAGAGACGGGGAAGCAGGCTCCCTGCTGAGCAGAGAGCCTCGATTCGGTCTTGATCCCAGGACCCCCAGATCATGACCTGAGCCGAAGGCAGAGGCTTTAATCCACTGAGCCACCCAGGTGCCCCTAGGACAACTTTTTCACATGGTTGAAGACCACGTTGTTGAAACTTTGGTATGTTTGTGTGTGTGTGTGCCTTCTCTCTTTTGACTGTTTATTTTGGAAGGTGCATTTTCTTCTTAATTTTCAAGACTATTGAAACAATAGTTAAATAATTACGAAGACAAAATATGGGTGCAGGAATAGCTGGGTAGGAATAGAGGCACCATTATTCCCTGGGAGTGAATCAGTGAGTCCATGCTGAGAATGAAGTTTTATGCGGGAAGACAGATGCCCTCCTCAGTCAGTCACATCCCCCCTTGCGCAGTTCTCGTGGAATATTCTGGCCAGGTTGTTTGTTTGCTTCAACTCTTAGCATAGTAATCATTAAAACAAACTGGGCTTTATTTTACTGAGGTGCTATTTGCCTATTTCATTCAAAAATGCTTATGAGTTGAATTCCATGCCTGATGGTTTTGATACTGTGTTTTATGCGAGGCATAGGGAAGGTCCAAGATAGAAGTTCAAGATGATTTCTGACAAAATCCAGTGAAAAGCCATCTTTTTTTTTTTTTTTGAGGAGATGCTCAAGTCAACATTTCAAATATTTACAAAAAAAAATCACACTCAATGAAGATAACTGTAATCATCTACACGATACACACACACCCCTTAATAAAGTATGCTTTGTAGAAAACCTTCTTATTTGGGTCATTACAATATTAAATGAACAGTTTATAGATTTTAGATGAGTTCTATGAATCTTTACTAAAACTTTACTGAAAAGTAGAGTTTATGTACAAAGTGAAATTGAGGCTTCTTTTTCAAAATTTTTTTAAATTTTTTATTAACCTATAATGTATTATTTGCCCCAGGGGTACAGGTCTGCGAATCATCAGTCTTATACAATTTACAGCACTCACTGTAGCACATGCCCTCCCCAGTGTCCATCCCCCAGCCACCCTATCCCTCCCATCCTCTCCCCTCCAGCAACCCTCAGTTTGTTTCCTGAGATAAAGAGTCTCTTATGGTTTGTCTCTCTCTCTGGTTTCGTCTTGTTTCATTTTTTCCTCTCTTCCCCTATGACCCTCTGTGTTGTTTCTCAAATTGAGGCTTCTTTTGAGCAAAGATGTTCAGTTCAAACATTATATCTAAATGAACACGTTTACCTTTCCTGGCTGTAGAGGACTAAATTCTTATGTCACAATAACCAACGGGGACAATCAATGGGGTCACATTTGAGATTTAATACTCTTTCATGGTAGCATTTTCAGTGATAAGCCTGTGTGAAGATTACCTTAGGGCTAGCATCTGGGCTGCTCAAAACATCCCTGGAAGAAGTGTTTCCAAAGCACTTCCATTCCTGGTAGAACCCTGCTTGGCAAGTCAATTTATTAAAAATAAATAGCATTCAAATCATAGCCCTCTTCCTCTCCACCGCATTCTCCTTCTCTGTCTCTTTGTCTGTGCCTAACTGTCTCTCTCTGCCTGAATATTTTTTTAAGATTTTATTTGAAAGAGAAAGCAGAGAGAGAGAGAGAGAAAGCACAGGAGCGGGCAAGGGAGCGGCAGAGACAGAGGGAGAAGCAGTTTCCCCGCTGAGCAGGAAGCCGGATACAGGGCTCTTAACCAATGGAGCCACCCAGGTGCCCCTAAGTGTTTTTAAATGTGAGTTATAAAATTTTAAATAATTAAAATATGGTAACATTGTTTAAAAATATTTTTAAAAGGTACATGGTGACAAGTGTCTCATTTGTGTTTCTTGTCTACCTTATGCCCATCTCCTAGTGTATCCATGTTTATTCGTTTGGTTATGAATATACAAAAGTACTCTCTTATTACAGGTTTTATTTTGCATCATGTCTCTTTAAATGGCAAATATGCATGTGCCTGTATTATATAGACTTAACACACACACACATACCATACACATAGTCTTTGTAGCTTATCTATTGCCATACTACAAACCACCTCAAGACACAGTAGCTTAAAACAAAAGCAATGTATTATTTCTCAGCATCCTGTGGGTTGGGAATTTGGACAGAGCTCTTCCTAGCAGTACTTCTGCTATAGGATGTCAACTAGAGTCATTCATTTAGCTATATTCAGCTCCTGGTGGGGCTGAGATGGAAGGTCTAAGAAGTTTCATTTATGTATCTGGCACTGCAGCACTCCTCCTTGTCACTTCTCCTTCCAAGTGACGTGGGCTTCCTTGCAACATGGTGGTCTAAGAGAAGTTGGACTTCTTACATGGCAACTGGCTTCCTAGCATGAATGTGCTAAGAGGTAAAGGCAAAAGCACTAGGGTCCTAAATTCTTATGTGGTAGAATCAAAGAGTCTAGCAACCACCAGTAGGTCATATTGGAGATTAATATTTTTTCATGATTCAGTTTCCATTGATGAGACTAGTTTAAGATTAATCTTAGGGCTCGTATCTTAAGACTTAGTCATGCAATTCAGAGTCACTCCTACCACCTTCCATTAGACAAAACAAATCCCCAGATCACCCCAGATTCAAGGGGGAGGGAAATAGATTCTATCTTTCAGTGGAATGAGTGGCAAAGAATTTGCAGCCATCTTTAACTGACCGTAGTATCTGTTTCATTTTATACACGCTTTAAAGTCCACGGATACCAGCCAATGGGTGATTGAAAGATGCCTACTAATATACCACGAAAAATCTGATTTCAGTTTTCAAACAAATTATCAAGTTACTGAGAAATATTAATGTAAGTTGCAGTACGTTTAGAAATAAAAATAGTTTTCTTTTTAAAAAAAAATAAACCTTTCATCACAACCTCATTGGTTTGCTGAAAGTCTACATTTTTGTAACACAATGTGTTGTTAATTAAAAAAAAAAAAACTCACCAAAGTATTTTTAATCACTTGGACATATCTTGACTGTCAATTTGAGAAGAGGTTAGTCTCTCCATGCATGTTTTGACATATACATTAAACCTTCTCTTACTATTCTCTTGAGAATCTAATTCCCATCAAACTTGTGACATAACCTATAACTATCACCAGCTTCTTTGTGGGAGTTTACGATCTTTGTGATATATGCCTTCTGAAATATACGTCTGTAGGCTTATGGTAAAATTAATAAAACCGAAATTAAAACTGACAGCTCTGAAATGATATGCTACCCTTAGCATATGGAATAACTACCGTGAACACTTATGGGGTTTGTTGCAAGATTATAGACAGTTACCCAATAGGGGATAACTTCTGAACTGTGTTGCTAAATCTCATTTGACAGGTTTTGGATTTGGTATAATTTTTCTATAGCATCTTAGTGTTGGGTTAGCAATATGTTAGCTATGATTCAGATGACATTTTATGCCTAAGCTCCTCAGTCTTTCTCCTCCACGTCTTCCCTCTCTTCCCCGTCACACCCTCCTCTTTCTTCCCCTCCTTTATACACTCAATCTTATCTAAATATTTTAGCAGTTAGTTCATGGCTAGGGGATTCTTTATGAAATATGATAATAAAAAACCCTTTTGTCTGACTGCAGGTCTGAGTGTGCACATCTGCAAATCTGAGAATACCTATCAGAGTCTTATCTACCTATCTACCTGTCTATCTGCCTATTGATTTACTATGTTTATACTCATTTTTTCTGTTATGGTAAGAATGCCAGTTGCAAGGATTTAGTCCTATACACTGTGTTCAGTGATCCAATCTTTTATAAAATCTATCTTGGCCCCCTTCATGTGTGTACATGTGTATACACACATACACACTTTTTTTTCTTTAATGGGCATATTTATTTCTTTTTCTGGTGAATGAAGGGCTGTTGCACAGATTTTGAGTTTTCCAAAAAATAGCATTATTCCTATAAAAAAATCTTATGCAGTTTGGGGAAAAATAATTAAGAATTGGTTGCTATAATAGCAAAGAGATACTCATGTATTGTAATTCTGCTAACACTTCAGGATTCTGTATACTGGAAGCTATGTGGGATTATTAAAAGATGAAACTAGGAAATGGGGCCAGATGGAATTTGAGGTACTTTCGAATGTATTCCTTCTCTTTTATCCTCATTTTACCTTGAAAATGCAGAAATTACATAAACATGCTTCAAACAAAGTAAATAAAAAAATAAACACATATTAACACATTTACTGTGGTTTTGAGTATAGCTATGACTCCCCATTTAAACTTATGGGCCTTTCTAAAGTTTGTCAGAAATTACACAGGCTCTTGCTTCTGACATAGTCTAGACTGGGTTACCTTTAACAACATTTTAGTAACTCTTCCTGAACGATTTCTATCGCTGCGGTCAGGATCATCCTTTGATGTAACATGGTTTTATAAATAATAAAATGCAATGCCCATGCTGTAGGCACTCTTGGTGATCTACTCAACATCCAATTCACTCTTTTTTTGTGGCAACAGAGATTCCTTGAGCCTTGTTAGATATTTTTCTCTTTTCTTACCCCCCATCCAAATAGGTCCCAGGTTCTGTGGTTTGATGCTTGGAGATGTTTGCAGTATACTTCCTGGGTATTTTCTGCAAAAGCTTATATCCACTGAAGAGTTTTGAGTTGGAGACAGAGGTACCTTTCAGTCTTAAAAAAAAAAAAAAAAAAAAAAAAAGTCCCTGGCTTAGGGAATTCTAGAGGGGTCTGTAGTCTAATGAACCCTAGGGACAAGGGTTGTGTAGATGGTTTGGTGCCCACCCCCTATGACCAGAGGTGGCCCAAGAGGTCTCTGTAGGGCTTCTCAGACCAGTCCATGCAGGCAAACAGTGCACATACACCTTCTTTGTGCCCTTGATCTTTGGTGACAAGAAGGTGTTCTGATGAGACTTGATATCATTCTGACAACTAGAGTAGTAGCAGGACCTAAGGCTCCTCTACTCTTAGGAGCCACAAAATTTTGTGGGAGTTCTGTTGTCCCTCCTACTCTTTGGAGATAACTCTGAATTGGGGGAGGGATCAGGGCCAAGACGCCACTTTAGGAATATCGGGTTATTTTATATTGTGAATCATAATTCCCACATGAGAAATACATAGAACATAAATATACAGCTCAGCAAATTCTCACAAAGTGAATAACCATGTCACTCCTTCTAGCTCAAGACATAAAACACAGCCGGTCCCCAAAATCCTCTTCATGGACCCTCTCAGTAACTGTTTTATCATTCTTCCCTAAAGAGAATCCTGATTTTTCAGTAAAATATTTCTTGCTTTTATTTATAACTTTATATAGCTTTTTTTTCTTACTACTTAATATCAATTACTAAGCACTAGCTTTGTCTATTTTTTAAATTTTACATAAAAGGAATCATAGTCTTTTTTTGGTTTGTGGGGTTTTTTTCACTCAAAATTATTTTGTTTGTGAAATGTATACGTTATTGTGTGTAGCTGCATTTTGTCACCTTTCTATTGCTATATAGTATTTTATTATAAAAAGCAGCACAATTTATTCAGTTTTTTATTGTTGAAGGGAATTTGGATTATTTTCAGTTTTGAGAATAAGAATTCAGATGATTTAACAAAAGCATCCAGGCTCAAAATTAATAGTGCCCCCCACCCCCACCCCACTGTAATTCCATTCCCTTCTAGCTCCCATATTAGTTACTTGATCTATAGTTGAACCTCTGTCATAGAAAGAATTAATTGCAGTGTCCTCAAGAGATCTTTCCTATTTGGCCATCATGGACTGATTCAGGAAGATACTTGGTCTCAAGCTTCTCCAATGAGTGCCATTCTGAGAATTTTGGATTGGAACAGAAGGAGAGTATATGTTTCTAAGTTGCTAGAATCTTGTAAATCTAGGTGTTATTGACACCCATGTTTTCCAAGTGGACAGGAGAAAAAATTAGAAATATCTGCAGATGAAGAAAAGAATGAAGCAGATGTCCAGAGGGGCACAACTATAAGACTGTAAGGAATCCTGATGATCAGATTCCTGGTTTTGGTTTGTTCTGAAGCTTTTACTTCCTTACAAAAAATGTCCTGTTGGCCTAGGAGAGTTTGAGTGAGCTTCTGTTACATGGAAATACAGTAATCCTAATATTATAGATATTTTTACCTAATCTGGACACTGTTCATAACTATTTCTTAAACAATGACATTTTTCAATAATTTTATATTTGAGAATTCAAGTATCTGCTACTTGGTACTAACGTGTTGAATTAATCTGAAGTAAAAGAACCTCTCTGTGACTTAGTTTATCATCAGTAACATATGGAGGTTTGGACAATAAAATCTCTAAGATTTACTTTGTACCTAACACAAAATTATTCTATCAGAGTGCCAGTAGGCAAACTTATTATTTGCACTTGACTTTTCAAAGGAAGCAGTGGGGAGTCTGGTGATAATTTATTCTAAAAAATTTTGAAACCAGAGTATTTCAGAACTCTTCTACTTCCTAGTAAATGGTGCATTCTCCATTAGAATATTTTCTGATGCATAGCAAGCACTCAGAAAATATTTGTCAAATGAAAGAATGAATGAATGACTATCCACTTGAGATATTTTATATCCCGAGATCTAGAACATTAAGCACATGTTTTAATGATGTCAGTTCTCATTCGACCCTTCCCATAAATCCCTAGTCTTTACAAAGACCAAATGCAACCTTTCAAGTATGTGGGTTTCTGTATCTGGGTGATTCAGAACTGAAGGGGTTAATGAAGAGTCGGATGCCTCCATAGGATATCTGTGAAGCACAAAAAGTACAGTGCCAACAAAATCCCCTGAAGAGTAAACAAAACTTGGAACTGTTGCAAACAATAAATTGTCAATACCTTATAGAAGCAATGGATAATGAAAACTTATCATGCCTATAGTTAGTATCCTCTTTAAAAGAATTTACAGAGTCTATGAAATTAAATTCTGTGCACAGTTCTCTTAATTTGTCCTTAATTAAACAATACTCCATAAATGGTGCATTCAGTGACCAAATGTTCAGAGACAGCAAAATGGTGGGTCCCAAGCCATTAGGAATGAAATAAAGGCAGTCCCTGGAGAGTCTGCAAGAATCTGGTCTCTCTAAGTGACAACTGATGGTTTAGGAAAGATAATTAACTTTGCAATTACAAACTGCAGCTTTCACCAATGCTGTTTTTTCCCCAGTATAATCTTCTAAATGTTGGATTATTTCCTATAATCGTGAAATAGTTTGCTTGGAAAAGAGAAAAGCAAACAAATACCCCCACTTTAGGCTGCTGAGTTCATCAGGAATTAAATCCTTATTGATTAATTTAATGGGTATTGTTTTTTATTTCTAATGTTAGATCAATATCCATTTAATGTGTGATGCTATGCTGATTCACAACACTAAAATTTCAGCTGTAGATTTGTACAAATAGCAAAACAATATTTAGATTTCTCACAAAACCAGAAAAGATAGATCGTTTCTTTTTTATCAGAAGGGAAACATGAAATTACTGTTTAAAACATTAAGAGCTAAAACTTTTAAAGAACCCTTATTCTGCTTTAGATTTAATAACTTTATGACATTTTTTTCTGCTTAAGTGATTCTCTAAAAATCTCATTACTTTATTTATTATGGATATTTAAATGACTTTCATACCAGGATAATCCAGTTTTTCTCCTCCTCCCCCAAAGAATTCAGTCTACCCTAATTGTACCTGGCCAACTTTTCTTCACGTCAGCTGACACTATCCATTAGGCAAATGTTAATGGCAAATAGGAATTGCTTTTCTTTTTCCTTTTAAAATCTGATTGCTGAAAGGACACCTTTACGGTGTCTATGTAGACAAAATTTTGAACTGTAAAAATATCATGGACTAATTATAGATCCCAAATACCCATCTTTTTCTCAACACTCTTCAACTCATCAGATGAAAACACCCCCTCTACTTTGCTCCATTTTCTGATTATTTGTGTTTCTAAATAGATGTGCCTTACTGTGTGTGCTCAAAGGGCTCCTACCATTCACAGCAAATACACAGGACAGTAATCTTTGAAAACTGACTCACTCAGGCAAATACCAAACTGCATTTTGTTAACACTATATTGATAAAGGTGAAGAATCAGAAGGCATCGGAGAGATACATTGGTTTTAATTTGATGCCTCAAAAAGTCAGGGAAAATTTGTAGGACCATGTCCGTGTCATTAGGCTTTTCCATAATGTACTTAGGTTTCATCAGAGACTCTGGTGTTGTTAAATAATCTTTTTATGTTTTGTGAACTTAGGTGGGCTCACCCTTCCTTTTTCCCTCCCTTCTTTTCTTCCTTTCCTCTTTTATTTACTCATCGGATATTTATTGAATTCATACTCCATACTAGTACTGAACCAGAATCTGTGGGTTCAGAGAAATACACAACACCTCCAGGGAAGTCACCTTTAATGAAAACTGAAGTTCTTTGCTTGTGGATAACATGTATGTATAGCCACTGGGACCTTAACTAAATATAGAGAAATGGGGTGCTTTTCTTCTCAAAGGCCTAGTTTCTACACTGCCAGAAAGCCCAGACAACTTTCCATATTCAGCTCCATTTCCATATCCATTTAGCAAAATTTCTATCTTTCCCTAAAGAAAAGAGCAATGAATACAAATTATCCATCAGTCCACCTGCCAAGGGTCTATATTCTTCATAAGATTGTGCCTGTGTCCATCCTAATCTGCCTCCATATTACGAGGATGCTCCCTCTCCAATGCCTTTAACCTCTGTTTCCTACCATTTGTACCTTTAAATTTACCTGGCTTTGGCCAAAAAGCTGAACTGCAGTCCTCATGACATCTGTGCATCTCTTGGGCTCCCTGAGACTATCTCCCACTTGCCCTTTTAGTGACTTCTCCTTCCTCCTGGTCCTATTTCCTCGACCCACTTTTTATTTTGCATCATCTCATCTTCCACTGAGGCCTTCTCTTATTTGATTGTACAGTTTGCATTCACTCTCCCAGCTCTGACCTTCTGACAAAAGCCCTCAACGCTGGAGAATTTCCCACAATGTAGCTCCACCTGGCCTCTGGGTCTGATGGGATTTCTAGCCGAGCCTGGCCCACATCTCAATGAGTGAGGGAAAGAGAAGAAGGAGCACATTCAACTGTTAACCCCTAGTCCAAAGTTCTATTGCCTCCTTTTTGGACAATTACTGAAGTTTCATAATTGGTTTCTCTGTATTTACTCCCCTAACATTCAGGTTTATTATCTACCATCTCAAGACGAGTAGATCTATGGTCTTATTCTGATTATATTGTTCTCCAACTCTAAATCATGCCATAAACCATTTGCTTTATTCATTGCACAGCACCATGTTCCTTGTGGTAGGCAATATATGATATTCATTCTTGTATTTCCCTGACAACTACCATGGGAACTTGGTAGAGAATTTAACATTTATCCACTGGAAGCTAATTCCACTAAAATATCAATGTGCATTTTGCATGGACAATTTTCTACCAATAAATATGGGAACCACCATTTTAACAAAACTTAAGTAGGTTTCTTTACTGCAGGACTTCCTTGAGCCTTAAACATGTTAATATACTGGTAGTACTCCAACAGGAAGTTGAAGGACATGGTACTGACCAGGAAAACTTTTTTTTTTTTTTCCTAGAGCATCTTGAATAGCTAGTGCTAGTGCTCTGTGGGCACATTCAGTAAAATATTGTTTCACAAAATAAAGTTTAAATAATTAGAGAGCAATTAAAAGACTTCCATGATTTAGTCCTCATTTCCCTTCCTATTTGTCCTATTTACCTACTATAAATTTCTTGTCACTAACTTTATATTCTAGGCAAAAAGGCCATTTACTATTCCAACATATCTTATGCTTTGCTAAACACCTGGGTTTTTTCCTTTTTTCCCCCTACTCTCTCATCTAACCTTCTCCAGTTAAAATTTTATCCATAATTTAAGGTCCCCCCTATGAAATGTCTTTTTATGCATTAATTTTTGGTTTATTATTTAACTAAATTTGACTTCCTATGTTCTCAAATTATATGCTGCCATTTTTATGGCGTATATCTCAATGTGTTGGATATTGTGGCTAATGGTGGACACATTTCCATTATTAGTTTACAAATACTTAAAACTCTTCCACAATGAATTTTCACCATGAAATAACCACTCTTCTAGGCATTTTATTCATTAATTAATTCAGTCATCCATCCATGTATATCCCCCCACTTTCTCTGCTCTGGCCATCCATCATAATAGTGAGTATCAAAGCATGTTCTGGAACCAAGCATTGGGACTACAACAGTAAACAAGGTAGAAAAAGCACATTCCCTTACACAGTGTATATCCTAGTGGAGGAACATAGGTCATAAACATGGGAAAAATAAATAAGTAAGACTATTTGGAGAGAGGTAAGTGATATGTAGAAATTGAAACACAATAATGATGTAGAGAATAACTGTGAGGAGTGGGATTATTATATTGAGTTAGCATGGTCAGGACATTTTGCATATGCTAGCTCACTTAATCTTCAGAATAATACTTTGAATTACTTATTGCTATTTCCAGTTTACATATGAGCAAACTGAAATTAAGTAAAGTTCCATAGGTTCACCAAGATCATTTAGATCATAAGTATTAAAACGGGGCTAACAAATATAATTGTTCATGTTGTACATAGCAAAACCCCGAAGAGTACCATGTAAATGGTGCCTTTACCAGTCAAGATTTGATAGAGAAGCAGAACCACTAACAGTGATGTAGAATAAGGGATTTATGGTAGAGATTAGGTCTTATGTAACTATGAGAGCTGATCAAGAGTCTATGGGAAGTAGCTCTTTGCCTAGGGTGGGATGAACATAATTGTAGGTGGCCAGGGCTACAAGTGCTAAGACAATATTATATAAAGTGGGGGAAAGCAAGAACAAACTGAAAGGCCAAGTAAAAAATGGATGCCACAGGGACAAATTGGAATGCATATCTGTGTCTTGCTGCCCCCAACCCCAGTAAATTGGGCAATATGCAGGGGAAACCAGTGCCATTCACCTTAGGATATACTTACACCTGGCCTAGGTCTCAGAGAAGCTGAACTGGAGGAGCTATGGCCTGGCTGCTGCCCATGCCTAAGAAATGAGCCATGAGATCAGTGATAATATGCACAGGCTACTACAGTGCATGTTGCCCTACGAGGGGCTGGGCAACAAGTCCAATGGCTGCTGCTTCTATCTTGCACAAATTTCTCTTGTGAACAACTCTGACCAGAATCATACAAGGAACAGAATTCTTGGAAATGTAGCTCTAGCTGAGTGAAGATGACACAGTGGCCCTGAGTTTTACAATGCAAAGCCTGGGAAGCCATATATAGCATCCTTTGTAGCAGAGACAGGCTTCGCCTAGACTTTGGGACTCCAAAAGTTGCATGCTTTTGATCACACAGTATTATCTCCTTC
Source organism: Martes martes (assembly GCF_963455335.1). Classification (NCBI taxonomy): domain Eukaryota; kingdom Metazoa; phylum Chordata; class Mammalia; order Carnivora; family Mustelidae; genus Martes; species Martes martes. The sequence goes on from NC_137888.1 coordinate 133,747,560, forward strand.
ATATAAGATACAGTATGTCTCATACTCATATACTCACAATACCTACCACGGAGTGTAGGCATTTACTAAATATTTAGTAAATAAATAATTCACATGGTCCTGTATAGACCTCACCTGAAAGTGAGTCTAGAGAATAAAATTCTTACATTCTTCCTACTGACTTTGTATCAGAGCACACAGGTTGGAAAAAAAAATAATCACTTTGGACAGAAAAAAATGGAATGATCCCTTTGTCATTGAAACACTTTTCTCTTAGGAGAGCAAGTTTAAGGGTTCAATTTCAAAATGTAAGCATTTGTACTCTGGCATTACTAGAACAGCATCACCTGGGAATGCTTTAGAAATGAACATTCTCAAGTTTCTCCCCAGACCCCCTGAATCAGAAATTCTAGGGATGGGGTCTACCAATCTGTGTGAATAAGCCCTCCAGGCAATTCTAATGCACACTCAGGTCTGAGAATCACTGATCTAGAAATGCTGAATTCTTGGGCTACTGAATAAAAGGAGAAGCTGAGGTAGGTCCCATTGGGTGAATCTGCACTTTTGGTAAGTAAAAGAAGTGATACAGGAACCATCGAGCTGCAAACTTTAGATAATTCGGGAGAACTAGGCAGAAGCAGAAAGAGTAGAAAGCAATATGAAGGGCAAATGTGTCATACAGATGGGGATAAGGAAAACCCAGATGCAACGTAGGGGATTTCTCCAGTAGCATCTAGCCATACATTTTCCACACATGCTTTTGGCAGGTGGGTAGCTGACTCCCTGATGGGGCAGCTCTGGGTAAACTGATGAGTTATATCATGGGTTCCCATCCTGTTAATCAGGCAGTTTGATATAAATGAGCATGAAAAGGTGACACAACCACATTGGGTTCTCCAGCTTGTGTGTGGTCATGCCTCTCCTTAGGAAAGTCCTTGTTTATCTAAAGTCAGTCCCTATAGAAACAACTACTTAAAAAGCCTAGAGATAACATGAGTCTCATTAGGCCTAGGATTTTCAACTACCCCAGCTTCTCTGCCTACAGCTACTTCTTAACCCAGTCCTAATCTCACTTGCTCCAGATTCCTGCTTCATCCTCATCACTGCCACACGCTTATCTCCCCAACTCAAATATGATATTATGGTAGGATAATATTTTGAAATGCTACTCGCTGTGGGGGGCTTTTTCACCCTTTATTTCCTCCTTGTTCCTTTGCTCACTGTGATCAAAGCTGAAGACCTAATTCTCTGTGGCTTTTCTGTTCCACTCTGCTAAGACTTTAGGGGACTTGAGCAGATTTGTCAACAGCTGAAGAAAGAGGTCTCCACTACAGACAAGATGTCTTAGTCAAAAACACAGAGAGGAAAGAGATTTCCCCTTGGCTTAAGGTTAGAAATTCAAATGGGGAGAGAGGAAAAAGATGGAATAGAGCTTCCACATGGCTTGATAATAAGAAGGATTTCAGAAAGAAAATGATTTATCATTTCTATCATATGTCTAGGCGTGTGGGAGCAGAGGACGCTTCACAGAAGGATTTCAGGGTTTCCAACCTAACGTAGGTAAAACAGAGCTTCCAGGACTGGGAGCCATGGCAGTCTCTCTGTGGACAAATGTCTCATGACTTGTAAAGAGAGGAGTATTTTTTGCACAACTAAGCATACAGAATAAAATTAATGCCTCCTAAGGTTGCACCTCTTTCTCTCTAGAATTATGTTTTTTTCATTTACTGTTTTTGGACAAACAATGTATTATATAGGGAAGACCTATTGTCCTGAAATGAACTTAAACACCACTGGCTTTTAGAGGTTAATTGTCAGGGCAGGGGAGAGGGCAGATTTAAACAAATTCAGGTGTAGTCATTAAAATTGTGTATATGAATTCTACTTGAAGGGTTGGATACCACTGTTACTAATAATGCCCCTATAGTATCTAACTTGATAGTTGGTTCCTCTTAGCCTAGTAGGAGAGTCAGGCTGGTATATATCATTGTTTACATAAAATACAATAAAATAGGATTTCCTAGATAAATAGAACTAAGTCCAACACACTTGAAAGATAGAGGAGGGTGGGGATTGGGGAGGTATCAGTCAGGGTCCTAATACAAATCAGATATATTCTATTAGAAGATAATAATTCTATAAGGATTTTTTTTTTAAGACAAACATGTGGATGTAAGGGAACACAGGGCAAAGAGCCCTCATCCAGGATTTAGTACAAGCTGAGCTATTATCATCCATGGTCCAAAGGGGAAGAAAAGTCCCAGTCTCTGAAGGAAAGCTATGCAGTCAGAGGCCTTGAAAAAAACAGTGGACTTCATTTGAGAGATAAAGCCAGAAGTGAGTTCACAGCAAGGATCTGGGGAGATACATCCCCAGATCTCACCCTCTTGCTTCTTTCTTATCTCCACCTGGAGGGCCCCACAAGCTGACCTCAGTTTGAAGTCGTAGGACTTGAGCCTAGTTAATGTAGTCTATGAACTCAGCCTTTCCAGGCAAAAGACAGAAGGGACAGGTGAGTCTGGATCTGGAGGGCAAACAGACAAAAAGATGGGCTATAAACAGTGTCTCTAAGATCAGGTCTCCATAGCATTTTGAAGTATCCTTAGTTCTCTAGGCAGAATGGAAGGAATTTACTTACATTTCTTTTACGAGTTGGTTTTATGTTGATAAAATGACATATTCTGGAATTTTCTAAGCATATTTCCACCTATTAGAATAGGAAGGCTATAAGGACCATGTCATTGGGTGAAAATGTCAGAGCATTTTCACCCGAGGACACTGAATTTCATATGATAATTCATATACTAATGGCATGTCCCCTGTCACCACAATTTTAAAGTCCTAACTCCCAGTTCTCTATAAATGTGACCTTATTTGGAAATTGAGTCTTTGCAGAGGATCAAGTTAAGATGAGGTTATTAGGGTGGGTCCTAATCCAATATTACTCTGTCCCTAAAGAGTGGGGGAGTTAGAACAGAGACAGACAAGGACACAGGGAAAACATTATGGGAAGGTGAAGGCAGAGATCAGGAGGAGGCATCTATAAGCCAAGGAAGGCTTCCGGAAACCCAGAACTAGTCAAGAAGCAAGGAAGAGATACTCCCTCCCAGCCCTCAAGGAATCAGTTCTGTCAATGCCCTGATCTTGGACTCCTGGCCTCTAGAGCTGTGAGCAATAGACTTCTGTTGTTTAAGCTGCCCAGTTTTAAGTATTCTGTTATGGCAGCCCTTGCAAACTAATATACCGGTAACCCCAGTATAACCTCCATAATCTTTTCATCTGCTATAAAACATGTGTACTAATGACAAGAAATGTCCTGCATCATGTTTACCCAAAACTTAATATAAATAATCAGGGCATCTGAAGTTTTTAACAAGAGGTAAATTAACAGTTTTTAACAAGGTAAATTAATGACACTTGAAATGAAACCAATGACACTTAAGCTTTAAGGTTCCCCAAATTACATGGACCCCTTCTAAGGCCCAGTAACTAAATTTATACTCTAAATTTAATTCTTTCTCTTAAAGAGGGTACCCCAGATTATAAAAATGTTAGACTCCACAAAATCTGAATCCACCCTTTATGTCAACTTCTGTTGTTATAACCTCCAACTTCAGGTAGTTACTCACACAGTCGGATATGTTATCTTTATATCCTAAATCACTGCTAACATTCTTTGTTCTTATAAGCAGCAACCATTAAAAATAAACTCGAAGGAAGAAATAACAAACAAAAAAAGAACAAACAGCTTAGAGAGTCCTTGAGCCTAGAGTGCTCTAGGCCCTGCGGGATTCCAAAATGAGGGCAAGAAGCCTTCTCTATTCTCCACCAAATGGTGATTTTTAGGTATTATTTATTTATTTAGCATGAGGGTTCCCGTTGCAGGTGAATTATTTCAGGGAAAAGGCCTATTTCTAACACTCCTCATCTATCATTATTTTTTCCAGGTTTTGAAACCTCAATTGCTTTGGAGAGAAGATGGAATAAAATTATAATTACATTCATTAGCATATCTAAATGGAAGCATCCTGCCCTACTGTATGTACTCATTAAGAATGATCATCAACAGATTCCAGAATCTGCCTCATTAATTAAGTGGTGGAATCATACAGCATGGTGGGAGGAGCCTAGGCGTTATGACCTGACCTGGTCATGACTCTAGGGCTTTCCGTATCTTTAATTGATATACGCCCTCTACAACAGGGGCCCTATCCCATCTGTCATTCAAATAATCTTCCTCAGGCTCCACAAGCATGTACTCAAACTTAGAAGTACTTAAACATTTTAGAAGAAAAAAAGCAGACATCTCTCAAATATCTCCACCAGGAATTAGGCGAGGTAGCGGAGATGCTGCTGAAATTGTCTCAGGGGGAAAAAAAATTGTTTTTTCTATTGTCTTGGACAGCAACATCCCAGTACTTTTCCAGGCCATGTTGACTAATGGGAAGTTGTAGAGTTCATGTACCACTTACTATTTTGTTTTGCATGACTTTGCCTCGTGTTACAGTGGACCATTTCTTCCTTCATCTTTCATATGGAGGGGGCTCTACCTGAGAAACACTCTCTGCTCCTCTCCACTCTCTTACTCATTTTTACCTCAGGGAAGAAGGACTCATGTGATTGGTGAGTTTGGGAGAAGGAATTGAGAGTTCTTGGAGCAGTGTCTTTTTTCTTTTTTCATCTTCTCTTTTGAATCCACCCGTCGACAGAATCAACTTGTCTGTCTGCTCTCTGCCATGCAATCAGAATCCCTGGACCAGAGAAGCCTGATGTTCTTCAGCTATACCTATGAGTAGGCATATAAGTCTGTTTTGGATCTCCCTTTAAAAAAAAAAAAAGTTACCAATGCTTCTTCCTCTTCCTGTATGTGCTTGCTTTTTCTCTCATCAATGAGTGAAATCTACTTACCCACCTCTGAAATCCAGGCTGGAGTTCTGATTTATTTATTCCAATAGAATGCAGTGAAAGTGATGCTTTATGTATCTTGGGCTTAGTCCTTGAAGGGCCTGGTAACTTTCATTTCCTCTCTCTTGGAATCTGGTTACCATGTTGTAAGGAAGTCCAGCCTGCCTTGCTGGAGAGAGATGGGATGTGGAAAGGAAGCACCACATGAAGTAGGAGCCATGTAGAGGGGGATCAGAGTACCACAACCAACTCCCAGCACTCAAGGGTTCAAACATGTTAGAGAGATCTCTTGAAACATCCAGCCCAACCTCCCTGCCAACTGAATGCACCCATATGAGTTACCCCAAAAAATACCACATGGAAAAAAAAAAAGTTTAGTCAACCCATAGAATCGCCAGAAGTAATCAATCATTGTTTTAACACACTAAGTTTTGGGTTTTGTTATGTACAATACATGATTCAACTTTTTTGGGTAATTTTATGTAGTTTTAGGGTTGGAGACTTAGCAAAACCACATGGACACAGACTTCAATCACATTCTCCAAATGGCTTTGGCAGTAATTACGATATTCTAATTTCCATCTTTCTACTCTCGAGTCTGCTTATCAATTGAGTCCAAACTCTGGAAAGACAGAAAACAGTTCTATGTATTTACTGGCTAAGACTCCACAACTGGAAAGAAAGTACCTTTTTACTCTAGCTAAAAACCTGTACATGCTCCGAGTCAGCCCAAATGTCACTTCCAAAACCTCTTACATGATTCCAACCATGTAAAATCTGATGTATTTTCCCAGAGTATATATTTATCATGGCATATATTTGCATTGTGTCTTCCACATTACTCTACACTCATAGAAATCAGTTTATGTCTTATTTGAATTTACATTACCATACTCAGAAACAGGCCCAACACAAAGTTATGTTTAGTAAATGCCTTTTAAATGTAACATTTGAGAAACTTTATCTGTGTTTGCCTCAATAAATAGTATGAAATTGCTTCAGTCCCCCACTTTTTTTTCTAAATTTTTTTATTTCTATGCTTTTGTCCACAGTCTGGTGATGTGGAAAGAGCAATAACTTTTGACCAAGATGGAGTTAGATTTCTTAATCTCTGCTACTTTTTGCTTATATGGCTTTGAGCAGCCACCTTCTGTTTTTGAGATTAAATCTCCTCGTAAGATTGGATTGACCACTGACAGAATTTTACTAATAAATTTTTTAACAGTTTGATTTGGATATAATTCATATATCATGCAATCATCCAGTCAAAGTACATAGTCACCACAATCTAATTTTTTAAAGATTTATTTATTTGAGAGACAGAGGAAATGGGGAGGGGGAGGGAGAGAGAGAAAGAAACTAAGCAGACTCCACGCAGGGCTCAATTTCATTACCCTGAGACCAGGACATGAGCCAAAACCAAGAGTGGGATGCTTAGCTGACTGCATCACCCAAGCACCCCACCACAATTTAATTTTGAAATTCTCTCATCATCTTTCAAAAGACACCCAATACTTACTAACGGTTACTCCCTGTGTCCATCTTCCCTTAATCCTGACCAAGCACTAAGCTGCTTCCTGTCCCTATAGAATTGTCTACTCTAGATATTTCATACAAATGGAATCATACTATATGTTATCTTTTATGACCATGCTCTTCCACTGCCATGATATTTTCAAGGTTCATCCAATATGTGGATTAGTACTTCATTCAGTCAACAAAATGTAGTAAAGTCATATTTTGTTGTCTGTTTATTATTTGACTGATATTTGTGTTGTTTCTACTTTTTGGCTATAATGCTGCTATGAATAATTGTATACAAGCTTTTGTGTGGACATTGTGTTTTCATTCCTCATAGACCTATAACAAGGAGTGGAACTGCACTGTATGAGTGTTCTAATTTCTCCACATTCTTGCCAACACTTGTAATTGTCTACCTTTTTTATTTAGTCAGACTAACACTTGTAATTGTCTACCTTTTTTATTTAGTCAGACTAGTGTACGTGAAGTGTTATCTCATGGTGACCTTGATCTGTATTACTCTAAAGAATAATAATGTTTAGGATCTCTTACCATGCTTGTTTATCATTTGCTTTCCTTGAAGAAATGTCTATTCATATTCATTGTCTATTTTTAAGTTGCTTTTTTATTGTTGAGTTTAAGGACCTTTTTTTTAAATATATATATTCTGAGACAATGATCTTATCAGGTAGATGACTTACAAATACTTCTTTCCATTCTGTGTGGCATCTTTGCACTTTCTTGATGCACTTTGAGACACAAAAGTTTTGTTTTATTTTGATGAGTCTAATTTATCAACCTTTTCTCTAACCTTGTGTCTATGGTATTATATCTAAGAATGATTTGCCTAGCCCAAGATTATAAAAATTTATTGCTGTTTTCTTTTAAGAGCTGTATGGTTTTAGCTTTTATGTTTATAATTCATTTTTAGTTAATTTTGTGTATGGTGTGAGGAAAGGGTCTAACTTCATTCTTTTGCATATGGATATGCAGTTGTTCCAGTACCACTTGTTGCAAAGATTAGTCTTTTCCTATTGGATTATCTTAGCACCCTCATAGAAAAATCAATTCATCATATATGTAAAAGTTTATTTCTAGACTTTCAATTCTGTTTCATTACCAAAACTGATTTCAAATTTGCACTGATGTAATTCTAGTGAAATAGAGAAATTTGTTCCTATAGAGCTCTTCTTCCCTATTTTTATATTATTTAGTTTTATTATTTTCATATATTTATATTAACCTCTTATTTACCTTTTCTGGTTCTCTTTATTTATTCCTATGGATTTTAATTATTATCTGATGTTATTTTCTTGCTCCAGTACAGCTATGTTCCTCCTTACCTCCTTTGAAGTGTTATCACCAAATATGTTACATTTCTATATGTTATAGTCCCCAAAATACAATTATATACATATCATTTTATGCTACATAATTATCTTTATTGTCACTTTTTGTTTATGTATATTCAAATTACTGTTTCAAGTCAAATGCTTTCAGCTTAAACAATTTTCTTTAGTATTTCTTATAAGACAGATATCCTTGCAATAAATTCTCTCAGTTTTCATTATCTTGGAATGTCTTTATTTCATCTTTACTCTTGAAAGATATTTTTGCTGGATATAAGATTCTCAGTTGACTTTTATTTTTTTTTCTTTTAACATGTTAAATTGCATTTTGGTATTCAAGAGGTCATCTCTTATTCTTTGGGCTTCACTTATACATGATGAATCCTTTTTCTCTTACTATTTTCAAGATTTTGTCCTTGTGTTTATCTTTCAACATTTTAACTATGATGTGTCTGGGTGTGGATTTCTTTCAATTTATCCACTCAAATTTTTGGAGCTTCTTTGGTGTGAAGATTAATGTTTTTCAACAAATGTTGAAAGACTTCAGCCTTTATTTTCTCAAATATGTTTGTTTCTCCTTTCTCTCGTTTCCTACTGGGACTTCTATTAGGTTTATGTTAATTATCATGTATTTCTGGGGCTTTATTAATTTTTCTTTATTCTTTTTTTCTGCTATGTTCTTCAGGTTGCATATTCTCTATGTATCTGTCTTCAGGTTCTCTAATTCTCTCTTGTGCTTGCTCCAATCTATTAGTGAACTCTTCTAAAGAACTTACCATTTTATTTATTTGACTTTTTGACTTCACAATTTCCATTTGTCTCTTTAAAAAAATTATCTACTGGGGCGCCTGGGTGGCTCAGTGGGTTAAAGCCTCTGCCTTCGGCTCGGGTCATGGTCCCAGGGTCCTGGGATCGAGCCCCGCATCTGGCTCTCTGCTCGGTGGGGAGCCTGCTTCCTCCTCTCTCTGTCTGTCTCTCTGCCTACTGGTGATCTCTGTCTGTCAAATAAATAAATAAAATCTCTAAAAAAAAAATTATCTACTATATTTTCAGTTTGATAAGACAATATCATCTCACCAAGTTGTGATGAGACATATACCTTTCTTTAATTATTGAAGTATAGTATTCTTCAGTACTTTAAATTTATTTGTGAAGGCTAATTTGATGTTTTTGTCAAATCTGACATCTGGTCCCTGTCACAGATATTTCTGTTGCCTGCTTTTCTTTCCTATGTATTGGTCATATTTTCCTGTTTATTTGTATGTCTTATAATTTTTATTATGAGAAAATGATAACTTTTTTATTATGTACACATTTTATTTTTTTAATATTTTATTTTTATTTATTTGAAAGAGAGAGAGAGATGACAAGTAGGCAGAGAGGCAGGCAGAGAGATTGGAGGAAGCAGGCTCCCTGCTGAGCAGAGAGCCCGATGCAGGGCTCCATCCCAGGACCCTGAGATCATGACCTGAGCTGAAGGCAGAGGCTTTGACCCACTGAGCCACCCAGGTACCCCTATGTACACATTTTAATTAATTATATTGTATGTTATTTTAGTTATTAATTCCCCAACCCCAGGAGCTGTTATTGTTGCTTGCTAGATCCTTTGTTGATCTGTTTAATAATGTGACAGAATTGAGTCTGTGAAGGTTGTTTCCCCCACAGTGTGCAGCCCAAGTTGTTGCTCCTCACAGGGTGCAACACTGAACATGCACACAGCCATCCTGACTTACTCCTTCCCCCTGCCCACTCTCAGGAAGACAATGGTCCTATCCAGGTTCTCTTTATTTGTTTCTTGGCTGGATTTCCCTGTTAAGCTTCTGGCTGGTCTGCCTGTATTGATACCACACCCAGTTGTGAGTCTTCACTAATTGCTGGCTGACTGGTCTATTGTTTTTAACAATGTTGGGGAGCTTGGGTGGCTCTGTCAGTTAGGCATCTGCCTTCAGCTCAGGTCGTGATCCCAGGGTCCTGGAATTAAGCCCCACATCGAGAACCAAACTGGGCTCCCTGCTCAGCCAGGAGTCTCCCACTCCCCCTGCTTGTGCGCTCGCTCTCTCTGTCTCTTTCTCTCTCTGTGTGTCAAATAAATAAATAAAATCTTAAACAAACAAACAAACAAACAAACAAAAAATGCCCAAGTGTATAAGTCACTACACTGTCTGACTCAATTAAGCATGGGCTTCTTTTCAGGGAAAGTCTTTGTGACCTGTGTCTGAAGTTTGCTCTGACCCCTGAAGATAGTTTCTTAGTTATCTTTCCCTGGGTCTCTGTTAAACTTCTGCTATTTTGCTTATTGTTCTCACGGAGCTGCTAGACTCCTTTTAATTGCTGATCACCAAAATCGCCATCGTTTTTGATAGTGCCTTTAGGTTTGAACTTCTCTATGTTGTGTTCCAAATAAAATCAGTCTCCCCACAGAGAGTTATGGGGCTTTCTTCTCCTACAACTGTGTCTCTCCTTGGGAAGAACTTCAGTATTATTATTCTGGAGAGCTAGGGCATTGCAAATGGTCAGTTTCTCTCAGAATGACACCCCTACTCTATACATGGGGCACTAAACGCAGGAGGTAGGTAACCCTATGAATGAGCTGGGACATGGGCCAATCAGGGCTGAGTATTCTTGACTTCCCACATCTTGGAAAGAGCTCCCACCCTATAAATGGGAACCGGGTGGAAGAAGGGAGCCCTAAACCACTGTACCACACTTGACTTGAATAGAGCTTCTGCAGCTGGAGCTTAAGGAGAAGAGAAAGGCTGCTGTCCTGCTTCTCCAGGGGAGAAACCTTGGTTTTAGACTGAGCACCAGGAACAAATAGAACCCTGTGATTTTGCTACATCCACCAGGAGTAGATCCTCCACCACATTAAACTGGAGTGAGAAGGGGAGAGGATCTGATTATAGTTCTAATGTCACAGATTCTCACTATTCTTACTAACATTTAGTAAATGTTCTTAAATAAAGATTTCATCATTTGCTGCATGCCCTTAGGATAATTTCCAGAAATTTTAAATATTTTTTTTCTTAAAACAATTTTTATTAGTTATTGTTTCATTGAAGAGAGTGTCTCCAGAGCTCCTTACACTGCATTCCAACTCAGTAATGAATTTATGTTTCATTTATTTTAAGTTCAATAATCTTTCAAAGTATTGTTCAGAATGGGGATTTCGTATGTTTTTAAATCTTTTATTTTTTTAAGATTTTATTTATTTATTTGACAGAGACAGATACAATGAGAGAAGGAATACAAGAAGGGGAAGTGGAAGAGGGAGAAGCAGACTTCCCTCTGAGCAGGGAGCCCGATGCTGGACTCACTCCCAGGATCCTGAGATCATGACCTAAGCCAAAAGCAGATGCTTAACAACTGAATGAGCCACCCGGGTGTCCCTGTTTTTAAAATCTTAATTCAAAAATAATGGTTTCTTTTTCTATCTATTTTATAATGAATGAATCAGGGTCAAGGATATGAAATCTTCAAAGATCAGGAACAAAGACCTGACCAATGAAATCAGAGACATACAGAGAAAGAATATCATTATCCGCACAGAAATACGGGTGAGATTTATATTGCCAAAGTAACCACAAAACACTGCATAACCTTGCGGTCCAGTTTAGACATGACATTTTAAAATTAGTCCAACATTTAATTTGAAATGCAATTTAAATATTTTTTTAACTTTGTAAATGTGGAAAGAGGATATTATTAATGTTATCATATTTTTAAGTTCTTATACCTTGACAGCTGTTTCCTTCATGTAAGTTAGGGCCCAAGTCTTTCTCTGTTCTTTCTGAAAGCTCACTGAATTCCCCTCCCCCACCTCATACAACCCAATCTACTCTGGCTTTTGTTTTCTCTAGTCCTTTTTTTTTTTTTTTTTTTTTTTTTTACTATTTGGATATGTTCATTTCTCTTCTGCCACTAACCCTCGCTTTTTCCAACGTCAATCACCCAAGCAATTATCAGTAACTTGCTATTCTCTCCCTCAATTCTTTTCATGATTCTTTACAAGAAAGACTCGGGATCCAAGCTGGCAAACACAGATTTCTCCCTAATAGTGTGTGGAGGGAAGAGGTTTTGAATATTTAGACATTAATTTTTTGTTTCCTGTTCAAAAAAAGGATGTATTGCCAATATTGAAATCCTTCTAAAGTGGTAAAGATGTCAGTCATGGAATGGTGAGCTGGTACACTAACAGAATGTTGACAAAAGACATTATCCTTGTTTTAACTCTTCTCACTTATTCTGTTCTCAACCACTTTTGAAAAACAAGGATATCTTAGCAGACATTTCAATGCCTATTTTGTAAAAATTGAAGTATATAACTAGCATAAAGTCCACTCCTTCATTAGGTGCTTAATTAATGTGAATTTTCTTTCTATTCTTTATCTAGTCTTGGGCAATAGTATTTATACATACTAAGAATGGGAGACTGGCACATCCCTTCTATAGGCTTCTATTGGCTTCTTTTGGATCTTCCTGAGCATATGAAAATATGCCTAGAATGCTGGCAATGATTTTCTAGAATTTAGCAGTTGAGAAAAGAATCTTCTGACAGTGGCTTAGGGTTATTCACTAACATATTTACTGTACAGATGTACATTGATAGAATTCAAGCAAGAGCTGATGCAGTGTTCTACATTTGCATTAATTAACACAACACTGGCAAGTGACACTGTGCATAATTTTAAAAATATTTTTTAACTCACTATTGTTTATGTCGACCTCTTGAAAATATAATATGGAAATATTTTCCTTACCAAAATAGTTTTTCTTCTGCTTCATGAGCCTTCTGTTTTCTCATTGGAAGTTTTCTCTTAACCATTTTCTATCTCATAAAATTAAAAATTAAACATAGAGAATGATAGGTGATAGATAGATAAATAGACAGACTTATTTTGAGGTTCTAAAATATTAAGGTCATATAAAACACTAGAGTCTGGGGCACCTGGGTGGCTCAGTGGGTTAAGCCTCTGCCTTTGGCTCAGGTCATGATCTCAGGGTCCTGGGATCAAGTCCCGCATCAGGCTCTCTGCTCAACAGGGAAACTGCTTCCCCACCCCTGCCTGCCTCTCTGCCTATTTGTGATCTCTCTCTGTCCAATAAGTAAATAAAATCTTTAAAAAAAGAAAAAGAAAAAAAACACTAGAGTCTGGAGATAAGCACACTTGGGCTGGAAAATTGTTATTCCCCAAATGTACAGAAGATGGCGTTTACCAAGAAAGTGAGTATAAACTCTAAAGGCCAAGAAGACATTCTACTCTCTGTGGATATGTTATGCACCACTATCACCACTAATGTTATTATTGCCACCACTGCTATCCCTGACCCATCTCCCACCAGGAAAATGTCGCTGGGTGAAGAGAACTGAAGGGAAGGCCTCTTGTCAAATATGTAGTCTGTATCTACCTAGCTCAGCTAGAGTCGAGCAGTGGCAATAATCTGGTTAAACTTGATCAATGAAGGCAATCAAACATATATTCTTTAAGTGTCTGAAGGATCCTGCTTAACTTTGATGCTTGACATATCTTGACTTCAATATAACATGACGAGCCATAAAATTTCTCCACAAATTTCTTCCTAAATATGTGGAAAGATTATGAAAAGAAGTTTGGATTGAAATGGTATTATTCTATAAGTGAGGGCGATAGCAGGGAAGAAAGTAAGAATCTGGGATAGGAGGAATAAAAGAGGAAGGTACTGTGAAAAACATACAGACTGTAAAAAGGAAGTACCACAACAACAGAGGAAAAATTCACAGAAAAGAGGAGAAGAAAATTCGTAGAAACAATCTCATCCACTGAGTTTAGCATTACCTTCAAATTTGCACATCAACATAGAGCAATAAAGAGAACTTGGAGGTGTGCAAGTGACCATGCAACAAAACTTTTGCTCTGAGATAACTGTGGGATCAAGGCTGTCTTGCTTTGTATAGATGTCCTTGGTTACTCTATGTTGTAAGGGAGGTTTTCAAGAAAAATATTTGCTGTCTATAGATTCAATGCAATTCCTGTCAAAATTACAATGGCATTTTTTGCAGAAATAGAAAAAATGACCTTAAAATTCTTACGGAACCACAAAAGACTCCAAATAGCCAAAACCATTTTGAGAACAACAACAACAAAAAAGCCAAAGCTGAGGCATCATCACAAGTACCAATTTCAAACTATACTACAAAGCTATAGTAATTAAAACAGTATGGTACTGGTATAAATAACAAACATCAAGACCAATGGAACAGAATAGAAAGTCCAGAAATAAATCCTTGAATATATGGTCAACTAATTTGTGACAAGGGGACAAGAACCCTCAATGGGAAAAGGAGAGCCTCTTTAACACAAATGGTGTTGGGAAAACTGAATAACCACATGCAAAAAATGAAACTGGACCCCTATCCTATACCACTTACAAAAATTAACTCAAAATGAATTGAAAACTTACATGTAAGACCTGATCACCAAAGCTTCCTAGAAGAAAACCTTGACATTGGTTTTGGCCAAAATAAGACATTATGTCATAATTCAAGATGTTTTCAATGACCTTATTTCTAAATAAAGCAAATTGTGAGGTACTGGGAATTAGGACTTCAACGTATGACTTTTGGAGGGACATAATTCAACCCATAACAATCTACCCTCTCACCCCCACAAAATTCATGTCTTTTTCACGTGCAAAATACATTTACATATCTCAAAATCCCTGAAAGTCTTAACCCATTCCAGCATTAATTCTAAGTCTAAAATACCATCTAAATCAAGTATGGGTGAAATTGAGGGTCTGATTCACCCTGGGACAAAACTCCACTCCATCACTGAACCTGTAAAACCAGACAAGTTATTTACTTGAAAATTCAATATGGGAGAGGCATAGGATAAACATTACCATTGCAAAAGAAGGAAGCAGAAGGAGAAAAGCATCACAATAAAGTCCACAACCTAGGAGAGTGAATGCCATTCAGTTTTAAGACTTGAAGATAATCTTTTTTGTACAATGCTCAGTTTTCCAGGCCCATAGGAGTGGTGGTCCTGCTCCCTCATTGCTGGGTAGCAGCTCCACCTTCTTCAGCTGAAGAGATGACCCAGCCTTCTGGAACCAAGGTAGTGGGGGTCAGTTTTCCTTTGTCTTATCATCTCTCTGTCCCTTTCAGTCCAGGCTGGCAGTGTTTATGCTGATATAAAATTCTCAAAAGTTATCTGGTCTCCTTTCTAATTCATGGGAGTCCAGACCACCAGACAAAAGAATCTCCCATAGATCTTTTCTGTATAACTTCATCGC
Source organism: Martes martes (assembly GCF_963455335.1). NCBI lineage: Eukaryota > Metazoa > Chordata > Mammalia > Carnivora > Mustelidae > Martes > Martes martes. The sequence goes on from NC_137888.1 coordinate 133,762,586, forward strand.
TATTTATGGTTTCTGCTGAAATGTTTGATTGGATTCATGAGTCACATATATAATTTTTTAGATATTTAGATATCTAAATATTAGATATCTAGATATCTAGATATTTAGATATTTAGATAGGAAATAGCCATCTAGCCACATCCATGCTCTTCAAAGCAAGCTTTCTTGTTTTTTCCAATATGGATAGGCTGAGGATTTTCCAAATCTTCACGTTCTAGTTTGTTTTTAATTAATGATTCCTTTTTCAATTTATCAGTTTCATGTTTTACTATAAACAGTAAGGAGAAACCAGGCCACACTTGAACACTTTGCTGAGAAATCTTTTCAGTTAAATATCCACGTTTATTATATATAAGCTCTACTTTCCACAAAATACCAGAACATAATTCAGCTAAGTTCTACACCACTTTATAACAAGGATTGCCTTCCATCAGTTTCCAATAACATGTTTGTCATTTCCTTTTGAGACCTCACCAAAACTACCTTTAAGCTATATACTTGTACCAATTCTCTTTTCCAGGCAATCTAGACTTTTTCTATCATGCACCTCATAAAACTCTCTCAGCTTACCCATTACCCACTCTCAAAGTCACATTCCCTTTTTTAGGCCCTTGTTATAGCAGCACCCAACTTCTGGTACAAGAAATCTGTATTAGTTTGCTAGAGCTGGATGGCTTACACTACATGAATTTGTTTTGTCTCCCAGTTTGGAGGCTAGCAACCCAAAATCAAGGTGTTGGCAGAGTTGGTTCCTTCTGAGGGCTGTGAGGGAGAGATTTGTTCCAGATCTCTTTCCTTGGTGTACAGATGGATATCTTCTTGTTCACTTGGTCTTCTCCATCTATGCATGCCTATGTCCACATTTACCTTTTATGAGAACATTAGTCATATTGGATTAGAGGCCTGCACATACTCTAGTATGGCCTCATCTTCACTATTTACAACTACAATGGACCTATTTCCAAATTAAGGCATATTTTGAGGTATTAGGAGTTAAGATTTCAATGGATGGATCTTGAAGGAAACACAACTCAACCTGTAACAATGTTGGTAAGCAAAACTCTGTGGTAGTCATTTGTAATGGTCACCAAATAATGCTGTCTCTCTCTTCCTGGACACATGGCAGGTGTAGTTTTAGTCCCTTTTTGGGTGGATGGGAATACATGACTAGTTTTAGTCTGTGAATTTTGAAGAAAAGTTATTTCTGTCACTCCCAGAATGAACACAAAATTGCCAGCGCAAAATTCTCAAGAACAGTATTCCAGACCATGTCTACTTGACTGTCTGTGTTCCTGAGTAAATATTATGAGCAGAGGCCCTCTGCCCATGTATAACTGCTATGTACATTAGTGGAAGATAAACATTGGTTGTTTTAAACTACTGAGACTTCTCAATTATTTGTTGCTGCAGCATGACTTGGCCTATCCTGACTAATGCAAAGTCTTTATCCTCTGTCATGACCAGTACAGATAGGAGCCAAGTAGGTGCTTCATGAAATCAACAAACTGTTATTGAATATCTACTATGGGGGAGAAGCTATTGAGTATTGATGTTACAGAGATTTAAAAAAAAAGTTGCCTCTGCCCTCAGAGAACTCACAGAATAATGAGAGAGAAAAAAGAGGCAAATAGAATCCAGTGTAGTAGATACTCTGATAGAGGAAGCACAGCGAATGTTGTAGGTAAATGTCATCTCTTGTGGGGGAGCGAGAGGGAGGTGGGCAGTCACTAAACACTTCTAACAATATCTAACAATGGACTAGCTAAAGGAAAGGAGAAAGAAATGGCATGAACACATATACCAGGTCACAGTAGTGTCAGGGGAACAGCAAGCATCAGATTGTAGATAGAAGCTGGGGTGTGAGGAGAGGGCTGAGAAGGGAGGCCGAGGGCAGAGCATGAAGGGCCATGTGGGTGTTTTGATTTTATCCTACAGGCATGAGAAGTCACTTAAACGTTCTAAAGTGAAGAAGAATATAACAATTTTCAGTTTAGATAGATCATACCGGTTGTGTAGTAACTGCCTTTGCGCCCTGCACCACATCCTCTCAGCCACCTGATTTTAGTGTGGCCAGGATGATCGGTTCTGCATGTCTGCCAGCTTACTACCCCCAGTGAACACAGCAGTATTTCTTCACTTTTCTGCCTTACAACTGTTTCTAAAGCCATGGAAAATACCGATAAGAAAGACAAAGGAATTCAGGCCAAAGGGCAACCCTCAATGTATAGAAGACAATGTTTGGAAGACAAGTGTCCTAATCTCTTACCCTTTGGAGGGATCACTCAGAAGTACATATTCTACATGGTTGCTGAGATATCCCACATCAGGACTGAGTCCTGGAGACTGCAGTGGTAACCAACTCAATAACACACCGCTGAACTGGTTTTCCCTTCCTGCCTTTCTTGCTCTCCCACATCATCATTGTAGCTTTCTGTGGTCACCTCCTGATAAATATTTGCAACCAAATCCGTGCCTCAGGCTCAGCTTTCTGGGAAATCCAAATTAAGATAAATAGCAAAGTTAAGATGTGTTATATGTTAAAGTTTTTTTTTTTAATTTAAGGTAAAACCATGACTCTCCTACAAATATGAAATGAACACATCAAAGATTTTATTTAACTTCTTAATTAATGAGGAAACCGATAAGATGTTACAAGTGGTTCAAAGGAGAATTCAAAGTACTACACATAGCTCAATAAGTATTACTGAAATAAACACATAGATCCAAAATTGGCTTTTTTTTCTTTTCTTTCTTTTTTTTTTTTTTTTTGAGCAGGCAAAGGTCAGTCGTTCCTTTACCAGAGCAGAATCATTTGCATGTGTGTAGACTGGATGCATTTATATTGCTATCAGCTACAATTAAAGAGTTTTAAATAGGTCAAAGACAATAAGAGGCAGAAAAAAACCTGGGAAGGTGCCAGTAAGGGCATTCATCAATTTATCTGTTTGTTTGCTTGTTTGATGCATTCCAGTTCTTCACAACTTTTCCTTACAGATGAATTTAGGGAAGACCAGAAGAGAAACTTCAGTAGTAACTGCATACGGTCCCTGACTTACACGGTCCCTGACTTACAATGACTCAATTTAATGATTTTTTTTTTTTTGAGTTTTCAATGGTGCCAAAGTGATATGCATAAGATCCATACTTCAGATTTTGAATTTTATATTCTCCAGAGCTAGTGATATGGGCATGATCCTCTTTTGTGATGCTAGACAGTGGCAGTGAGCTGCAACTCCATCTGCCACACGATCAGAAGGATGAATAACCAATACACATACAACCATTCTGTTTTTCACTTTCAGTATGTAATTCAATAAATTACATCACATATTCAACACTTCATCATCAAATAGGCTTTGTGTGAAATTATTTTGCCAAACTGTAGGCTAAAGTTAAGTGCCTGAGCACATTAAAAGTAGGCTATCCTGAGCTCCGATGTCCAGTAGGTGTATGAACTGCATTCTTGACTTATGACATTTTCAATTTTTGAAGAGTTCATCAGGAGGTAACCCCATCATAAGTCCAGGAAGATTTGTAGTTCAATATTCACATGACAAGTAACAAGAATGGTGCCTAAACTAATGGGGAGAGGGATAACCTAAAGGGACTTTTGGAACATAGAAAAATGCTCGTCAGCTAATGGGATATGGGGAATAGAAGATGGAAGATTGAAAGGTAACCCCATGTTTAGGTAATGCCATTAAATGTTGCCATTTATCAAACTGAATTGAATAAATGGAAAATTAGGGGAATAGGAAAGTTGAAAATTGGTGGGGGAGAAGGGTAGCTGGCACTAACAAAATTTGGTATCACCAACATCTTAACTTCTCTCATCAAGGTGAAGAGGTTGGGAAGTGGGAGGCAGTCTCACTTAGTAGTTACAAACACAGATCTTAGAGTCAATCAAACAATAGTTGAATTATGATTTACCACTTCCTTATGTGCTGTGGAGAAGTTGTGTAGCCATTCTGAGATACAGTGGCATTTTTTTTTCAAAGTTGATTTAAGGATTAACTGAACTATTGTTCGTAAAGATTTTATCTTGCAGCTAAGCCCATAGCACATAGTTACCTCTTAATACATAGAAACTATTATTATTTAATCAGAATTAGAGGAATACTTTGGTTCTGCATGTAAACACCAAAGGTCTGGCATTGATACTATTCCAGGATTAATAAATAATATTAAACTTTCTCTGTTGATTTCCTTATCAAACAGGGACACAATTATAACCTCCACTTACCTTTGTCTTTGAAAGTGTTTTACTTCCCTTTAGTTAAATGAGATTTATATGAAGTTAGCATTTATTTAAAAATAGGGGAAGGGCCCATCACCAAGATGCCTAATGTGATTAATATGAACCATTCACTGCTACCAGCTCATAAGGAGAAGCCACTAACATTTTAAATTTTTTTTTTTAGAGATTTTATTTATTTATTTGTCAGAGAGAGTGAGCACAGGCAGACAGAGTGGCAGGCAGAGGGAGAAGCAGGCTCCCTGCTGAGCAAGGAGCCTGATGTGGGACTCGATCCCAGCACCCTGGGATCATGACCTGAGCCGAAGGCAGCCGCTTAACCAACTGAGCCACCCAGGCGTCCCTAACATTTTAAAATTTAAGCTGAAACTTTAGTGTCAAGCTGATTTAGTCAGTCATTCCTGATAATATTCCCCCTTCCTTCATATGTCATGGTAGTTTACAGTTTTGTATTGGAAGAAGATTTGACTTGGTGAAAAGACTCTAAAGCACTGTGCAAGGGAAGTCTTCAAGGGAAGACTGTATGTGTTGGTCAAAAATGAATGCCTTTCAGGCCTAGAATTTTGCATTGTCTGTCTCCTATGTGTCTCTCTGTCTTCTCAGGAATGATAGAATCTCCCAAGCTATTGTAAGTCTGACTCATCTTTGTCCTCTTTTAAGAATTGACAAGTGTCATGACTAGAAAGTTGCTTCGGTGGCATGGGTAGGGATAATGACGATGATGGAAGCAATGCTGCTGATGACTATGATTTTAATTACGGCAGAGGCTTAGTATACCATGTTTATAGGTAGACACTTTCTCATGCTCAGTGCTAGGTGTTATTGTGCATTTTCTCAGTGGGTTATGTGTAGCACTTCTGGTATTTCATAAAGTCCTGGGTATCCTCAAATGGGATGGGAAGAGGAATATGAATCTGAAGGCAAATGAAAATAATGAGGAAAGAGAGAAATTTCCCCCAGGCTGAAAGAGGTTAGAGATTGACCCGTCTGAAGAGAAGGTGTGATTGCTCATTCCCCTGAGTACTCTGCCAACCTCAGAGCATGTGATGGTGGGGGTCATGAGGGTGCATGGGAGTACCCATTCTCACCAAAGCATCTTATGATCTGAGTGTGACTCAGCAGAGCCCCTGGGTGGATCAAAAGATTACTGAAGGAACCAGGACAATGGGTGGCCACCAACCCTCAATGATGGATGGCCTTTCCCACTGCTTTAGTGCTGGGAAGATAGTAGGGCCTCTGAGTACACCTGTGTGTATGTGCATGTGTGTGTGTGTGTGTGTGTGTGTGTGTGTGTAAGATAGAACCCTATAACTAATATAGAATTGAGCTTATTTGAATAAAATAGAGGAGTGTGATATTTCTTGGATCTTGAGGTTTCAACTAAGAGTTGAGCGGCCATATAACGCTGACAACGACAACAACAAACATGAAGTGTGGTTGGTTTCAGGTATGATGTATCCTAGGAAAATTTCACTTTCTTACAACAAACCTGAGATAGCTCCTCCATAGAAAAACAGAAAATTGAGGAAGTTGCACAAGGTTGACAGCAAAGGATTTACACAGACAGGACTAATGCATCTGCTTGACCCCAAATCTCGTCTTTTAACAACTATAGCAGAAACACTGACCTCTGACTTCAAAGCTGGCTTTATGGGGAGACAAAAGAGAAAGCTGGCATTGCGGGGGATTTGAAAGTGAGAAGAGACACCTGTGAAGTGAAGTGTTTCCCTCTGAGGTTTATAATTTGGGGTAATGAAGCTATTCCTGTGGAAGGAGGGTGTGAGGTATTTTCTTCTCATTAGTCACAGCTCAAATGGAGATGGGCACCAGCAGAGGGATAAGGATTGGGTGTTTATGACAAAATGGAGCCAGAAGCCTTGGGCTGTGGGGCTCTGGAGGACTGGGTAGATGAGGACGGAGCCCAAGGAAGGGAGATGCTCCAGGAAACTGCAGGGGCCAGGCAGGCTGTGGGAGTGAGGAGTCTGAAGACAAGCAGGGCCGTCTCCACGTACAAATGGAGATGGAGGACTACGTGCCTTCTTCATAGTTTTTAAAAAGCTGACTCTGCCCTGTAACCACCTCGAAATTTCCTGGTGCCTCAGGCAGCCTGACAGTCTGCCAAATGAAAGTTTGGAAAAGGTGACAACATCTTGACAGAATGTGAGAGCTGGAAGGGATCTCAGGATCATCCCGTCCAATCGTTTGCCAGCTTCTAGATGAGGAAGTTTTTTTAGCTAACCAAATCCTACCCAGAGACCAGGTATACAAAAGAGACAAAAACAGCCCTTTTGGTGGAAACTGGATTGAGAGGCTAGGGTCCTGCCCATTCTTTTTTCTCCCTTTCCCTTCCCCTTCCAAAGTGTGGGTTTGTTCACCCCCAAAGTCTGGAGGATGCTAGAAGGGCATCATTGGAAAAACCACTCAGAGTCCTAACCCCTCATTCTTAGCTGAGCAAGGTTCTTTCAGCTAAAAAGACAAAGTAGCTAGCCAGCATCCTTGACCCCACTCTTCTTGATCTCCAAGTCAATATTTTTATTACCTTTATTACCTTTGTATTATGTCAATTTACAATTTTCTACATTGACATAGTACATTACAATTTTCTACATTTACATTTAAATTTACAACAATAGCAGTACTAGTATTAGTACTAGTACTAATAATTCACCCAGAGCCTCCTCTCATGTGCCAGGATACAAGGAATAATTTATCTACATTAACATGACCTCACAACCAAATTAAGAGCTACGTTTTATCCCCTTTTTATTGATGGGAATCTGGAGTTCAGATAAATTGACTACCTAAAGCTCACAAAGAGCTTGCTTCAGGAGGCAGAAATTGAAAGCAACCCCCCAAACTGTCATTCGTCCCCCACTGCCTCACCTGGATTCTCATGGAATGTGTTTCCTTTTATTATCCTGGTTTCCCTTCCAAAAAGTTACCTGAATAGAGGACCCTATCTCTCTGAAATTCAATCCCTCTTTAAAAAAAATAAACACACACAGGTGGACACACACACACACACACACACACACACACTCACACATACATGTCCACATGTGGTGATCCTCGTACAGGTCTATAAAAAGTTCAGTTGCATGGTTTCAATTTCCTTAGTTGAATTCCCTGGACAAGCCCTATCAAAATAGTCCTAGAACCCCATGAAACTACGGCTTGTGTACCTAGACGGACAGCGAACAAAATCCTAGTGAGGAGCAAAGGAGAGAGAGAGGTAAAGGGAGGAAAGACACCGCCCTTGAAAACATTGCAGTTCTGAGCTCAGAGCTTACTCCACAGGGGTGCCGAGCAAGATGAGAAACTGACCCTATATGTTCAGTGGGAAAATCAAAAAGTAGGCCAAGTGCACATTAGTTAATATTAAAGTGAGAGTCTCTGGAATTGTTTCTGCAAATCCCTCACTCACTGGTCTAATTAGGGAAAATGGAGGATCCCAACGTATCAGTAATTTCACACCAGTGGAAAGCGTTGGAGTTACATAAATGTTTACCTCAATAACCCAGGCCCAGGGTTATGCTTGCCTCTGAACACTTTGTGAAGGAGGAGGGGACATGAATGACTGTCGGCCGTGAGTGAAGTTGCTCCCAAAATAAGAAAATGAAAGCCAGGCACTGGTCATTCGTCAGTCTTTACATGGTATAAAAAATATGACTCCCACAAATTTCATTTTGCTGTGGCCACCTAACCAGCTGCTTCTCTCCCCCTTGGAACCCGCCCTTGTGTTAGACAGGGACAAGGATATAGAGCACTGAGCAGCTATCGTTTCTGGCTAGACAGCTCTAAGATGGAGGAAATAAACTGTCCCCTCTGTCTCTTTTTCTTCTTGTTTATATTTAACTGTCTTAAAATACCAATGAAGGTGACAAACAACTACAGGAAAGAGCGTCACTCCTCAACTCAATAGTTTCCGTCTCCAGCTTTGTCCAATAATGGACATTTGCATAGTTCTGTGCAGTTGACACAACTCTTTTACCAGCATCAATTAATTACATTATCATAGGAACACTGCTGGGAACAGGGCAGGACTTGGCTTTTAAGCTAAAGATGTAGAGACTAACTCTCAGACAAGCTGAGCAACTTTCCCAAGATCACACAGCGGATGAGCTGTGAGGCCCCCAGCTCTTCAACTTCCAATGCCACTGTATTTCCCGTTTATCCCTTCTGTCACCAAAATATTAGTTTTGTCTCTCTTCCTGTTGTGTCTCTCCTCATGAATATCTATTTTCCAGCCAATGATAATGCAGCAGAATTTTTTTTTCAATCCTGACTGAGTGATTTTCCAATAATTTTTAAATACTCATCAGTAAAACATTTCTACAAGGTTATTAAGTCCTTCACAAGCTTGTTAGAGGGCCACTTTACCGGCAGCCAAAAAATGCATTAATATATTCTTGTGTGTGAAGTAGGTTAAAAATAATATGTACACCCGAGATAATGGAAACATGTTGACATTATTAAGGTTATAACACATTTGAAGTTACCTTAATTGTAATATTGAGCAAATTAAAGATTATCAAGTACAGTGTCCCTGAACATCCTGGAGCAGCGTCTTTCCCCATTTGACTAATTGCCGTGACACTTGAGATCTCAGTGTGATGTTTTCCTCCACACAAGTGCACAAGTGGAGGCCACCGCACCTCTTTAAATAAACAGGCAGATGTGCTTAAATAATAAATTAATTTATCAAGAGAAGTCAGAGTTGCAGCCTCGATCCTTCGGCTCTGCCACCAACATCCTTGGCTGGCGGAACCAAGGGGAGGTGGGTTGCAATTTTTGTGTCGCTGAGCGTATCTGAAAGGGAGAGGTTCTTCCTACTGTTTTACCTGTAAGTAAGGCCAGGAGAGTGTGGTACCCTCAATACCACTTCAAAGGGCAGGGGGTTGGCAAGATTTTGCTCTCAGAGAGCAAATACTTTAGGCTCTGTGGGCTGGATGATCTCGGTTGCAGCTACTTGGACTTGCTATGGAGACAATAGACAAACAAGTCAACGTGGTTGTGTTTTGATTAAACTTTTTTCCAGAAACAGGCAGTTTCTGGATTTGGATGATGTGGGTGCTGTCGGCTCCCCATGAGGCTTGCCATGAGGTAGTGGATGGAACACTGGCTTGGGGATCCGGAGAGAGGGCCTTGTTCTGTCTTTGAAGCAACCATGCCATGTGACTGCAGACAGTTCACTCATGGTCCTAAGTCTCCACCTCCTCCAAGGTCATTTCTATCTCTGCCAATCTGAGACTGAAACTCATCCTTGAAGAGCAGTTAGGACCCAGGAGATGGTCTAAATCAGAGATGACAAATTGAATTGGTTGCAGGTCCTGTCTTAGTTTGATCTCCACCCCACCACCCAATCAAATAGACCCTGAGACAGGATTTGGTTGCCAGTAACTTATTTTGGAGAAGAGCCCATAAAGCATGTGAAAGTGGGAGAAAGTGAGTTACAAAAGTGGTGACAGTTCATAATGTTTGGTAATGGGTGGGTTACCACAGTGGGTGACCAGGACACAGTCCTACCAGGTGGGAACTCTGTGACAGACTACCTGGGAACACCTCATACATGTCTCATGAGATGGCGAGGAAGCGTCTTTATCCAACAACTCCCATGGCCCATCGATAGTTGTTGGGGTGAGGAGTAATTCTCTGACACCTCTGGCCTGGTCCCCAGACACACTAAGTGCACTCCAGTGGGAAGAGAACAGCTTCAGGCAGCAAGACACAGGAAGCCATCTGAACTCTCTGAGGACAACCTCTGGGGCAGGCCAAGGGAGTAAGGGTAGAGTTTTGACCACATCTGCTACATAAAGGTCCCACACAGGAAACATGAATGAGAGAAACAGGCCTATGAAGGAGATAAGTGGGTGTGGTAGGGATTATGTCAAATTGGAGAACATACGTCCAGTCTAACGGGATTATTGATTTAAGCAGATTGTATTAGTCTTCAGGAAAAACAGACCCAATAGAAGATAAGGCTATGTATGAGGGGATTTATTATAGGAACTGGCTCATGCAATTATGGAGGTCAAAAAGTCCCACAATCTGCTATCAGCTGGAGAACAAGGAAAGCTGGTAGTGTTATTCAGTACCAGTCCACAGGCCTGAGAACCAGAAAGCTGATGTTGTAAGTCCCAGTCTGAGGCCAAAGGCTTGAGAACCATGAGTGCCAATGGGCAGGAGAGCTGGGAATCTCTTAAGCAGAGAGAACAAAGTCACCCTCCCTCAGACTCTGAACAGAGGGAATGATACCCACCCACATTAGCAAGGGTGATCTTCTTTACCTAGTCAACAGATCCGAATGCTAATCTCTTCTGGAAACACCCTCCCAGACACATCCAGAAATAATATATTACCAGCTATCCGGGCATCCCTTAGCCCAGTCACGTTGACACATAAAATTAACCATCACACAGATGTTTCAATTTTTCACCAGCAGTCAGAAATCCAGATTTTTATGTAAAATGTTTCTTATTTTTAAATCTTAGCAACTAATTCAAAATTTTAAGCACACAGTGCTGGCTAAAGAAAAAAAAAGTCAAGCCTAGCAGGACTACTATGATAAGAAGAAAAAGAAGAAGGAAACAAGAAGACGCTTCTTGGGGCCCTAGGGTGGCACAGCTGGTTAAGCATCTGACTTTTGGTTTCTGCTCAGGTACTGATTTCAGGGTCCTGATCTCAGGGTCTCGAGATAGAGCCCAGCTTTGGGCTCCATACTCAGCAGAGAGTCACTTGAAGTTCTTTCTCCCTCTCCCTGTGCCCCTCCCCCCATCACACTCTCTTTCTTTCTCTCTCTCTAAAATTTAAAAAAAAAAAAAAATCTTAAAAAAAAAAAGAAGACCTTCTTACATCAATATAAAAGCAAAGGATCAAACTTCTAAAGTGAATTAATGAAAGAATATACACGTTCAGCTCTGTCAGAGTCACTTTTCTCTGCGTTTTATCTGCAAACCTTTTTTTCTTACTTACACGGGTTATTGGTATCAACCTTCATCGACTCACTCACTAAAGCTGGAAGAGAGATGTTTTAAACTTTCTTTCCTCATCCTCTTGTAATCGCCAGATACTTTTTTATTTTGTTTTCTGGCTGCCCTTGAATTCTTTTCTATCATTTCCATTCCCAATGCCTCTGTTGCCTTCATTCGGGACCTCATTCCTTTTCTTTTCTTTTTGTGGCCTTCCCACTTTTACAACTGATACAGGCTATGAGCAGATAACCCTGCAGCTAATAGTGTTGCCTTCAACCTATGTTTCAAACTCCGTGTACCTTATTCTCTCTGAACACTGAGCTGATCATATGGCTTCCCAATTTAAAACCCATGGGGGGCTCCCCAGTGTCTGGTTATTAGCAAAAGTATCCATTCTTGGCGTGGTTGTAATGCGCATCATTACATCTGGTTCTACTTGCTATCCCTCTGCCATTGTGCAGGACCAGATCAGGCCACTTGCTGTGCCCCAGGACCTTTTGCCCGCTGGTCTGCAACCCCTTTCTGACTGCATCCTTGCTTCACCCACATCCGTATGCAAACACCACATCCACCCCCAAGAAGCCATGAGCTACGTGGGGTTTTCTTGACACTAGAGAAGGGAAAGACAAATCATCCATGTGGAATACGAAGAAATAAGAAGCCTGCCTCCCCTCCATAGGTTTAGGGAATAGAATGATTGAAGCTAGGCTCAAGGAATAAAGTTTTCTGGATGCTTATAAACGTCAGGCACCTTTTCTGTACTCTATTATCTATCTCCATACCCTTCCTAATTTAGCCACTCCCATCACCATGGCAATCTGCTGTTTATAATTAACAAATAGAACAGAGACACCTTTGAATGTTTCTCTTTGGGGATCCCACAGAGTGGTTATTTCTTGAAGCTTGGGAGATCTTTGTTCTTGCAATGTACCACACCTGCCAATTAGCTCTGTAACAGTCCCCAGATGCATCCAGGTGCTCAGACACTGAGGCACCATGTGTATCACTTAAATCTATGTATGTCCTCCCCCATGTCCAGGATCCACACATCAAATTAAGAGAAGCATTACAGTTATATGAATCTGACATAATAAATGTGGACAGAGGGAAAGATCTCTCTATCTGACTATATTCTAATCACAAAGGAGATGACTTAACCAAACCAAGGCAGAGGAAATGTGGAATGCTACTAGATATTTAAATACTAACCGTAAGATTATAAGAGAATTGAGATCCATTATAAAGGACCCAAAGATTCAGAATCCAATCTGAGTGGGTGAGGCAGCTTGGGAACATCTATGGCACTAATCAAAAAAAAAAAAAGGACAGAATGTTAGAGAGATTGTAAAAGGGCTAAATCTGAAAACAACGGGACAAGGAAGAAGCATGTCAAAGTGGGCCTGAAAATCCTTTGCCCACTTTGTCCCCGTTGAGATCAACGACTTCCATTTCTTGGTCCCCCTTACAAAAGCACCAGTGCTACAGCATGAACCTAGAATGCTCCCTTCCACTCTCCCCGTGTGTTGGTATTCCAAACCTAGCTTCGGTGTCGGCTCTGGAAAGGCTTCTCTGATATCTGCAGAGTTTGCTTTGTTCTTCATTATTCCTTCTTGGTTTTGCTGAGAATTTTATAATACTAGCTAAACTGCTGCCATGCATACGTTTATCTTTCCACCAGATTCTGAGTCTTTCCAGAATAAGGACTGGACTTTTTTTTATCTGGGAGATCCTAGTTCCTCAAATAACTTACCTTCAATACAAGTCTGTGGAATAAACACTACAAATCTGTAGGTGAAAGGTTAGTAGTCCTCACCGCCAGATTACCCTATAGGAAACCAAGCAAATGGTTAAGATACCAGCAAAACAGAGGTACCAAAAAATTAGAAAAATATTTGGAAGATTTTATTTTATGATCTTATTAAAAAGTACCATGGGAGAAATCTCAATGTTATTGGATTTCCTTACTCTTGTTTTACAGTTCAGAATTGCTTTTATATTATTTTGAATTACATAGGAAAGGCTATTATCTTTTTCAAAGCTCAGGGTCTTAAAAAATCTAAATTCATCCCTGAGTCTCCTTTTTTCTCTTATCTTTCAACATTTTAACCCATACACCAGCCATTGAGCAACCTACTATATAACAAGCTTATATAGTGAAGGGCTAGAAATTTAATGAAAAAAAAATTGCTCACTACTTTCTTCTACATCTGTTTCCATACTGTACTTCATTATCATACAGCTTGTATTTTACTCCTGTCCAATATTTCTAAGGCCCTCAAACTTTTTCTTCAAGAATACCAATGCTCCAAGATCCTAACTCTAAAATCGTGCCTCGTAAAACATCCATCCCCTAACCAGAAAGGGATCACACGTTTGTGAATGTATTTGATGGTGATCACAACTTTCCCCAAAATGTAGGAATACATCTGTCATAATACAAGAACTTGAGAACTCATTTTGGCTCTCTGAAATATTTATTGCAACAAACTCAAACTTGTCCAAATTTTTTTTGCTTTTAATTTTGCTCCCCAAGAAGCATAGCTATTTGTTATTATTGCTAAGGAGAAAGAATATGATGCAGAGATATCAATGGGAAGGACTCGTTTCCTTAGGCGCCTCAAGCAATGCAAGGAAGATACGAGATAGTAATCTACGACCACAGTGCTTTTCGGCATGCACGTGAAGAAGGCTAACATTTTTTGTCAACTCCAGTTGATTAATGGACCAAACCTTTTTGGTTGATAGAGAGTCTTAAAAATGTGCAGGTGTTTCTAGGGGAAATTGTTTTGTTGTGGTGACAGAAAGAGGTAGTTCAGAGAAAGTTTTTTGATCACTAACAATGTGCCCAAAGGCACATGTAAGAAGACAGTACCCAGATCTATTCTTTCTTCGCATTAAAGGGAATTACCCAGGAATGGGATCCCGACTGGAGTGTAAGTCTTGGTTCCTAATGGACTGCTCGCAGTCTGGGAGTCACGTGGGTTTCCTAAGCCCCTGCATCCATTTTCTCAGACTCAGCTGTTTCCTCTCTAAGTCCTAAGGATCCCTAGCCAGGACTGGGGACAATGAGGACCAATTCATAGTTTAATTTAGTCTTTTTAAATTTCCAATAGTGGAGGTGCCTGGGTGACTCAGGTCATGATCCCAGGGTCCTGGGGCCAAGCCCTGCATGGGGCTCTCTGCTCCTCGGAGAGCCTGCTTCTCTCCCTCTCCCACTCCCCCTGCTTGTGTTCCCTCTCTCGCTGTGTTTCTCTCTGTCAAATAAATAAATAAAATCTTTAAAAATAAAAAAATAAAGGGGCACCAGGGTGGTTCAGTGGGTTAAAGCCTCTACCTTCAGCTCAGAGGTCCTAGGATGGAGCCCCACATGGGGCTCTCTGCTTGGCAGGGATCACGCTCCCCCCCACACACACTCTGCCTGTCTCTCTGCCTACTTGTGATCTCTGTCTGTCAAAAAAATAAAATCTTTAAAAAATAAAAAATAAAAATAAATAAACATAAATATATTTCCAATACTGGTTTAATGGAATATATGCACACCTGTGTGGAAAGAAGGATAAAAGAACAGACTTTGGTTCATTTTGCACACAGTAAAACCTGATAGTTTCTTTAGGAAAGCTGTCTTTCAGCTCCTATATTCAACAGATTTGATCTGGAGACACAGATAAAGAAAATGTAAATCCAACTTTGTCAGATTTTTTTTAAAAAGATGTATGATAAGTCTGGCCAGTGGCTTATCAATCTTATTAATTCTTTCAAAGAACCAGCTCCTAGTTTTGTTGATTTGTTCTATTGTTTTTTTAGTTTCTATTTCATTGATTTCTGCTCTGATCTTTATGATTTCTCTTCTCCTGCTGGGTTTAGGCTTTCTTTGTTGTTCTCTCTCCAGCTCCTTTAGGTGTAGGGTTAGGTTGTGTATTTGAGACCTTTCTTGTTTCTTGAGAAAGGCTTGCACTGCTATATATTTTCCTCTCAGGACTGCCTTTGTTGTGTCCCACAGATTTTGAACTGTTGTGTTTTCATTATCATTTGTTTCCATGATTTTTTTCAATTCTTCTTTAATTTCCTGGTTGACCCATTCATTCTTTAGAAGGATACTGTTTAGTCTCCATGTATTTGTGTTCTTTCCAAATTTCCTCTTGTGATTGAGTTCGAGCTTCAGAGCATTGTGGTCTGAAAATATGCAGGGAATGATCTCGATCTTTTGGTACCGATTGAGACCTGATTTATGACCCAGGATGTGGTCTATTCTGGAGAATGTTCCATGTGCACTAGAGAAGAATGTATATTCTGTTGCTTTGGGATGGAATGTTCTGAATATATCTGTGATGTCCATCTGGTCCAGTGTGTCATTTAAGGCCTTTATTTCCTTGTTGATCTTTTGCTTAGATGATCTGTCTATTTCAGTGAGGGGGGTGTTAAAGTCCCCTGCTATTATTGTATTACTTTCAATGTATTTCTTTGATTTTGTTATTAATTGGTTTATATAGTTGGCTGCTCCCATGTTAGGTGCATAGATATTTAAGATTGTTAGATCTTCTTCTTGGACAGACCCTTTAAGTATGATATAGTGTCCTTCCTCATCTCTTATTATAGTCTTTGGCTTAAAATCTAATTGATCTGATAGAAGGATTGCCACCCCAGCTTTCTTCTGATGTCCATTAGCATGGTACATTGTTTTCCACCCCCTCACTTTAAATCTGGAGGTGTCTTCGGGTCTAAAATGAATTTCTTGTAGGCAGCATATTGATGGGTTTTGTTTTTTTATCCATTCTGATACCCTGTGTCTTTTGATTGGGGCATTGAGCCCATTAACATTCAGGGTAACTATTGAGAGATATGAATTTAGTGCCATTGTATTGCCTGTAAGGTGACTGTTACTGTATATTGTCTCTGTTTCTTTCTGATCTACTACTTTTAGGGTCTCTCTTTGCTTAGAGGACCCCTTTCAATATTTCCTGTAGAGCTGGTTTGGTGTTTGCAAATTCTTTCAGCTTTTGTTTGTCCTGGAAGCTCTTTATCTCTCCTTCTATTTTCAATGATAGCCTAGCCGGATATAGTATTCTTGGCTGCATGTTTTTCTCGTTTAATGCTCTGAATATATCATGCCAGTTCTTTCTGGCCTGCCAGGTCTCTGTGGATAGGTCCGCTGCCAATCTAATGTTTTTACCCTTGTATGTTACAGACTTCTTTTCCCGGGCTGCTTTCAGGATTTTCTCTTTGTCGCTCAGACTTGTAAATTTTACTATCAGGTGACGAGGTGTGGACCTATTTTTATTGATTTTGAGGGGCGTTCTTAGCATTTCCTGGATTTTGATGTTTGTTCCCTTTGCCATATTAGGGAAATTCTCTCCAATAATTGTCTCCAATATACCTTCTGCTCCCCTCTCTCTTTCTTCTTCTTCTGGAATCCCAATTATTCTAATGTTGTGTCGTCTTATGGTGTCACTTATCTCTCGAATCCTCTCCTCGTGGTCCAGTATTTGTTTGTCTCTCTTTTGCTCAGCTTCTTTATTCTCTGTCATTTGGTCTTCTATGTCACTAATTCTTTCTTCTGCCTCATTTATCCTGGCAGTGAGAGCTTCCATTTTTGATTGCACCTCATGAATAGCTTTTTTGATTTCAACTTGGTTAGATTTTAGTTCTTTTATTTCTCCAGAAAGGGCTTTTATCTCTCCGGAGAGGGTTTCTCTAATATCTTCTATGCCTTTTTCGAGCCCGGCTAGAACCTTGAGAATTGTCATTCTGAACTCTAGATCTGTCATGTTACCTATGTCCGTATTGATTAGGTCTCCAGCCTTCGGTACGGCCTCTTCTTTATTTTGAGGTGAGTTTTTCCGCCTTGTCATTTTGTCCAGATAAGATTTGCTTTCTCCTGCTGTGGAATTCCGCTGTTCTTGGTGAGCGAAGTTGGTTTTGGATGGGTTTCTTGTTGATCTTCTGGGGGAGGGGCCTGTTGTAGTGATTCTCAAGTGTCTTTGCCGCAGGCGGAATTGCACCGCCCTTGCCAGGGGCCGGGCTAAGTAATCCGCTCCGGTTTGCTTTCGGGAGCTTTTGTTCCCTGAGCGCTTTCCATAGAGTTCCGGAGGACGGGAATGAAGATGGCGGCCTCCCAGTCTCCGGCCTGGAGGAGCCGAGAGCTTGGGGTTCCGCTCCTCAGTGCGCTCTCAGAGCAAAGCGCCTACCGCCCCGCCTCCCTGGCCTGCGGTCGCGCCTTGAGGAAAGCAGTCAATTGCTAGAGCTGGAGAAAAGCACTGGGTCGCTTTTGTCTCCGCGGCCTGCGGCTGCGCTCCGAGCCCACCCAGCCTGCGACCGGCACAAGGTAACCCCGGGCTTAGAGCTCACTCCTCGGCTTTGTCGCTGTAGCCGGCTTCCCCGCTCTAATACCTGAGAGCTCTGCGGCACTCAGACACCCCCAGTCCTTCTGTGACCGCGCGGGACCTGGGGTTATGCTGACCCCGCCTGGGTTTCCCCCCAGTTTAGCCTCTGGAGCGATGTCTCCCAGTGGAGCCGACTTTTAAAAGGCCCGATTTTGTGCTCCGTCGCTCTGCCGCTTGCCGGGTGCCGGCCCCTCCCCCCGGGGTCTATCTTCCCGTCGCTTTGTATTCACTTCTCCGCAGGTCCTACCTTTCAGAAAGTGATCGATTTTCTGTTTCTGGAATTGTTGCTCTTCTTCTCTTCGATTTCCCGTTGGATTTGTAGGTGTTCACAATGGTTAGATAAGCTGTCTAGCTGATCTCCTGCTACCGATGTCGTCTCAGCCTGCTACTTCTCCGCCATCTTGACTCCTCCCTAAAAAGATGTATGGATGGGTAGGTTAGATGACAGACTGATTATCTTATGTAATCTGGTCCCCTGATACCCAGAGGAAGCCAAAAGCGGGGAAAACACTGGCAGTGGTCATGGAAGCACCAAAGAAGGGGAAGGATGAAATATTTTTAGATGTCTGCTATGTGCCAAATATTCCTTCTCATCATCTCTTAACCCCGCAGTAAAATTAAGCTCTATTTTACTGATGGAGAATTGATATGGAGAGGGGTTAAATAATTTGACCAAAGATTCATAGTTACCTGCCAAGAGATAATTCAGATCTAAGGATAAATGAGTCCTTTCTCTGTTTTACTACACTCCACTAAAGCCCAGGGATGTTAGCCAGTGCTTATGATATTTAACCGGAACAGAACAAACAAAGAAACAAGCGCTAGGCTGGGTTCTAACATCCTGAGGCTTTTTCCTGTTTCCCTTCCCTTTCTTCTCACTTAACTTTTCATATTTAAAGTTTGCCCTTCCTGTTATAAATTCCAACAATACACCAAAACTCTTGACTCTATCTCACAAAGGATGAAGTGACTGTTTTTTTTCCAGAGTCATTAAGTTGGAGGCATGGCAGTCAGAACAAGTGACAGATTTCATTAACTAAGAAGAATGTCAATGTGTCTTTGGTGTTTTGGTGTCTAATATATATATTGTATTATATATAGCTATTGTAATGTATATGGGGGGCTGGGCTACTTATCAGCAGTTCATTTTTATTTTTTTTTCCAGCTTTAATAATTGAGATACAATTGACATACACAATCTTGTGTAAGTTTATATATATATAACATACTTTTATATATTGATATGTAGAGAGAAATAATTACCACAATAAGGTTAATTAACACATCCATCACCTTACATAGATATGATTTATTTCTGTGGGGAGAAGTTTAACCATCTGCTGTCTTAGCACCTTTCAAATACACAATACGATATCATTAACTACAGTCACTGTGCTATACATTAAATCCTCAGAACTTATTCATCTTATAACTGGAAATCCGTGTTATAAGTGGAAATCCGTACCCTTTGACCACCTTCACCCTCCTTCTTCCCCTCCTCCCACCTCTGGCAACCGCTAATCTCCTCCCCATTTCTGTTTCTATGAATCTGTTTGTTTTAGATTCCACTTATAAATGAAATCACACAGTATTTGTCTTTTTCCGTCTGACTTACTCCATTTAGTTTCACTCAAGTTTCATCAGTATTTTTCAAATTAGGAGGCAGAATTTCCTTTTTTAAGACTAATATTCTATGGGGTGTGTGTGTGTGTGTGTGTGTATGTATGTGTGTGTGTACACATATCACATTTTATCTATTCATCTCTCAATAGTCACATAGCTTTTTTCCATATCTGGGCTATATGGTGAATAATGCTGCAATGAACTTGGGAGTGCAGATATCCTTTTAAGACCCTGACTTCATTTTCTTTGGATATATACACAAAAGGGGGACTGCCAGATCATATAGATATTCCTATTTTTAATTTTTTTGAAACACACCCATACAGTTTCCACAGTGGCTGTATTTATATTCCCACTAACAGTGCATACGCTTTCCCTTTTCCTTATGTCCTTGCCAATACCTGTTGCCACTTAACTTTTTTTATAAATGCCAATCTAACAGGTGTGAGGTGGTATCTCATTGTGGTTTTGATTTGCATTTCCCTGATGATTAGCGATGCCGAGCATCTTTTCATGTACCGATAGCAAGGGCCATATCTCAGCCGTTTATATGTATTCTTGGAAAATGTCTATTTAGTTCCTCTGTCCATTTTTAAATTGAGTTGTTTTTTGCTAACAAGTTGTATGAGTTCCTTTTTGGATATTAACCCCATACCAGATAATGTAGCTTGAAAATATTTTCTCATAGTATATGGCTTAACTTCTCTCTCCTTTTTTTTTTTTTTTTTTGTTCTTTTGCTGTGCAAAAGCTTTTAGTTTGATGCAGTCTCGTGTGTTTATTTTTACTTTTGTTGCTCGTGCTTTGGTGTCATATACAAAAAATTCTCTCCATGACCAACATCATGGAGCTTTTTACCAATGCTTTCTTCTAGGAATTTATGGCTTCAGGTCTTACATTTAATCTTTAATGCATTTCAAGTAAATTTTTATGCGTGGTGGAAAGTAGTAGAAGTCCTGTTTCATTCATTTGCACGTGAGTACCCAGCTTTCTCAACACCGTTATTGAAACTGCTCTTCCCCAGCGAGTGTTCTTGGCTCACTTGCCAAGTAACTAGCTCACTGGATATGCATGGGTTTATTTCTGGGCTCTCAATCTTGTTCCATTCAACTATGTCTTTTTAATGCCAGTACCGTATTGTTCTGATTACTAGAGCTCCGCAACATAGTTTGAAATCAGGAACTGTAATGCCTCCAGCTTTGTTTCTCTCAGGATTGCATTGGCTTTTTGATCTTTTGGCTCTTTGGTCTTTTAAGGTTTCATGCAAGTTTTAGGATTGTTTCTTCTATTTCTATAAAGTATTCCATTGGAATCTTCATAAGAATTATATTGAATCTACAGATAGCTTCGAATAGTATGGACATTTTAATAATGTTAATTCTTCCAACCCATCAATGAGGGGGTTTCTTTCTATTTATTTGTGTCTTCTTCAATTTCTTTCATCAACAATTCATTGTTTTCAGTTTACAGATCTTTCACCTCTTTGGTTAAATTTATTTCCAAGTATTTTAGTGTTTTTGATGCTATTGTAAATGGCACTGCTTCCTTAATTTTTCTTTCTTAATTTTTTCATCATTAGTGTTTGGAAATGCAATTGATTTTTATGTTAATTTCATATCCTACAACTTTTTTGAATTCATTTATTAATTCTAACAGTTTCTAGTTATCTTCAGGATTTTTTATATATAAGAATAGTCATCTACAAAGGGACAATTTGACATGTTCTCTTCCAATTTGGATGTTTATCCCCCTTTTTCTTTCCTAATTGCTGTGACAAGGGCTCCCAGTACTGGGTTGAATAGGAGTGATGAGACTCAACACTCTTGTCTCGATTCTCATCTTAGAGGAAGATATTTCAACCTTTACCACTAAGTATGTTGTTAGCTGTGGGCTTCTCATATATGCTTTATTACGTTGAGGTACCCACCTTCTATACCCAATAGGTTGAGAGTTTTTATCATGAATAGATGTTGAATTTTCTCAAGTGTTTTTTTTTTATGAATCTATTGAGATGATCATATAATATTTATCTTTCACTTTATTAATGTGATGTAATAAAAAGATGGTATACTGAACCATCTTTGCATCCCAGAGATGAATCCCACATGGTCATGGACCATGATCCTTTTGTTTTTATTTTTTTAAGGATTTATCTGTTTATCTGAGAGAGAGAGAGAGAGAACATGAGCAGGGGGAAGGGGCAGAGGGAGAGAGAGAATCCTGAAGCAGGCTCCCTGCCAAGCACAGAGCCCAATGCAGGGCTCAGTCCCAGGAGCCTGAGATCATGACCCTGAGCTGAAATCAAGTCGTCTGCTTAACCAACTGAGCCACTCGTGTGCCCTGAGCATGATCCTTTCAATGTGCTGTTGCATCAATTAGGTTTGCTAGTATTTTGTTGAGGAATGTTACATCTATATTCACTAGAAATATTGGCCTATATTTTTCTTAGAACATCCTTATCCGGCTTTGGCATCAGGGGAATCCTAGCCTTGTATAATGAGTTTGGGAGTATCCTCTCTGATGCAATTTTTTAGAAGAGTTTAAGGGAGAATTGGTAGTAATTCTTTTTAAATATTTGGTAGGATTCACCAGTGGAACCATCTGGTCCTAGATTTTGCTTTGTTGGGAGGTTTTTGATAGGCATTGGGTGGGGCTGCAAATTTGGTTTCCTGCCTAGGTGGAGCAAGTAGACCATGCTCTACAGTCTATATGGCCCCTTGACAGGGGACCCAAATTAGGCAGAACTGCTAGTTGAGTTCCTAGGCCAGATGAGACCACCTACTCAACTCTTCAGATGCCCAGAGCTGTGGGGTGGGATCTCTGCTTGGGTTCTGCTGCTGGCAAGAATGTCATCCACCAAGATCTGAGGGCTAGCTGCTCTCATTCCTGCCCCTCTTCTTCATCCCTATCTGATCCCCAGTAGTAGAGTCTTCCCATGTCCCCCAGTGATCCCTGTGGGGTGAGACACAAGTGGACCTCTGGGAAGTGTCTCCTCATGTTGGGTGAGCTGGATGTCCACCTTGTACACTCTTTTATTCCCCCACTGGAAAAACCAAAGGCCCAAGGGGCCCTCTAGATACAATGTGATGTTGGCCTGGGGGGAGGGCCATGCCGTCAGAGTGTAGTCATTTCTGTAATTCTTCTAATGTAGTCCTTCTCTATTTCTGTGGTTCAGGGTGAGTGCTTCAGCTTCAACACTGGGTTTTTGTGATTTTTGCAATGGTGTCTAATCTATGGATAGTTTCTAGTTGGTCTTCTCATTAAGGGGACTGATGTCAGGAATGACCTATATCACCATCTTGATGATGTCACTGTCAATATTCTCTGCAGTTAGGATGGCCCAGGGGCCTCACTGGCAAATTGTTTTTAGAATAAGTTTTAGAATAAGGTTGATATCCCATCATATCTTCTTCAAAAAATTAAGATTTCCATCCTGAAATGTTTGGCAGGTTGGGCAATATCACATGCCAGTAATAACAATGAGTTATTCAAGGTCTCATAGCTAGTAAGTGGCAGAGCCAAAGACTCAAACTAAGGTCTGGCTTATTCTGAAGACCATGTTCCTAACATATTTTGCCATTTTGATTGATGAACCTGATACTAAGCGCTTATAAGACACCACATACATATATATACCATATTCACACCTATGTATGTGCACATGCACACGTGTGCACACACACTCTCTCTCACACACACACACACAAACACACACGCACACACACACTTTTCCCTTTGAAAAGCATCAAAAAGCAGTGTACTTTTTTTTTTCCCAATCTTTCCTGAGGATGTCTCTAGATCTGTGCTATCCAGTATAGCAACTATAAGTCATGTGTGGCTGTTTAAATTTAAAATAATTAAAATTAAATAAAATTTAAAATACATTTCCTCAGTCACACTAGCCATATTTCAAATGCTCAGTAGCCACAAGTGGCTAGTGGCTACCATGTTATAATGCACAGATATAGAATATTCCCAATACTACACAAAGTTATACTGGACAGTGCTGCTTAAATCTTTTTATCTGATATTTTATAAAGAGAACTGGTAGTAAGAGGTCATGTAATATATCCCCATTAGATGCCACCATTTAAATACAACATCTTTTCCCATAAGGATGCACCTGCTTTAGCTGGAAAAAAAGAAGGTTTATTCATTCACACACATAGCCATTCATTTAACATTTTCCCTGAGTATTTAATATTTGCTTGGCACTGTGGAGAATCAATAGAATACAAATACAGTCCCTTTCCTATGAGCAGCTCCTAGGAAATGCTGAAAACAAACATTTAAAAGATGTAATTTCTGGGGGCCCCTGGGTGGCACAGTTGGTTGAGTGTCTGACTCTTGGTTTCAGCTCAAGTCATGATCTCAGAGTTGTGAAATCGAGCCCCATGTCAGGTTCCACACTCAGCACAGTCTGCTTGAGACTCTCCCTCTCCTTCTGTCTCTCCTGCTCATGCCCTCTCTTTCTAAAACCAAATAAATGAGTCTTTTAAAAAATGTAATTTCTGTATAGTCTGGAACGTGTGTAATGGAAGTGAGTGCTGTAGGAGCAGGACAACAGAGAACTGGTCAACGACACTCTCCCCTATGATGAGTCCCTAGCCCTAGCCCTCTGCTCTTTGAACAGCCCAACAAAACTGCCCTTCAATAAATAACCTGATGGGGATTGCACAAATTTCCCTTGCCAGTCCATCATTCAGCTGCTGTCCTCAGAGCTGACTCTCTTTCTTTTCATTGCTGTAGAAAATGGCACCACACAGCTGCGTAAAACACCAGCGAGCTCTAGCCCAACAGCAGGTGGGTATTGCTTTTTTTTCCTATCCCTCCTTTACAACATAAGATATTGTCTTAAAATCACCCCTGAGACGCAGGAAACCAAATACAAACAGACTTAGATCAGGCAGGCCTCGCACTTGTCCCCAATAAATCATTTGAAATTAAGAGCACTTCCATTTGGAGCCAAGCAGCACAGGAATGCTAGAGGGCAAATGCCAGGCTACATGGGAGGATGTAAGAGCTGGCCCACGGGCAAGGCTGAGGCTCCACACCGCTCCACATTAAGATGCCACTTTTATTATAAGGGAGAGTGAGCAATCTTTATCCAGGGTCTGTGTGTGTTGGATTGAGGCTGTAAATAAATAATTCCTAGCTCAGTGTTTTAGTTTCCCTTGTCTAGTTAGAGTTGCAAAGGGGAAAATAAAATGGCAAAGTTGTACCATTGGATTACCCCAAGGAATGATCTTAATATTTGACTTGCAAACTCTGATTAATACTGCATAGGTAATGCTATTTATGGAAGGCAAGGATAGTGATCCACATGTTGTTTGGGGAAAGTCAAAGCCAGTTATACATGAAAGGAATCTGAGGAGTTCCTCCTTGGGATCAAAGAGTCACGGTGGATATCTGGAAGATTCTGGAATTCCCTTGAGAAAGAGCCATTGGCAGCCAGGAGAAAGGAATCATCTCGTTGTTTTGGGAGGGTTTTCAGGTGGGAGTATTTCCTCCAACCCATCATGAAGTCTGCTTCACATTTTAGTTGCCACCAATTCTAAAGCTCATTTGCATATAAAGCATCTGGAATAAGCAAAACTAATTTGAATCTTCTTTTATAAAATGTTAGTAGGATTAAAGGATCAGGTAGCTGGTTCCCTTACAAGATTCACTGGAGGGAAGTCAGACAGAGAATGAGATAAAATCATTAGGCCAGTCCCACACTGGCAACTGTTCCTGTGTGAGCTCAGTCTCTAAAAATGGTATATTGGTATATTGGTCTGGCAGCTGCCTGCCTTTCTTCCCCTCCAGACTTTATAGTGATATACAGCACAGAACTCTTTAACTGTGGATACACCTGTGATGCTCTTATCTTCTCCGTATTTCTTAGCTCCTCTGATCTTCAGTCTCACCGCAGGCCTGTGGGGGCACCCAGAGGGTGTCCTACTTTAAACACCTGGGCAGGTCACTGCTACCGTTTCCATCTGGGATCTATCTCCTGAGTTGCTTCTTCCCCAACCGGTCTTTGCAGCAAAGACATCCAGCGAAAACAACGGCACCATTCATGTATCTAAATGAAAAGTCATTTTTAAGTTTATCTTTGAAAATCCATAACAAAACAGATTTACCAGTGGTAGGAATATTAAGACCTTGCAATTAATTCTAACGCCTTCATTTAAGAGAAAAAGAAACTGAAACCCAGAGAGACAGGCTTTCACGAGGCCCTATTACTAGTTAATGACTGAGTCAGTCTTAGAATTCAAGACCTCTTATTTCTAGTTCAGGGCTCTGTCCCTCATAATGTCGTTTGATTCCATTTTATTTACCAAGTAGTTATTGAGCAACACCTATGAGAAGGGCTCTCATCCCCACACTGGGGAAATACAAAGATGATCAATCCAGAACTCTATTTTCAAGGGCTTAGAGTTGAATAGAATGATAAAATTATCGATCCAAATAAAGTCAAAGAAGTGGACAAAGAAAGGAAGATACAAATATTATGAAGGCTTAGAAGGAGGAAAAAATGGATAGAGTTGTAAGGTTCTAGAGAATTTGAAAAAATGAGAGTAAGCCATTCATTATCCTACTGAGCTTTGACATTGTTTCAACCCATAAAACCAGGTCTTCCACCTTTTGAATTAATCCATGGCCCACATGGGTGAGGAAAGGATGTTCCCTCTAACAAGGTGATGGCCTACAAGTGTGCCTAGGAATGAGGACTAATGCAGGTGCAGTGAGGGACGCCGGCTCTTCCTTCTTGTCTCCTTCCTTTTGTTATCCTTCATGGATCTTCGTGGTCATTTCTCTAGAATTGTTCCAGAAGTAAAGCATCTTAGGGAAGACGTCTTCTATTTTGTTTGCTGATCCTTTTAACATGAATGAGCTCTAGGGTTTGTTAAATGATTTTTTTCTGCCTCTATTGAGATGATCTGATCAAATGGTATTTCTTTTTTTTTTCTCGTTTGTTAATATGGTGAATTACATGGATTGATTTTTGAATGTTAAACCAACTGTGAATAGGTTCTTCACAGTCCTTTTACGTTCTATTTACCACCTTTCCCTCTCTTCCCCATTTCTCCCATGTTTCCCTCCCTTCCCTCCCTCTTTTTCTCCTCATCCTGTGTTTTTTTCAGACTATTTCTCATGCCATTTGTTTTCGTCATCTTCTTGCTTATCATGGGAAGTTTTCTCAAGATGTCATTCGTTGATGCATTATGGGTATCCTTAGCGCACTATTTTATCCGAGGTCTGTTTCTTTTGCCTTCAAGCCATAGTTCAAGACTGTGCATTGTGTCTTTTCCTCATCTGTGTAGCCCTACAATGGAGAAAGAGAGAGGGAGAGAGAGACACAAAGAGAGGAGAGGGTGAGAGGGAGAGGAAGAAAGAGAGAAAGAGAGGCTGATGGGGAAACTATGGCTCAGCTGGGCTGTTTCTTCCCTTTCCAGGATGACCCAGACTCGCTTTTTCTCCCGAAACATTGTTAAATATTTGGTACAAAGTTTCACTTCCCTACTCAGAAATGTGTTTTCTTTTTTAAGGAGAGCTATCACTAAGCTTTGCCTCTTTCTCTCTTCTCAGCCTGAAGGCTTTAAAAATGGCGAATCAAACTTTTGACAGGAGGATGGTAGAAAAACCTTCTATGCACACTTTCTCTTCATAGTCTTGATTCCCCTTCTTATTGCCCTTTTCTTCAAGGTGAGTGTGAGTTTGGAGGGCGAAGATTAGGGAAGATTTTCATTTTTTTCAAATGCATCTTTTTCCATGGATAGTGTTTATGAAATTGTGAGCTTGAGGGGTTGGAAAGCGTAAGATTCAAGGTGTATCAGACAAGATCATATCACAAATTTCTCTTTCTTGGCTGTGATGTTTTGATGTTTAGGGCCGTGAGGTGACCTCCTTCCTTGTTTGGAGATTTGGTAGTCCTTTGCTTGTTTGTTTTAAACCAAATTTTAAGTGATTCCATTATATATATGGAGATTCATTTACTTATTTGAGAGAGAAAGGGGTAGGGACAGAAGGGGAGGGAGAGAGAAACTCAGGCAGACTCCACACTGAGCACAGAGGTCCATGCAGGGCTCAATCTCACGACCCCAAGATCACGACCTGAGCTAAAACTGAGAGTCAGATGCTTAACCAACTGTGCCACCCAGGCGTCCAGACACGTGCTTTTTTTTTTTTTTTTTTTTTTACAGATTCCTATCCTTAAACAATTCAAAGTAGCACATGCGTATTATGTGTACAGTTCTGTTTAAAAAAAGCTAGTTTCTTCCATTCCACAGTCTGACAAATGTTTTAGCAATTTCTATGTTTATTTGTTTATTTCCTTCATAATGCCAAAAATTGGATTTCACTGCACTTTTGAATTTGTTAAATTTAGATAAAATTTATTCATTCTCCACTTCAAACGAGCCACTGAAAAGGAAATGCTCCTAATGTCAAAAGTCTACTGGCATCTAGTCTTAGATTGGGTTCCTTAAAAAACCATTCTGAGAAAGAGATTTATATGCAGGAAATTTATTGGGGAGTGCTCTCCAGAGTAATGCCTGTGAGAGCGTGAGTCCAACAGGATGGGGCAGAGAGAGTAACTGAACTCCAAATCAGAACCCCAGCTCTGAAGCGCAGTGGCCCCGTGGAGCTGTCCTGGACTAAAGGAAGCAAGGTGGTCAGCTCTAGACTGGGCTGCCTTGAATGAAAAGGGGGCTTAACTTTGGCTAGACTCTCCTCATTGCTGGGGGGAATGAGTGCCTTGGTCCTGAAGGGGGATCGAGTGGTACCCCTCAGCGTCCACTACACTTTTTTTTAAACCTCCACACAGTCATATTTGGACCAAGTATTCATTATACATATTGATTTTCTTATTGACTTAATTTCTCTTTGTGATTAAAGAAATATATGCATTTACTTTACCACAGTGGCACACAATCCAGTCTTAAATGAGCAAGTACGTTTCTGTTTGTATATAGAAAGCCTGACATTACTGAGATCTAGCTTTAAGTATCACTTCCTTCCTGAGCCCATGCTCATGAGAACCAGTAGATGGTTCAGTTTGAGGAATAATATGGTTATCCCCGAATTGACTCTTATCAATACATTTCTTATCCAAAAAAGAAGGGACACTGAGTTCATACCATGGTATACAGTTCACTTTTTAAATTTTTAAGCAGAGATTGGTTTCTTTTAACATGATTTAGACATCACAAAATCTTTGCAAGGCATATCAAGAAGGTGATCATTCTTATATTATGGATGAAGAAAATGAAAAATGTGGCAATTCAGAAGTAATTTAAATAAGCAAATTTCAGTACAAGCTAAAATGGCTAAAAGCAAAACTGTCCTCCTTGAATCTTTGTCAGTCTCCAACCCTCTCCAGGACCCCAGTGCACCTTGATATCTTAACCGATGTTCCTCGAGCACCTAGGGTCTCACAGCTCCTACTCTGTGCTTTTGCTTCCCTTCTCTATGAATACATTGGGATTTTGAGAGCAGTTAAATAAAAAGACCCAAATGCCCTCCTAGTGAAAAGAGTCAATAGTTGTGAGGTTCAATTTGTATGTGTTTAGCAGAAGTAATTTGGAAAGATCAAGGCATTCCAAATGTATGTGCCACTATATAATTATTTCTATTTCTAGATTGGCCAAATAGCTAATTCCAAAAAATCTTTACATGGCATTGTTCAATTTTCCCTGGAATTCTTTATCTCCTGACCTAATCTGCTCCTTTCTGCTTTTAAAAAATGTTGTCTTCTCCCCTGCAACGTACTCTCACGGTGAATCTTGAAGAGTAGAGGATAAATTGAAAGAAAATATACATGAGCTACTTATCTATATATCCCTATCTTTATCTTCGAAAAAACATCTGGCTGAATATACATCATAGCATTTGCATTTGCTCTCTTCTGAGCATGGAATTATGAGGCACTTCCATTTTCTATTTTATACTTGCTGTATGTTAATTTTGTGTGCATATTTTCTTGCTGTATGATTGTTGAGATGTTTTAATCAGCTTCCCCCCACACTGTGAAGGCAAATTATTGGGTAGGTAGGTTTATCTTTCTACTTTGTTAGACATGTGTACGGAATCAATAGTGACTGCCTTTCATTATTAAATGAGACACAAAAGCATTTTTACCAACTTCCAGTGGGCATTCAAAAATATTTCTTGGTCATGTGAATAGTCAAATTTAAAATTTCTATCATTTGTTTTCACTTGTATTAGTCCCTTCTCTGTGTTTTTCTCTTCCATATAATAATAAAATCACTTCAAATAGATTATAAAAATGGCTTTATGGATATAGATTTTTAATCCGTATTATGGATATAATATTCTCCCTTATCCCTGAGAAAAGTTTAGAGCTTGAACAATAGCTTTTCTCCTTGTACCTAAGGATTTACCTCTCAACAGGTTTTGGAGAGAGAAAAAGGATGACATTTTAGAAGAAAATATGCTGGATTCTACAACCAGACCTGGGCATTATTGTCCACCTGCCCAGGTGATCATACTAATCTATAATATTTGACTCACCTCTAACTACCACAAGGTGGCAAAACATATGATTTGGACCATTAAGGTCTCTTGAGACTTGGCTATTGCTAGACAAAGTCCTGTATTTTAAAGAGAATGAAATCTGATGACCTTTTCCTTTAAAGCACATCTTCTATTCTTGGATCTTGTCTTTCTTAAAGAAAAACAATAAAAATCTATAATTAAAATTTATCATTCTTAACTAAGCATTACGGCCATGAAAAATAACTGATTATTCACTGTGGGCAATACTGTAGAAATCAGATTTGCTGATTAACAGATAAACTTACAAATTATTTCCAAAAGGTTTTCTCATAAACCTGATAAGAATTCATTTAGCCTTGGAAACCCCTCTAGATCTGCAAGTTACTCTGAAGTCTCTAATATAATCCCCTTGAACACATTCTTAAAATCCTTCAGCTTGCCTTGGTAGTTATCAAATATATTTAAATATTTGGCAAGAAAATTAAAATATGAAAACTAATATAGCAATTGCCCCCAAACACACAGTTTTCCAAGGAGATTTTGATGATTCAGAAAGAAATCTGTGGAGGATATTTGGTATTTCAATGATAGGGCTGCATTCTGACAGTGCTTTTTATAAAAATAAGCTGGTCCAAGAATATAATAAAAATAATCTGTATAAATTAGCTATATTTTAGCTGAAAGGCAGGGAACAGGGAGAGCAAAGTTACCTGCAGGGCTATCTTCTATTAAGTAAAGTTGATGTATAAATTTCACATTTATAAAGCAAGCATTTTGTGGAATCTTTGTTCACTTCACAAAATAATTCACCATAGCGTGTTGTTTTTTTTTTATACTTGTACTCTGTTACTGCATTGAAAATATGATTCAATTTAAGAAGCTTTTTAAGTTTAACTTTTTAAGAATGTAAATATTACATAAAATTAAGCACACGTGATTATTTTAAACATTAATTTTCAATCAAAGTAGCTGCACATTCAGATAGGTAGGCATTTGTGGTTGGATGAATGGATGGATAGAGTTGTGTAAATGACACTTGTGTGGTAATTCACCAGAGAAGTAACCTTTCGGACCTTTAACTGATTTATGTGGCTATAATGCACATGGTTAGTTAGAGCTGCAGAACAAATAGCTTCCTTCTGTTTTTCTTTTTAAAAGTTGAAAAAAATTCAATTACAACAGTGCCATTTGAATAGACGTAAAAAAATGTAAACAATACAGATGGAGTTATATCATCCTTAGTCATCACCTCCATTTCTATATATTTCCCCTGAGGAAACCAAAGACTTTTTTGTTCATTAAATCATATAGGCATTTCTTACACGCATGTACGCACAGTGAAGTTTAGTTGTATATAGTTTTATTTTGCATGAGTATTTTTTAAATAAACTGTATTATACCATATTTATTCTTCTGTAGCTTGCTTTTATCACTCAATATGCCCTGACAATCCTTTTATATTGTTTACATAAATTAACCACATATGGCCCAAATTACACATAAAATTCCATTGTCTGTTATTTTTTGTCCTGCTAATTCTGATGAAACTTACCTCCCTAAATTTAGTTGCTAGCGCAGCAGTGTTGCAGTAGACATCACTGCATGAACCTCTTTATGTTATCTAATTCCAAGATTAGATGATGAGAAGTAGAAATCCTGGGTCAAAGAGAATTTTTCATTTATTTAGAGTCAAAAGATTCAGAAATACCACGTCAAAGTGGCTATATGAATAGATTTTCATGGGTAGTATTAAAAATACCCATTTCCTCACATTTCACCACCTCTTAATGTTATCAAGTTTTGTAGTTACTGTCAGTCTCATCATATTCTTTGGCATTCCCCTGGTCATTAATGGCGCGGAACACCTGTGTTTAAGTTTTTGTCACCCATGTGTATTTCTTATTCTATAAATGATCTGTTCACATCCTCCCCCCCCCATTTTCATTTGGGTTGCTTAAGCTCTTTCTTAGTAATTTTAGGAGTTTAAAAATATATTCTGGGGGCGCCTGGCTGGCTCAGTCGTGAAGTGTCTGCCTCCCTCAGGTCATGATCCCAGGGCCCTGGGATAGAGGCCTGCATTGGGCTTCCTGCTCAGTGGGAGGCCTGCTTCTCCCTCTCCCACTCCCCCTGCTTGTGTTCCCTCTCTCACTGTGTCTCTCTCTGTCAATAAATAAATAAAATCTTTTTAAAAAATTCTGGTTTTTAATCCTTTTCAGTTACAAACTAAAAAAACATACCCCCAATCTGTACTTGTCTTGTAAATTCTTTAGGTTTTTTTTTGTATCATTTGTCTTACTGATATTTTCTTCAAATGTAAGCTTTATCAGCCTTTTTCATAAAAGACATTTTCAATGTATGCCTTGTTTTTGAAGACCTATCCTATTCCAAGTTTCTAAACATATTTTGCCACAGTTCTTTTGGACAGATTTATAACTTACTTTTTGTAAATTTAGAACTTTAATCTATTTGGGATTTTGTTGTTTAATCTTTTTTTTCACCGCATGCAAAATAGACACCATTTCCATGTGTATACATATCTGTGTCTTTGATTTCTAATATTTTTCACTGATGGATTTTTTATGCATCAGTGCTCCTCCATTGTTATGACGTTCTAATATGGTATGATATTTGGAAAGATGGGGGCTCTCGATATTTCCTATTTTTCAAGATTATCTTGGTTATATTTGTATACATTCTCTCCCACATGAATTTAGAATGAGATGTTCGAATTATAGGACAGATGATAATAGAATTTTGATTGAGATAAGATTAAATTTATGATGACAGGGAAGGATAATTGACATTTTTCAACATTGAGTCTCCCACTAACCTGAATATCTCCTTTTCACTGGGGGAGGGGGGTCATCTTTACAACTTCTAGATTTATTTTTGTTATGCCTATGTAGTCACGGTATTCAACTTGTCTTCTTGAGCCAATTTTGGAAATTTTTATTTTCCTATTCTATCATCCACTCCATCTAGGCTTTCAAGGTTATTGGCATAACATTATATCTCTGGATGTACAGTGATACCCCCTAACACTGTTGCCGTACAAACACTATTTCTTTTGAACAAAACATATCAAAAATGTGTCATTTTATTTGTCCTTTCACAGAACCAACTTTTTATTGAATTGTTTGATACTTAAGACCTATTCTTCCGTTTTTGTTCTCCTTCTATTTCTCTAATTCCTACATCTTTCATCTCCGGCTGTAATATTTAGAATTTTTCTTGTATTTCTCTAGCTTATCTCCTTGTTATTTAGTTCATTCACATTCAGATTTTCTCTATTTCTAATATATGTTCCTGAAGTTGTAAATTTTCCTTACACACTTCTCCAGGAGCGTACTACTGGTTGGGATGGAGAACATGCATTGTCATCTATTTCTTTTTTTTTTTTTCTGCAACTTTGTTTTTTGTGTAATTTAAAATTTGCAGTAAAACTACATTACAACCGTTATGAACAACTGCATTGTACCTCTTATCCAGATTTGCAGTTGTTAATGTTTTGTCCCATTTCCTTTATTGTTCACTATATGCTACCACATGTAAACATATGTATATGTCTTTGTGTATATACATATACTTTTCTGAACAATTGGACAGTAAATTGCAAACATCCTGTCTCTGCATTCCTAAGTACTTCTCACATAAATACAATTGAATTTTCAAATCTTGAAATACAACATTGATTCAGTGTTATTATCTAATCTGAGAACCGTATTAAATTACACTAATTGTCCAAATATTCTTTTTTTTCTAGTCCAAGATGTAAACCAAGATTAATCATTTCATTCAGTTGTTATTTTTCTTTAGTCCTTTAATCCAGAGATTTTTCTCAGCCTTTCTTTGTCTTTCACGACCTTGGTATTTTTGAAGAATAAAGACCTGTAAGCAAATATCGAATTCTAGTTAGTAGGTTTGCTTCTCAAAAAGATATCAATTAGCAATCTGAAACTACCTCTTACGCTTGAGGAAATGAATAATATATCATGGATAAATGGAGCCAGGTTCCTCACTGACAGAAAAAATAGTTTCAAATATGAGAAAGCAGAAGACTATGAATCTTGTCCTCTGGAAAGGCCTAGAAGTGATGGTACTCCTAAAGTGGTGGGCATGCCTGGTGCTTGGGTTCTAAATAGCATTCTTTAGTAAAGGAACCAGGGGCCCCAGGGAGATGGCTGGCTCCAGAGGCAGAGCAGGATAAGCAAAAAATTAGTGTGGAGTATCTTGTGCCAGAAAGCAAAGAAGTTTCAAAAAATAACAGATTCATGTCAGAAATACACAAGAACTACCTTGAAGAAATTCCTACTGGCCAAATTTAGAACAATTTGGGGGTCAAAATAAATAAATAAATAAATAAAATGATTCTAACAGATTATGTCCTATTGAATAAAATAAGAATTCAAAGAATTCATGGGTCCATATAGATGCAAATAGCTAGATAGATATATAGATAGAGGAAGAGAGGAAGGAAGGAGGGAAGGAAGGAAGGAAACTCTTCCTTACAGTAGAATACTATTTATTATTAAATTGTTTATACTTTGAATTTTATTTTTTCTTTAATTCAAGAGTTCTTAGAAATTATAATTTTTAATTTCCAATTGTATAAGTTTGGATGGTGAGGTGTGGGTATAATGATGATGGTGAGAGCTGCTTGCTTATTATAATTAATTTATGGTTCTATTAAATTGCAGTCAATGAATGTCGCCTGAAGAATTTTTCCTATTTTGAATATGTTGAGATATCCTTTGCAGCAAAATGCATAATCAATTTTTGTGAACATTTCCTCCATGGTAAATACGATTCTCTTACTTAAGTATGCATTCTCTCATTTAAGGTATAAAACAATAAGCAACTGTACATAGATTTCTCTCTATACATAACTATGCCTAAAACCAAAGAGAGGAATGACTTTCCCCACAATGTAAGAAGTCCACAGGAAGCAATCCACAGCTTATGCAGTAATTTCACAATTTCATTAAAGGCCCAGGCTCTGTTTATCATGGTTATTTCATTTTCAGCAGGTAGCTTTCTTCCTTATGACTACCTCTTGTTCACAAGGGTTTTTTTTTTTTCTTTCATTTTGAGCCTCATATCAATCTCTATACAAGAAGAGTTTGGAAAGGATGCACTTCAACACTTCTGTCGGAAAGGCTGAACACACTAAGAAATCTCCAGTAGCCACACAAAACATATCTCATTGGCCAACACAATGGTAGGTAGCCACTCTATGGATTGGTGTGGAGCTTAGGAGACAGATCTTGGGTAGAGAGACTCTTTGGGCAGCTGCCAATGCATAGATGTTTCTTTCAGCTTTGTGGCAGATGAGATGAAATCTCCCAAGGACAAAGTGCAGAGAACAAATGACTTAGGTGTAGGGTTGACACCAGTTAGGAAGATGAACAGAGGAAAAGGAGCCTGCAAAGGAAATGGAGAAGAGCCAAACCAAGGAGGCTGGAAAAGAACCAGGAAACTTGGGAGTCATAGAAGCCAAGGGAAGCTACTATTTCAAGAAAGGATAGGAATTTTAAAAATGTCAAGAATTGCAGAAAGATAAAGATGAAATCATGTGTTTTTGTCATGATGTCCATGTGTGCGTGATTTTTTCACTGTCCCTTATTTCTTTTTCATGCTATGACAAGGCATGGACAGGAGAGCACCCCGTTGACCCCTGCTGACGTGCTCCCTGACACATGGTCGGTCCTCATTGAATTTAGCTGTCCTTAGACTTCATTCTCTTCTCTTTCATAATTTCCACAGGAGATAGAAAGAAAATTTCATAATAGAATTTTTGAAGAGAAAGCCCAAGTTTATTTTCCAAAATGAACATTCCATGAGCCATTTTTACAGAATGACCACCTCCATGGGCTGTATCTAAACAGCAGCCCCTCAGGGCCATACAGAGATGCAGAGGGCACCATTTCTTTGCTGTATTCTGTTCTATTCCTATTACATGCAGTTCAACAAAAACAACAGCAAAAAAAAAAAAAAAAAAAAAAAAAGGAGGGGGGTGAAAAAAGCCCTTATCTGCACAGTTGTGATGAATAGACTTGATTGGGCTCTCACACAGCAGGCAGGTGATGGCCATTGCCTGTCTATTTCAGGACTAAACTTTACACTGGCCACAGGTGTTTTTCCTTTTTTGGCTCTGCGGCCCTGCCATCATTAAGTTTGCCTGAAGCAGCAGACAGCTTCTGGGAGACCAAAAGATGGGGGGAGGCAGGGTACAGAGACAATCTAGCTAACATTTTAAGCAGGAAATGCAACCATCTGAATGTAAAGAAGATAAACCCTGTCTCTACACAAACTGTTCGCTCAGGGGAAATTGAGGTAAAATGTACCAGGATTCAGGGAATGGGAATTGAGAGCATGTGCTGTTGAGGTCACCCTGGTTCTTACCATTTTGTCACTAGCGGTCCCTTCTCACTACCTAGAAATACTGAAAAAGAGAAAAATGAAGCTCTCAGATACCACTGGAAATTTATAATTTGGTGGAAATCTTTTTTTCTTTATCAAATTGAGTAATTATTTTTCAGTAGCTACTCAACCCAACAATATTAAACACATATATTCATAAGGTGAATATTGTGGGGTTTCTAATTAGGATGGGTACACTCTATTGTTGAATATAGTCAATATCCTAGAAATAGGACCTCTAGGATACTGGAGAAAACATCTTGCCTCCTCTTCCAACTCTCACCCCCAGGAATTTCTCACCTACCAACCGCTATTCTAATTCCTTAACAAGAGGCAAATAGTCCAAATTTGATTTTAGGCTTGATGTACAAGGTAACAGGAAAGTGAGTACATTATCTCACATTTACATTAGAATATAAGTGAGTGACATCATAGCCTGAGGTCAGGTTTTGATAACAGGGCTATCCCTTGAAGTAGGACAAGATAAAATGGTGGAAGTGACAATTGTGAAGGCAAATCTCACTAAAAATTTTACATGAGCCCGGACTTTTTTACCCTGATGAGTTTGTAAACTTCACCCTCGAGTATATATGAGTAAATATATGCAAAATGCATGTTGCATTTCTGCAAATGAGGAATTTTAAACCAGAAGAGGGAAAATTATGTGAAATAAAATGAACACCACTGCTTGTATAATTCCTAAATATAGCTTAAAAGTACAGATTCGCAGACTTTTAAAATATAGGGATCATGGTGAAACTTAACAGTTTTGTTTGCTTATTTTTGTTTTTGCTTATTAAACAGAATGGATGGATTCTTCTCCAGTTGTTGAAAGCTGATTTCTGGGGCCATGGAATCACAATTCTAAAAGACAATAGAATTCTTAGTGACGATGACCTTAAAATATCATGGAAGCCAAATCATTTATTATTATGACTGAAATGTGTTTTTATGAAAATCAGGAAACACTATCCCCTATGATAGTCCTGTACTTTTAGGGAAGAAAATGATACCTTAAAACATTAGAACAAATACTTTTCAAAGATCAACCCAGCAAATTGTCAGCATTGCCAAAGTTAGAGCCAAGATATTTGTCTTCCAGGTCCATGTTCTAATCTGCTGGATGGTCTTCTCTTTTAGTTATCACATAAAACCATTCATGTAGCTCCAGAGAATGGATAATTTTTTTTTCACCCAGTGAGCCAATGACATCCTGGCAGCCATTTTCTAAATTACTACTACCAAGACTCTGTTACTAAGTCATCTACCTGCACCCCACCCCCAGGGACAAACTGATGTCAAATCACATACTTAGTGGTCTTACGGAGGGAGTAGGATGTTTACTTGACTGTGTACATTTGCAGGTGTCGTTTCCTTTATGGAGGTAATGCTCCCAGGGGGAATGTCATAAATGTAGATTGTTTGGTCTACTCAGATGCTGCTCAAGGACCTCCACATTTGGAATCTGGGATGGGGTTTCTCAAGCTGGAATCATTTAAGGATGCTCTAGGGGAAACCTGGATGCTGATGGGCTAGAGAAGCAGTGGTGAACAGTATCGGGACTTGCATGTAAATCATTGCTTGGAGGAGCTAATGAAGATAAACAGTCATTGACTTTGAGTTTCATCCCAGAATATGTGTGCTGGGCTAATGGATAATGAAGAAGGATTAGACAGTTCAAGAATGCATTCCAATGGGCACACACACAATCCTATCCTGGTAGGTGACCATGTCCCGGTACTTGCAGTATATCACTCTTCCTTCAAGGATGGACAAGACAAGCATATTTTTTTGGAGTTGTAAATGCTTCCATGTATTTGTGAATCAAAGACGTGTACAATCCAGTCCCTTTGGATGGATTGTAAATAAAACTAAAATGAAAGAAGTCATGGTTTTAAATCAGCCTTTTTTTTAAACTTAGTAATAGGTGTACAGAAGAAATATCTCTATTTCTAGTTCTTCATTAAGAGTTTTGCAAGAGTATAATCTTCATGATGGCAAGTTTCTATGACACTGATAGAATGAAGCCTCAAGATTATGGGAAAATCTATCATGTTCATTAAACAAAACCTGGTTGAAGCTTATGCTTCTCAAGAAAGAGTGCTCAACTCCTGCGTATTTACCCCAAAGATACAGATGTAGTGAAAAGAAGGGCCATCTGTACCCCAATGTTTATAGCAGCAATGGCCATGGTCGCCAAACTGTGGAAAGAACCAAGATGCCCTTCAATGGACGAATGGATAAGAAAGATGTGGTCCATATACACTATGGAGTATTATGCCTCCATCAGAAAGGATGAATACCCGGGGTGCCTGGGTGGCTCAGTGGGTTAAAGCCTCTGCCTTCGGCTCAGGTCATGATCCCAGGGTCCTGGGATCAAGTCCCGCATCGGGCAATCTGCTCAGCGGGGAGCCTGCTTCCCTCTCTCTCTCTGCCTGCCTCTCTGCCTACTTGTGATCTCTCTGTCAAATAAATAAAATCTAAAAAAAAAAAAAAAGAAAAGAAAAGAAAGGATGAATACCCAACTTTTGTAGCAACATGGACGGGACTGGAAGAGATTATGCTGAGTGAAATAAGTCAAGCAGAGAGAGTCAAGTATCATATGGTTTCACTTATTTGTGGAGCATAACAAATAGCATGGAGGACATGGGGAGATGGAGAGGAGAAGGGAGTTGAGGGAAATTGGAAGGGGAGGTGAACCATGAGAGACTATGGACTCTGAAAAACAACCTGAGGGTTTTGAAGGGGTGGGGCGTGGGAGGTTGGAGGAGCCAGGTGGTGGGTATTATGGAGGGCACGTATTGCATGGAGCACTGGGTGTGCAAAAACAATGAACTGGGTGTGGTGCAAAAACAATGAATACTGTTACACTGAAAAGAAATAAAAAAAAAATTAAAAAAATTAAAAAAAGAAAGAGTACTCAACTCTAGCGCACGGAGCAAGAGAGAGAATGGTCCTACCTGCCCTCAGGGAGTATAGAGTCCACAAGTTATGATAGAAAACACAAATGTAAACAGTAAGAGAACAGGATGAAAACCAGTAAGTTCTAACAGAAGAAGTTCAGGAACACGCTGTAGGAGAAGAGAAGAAACAGAGAAGCTGCTTGAAGCCATTAGTAATCAGGGAATGCTTGCTTATAGAAGGGAGAGGAGACCATTGCTCTAAAGAACAGGTGGAATTGGAAATGTAGACATGGGAGAGGAAGGAATTCTAGAAAAATCAAAGTAATCTAAAGCTTGGAGACCTAGATTAAAAGAAACAAACAAACAAACCAAACAAACAGAAAACCAGCCAAGACCTGGAAACAGAGAAATCCAGTTTGATTGGATTTTTTTATTAATCAACTTGTAATCGGATTTGTTTAGGATGCCTAGCAAAATGTATCTTGTTCCAAGATTATTTTTCATCTGCTTGACCTTCCAAATGAATTAATACCTGGGTAAGAGAGAGCAAGTGGCCATGGAGAAGACCATACAGAACAGCTGAGTTCATTTGAAGGAGAATTAGTGCTTGCTGGAATGGAAGGTGATTGAAGGAATGGCTCATGCAGACCAAAGAAACGTTGCTTGTAAACAAGTTTGATGAGTGTGCGCCTAGCATCTACTGGATAAATTTCGTAGGGCCTCCAGATTTTATTATCAATATTAATTTCCAGAAAGACTTCCCTAATTTTTTTTGTTTTCATGGGTCATTTTCAAACTAATTTGTGTCTTTCAAGAGTTAGAAACCAAAGCTACCTCCTCCATAGAGCCTTCATCCCTCAGTGCTTCCCTGCAAGTGTTTATTATATCATTTACCAGACACTAATATAATCTGCTCCAAGCTCTTCCCCTCATCCCCAATATCACACAGTGAGTTCTCAAAGAGCATTATTGATTGACAGAGGGAAAGTGAGAAATAAAGAATAAATGATTAAAGGAGTGTGTTTTTAAATTGCAGTAGTGTTTGCATTTTGTAATGAGCCATACATGAATATATTGGTTCTATTTTTATTTCTATAAAGACCTGTTGATTTGATTGACTAACTCTTCTTAAAGAAATAGATCTCTACAGAGCCCATGTCATCTGCCAACACACCAAGCCCACCACCACGCTGGGCTTTCAGATCGGTGTACTGAGTGTGTGACCCAAGCCTAATGCTTCAGCCAGCCAGAACCAGAGAAAAATATCTACTTCTAGACTTGGAATTTGGTGGGCTGAGGCCAGGGGGGATACCATCTGAAGCATTTATGAGATAATCACAGTCAATATTGACTTACTCTCTTTCTAGAATTCACTTCCTCAGTTCACTTCCTCACCCTACGCCCTCCCCTTTGGTTTTTGTGACCATTATGATTCTTGGTGTCTTCTTGACTCTTCAGTAATGCTGACGGTCTACAATTTCCTCCTTCACTTTTTAAGGATCAATTTTTTTATAGTAGCCTATAAACTACCTCGTTAATCAGATAGTGTAAAATCCAATTAGAGACATTAGAATCCAGAAATACAAGTGTTAAGGAATGTATTTCTTGATTGACAAGGAAGCCAAATAGACCCATCTATTTAGAATCTTAGCAACAATTAGCTGCCTTAGTTTCATTTATTGTGACATAAAAAATCTGGTTTATTGAGAGCTCTATTGAAGAAGATTTCTATGATATGCACCATGAGAAAATATCTTCAAACTAAAATGATTGTTTTGCTGTAATAAATTGAACCATATGTACACTATGTTATTCAATCTTTTTTCTTCAAGGCATAAATTGATATTAAAGAACATTTAAGTCATAACACATGGTTATCCAGGCATGAACGAGGCAATAACCCATATAAGTTGTCAAGGTGAAGCCAAAGCATTTATTAGAGGTTTGTGTTGTTTTTGAAAAGTGCATGGTTGGATAAACATGGATTAGTGCTATTATGCTGCTACGATGACTCAAGTGTGTTTTTACAGTGTCAGTAATTTTTATGTTTAAAAATCACTGGTGCAGTATATTAGCTATAATTTATGTTTATCATCTTGTGTACTCTAATAGGTTTCAACAAACCATTTAACACTTCAGCTTGTGCATATACATTACTTAATAGGTATTTATCTTAAAAAAGAGATACTTAACGGGACTTTCAAAGCTTGCAACTGCATGCTAAGAGAGAATACTGCAGCGTGTCACATTAACTTTCTTCTCCCCGTTTGCAGTTAACTTTGA
The DNA here is from genome assembly GCF_963455335.1 of Martes martes. Taxonomy (NCBI): domain Eukaryota; kingdom Metazoa; phylum Chordata; class Mammalia; order Carnivora; family Mustelidae; genus Martes; species Martes martes. The sequence goes on from NC_137888.1 coordinate 133,803,922, forward strand.
ACATTCTGGCCACTTGCTTCTTTGTTCTACGCGCCTCCGAATGGCATGAGAAGAATATGGTCTGTTAGTGTCCTTGTCAGCGGGAATGACATCAACTTCTCCCAGCACCGAGTGTCCGTCACACTTACTAAGTAGGGTGGCTGCACGATATAGCCAACACAGCTAAAATAGGACAAAGGTCCAGCGATCAGTCACCACGTTGGGGTGCACTTTCAGAAAGGGTTCATTTATTTCTGACTGTGGCTGGATCTACAAGACTTTTCATGGTTTATGTGACCTAGACTCTTGTTTCAGAAGAGTCTCTGAGAGGACCCTAGGGACTCAGGGTATGGGAGGGGGTGGTTGGAGGCAGAGAATCAGTTGGGACCTCCCAGTTCCAGGAGGTTTATTGCTGCAATACAAGAGGGGACTTCATTTATCATGACACTATTGATTCTTCCAAATAGTGCTATGCTTATTGTTTTTGCTTCAATGATGACCTATTTCTCTTTTGGATATTCTAAGTAGATGAATTACTGGTGTTTGGGCTTTTCAGAATGGAGATTGATTCACTTTTTAAATGCACCCAGAGTTGGTGATGTGGTGATATGGCTTTTGTCTTTGGTTGTTTTTTGTTTTTTGTTTTTCCCAAGATAACTACTTTTTGACTTACTGCCAGTCACGACAGAGATGGATTTGGAGGTGAAATACTCATGAAACTCTAGTTACCACTTAAATAAATGATGCCACTTTATTCATTTGTGACATAGCTGGATAAGAGTTTGTTTGGAATCTTGAAATTATGAATATACTGATCCACTCAGCAATAAATTTTTAGAAAGAGACCATAAATTCTCTAGAGTCAACCAAGCACATCAGTTGGCTGAGTTAGCAAACAGGGAGGATTTATTACTCACTGGAGACAAATCGACCAAGATGGCCTGTTTAGTATTTCAAACTACCTTTTCCCTTGTAAAACTAGTGGTGACACTTTGACATCTTAACAGAGAGCTGTTATATCTTGATGATCTTTTCAGTATTGGCAACCTGTGCTGACTGAACTCAAAAGTGTTTCCAAAATATTTAAAACTTTATGATTTTTCGTGATAATATCAAATTTTTATGCAAAACACAATGGGTAATTTATATGAAGATGCGTGTAGTGTATGTTTTCAATGAAGAGAGGAAAATCTTGTTAGCATCCTGAATGAATAGCTACATAGTTCAAAGGATCAGGACGATAATGGTCTAGCCCAAAACTCCCAGTAGAACTTTCTAGAACAATGTAGAACTTTCTGGAATGATACATCTTTTATGTCTGAGTTGTCCAATATGGTAGTCACTAGTCATATATGGGACTTGAGCATTTGAAATGCTACTATGACAGAATAACTGAGTTTTTAATGTATTTTAGTTTTATTATAAATAATCACATGTAGCAGTAATAAAAGTGTTGGACAGCATAAGAAATCGAGCCCCTTTAGTAAAAAGCCTGAAGAATGATTTACCTGTGGGAATAATACTAGGTTAGTGAAGCAGAAGTGATGGTGGCAGATGGATCCCCCTGACACTTTTAAAATACAGTTTAGGAAAAATCAGAAAACATAAGAAAGGAAAGGGGAGCCATATAGATTTTGAAATCTGAATAACAATCGAGCTTACTCCATGAGTGAAACGATCCACACATGAAACAGCTGCACAAGCCAGTAAAGGTAGGATGAGTCTTATGGAACATAAAACAGATGAAATATTTTTTAAAACCATATATTTAGAGAACAGAGAGCATAGTAATGAAATATTTTAAAATACTTAGCCATCATTATTAATACTATTATTATTATTTAATTTTTAAGTAGATAGTGAATATTTTTTTTAAACATTAAGAAAGTACTTAGGAGAGTATCAACTGGAATACCTATACTAATTTAATATTCTGTTAATGATAATTAACAGATCATTAATAATGATAATTATGAGATAATTAAAACAGAATAGATAATTAATAGTTAATTAATATTGATAATTATCATTCGTATAACGATAATTCTGTTCCTGGGTGCCCAAGCTTATCCCCAATTCCTCCCTTTCTGCTCCTCTCCAATATATAATCAATCGGTCACCAAGTCCTGTCCTTCCTATGTTTTACAGATAATTTATTTTGATTCTCTCCTTTTCATCTTCTGGATCACCACCCTTGTTTATGCCCCTTCACACCCAGACTGTTAGATGTGCATCACGGTTATCTTCTGGCTGACATTTGCCCTCTCCCCTCTCTTTCTAGTCAACTCTCCCTACAAATACCAAACTCATGTGGCTCACCTGCTTGAAATCCTTCAAGAGTGCAACAGATGGAACATATCTGTCTCCCTCAAACTCACGTGTTGGAATCCTATCCCCCAATGTGATGGCATCAGTAGATGAGGCCTTCGGAAAGAAATCAGGTCATGAGAGTGGAGCGCTCATGAATGGGATCAGCACCCTCATAAGGGCTCATAAAGAGCTTCCCCTCTATCTCTGTTATTTGCCATGTGAGGATACAAGGAGACAGCTGTCTGCGTACCAGGAAGAAGGCCTTCACCACATACCAGATCAGCTTAGCACCTTGATCTTGGACTTCCCAGCCTCCAGAACTATGAGAGATAAATGTGTGTTGTTTAAGCCATGCAGTCCACGGGATTTTGTTAGAGTAGCCTGACCAAGATAGAGGGCTTGTCTTCCCCTATTAGCTATTGCCCAAGATCTTTAGCACATGATACACGCCACCTCATCTCTCCTTTCCTTTTTCAAGCCCTGACCCCTGAAACTGCCTTCCTTAGATATTTTGTTCCAGCCTCACTGAGCCAGAGCATACCCCTTTTTCATTCTTCATCTTTTGAAAGTGTTGCCCCTACAGTTTTCTCCCCATTTCACTTGTTCTTCAAGACTTACCTCAGTGTCACCTCCTCTGTGAATCCTTCTCTACCATATTGCCCCAAAAAGAATCAGCAATCTCTCCTCTGACCTTCTTATTCTACAGCCCTGTTTCAATAGGTATGGCACTGAATTCTGATTCTTTGTTTGCCACTCTCTCCCAATAGACTGGGGCCTCAAGCGTTAAGAGGAGAAGCCTTATTCATCTTTACATCACGATGATATGCAACTGCATCAGCACAGTGACCGACACTAGTAGGGGCATCACGAATGTCTGATAAAGGAATGAATGAATACATATGTAGTCACTTCTCTTACCTAGGCATGTCTGATGTAAGCCTAGCTGCTGGGCCTCTGCTTTGGTATACCTGGCAGAAACTACCAGAGGTAACATCTTTACAATTTGGAGGAATTAAATAGTCTTTTATATAAGTTTATATACAACTTAAAACTTTATTTTTATTTATTTATTTATTTTTAATTTTTAATTTTTTTCTTAAACTTTATTTTTAAAGGAATCCTACCGTGCAATATTATAAAAGAAATTTTTTTAAAACCACTAATTCAATAATCCCAAATAAATGAACTAATGAAGATCCTCTTTAGGCAGTTAATTCATAAAAATATAGTTACTTTTCAGCATTTTGTGGTATTTGTGCTATTTTTAGCAGTTTAAAACATTATATCATGACCATTTTCTTATTCTAAGTAAATATTAGTGTCTGTACTAAATTTTGTCTTCATAATCTGGTGTTCTTTTTCTTAAAAAGCATTGCCAAAATTATGTAAACCTTGGGTCTTAAAAAGGAAGGCCAGGGTGTTGACCTTCTCTAAGTGCAAAATAGGGAATCAGAATTGACATTCTCTGAGGGAAGACCCAAGTTAAACCTTGGTATAAATTTGGGCAAGTCAGTTAACCTCCTTATATCTCCATTTCTTTTCTATTGAAAGAGTAACAAAGGTTAAATTATTCTAAGACCCCTCCAGCTCTAATTTTATGATTTTCTTAAGTCTATCAAAAATAAAAAATGTTGTGATTACCTAGTTCATACCTGTGGCATGCATGGTGCTGAGGAGCCATATGGTTGTGACATTAGGAAAACATCCAATGTTGTCCCTTCAAATGACCTTATAGGTACTTGGAGAGAAATGAGAAAGTAGGACTAGATGATTGGTGGCATCTATATTGGTAGATTTGGTTGAAAGAATTTAACTCTGGTTAATATAACAATTCATCAAAGCTTAAATAAACAACTTCATTAATTCATTCAACAATCATTTATTTTGCCCTTTTATGTTAGCAAACAAGAACACAAAAATTTTTAAAAACCCACTGCCTGCCCCCAGGGACCATACAGGGGAGTAAGACAGAGAAGGAAATCCTGAATGGCCTGTTGAGAAAAGCTAATGCAAGGAAACCAGTATTAAAGGATGTGGTGAATCTAGCTGGTGAAGAAGCATTGTGGAGAGGTAGGTAATGGAATAGGGGTGGGGGGAAATTTCAGTCAGAGTTTCCAATGCATACAAAGGCATGACCTCAAGAAAGAATGTATTGCACATAAGGATCTGAGAAGAAATTGTACACTTATCATGATGAGCATTGAGTAATACACAGAATTATTGAATAGCTATGTTATACACCTGAAATTAACTTAACTCTGTATGTTAACTACACCGACATTAAAATTAAGGAAGAAGGAGGAGAAGAAGGAGGAGGAGGAGAACTGTGTCTTCAGAGGCTGTAATCTTAATAGCTACCATCTTCCAGGTGGGTAAAGCAGGTGAGGGTAACACAATAGGGAACACAGGGGTCTGTGCTCAGCTTGAGGGCACAGAGTCTCTCTGAGGGAAGAAGTCAGCTCTCAGCTCTGGCGTATTCATGTCTTAGAGAAGACAAACCTGCTGCTACTACAAGGCTTTTATCACAACTAGAGTAAAGGTGTACAGTACAGGTGGTCATTTGGGCACATGGGAAAGTCGATAATAGGTGATAAACATAAATGTAAGTAAATGATGATCAATTTCAGATCACTGCTCTAAGAAGCAAGAGAGTTTCAAGCCTGTATGTTTTTAAAGGTCTGTGCAATTTATTATGTTTTGCTGTAATTACTATCAATGTTATTATTGCATTAAACTTAAGAAATTCTCCTTTGTTACAGTCTTCTTAAAATATCTCTATAGGAATTGAAAATATTTTTAAAAATTTAACAATGAAAAATTGAAGCATATGCAAAATTAGAATTTCACAATGACTCCTGGGTACCTATTTAATAACCCGCTTCAACAATTACCAACATTTCAACATTCTTGTTTAATCCATCCGCTCACTCTTCAAATCCTAGACATCGCATCCCTTCACCCATAAAAATTCAATGTTTCTCCAAGAGATAAGAATATTTTAAGTATTATCACACCAAAAAATATTGCAACAATTCCTTATTTTCATCTAGTACCCAGTGTTAAACTTTCTCTGATTGTGTAATAAAATGTCTCTCTTTTTTTCAGTTTGTCCAAATCTGGTTCCAGACAAGGTTTAGACATTTTAAGTTGATTTTAAAACTCTACTCAAAAAGCAAAGGTACTTACATTAAAGAAACTACAACGTCCACAACAATAAACACATAAAAAATGGACTATGGTTAATGCTTTTGCTAACTGCTTTCCCTCTGGAGTCAGTCTGCCTGAGTTCAAAATCTAGATTCTGCTAATTACTGCTGTGTGACCTTGGGTTTAGCCTCTTGCTTAAATTCCTTCATCTGTAAAATGGGAATTAGAAGTGTTTATCTCATAGACTCCTTATTAGAATTAAATTAAATGAGCTAATCTTTGAGCATTTAGAATGGTACAAGGCAAGCCTATGGGAGAGTTAAATAAATGAAAATAAGTAAATAAATTCAGCTTTTAGCCATGACATACTGAAGTGAATAAATTGCCTTGGGATGGTAGGAGTGATTCACTCTCAGCCCCAAAATTTTCTATAATGCTTGATTTAAAATTTTGTCTATAACATATTTTTCTGCAGAAGCACACAGTCCACACATAGGCACACATCTTTGTAACAGAGGTGATGGCAGAATCCGCAAACTGTATCCTAGAAGGTTGTGGACAGCATGGAGCAGGGTCCCTCGAGATCTGACTTTCCTCTGGGTGTGACCTCTAGGAGGCGATGGCAAGAGACAGAGGTCTAGGTATTCATTTCTCCAGGTCATTCCCTGCCTGGACACCCATTGCAGTAGGTATCAGGCAGCCTTCCAGGAAAGAAAGTTCTGGAAACCACTCCCTGTACTGTTGCGCTCAGGTCTGGGGGTGGTAAAGTCTTTCCATAATTACTGTTTAGCCTTAAGATGCTTCCTTTTCCACCTGCTGGATTTCCACAATGGCTTCTTCATTAAACTGACCACAATCATCAATGTAAGCATGCTATTTATTTTCTTCTGAGACACTGATACAGTTTAAGAACAATCATATGAAATATGTCCTGATGTCCTGATTGATAATAGCTATATTTGGAGAGACTTTTCCCTACACCAGATACTTCGATAAAGGTTTTACATTCAACATTCACTAATCCTTACCATAACCCTGGATGGTAGGTACTATCATTCTTACAGAGTAGTAAACTAAGGCTTTAGAGAAGTTTCTGGGCTCACATTGTGGGACCTTAAGGGCCGGGTCAACACAGCCTGGAGGCTAAGGGAATGGTCTCCAGGATCTGACTGCCTGGGTCTAAATTCTGTTCCCGTCACATGTGCTTACTTGGTCCCAGGCACATTTCTTCAGTCAATGTCCTCAACTATAAAAGGGGGACAAACAGTACCTACTTCAGAAGGTGGTTGGGAAGATGGACTACGCTAATTTATGTAACACACTCAGGAAACTTCACTTATAGGAGAGGCCAGTGTGTATCTGCTATTATTATTTATGAATCCAAAGCCTATTTACAACATTATACTCCTGGCTATCAGAGATCATATATATTTTCTTAGAAGTAGAAGATCTCTGTCCCCATTTTCTAGATAACTTGTCTGATGTTCTTTATTCTGTGTAGCAGAGAGACTGTCATTTCAACATGAAGTTCTGATGTTTAAAAAGCAATATAGAATACATAGTTCTTTTTTCATTGTCAGAAAGGCAAGTGTCAACAGAATCATACGAAAAGTTATGGAATCTCCCCTGTTTGTGTACTGAGTGAGAACTGAATAAGAACACAGATAACATCTTAAAGACCAGAAGGCTTAAGATTCTTTTATTTATATGTGGAGAAACTTGGGAAATTTGGCTACAGTCTCATTATTGTTGTTCTACCATAAGCAGAAAGGGTTCCTTGTGGACATTAGTGTGCTTAATATGCAGATTAACTTCTGCCTTTGATGACAAGGAAAGTGAAGCTCAACTTCTAAGACCCTTTCCTATCATCCCAGAATTGATCTGTACAAACTTGAGGCAGAGCTGAAGACTCTACGTACTCTTTAAAGGCAAAGATGACCAGTAAGCCAAAGAAAATGTAGGAAGAGTTGGGTAGAGCAATTCCAGACCTGAAGAAGTGTGCCAGACAGTCGCCAAACTTGGAGAAATGTTCCGACCACCATCTTAAGGTTTCCTCGCCTCTAACGTCATTCGAAAACAATACCGTGATGGCGTAACCAAAAAAAATTACAAAAACATAAACCTAAAATTATAGCTATTTTAAAAAATTAGAAAGGACCCTACACTTCATAGGTACTGTCTTATAACCATTTTTGGAGGCACACTCCTACAAGGCTCTTTATCGTGTTGTATGTATAAAGCTCCTCAGAACCACTGCTGAACACAGGGTTAAATAAAGACAATTGCTGCTCTTGTTTTACTACTTTATTTTGGCTTCATACATCTTTTAAAATCTAAGTACCCTTAGCAAATAGATCACGCTCAGTAATTATCAATCATTTTTACCTTTATTTGCACTTTTTTTATTTCTACATTCATTCAGGCAATTATCATTCACTTGACACTAACTTGCCCTTGCTAAGCATGAGGAACATAGAGGCAAGTAAGACACGGTAGCTGTCCTCAGAATGTTCACAGTCTAGAAGGGGAGACAGAAGACCAAACCGTAAGCATACTAATGACTTGGAGGTGCCATGAGTGAAATTTCATGGTTAGAACAGTTAGAGGCATAGACAAATAACTATAAAATTTCCCCTCCTGGCAAAGGCAAGACCTACAGAGTGGTCAAGTCTCAGAGCAGATGTCAGATAGGTGATGCTGAGTAGGGGAGCAGGTTTAGATAGGGTGAACTGAGGTACTTGCAAGACATTTAGATGGCAAGATCAAGGAGGCTATTGGAAATTAGGGTTTGGAGTTCGGAAGAAAATACCCACCTGAAGACTAGGGAGTTAACAACATCGGAACAGGAGTTAAAGCCTAGGGTGTGAAGGAGTTCCTCAGGGAGAGCTCTCTATATAGGAGCGTGAAAGACAACGTCTTCAATGGCAACCTGGCGGAGATTTACCCCCAAGAGATGCAAGATCCTGGAAAAGGATTCTTGGTTGCCTGAATACCTTTCAAATCCTTTCTTGACACCAAGTTTTGAAAGGGTGTCATGGATATAAGGAAGCAGGAGAAACTGCAGTTGGGGGTGGGGGAGGGGGGATAAACCTGGTCTGAATTTTTCATACTTTCATACTCTCAAAGCAAGTAGAAAAACGAGGACTCCAACCTAGAATTCACAGCCCATTCACATCCCCATGTAAGCCACAGGCCAAGAACTCAGAACTTCTGCATACAGCATATTCTTAGCTGTTAGGGGCAGAATAAGAGGTTCTGTGAACTTAAAGATGGGTTTGAGGCTCACTGTCAGAGAGTGATTTGTAAATATATAGATTAAGTTTCCCCATAAAGTTAGGTTGGAAACCAAGGATGAAAGTACTTGCTGAGAATGCTGATACAAAACTGTCTTGGAAAGGAGAGGAGTGTTATTTACCCACATAAATATGCCTCCAGGTTTGACTCTTCTTATTATTACAGACAGTTGGTAAAGAGGGTGTGTAACAGGTAATAAAGTATGAGGAGGACAATGCCTTTGATGAGCTGTCTCCCAGTTAGCATCTCCTGATCTCACCTCCTGTTCCAGCCACTGGAACTACCTGGCACCAAAACCCTGCACACAGGTGTCTGGGCTGGGATATGGGGCTCGCAAGGAGGTCTGCTGTGTTTCCAGACCATTTCCATGCTGACTTACTATCTCTCTGACCTTGGACAACTTGTGTAATGTCTCTGCGCTTCAATTTTCTCATCTGTAAAATGAAGATGAAGTCCTTACCTCTTGAGGATTCAACGTGATAATCTGAGCACCATCAGAATGGGGAATTTGCCTTCTGGACTGATTCACAACTCCCGGAATAATAGGCATTCCCCAAATATTTGTTGAATGAATAAATGCATGTATGTACATAAAGTATGTAAGAGTAAGAGTGTCTAGAATGTAATAGGTACTTAACCATTATTCCTTTCTTTTCCCCTTCCAGAAATTTGCATGGGCACTGTCTCTTCCCATTCCCTTCCAAACTCAAGATGGAGTGTCCTCCATCTTGTCATCTGTCTTCACATTTGACCGAAGTCCAGAAATGAAGGAAACACCACTGGACTACTTCCTTGGATGTAGAACACTACGCCTGAAAATGAAAATATCATTGGTTGAAATATTGTTACAAACCAATATTTCAGTGTTCCAAGTGGTTTCCAAGAACTGTTAATAGGAGCTACATGGGAGTAAAAATGTGTCAAGTCCAAAAATGTTGGGGAACGCTGCCTTGAACAGGTTTCTTTACTCTGGGACTACTTAAAGCCTTTTTTACTCATATCTACATATGTGCCCTCTCCAGGAGGATAACAGAATACACAGCATCCTAATCATATTTGATCAGAGGACCCTTTGGCCATAGACTAGCTAATGGACCCTGTACTGGGAAATGTGGATCTAATCATTAGCTAGAAGGGTAGACACAAAACAAAAAGGATTTGTTTTTATAGGACAGTAAAATGCTTTTTAGGTCAGGGAAGGCTTATTTAGGAATAAGATGTGGAGTTCTTGCAACCCAAGACAGTCATCAAGGAAATTTCATTTCAATGAAGCACTTAAATGAGTGAAAACAAATGAACATAAAATAAGTATATAATAACACCTTGGGAAAATTAAACATCTCTCTATTTAACATCTGTCACATAGATAATCGTAGCAACTAGATTGATTATGGAAGAGGAAACTGGAAGTTTAAAAGGGAAGCAGCTGAGTTTGCTTGTATCACCTGCAAAGGGACTACTTTCTTTGGCAGATTGATATTGCACAAAGGTTTGAAGTTTCATTAAAGAAGCATGGTTAAGTGTGTAACAGTACGTTACAGAATATGTGTGTGTAATCAGACAATACATTACGTTGGACTATCAGAAAGTATAATGGTATTATTAAACATGTATTCTGGATTGTACTATGCCTTAAATGACAACTTTTCACAGGAAAATTATATGCCATTGTGGCACATTTATAATAATGAAAATATGATCAGCACATTAATTGTAGAATGGCAGGTAGATTCCTCCAAATCATAACCTGGTGTCATTTTTTCCCATTGTGTAATAATACCTCAGTGTCTATTGTAATTTTAAAGGTCTGGTTATATATAATAAAATATTTTTTTTTAAATGAGCAAAGCCAAATAGCACAAGTATCTTAAGTTAGTTGTTTTTTTTTTTTTAACTCAAGATTCTATGTCAAGGGGTGTCTACACCTGCAGATTATATTCTCTTCTTTATATGTAAACTTCCTGCTTTAAGCAGGTCAGAGTTAACAGCTGTATCAACTTGGAAAGTTTTTTTTTAACAATTAGTTTTATGTTTTTTTAAATAATTGCTTCATTATATTTTGTACATCTGTGCAGGGGTCTGGTGATGACATTGGTAAATTTCCAAATAGCTGTAACACTGGGGAATACCAGTTAAGCAATAATAGAACCCACCTGTGGGTGAGAAAAGAGGCTTTATACAATATTCCCCCGCCCCCCAAAAAATGTTTTAAACAAAAGAACTGATTCTGCTCTGTGAGGACATGGTTCCGCTTCAGGTGAGGATATCAGACATTACGTTTTTTAAAGAAGATAGACTGTAGGTAGTTCAGAAGAGACTAACAGAAATGATGAAAGGTCTGGAAAACAAGACCTATGAGAGATGGCTAAGAGCATGGGAATATTCATTCTAGTCGAAGGAGGCTGCAGGGAGATATAACTGTCTACCTAAAAGTTAAATGATGTTACAAGCAGAAGAACCATTAATTATTAGTAGTGGTAGAACAGGGAAATTAGAAGAAAAGAGATACACCCATTTTTACTTAATATTAGGAACAATTTTTATAACACAAATACATTTATATGATGGAGTTAAATGCCAGGAAATTCTATGGCTATAGGAGCTGTGGAATCAAGAGTGAGATTGCAACAAATCCTTCCGAATGATATAAAGTACATTGAAATCCAGCTGTGGCCTGGAAAATGGGTTAGAACTTAGCTCTTCTGTTGTAAATGATCACGTGAATTTTTCATTGCCGTATTATTTGTTTGGCCAGGAAGAAAATGTGTGAGGGCATTCATAGATCTATAAGTCATTCCTAAGGGACAAGCATCAAAATTCAGATTAAAAAAACTCTTAAAAATGTAAACTACAAATGGCTGATATTTCCAGTAGAGAAGCATAATCAACAAATATGAGAGCTTTGCATAGCCTTGATTTTCCTTTAGGAAACTATCCCAGTACAGAGTTAAGGTGGAGTGGATCCCACTACCAAACTCCAGGCATGGGTGTGGAACTTAGTTCTGGCCAATGAATGCTCATTCCACCCCTGGTCATGGTGACTGGTTCTGGAATGGGACCCGAAAGCCAGTCTTCAGTGTTAAGTTGCAACTATTAGAAGGATGACCTGCTCTTTGCTTTGATACTTCTCAGCTGATACAAAATAACCTGGAGTTGCAGGAAGTCAACTTGCCACTATCTAAATAATTTGCCTTGGAATGAAGGGGAAAAGTAAAGCAGAAGACAAAGAAATAACACAGTTTTAGGATAGTATGTGAACCCCTTGATACAGCCATGCCTGCCGCTGACTATCTCTGGACTTTAATGTAAACCAATGAATTCCTTTTAATTGTTCTTTACACTACTTTTTTTTTTTTTTTTTTAAAGGTGAAGATCTCTGCCACGTAGAACTGTCTTCCTAGAGTGGAAAAACAGACAAAAAGCAGTAAGCGTAATTAAATAGTAAATCATGTAGACTGGTAGATGGTAAATACTATTTTTTTTTTAAGGCAATGCAGGGCAAGAAGGCAAAGAAGACTCTTAAAAATGAGTGGGCAAACTAGGACCCTCTGAGAAGGTGACATCTGAGCAAAGACATGGGGGATATGAGGGACATCTGGAGTAAGAGTATTACATAAAGTATTTAAGAAAAAAAAATAATAAAGTATTTCAGAAAGCCTAGACCTTAAGACAGGAGATTAATAAAGGGGTTCTAAGCAACAAGAACACATCTGCCCTACCTTCCTTTCTCAGACAGAAGCATACTAATTTCTTTTCAACCATATTTCAGTTGACTTTGGACAGTCACTCATTAGTCAGGGGTACAATTTAATGCTCAAAAGAGAGGTCTAGATTTTAAAAGCTGAATTTTAGAGTATACTTTATTTGTCCAAAAATATGCATTTCATTCTTCATGTGCATGTGTATAAAATCTTAAATTTTTCTCAGCTCCATTAGTGGATAAAGTTTCCAAAAATGAGCCATTTGCCCTTTGCTTTACTTTTAAAGAATAAAGCAAAATTTAAGACTGTGTACAATAATTCCACAATCAGAGTTTAGAATATTTTCTAAACAACCACTTAGAACAAACTATACTAAGTAAGGAACTATCAGCCTTAACAGAAGCAATCCTGGCAAACAATTATTTTCATTGCAGCACTGACAATTATGTAAATGTGTCTGGAACAGCATTGGGCACCTAATTATGACACCTAATTATGCCAATTTATTTATACACCTCCTTGAACAACATTTTATTTATAACTCCCCTATTCATTCAAAGACAAGATAAAGTAAGAAGACATCGTCCATAGATGATTGCCTAATCTTTGCAATATGAACACAGCTCATCTATATAAACCTGAACAGTCTGGGGTATGCCCTGCTCATATGAGAGTTTGCTTTTTGCCCTATCACTTTTGGATTTTAGAAGGTGAGCAGGAGTGACCATGGCTTTGGCTGAAGACAGGATAGCATTAGCTATCCTTAGAGATACCACTAGCAGAGAGAGTTATCCCATCTCATCTTACTTAGGCAAAAAAAACCCAATGTGGATAATTCCTTCTACTAAGGATGAGCAAATTATTCTCTTCTAAACCACAAATAGAGCAAGAAATAAATATATCCACCATATAATAGTGTCATTTTCAACCATTTAGATGGCTCATATCTTTTTTTTTCCTCTCTTGTTTTCTTTTCCTTTCTTCTCTTCTCTTCTCTTCTCTTCTCTTCTCTTCTCTTCTCTTCTCTTCTCTTCTCTTCTCTTCTCTTCTCTTCTTTCTAGAACCCGGTGACATTTCCTGGAATTAAAATGCATTCCTTGACTTTGGTAGAAGAAAGTTGACATAATCTATCTTAGATCAGTTCCCCAGATGCTGACCTTGGGATAAGGATTATGATGTTAATTATTGGGGGAGTGCTCTCAAATTAGGAGTAATTAATTTGAGTGCTCTCAAATTAGGAGAGTGAAGGAAGCAGGGTATAGCAGGGGAAGGAACCAAGCAATGAGGGGACACACTTGGAGGTCATCTCCAGCCTGATCAAATGTGGAGCTCTGGAGCATGGGCTGTACTACAGAGTCAGGCTCACCTTGAGTCAAGGAAGCTGGTGTTTGATACACCATGAGGTCATCTGTCTAGCTCCGAGGGCAGTGTAGAGTAGGAGGGTGGGGAGGGGGTCTGGGATTGGCTGACCTGGCCAGAAGGTCCCCATTTGACCCAGGGAAATTCCCCCTAGCCTACACTCACGAGGTACACCAAGAGGTCCAGATGAGACACAAACAGCAGCCTTTACAGGACCCCAGCCATGGGTGGCCAGCACATCCCTTGGATTGTTTTAAGGAGTTTAAAGATTGTCCTTTATACCTCTAGAATGGATTTTAGTTTCAAAAGTGGGAAAATAAACCTCTAATGAACATTTTTCTTATCCTTGACATGCTGGGGGGATGCTGAAAAAGACCAAAAGCTCAGGCAATTCTAGACATGTTAATTTATCTAGAAAGAAATTAGAACACATGTTATTTCTCAGTTCTAAGCTTCCCCAGTTCTAAATGACTTTTGAAGGACTCTTTGCTCTTTGGAATGTCTGTTTTACTCCACTATGCTAAAATATCTACTTTTGCATCCATATTGCTTTGTAGAGAAACCCAGAGTGGCAGAAAGGGATCTATCCTGATCTGAGGTTGCATCCAGACACTTGAGACTTGTGCTCTGCAGACCAGTAGCATTACCTGGGAGCTTGTTAGAAACTCAGATCCCAGTTCCAGACCTACTGAACCTTTTAACAAAGATCCACAGGAGATTCACATGCATATTAAAGATTGAGAAGCCCTAAGATAGAAGATCTTATTTTGTAATAAACTGTTAATAACTGGACAAGCCCTTCCAATTTGGGGAACTTTGGCTAGACAGGCAGTGGGGAAGGGACTGGTAGTTAAGAATCAAATTAATCAAAATCTCCCCAAACAGCTGAAATTGAACCATTTTCTGACCAGTTAAGTCTGCCTTGAGTGGGCCAGGCTTAAATCACCCATTGTCATCTTAGCATTCAGCTGTGAAAAAATGTGTGTAAAAGATTCGCCTTTATAACCTATCGTCTGCCTCTCCTGGATTTGTTTTGGCAAGAAGCTGTTTTGGCAAGCCAGCTGAGGTTTCTGACGGAGATATTCAACAACATCTAGTACAACTTAGAAAACTTTCACAGGTTGCAGAAAGCAGGAAACCGAATTGAGTTTTGACTGCCAACGAGGGGAGGAGTGAATCATTCTCATTCGATGGTTGCCAAATCATCAATCATTTTAAATTAATTCTCATTCCCCCTGACACGCGGGAAGTACCATAACACACTTGAGAAAACGTCCTGGAGAAAACCTAGGGTGTAAGAGCCATTCCTTGTAAGCGCTAACACCTCAAGAAGTTAATATTCCACACCCCTTGATCAAGCTAAGATTGCCAATCGAGCTGGAGTTCTTTACAGTATCTACTATTTGGCAGGATTCACTGGAATCCTCCATGGGCCTGAGGGCACCCACATATTCCACACAATTCTTTTCAAAATATTATCGACTTCGTAAAAGATGCAAATATGTGTGAGAGCTATAAATTCTCCTGTTTTAAATATCACGCTGTCCCTTTGGGAGACTCTTATGGGCACAGATAATTACTTCTATATGGGGAATAATAAATCACATTTTTTGATTCATATCTACAGTCTTCTGGCAGGTTTCTGGCATAAATCACAGGTAAATGAATGAAATGTTTTCTGAGTTTTACTAGCATAGATATACTATACCTCAAACTAAGAAAATATAAGTAAGATAAGGTAAGGTAGCATATTTTTGCCCTATCCATTCCACTTCTGTCTGAAGTATGAAATAGAAAACAATAGATTGGACCAATCTTCCACCACGCCTGAGAAAGATGCCCCCAAGCGGGAATTTCCACTGTTCAACAGCCTAGGACAAGATCTACTCGGGGTAAGAATGGATTAATAGAATTTTTTAAAATTTCTAAAGTCCCCGTAAGCTTGGAGAAAAGTCACACAGCAGACTTCATTGTCCAATGTCATGTAACATATGTCTTTTATTCAACTGACAATCATTTACATCCCTGTACTAAATGGCTGGCACTTTGCTAGCCTTCCAAGGCATCCAAAAAGGATTAAGACCTTGTATCTGCTCTTAATGATATTAAAGTTTAATGGAGGAAACAAACAATCAAGCCAATATATGATTTTAAGTCAAGCAGGTCTCTATTACATAAATGAACCAAGAATCCTGGATGTATAGAAGAGTAACTCTCCTGCCAAATCAGAGCTGGCTTCCCAAGGAGGATGGTCATTAGGAGTCAGAATTGTCCAGGAGGATGAGGAGAATAAAAGCTTCCTAGATTAAAAGCAATATTTGAATCATACTAACGACAATAACAGCTAATATTTGTCGCAAATGTAGCACGTGCTGGAGCCTGTTCAAGGACTTTGCATGTATTAGCTTATTTTAATCCTCACAACATCCAGAGAAAGTAGTCAATATTATTAGCTACATTTAATATATGAGTAATTTGAGGCCCATAGAGATCAATTGGTAAAAAAATTGCATTCATAGTCATGGAAATATGTGAGATTCTTGTTTCCAAATACAGCATCACAGCAGGTCTGGTGGGAGCAGCGTCAGTGTGGAGATGTGCTGGGGGACAAGAGTGGAGAGCTCCAGTGGGCAAGATCATGAGGGAACTTGTCCTCATGCTAAGTACACTAGCCTTTATCCTGTTCAAGATGGGGGCATCATAAGAGTTTGGGAGCAGAAGAATGACATATAAGATTAGTTTTCAGTAAAAAACAAGTTAGTGATCACATGGAGAATGACCTGGGGAAGAATCAGACTTGCTGCATTGAGTTAGGGGACCACTTGGATAAGCTAGGGCTGAGAAATCATAAATGGCAGAACTAACCACTGAGAAATTGAGGGAGAAGAGGTATTTCTGAAGCAGGATTGGTAGGTGTTAAGGACACACTGATTGGTGGGTTCTTTGATTTACACAGAGGGGTTCAAGACCACTTTACAACTTCTAGCCTGGGTCTCTAAATTGGATTTCTGGATTGGGTAGCTGTGCTTCTCCCAAGGAGATAAATGCTACTAAACGAGGAGCCAGTTTTAGGGGGACTCTGTAGAGTTTTTGTATGTCTGGGGTTGTTGAAGCTAAGACTATTTGGGGATGTCCAGGGAAACACACACCCACACCCATAGATTTGGGGGCTGGATATTCACTCACTCATCCAGCCGGTCATTCGGTTAAGAACACAGTTGCAGGATCTAAATGTTTCACATAGCAAAAATCCTAAACAAATCAACAAGTATTTGTGAATGAACATCTGAATTATGTCGGCAAGAAAAAGATGAAAGTTCTATGGTTGAGGTAGGCTGTGATCCTCCGCCACGGCTCTCCCTGGTATTTTAGGAAAAATATTGTTGTCCACATCTGAAATGTTGATTGATGAGGTGGTAAAATTCGTTGTTCCTCTTTTCATCATTTTTCACATTTTTCAGTCTGCGGACAAGGGAAGCTGGAAAATAATTTGCTTTCATCCAGTGGTTACAAAAAGGATATTCAGAAGGATGTAGAAATTAATTCATAGTCGCTCTAAGTTTGATATAAACCTTTAAACTAACGACTACGTTGGAAAACCTGCTTCATCATCTGTAACTGTTCTTGAGGTTTCTTGAGAGCTACCTTTGTTTTATTATGAAAAGTCACAGCCATATCCCAATGCTTCCCATTTCTTCCGAAGCAAGGAATGGAAAGTGGCCATGGGCCAGATTTTGCCATTCAACAAATATTTGTTTCATAAAAGAGCTTGTAGGGAAAGACCTCTGCAGATTTTTAAGAGGTTACTGGCTCTTTTGGATACCCTAAAGATGGGTAAATCTCATGATAAAAGCTATTCAGTTTTTAAAAAATGCATTCACTTATACTAAATACAGTTGTAGCTTGGAGGCAAGGCTTACTTGCAAGCTTTTCACTATTGTCAAATATTAATTGAACATCACACACCCACAAAGCCCAACAGAAATGAAAACTCAGTATTAATGCAAGGTTCTTTTCTCCCTTTTGTCATTCCTCCACCTCGGGGCGCAAAGCAAATCTCGGGGAGACGGGGAGACGCAGCTCTCCAAACAGTGTGGCTGACTACTACAAAGGAGTGAGAATAAGACTCAGAAGAAATTCAAAGGTTATTAAAGAGGAGGAAGCCAAGGGAGCAGTGGAGAAACTGATTCAAATCAAGACGAGCGTTTAAAAACAACAACAACAACAACAACGAAAGAAACTCTTAAGGGCAAAAGACTCTTCCGGAAGGAAAGAATGTCCAAATACTGTAGGGCAGAAAACCTCAATTAAAACAAACGGCATATTATAAGATGTATTCAAGCTAATACGAAAAAGATGAAGAGGAGATAACGCGCTTCAGCTGGATATTTAAAGAAATCTACTCCCCGCTGAACAGAAAAAAAAAAAATGTGCTCCCTTTCAGGAGAAAAATATTCTTGTAAGGAATATGCTTACAAGTTTCCCTGTTGACTTAGCTTCAGCATTATTTCTGCAGATTTGGTTTCTGGTCAGCATCTATGGGAAGAGGGTCTTGCTCTTAGGATTTTTGTCTTAGCACAAAGAACAAAGGTTTTCAATCAGCCCTTGTGAGACGGATGTTCGTACTCTGTCTCTTTCTCTATGCATCGTCTTGGATAAATCTCTCTGACTCTTTAAGCCTCGGCTTTCTCATCAAATGAGAAAAGTAAGCCTCACAGACTTTTATGAAGCTTACATGCAAACGGTTGGGAGAAGGTACGCTTGGTCTCATCAGATGCGGTCTCGAAAATGTTAGTTATCTCAAGCGTGGTTGCATCCTGGACCATTCAGAATCCAAAACGCTGGTGTCAAGGCTCTTCCCAGCAAACAGTTCGCAGCAGCCTCGGCTGGGAACCCTGGAGGGCTAACTGGAAAGGAAAGAAACCTCTTTCTGGTCCAAAGAAACTGTGCTAAATTAAGCCAGACTAGAAACGGACGAAACAGAGTTCTCTGGGTCATCCATGCCACCGTTTTCACTAGGAAAGGTAACAAGATAGAGTGTGCGTGACAGCACTTGGAAAGTGATAGCTCTGTCTAAACACGTGACACTGTTATCATTTCGAAAGCCTCCAGAGCAAGGTAGGCATGCACCGTGTTATGCTGGCTTTGGGCAGTGTGCATCTCTTAAACGCAGGTCAAATGCCTGAACCCCTCCTTGACTCGAACTACTGAAGCTTCCATTATCCTCTTCATTGATCCGGAGAGGCAAGCACAAATAAAACCCAAACGACTGTCTCCAACAACAAGGAATCTTTAAATGTGCATCATTTGGCAGTGGCATTATCTTAAGACGATTATCCAGTGTATAAATGTTTATTGCCTTGCTTTAAGATGCACAATGTAAGATTAACAATCATGGTGTTTTTTGTATAAATGCAATATTTCTGCTATTGTGTTTGTGGAATTCAGCTAGATAATAATTGATTCCGTGACAGGGATTGGCTAATTTGCCAACAGTATAGTATAAAACACATTTATACAGTCAATTACACCCAAGTGCATGGCCTATTTGCTTTATAATTTCATAAACTTGCCAGCAATTTAAATAAAAAAGTTCCATTAAATTATCATATCATGTGATGGAATGATATTGCCAAGTATATTAAACCATGTGTGTTCAGCCAGAATTAATTAAATATTATTACTTTTTTCTTATTAACACATTGAACTTACCCTTCCTACTCTCTACTCGAAATAGAAGCCTATTAGTGAACAAAGTAAACTTAAGGGCAAAGTTTAAACATTTTCCTGAGGGTGTTTCATTAAGAACCCTGGTTCTTTTGTTTAAACATTTGCTCTTGGTAAATGTACTTGTATTGTGAAAATATTTTATGTTCTTAGATATGAATACTGGAAAAGTTTAAAGAATACCTTTACTTGAATTATTCAGGTATTCAAAAAAGGGAACATTTATGTCTTCAGCTTAGAGGAGTCATGATATAAACCATTTCAGTCTTATTTGTTTATGATGCCGTTATTATTTGTGACTCCATGAATCTATCACATCTTAGTAAGGGAAAGATACAAGTCTGGATAGTTTAGCAATTCAAAACTGAATAAAATACAATACTTTCAATACAGAAGATACCTCTTTCATATGAAATAAATTAACCAGGCCTCCTCAAGGGACTCATAGTTCAATAAATCCACAGTGAACAATAAGAATTAAACCCTTAATATTAAAGCCCTTGTTTTATTTTATGAAAAGCAAAACAGAGGTGAACTTCTCCCTGACATATACTAATTACACTGATCAGACGCTCATGGTTACACACACCCTGACTTTTATTCTCACTTTTGGGTTTTTTGTCCATATCATAATGGGCCTGGTTGCCCCCCACTTATACCCATTTCAAGTCAAAAGGCTTTTTTGGTTCCGTTTTGTTTTTTTCTCTTCTTGTTCTCCCTCTTGCTTTTTTATTCAGCGCTCTGGCATTTATTTCTAAATAGTGCATGCTATTTGTTTCATTTGATAGATAGAAACACAGTTTCGTTTTCTCATATAAGACAAAACAGGCATATCAGTCAGAAGCAGACTATGGCCATCAAAAGGCAGATTAACTAGAAGCATAGCAAGGGCTCATAGAGTGGCAGGTGGCTAAAGGAGGAGATTTAACAAATGGACAAGAACCAGGAATGTTCCTAGAGCTGGGCAGCAGGACCCACAACAGGGGTTCCTTGCCACCTCCGCCCCTACAGTGAGCCTTACGGCTAACTCCCCCCGTGCCCTTGAGTCACTCTCTTTAGCATCGAGCCCTGGAGAAAGAATGTCATGTGTGTGTTTCATAGTCCTGGGTGGAAAGAGAGAGGATCTAGATGCCTTGACATTCTTGTCGGGGTGGGCACTGAGCTTAGCCAAGAGACACACGACAGAAACCTCCTTCCAAAGGAAGATTAAGGTGAAAAGAGAAAAATGAGTGTCTGAGTGCTGGAACACAACCCTAAATAATAAATAAATAATACAGAAAATTTTTTAACAAAACCAGCCAATTGTGAAAACGTTACACAATATAGAAGTAAATAGAATTAAAAAGCAGAAATGCCCTCGTAATGGGACTAGCAGAGATTAACCATTTAAGTGGTTTAGTTTATGTCTCTACAGTCTTTTGTGTTTACACATATAAATATATCTTACTGTACCATATTATGTATATTATTCTATAACTGTATTTAAACTTTCAAAATTAATTACTCACCTTTTCATTTTAATTTATATAGAGATTGAGCCAATCCATTTTTATGGCTTCCTAGTATTCCGTTGCTTGGATTTTCATAATTTATTCAACTATTTTTTTTTATTCAACTATTTTTGATTGCTGGTTACTGAGACTGGTTTTCATTTCCCCTGTACTGCAAACATCTTTGTACATTCATCTCTGCCTTCTCCAATTATTTCCTTAGGAATAATTCTCACAAGTGGAACTTTTAGGGCAAAGGACATTCTCATTTGAGAGATCTTGCCAAATTGCCCTCCAGAAAGACTGACAATTTACACTCCCACAAACAGTATGTGAGATGCAGTCATCAATATCATCAACTTCTTCATCATTTTTCCTTCTTAATCACCAGAAAGGTGTGAAAAAAAAAAAACCCTACACTTACACGTAAAGATTTATAATTACTAGCACTTACCTTAATAAGACAGTGCTTAGAATTAGGTAAGCATAACTTTAACAGTCTCCACAGACTCAGCAGAAAAAAAATTATTGCAGATATTTAATCATTATAGTCAAAAGAACCTCCCTTGAATAACAGTGTAGACAGGAGTTTTTAACAGACTATATATTTTACCGTGCTTCCTGTGTACTTTGTTAAGCACAGTGTTACTTATTTGATGTAGGTGACTTTAAATTTATGTAATTGTACACATCAAAGCTATGAGTCAACCAGAATTCTGCTTATTTGTGGTGGATAATACAGATAAAGAGACTTGGCCAAGAGATTTTGAGTTTGGACCATCATCTTTTTCCTTTGACATGGTTACTGAAAGTCCAACTTGCTTCAATAATCACTTAGAAAAAAAAATCTTCTATGTATGGAATCTCTGTCCTTGAAGTTTCTTTGATGCTTATCTTGAAAATGTACAGTCTTTCCAACATTTCAGAACTCAGGGAAACTCTTGACAAGAGGAGACTGTGTTAATGCCAAACCCGAAAATGTGAAGATTTTGCTTATTTGAATGAGCGGTGGTTTTGAATAAGGCAAAATCTATAATCTTAGTAAATATTACACACTATTATTAAAGAAGCAAAAAGGAATTGTGCTGGAGTTAATTAAGGCTTTAAGAAATGCCTGCTTTTATTGGCAAAAAAAAATTTTTGTTGCAACAAGAAAACTAAAAATTAAGAGGATGGTTGGCAGCAATATTGATATGCTAATGGATAAACATGCTAATTTAGAAAAAACTAATCAGCAAAGACATTACTAATGGAAATGTACAGGAAAATGGCTAATGCTGTATGCAAACCTGGTATCTACAAAATTAAGAAGAAACCAGTTTTGTTTTCATAATTGTAACTTGAAAGTCGGGTCTTCTCTAACTAAGCTTTGCTGTAGGAAGATACGGACAAACTTGCCGGGTGCTAGGGGAACTAATTCATCCACATGCAGATACATATACGTAATGTGTATATATATGTTTATAATTATTATTATTATATCCACTTATACCCAATAGGGACTAAGGCTTCTATTCTCCCAGTCTCCTGGGGTCTAGGTGGCAATCTTTTTAGGAGAAAAGCAGGCAGTGACTGCTTAAGATAAAACAGCCTCTGATTTTGGTGGGCATGAAGTGGTAACTCCATCGACAGAATTAACCTGATATATATAATCCTATTCTGCAGAAAAACGTATATCTTCTGCACATCTCCTTTCCCTTATTTTGCCTTCTAAACTTAAAGATAGGCACTTAAATATCTACAGGCCCCAGGCTAATAATTTAAGAGAGTGAAGTGGTCCAGGTGTAAGATATTAAGGAGTGGTAGGGATTGGGGCAAACTAGAGAACAAAGGTTGGGGGGGGGGCAGATAACATTCAGTGGGAAAATTCCAGGCCAGAAGGAGTCCCTGGTGTTGCCAGATCTTCTGATTTTATGAGATAAACTGGAAAGACAAACTTTTAAAAGAAATCTCCCCAAATTGAAAAATGCAAGATCTGTCCATTCAGATTTAAAGCCACTCAATTACACATTCTTCTCCTCCCATCCTCATACTCCTTGTTTGATAGCTAAGTTCCAGGGATGTGAGAGGTCATGGCATTGAGGGAAGGTGCTCATCCCGGTGTCAGGTCCTGTCCTCTCTGCCATCCGTACAATTGCATCTAGTTCCCAGGGACAGCCAGCCCTCTGCGTTGTCATCCACAAACGAGAATGAAGATGCATAGAGGTGCCCCCTTTTCAGTAAGCTTCCAACCATTTGATCCATTTTGTTTCATTTCTGACTCTTCTCTCACCAGCCTATCTAATTATCTAATTTGGGCTGGTGGCAATCACTTATTCTGACTGATCATAGATCCTTTCATGATTTTAACATTGGATCAAGGTCCTGGAAGCCGGTGCTTAAAAGATATAGGCTCTTGATACTCAAAAGGGCCGATTTTCTCAAAACTATTACCTGTTTGCCTTGGAAGTATAGGACCTTTTTAGAAGTTCATGAGTTTAATATTGTCAATTTTTTTTTTCAATTTTTGCAATAGCAACCATGCCCCAAAGACAATGCAGGTCAATGCTTTAGAAGCTATTTTGGGAGGTGATATTGATTGCTACATAAAAATACTATCCCGACTCATTAGCTGTCATTATAATAATTTTATTCTACCTGAGACACTCAAACATGTTATTGATCATTTTTAGTTACTTCTAGGTTTAATGAAAGGAGGGCAACTTAGTTCAAATAAACACATTATTAGAGAATTGAAATGAAAATAGGAACCCAATTAGTAATCATAGAAAATGCCCCTCTGTGATATCTGTACACTGGGTTTTACTCTATTTTATAGATACACCACACCCATTGAAGGCCTCATTTGGAATGTAGAGTTACTTGGGGGTACATCCCAAAACTGTGTCTTCCAGGATAAAGAAAAAGAGATCCACTCTGATGACATTCTGAGAGTTACATTTTACTTGTCACCTCCAACTTTAGACATTAATACCTCTGTCGTTAACTCTTGTCATTGGTGAGAGTCAACAAGAGTCTTAAAGGCAACAGCCAATAACTGAGAGTATTTTAACTGATCCGTTCATTGGGTGGAGGGGGACTGTTATTATTTAGGGTGAAATTTACCTTTCTTTAGGTCAGAATTCTTTCCTGCAGCTTCTCTCACAACTGGTAGTAGCTGTGGAGTTTTTCAGAACTAAAATGGGATTTGCCACTAAGAAATTAGAGTGAAAGTAAGTTGGGGAAGTAAAAAGTAGTAGGAAGGAGAGAATCTACAGAACCACCTTGAGCTCTTAGTGTGGTTCCTTTGAAAGCAGAGGCAAAAGAAAGAGTAAGATATAGGTCATTTATTTGGGAAGTGATCCCAGGAAGCAGGAATGAGGGAACAGGGAGAGTAAGATGGGCAACTAGCACAAGTAATAAACTGTACATTACCAAGCTGGTTATTGCTGTGAGCAACTGGGGCTCAGTCCAGCTGGGGAATTGTGAGGAAATGTATAGAAAGTTCATCAGAATCGTCCCTCCAAGGACTAGAGGCCTGGGCAAATATCCACCAACACCCACTCCTCATTAGTGGAGGGCTGTTCAGAGGGGTGTTAACCCCCTCACATCCAGGGGCCAACCGCATGCCTTCTGAGCATACTTTCTTGGCTTCAGGTAAAGCCCGAGGACAGAAAAATAGAGAGATGCTGAGCTGGATGACTGAGGTGGACGGTCACGGGCAGGCCCAGAACCCCCATCACAACTGTATGGAGTGAGAACTGAGCTGAGGGCATATGACACATCTGACTCAAGCACCACATAGTTCTGGGACTTTCCCTCATGGAATGACGGATTTGTGGTATGTGGATAAAGTGACAATGGGAGGCACATGAAGACAGACTCCCCATCCTCTAGGATCCCAATCTGTATCACTCTCAGTGTTGTAGTCTCAAGACACCTCGTATTCATATGACAAACGGCCTCCCCTTTGTTATTACTTCTGCTACTATGGTCTCACACCAGATGTAAAATCTTCCCTGATGCCCCAACCCAGACAAGAAAGTTAGGATAACTTCTCAGAATCCGATCTAGTAGCCCTTCATGTCTCAAAAACCCTTCATTGTCCTTCCTCCATAGCCTTCCACACCAAACATGGATGCCTCCTGTTATCCATCCCACTTCACCATGTGCCCTTTGCTATGACTCTAGTCTCTGCACTGCAATGCCCAGCACAAAACCTAGAGTCTGACCCATCATGACACTCATTGTGGTGCATGCCAGAGAGTTTTGTCTCTGGGCCTTCTGCTATCTCCTTCGCATTTTTTTTTTCCTGGCAAAGCCTTTGCTAGGATCTGGAGGGGGAAAAGCGAAAATGAAGAAAGTATTGGGATAAACGAATTTACTTACTGTCTGGTGTGTGGCTAATTATGACATCTCTTACCACTAATTGGGTGGTCTCCAACAAATAAGCTTTTAAGCCTCAGTTTTCTCATCTATACAATGGGAATGATAACAGTATACAACCTTTCATGTAGAACTTTCAGCAAGATTAAATCAGATATGCATATAGTGTGCTAAAAACAACACCCGCAGAAAGAAAGATCTCATTTTAAAGTCCTGTGATGCTAACTGAGGAGAGCCCTGAGCTTTGGGAACCAGACTACTGGTGGTAGATAAGATGTTCCATGGGAAAACTGACAAGGGCACTCCACCTCCACACAGGCTCCCCGTGATTCTGCAGATAAAGCCCCATTTTATTCTGGAATGAGATCTGGGTTTTCTTTATAAGGGCCTATACAACAGCTTGATTAAGAGACCCAGCACTCTGGGGCGCCTGGGTGGCTCAGTGGGTTAAAGCCTCTGCCTTCATTCAGCTCAGGTCATGATATCAGGGTCCTGAAATCAAGCCCTGCATTGGGCTCTCTGCTCAGTGGGGAGCCTGCTTCTCCCCCCCACCACTGCCTGCCTCTCTGCCTGCTTGTGATCTCTGTCTGTCAAATAAGTAAATAAAATCTTATAAAATATTTTTTAAAAATAAAAGTTAAAAAAAAAAAGAGAGACCCAGCACTCTAGACCACCAAGTATGGCACAAACAGTTTTTAAATGGACAATTTTCAGAGATTTTGTTACCAGTTATCAGTCTCACACAGAAAGAAATTGCTAAAAGGCCCCGTGGAAGTGCTAGTTACAACCGAGAAAGGTTTCCCACAAAGATGCTCTCATTTGACCCCCATGAAGCCTCTGTGAGGTATTATTTCTATGATTATTCCTATTTTACAGAGGAAAAAAATGGAGATAGAGAGTAACGTGATCATTGAACAAGGACACGGAGCTAGTCCAAACTAGATCTGGGATTCAAACCTGGGTCTTTGGATCTGGAAACCTTTGCTGCTCTCAATTCACTTTAGAAAACCTGAATAATAATAATGTGAATGTTTAAAGTTATCATTCTATTTCAGAGTAAAATTGACCAACAAGTGCATTAATCAGTGTATATGAAGAATGCCAAGGGAAATCTAATAGCAATTCTAGTCCTGAAACATGCACGAGTCAGTCTAAAACTTTTTGATGATGTACATTTTTACACCTGAATTTAGCACACCTCTGGACTCTAAGGACACAGAGATCAATAAGACATTCAAAGGCCTCCTGCGACCATCGGCTGGTTGAATCCCGGTATCCCTGCTCTGAGAAGCTCCTGCTGGTACATGACGCAGCAGTTTACACGGTGATCCTTACGGTATTGGCTGCTAGCTAACCATGTGCAAATGCATTTCCAGGGGCTGATTCTGCATCCGGTCACCCCTGCTCACTCAGATGTTGTGTGGCCCTCAATGTGCTTTCTCTACATGTTGTCTCCTTGCAGTTGTTGTCAATCAGAATTTTCCTTATCATCATCTAGAGTTGGAAGACAGAATCAACAAGCTGTTGGACATTTTCTTAGACAGCCATGACCTTGACATTTCCTTCTCCAGAAGGTCCCTTAGGCCTTGCTTTAACTCATGGTAAAATATACCTCCCACTGATTAAAAGACTGGAAAGTTCAGGCACTGGGAGTGGAAAAAACATCTGGAAATCTTTTCATCCCTCCCTCCTTTCTTCTCCCCTTCCCTCTTTCTACCTCTCCTTACTTCCTCTCCCTCGCATGCTCCATTCCAGTCAAATTCAGTCTAGTCTATCTTTTTTTTCCTCCCTTTTCCTCCTTGTTCCCCTTCTCATCTCTCTCTCTAACACAAGCAGGAACACAGGCACAGGCACACACACACACACATACACACACACACCCTTAAGTTCTCCTTCGACATCTCGGAGCAAACTTGCTGGAAGTGCTTAAGGCTAAATCAAAAGTGAATAAATGTTTCTTTTACTGGGAACTTTAACTTTTTCTTTGAAGTTTAATTTAGTTCCTGAATGTTAAAGACGATATATTTGATATCTGTAAATCTGTCTGTACTCGTCTGTGCATGTGAATATATATACATGAGCAAAATGAAAAAAAGAAAAAATCTCCCAAACTTCTGCTTTGACTGCAAGATTAGAGGTTCTAACTTCTTGATTATTCCTTAACAAGAACATTTTAGAGAAATCAGTATCTTTTGTCCTCATTCCATATAGATTACTGCAGTTTGCAGACAGCCCTTTTTGCATATTATGTAAATAGAAAGTTACATTAACAACACTGTAGGTAATGTAGGAACATTTTTTTTAATTTCTCTTTTTTTCTTGTAGAAAGAGCTTCTGATTAAGAGCTGTGAATGCTGTTCATCTTTAATTCCATGCTGACTCCCCAAGTGCTGTCTAGGATGCCTCAAATACTTTCTGTAAAACCATCAGTGCTGCCATTTGCATTCAGCCCCACCCAGCCTAAAAGATCACAACTTGGCCCAGTGGAAGACCACAGACTTTCTGAACTTATCCTGTCGAGTTACCTAGGTGAGGGTTACAGCGCACTGCTGCGGGGGGGTGGGCTGTAAAAATAAAATCTAGTATCCAAAGGTAGCATTTTCATAAGCGTGTTGGGAAGCCGAGAGGCGGTGGGAGGAAGCAGACTTTGAGAGCACTTCAGAACTGGATAAATAAGCTCTAGCTTCAACAGGAACAGGAGGGAATAGGAGAGGGACAGAGCGCCTTGATGCTCTTTACTGGGTGTGTCAACTTATATGACATAAATAGAGTCAGTGCTTTTGTCCATGCATGCTGTGAATTTTGCAAAATATTAGAATAATGAAATGTTATTGGATGATTACATTTAATAGGTACACAGAGAGACACCTAAAGACATTACAAAACTCAACCCCAAGGACAACGCAACAATAGTCACCAAAAGCTTCACTTTAGAGAGTGACCTTCATCATCAGGGGAAGCAAAACATTCAGCTTGCAAACAAAATTGGTGGCCCGGGACGCCTGGGTGGCTCAGTTGGTTAAGCAGCTGCCTTCGGCTCAGGTCATGATCCCAGCGCCCTGGGATCGAGTCCCGCATCGGGCTCCTTGCTCAGCAGGGGTCCTGCTTCTCCCTTTGCCTGTCACTCTCGCTCCTCTCTCTCTCTCTCTGACAAATAAATAAATAAATAAATCTTAAAAAAAAAAAAAAAAAAAAAAAATTGGTGGCCCTGGCGCCTGACTCACCATAAGCTGGAGAGATGTGGTCCCACCCCAGTTCTGGCTTTCTCAAGGTCCTCAAAACACTATGGAAGTGAGGGATCCACCAGCTTCCCTAAGAATGTGACTTCTACCTTAATGCGGAGAAGAAAGTTGCTCTGTTGAACACAGTCTAAGTGTCTGATTATAATTCATAGAGCTACAAAAATTACATGGTTCTATCAGTTCACGAGACTGCCTCACCTTAAGAAGTTACTAAAATTTCTCTCCTTGAGTGAATAGAGTTTATAATGTTTCTATACTATCAGCATTGAATGGATTCCTCCATGCTCTTTTTGGAAATGTTTGTTGTGATAGCATGTGACACAATTTACTTATTATTATGGCAGTAGAAATTTAATGTGATTGAAAGCCATCAAAAGGCATAGCATCTGAATGTCAAACATGACTTGTATCTATAATTCCAGGCAACGATTTGGATGCCTGTTGACTTTCTTCCTCATCCACACATTTTTTTTTTTTTTTCCCTTTCCACTAAGTGGCACTGTGTTATTTGCATTTTTCTGTTCAGGTCAAAATACCCGAACATTTGGAATGCTGGTATGAAAACCAGTTTAAAGCTTTGCTGTAAATTTCTGCTAAATAGGTTGGATGGAAAAAAAAATAAGCAGCAATTAAATTTTTATAAGAAAAAAAAAAAACTCCCATGAAGCTTACTCTTTTCTGTATTTAACTCTTTCCCACTTTTTTCTTTCCAGCTCCATTAGCCTCCAAATAAGCACACCATATTATATATGTCGAAGGAAGTTTTATTTAGACTTATAAGGGCTGATCTATTCCCATACTGTTTAAATTAATGTTCAAAAAAGAATTCAAACCACATTCTAACATTTGGACTATGTAAGAAGGAAACAGATTTTTCGGGGAAAAAAAAAAAGATGTTGTTTTAGCTAGGCAGAATGGGCTGTAGGAACATAGACACGTGCAGACGGATTTCTAAATGTGTGTATTATCTGATAAGATCTGGGCTGCTCGTGTGTCAATTCAGAAAGTAAATGAGCGCCGGAGCAGAATTACTTTGCTTCCATCCTTCTTGCCTTCCATCCTTTCTTCCTTCTTCCTTTTCATTTCCTTTTTATTTTTTTATTTTTTTTATTTTACTTTTTCCCTCCTCCTCCACTTCCTTTTCTTCTAACAGCTTGGGATTTACTTTTATCTCTGCCACCTGCAGCCTAAGGCTTGGAAACACTTTGGTTCTTCACCTAACCGGTTACTTTTCAGACCAAATTAGCTCCAGAAATGCAGGGTGACTTTGAATAAAGAAACTAGAGTCTCTTGAAATAGAATGGCCTCGATTTGCATCAGAGTAACATTTTGAGAATTAAGTTCTGATCATTGTCTCCGAATTCAGCACACCACTGACAGACAGAATGCTTTGTTAGGCTGGCGTCTATACAATCATCCCCCGGCAGAAAATAGTCATGGAAAAAAAAAAAAAAAACATAGTCACTGACTTTGGTAGTGAGTGGCCACCTTTCGTTTTCAATACAATAGATTTTTCCAGTTTCTCAAGTGCCGCAAAAACACTGCCAGAGAAGGAAGCATAAATGCAACCTTTGAAAGGGTTGTGAGGCCAAAATTCTGTGTCTATGTATAATCGTGTGTGTGTGTGTGTGTGTGTGTGCGCGCGTGCGCACACACGCACGCAGAGCCAGTTCTGTTTGAAACTAATGAATTACATTTCAATTAGCCAGCTTTTAGCAGCAGTTACTTTCTTTGGTGTGTTGGCTTCTATTTGTAGCACGTATGGTAATATATTTTTTCTCATAAACGAGGTGTATTTTTTAATCAGAAAAAGAAAAGAAATTAGTGAGCCAGAAAAGTGTCAAAGTCTACATTTTTAAACATATATATATATATATACACATATATAGACTTATAAGGGCTGAGATTATATATATATATGTGTGTGTATATATATATATATATCACCTTCTAGAGAATAGCACCACTCTCTCCCCTTCACGTGCAAAATATTATACCCTTGCCTTTGAAATTAGCTAACATTTAAGAGCAGAATGAATTTATAAATTTCCTCAAGCAAATGGATTACAGGGAACCTGGGACGGCGTGAAACCAGCACCATGCCATGAACTAGCATTACCAAGGAGTGAGGAAGACTGTCCCGATGCCATCACAGGAGGACAAAGGCTGGCGAGGTGATGGAGAGCTGGCATGCATTCCTTGGCACGTGAGTCCTTTGGGATGATCCTCAAATAGCAAGTACTATAGTGGGATGCTTTAATTTCTTTACAATAGACTTATGAAGATTTACAGGCCATTAACGAATCTGAAACAGCCTGCATAACCTATTTCATGTTGTTCAAACTAGCTTTTCCCAAACTTGTTTCACCTGGCACCCCTTTTTTGCACACCATGTGTACTGCAGTCCCAGTGATCTAGTTTAACAGTCAGGATAGGCTAGGTTATGTTGTGGTAACAAAGAGCCTTCCAAATTTCAGTGATTTATTTCAATACACATTGACTTCCTGCTCATGCCCAGTATGTCCTCGGGGATCAGCAGGAGTGCTGTGTTCATTATAGTTACTAGTGGTCCAAACCTGAAGGAAGGGCTAGCATATAAAGTGGGCCAGTTGCCATGTTAGAGGAAAAAGAAAGCTCTGGAAAGTCTCCCCATATATCAGCCATTAAATGCCCTGGATCAGAGGTGACTCACAGCCCTTCTGATCACAATTAATTGTGCAGATCTAGTCAGATGGCTCCGTGCAAACACAAGGGGGGGGGCAAGAAATATCATCTCAACATGTGCCCAAAAGGCAGAGATCCTAAAATAATCCGGGAATAGCACTAATAAGTGTCATATCTAGTATTTTTCAGAATATATTTTAAGGCTTTCTGGACAACTTATGTCTTTTAGGTGCTCCAAATCTCATTGTGCCTTTTTCCAAGGTCAAGAAGAGTTGTACCCAGAAGAATGGGAGGAGAGATTACAACACAGTAGTGCATTGGGAATACTACAATTTACATTACAATACTACGTTTTACATTTGACCTTCATGACAACTGAGTTATAGGAGTAGGGCATGGATTATGATAAGCATTGTTTCCTTTTGAGAAAATTGAGACGAGGTAATGGCCTTTGTGAGTTGATAAAGCTTTCAAATGGTCTTTGTAAATCAGAAGGAAATGTTGGGATATGGGAAATGCAAACAGGTTCAAAATTTGAGACAGCTGGACCAGCAAGACTTATCACCCACCACAGTTTTGTTTTATTCTGAACTCTACCAGATTTGTCCAGGACTTGTCGAAGTGTTGGGGAGATTAGTCAACAGAAATACAGTGAGAAATAAAGTTCACTGACAAAAATGTGAAAAAACAAAGTTTTGGTGAGGTACCATGAGGTGACAACTTGTTTCATAAATATCTTGAGAGCTTCTGGCCAGTGGAAGCAGTGAACACGAATCATTAAAGCAAAAATTCATATAGTGCCATCAGAGAGAAAATGTTAACCTATCACTTCAGCCTCCAAAAAGACAGTTAGAAGTAAGAGGGAAAAAAATAAAAAGAAATTCTGTCCTTTCTATGGGCTGTTGGACTCCTATTGAGGAAAATAAATTCCGATTTATTGCTGTCTGCCTCAGAAAGAAGGATGGAGGCACAGAATGACATTTTGGAGCTTTGTTGGGTTGTCAGTGTAGGTGGAGTTCCAGGCCGCGGGGCAAGGATGCCATGACAGCCTCTAGCAAGCCACAAGCCACGCTGTATTACCCATTCCACGTCCTGCCCCACCTCTATCTGCCCCAGCCCCCAAATCTGCCATAATTAGCCTTGCGAGGCTTACACGGCCACAGCCGCACGCCTCAAGCATTATCTCCTATCTGTGGTATTATGTGCTGTAATCCCACAGCTAAATGTGGTAACCCAAATTTCACAGAGACTCTGTAGCAGCCTTGCTGAGATAACCCATCTCGGTCTGTGGAGTGCCAGGTCGCTCGGAGCCTGTAGGCTTGGAGCACTAGGGATGCTTTGTGTAGATTCGTCCTACGCACCCTATAGCTTACCCATCCTTCCAGAGATCACAAGAACCCTAAATAGCAAATATGGCATCCTAACTAGAACACCACCTGTTTTGTGCAAGTGTACATGGGCTTCTGCCACCCGGCTGCTTCTCTCTCTCTCTCCTGCTCTTTCTCTCTCTCTTTCTCTCCCCTCTCTCCTGCTTTCTCTCTCTCTCTCTCTCTCTCTTTTTCTCTCCTTCTCCTCTCTCTGAAGAAGAGACAAAATTCAGTCTGTCTCTGTTGTCTGGCTTACAAAACATTCATAAAACTGGTAGCTACAAGCTCATTGTTTGTACCCAGACCAACGGTACCTACACAACCTACACAACAGTGACCTACATAGATCTGTCACACGTCATGCTCTTAACTGTGCTCGCAGGTGCTGGGATCCTCAGCAATAAAGATCGTTGCTTGACAAGCCTTTTTGTTCCACATTTCAGAATTTTTTTGTGGTTGTTTGTTGTCAAAAGAAATATATATATTTTCTCTCTCTGTCTCTCTCTGTCTCTCTCTCTCTGCTGTGGGACTGCTTAGAAACATGCAGGTTTTGACATATGCTTTTACCTGAAAATGTATCTACTCCTGCTGCTTTATTGGACCCCCTAATTACTTGTAAAAAAATAATAATAAATTGGGCAGGTGTTTGCTCTTCCAGTTGATTAATTGACAATGATTTCACTACAATTGACGGCAGAAAGCTAGGAAGCTGCCGGTTGGAGTTCAATGAGGAATACACATTTTTCTACTCAGCCATGTGAATCAGCTTGAGAGGAAAATTTACAAAAGGCTCAAATTGCCAGAAAACTATATGTTTCTCATTCCAGGCTTGGAGATCTCTTAGTCCCAGTGTTGAGCCCTGTCACATATATAATTCTCTGTTTTATACATATGAAACTCCGGAGCTGATAAAATGAGTTTGGAAATGTTTTTTCCCCTAAGTGAAAAGGATCACCCAGATCAGTCACTATTATGTGTGGAAAGCAGTGCATTATAGCAGGAACAATGAAGTCTGATGTAAAGTTGACCATGCTTTCTCACTGTGTCGGCCGTATTTTGCTTTCCAATTTACCAGCATCAGAAGCAGCAGCCGCCTGCCTAAGATGGTCTCTGAAGACTGTGCCTCCCAGAATATTAGCGTAGTGAAGTTGGGGACATTCTGTATTAATTTTTTCATAGCTTCAAAGAAAGCCACACAACGTTTTCTGACTAGTGAGTAAATAAAAACAAAGAGGTCTGAATTTCGGAAATGGAGAAACAAAGTGACGTACTTTTCTTCATTTTTGATTGATATGAAAACTTTCCAGGTCTTACAGGGAATCTAGGAGTGTACAGAACACATGGAATATTACAGATTTTATCATTTTAATTAAGAAAATTCCTGGGCATCAAACGTAATTTCAGAGGAGCAGGTTTTCAGAAAAGAAGTAGTTTGACATAACGGAATTTTTGTATGAAATAAGGAAGTGGTGAACTAGGTAAAGTAACTTAGATTCAAGGTTTGGCTGGAGTTCAGGCCGTATTTTTATGTTGATCCTTAGAACTCATTCATTCACTCTATTTTTATTTTACAGCTGGGCTTGTAAGCATGAATAATGTAGATACACAAATAGCATAGAAAGTGAGTGTAGCCAGGAGGTAACGCTAGAGACAAGAGTCCATATTTCCTGAAAACAACTCCAAATAGAAAAGACATTTTCATGCTTTCTAAAAGACAATAACAAATAAAGAAGACCTCACAGCAATGTGTATCAACATAAAGTACCCCTTGAAACATTCTCTTCTAAACTTAGATGTTAGGAGACTACCTTATAGGGAATCACCATGACCATTTTAGGGGATTTTTTACTGATCAGATTTATAAGAGGAAAATAATGACATTCCAGAGTCATATCACCAAAATCATGAAATTGATGACCTCTCAGCTTACAAAAACCCCTCAACATGTGATTAAGATTCAAAATATTAAAGGAACATTTCAACAAAACAAACAGGTGATTTAAGAAAGAATGAATGTAGAAATTCACTCATATGTTTGCATAGAGGAATTATATTCTCTTTGATGAAAATGATAAGGTACAGACTAGAGACTTCTAAATATCATGCATTTTCATCTCCATTCTCCGGGACTCCTATCTTTGGCTATAAACCTTCCTCATGTTATTCCAATATCCTGATTTGCCAAGCAGATAAAGGGTTCAAATCTTTTAACTTATCCTTTCATGAGAAAGAATTAAAAAATGCAGGAACACTAAACTGAAAACTCTTTTGGGGGAGGGTATGAGTTCCCTTCCCTTGCCCCTAGGGGGAGAAAAATCTCCCACTCTAAGCTTACTGAAGGATTTGCATGGTCAATTTCTATACAGCTCTAAAAATTCAGATTGACTGCACCTCTCTGATGACTTTATAAGCTGCCCTCTGTGCCACTATGACACTGGGAAAGTAAAGCAGACATTTGCTGTAAGCCTCAAGGATCCGAGGGCACCAGGCTTCCGCACCTGACTCCAGTGACATGTTCTTAGTGTTAAGACTTTGCTAAGAAAATGAAATGGCAGCCACTTCCAAACTTGAACAGTAAAACAACAGCAATAACAACAAAGTGTTTTATACGGGGGAATCAATCCACTTGCCTCAAGAACACATACACAATGACCACTAACACAGCTTCCCAGAAGTAGCACAAATCAAATTAACATTAAAATAGGGATGGAGACGATGGCGCTTTAGAACTTTGTGTAGAAAATATAGGCTTCCCTTTCATAAAATTCTCCATTTCCCAGGTTCTACCTAAGCACCTTGATTGCCTCGTGGATTAAAGTGTGTATACTCAATGCCTGCTCAGGATAGGCTGTGAGTCAAGGAAGACACAGAGCAGACGGGCATATCCCAGCTGTAAAATTGCACATTCTACCATAAGTGAGCAATCCAGACTACCTTCTTCATCTCCTTCTACCAAAATATTGCGTTTTCCCTCCCAATAAAGATGTTTTATAATGGCAATGAGGTGCCGTAACTCACAGAGTTTCTGCTGCTTACTTGCTCTCTGTGTCCTGTAACTCCCACTCTATCAGGAGAGCATATGTTGTATCTCTGTCATGAATTATTATCTGGTGATTCCACACTGGAATTTGTACTTGGAAGGCAGTTTCTCCACCCCCACCGCAAGGATTCCCATTCATTCATAGAAGGTCCATATTGTCTAATGGCTTCCATGTTGTAAAACAATTCCTCAGGTGCTGCATCCGGGGGGCTTGGTCTCCTAAATTCTCAATTAACAAAACCATCCTGAACTTTTATATAGGTGCCTAAGGTGCTGTGCCTCTTCATTTTGAAATAACCATGTGCGCACACTACATTCAAGAAGATGATGAGCTCAACGATGAGCAAACTCAATGGTAAAACGTTTCCGGTGGCAGTGATAAAACTCTCAACTGACACAAATCAGGGGAAAAGACCTCCATTTTTTTTTTTTTCATGAACTGCCTCCTACCTTTCTCCCAACTAGTAAATTTAGAGGATGGAAAGTAATAAAATGCAATTGGTTTTAGCCTTTGTGATTCTGACATTCATCAAAGGGATTCCAAACTGTTTTCCTATGAGTAGGCTTGCTTTCAAATGAATATTTATTGGGCATCTCCTAGCAGCGGTATATTGGAGCCCATTCATTCTGGCTCATAGGAGCTGATTGGGCACATCTCTTCTCGATTGCACATTTAGCAGATGACTCATTGTTAACTTGAAATAGGCCATTGTGGGAGTATTTACACTATGGAAATCAACAAATGTCATAAATCAGGGCTTTCTTGGGGGAAGAAGGGGGTTAGTTGCTCAACAGTTACCAGCATATCACTGCCTCCTACCTACTAGGTAAAGTACTACACAGATACTGACGTTATTGTGCAACAAATAACATCAGTATTGTTTGACCTGCAACGACAGTGGCTAAATGCTACTTGCAAAAGTAATTCATAAATCAAGATAAAAATCACTCACATTTTTAGTGGGAAAGATGTCAGGTGGGCACTGTAACTTCCTGATTAAGGAACTGGGCTTGGTTCATTTTGAATTGGTCCACTTACTAGATAAATAGCCTTCAGCAAGTCACTCACTTCTCTGAACTTCAGTTTAACAGAAAATAATAATAATAATAAAAGTTAGTTTCCTTCTGCGGTTATTTTTTAATTGATTGAAGTAACGAATGAATGTTCTTGGTCTTTGGCTCACAATGATAGCCCAATACATTTTAACCATTATTATTGAAGACAGATCGTGGCAATATTGCCAAGGTCACATTAGTTGCAGTTACTTGTTTACATAGATCCAATCACATGTCTTTTTCAGTGTCCCCAAACACACCAACTTCCTGACTCTGAGCCTTTGCATCTGCTGTTCTTGCTGTCCGAAAAATCTCTCCCCTGGATCTGTGCCTGGCCAGTTCCTTCTCATTATTCTGACAGCAGTTCAGATGTTAGCTCTTCCAAGAGGACTTCCAGGGTCCCTCTTCCATGGTACACATTTTTCCTCTCCTCCGTTTAGTCACCATGTTCCAGATTTCCCTGTCCTCTGTTGGAGGACAACTTTTCATCGTAAGAAGTTTCTGCTTTATTTGGTGACATGTTTATTCACTATCTCTCTTACTGAATCTAACATCTGTGGGAGTGGCGGTCCCGCTTGCCTTTCTCACCACTCAATCCTGAGCCCCAGGAATGGTGACTGGTGTGTGGTAGGCACATGCAATAAATAGCAGTGAGCAATGAAGAAATAAATGGTGATTTTGGAACCACAAAAGTTAATTTACTACTTAGGTGGAGCAGATAGATCTACAATACTATTTTTAGTCCAATTAAGGGTTGTTTTTGATAATAAAATAGAAATATTTATGGATCCACAGGAGGTAGAGAAGTTCATTAATGCTCTGGATAAATAACGGAATGAGCAGCAGAAAATCTATTGACAGATTTAATCAGGAAATTGTGAAAACAACCAGATATAGCTGATTTTGCAAGGCATAGAAAGATTGGATTTAGAATAACTTGATTGGGTGAATTTGAAAAGATTTTCTTTCCCTACATACTGCTAAAAGTTTATTTATCTCCGTGATCTTAGCATAATGATTGGAAATAAGAAAGCAGAATTTAAATTCCTAATCATTAGCCATCCTGATTATTATAATTTTGGATGGGAGGAAAGCTATAATGTGGACTAGCCTTCTTGGTATGCAGGAGTTTCCATAGACTCTCGTGCAGGTGTGTGAGTGACACTTTTCTTCCCCTCATCATATTTGTTTGAGCCTAGGAGGAGGGGAGTAATGGGTACTGGAGAAGGAAGGACAAAATAAACCAGTTTGAATAAGCACCTTTTCATTTTTATAGTATCAAGTAATGAATTAAGCATTTCCATGGGAAAAGATATTTGTTAAAGAGCCATGAGAGGCTTGGAGAGCTTTCAAAAAAAATTCATCCTAAAAGTGAAGGACTTTAATTAATAGAAAAAATATTTGCTACTTATTACACTCTGAGTAGAATCAGGAAGAGTTTTATGAAGGTAGAAAGAGAATTTTAACATAGACATGCATCTTTTGCCTTACTGAAGAAAAGACATTTTATAAGTGGAAAGGAGAATATGAATGCAATGTATGTGGTAGAGCTCTTTATCTGTGTCTGGATTAAATGCTCAAAGTCCAATATTTTTCTTTATTTTTCAGATTAGCTAGGATAGAGCAGGGGGTAACGTACATAATGTTGGCAGGATTTTCAATTAAATCGTGGATATATAGTTAGATTGAACATTGAGCGAATTACATAAAGTTTCAGGTATCAATTGCATGATATTTAAAAGTCATTTATTTTACGCACATAGATATGTGTGTGTGTGCATATGCACACACACATACACACACACACACACACACACACACACTCATTACCACCACTTTAAGGCAAATAATTCAGATAGGTGCTCAATTCCCATGCAGTCTCTCAGGCCTATTTCATTATATGCAGGCAGAATTTTTAAAAAATAGTTTCAGATTCTTAAAAATAGGAAACCCCGCGCTCCTCTGCCAGGAATTCTACCGTTGTGTGCCCTGGCCTAAAATGCAAAAAATTAAGTAGATAATCTTTTATATAAAAGAAACATGCATGTAATTACTACACTTGTAATTTATTATTTACCAAAATGTATGAGCACATACCACATACAAATTCTAATGCTTATGCTTGTATGGAGGCTAATTCCTATCACGGTTAATATATGACCCTGGGTAGCAGATACTGATCCTAAATCAAAGTACAGTGTGAAGAAACAGCATTTTGTAACAACATGCCATGTGCTAGAAAATCGAAGTGCTATACACACACACACACACACACACACACACACACACACACAGAGTTGACCCTTGGACACTTGCGTTTCAACTGCATGAGTCAACTTATACATGGATTTTTTTACAGTACAGTAATGTAAGTGTATTTTCTCTTCTTATACTTTTCTTAATAACATTTTTTGGTCTAGCTTACTTTATTATAAAAATACAGTATATAATACAAAGAATGTACAAACTATGTGTTAATCAACTGTTTATGTTATTGGTAAGGCTTCCAGCTTAGTAGTTAAGTTTTGCAGAAGTCACAATTTATCCATGGATTTTCAATTGTGTGGGGGAGTTGATACCCTTAACTCCCACATCATTCAAGGGTCAGCAGTATATAAATATAAATATTTTTATATTTATTATACATATATGTATGTGTATATATATGTATATATATTAAAAATCTTTGTTTTCTTCCCTCTTTTTTTTTTAAAGATTTTATTTATTTATTTGACAGAGAGAGAGAGATCACAAGTAGGCAGAGAGGCGGGCAGAGAGAGAGGGGGAAGCAGGCTCCCCGCCGAGCAGAGAGCCCAATGCGGGGCTTGATCCCAGAACCCTGAGATCATGACCTGAGCTGAAGGCAGAAGCTCACCCCACTGAGCCACCCAGGCGCCCCTGTTTTCTTCCCTCTTGTATACTCCTATTATCTAACATAAGGTGTGCTGACCTTATTTCATAGATTTAAGAACTGTTAACTTCACATCATAGTATTTAAGTTACAGGATTATCAGGAGAGAGATAAATATCATCCAGTCCTCTTCTGAAAAAAGGATTTAAGTGTTTTCACCTGCACACAGGATAGTTGTATCATGTCAGGTGGAAACATAGCCTTTACCTGGAGAAGTTCAGTTTAAGGAGACGTGTACAGTGACCGAGTTGACGGGGTGAACGTGTGATGGTGAATTTTTAATGTGTCAACTTGGGTGGGTCATGGTACTCCGAGATGTGGCCAAATATTATTCTAGATATTTCTGTGAGAGTTGTTTGGGATGAGATTAACATTTAAGTCAGTGGACTTTAAATAAAGCATATTTTTCTCTGTGATGTGGGTGGCACATAGAACAAAAGATCGACCCTCCCTGTGCAAAAGGGATTTACACAGCAGACATTTTTTGGACTCAAACTGCAGTGCTGGCTCTTCCTTGGGTCTCCAGCCTACAGCCCCACCCTGAATATTTTAGACTTGCCCGCCTTCATAATCATGTGAGTTGATTCCTTAAAATAAATTCTTTGTGTGTGTGTGTATATATATACATATATATATACATATGTGTATATATACACATATATATGTATATATATACACACACACATATCTTATGGGTTCTGTTTCTCTGGAGAAGCCTGACTATATGACTGTACACAGTTCAGTGAAGAAAGAACTCAGATCTCAATTACACACATGAGCAAAATGAAGCTCACAGAGGTTTCATTGTCCAAGATTATAAGGCCAGCAAATAGTGGAGGTAAAATCTGACCTCACATCTTCTAATGTGAAAGTCAACGTTCTCTTGCATCTTTTACAGGACTCTCAAAAGAGGTTTCTAATAAGCAATAATTTCATCAATTTATTGATTATGGGGGTTTATGACTATGATGATCTGTTCATCTGTAAACTCTGATAGAAAAAGACATATGCTTTATCTGTCTTGTTGGCTATGTCTAGCACAATGTCTAATATGGGAATCACCAGAAAACACACACATACACAATACACATTCCCCCTCAGACGCATACCCACATCACAACAGCATATACATTCCCTACCAGTGTAACTTCTTTAACTCAAGAGAGTCTGTAGTTTGCGCAAACTTGGGCAACAGCTCATTCCTTTTCTTTACTGTTTGATCCCATGTGCAACAGAGAGCAAGACAAGCCCTCTTAACCTCTCTGAGTTTCCATTTCTTTGGTAAACCAAAATTTGGTCTGGAAAAGGGTTTCCCAATCTTCAGACGTCAGCCATCTGCAAATCACCCTCCTGATGTTTTATGGCCTTATTTGCATGTCATCACAAGAGCACAGACTGCTGCTGAAAAGAAGGCAGAGGGTACAGGGGCACCATTTAACCTAAGCAGTAACTTTGTCGGGTTTTGAGTACTCAGCAAGATAAACGCATAAATGGGAAAAAAAAAAAAAAAGATTGAATTGTCTATATGCAAACTAAAATCATACAGTACTACCAGTGAGAGAAATGCTACACTTTGGGGGGAAACGTCTAAATTAGCACAACGTAAAGTCTTACCTAGTTCTGTCACTTTATGTTTGTTGAGTACTGAACATTAGATAATCCTATAATTTACTCCAGGTATAACCTTCTTAGTACTCCTCTAAAATCGAAATCCCCTAAATGTGAGGAAATACTCTTAGTCTTCAATATTTGTGCTTTCTCCCTGGCCACTCCTATACTTCTGCTTTAGCAGGATTCACAGGCCTCGTGAAGTGTTCACAGATCAAGAATATACACCTTCAAAACTGGGAAGGGTCTTTCCCAGTCAGATTGACAAAGATTTCTGTCAATTTTTTTTTTTTTTACTACAACCTGCATTATGAAATGCATTTATATTGTGACCCAATGTTGATATATATAGAAAATTTTAATGGAATAGGCTTATACTTCATTCTGTTTCTTTCATCTATTCTATTCTCTCTTATTTTTTAAATTGTGGATTGCCACTTACCAAATTTATTTTATAACACATTGTATTAATTACCTGTTGTTGTGTAACAATATTGTCACAAATTCGGCAGATTAAAAAACACACTCTTATTTTGTCACACTTTCTGTGGATCAGGGATATGTCACCCTCAAGGCTGCGATCAGCAGGTCAGCCAAGGCAGGGATCTCACATGAGATTCAACTGGGAAAGGACTCACATCCCTGCTCACTTGGTTTTTTTCAGCACTCGGTTCCTTGTGGGCTTGCTGGACTAAAGGCTGGGTTTCTTGTTGGCTGGCTGTTGGCTGGAGGCTACCCTTAGTTTCCTGCCACATGACCCTTTACATAGGGAAGCTCACAACATGGCAGCTTGCTCTCGAAAGCCAGCAAGAGAACGAATCTCCTTACTACAATCACATAAGGTGATCACATACATGGAATCACAAATGCCCTAAGAGCTTTACCACACTCGGTTAGTTAGAAGCACATTACAGGTCCAGTATGCACACAAATGGAAGCAATTATGCAAGGTTGTTGACCAAGAGGAAGGGACTTGGGGGGCCACTTCAGATTCTGTTTACCACAAAAATTAATGTATCAATCTCTGAAATTTGAAAAGTACTGGTCTGACAAACTCTTCTCAGATGATAATAATTCTGAGCCTCTGTAGACCAGCAAGGTAAGAATCATTATTCATAATCTTTGACATTCTATATGATCTTAGTTCTTAAATACATACATATATATGTAATACATGTATGTTAATATTTAATGAGAGTTAATGATACCAATCTTGAATACCTCTACTTCTTTACATATTTAAATGGGAGATGTTTTCTCACAATCTAGAAAGATGGACTTGGCATAAATTCTAGGCAGTGATAGTTAAAGAAAACTTTAAAGTACATAAGGAACATATTACATTATTTCACATGTTTATTTATACACTAATAATGCCCCTAACAATTTTGATCACATTGTAGTTGTAAAAGTTTTAAGGAATTGAAAAAATTGGCAATTTAAGTATAATTATTTTGTCATCCCATGTTTTAAAACAATTTTATTATTTAGAACAATGTTTGTTATCCATCACCACTGCCCCAAATAGGGCAAGCTCTGAAATGAGGATTTGAGGAGCTTTTAATTTGTAAATTAAGCATCGTAATAAGAAACAGCTCTTCACCCTGTCTCGTTTTTCCAGATAATGGTCATTTGAACCGTCTCTGAGTCTGGAGGTTGCTGTTAACAATCCGAATTGTATTACTGCTGGGCTAGTTAACATTTAAATTAGACTTTCAA
Source organism: Martes martes (assembly GCF_963455335.1). Taxonomy (NCBI): domain Eukaryota; kingdom Metazoa; phylum Chordata; class Mammalia; order Carnivora; family Mustelidae; genus Martes; species Martes martes. The sequence continues at coordinate 133,846,901 of NC_137888.1, forward strand.
AACAGTGTGGAGAAAACAGTCAGCTCTTTGATGGGATTTATGATGGACACATGGCTGGGCTAATGAAGACAACATGTCAAACCTTGAACAAAAATGATTTTAGGGATTTTTGAGACAGCTATTTGGGTTGCTGGAGCTGATTTCGTCTTTGGAGATTGCATTCTGAATTAGCAATCACCACCTTTATAGAGACAAGACTGAACTTGTGTTGGTGTGTGCCAGTGTTGGGCTAGATAAATAATTCTAGGAGTAGTCAGACAAATCAGTCTTACCCAAAAGGATATGAATACCTGGAAATTAAATAAAGATTTGGTTGTGGGATTTTTGGCGGGAGTGAGAAGGGTTAGGGAGGGCAATGAAGTGTCAATATCATAAAGAGATAATAAGAGGTTATGAAGGACAATATACACCTGAAATGGAGATCCTTAGCATTTCTATTGCACACATGTATGAGTTTCCACTGTGAGAAATGAGGTAAGTAACAGCCATTTCTCCAGCCAGTATCCAGTCATTTCTTGTCAGAGGTCTTCAAAGCTGGCCACTTCTCCCTAAAGCCCGCATGAGCCCAGCTCTCTAGATTTTATTTCCTTTTAACTGCTAGAGTCTCAAATTATGCTTGCTTATTTTCATGTCTAAGAAACATCTGTATTCTGTAAGAATCACATTTTTACAGAGAAGAGACAATGTTCGATGTAAGTATTTTTCAAAGACTTCTAAAAGGATTCAAGTTTGGAAGCAAGACTCAGGAAATTGAAGTTTAAGTCTATTAAAATACCTTTACATTGGAAATTATTACACAAGAGAAAAATTTTTCCCTTTTTAAATGGCAAAGTTTATATTTCTGAAGATTGGCATTAATCAGAATTATCATTATAATGAAAATTATCATTTGTCAAGTCACAAAATTTTGCAGCTCTATGAAATTCCAGATCTCCATATGAACCATTGTGAACACGGCAGTGGAGTCAAACTCTAGTTTGGCTAATACTTCAGATATTATCCCTTCTAACTAAAGTTTCATGCTGTTTTTGAAAAAAAAAAAGAAAAAGAAATCTCAAGCTCTCCTTGACTACTTTTTCTATTCATTTGAAGTAATTATTGTTTTTCTGCTTCTGGTCAGAATGGAGTAAGAGGGACCAAAATATCTGCCCACCTTGTTCACTGTCTTAAAAACCATTATTTAAAGTACTTTATCCAGGTTTTTGCTTGTTTTTTCAGAAGGTATTTTTTAGAAGGTAGTTTGATGATTTCTTTAAATGTGAGTAGATACCCACCAAACCATTCAGCAATTCCACTCCTATTTATTAACCCAAAATGAATGAAAGCACACATCTGCACAAGACTACTCAACAATAAAAACAAATGGACTACAGTTGATACAAGCAACAACCCTGATGAGTCTAAAAATAATGATGCAGAATACAAGAAGCCAGACAATGAAGACTATATACTGTATAATTCCACCTAAATGAAACTCTAAAAAATACAAACTAATCTGTAAGGATAGAAAGCAGATACATAGTTATCTCCAGCCAGGGTCAAGGACTGCAGAAACAACTGGCGATGACCATGTTCCTATCTTGATTTTGATGGTGGTTTCATGGATTTCTACATAGAGCAAAGTTATCATATTGTACACTAAATATAGGCAGTTTACTCTTTATTGATTATCCTTTAATAGAGCTGTTAAAAATTTTTGTAAGAAATTGTTGTTACTAAAACTTAATATAAGAAATGGGACACAGCACTGTGTTCTTTCTAAGTATTCCACTAATCCCCAAATTATGATATACTGCTCTAGGAATACTCCCTCCTCCCACCTCACCCAAATCCCTACCTAAAATATCAAATTGCAAGAGGAAAAGGCGTAGCATCAGCGAGAAGTTCGGCTCCCAAAAGACAGAATTTTAACTCCCTGTGTCATTTGGCTCTTTTTAAAAATGATGGAAAGTTGCCACCTTAAAAAATCAGTACTTTTCTTCTCCACAGGTAAGTATTTTTAAAGGAAATTGTACTATCATTATCTGATTGAGCAGATTTCTATTCCCCCTAGATTTAATGTTTTCCATCTGCAATATAAAAGGAAGATAATGCACAATTATGCTAGTAAGACTCTCTCTTCCAATAATGTTTGCACTTCTCAATACCACATTTAAAAAGGAAATAGTAGCACTTGAAAAGTTAAGTAAGAAGATGAACAAAATTGAACAGAGGAAAAGTAACTGTCTGAAGACATGCTGAAAATACACTTAAAGTCTGTCTGAGACAGCAACTGCCAGCCAGCCCATCTTTTAAAGAGCTGAGCATCATTCAGGTATAAATACTGACCTGGAGATTGGAAGGGGAAGGGGGGATCCTACAAAGAATATCCAAGAATAAAGAATTTATTTGTCCCAGGAATCAGGCAACTGAGATCCAAACCTCCATCCCTCTGCCTGCACATTGTCGCTTCTTTTTGCTATGAATTTTTAAATGTCCATGTATGCCTGCCTTAATGACTTTCATATATCCCTGAAAACTTTATCTCCAAGGGGAGAAGCATTAAATGAAAAAAGTTGTCTTTAAATTTTAAATGTGCTCCATCCCAACCCATTACATCCAAAATATATCAATTGAGTTCTATAAATCAGTGATCAATTTGTTTCAAAATATAACCAACAAAAGGAGAATTCAGTTGAATAATATATCAGTTGAACATGGAAAGCAAGCTTGTATAAGTCACGACAGATAAGGTGAAGCTTGGTAGGTACAGCCTGCACTGAGAATGTAATGCGTTGAAAGTTTGTGACACTCAATCTAGAAAGAAGACAACAGAAAGTAGTAGCTACTGTGTTATTTTTGGGAAAATGAATTTTTCTTTCTGCATCAATTTCTTCATAAATTGTTTTTAACCTTTCATGAGCTTCTGGTCTCCTTCTGAGGTTAAACTATATCGAAATAAAGTTTTAGCACAGAGAAGAAAAAAAAAATCTCAAGGCAAAATAAGACTAAGAAAGAGAGCCTTTCAAAACAAATGGAAACAGGACACAAGGCAGAATAAAGAGATGCACAGATGCCATCTCCCCAGCCTTCTCACTTGGGGTACAGCAAATTATTTAGGGCTCACCCAAGCTCTGGAGCAATTCAAAAGAATCCACATGGTTTTCCTGGAGTAGAAACTCTTACATAGTAAGCTGGTGAATGTATCTTTACCTAAAACAGTAATGTCGAAATATCACTTCTTAGAGCCTACTTAGTGTCATTTTGGAGAAAAAAGTAGTTATATAACATAAAAAGGAATCGTCTGAAGATAAATGGTAGACCTTTCCCAGAGCAGGTACCTGAAAAGTTGTTATATGAAATATGTCTGTACCACCTTTGTGAATATTCAGTTGATTCAGCAAATTTTCTCCTCATGTTCTTTTCTTTGATAATTGGTAAAAGTCTATATACAGTATTAAAAAACAATCTCAGCCCTGTCCAAAACTTATCCCTCAAAACTTGTCCTATGATTTATTGAATCAGAGCTTCACCTGGAGGTCATATTCTTAGAAAGTTAGAGCTTTTTCCCCCCAGTCGTAGAGGAGGAATTACATCAAGTCATTGTTTCTCTCTCTCTCTCTCTCTCTCTCTCTCTTTCTCTCTCTCTTTTTTTAAGATTTATTTATTTATTTGAGAGAGAGAGAATTTGAGAGGGGAAGGGACAAAAAGCGACTGAGAGAGAGAATCTGAAGCAGACACCGCATTGAACTCAGAACCTGATGTGGGGCTTGATCTCACGACCCTGGGATCAGGACTTGCACTGAAATCAAGATTAAGATGTTCAACCAACTGAGCAACCCGGGCACCCTCACTGTCACTCTTTCTTAACAAAAAGTATACACTTAAAACTTGGGTGAAAACAGGCACTGACAGTGGCCTCCACGGGGGATCTTCAAGTCAGAGGAGCTAAGACGCACAGATGGCATGTGTTCACAGACCACAGATTTGGCATTCTCTGGAGACAATGCATCATCACTAACTTGGTCTAACTAGAAGTCCACTTGAGTTAGGTGACATGAGGTAGACAATGTGCTCAGTAGATGGAGGGGCTCATGACTAAAGACACAAACAAATGAATTCTTACACTACTTTCCTTCTTACAAAATGGAATTCCAGATGAAAAAATGAAAGCAACAGCCATGTGAATAAACATCAGACATAAACATAACAAAATTTGAAAAGCCTTCATGGATATACAAGTGCTGTTATGTTTTCTCTTACTTCTATATGGAGAATAAAAGGCAGCCATCACTATTTTATTGCCTTTGAAAAATGCGGAAACTGAGAAGTTGTTGAAAGAAATGCAGTCAAACTACATCACAGTGTCCATGAAATCCGGATCTCTGGATTGTGAAATCAGGTCTTCTGCTTACAAATTTGGGCCTTCTCACACTACCATAAACTCCAGAATGTGAAAATAAAGTTAATACCAAAAAGGCATCTTTTTCCCCAATCACCACAATGTGCAGTGATGGAAATAGAAATAAACGACTTAGCAAATGCATTCTAGTTCAAATAATCTGTATATAAGCTATAAAAACGTAATAATGAGACAGATTCTTTTTAGTCATCTTGCTTTATATTGGTAATTACACTTTTATTTAATTTTATTTTAAAGAAAAATGCACTTTTTTCCCTCAAGTAGGAAAGTTATATGTGCCCATTAAGGAAAGCCTGAACAAATATAAAAAGTATTAAAAAGACAAAAGCCAAATTTCTTTTTTTTAATTTTTTAATTTTTTTATAAACATATAATGTATTTTTATCCCCAAGGGTACAGGTCTGTGAATCGCCAGGTTTACACACTTCACAGCACTCACCATATCACATACCCTCCCCAAAGTCCATAACCCCACCACCCTCTCCCAAACCCCCTACCCCCAGCCGCACTGTTTGTTTTGTAACATTAAGAGTCTCTTATGGTTTGTCTCCCTCCCGATCCCAACTCGTTTCATTTATTCTTTTCGTACCCCCCAAACCCCCCACGTTGCATCTCCACTTCCTCATATCAGGGAGATCATATGATAGTTGTCTTTCTCTGATTGACTTATTTCGCTAAGCATAATACCCTCTAGTTCCATCCATGTCATTGTAAATAAAAGCCAAATTTCTAAAGCATTCAAAAAAGGACAAATGGAATGACATCAGATTAGGAAACATGCCTCAGAAGGCATAATTGAAAGGACTGACAGAGCTGTGGACCTCAATGTGTGAGCAGACCAGTATACAGGCTTGGCCTGAGAACTTGTTAGAGATGCAAATTCTCAAATTTTAGAGATGCCCCAGACCTACTGAATCAGAAGTTCTGAGGAATGGGGAACAGCAATAGGTGGGGATTTTGATTTCTTTTTTTTATTTGAATATACTTGACACATAAAGCTACATTAGTTTCAGGTGTACGACAGAGTGGTTCAACTTCTATGTTATGTTGCTCTCACCTCAAGTATAGCTACCATCTGTCACCATACAACACTGTTACAGTATCAGTGACTATATTCCCTGGGCCCTGCCTTTTATCCCAGTGATTTATTCATTCCGTAACCAGGAGCCTTGAACTTCCTGCTTCCCTTCACCCATTTTCCCATTCTCCAACTCTCCTCCCATCTGGCAACCTCATGTGTATTTGCTGTATTTATAGGTCTGATTCTGCTTTTTGTTTGTTTATTTGGTTTTTTTTATTCCACCTATGAGGGAAGTCATACAGTATTTGTCTTTCTCAGTCTGACCAGCAATAGGTGGTTTTAACAAGCCCTTCAAGGTATTGATATAGCTGAGTTTGAGAAACATCAGTTTAGAGAAACCTTAAGGGGATTATGTTCATATTTTTAAATAATTGACAGTATTTCTTAAAGTGAGACCTACTTATTTATTTGTGCGTCACCGTACAGAACAGGTTTTAAGGGGGTAGATTTTGACCTGACACAGACGAGAACTACCAATTGAATAGAGCTGTTGGCGGATGAGACTGACCCACTCGGGATGACTGGGTATCTCTAGGCTGAAGTGGGAAACGAGTGCCTACATTGGACTGAGGGGGGATGAACTAATCACACAGTTTTCTGGGGCTCTCAGAAAATGTCCACGGCTCTTTATAGCTCTGCATTACTAATATTCTGCTCTAAAATTGGCCTCACTATCCAATGTCTGTGTTAATGGGGTGAGCACTAGATAATATTAACAATTATTCATTGCTGACAACCTATGGTAGAGGGGAGTCCAGAGTTCTACTCTTCATAGCCTTACCCCAATGCTTCATTACTTGTCCTAATTTTTTTTTTTTTTTACACTTTAACACATGACCCTGACTTTACTTAATAAGGAGCCCTCTGACTTAAAGACCAGTGCAGTGTGATAAAAATTCTGATGGAAACATCCACAACTCCATTTTCAATTCTGGTTTTCTTAGCAAGTAGTTCTGTGCCTCAATTTCTCCTCTAAAATTAAATGGTTAGAATAGATGACTCATTAAGTGCCATTCAGCTTGAAATTCTATGCCCTACATACTGAGCTTCTCCACACCTAACACATTCAGCAATTGCCCACCAGAGTTTCTGAGGCATGGGATAGAGTTTTATCTATCCATTTGTTAATAAGAATGATTTGTCATCTAAATAAGAAACTCATGACCTTTACAGTTTGAGATTCTTCCCAGGTTCTAGGTATTGGCCTAGAACTACAGAACAGTCGCCTAACCAAAAGTGAGGAGTTTGGAACAATTCTTTGTATCTCCCTAAGTTTAATATGGAGTCGGGCTGTGGATGGCCAGCAGATAGTTTCCTTAACTGGAAAAAGTTTTCAAATGAGGGTTGGTGGACTAAATAGCTTTCGCATCATTACAAAGAGAAAAATAGAGAAATCTCGTAGCTAAAGAAAGTGAAATCCACTTTACTTAATGCGGACCTCTGTCTCTGGTGTGCAGGTCCTCTGTGTCCAAAGATAATTAGCACTTTATAATGCTAATTATTATAATTATGTCTGAGAAAAAAATCATTAGGGGGTAGGTCCGTTCACTGATTTTCAATTGCCCCCTCTATTTAAAAATAAGGTCACTTTTCTATGAAATAGCTTTAGGAGCTCAAAGAAGAAAGAGGGTTAGGGAAAATTCTGTGTAGGGATAGTCCTGAGTTTTTAATATTCTTATAATTCTGTGATGTGTCTGGGTCTGAGCAGGGAGGAAAACAGTGAAGATGTTTAGTCTAGGAGACTAAAAATGGGGACCCAGAGGAGCAAATGTTTCTGCAAGACTTCATCTTCAAATAGACATTTATTTATCACTCTGTGTACCTGGTATTGTATGCTTGCTTGGGCTCAGCCGTTCCAGGTGCTGCCTCATATAATAAACCTCACCACAGTTCCACGAAGCAAGTATTAGCACCGTTCCATGTGCCCAATGTCAAGGATACAGGAAACAGAATACTGGTTTCCGATTCAGGTTTTCTCACTCCAAAGGGCGGGTTGTAAACCCTTTCCTGCCTGTGCATCCATGTAAATATGTAAATATATCTTTCCTGTTAGAGCTCTGCAAGTACTGAACCATTGTTGGGGGGGGGAGAGGGGGAGGTAGGAATGCTGCTTAGACACCAGGCGTGGAGGTGTGGCGGTTGCCTGAGAGAAGCCCACCATCAGGAGGGAGAGCAAGGAAACAGGAGAGTTAAAGATACTTTCTGAGGGCCCCAAAAGTACAGCTGTGGCTCAGCAGGAAGAATTTGGGATGTGGAGTGAAAACAGCCAGGGTCTGAAGAACAGCTCCTTCTTTGCCTTTCTGGGGGACCAAGAAAGACCATGCTCACTTTGCCGGGCCTTGTTACTGATGCCTAAAGCAACAACTGTCACAGCTGCTATCCTTACTACTTATCCTACTACCACTATTATCACCACTATGACCCTTCTGGAAACTTCCTGGGTACCAGGCACAGTGCTAAGCACATCATATGCATTGTCTTATAAAACACTCCCAAAGCATTCTTATTAATCCAATTTCACATATAAGAAAAGTGAGGTGCAAAGAGGCTAAGTTATTCATATATGGACATGCTTTATGATATGTGAAACACCATCCACAGTAGGTATCATTACTAAGAAACTATTAGCTGAGGAGAAGAAGTGGCCTTTCATCTTTCGAAGATGAGCAGTTGTCTTTCTGTTTAATGGTTTTTTAAAAATCCCCTTGTGACAAGCTCCAGAGGACAAATAATTTATTTCTTGTGGTGTATGGCTTTCTAAATGAATTAATTGATAGGCATCCCATTGTCAGTCTGAGGGATATAGAAATAAAACAGACATAAGATGTTCTCTACCAAACTAATTTGTGCTTTAAACACATAAATAATAATTTTTTTTAAAAAAGTAATTGTGTTTACCTTCTCGTCTGCTTCAGAACCTGTGTCTTTGTGATGTCTCTGCACCCTCAGTTGAGAAGTTCAGTTTGCTGTTTGAGTATTAGCAAGTGGAATTAAACAGTAAATATTGCTGGTGGGGGGTAGAGGCAGTGAGATCCAAAAATAACTCTCAGTTCACCCCCGCCCCCATTCATGGAAAAGGGGATAGGAAGAATCATTACAATCATCATAGTCATAGTACCTTAGCAAGAGCCACTCTTTCCTTTGCGGGGGGGGGGGGGGGGGGGCAGGGTGGGGCATGAGACCAAAATTATTTTCACAGTAATACTAAGGTACTATTTGCCTTTTCACCGTGCTGAGACTTGTACTGATTGTGCCAAAGCAATGGTGCTGTAGCACAAATTAAGACCATGAAAACAAACTATACTGATAATCATGGTATTCTTCACCAATATTCATGTGCAGGGGGAAAAAAGTCAGTTTCATTTAAGAAAGTCCTTGGTGAAGTAGTAAAAATATTAATTTCATTAAATCTCAACCCTTGAGTACAAGTCTTTTTAATATGCTGTGTGATGAAATGGGAAGAACATTTAAAGCCCTTCTGCTGCATACAAAACTATGACAATTGTCTCAAGGAAAAGCACTTGTGCGTTTTCAAGGACCACCATTTTTACCTAAAAGAATGAGGGATGAAGTATGGGTTCCCCAAGTTGGATATTTGGCAGATATTTTCTTAAATATAAATGAAGGGAGTTTGTGGCCTCAAGGAACACAACTGACAATATTTACGGCCAATAATAGAATTAAAGCTTTCATGCAACAGTGTCTTGACAGCTCCCCAATACTTAAAGAATTTTCTGATGAGACTGACAATGATCCTAATAAATGTGGGGTTTTGATATTTTATAGTGAAATACATCAAAGATTGAAAGATACACATAACCCTGAAAAACAGTATTTTTCAATGCATGACCAACACATGATTTTATGTAATCATGGATGAGTAAAAGAGCCACTGAAGTGCGAGATAGACCATTGGATTTTAACTCAACAGAGGATGAAACATTGACTTCTGATCCATATTGCAACTAACCTTTAAGAAACTAACACTTGTTGAATTTTAGGTAGTATCAAAGAAAAATATCTACAGTTGTATAAGAAAGGCTGTTCAAATGCTTTCCCTTATTTCAGTTACATTTCTGTGTGAGTCAGAACTTTTTTATATATATTTCAGCCAAAGATGGATTGAATGTAGAAGCAAATATGAGAATCCAAGAGCTTTCTATTAAGCCAGATATTAAAGAGATATTTTAGTTTGGAAAATACAATTATTTTTCATTAAAATGTTAACTTTTATTAATTTATAACAAGTTTATTACTTTTAAAATCAATTAATATATAAACTTTCATAATCTCAGTTTTAATTTCTTATATGGTAAATATTAACGTATACATAATACCCACATAAATCTTTGGGGATCTCAGTAATTTTTGAGAGTAAAAGCATCTGAGAACAAAAGTTTGAGAACTGCTGGTCTAAGGAAGTAAACAATTGTATGAATTGCCCTTGAATGTGTAAATTGGTACAACCTTTCTGCAGGGCAATTTATCAAAACTATTAAAATTTGGGTAACTTTGACCAGCAATTTTCACCTCTAGTAGTTAATCCTTAACAAAGAGTTGTGGATTGGAACAGACATCTATTTATTAGAATTTTCATCATGGTACATTCTATAAGACCAAAAAACACCTGTAAATATCCAGGGGATTATTTAAATAAATTTTAGTATCCCCTTAAGATAGAATACCATGAAACCATTAACAATATGTTAAGATACATGAAGAATAATGGATGGTGTTGAAAATGTTAATAATATAAAATTTAGAAATGATACAAAATAGTACCTGTCAAATAAACTTATTTTCTAAAACTAAAATGAAAACCTTCTCCTCCCCCATATATTTACCTGCTACATTTCCATTTCCTTCCATATATTTAGAAATGTTAGAAATGAATTTGGGGGACTGATGGACAATAGTTTATTATTAGTGTTTTTAAGAATCTTTTGTATTTTCCTAATTTTCTACAGAGAATGCATTAATTTCATCAGAAAAAAAATGTTTATAAGATGTGGTAGATGAATCATGACTTTCAGGTTTTTATTTTTTTATTTCTAGTCTTTTATTCCTGAGCTTTAATAGACGAGACTAGAGAGAGTATGTGAACCTAAGGAGAGAGGAAGAAGAGCAGAGCATTACTGGGGCACTGGGGAAATCATATGGTAGAGGAGAGGCTAAGAGAATCAGCTTTTATTAATGACTGGTGCTGGCTCATTTTATTAGGTGCAGGGTTAAAAATACGAAATTGTCATTTTTATAAGTGAAAGTGGTTGAACATCAGGAATTCAAGTTGAGTAACTCATTTAATATAATTGACATTATTATGCCCACTACACAGTTGAAGAAATGAAGATCAAAGTTTAAGTAACTTGCTTACAGTAACACAAGCCCATGCATTTTCTAAAACAGGTTTTCCTTTCTTCAAAGTTTTCTCTTAGACCAGCCTGAGGGGGAGATCTTCTACATAGGTATATGGGACATCTTCACAAACCAAAAAGTAACACATAATTTCTTCCTAGAAAATCTTTGTCTACATATATAAAATGGTGGAAGACCCCCAGACGCACAAGATGATTAAAAACTGTTTGATGGGGCACCTGGGTGACTCAGTTGAGTACCCACCTCTTGATTTCCACTGAGATCATGGTCTTGAGGTCATGGTCTGAGGGTCATGGGATCTGAGCCATGCATCAGGCTGCACTGGCATGGAGTCTGCTTGTCCCTCCCGCTGCCTCCCACCCCCATTCCTCTGTGCTCTCTCCCTCTAAATGAAAAAAATCTTAAAACAACAACAATAACAAAAACTGTTTGACATACTCTTAGTCAATAGTTTAGCTATTAATAAAGTTGATAAACAAAAACTAAACATTTAGTTATAACAAATGTATTATAAATAAAGATGAGATAAGTTTTCAAGAATTTATCACCTGCTTTTTTCCAAAAATGACTTTGAGACACTGCTTGGTTGGGAAAAGTAGTATGATAATATGAAGTTCAAAGTCCATTCCCCCAGTCCCTGCTCAAAGAAAAGCAGCTAAAAATAAAACAGCAAGATATAAAAATGTCAACCATAGTTAGGTAATAGAACCAAACAGGAGCCCCATCTAAGCTAAAGAGAAAAAAAAAATTGAAAGAAAAAAGAGCTGGAAGGAAATACTAAAAGAAAAAAACACTGCTTAAATAATAAGCTCAGAGTAGGTTCAACTCGTTCAGAAAATACTAAGAGACAAAATCAAGAATAAGAAAATCCTATTTTAATATGAAGAAGTATAATTCAGAAAAGAAAGTTGATAATTCAGAAGCACACTCTAAATGCTAAGTTGAAGAAGACCCAGAGTAGAGGTGATCTTGGGAAGGGAGAAGCCTAATGCAGTTGGATGAAGTTTCCCCAGAGCCACTTGGGTAACTATATTTGGACATAACTTATCCTAGGCATAACCAAGAGAAGCAAGAGCTGAAAATAAACCAGTATAGATATAGATGGGTGAAAGTGGATGAAGGGAAGGAATATTTGATTCATGTAAGCACCCAAATTGTGGAGCCAGCTTTGTTCTATCAATGTGAAATATCAATAGAGACATTCTTTGTTTGGAATATGGTAGATCTGATACAATCAAAAAGGAATTCTTTTTTTTTTTTTTAAGATTTTATTCATTTATTTGACAGACAGAGATCACAAGTAGGCAGACAGGCAGGCAGAGAGAGAGGGGAAAGCAAGCTCCCGGAGCAGAGAGCCTGATGTGGGGCTCGATCCCAGGACCCTGGGAATCATGACCCGAGCCGAAGGCAGAGGCTTTAACCCACTGAGCCACCCAGGCGCCCCTCAAAAAGGAATTCTTAAGGGAGGAACTCTCTCCAGGAATTCCAATGTGTGATGTGGGTTCACCATACAATCCAATGGAAATGTTTTTCTGCTTGAAAAACAGCATCTCATGGAATAAGCATTTTGTGGAATGCATTTAGTCAAAAACAGATCTGGCCTCCAAACATCATTTTATGAAAAGTAAATTCAGATTCCAAGAGGTGAAGTGACTTTCCCCAAAACTGTTGATGATTACAAATTAAACTCAACTCAGGTCTCCTGTGTGTGTCAGGTCATTGTTTGTTGACATGTTTTCATTAAGTGATATATAGGCAAGCCTGCCTTAAACCAGTGCTTTCTCGTTTTCATTCCATTTGCTAAATCAGCTATGATATGAATGAGTAGATAAGTTACTAGTTGTGAGCACTGGTGTGGGGTGGCTTGTATAATTCTATCTGGGGAAGGAAGAAGTTGGGAACACTTTAGGATATGCCCTTAAGATGATCATGAGTAAAGAAAGAAAAATTGTAAAGTGGTTACTGATTTATTAGAGGGCATAAGAGGGGACTTTGGATAGTACATGGAAATGCAGACCCTAAGTGGAATTCCAAATCAATAAAGTGTCCTTCAGGACTCTGCTCAGATGGTACCTCCTACAAAGTATAGGATGTAACACTGCTGATGTGTGGAATGTCCTTATCCTTTGGACACTGGGCTATGCTTGATTTGAACCTTCAGTTTCACAGCTGTGGAATCTAGTACCTTCTCCAAGATTTCTGCCAATTTCTAAAATCACTTCCTTGTAGAAATTACTCTATTCTAGCTAGTATACTGACTTTATCCCTTTCACTTTTTTCCTTAAGGAACTCAGTCAGACTCATGATTTTAAGAAGTTAGTAAATTTAATGAACATCTACAAGATTTTGGGAAGAAATCACATTAATATCACACAGCCTTCTACTATCTCCCAGCTCCCCTCCTCACATTCTCTCCTCTCTTCCTAAAGCCCAGCCTCCAATCACTACAGTGACCAAATAGTTAATTATTGCCCAAATTAGAACATTTTGAAATTAAAGGAGGACGCTACTAATAGTACACTGAATTGATAAGTGTAAACTTGGACTACGTGGGAGAAAACAAGACATAGGTTTTCCCACCAATATTTGATCCTTACCCACTGTGAGCAGACCTATAGGAAATGTAGTTCTGTCTCCTCATCTTTGAGGGCTTCCGTGATTGGTCTGCTAAACATTCCCAGGACCCTAGGGCATTCCAAAGAATAAATTTTTCTCTAACTCATTATACTTGTTTGATTCCTTGAGTTATTATTAATGGATTAACTCTCCCCTAACTTTGTTTATGCTTCCCACAACACTTGTATTCTTCTAAAGCAAAACACAATTAACCTCAATATAATCCTTTATGTACACATCTATCTTTTCCACTAAACAGTAAGTTCCTTTGGGGGCAAAGACCATATCAACTTCATTATAGCAAAATATTCTAATTGCCTCCAAATATCTATTTCTCCTTTTTCTACCATAATAGAACCTTAAGTTTTAGCTACGCACATGGCCACCCAGAATTAAAACTGTATTTCTCAGCCAGCCACTTCTATAGCTAGGAATAACCATGTGATAAAAATGCATACTCTGGAATAAGAGTTGTTAGTTATGCATGCACTTCTTGGCATTCCCCCCTCTTTTGCCAATTCGTATTCCTGCTAGGTGGCATATGAATTTGATGGTATAGCAAAGAATATTATTAATCACCAATTGTATATGTGGTCCTCTACATTTACCATCTTCCTGTGTCAGTAATTTGAGATCATGGGACTATCTCTTACCATGTGATTGAAGCATGAGTTGTGTCACTTCCAGAAGGAGTCTATTAAGACCCAATGTGTCTTTTCCATTTCTCTTTTTCCATAATGACCTTGGAAACCACTAGTGCCACACATATAGCAATGAGAGGGTCACTGGACCCATATAATGCAACTCAGATTTGGAGCAAGTTTCTTACTGCAGCATAGCCTGGTGGTAGTTGACTAGATGATGAACCACCTTGAAGCCATGCAGTCAAGTTCAACACCTCGGGGGTAAGACAGCCATCATATAGGAGGATCTGGGTTCCCGAAATTATGGAGATAACCTACCACCTTGGGATTATTTACTCCTAAGATTTATGTGAGAAATAAATACCTATCTGTTTAAGCCAGCACTAATTTGGGTCAATTTTGTAGCAGTCTAGTCCATTCTCAATAACATTTTTGCACTTTTCATAGTGTCTTGAATGGTATCTCACTTATCAGAGATACTCAACTGAACATTTGGTGAATTGACATGGGGTGGATGAGGAGACAGTGTGAGAAGATAAAGGGTATTCAGGCAAAAGCATATTAAGGGGCAGTCCACTGACAAGGAAAAGCTATTTAAGAAGTCTAAACTTCTGGACAAGATTTCGTGGCATTTCCAGGCATACCAATTCAGAAATAAAGTCCTAAACCAGAAGAGTCCCACTATAATCCCATGGGTCTAATCACATCTACAAGATGGAGTCTTCGTTTTTTCTTTTTTGGTTTTTTGGCTTATACTACATTTTTTTAAAAATGTGAATTAGTTGCAAATATTCAGAGTTTACCTGGAAATCTATGTTTCTGGCTTCTTTTGAAAAATAAAAGGATCTGGAAAATTAGGGCATATATGAAAACATGGCTGCCCCTTTTAGTCAGGACATGAGTAACCAGTTCATGATGACCACGAAATTGTCTCTCCAACATTGAGGCCATTTGTCAATTGCCATCAATATCACAGTGCTTGCTTTCTTGCTCTTTAAAAAGTTGGCCTGCTTCCATAAGCAATCTTGCAAATGACTGAGATTGAGAGCCCTATCAAAGATATTGGAACCCCTGACTTAGGCATTTGCTTTAGGGGCAAGATCCTAGGGCACAAGGGTTGAACAGCACGAGCAAAAGAAAGTGGGAGATAACAAGAGACAGCAGTATTGCCAACAGAGGGATCACAGGCAACAAGAACTGTGATGGCTGAAGGCATTTATATGAGCAGGTGTGATGAGAGGACAATGATCCCAGTAGGCATATGACCATCTTATTCTCTGCCTGTTCTCTTAGCCCCACCAAAAGATGAAGTGGCCCCCAGGCTCCAGGTCTAATGTAAGAACCATATGCTGTTGTGCTCTTTTGAGCCCTGCTCCTAGATCTTGATAGAATTCTTGACAACCTGAATGGTGATTGGTGCTTCTCCAAAGACTTGAAAGATTGAGAGGAAAATAGATAGTCTATTTGTCTCCCCCCACTCATCTTGGTTTCAATAAGAAATGTGAAGATGGAAGGTGAAATACAAGCAGAGACAAAATGAGGTTGTAAATCAAACACTTTCTTACTTTCCTTGCTCAGAAAAGCTTGTTGAGTGCTTAAGAGAGCAAGGGAAAGAGCAAGATGTGGAGAGGGAGGGAGGAAGGGAGGAGGCTCATATTGAGACAAAGGGAAAAGTTGTACTGTTGTATTTCAGTTAATCTCTTGATGTTGGTGGGTGTAGAGCCCCAGATGTTAGAGCTAATGCAATATGCATTAGTCCATCACATTGGGAAAACTCTAGTCCCAGCAACAAGGAATTAATAAATCTAGTAATTGTGTCATGTTGGGGACACAGACTAGGAAAAAAAATTGTGTAAATTGTTTGATAAATGTGCATGCCCAGATAGCATGTGTTTCTGAGGCCTTCCACAGAGACTGACCCAAAGGTTTCCCAGGAATTTCTTCTCCTCCACTCTGCCCTCTAGGAAGAGAAGGAGCTGGTATGAAACAGAATGGTCATTTATTGAGTGTGGCATTGGCATCCAATTAATAGCATACAAAATCGATTCTTTATGCTTTGTTTCTTATCAAACCCATCCCCAGAACATGAGTTCTCTAAGGCAATTAGAAATAATCACAGGCTTGCCAAAATGTTCTTTTCTATTTTCTAAACATTAAAATCAAAATGTGGTTCAGTTTTAGCTCTTAAGAGGCTCAGGGTTTTTTTTTCATTTTTTTTTTAGTAAAATGAACAACTAAGCAGTTGTCTGCAGCATCAGGACACCATATATGTATCCAGAATGACATATGTGATATGCTTTGTAAAAATTTCTTAATTCCTCTTTTGATTTTTCTGCAGCCTGGAGAAAGGTATAAAATTAAAAATCATTGTGTCACATCATCATCACTGATTCTTAAACCTCTTCAGTGTTCTAAACTCTCCACAGAGGTGGGATATGGGGGGAAGTAAAAGAAATCCAAGAAGTGAAGGAAGTCTGAAAAGGAAGTATCTTGAGGACAGAATCATATTTACCACAATTACATCAATTTATTTCTGCTAGAAGATTCTTGGGTCACTTATGATGACAAGTTGTGTAAGCTTGGGAAAACCAATGAATAACAGAAAGCTACATCCCCATGTGTACTCAAGGCAGTTAGTCTCTTAGAGGCTGAGGACACAGTAACTTGAAGGCACCACACATCACAATCAACACAAGTGATTATTGACTGTAACTGCCTGGATGGACTCTCTGGCAGGACTCTCATGCCAATCAGAAAACCACCCTGTTCACATTGCTATAAATATGCCTTCTGTCATCAACAAGTTTTGGAAGTAAAATCCATACCCACAGTCTTCTTAACATTAGCTTGACTTCAGCTCTTTTTCTCTAGATTGCGGACCCAAGAGGGCAAAAGATCTTTATCTTTTGTGTCAACCAAGGTAGTTTCATAATAGCTCCTGTGTGCTGTGTTGAGGCCATGTCCAGCTGCAGTGCTATGACTGATTAGCCATGCCTGACATGGGTAAGGTGAACGAGTATTGTGACATATTCTCTTGGTGTTTGCCAGCCCCGTCCTAAACTCCCCGCTTTTCACTCTCTCAAAGACCTGGATCTGAGTCCATGCTATCTCCTTCCCAAGATTACCTTTGGTACTTAACATCTGATTGTGAATCTCTCTTTCTCCTGCAAGTAAGACAGAGCTCAGAATCTCATCAGCAGGACTGTTTCCTCTGGGTCAGACCCTCCGTGCTCCATAATTACTGTGCCTTCTTCAAACTACAAAAATCAGTTTCTAGAGTAACATGAAATGTGATAATGTATCTTTAAAATTAGTCTGAAAATGAATGAAATCATCTAAGAGTCTGGAAAATAATTTTAACTCTAATGTTTAAGCCTGACTAGAGTTGGAAAAAAAAATGGCAGAAAAGTGGAAAAGGCAAGAAAGTGAGAGAGGAGTTGGCTGAACTTTACATGTTAAGTGACAAGGAAGCCAATAAGGAATTTGACTCTAAGAGTGAGGAGAAAATTTCCAATCTGAAAGATATATTATATTAGTCAGGATTTCTCCAAAGAAACCGTGTGAGTGTGTGTGTGTGTGTGTGTGTGTGTGTGTGTGTGTGTGTGTATGTGTGTGTGTGTACACACATACAGAGAGGAAGAGAGAATGAATATAAGGAATTGGCTCATGCAGATATAGAGGCTGAGAAGTCCCGAAATCTGCCATCTGCCAGCCGAAGACCCATAAAAACTATTGGTGTCGTTCCAGTCTGAGCCTGAAGTTCTAAGAACCAGAAGAACTGATGGTGTAAGTCCTAGTCCAAAGGTAGGAAGAGACCAATGTTTTAGCTCAAGCATTCAGATGGAGAAGGCAAATTTTCCCTCCCTCTGCCTTTTTGTTCTATTCAGACCCTAAACAGGTTAAATGATATTCACCACATTGGGAAGGATATCTTCTGTACTCAGTCTGACCCAAAGGTTGATCTCATTTGGAGATATCCTCAAAATACCCAGAAATGATGTTTGGCCAAATATTTGGCACTTCACAACCTAGTCAAGTTGACACATAAGATTAACTATCACTCATATTAAAGGAATAAATTATGTGCTGGGGAGGGGAGGCTAGATATGAGACATTAAGGAAATGGAGTTGATCAACATTGTGGAAGAAGATATACAACTTGTCATGGTTTTAAAACATGTCTGCAGAGACACCTGGGTGGCTTAGCTGGGTAAGCATCTGCTTTCAGCTCAGGTCACGATCCTGGGGTCCTGGGATTGAGTCCTGCATCAGGATCCTTGCTCCTCAGTGGGGAGCCTGCTTCTCCCTCTACCTGCTGCTCCCCCTACTTGTGCGCTCTCCCTCTCTCTGACAGATAAATAATAAATAAATAAAAATCTTTTTTAAAAAATAAAATAGAACATGTCTGCAAATTACCTGACACTTCCATCAAAAGTCGGAGTCTAATCATTCACCATTGAACAATGGCCGGCCTCAGTCATGTCATGGAGACTTACTGCCAAAGGCTAGCTCATGAAAGAGAATCTGGCTCATTCTCACTCTCTCTCTGAACATGTATGGTTGGAACCCTGAGCCACAAGGTAAAATATGCTGGAGATATGTCGAAAGACTACGTAAGGACAGAGGAAGAAGCTGAAGGAGCCCCATCTGTTCAGCCCCCTCTTGACTGTGCCACCAGGCAACATCAACCTTCAGACATGTGAGTGAACAAGCCTTCAGGTGTCCCAGTCACCACTGTCTGACTCAACCTTGCAGAGGCTCCATGCAAGAACTGCCAACTGACTTCAGTCAACTCCAGGACCATCAGAGATAATAATGATCATCGTAATAAATACCATCATTGTTTAAAGCCACTAAGTTTTAGGATGCTTCGTTACACAGTTAATAGATTTTAAATCCATTTTTTTTTCTGAGCCTCTTTCTCTTCATGGATAGGAGTAGGTCACCTCTAAATGTCTTTACAATTCTAAAATGTAGTGGAGAATCTAAGCTGATGTCAAAGGTGATGTGAATAGATAGTATTTGAGGTAAATTTGAGGATTAGGTTAACTCCATATTATGCTTCTTTTCTTTCCTCTCTTTCAAAGGACAGACTTCTCAGAGTGCCTGGGTGGCTAGTCGGTTAAGCCTCTGACTCTTGATTTCAGCTCAGGTCATGACCTCAGGGTGGTGGGATCAAGCCCAGTCGGGCTCCTCACTCAGTGGGGATTCTGTCTGGAATTCTTCTCTCCCTCTGTCCCCCTCTTCCTGCTCACTCTCTCTCTCTCAAAAAATAAATAATTTTTTTTTTAAAGTACAGATTTCTCTGTCTAGCATTGCCTGAGGAGGAATGTCAAAGGACTGAAACCAGGGATGTCTTGGTTCTTTGTCTCCCAAACTCAAGCCTTCAGGTAATCACATGCATTTTGAGATATGGAAGAAAGGAAGTAAAGTAGCAAGCAGGAAGAAGCAAAGTAGTTTGGAAAATTATACACACACACACACACACACACACACACACACACACATGCAGGAGAGAGACAAACCACCCCCCTCACAACTAGGAGATTCCTCTGGACTGAGGTTGGGAGAGAAAGGAAAGAAAGATCTGAAGTTCATGCAAGCAGAGAGGGCTGTGTGCATCTCCTTGGCAGCAGCCTGGAGAAGCAGTAAATCTGCAGAGAAGAACGATATGTCTGGCCAGTAGGATTCTGCGAGGACTTGAAATAGAGCCCCCTGTCCCAAACATGGCATGAAGCCCCAGAGAATTACCAAGCAGGAAGAACCTGAAAATCAAAATAAGTTGACATATAAAAAATGAAGAGATGTGATTTTTCTTGTCTTCCTGAGTCTGTGAAGGGTGATTCATATCCTACACTGGGAGTTAGGAGTGATCAGAGATATTTCAAGAACTGATGAGTTGAGCTTCCAGAATTTGGAGAAGTTTTTGCCTGATTTGGGAGAAGAGAGAATATTTTTCCTGTAAGAGAGGGTAATGAGGAAAATTCACAGGGAATGGGGGAAAAGAAAGCAGAGCGTGTTCTTGAAGATGTCCCCTTGCCAAACCACATAGGTTGAGGGGAAGAGAAAAAGGAAAGGAGGGGGTGTGTGTGCATGTGTGTAAGTACATATCTGTATGTGTGATTATGGGACATGAAAGCACAAATCACGATAGTCCCCATTTTACAAAGGACCACACATTGTGGGTGACGGAGACCTTTTCCCTCTCACATGGATAAAACAACTTGGCTGCAGAAAAGAAGATGGAGATAGCACTACTGAGCAGCGGGAGGCACTAGGAGCAGTGACCCATGAGGCATCTCCACAAGCAGCTTCTAGAGCTGTGGACCATAATAAGAGGGCAGAGCAGGGCAGAAGATTCAGAAAAGACTATTCAATTGTTCATATGAAATTTTCCAGAAGATCTCCAGAAACATTTAGGGTCTGGAGCTTTTAAGGTATGCACATTGAGACAAGATACCAAGGATATTTTACAATTGCCATAAAAATGACATGATATTACCTTTAGTGTGATAAAGTCTTGGAAAACTCAGGTTCCAAAATCATTTTTTTAAATCTAGAATGCATTCTAAAATGATTCTATGATCTAATTGGCAATAACTAAGCCTCTGATAGACCACTGTGCAAATCTAATTCTATGATTCTGGGTAATTGTGAAATTAAGTTTAGTCAGAAAGCTTCATTTCCCTCTATTTCTTAAGCCATGATCTAAATAAACACTGCCTTTTAGAATTAATCTATCTTCCCCACATACGCTTATAGAAGTGTGATTGTTTCTCTATAGCAGCAATTATCACAATCTGATTTGGGTTAGTCTGTTATGTTTGTGGCAGACTCCTCACAAGATTGTGAGCTCTGGAAAGGCAGTGACCTTATGGTTTTCATTATGTGCCTCCTACAGTTCCCCTTATAAAGCACTGTGTTCAATATTCATTCATTCATTCATTGAAAACAAGTTTATAGAATATGTTTTGTGCCCAGCACTGTGCTCAATAAATGATTCAGGGAACTGAAAATAAAAAGCTTCTCATTTGTGGTAACTAAGCCATTAGGAAAGCCAAGATGTTTCTCCAAAAATATTTTTTAAAGGAAAAGTAGTCATTAAAAAAAAATTTCTCTGGGGGTACCTAGGTGGCTTAGTTAGTTAAATGTCCAACTCAATTTCAGCTCAGGTCATGACTTCAAGGTTGTGAGGCTCCACACTAGGCATGGAACCTGCCAAAGATTCTGTCTCTCCCTCTCTCTTGGTCCCTCCCCGACCCCCTGCCCCGGCTTGTGCTGGCTCTCTCTCTTTCTAAAATATATAAATAAATAAACAAAATTAAAGATAAATCTGTCTGATCCCTTTTAAATATATTATTTAGGACATTTTCCTCTATGTTCCTAAGAGAGATGAACTTACAATGTTCAGTTTTTGTGTGACTTTGGTATTTATATGAGTTATAATAAATCTATATACTCTTTTGAAACCATTGAATTGTTATGATTGTCAATAATTTTATATCATCAAAATCTGTTCTTTTAAGCTTAGTATAATTAATCAATAAAAATGTCTGGGTCTAACAGGTAAAGAGCTTGGAACCCATCACTCTGGTACTCACAACAAAAAAAGCTGAACAAACTGAAAATCAACTGTTCTTAGATCCATCAGAGTACTGAGACCACGAGGCAAACCACTGCCCCCAAAACTGAAGAGACAGACAGATGGATAGAAATAATCACAGCTTATTGGGAACAGAAACCACTAGAGCCAGGAACTGGTAAGAATGTAAAAATGGCAACTGACCAGTTGCTGGATGCCGAGTATGAACTAGTTTAAGGGATTAAAAAAAACTCCGGGAAGCCCAGCTTTAAGGGTCTCTCCACACTTTTGTGGGTTGTACACTCACAAGCTCCACCAGCCTCTTACAGTGAAGATCAGAGACAAATCCTCAGGTGCTCTAATAGAGGAAAGGAGGAAAGCAACCACTGTGAAATATGCCCAGATCATTCCATTCTCTTTAACAAGGAGACCTCCTTTCAAAAGAGACAATTTCGCCAGACCCTAACTGATATGGGGCCAGGGAAATATCCAGAGCCAGTTTCCTCTAGTTTCTCCGATGGCAGGGGGAAATCACAATTCCAATACCATCAAGCCTTCTTGTCTCACCTAAGAGGAAGAAAAAGTCAAGTAACTGTAAAGATCACAAGTCAGGCACAGGCGCACTAAAAGACTGAGATCTAATCATAGTAGGATCATAGGACACTTCCCCTTCACACCTTACTGCCACATCAACAGGACTCCTTCATAAGAACAGGGAAGCACAGCAGAAAGAGCGGCAATACTCGGATCCTGTTTAGAAAATGCGTCTTTAGAGAAGCCCAAAGTCGACCTAGGACACAAAAGCAGGGACACTAGAGGAAATTTTAACCTCTGACACCTGCAGTAAACAGTGAATGCAGCTTAAAAAAAAAAGCAAAAACAACAACAAAAAACCAACAGTAAACACAGCTTAACTCCTTGCCAGAAAAATGTAACACCTAACACGAAAGTTCTGTTTGCCTCAGCTTATTAACCAATACATCATGTACAGCTTTCAATAAAGAGTTGCAAAATAAAGGTAAAACAACACAAAACAAAAACACCGTCTCAAGACACAAAATAAGCACCAGAACATGACTGAGAAATGACAGATTCTGAAATCATCGGACCAGGAACTTAAAATAACTAAGGACACTAAGGGACGATTTAACAACATAGGAGAACAAATGGATAATGTAAGCAAAAAGGTGGAAATGCTAAGAAAGAGTCAAAACTAAATGCTAGAAATAAAAAGTGGTAACAGAAATGAAGAATGCCTCTGATGGCTCATCGGTTGACTGAAAACAGTGGAGGAAAGAATCAGTGATCAGTGATATAAGATTTAAAGATGTGTCAATAGAAAATTCCCAAACTGAAAAGCAAAGAGAAAATAGTGTATTGAAAAAGGAGCAGGGGGTGCCTGGGTGGCTCAGTGGGTTGGGACCTCTGTCTTCAGCTTGGGTCATGGTCCCAGGGTCCTGGGATCAAGCCCCGAGTTGGGCTCTCTGCTCGGTAGGGAGCCTGCTGCCTCCTCTCTCTCTCTCTCTCTCTCTCTGCCTGCCTCTCTGCCTGCTTGTGATCTCTGTCAAATGAATAAATAAAATCTTAAAAAAAAAAAAAGGAGCAGATATCCAAGAATTGTGGGACAATTACAAAGGTTGTAAGACACCTTTAATAGGAATATCAGAAGGGAAAGAAAGAAAAGAACAGAAGAAATATCTAAAGTATGGTGACTGAGGATTTTCTAAAATCAGCAACAAACACCAAACTTCTGATCAAGGATCAGAGGATACCAAGCAGAAGAAATAGCAATTAAGAATTTTTTTTAAAAAAATGCCTGGCATATTATATTCAAACTGCAGAAAACAAAAACAAAAACAAACAGGAAAAATTTTGAAAGCTATCAGAAAAAAACTTTACTTAAAGAAAAAAATGTGTAAGACTTATATCAGACTTCTCTAAAGAAACCATGCAAGCAGGAAGATAGTAAATGAAATATTTAAAGTATTGGGGGGGAGAAAAACCTATCAGCCTAGATTTCTATATCCAGTGAAATTATTCTTCAAAAAATGAAGGAAAAATAAAGACATTCTCAAACAAACAAAAATTGAGAGAATTTGTTGCCAGTAGATTTGTCTTGCAAAAATGCTTCAGAAAAGGTCTTCAGAAATGGAAAATGATAGATAAGAAAATTCAATCTACAGGAAGAAAGGAAGGCCAATAGATAAATGAAGGTAAAAGAAAATATTCTTCTTATTCATAACTGATCTAAAAGATAACTGTTCTAATAATAGTAGTGGTAGTGCACTGGATGATTATAGCTTCTAGATAAGTGAAATGAGTAACAGCAATGTTCTGAGGGATGAGAGAGAGGATTGGAAATGCTCAGTTAGAAAGTACCTGCAGTCCTTGTGCAGTGGTCTAGTATTATTCAAAAGTGGGCTTAGTTAGTATATTGCAGATTCTAGGGCAACCACTAAAAAATTTAAAAACTTGTGATTGGTATGCTCAGGAAGAAGGAGAGAAAATGCAATCATATAAAAAGCTGAATTAGGGGACGCCTGGGTGGCTCAGTTGGCTGGGCGGCTGCCTTTTGGCTCAGGTCATGATCCCAGCGTCTTGGGATCGAGTCCCGCATTGGGCTCCTTGCTCAGCAGGGAGCCTGCTTCTACCTCTGCCTGCCACTCTGCCTGCCACTCTGCCTGCGTATGCGCATGCTCTCTCTCTCTCTCTCTCTCTGACAAAAAAAGAAAAAATAAAAATTAAAAAAAAAAAAAGCTGAATTAGGGGCATCTGGTTAGCTCAGTCGGAGGAGCAGGTGACTCTTGATTTTGGGGTGGTGAGTTCAAGTCCCTTGTTGGGTGTAGAGATTACTAAAAAAAAATAGCTGAATTAAAATCAGAGAAGATTGAAAATAACAAAGTAACAAAGAAAGAGTGATGAGTAGAAAATGGTAAAAAAAAAATAGGGCAGTTAATTCATCCAACTGTATGAATAATCACTTTAATGGGGAATGGTCTAAATTTACCAATTAAAAGACAGACACTGTCAGTATGGATTAAAAACAAACAAATAAAAACCAGACTCAGCTCAGCAAGAAGTTAATTTTAACTATAAAGTAATAGATTAAAAGTAAAGGGATAAAGGGAGCCTCAGGCAGCTGGGCCAGTCTGGGTCCGCAAGGTGCCCCAGCTGGGTGACATAAGCGGCCTCTCTTCTGGTGCACGGTGCTTTGGGGCCTGCTGTGCAGCCTACTGCCCCTGGAAGAGACTGCCTGTGCGTCCCAGCTCAAGAGGGCCCTCCTGGACCGGGAGCAGACTCTGGTGAGCAGATGGGTTGCAGAAGTGGCTCACTGCAGCAGGGATATAATCTGGTGCTTTGAGAGGAGGGGCTACAATCTAGGGGCTGAAGATGCTGAAGATGCCAGAAAGCATCCTGACTGGGCTCTACCATGACTTCCCGAGGAAGACCTTCTACCCAGACCTCATCGGGTACTAGCACCCGTGATATTCCCACATGAAGCTGTGGGAATATCATTCACATGCCTCCTGGAAGGGACCCAGAAGGAAATCCAGCAATGATTCCAGGCAGTGAGCTGGTGGACTGGGCAAAAGAAGGCCACCACATAAACATCTACCCAGCTTGAGCCTTCAGGCTGCCCTCTGCCACCCCAGCATTCACCTAGGACCAACTAGCTCTGCTGACAAGAACTTGAGCCCACACCCATGCTCTGCCCATCTGTCCCAATACACCTCCCTGTCTACCTTCTGCCCATCCCAGTCCAGGGGGGTTTGATCCACCAACATTATGTGTCTTTCAGTATCCTAAGCTAGCAAGAAACTGGACCAAATCCTTTCTGTACCAAAGTGCCAGACAACCTTTGAGGTGTCTCCAAAGAGATTGTATGACCCCTTCTCCCCCAAAGGTTTAGATATTATAACTCATGGTGCTGTGAAAAAAATAATAAAGGATGAAAAAAGATATGCCATGTTAATATTAATCAAGAACACTGAGGTTCCTACATTAATGGCAGATGAAGCAGACTTCAGAAGCAGGGATAATTTTCAGGGACAAAAAGAGCCATGCATATGATAAAGGGTCAATTATCCAAGACTTAACAGTCCTTAATGTGTATGCACCTAAGAATAGAGCATCAAAATATATGAGGCAAAAACTGACAGAATTTTAAAGAGAAATAGACAAATCCCTTATTACGGTTGGAGATTTCAAAACTTCTGTATCAGTAATTGACAGATCCAGCAAACAAAGGAAAATTCAATATTGTTAAAGTATTGGTTCTTCCCAGTATGATCTAAAGATTCAGTGTAATGTCAAACAAAATCCCAGAAGTTATTTTGTGAATATTGACAAAATGATTCTACAGTTTATATTAAAAGGTAGAAGACACAAAATAACCAACATAATATTGAAGAAGAACAAAGTTAGCAGACTCATCCTACCTGACTTCGAGACTCTATAAAACCACAGTAATTAAGACAGTATAGTATTAGCAAAATAATGGACAAATAGGTCAACAGAACAAATAGAAAGCCCAGAAATAGACCCACACAAATATGGCCAATGATCTTTGACAAGGAATAAAAGCAATTCAAGTAGAAAAGGATAATCTTTTTAGCAAATGACAATGGAACAACTGGATAACCTCATGGAAAAAAAAATGATACAGACCTTATATCTTTACAAAAATGAACTCAAAATTAATCATAGGCCCAAATGTAAAATAAAAAATTCTAAAACTTCTATAAGATAACATAGGAGAAAATCTACATTGGGTTTAAAGATGAACTTTTAGATACAACCCAAAGCACAATCCATGAAAAAAAAAAAAAAAGTTTATGTCAAATTCCATTTAAGAGAAAATTTTTTGCTCTGTGAAAGACACTGTTAAAAGAACAAAAAGACAGGCCACAGATTGGGGAAAAACATTTGTAAAACCTACATCCTATGAAGAACTTGTACCTAAAATCTACAAAGAACTCTTAAAACTCAGCAATAACAAAACAAACAACTCAATTAAAACATGGGCAAAAGATCTGAACAGCCAGCTATCCAAAAGAGATATACAAATGTCAAATAAGCCTACGAAAAGATGTTCAACATCCATGTCATTAAGGAATTGCAAATTGAAACAACAATGAGAAACCATGCCACAGCTATTAAAATGGCTACAGTCCAAACACTGCTGACAATAACAAATGGTAGCAAGGATATGGAGCAACAGGAACTCCCATGAGAATGCAAAATAACATAGTCACTTTGGAAGAAAGTTCAATATTTTCTTACAATGGTAAACACAGGCTTACCATACAATCCAGTAGTTGTACTCTCAGGCATTTATCCAAATGAGTTGAAAACATGTTTGCACAAAATCTGTACACTAATGTCTACAGCAGGTTTATGCATAATTGTTAAAACTGGAAACAGCCAAGTCCTTTAACAGATAACTGGATAAACAAACTGTGGTATATCCATGCAATGGAATAGTATTCAGCATAAAGATATAAGCTCTCAAACCATCAAAAGATTTGGAGGAAACTTAAATGCATACTGCCACGTGAAAGAAAACCATATGCAAAGGATCCACACTGAATGATTCCAATTATATGACATTCCGGGAAAGGTAAAAACTATGGCTACAGAGAAAAGATTATTTTTGGAGAGACGTTGGGGTGGGGAGAGATGAATGGGTAGAACACAGAAGATTTGTAGGATGGTGAAAATTCTCTAAATGATATTACATTAATGGCTCACTTGTTGCCAGGGTTTATTGGGGATGACGGGATAAATAACTGGAACACGGGAATTTTTTTTTTTTTAAGATTTTATTTATTTACTTGACAGACAAAGATCACACGTAGGCAGAGAGGCAGGTAGAGAGAGAGGAGAAAGCAGGCTTCCTGCTGAGCAGAGAGCCGGATGCGGGACTCAATCCCAGGACCCTGACATCATGACCTGAGCTGAAGGCAGAGGCTTTAACCCACTGAGCCACCCAGGCGCCCCAGATCACAGGAAATTTTTAGGATGGTGATGCTATTCTGTATGATACGGTAATGGTGGTTGCGTGAGACTATGCGTTTGTTAAAAATGTGAAATTTATTCTTATTTTTTTTATCAGACTTACCAAAGACTTTGTATTTATTGGTCTTTCCCAAGAATTGGCTTTTGGTTTAGTGACCTGGTTTATGCTTTTTTTAATATGGTTAATTTTCCCTTTTCTCTTATTTTTTTCCCTTTACTTTTTAGTATATTTTATTGTTACTTTTTTTCTATCTTCTTTAAATGAATGCATAATTCATTTCTTTATGGCTTCTTAGCAAAGGTATTTAAAACTAGAATTTTTCATCTGAGTACCACTTTACCGGATATGGCCACACACATGCATGCGTGTGCATGCACACATACACACACACTGCTCTCATTATTTATTTCTGAATATTTGTAATTTCCTGTGGGATTGCTTCTATAATCACAGTTATTTAGAATAAGCATAACTGCATTGTTTGTGTCCAGAAAACATGGCTTAGATGACGTTTAAATTGAGCAACTTTTTGAAGTATACTTCAAGTATACTAATAGAGGGTTAATGTTGGTGAATGTTTCATTTGATTTTGAATGGAATATAAATTATTTGGCATGTATAAAATCCTATACAACTATTTCAATTACTTCTTGAATTTTTATTAGTTTTAGTTTAATATGTATCAAAGTTACACTGTTGGGTGCCTTGAGGTTTGTAACACATATTTTCTTGATGAATTCTAGTTTTTACCAATATGATTTTATCTCACTTAATACTTCTTACCTTAAATTCTAGTTTCTCTGGTATTAAAATCAGCACATACCTATTTCTAGTAGTTGTGAAATATATCTTTTTCCTGTCCCCTTTTTAAATTGTAATAGCAATATTGAAAACAAACATAGCTCTGGAGATATAATTACCAAACAACTTTTTTTCTTTCTCTCTATGCCTTCAAATATGTTTTAAGGTGTCCCCTGGTTTCAGACGAAGACTAAACACACCATATAGTTTTTTATTTTTCTTCAGTAATAAAATCTTTGGCACTGCAGGTCTCAAAGACAGGCTGAGTTTAATAACTTAAATGTTCATCCCTGTGTAAAGACTACTTTTCAACTCCTTAAGTTACTTCTCATCCAGCTCAGTCCTTGGGTTGGTAGGAAGCCTACCATCAGAAAGTGGGCTTTCTTTAATTTTTCTCTTGCTAGCCCTTCTACTCATGCTCTTCTACCTTGCTACTGATGGTCTCTGACTTGAAGTAGGGAGCAGGAAATTTTTTACTTTCTAATACTGTTGTAGTGATCTATCAGTAGAACTCTGCCAGCTCAGAAGATGTTTGAATCTTTTTTCTCTTCTAGAGCATGGTTGAGAATCTCAGGTACACTTTCTTTGATGTGGCCAGATCCATCTCTATTCTAGCTTCTTACTCCCCCTTTCTCACCTCTATAGGCATTCAGTGATATCTACATTTTCTCTGTATATGGTCTGTAATATCTCCAGGGACCCAAGGTGGATAGGACCTATAATGACTCCATGACTCTCTCTTTTACGTGGCTCACAGCTGGACCCACAGGACATACTTCTGAATCCTTTTTCTCTGATATAGGCCATACTAAAAGCTCGTTCCTTTACTCCATCCTCAAACCTTATTTTGTCTTTTAGATTTCTTAGAATGGAATCAGACACAGTGTCCCCCAAATTCCTGGAGGTTCACCTAATAAGCTCACCTAGTAAGCTCTTCAAGTTACCTTGGTGGAAGTTTTTTGGGGGGAGTGGGAGATTCTCAAAAAATCTACTTACTTTCATCTCTAAATCCAACCCTTTTATATCTTTCTCATGAGCAGTGGATATAAGGATCATATAACTGGATTTTGGGCACCTCCTTTGAAAATTTCATTATGACCTAGAAGCTCACCTTGGAATGTAATATCTACAGTCTTTGTGATTTGTCCAAAACTATTTTAGCATCTTGTTACATGATCTTTCCATACATTTACTTTTAGGTATGTGTACCTCGGGGTTTTTAGATGAAAATAGCACTAGTTAACATTTTGCTCCAGTGTTTTCTAATAAACATTGTTTTTGATGAGAAGTGTGATGCCAGTTAGATTTCCATTTCTTTGTAGAAAACCTGTTTTTATCTTTCCAGAAAGTTTTTATTTCCTCATCCTCAATGTTTTAAAATTTTCATTCATGAAGTAAAATTACTGCATATATTCTGCTTAATATGAAGTGCATTTCAAAAACTGAAAAATCATTTCTTTCTTCAGAATTATTTTGTCTTTCTTAATAATTTCCTCTCTTCCATTCTTTCTTTTCTCTTCTATTAGAATTTTGAAATGTAGATGGGATTCCTACTGAAATTTTTGGTTTTCTATTCCATGACAAATATTACTTTTCTAAAATATCCTATATATGTCATCTTAAGAGTCTTTTTGAGAGAATTACCCTTTGCAATTACCCTGATTTGTCAATATCAATCCAGGAGTGATATTAGGATGGAGGTGGGATGTACTCCTAGCTGGAGAGTGCCTGGAATTGGTGTTCTAATTGTGGAAGATTTAAAGCCCTGTTAAAAGTTGCCATATACCTGGATATTCATCAGGTTCTTCCAATCATTTGCTATTTAACGTGTCCTACTGAATCAGGCCAGAAGGAAAGAGATAAGCTACCCATATGTTCAGAACATATTTTTCCAATTCACCACCTTCACCATTGTCCTTGTGCCCCCTTTTCCTACTGAATCTTTGATTCTTAGCTTTGAACTTCTATAAAAACAACTGCCCACGCTTCTGAATATGTCACCTTCAGTTACTGCCATGTATCCAACTCTGTATTGCTTCCATTTATTCAAGAATTTCTTAATATTTCTGCTCCACTGATGACTTCTTAAAGAATTTTAACATAGGAATTATTTAATTCTTTTTAAAAATATCTTTATTATTTTTAGAAATCTTGAGCAGAAGGAAAGTTAGCTACCTGCTCTCAGTTAGCTATCTTAACCCAGTTTCTCCAGAATATGTTCAAGAAGACCGTCTTTTAAGAACGATATTCTAGGCGCCAAGTTCAAGATCAACACATTTCATTATTTTTAGTCCTGGAGTCTGACTGTAACACTATAATCATGATAGCCAAGAATAGAGAAGGCCAGCATTTGAAATTGACTTTGGCTGAGTCTGGGATGTTATGCTTGCTATTATTTCTTTTTGTCCAAAATAACTAAATAATTGCTTTCATAAAGTGGATAGTTATCCCCTTTTAAAAATACATCAACTGAGTATTGAAAGTCACTATCTTTAAGGAGAAATTGTTTAATTGCACACAAGTAGTTGCATCAGCAAGTTGCATCCACAAAAAGAATTCTGATCTTCAAAAGAGATCATAAAAATCAGAATCATTTTGAGAACTCAGAGATGTTAACGTTTTCTCTACTAAGTGATTATATGTTTCAAAAGCATGAATTAAGCATTTAATGGTCAAAATGAAAAACAATATCCTAAGGCTACCTCATTTATTCTTTTGATGGTTTGATCTTATATTACTCAACAAAAAAAATTGTTTCTAGGTATAGTAAAAAAAACACCAAACGATTATGTGTCACCATCTAGCGGAGGATAACTTAGTGCACTGGGGTAAAAGCAAATATCCAAAAGTTAACATGCCAGGTCTTACCTGAGTTGACTTTTTTAAAATTCAGTAAAGATGGTAGAATCTCACCTTATTTTCTTCCTCCATAATCATTAGCCCAGAAGGAAGAAGAGGTAAACTGAATAAAGTCTAACTCTCTGTTTTTTTCCCAAGGAATGGGACTGAAAGTACAGATTTATGACTAGAACTAAAAGGTAGGATTATATGTAAAAGACTCTTAATGAGAGAATCAACCTTAGATTTTGAATTCAGAATAGTTGCAGGTGGGCCATGATTCACACATTTCTAGAAAAGAGAAAAAGAATGTAAGAGAGCAAATAATAAATGGACAAAATGTTTGGGGTAAGTTTTTAGAGACTGTTTATTTCAGGGGCCCTTAACCAGCAGTCCTCAGATCCTTAAAGAGAAACTTCTCTGAAGATTTGTGATCCACTTGAATGTATATCCAAAACTTTCTAGATCTATGTGCATAGGTAGCTTCCATCAGACTCCCCAAAGCTATGTCAGAGCTCAGAAATCTATAGCTTTGTTGACATCAATCATCAACAACCAAGAACCTAGAAGTTTGTAAAAATTTGACCAATGACTGAACTACGCTGGTCCCCAAGGAGCCTTTGGCTTCTTGACATCAAGACAATACATTGCCTTGTATTCCACTTTAAGCACTGTCTGAGTCTAAAGCTTTTCTTTTTCAGATTTATAAACCTAAAACAATATAAATTATACTGTTCTACCCATCTTTAAATATAATATTTGATGCCAAAACTTTAGATTTAGTATGAGAATAAATCCCAGAAAGGAGAGGAAGTGATCTCTGCAATAGCATTGTCTGTTTTCTATTTTACCTTGAAGGTTTTTATATTAACATTACTTTTATAATTTTTCTAATGCTAAAAGAAATGCTCTTGAAAAGTGCACCATCTGTGCTTTGTCTGATTAGCTGGTCCAAATGGAATGGATGTCAAATTCTGAGTTCCTTTTATTTTTATGAAAATAAAAAGAAGCTTCACTTCTAACTCAGCTTTATGAGCGAATCAATGAGAAGTCATCTACTGCATAATCTTCTCCCCTAGAAAGTGATAAATATTTACAGTATATAATGAGATTTCATGTCAAAAATTGATGGTATTTATTGTGTTTTAATAAAAGCAGATTTGGAAACATTAGTTTTATTAAACAAAAAACAGAATATTGTTCTAAAAATTGCCATTTTCATATTTGCTTTTTCTGTGGAGACCTTATATACAAAGGCAGATTTTTAGCTAACTATATTACTATGGAAATCAGCTCCAACTGAATAGAAATAGTACAAAATAATGAAAACACTAATACATCTTTACACATTGTATTATTCATCTATCAATTACTTTCCCTTTCGTGGGGCTCACTCTTCCAGGTTTGGCTGTTTAACAGTCATATTTTTTTCCAATATTTATTCTCAATTTCTTTCCTCAATCTTGATCCTAAGAATTAACTAAAAAAGAATATTTAAAAGGTCATGTTGTCCTTTCTTGTGCAAATCTGGGAGATAAGGCTGTTACTAACGCATTTTCTAATTTTTTAAGTAAATGTTAAGGAGAACATTTGGTTCTCTTCTGAAAAGCTTTTCACAAACAGGTCAAATATGTTACAGGTGGCAGAACCATACATGCTCCTTCACACCCTGTCTAGGTCCCCTAAGTCCTGGGGAAGTGGCTTCAAAAGGATTATCTCTCACCGTGGTTAAAGGATCGTCTAAAACTTTGAGTTTTGAATCGAATAGCTCTCGTCCAGAAAAGGCTCTTAAAGATGGATCTGGAGAAGGTAATGGTTCCTACAACCAATGATGAAAATACATGGCCACAGGCAACTCTCCATCAGAGATTATAACTCATATACTTCTCAGCATCTGGTATAAAATAATAGATGGTTGGTGACCACAGCGAATGGGGAAGTACAGGCTCATACAGATACTAAGATTTTCATTTTAAAACAATATTGTGCTGGCCAGGAAAAAAACACATCTGCACGCTAAATTTGCCCCGTGGGGCCCCAGATTTTGATTCCCAAACTACATGATATGACAAAATTTAGGGGACTCTATCCCTTCCTCTCCAACACACTCATCCATTAGTCTGCCGGTTGTCGTCTGAAGTATTTTCCCCTCTCCATCAATGTTTTTCTGGCTTTTATGTTTATTCTTTCACTGGGGTGGTTTCTTTTTTTTTTTTCTAAATAGATAATACATTCACATGGTTCAAAATGAAAAGAAAATATAAAGTACTATACAGTGAAAGCCCCACTCCTACCCCCACTTGTGTGTATCCAGTTCCCATTCTGATTCCCATTCCCTCACAGACAACTTCTGTTACTGGTTTCTGGGTTTCCACCAATGTCATTATCTTTATATTAAGCTAAATAAGCACACAAGCACATACATTCTTATGCTCCCAATTACAGACAAAATATTGCATGCTATACCTATATCTTCCTGTTTTAAAGGTAATCATTTAAGAATCACTTAACTTAAAAGGAATATATGAATACAAATACACACACACACCCCTTTAGCATCTATCTACCCTGCTGACCTTTATATAGATCTATGAATAGTGTGTTTACTTTTTTTTAAAAGATTTTACTTACTTATTTGAGAGAGAGACAGAGACAGCAAGAGAGAGCATG
Source organism: Martes martes (assembly GCF_963455335.1). Classification (NCBI taxonomy): domain Eukaryota; kingdom Metazoa; phylum Chordata; class Mammalia; order Carnivora; family Mustelidae; genus Martes; species Martes martes. Next base: position 133,880,930 of record NC_137888.1, read on the forward strand.
AACAAGAAGGGGAGGGAGAAGCAGGCTTCCCACAAACAAGGAGCCCAGTGTGGGGCTTGATCCTAGGATCATGACCTGAGCCAAAGGCAGACGCTTAACCAACTGAACCACTCAAGCGCCCCAATAGTGTTTCCTCATTCCTTTTTTATAGCTGTATTGTATTCCTTTGAAAGGAGATACAGACTTAGATATGTAGATAATTTATTTAATCAGTCCAAAGTGGATATTCAAGTAATTTCCAAACATTATATATTATAAAAATTACTGCATGTATTATTTTTGTATGAATAATCTGCATGCATTATTTTGCATATGTATAAGCATATCTATGAAATGAATAGTGGAAATGGGATACGTAGGTCAAAAGCAGATGTAATTATAATTTTGACAAATATTGCTAATTACCCTTAGAAACCATACTGGTTTGAGTAAATATCCATTCTTACCATATCCAGTCCTACCAGCTCTCCAAATGAAGGTGCTATCAAACTTTTGAATATTTGTCAATTTAATGGTTAAAAAATGATATTCTAGTGTAGTTTCAATGTGAATTTTTTATTGTTTTCTCATATGTTTCAAAGCCTTTTATATTTGCTTCTGCATGAAATATCTGTATATATCTTCAGCTTATTTTTTTAAGCCATTCTTTTTTTTTAAGATTTTATTTATTTATTTGAAAGAGAGAGAGAATCAGAGGGGAGAGGTCAGAGGGAGAAGCAGACTCCCCACCGAGCAGGGAGCCCGATGTGGGACTCAGTTCCAGGACTCCAGGATCATGACCTGAGCCGAAGGCAGTTGCTTACTTAACCAACTGAGCCACCCAGGTGCCCTTCAGCTTATTTTTTTTAATAAGGTTATTGATGTTGCTTACAATTTCTAGTGTGTAATAAACTGGGGATATTAGTCCTTTGTCTGTAAGGTCAGTCGGATATTTGTGTATGTAAATCTCACTTTACTGTCTATCTTTTATTGTTGCTAACGGTGATTTCATTTTCCATGTATGGGTCTTTTTTTTTTGTTAATGCAATTGAATTTACCAACATTTTATTTTATGGCTTCTGGATTTTGAGTCAAGAAAGGACTTCATGCCAAGGTTATAGTGGGATTAATCTATGTTTTCTTCTAGTATTTTTATTATATTTTTACATCTAAATCTCTGAGCCTCTTCGAATTTGCTATAGTATGTGATATCACATACAGATTCAACTTTCAGGGACATTTCACTCATGTTTTTATAGATTTAAGATACCAATCTTATTATATAATCCATTTGTGCATGTGCTTGGGTCTATTTCCTGAATTCTATCCAACTGGTTTGTTTTTCTATTATTCATAAATACCAAAGTGTTTTAATGATGTTTTCATATATGGAAGGGTTTAGTCCACCCCTAATGCTCTCCCTATGGAAATTTTCCTTGGTTATCCTGGTTTTTATTTTCTCCAAATGAACTTTATCAGCTTTCTTAGCTTTTTTTATAATTGGATTTTTATTGGGATCACAAAAAGTTAATATGGGAAGACTGGATATATTTTTGATATAGAATATCCTACCAAGAACATGGTCTCTCTTTCCATTTCTTTTTTTTTTTTTTTTAAGATTTTTTGGTATTATTTATTCATTTCAGACAGAGAGAGAGCATGAGCAGGGGAAAGAGGCAGGGGGAAAGGGAGAAGCAGACTCCCCATTGAGTCAGAAGCCCAATGCGGGGCTCCATCCCAGGACCCGGAGATCATGACCTGAGCTGAAGGCAGATACTTAACCATCTGAGGCACCCTGGTGCCCCTCTTCTTCCATTTCTTCAGGCTTTTTTTTGTGTATGTCTTTCAGGAGATTTTCAGTATGTTCTTCATATACATACTACATATTTCCCATGATTTATTTTTAGCTATTTCACTTTCTATTAATATTTCTTTGGCAGATAAGTTTTTTCTTATTTTACATAATTTTTATAAATTGTGGAAGAAAGCAATTTATTTCCATAGTAAGTAATATGTAGCTTTGGGGCTAAGATAGATACAGATAGGTACATATACCGATGTGAGATTATCAGGTTAAGGAAACTTTTATCTATCCTTACTGTTTGTTGTTTTTCAATCCAAAATGAATGTTGAACTTCATTAAATGCCTTTTCAGAGTCTTAGTTATCATCACATTATTTTTCCCCTTAAATGTATTAACATGACGAAGGATATTAATAGAGGCCCTAATATAAAACCATCCTTGCATTTCTTCAATTGAGCCCAGTTGTTTCTGGTGTATTTTAATTGCTGTTAGATCCCATTAGCTGATGTTTTATTTAGACTGTTTGCACTGATATGGATAAGGGATATTGTCTTTGAGTATTCTTTTTTGTACAATCTTTGTTAGATTTTGATATCTGCATTCATTACAAAAATAATTCAGGTTTTTTTCCTAATGCTCTGGAAAATTTTAAATATTATTAACTTATATACTCATTAAGGTTTAGTAGACTTTTTTTTTTTTTTAACCTACCTGGGCCTGGTGTTTTTTGGAAGTGACTCTTTTCTGTGGAAACAGTCAGATTAAATTTTCTATTTCATCTAAGTTTTGGAATATTTTGTACTCCTGAAAATAAGCCATTTCATACAAGTTTTCAAATTTATTCAGATATTGCAGCAAAATTATTTTATTGAGCTTTAAATGTCCTCTGTTTCTCAGAATATCACCCCTCTTTTTTAACATTTCTTACTTTTGCTATCGAGGTTCTGTCTCTCTGTGATGAGATTAACAATTTATTAGTTTTTTAAAAACAGAAGCTTATAAACGAAAGCTAAAGACATTTTAAAAATAAAAACTTAAAAATAAAATTTGCCATTATCCTATTTTCTAATGAATTCCTTCATGTTGTCATAGTGATGCCACATAGAAAAATCTCCATGGCACTGTCACACTTGAACTTCAATGTTGGCTGGGGCAGTTTCTCTCCAGGCTGTGGTGGCTGAAGCAGTTCTGTGTCACACTCTGGATTGCTTGTGCAGCTCAGCCCTTGTCTTCCTCCAGAACCAGCAGGCTAGCTCACGCCTGTTATTCTCAGGGCAACTGCAGACACGCACGAGTTTACGTTGCTGCGCATGCACACTGCAAGCCTCTGAAGCATCCGTCTACTGGCGTCCCATCTGCCAAGGAAATCCACGTGCTGGAGCACAGGGGCAAGAGGCGGGAACATACATAGAGAGAGCTGAAAAAATGGGACCAATCTTCAAACTACCAAAATTCTGCTTTCCTGGAATTAATTTTTATTTTCTCTCCTGTAAGTTTTGAACTGGATATCTATTCATGACTCCTTTTTTTTTTTTTAATTCACAGTAAACTTTATTTTCATGGATATGTCACTTGACATAATTTCAAAGTAGATCTGTGCTCTAGGATGAGCCAAAGAACAGAAAACCTAAATCTCATAAAAGATTGTTTTCACATTGTTCTGAGTATGGGGTTTCGGTGCTACCAATGTTAATACCTAACATTTCCCCGTGAGCCTTTACCTATAGATACAGAAGGAAGAGATAACATCAATATACAAGAATCAAACTACAAGAGAATAACAGTAAGTTCTCGGGATATATACCACCCACCTCTTCAAGGTTGTAACGATAATGATTGATTTTTCTTCTCCTGGAATGCTAATGACATTTTGTTTGGTCTGGTTTAAGTAAAAAGTCAGAATGAGTGAAAATGCTGCACTTAATTCTCTTAATACACTAAAAGATAGCGGAAGTTTTAAATTCTTCGTAAATCCAAGCTGGGACATGACTGCTACTGACGGGGTCTATTCAACACACTAATTCCAAGTTTGGTGACCATCAACAAACTGGCACCCAAGATTAAGCCCACAGGCCTAATCCATCCAGAGTGATGGAATCTCATTCCTATAATGCCATTTAAGGTTCCAGATATAGCTAGGAAAACCCAAATGTTCCTCGGATACTGAGAGAGCTGATGAGCACCCAGGCTTGCTAAGCCACGGAGAAGAAGCCCAGCAGCCAATGATAGGACACTAGATTTTGCACAGCCAGTGATCCCACCAGAAGCAACCAGTGCTGCACAGCTAAGGCCAATGCAGTGTAAAGGCTTAGAGGGCCAGAGGCCTTCTGCATTGTTCTCTTTTCACTCGGACCAGACAGAAACATACACCGGGCCTGCACTGAACCGCTTTCCCCTAGGTCTGCACTGGTCCGAAAGGGTGCACAAAGCCCCATGACTCCATTTTTTTACTGATGTAAGTATTTTAAGATGATGAATTTTCCTCTAAAGCCCATTTTAACTACATCCCATAGATTCAAAAGTGTTATTGCACTCTTTTCTCCATACGATGCAATTTCATTTTTTATTTCCTCTTCAACTTAGATCTTAAGAAAATATTATTACAAATTCCAGGTAAAGGGTCTTTAGGTTATCTAGTTTCATTGCATGGTGATTAGAGAAGGTTGTACCTAAAATTCCTATTTATTTTAAATTCAGAATAGATTAAGGATTTTCTGGTGGCCCCATATATGGCCAGTTTCTCTAAATATTCCAAGGCTTATTCAAAGTTAATAAAGTACAGAATTACCTTATCAATTAGCTCTATCTTATTATTTATGTTATTTCAGTATTCAATATACTTAATTATTTTCATCCACTTGATCTGACATGGACCAAGAGGGGTGAATTCATGTCTCCCACTAGTGTTTTTATGTCTGTTTCCTGCTCTTATCACCTGTAATTTATGCTTTATGAATGTTTAGTGCACAGATATTCATAACTGTAATATGTCCATTGTGAGTTACACACTTCTGCACTATTGGGTTTTTATTTCTCAATATTCTCTTTGGCTGGAGTCCCTAGTTTATTTTTATTTGTGTTTTCTGGTCTGCTCTTTTTAAAAATTCTTTCATTTTCAGCCTTACTGAAGTACCTTGTTTTAGATGAGTTTGTGCCATAGAATTAGGTTGCATAATCCATCCTGGAGATTCATTTCCTTTAAAAACTAAGTTAAAGGGCACCTGAGTGTGGCTCAGTTGGTTAAGTGTCAGACATTTGATTTTAGCTCAGGTCCTGATCTCAGGTTTGTGAGATCAAGCCCCATGTTGGGCTCTGCATCAGCTTGGAGTCCATTTGAGATCCTCTCCTTCTTACCTTCTCTCTGCTTGCACTCTCTCGCACTCTCTTTCTAAAATAAACAAATAAAATAAATCCTAAAAAAAAAAAAAAAAGCTAAGGTAAGGCTAAAAAAAAACTAAGTTAAGCCTTTAAAAAATAAAATTAAAAAAAGTTAAACAAGCTAAGATAAGCCTTTTAACAGGTGACTTGATATAAAAGTTATGTTTCGTCTTTGCTCCATTTTCTGTGTCATTTTAAAGGTATTCTTTCATTATAAATTCTGTTTTTTTTTGCTTTTTGTGTGTTGTTGGTCTGCTATTCAAGTTATGTGTTTTTTTTTCCTTTAGTAGTTACCTTTATAATAATAATTTTTTATTAGACCCTTAGTCATGTACTTCTTTTAACCGTTTCTGTAAGTTCCCTACTATAATGATTAAAAATAAGGCTATTTCTTCTTCCTTTTCCCTTTTTTTCCTTGTCTCTCTCACTTGACTTTAGTTACTAATAGTGTTTATTTTAATAAGTTAAATGGGACAATAAATTTATCTAATTTCTGACCTCCTTTCCCCCTTGTCTATCCAATTTTTGTTAATTATATCATTTCTACATAGTAAAGACATATAACATTTATATTTCGTTCTGACATCTCAATTCCTGTATTTTTTTTCTACAGGAAAATACATTCAGTATTTATTCCCAGTCCTTTTGCCACTATTCACCTACTTACTTAGTTGGCCAAATTCATTGTCTAATAATTCCTTCTAGAAGGACTCAATGGCATAGTATTTTCTGAGCTCTTGCATGATCAAGACCGTTCATAGAATAGACTTCATATTTTAAATAAAATGTAGTTGGCTAAACAATCTTTAGCTTACATTCTTTACTTAGGTCTCTTGTTGCTCTCCAGTGTCTTATATTGAAACGCTGATCAGAAGATATATGAGGCTAGTATTTTGCTCTTCTAGGAATATTTGTTTTGTTCCTTGATGCTGTTGCTGTGGCGGTACCTTCCTTCTTCATTTTTAGAGTCCAAGCACACATCTTAGAGTTGACCATCCTGAATCCATTTTCCTGGTTTACTGGTATCCATTTAAAATCGTAAAGTTTACTTAAGCTCTGTGATCCTAGGAAACAGCAATGTTAAAAAAAAAAAAAAAAATCCCACCACTCTTGTGTTCTAGGAAACTGGTTATTGCAAAGAACCACCATTCCATGTATGACTCAGATAAGACACACAGATTCCTTCTTATTTACCTGTGACAGGGCAACACAGACCTCCAAAATTCCCATTCTTTGCCTCATAAATGATTAGCTGAACTGTTTTGTACTCACTGATCAGTGATGAACAAAATACCTGCTAATTAAACTCTGGCTAACTTTCCCTCCTCCCACCACGTATCTGAACTTTGACACATTCTCTGCCTACATCAGCACACAATCCCCCTTTAATAGTGTGCAAGACAACAGATTGACCTCAGGGTAATATATCCTTTGATTTATTGTCTAATCATAGATATTTCTGCTCCTTCACAGGGAAACTTAAGTCTTGCTTTCATCCTAGCTGTTACTTGTAAAAAGTCGCTAGGTTCTTATTTGCATTCAAATCCTCAAATTCCATCCTAGTAGATTTTGTCTCCTGGGATTAAACACAGAGGGGATGAAGCGTGGAGAAAGCATAGTGAAGAACCCAGGGTCCCTTTGCTGGGGTCCATTTTTATCCAATTTCCTTGTGTACTCTCCACTCGCTCTTTGCTATTCTCCCATTTCACACAATTTTTATCCTCCCTCAATGGTAAGAACAACTGAATCTGACTGATCTCTTCATCTTTTATCTTAAACCTAAGAAAAGGCTTTTGAAAATCAAAACTTTTTCCTTTCTCTTTTTTTTTTTTTTAAGATTTTATTTATTTATTTGACAGAGAGTGAGAGAGCACAAGCAGAGTGAGTAGTAGAGGGAAAGGGAGAAGCAGGCTTGAGTCCCAGGACCATGAGATCATGACCTGAGCCGAAGGCAGATGCTTAACCATCTGAGTCACCCAGGCACCCCTTTTCTTTCTCTAGTTTTATTGCATCATCCTCCTTTGGACTAATCGGAGTCACCAATGCCTGCACGTGCAGTAACAAAGTAGGAAGCAGGAATGACAGAGGAAAAAACAGAATAGTATCCTATAGGGCTGTGAGCTGGGAACTATTTTCATTTACATAATAGAAGTGCTTTGAGTCATCTACAGTCTCATCAATCCCTATTCCTCCAGGTCCTACAAATCTTGAGACATCTGGGTGAATCTAGGGAGGGATGTCTCCCAATGACCTCCTTGAACATCTCAAGTCCAAGTTTTATAGGCAGAACTTATCCCCAATCCCTTTGTTACCATCTTCTACTGAAAACATCTGGCCAGATAATAACCAATTATTTTCTTCTCACCAACCTTTTTTATTTTCTTCAGATACCTAAGATACAGCTTACTGGACACTCAGTTTTCTGTTAATTGCTCATTTTCAGCCCAGAATTGCATAATTCGCTTCCTTTTTATTTTTTTTAAAGATTTTTTTAATTTATTTGACACAAAGAGAGATCACAAGTAGGCAGAAAGGCAGGCAGAGAGAGAGCGGGAAACAGGCTCCCTGCTGAGCAGAGAGCCCGATGCAGGGCTCAATCCCAGGATCTTGAGATCATGACCTGAGCCGAAGGCAGAGGCTTAACCCACTGAGCCATCCAGGTGCCCCAATCCTCTTCCTTTTAAAATAGAAAATGTCTCCAAGTCTCTATCTTCATCTATAAAATGGGGATTATTATATTTCCTTCATATGTGTCATACCCATGACCTTGTTATGAGAATATGGTGAGACTGAAGATCTGATTACACCATGAAAATCAGAAATGACTTTATCAATATCAGTTATAATTATTTACAATACACAGTAATTCCCATGATTATCAAAACATTTGCAAACAGGTCTGAGGAAACCTCTAAGAATACAAAGAAAAACACTGGGAATGGTAGTTTTCCCAAAGCCCCTGGGATGCTGCCCTTCCTTCCCTAGGGCTGTGCACACCATATTCCAGAATTCTGTCTCAAAACAGGTACTCAAGGAGCCTCATTTTGCAACTCAGTTATCATTACAATAACATGATGAGGCTCAGCTGGCTGAAGCAGTTAGGGCTGTGACATCAGTATCCAGCAAAGCAAAACTATCAAATGACTTATAGCTCAACAAGGAGCAGAGGTAAGGTTAGCGCCTGTCCTCCATTCCATCCGCTATTTGAACTGGCCTGCCCACTAAAGTCTAATGAGAAATTCCTCCCTTCCTGGGAGAGGGACTTCTTCCTCTTGAACTGGCTCTTAGTTTTGCCTCTAATCTTCAGAAAAGAATGACGTGGGGGGTGGAAGGGTTGTTTTGTTATGGCTTCTGTAAGTTTGTTTTCAGCAGGAGCTGAGGAACGGGGATGGGAAGCCTGGAAACCAGCATGAGGTTCCTTTCTGATCCTGGGCTAGTGGGCATCCTGATACCTCCATGGCTACTTGATGTCCATCATTGCAGCAGATCACTGACTCATTTGGCCCAACTGACCGACAGAGCCATCTGTCATCAGGGAACCCAATTCAGGACTGTCTAGTCAGGGAGCAAAACAAAACACATCTCTAAATCAAAGGACAGAAGGAGAGCTGCAGTTATCTGCTGATTTCTTCTTCTTAAATAAGGTTTTTCCTGCAAGCAGGTGGACGGATGTACCTTACAGGGCTTCTGTGATTGGCTCTCAGCCAGTCCTATGCATTTTTCACAGCTGGCATCAAGATAAACTAATTTTTTTGCTAAATTGACCCCCATTACTTTTATTTTCATAGCTTGCAACCAATTGATGGGATACAATTTAATACAATGCAATTAATGTTACAGCATCCTCCATAATAAAGCATCAAAAAAAAAAAATTGAGACAAAATCTCTAAGTGCCAGTGGGGCTAGGGGAATGGAACTAGGAAATATAGAAGACAAAATGACCCTAAGAAAAAAAGAGAGCTCTAAGGAATATAAAAAGAATTTCTGGTGTTTATGCTAAGAAAAGGATTATGAAAAATAAGACAACAAATGATCAATAATTACTACACTAAGAGGCTTCTTAAAATTCAAGAAATCTGCGGCACCTGGGTGGTTCAGTCATTAAGCATCTGCCTTCTGCCCAGTTCATGATCCTGGGGTCCAGCCCCTCATCAGGCACCCTGCTCAGCGGGAAGCCTGCTTCTCCCTCCCCCACTCCCCTGCTTGTGCTCCTTCTCTCACTGTGTCTCTCTCCATCAAATAAATAAATATAATCTTAAAAAAAATGAAGAATCCTTTCCAAAGGTGGTAACATAAAAGATACACTGTGAGAAGTACGGAAGTAGGACACCAAGCTGGTAGAGAACGGAAAGGCTATTCCAAGCCCAGGGGGACGTCTGAGCAGGTGCAGAGGGCTGTGAGGATACATGCCTGGCCCCCCGATCTGATGCCTGCCTTCACCACCATGGCATTTCCCCACCACCACCCTACTACATGACGTCTTCATTCATTCCTTTAGTTTTATATCAATTTGGACCCACATATTTCTATCTTATGAATCAGTGGTTTATAATCAGTGGATTATAATCATTTTCTAGCTTTATTTATATTGATGGCCCCAATGGTTCCAGATTGTGGACATCAGTAACCCCTCCAGTCTGGTTTTGGTGTCCTCTTGTCAGGTCTCCAACATTCTTTGAATAGTTTCTGACTTTCTTGAGCAGCTCATTTTGTATTTTTTAGCTTAGCCCTGGAATTCTTCTTTCCTCCAGGAGGCCCTGGTACTTTTTAGTGGAGAATGATATTTAGGAGCCAATATCTGAGTCTTAGCTATGGTCATTGTTACTAGTTTTTCATTGCTTTCAACCCCTCTCAGTGTTCGGAGCTAGGAAAAACAATAAAAAAATACACACACATTTATTTCTGTATCTACCTATTTACATATTAAAAACAATGAATTTACCTGGTGATTCTAATTCCACTTCAATACTCCTGTGTTCATTCTAGCTGTCTCCCTCCCATAATTATAACTGCAACAGAGGAAAATCTGGCACCCATTATCATCAATATATTTACTTATTTGCTCAGAGAACACACAATTATTTCAGAATTGTTTGTCCATACCACTGTGAAAATCATTCCTACTAAGTAGAGTTCAGTATTCCTTTTTTTTTTTAGAGTAAAATACATAATCAGTAAAATATGCACATGCTAAGTGTACAATTCAATAAACTTTGGTAAATGCCTGCATCCATGTAACTCACACTGCTGTTAAGATATAGGAAGTTTCAGGGTGCCTGGTGGCTCAGTCGGTTAAGCGTCTGCCTTTAGCTCAGGTCATGATCCCAGGGTCCTGGGATAGAGTCGGGGAGTCTGCTTCTCCCTCACCCTCACTCCCTCTGCTTGTGCTCTTTCTCTCTGTCAAATAAATAAAGTCTTAAAAAAAAAAAAAAAGACAATACGAAGTTTCACCATTGTAAAAAATTCTCCGGACTCTGCCAGGAATATTCCTTGCCCCAATAGGGTAAGGTTTCCTATTCTAGAAATTCATACATATGAAATTATATAATGTTTATTCTCTTGTTTTGTATGAAGATATATCCATGTTGTTGTAGGAGTCAACATTTTTTCATTTTTATGGCTTAATATTACTTCATTGTATGAATGTATCAACATTATCTACTTTTTGATAGGCCTTTGGGTTGTTTCTAATTTTGAATATGAATAAAGCTTCTATGAGCATTTATCATAGTCTTATGTGGACACATATTCTCATTTCTCTTGGATAAATTCCTAGGAGTGAAATTATTAAATAAGGAAGCTATACATTCAACTCAAAAAAAAAAAAGGCAAACGAACAGCCTTCTTTTTTTTTTGTTTTTAAAGATTTTATTTATCAGATAGAGATCACAAGTAGGCAGAGAGAGAGGAAGGGAAGCAGGCTCCCTGCTGAGTAGAGAGCCCGATGCGGGGCTCGATCCCAGGACCCTGAGATCGTGACCTGAGCCGAAGGCAGAGGCTTTAACCCACTGAGCCACCCGGGCACCCCAACAAACAGCCTTCTTACTTGATTGTACTATACTACACTCCATCGTCAGTGTGTCAGAATTCCAGTTGCTCCATAGCTTTAACAACATTTAGTGTTGTTCTTTTTACATTTAACCCTTCTACTAAACATGGAGCAGTATCTCTTTGTGATTTTGTTGCATTTTCCTGCTGACTAATGATGTCCAACCCTTTTTACATTTATTTACTTGCCACATATATTTCTTCCTCTGTGAAGTCCCTGTTCAGGTCTTTTTTTTTTAATTTATTGAATTGTTTATCTTTTTATTATTTGTCAGACGTAAGTTCTTTTTCCTTTGCCAGATGTATGTTTTTGCAAGTGATTTCTCCCAGCCTACCCTCATTTTATGAAGATATTTTCATAAGCTTTCTTTTATAAGCTTTGTAAGTTTAGATTTTAAATTTAGGTCTGTGATCCATCTCAAGTGACCACACAGTGTGATAGAGAGTTTAAAGTTTATTTTTTAAAAAATTTAAACTTTAAAGTTTAAAACTTTAAAGTTCATTTACTTCTATGTGGATATCAAGTCGCTCAAGCACCATTTATTGAAATCCTTCAGGACTGTTATGAAAAATCAATTGATGTGCAAGTGTGGGTATCTTTCTCATTCCGTGTTCTATTTTATTTACCTATCTTTTCATAAATACCACACTGTCTTTAAATGGAGCCTCACAGAAAGTCTTTACATAGTAAGTAAAGTAAGATAAAGTCTTACTCTATGTAAAAAATCAATCTTTTTAAATAAAGATTTTATTTATTTATTTGACAGAGAGAGAAATTGAGAGAGCAAAGCAAGGGAAGCAGCAGAAAGAGAGGGAGAAGCAGGTTCCCCACTGAGCAGGGAGCCCAATATGGGGTTCCATCCCAGGACCCTGGGATCTTGACCTGAGCTAAAGGCAGACACTTAACCAACTGAGCCACCTGGGTGCCCCTTAAAATAAGTAAGCCTTGAAGTCAGGGTAGCCCTCCTACCTTATATTATTTTCCCTTTTCAAGACTGTTTTGACTATTCTAGGTTATTTGCTCTTCCATATAAGTTTTACAGTAGCTTACCAATTTATAAAATAAAAAATTTTTGGAATTGTGATTTGGCTTGTATTAAATCTATACAATAATTTGGGGGAGAACTGGTATCTTGACAACTTTGTCTTTTATCAATTAACATGTTATGTAATGGTTTCTTTAATTTCTCTCATTAATATGGATTAATATGGATTCAGTGTACAAGGTTCTTTTTATGTATTGCTAAATTTATCCTTAAGTATTTTATGGTTTTGATGCTATTTTAAATGCAACCTTTAAATTTTTATTTTCCAAAATCATTTTCTTAAAGAGAAAATATAACCTCTTAAAGAGAAAAATGTGGAACTCCTAAATTTTCCTGTTTGTTCAGAATGCATGCTAGTCATCTCTATACTGTTCTAATATTAATATATATGTTGCCTTTAATGCAATTCCTATCAAAATACCACCAATATTTTTGCAGAGCTGGAACAAACAATCCAAAATTTGTATGGAATCACAAAAGACCTGAATAGCCAAAGCAATTCTGAAAAAGAAAAATAAAACTGGAGTCATCATGATTCCAGATTTCAAGCTATATTATAAAGCTGTAGTCATCAAGAGAGTATGCTAGTGGCACACAAACAGACCCATAGATCAATGGAACAGAGACTAGAGAACCCAGAAATGGACCCACAGCTATGGTCAACTAATCTTTGACAAAGCAGGAAAGAATATTCAATGGAAAAAAGTCTCCAATAAATGGTGTTGGGAAAACTAGACAACCACATGCAGAAAAATGAAACTGGACCACTTTCTTAAACCATACACAAAAATAAATTCAAAATGGATGATAGACCTAAATGTGAGACAGGAAACCATTAAAATCCTAGGGGAGAACACAAGCAGAAACCTCTTTGACCTTGGCCATAGCAACTTCTTATTAGACATGTCACTAGAAGTAAGAGAAACAGGGGCACCTGGGTGGTTCAGTGGGTTAAGCCTCTGCCTTTGGCTCAGGTCATGATCTCGGGGTCCTGGGATCCAGCCCCGCATCGGGCTCTCTGCTCAGCAGGGAGCCTGCTTCCCCCTCTCCCTCTGCCTGCCTCTCTGCCTACTTGTGATCTCTCTCTCTCTCTCTGTCAAATAAATAAATAAAATCTTTAAAGAAGGAGAAGAAGAAGAAGGAGGAGGAGGAGGAGAAGGAGGGGGAGGGGGAGGAGGGGGAGATATAGTAGTAGTAGTAGTGGTAGTAGGAGTAAGAGAAACAAAAGCAGAAATGAACTATTGGGACTTCAACAAGATAAAAGTTTCTGCACAGCAAAGGAAACAATCAATAAAACTAAAAGGCAGTCCATGGAATGGGAAGGATATTTGCAAATGACATATCCAATAAAGGATTAGTATTCAAAATATATGGAGAACTTACCAAACTCAATATCCAAAAAACGAATAATCCAGTTAAGAAATGGGCATAAGACATGAACAGACACTTTTCCAAAGAAGACATCCAGATGGCTAACAGACATATGAAAAGATGCTCAACATCACTCATCATCAGGGAAATACAAATCAAAACCATGATGAGACACCACCTCACACCTGTCAGAATGGCTAAAATTAACACAAGAAACAACAGGTGTTGTCAAGGATGTGGAGAAAGGGGAACCCTCTTGCACTGCTGGTGGGAATGCAAACTGGTGTGGCCACTCTGGAGAACAGTTTGGGGGTTCCTCAGAAAGTTAAAACTACCCTACAATCCAGCAGTTGCACTACTAGGTATTTACCCAGAGAATATAAAAACACAGATTTGAAGGGGCATATGCACCTCGATGTTTATAGCAGGATTATCTACAACAGCCAAACTATGGAGGGAGTCAAAATGCCCACTGACTAATAAATGGATAAGGAAGAAGTGGTTTATATATATATATATATATATGGAATGAAATCTTGCCATTTGCAATGATGTGGATGGAACTAGAAGTTATTATGCTAATAAGTTAGAGAAAGATAAATATCATATGATCTCACTCATATGTGGAATTTAAGAAAGAAAACAGATGAACATGTGGGAAGGGGGGAAAGGGAAAGAGGAGAGAGGGAAACAAGCCATAAATGACTCTTAATGACAGAGAACTGAGGATTGATGGAGGGAGGTGGATGTGGGATGGCCTAGGTGGGTGATGGGCAATAAAAAGGGCACTTGTGATAAGCACTGGGTGTCGTATGTAAGTGATGAATCACTGAATGTTACTCCAGAAACCAACAGGATACTGAAAAATAACAAAATAATTTAATAATCATTAATATATATTAACCTATTGACATATATAAATTATTTATATTAATAAATAATAAATAAATTAATAATTTAATAACAAAATAACAAATTTAAATTTAAAAATAGTATATATGTTGCCAAAACAAGTACATATTTCCTCTGTAAGTCTGTGGCTTCCTGGAGATCAGAACTTTAGAGACATCATTTTAATTCAGGTACCTAGGATAACCCTCAAACATGTAAGAATTCCAAAAAGCATTAAAAAAGGATTAATTAAAAAGAAAGAAGATTGTTTTTAAGAGATCACTCTAATAAGAACATAGGACCTTATTTCCCAGAGCATGTTCCATCCAATATTAGTTCTAAGAGAAGACAGCACTTGTTAATTTAAAATATATAGACAGGGGAGACAAGATGGCGGGGAAGTAGGAGGAGGCGCCTTTTCAACCTGTACCCTAAAGTGAGCTGATTACCTACCAAAGAACTCCGATCACCCATGAAATCAGCCTGAGATCAGAATTATACACGTCTGGATCTCTACGGGGGCCAGAAGACGCCAGTGGGCAGGAAAGTTGAGTTCTTTAACAAAGATATCAAGATACATCCAGGAAGAATCAAAATAACCTTCCTCGCCCACACCGAGAATCTATAACCATGCTCCCATCTTTTTCTTCTGCCAGTGTCTCTGTGTATTTATGTTTGTCCTGATAGTATATAAATCTTATACTTGGGGTTCTTCTTGACAAGGCTCCTCCTTTTTTTTGCTTATATATATATATATATTCTCTCATCATATACTTTTATCAGTCTTTTGGTTTGTCTGTTTTTGTTTGTATATGTCATAAATCTTACCCTGGGGCCCATTTGGGCTGAACCTTCTCTTTTATCTTCCCTCTTTTTCCTGTCTCTCTCTCTCCCTCTTTTTTCTTTTTCTTTTCTTTTTTCTCTCGTTTGGGTGGGGAATCCTGAGTGCTCAGAAGCGTTCCAGGGTGCACCTTGACTGCACCACGGTCAATACATCCAGCTACATCTGTCCAGTCATCTCTCACCAAAATGACTAGGAGGAGGAATCCCCAACAGAAGAAAAATACAGAGGATGGGCCTTCTGCAACAGAGCTAATGGCTATCAACATAGACAATATGTCAGAAAGAGAATTCAGGCTAACAATTATCCAGGCAATAGCTAGGTTGGAGAAAGCCATGGATGACCAAACAGAATTGATTAGGGCAGAATTGAAAGCAACCAGGGAGGATGTTCATAATGTTAGGGCAGAGCTGAAGGCCACCAGGGATGAGGTTCACAACGCTCTCAATGAGTTCCAATCTAATCTAAATTCTCTAAAAGCTAGGGTAACTGAGACAGAAAATAGAATTAGTGATCTGGAGGACAAACAGATAGAGAGAAAGGATCAGGAGGAAGCCTGGAACAAACAGCTTAGAAGCCACGAAAACAGAATCAGGGAAATAAATGATGCCATGAAACGTTCCAATGTCAGAATTATTGGAATCCCTGAAGGGGAGGAGAAAGAAAGAAGTCTAGAAGATATAGTGGAACAAGTTTTTCATGAAAATTTTCCCAATCTTGCGAATGGAACAAGTGTTCATGTACTAGAAGTAGAAAGGTCCCCCCCCCCAAGATTATAAATTCAAAAAAAAATCCAGGCACCTCATAGTAAAATTGAGGAATCATAATTGTAGATACAATCTCTTGAAAGCCGCTAGGACAAAGAAGCTCCTTACATACAGAGGAAAGCCCATCAGAATAACGTCAGACCTGTCCACAGAGACCTGGCAAGCCAGAAAGGGCTGGCAAGATATATTCAGGGCACTAAATGAGAAGAACATGCAGCCAAGAATACTTTATCCAGCAAGACTGACATTCAAAATGGATGGAGAGATAAAGAGTTTCCAAGACCGGCAAGGCTTAAAAGACTATGCGACCACCAAGCCGACACTGCAGGAAATATTAAGGGGGGGTTCTATAAAAGAGGAAAAATCCTAAGAATAGCATTGAACAGAAATATAGAGACAATCGACAGAAAGAAAGACTTCAAAGATAACACAATGTCAATAAAAACGTATCTCTCAATAATCACTCTCAATGTGAATGGCCTAAATGCACCCATAAAATGACACAGGGTTGCAGATTGGATAAAACGACAGGACCCATCCATATGTTGTCTACAAGAGACCCATTTTGAACCTAAAGATACACCCAGACTGAAAGTGAAGGGATGGAGAAGCATCTTTCACGCCAATGGGCCTCAAAAGAAGGCCGGGGTAGCGATTCTCATATCAGATAAATTAGATTTTAAACTAAAGACGGTAGTCAGAGATACAGAAGGACACTACATCATTCTTAAAGGGACTATCCACCAAGATGATCTAACAATTGTAAATATCTATGCCCCCAATATGGGAGCAGCCAATTACATAAGAAAACTATTAATCAAGATAAAGAGTCATATTGATATGAATACATTAATAGTAGGAGATCTTAACACGCCTCTCTCAGAAATAGACAGATCATCGAAGCAGAAAATCAATAAAGAAATAAGAGCATTGAATGACACATTGGACCAGATGGACCTCATAGATATATACAGAACATTCCACCCTAAAACAACAGAATACTCATTCTTCTCGAGTGCACATGGAACCTTCTCCAGAATAGACCACATACTGGGTCACAAATCAGGGCTCAACCGATACCAAAAGACTGAGATTATTCCCTGCATATTCTCAGATCACAATGCTTTGAAACTGGAGCTCAATCACAAGGAAAAGTTCAGAAGGAACTCAAATACCTGGAAGCTAAAGACCACCTTGCTTAAGAATGCTTGGATCAACCAGGAGATCAAAGAAGAACTTAAACAATTCATGGAAACCAATGAGAACGAAGACACTTCACTCCAAAACCTATGGGATACAGCAAAGGCGGTCCTAAGGGGGAAATTCATAGCCATCCAAGCCTCCCTCAAAAAAATTGAAAAATCCAGAATACACCAGCTGTCTCTACACCTTAAAGAACTAGAGAATCAACAACAAATCAAACCAACTCCACACATAAGAAGGGAAATAATCAAGATTAGAGCAGAGATCAATGAGGTAGAAACCAGAGATACAGTAGAACGTATCAACGAAACTAGAAGCTGGTTTTTTGAAAGAATCAATAAGATCGATAAACCATTGGCCACACTAATCCAAAAGAAAAGAGAGAAAGCCCAAATTCATAAAATTATGAATGAAAAGGGAGAGATCACAACTAACACCAAGGAAGTAGAAACAATCATCAGAAGCTATTATCAACAGTTATATGCCAATAAGCTAAGCAACCTAGATGAAATGGATGCATTCCTGGAAAACTATAAACTCCCAAAATTGAACCAGGAAGAAATTGACAACCTGAATAGACCGATATCTAGTAACGAGATTGAAGCAGTGATCAAAAACCTCCCAAAAAACAAGAGCCCAGGACCTGACGGATTCCCTGGGGAATTCTATCAAACTTTCAAAGAAGAAATAATACCTATTCTCCTGAAGCTGTTTCAAAAAATTGAAGCAGAAGGAAAACTTCCAGACTCTTTTTATGACGCCAGCATTACCCTGATCCCCAAACCAGGCAAAGACCCTACCAAAAAGGAGAATTTCAGACCGATATCACTGATGAATATGGATGCTAAGATTCTCAACAAGATCCTAGCAAACAGGATCCAACAGCACATTAAAAAGATTATCTACCATGACCAGGTGGGATTCATCCCTGGGTTACAAGGATGGTTCAACATTCGCAAATCAATCAATGTGATAGAACAAATCAATAAGAGAAGAGAGAAGAACCACATGATCCTCTCAATTGATGCAGAAAAAGCTTTTGACAAAATCCAGCATCCGTTCCTGATTAAAACGCTTCAAAGTATAGGGATAGAGGGAACATTCCTGAACTTCATCAAATCTATCTATGAAAAACCCACAGCAAATATCATCCTCAATGGGAAAAAGCTTGCAGCCTTCCCATTGAGATCAGGAACACGACAAGGATGCCCACTCTCACCACTCTTGTTCAACATAGTATTAGAAGTCCTAGCAACAGCAATCAGACAACAAAGAGAAATAAAAGGTATCCAAATTGGCAAGGAAGAAGTCAAACTCTCTCTCTTTGCAGATGACATGATTCTTTATATGGAAAACCCGAAAGACTCCACCCCCAAACTACTACAACTCATACAGCAATTCAGTAATGTAGCAGGATACAAAGTCAATGTCCAGAAATCAGTGGCTTTCTTATACACTAACAATGAAAATACAGAAAGGCAAATTAGAGAATCAATTCCATTTACTATAGCACCAAGGACCATAAGATACCTGGGAATAAACCTAACCAAAGAGGTTAAGGATCTGTACTTGAAGAACTACAGAACACTACTAAAAGAAATTGAAGAAGACACAAAAAGATGGAAGACCCTTCCATGCTCTTGGATCAGAAGAATAAACATCATTAAAATGTCTATACTGCCCAGAGCAATCTATACTTTTAATGCCATTCCGATCAAAATTCCACCAGTATTTTTCAAAGAGCTGGAGCAAATAATACTAAAATTTGTATGGAATCAGAAGAGACCCCGAATTGCTAAGGAAATGTTGAAAAACAAAAATAAAACTGGTGGCATCACGTTACCTGATTTCAAGCTTTACTACAAAGCTGTGATCACCAAGACAGCATGGTACTGGCATAAAAACAGACACATGGACCAGTGGAACAGAGTAGAGAGCCCAGATATGGACCCTCAACTCTATGGTCAAATAATCTTTGACAAAACAGGAAAAAATATCCAGTGGAAAAAAGACAGTCTCTTCAATAAATGGTGCTGGGAAAACTGGACAGCTATATGTAGAAGAATGAAACTTGACCATTCTCTTACACCGTACACAAAGATAAACTCGAAATGGATAAAAGACCTCAACGTGAGACAGGAATCCATCAGAATCCTCGAGGAGAACATAGGGAGTAACCTCTTTGATATCAGCCACAGCAACTTCTTCCAAGATATGTCTCCAAAGGCAAAGGAAACAAAGGCAAAGATGAACTTTTGGGACTTCATCAAGATCAAAAGCTTCTGCACAGCAAAAGAAACAGTCATCAAAACAAAGAGGCAACCCACGGAATGGGAGAAGATATTTGCAAATGACAGTACAGATAAAAGGTTGATATCCAGGATCTATAAAGAACTCCTCAAACTCAACACACACAAAACAGATAATCATATTAAAAAATGGGCAGAAGATATGAACAGACACTTCTCCAATGAAGACATACAAATGGCTACCAGACACATGAAAAAATGTTCATCATCACTAGCCATCAGGGAGATTCAAATCAAAACCACATTGAGATACCACCTTATACCAGTTAGAATGGCCAAAATTAGCAAGACAGGAAACAACATGTGTTGGAGAGGATGTGGAGAAAGGGGAACCCTCTTACACTGTTGGTGGGAATGCAAACTGGTGCAGCCACTTTGGAGAACAGTGTGGAGATTCCTCAGGAAATTAAAAATAGATCTTCCCTATGACCCTGCAATTGCACTGCTGGGTATTTACCCCAAAGATACAGATGTAGTGAAAAGAAGGGCCATCTGTACCCCAATGTTTATAGCAGCAATGGCCACGGTCGCCAAACTGTGGAAAGAACCAAGATGCCCTTCGACGGATGAATGGATAAGGAAGATGTGGTCCATATACACTATGGAGTATTATGCCTCCATCAGAAAGGACGAATACCCAACTTTTGTAGCAACATGGACAGGACTGGAAGAGATTATGCTGAGTGAAATAAGTCAAACAGAGAAAGTCAAGTATCATATGGTTTCACTTATTGGTGGAGCATAACAAATAATATAGAGGACAAGGGTAGATGGAGAGGAGAAAGGAGTTGAGGGAAATTGGAAGGGGAGGTGAACCATGAGAGACTATGGACTCTGAAAAACAACCTGAGGGTTTTGAAGGGGCGGGGTGGGAGGGTGGGGGAACCAGGTGGTGGGTATTAGGGAGGGCACAGATTGCATGGAGCACTGGGTGTGGTGAAAAAACAATGAATACTGTTACGCTGAAAATAAATAAAAAATTTAATTAAAAAAAAAAAAAGAATTCTCTCTCCCTTTCCCATTGCCCCTCTCCTCCCAAAGTAAATAAATAAATCTTTAAAAGAAAAAAAAATAAAATATATAGACACATTCATATGGGGGATTTTTCTCTATGTAATAGAATAGACAATTTATACCTTCATCTCATTTGTATAAAATTTTATGATATTTCTGTGTAACTAAGTTCCCTTATAATCCCCATTTCTAATGATGGGTAGAAAGCAATACTGTGAACCTCCCAGTTACAGGTAACTCAATCTTTTCCAATTTAAGATCTCACTTAGGTACATGTTCACTCAATTTAAAGTTTAAACTCTCCTTCAAGCAATTTTTCACTTCCAGGTGATCTTACACAATTTTCTTTCCAAAAAATGTCCGGGACTGGGGGGAAATTACTTCTGGGCTTTTTCTTGTTGAATTCTGGTTGAGGTATAGCTTGTGTCACCTAATTCTGGGCAGTGGCCTTTTTTCTAACTACATCTATTTCTTAGGTATAAATCATTGCCTGTTTGCTCAGCAAAATCAAAAGTCTTGAGAACTTCATCCTTATTTTTACTTCTGGATATTACGTGTCTCCTTGGTTTCCATTAGCACTCTAAATCCTCTGCTTTTCGGCCATATCCTTCTGCTTTAGTCTTTTTCATATGGGATCGCCTTGCCATTTACTGTAGTGACCCATAGTACATCCAGTCTTATTTCTCAACTATTTTTATTTGCCTCAATAGGAGCATGGAAGAAATTTTTAATTCTTTCCACACCAAATATCTGTCAAGGGAAACTTAACTGGCAAAATCCCCTTCTGTTTTCTGCCTAAACACGAGTACAATCTTTTCTATTCCACTGTGACTCTCCCATATTGGCACAAGAGGATCTTGTATCCTTTCAGAGTTATAGTTGGTAAAGGGAATACATACACCCTAGGGTTTCAACTTCTCTTTTAACTTGCCTGGGATTTTTAATTTCACTTCTCTGGCATCTCTTGGATGAAGACCCATGGAGGTAGAGACACTGGGTCTCTGAAGAATCCGGGCTGCTTCTTTATCCTCTTCCTGTCCCTCCCAAGTATCTCCCCTCCCCCTCATGAAAACTGTCATGTTCCTTTCTCAGCCTGGTAGGCCTACTTTATACACTACTGTTTTCTGATAAACCCCTCAATTTTTTTTTTTTGGTAAAATTTAGTATTTATGATTCCACGAAGACTGGAGTTTGAAACGTAAAAAATCTTTTGGAATTTAAAAATCCATGCTCTCTCAATAAAGCTGGGATTTCAAGAATTTTTCTAGTCTTGGTGTTCATGGTCCCCTTTTGAAAGTTCAGTGTTCAATATTGACTCTTTGTCTTCTAATTATTCTAATTTTGCCTAAAGCATTAGGTACTACAAACTAAACACGCATGGGGATCATGGGTAACGCGGATGAGAAAAGCACGTTACTATGTTCCTGTTACTCAGGACTTCTCAAAGCTTTCAATGTGCTGAAAGGGTTTTTGGCTCTATACACGTGAAGGGTATGGCCTATATAGCATTTCCAACTTATCTGAACACAGATCTTTTTTCTTCTTTTCCTTTTTTTTTAGATTTTTTTCTTTTTTTATTTTAACAGAGAGGGAACACAAGCAGGCAGGGGGAGTGGGAGAGGGAGAAGCAGGCTTCCCCCCGAGCAGGGAGCCTGACACAGAGCCTGATCCCAGGACCCTGGGATCATGACCTGAGCTGAAGGCAGACACTTAAAGACTGAGCCACCCAGGCACCCCTAGAGAGCATTTTTCTTTAGGGAACATATTACCAGACTAATATTCCATTAGAAATACTCTGAGATCCAAAAGGATACACTGCAAAGGAAAAACTGGAACTGGGGATGCCAGTTAAGAGGGTACTTCATTCGTCCAGAAGAGAGGTGATGAAGATGTCAGCTGGAGAAATGGCAGTAGCCGTGAGCCTACACAGGTTCCGTAAGTATTTAGAAAATGAAATTACATGATTTGGTGAGAATATTTACTCTAATAGATAGAATCCTAGAGATTTCTATTTAACAATATATTTTGTAAATTTTCAAATTTCATGAAAGCACATGGATGAAAATCAGAGGCATATCGCTATGAAATAGATGTTTATGAAGTAGATGTGGAAAGAAAACATATTTCCTTTGGGTTGACCTTGAAGGGAAATTTTCCTAAGATGCTCAATTGTGTTTTATTCTGCCCCTCTTAGTGTGTGAAAAATATTAGAAAGGTTCCCTTTGACTTATTAAGATCTTAAAAAACAGACCTACCAATGGAATAAGAAAGACTGGGGGGAAAAAATCACCGAATGAGCACTTCAGTGAAATTCTAGAATCAAAGTAATTTCAATACTTCAAGTACCACATTTTTTTTTAATGACATGTTGGAATATCAAGATCCTTCATGGTCCTCCAATGATACACTTTCCACTAACTAAGCCTAGTACCATGTGTTTATTGTAATGTAATGTGAATGTAGGAAGAAAACAAAGACAATTTAGCCATAAAGCACATTAATTGATATTATTAAATATGATATAAAAAGCTGCAAATATTTCAGGCTTAATAGAACCAAATCATAAAAATAGAATTGGTGATTTCTTAACCAAAGATAAAACCATATTGCTATGCTTCTTTTTAGCAAAGACAGTGACAATTAGAGAGAAATTACTAATAAGATATGCTCCAGAAAAATGGCCTGTTCCTCCATATCTTTTATAAGTGAGAAAAAAATTATATGAAAAAATAATGATGAAAAAAATTGGGGAATATGGCAGATTGCTGGGGGGAGAAATGACCCATACTTATTTCCTTCCCTCTCTTTTATCCATGCGCCTTTGCAATGTGACTTTGCAGCCACTTGAGTAACAACACAACAGAAGTTAACATCAAGCCAGTTGCATGTCTAGGCTTCAAGTGCCCTAGGCACTTCCACTCTCTAGACAGAAAGTCTTCTCGGCTTCTCTGTGATCAAATCTGAGCTAGTCTTCTGGCAGATGAAAAACCACACGGAGCAAGAATGTGTCATCCCAACTGAAGCTGTCGGAGACTGGCCGGCTCTGGTCATCAGCTGCAGGCATGTGACTGAGATCAGCTAAGACCAGAACTGCCCAGATAGGCCCAGCCCAAACTGCTACTCGGTAGAATTATAGAATAAATAAATGGTGGTGGTTTTAAGCTACTGAATTTTGGGGTGGTTTATTAATCAGTAACTCATTTAATAGTTCAGACTGTTTCTCTCAACTATTTAATCACCTCTCTGTATTCTGCCTTTCTACCGCCTTTCTATTGGTGTCTACCCACACATTCCTGTCAACTTAATTTCCTAAACGCTTTTCGTACTCTATTACTTCTTACACAAAAAAATGTTTGGTGGTTCTGGATTGCCTGTGTGATAAAGTCTCAACAACTTTGATCTGGCATTCAAGGCCTTTTATGATTTCTCCACAACTTAAAATTTGAATCTAAGTTTCTGCTACTTTTCTCCACTCACCCTCAATTTTGTCAAGATGATGCTAGTGTCCTGACTCATTGATGAGACACCATTGATTGAACAGCCCATCATCCCTTTAAAATGTATCTTACTCCATAGCCTACTGGGTGGGAAGTTTTTTGTTTTTTAAAGATTTTATTTATTTATTTGACAGAGAGAGATCACAGGCAGGCAGAGAGCCAGGCAGAGAGAGAGAGGAGGAAGCAGGCTCCCCACTGAGCAGAGAGCCCGATGCGGGGCTCGATCCCAAGACCCTGAGATCACGACCTGAACCCAAGGCAGAGGCTTAACCCACTGAGCCACCCAGGCACCCCAGGAAGTTTTTTTGAAATTGACTCTAAGATAACTTATGATACTCTAAACATTAAAATATAAAAAGATAACGTAGCTGAGATTTCAAGCAAGAGTCCTCATTGTTTCCCATGTGTCTCATGTTTCCTGCCCTTTGTCCCTATCTAGAACAATTCCCTCTGCTTTCTCTACTGTAGGTCTGCATATTCAAATTCTAGCTATCTAAAAATCTATTCAAATGTCCCCTCTCTTAGAAATCCTTGAGAACCTTTCTCTTTACTGAGTCAGATGTAATCACTCCTACATGAACTCACCTAGAAAATGATTAGAAACACTCAAAGGCACTTGTCACTTCCTACTCTGTACTGACAACTTTTTTTCATTGCTTTAGATTGTCTTCAGTTAAGGGCAATTTAGCATTTATTGACTATTTTACGCCCTCTTTTTGCAATGCCAACCCAAAGTTCTAAGTACAATATCTATTGGGTATGACACTATGTATTTGTTAAGAATACAATTCAATGAAAAACACACAGATAACAAACCTTGGGTTTCTAACACTTCCTTTTTATTCTGTCACTAAGTAACCACGTGACCTTAAGCAATTTATTTAACCTCCTAGGGTTGCGGCCTCCAATGACATAAGAAATGAGATAATGCATGTGTGGAAATTCTTTATACAAACTATAAACTGTAAGATCAGTTCAAGGTATTAGCATTGTTTCCTCTTCTGAGAAATGAGGCAGTTGAACCTGATCTGTTTGTTTCTTTTTTTTAAATGGTCTGTACAACTAGCATTCCACAATGACATGCTTGCAAGTTGCTGCTTTTTCCCGAAGGGTGTTGGCTCTAAGTGTGAAGTGACTTGAAACCCAGTGACAGAACCTGCCTCTTCAAAAGCTTCTCTTGGTAGCTGATACACCAGTGAATATCCCTAGTGTGATTATCACTACGGACAGCTTTGTGCCATGTGGATATGTTGAATGAGACCAGAAGTATTAGGAACCTGTGCCAATCAGGCCTATCCCCTGCACTCTGAGATCAAAGGAGTCATTCTCACAAAGAAGGAGATAGGGGTGAGTACGGCAATATAAGTCACCCGAGAGTTTCATTCAAAACTTTTTTTATTAGTTAAAACTTTTCTTAATAAAAATAGATTTAAAACATATTAAGAGTTCAATATTTTAAAGTATCACCTCTCAGAAACAGGCACGTTGTGATTGGTGTTGGTGTAATGATCCACCATAAATAATATGAGTACTAAAGAGTCTTAAGCCCCACATCTCTACATTGTGATGGATTTTCCAGTTCAGTTCAATACAGTTCAATTCAATTCACCTTGATTCAATTTACATTTGTTTCAACTCAAGGTAGCATTATGATATTGTGGGAGGAAGGTCAGCTTTATCTCAGATCTTAGAATTCACAGACTTCAACGTAGACTACAATTAGTATGACATTTGGCAATTTACCCAATCTGTCTAAGCCTTAATGTCCTCATCTGCAAAAAGGGGATAATATTAGCCACCTCATAATAGATAGAAAGTCCCCAGCACAATGATCATATCATCTTCCTCCTCCTTCAATTCACGTCAGTTCAATTTGACTTAATTCAACAAACATCAACTATTTGTCAACTACAATGCTGAGACATAACGATGAATTATGGTAGCATCGTTGCAAATGTGGGCTTCTGAGAAGGCTCTGCAATTCGAAACTTTATCCCCAGGAAAATATGGGTAATTGATTAAGGAATGAGGTTGTAATGGACAATGATACAGATGCGTTTAGTATGGAACAAAAAGTAAAGGGATATTTGGAGATTTCATGCTTATGAACACATTAGGTGTTCAGAGAACTCACTAAAAGACATCTCCCTGTGGCAGGGATTACGACCTCAACCAAGACTTCCCAATTCCAATGATGAATTCTGACTTGACAGGAGATGTTAGGAAGTTCTCTATTGGCTCTGAATGTTAGTACATTCCCTCACTTGGGAATGTAATTATTCCTAAGCATCGATTCAACTTATAGCATATTATAAATAATTTATAAAGTAATATATAACCCATTTTCCTGACTTTTGATTACAAAGCACAAGAAATGTACAAATGTTCAAGGGTGTTTTAGGCAGAATAGGTTATGATATTATAATACACAGTTCCCAAATCCCAGCAGCTAAACATATAAGGTTTATTACTTGCTCCTGCAAAGTCTGTTATGTGCTGGGTCATGCCTCTAGGCAGCTGTCCTCCATGGGATGATTCAGTGATCCAGGCTATTGTTGTTCTGTTATCTCAACAAACAGACTCCATGCTTTCTGCTCAAGAGGAGAGGGGAAAGACTGGAAAATTATGTAGGGGCTTGTTCCCTGCCTCCATTTCAGAGGGACACATGTCAGTTCTGCTTATGTTTCACTGACCATTCGTAGTCACACTGTCCTGTCTTACTGCAAAAGGACAGGGAAACTTTGACTCTCATATGTCCAGAAAGAAAAGAATGACCAGATATTGATATTTTATTACTATATAATTCAGTGGGAATATCACCAAGGAAAGCCTGATGCTTTCTCTGCGAAAATCCGATGTCTTCGAATACCCTACTTTCCAATAAAAGTGAGTAAGTCTCCTTAAATTTCAGGAAGACCATTGTCGCCCATAACCAGGTCAGGGGACACGGCCTGAGTGGAAGGCATGAGTGAACCTAAGTATTGCAAGGATGGACTTTACTGGATCCCTCTTGTGGCCCACTTAATTCCGTTCAGCCAGATCTCTTTCTCCAGCCACTGCTGCAATAACCAGTCCCATATGGGCTTTGATCAGCTTCACTCAGATGCAATCTCACTTTGGGGCTTTGTCCTAGACTGTTCACCATGCCTTGGATTCTCCGATGCTGTAGCACAGGATACCTACAGGATCCCACTCAGAACCCCGAAGTGAGAATGAAGTAAGGGATTAATAAACAAATTACTCCCTCTTTCATCCCCCAGGTAGATAGGTCTAAAATGCCATTTCATTAGGGTCCTCAGAAAGTCCCATGGGAGGAGCAACTGTCACATAGTAGACACCAACTTGTTCATGCATCCTTGTCTCAGCTTTTCCACCTTTCTTCTTTCACTCTGCCTATCCGCCAGTCCTGTTTCCTCATATGACATTAGGAGGGAGCCTGGGCTAAGACAGCATATAACAGGACAATTTTTAAAGCTTGACACTCCTCTGTACCCCATAATACTTAATATAGTAGAAATATATTTTTGGTCTTCATCCCCATTTCAGCACAGAGTTCCTAAAATCCTTGGAATTTCCTAAGTGGTGAGAGGAGAAAAGGTGTCTTTGACATGTTAATGGTGACTTTTGGACCCCACCGAAGGATGGGGGCTGGTTGCCTGAACCAACCATGTGATTAGAGGGCTGGAACGTTCAGTGCCTCAGGGGAGGGAACGGGGCTGGAGGCCGAATTAATTGCCAATGGTCAACGTCTTGTTTGCGATAGCCAAGATAGAAGCAGGATTTTCAGGCCTTTAGTAAGAATAGCAGACAATAAGGCAGCACTACGTTTGAAGATACCTCATGACCCAAGTGCTATGGATTCCTGGCAGGTTTCTCATCCTTCTGATCCCTCAGTGGGGACTGAATCTGTTTCAGTGGCAGCTTTGTGAGGGTTTAGATTTCTTGACTTTGGGCTACTGTTTTGTGCTAACTTAGCTAAGGTGGAACTACATTTCCCAGAACCCTCCTCCCTTTATGGCCCCAGACTACTGTTGGCCATCTGGAATGTCCATGAAGCTGGGAAGGTGGCAGGGAGGATGCAGCCCTGGTTATGCTGGAAGGCTGGGGGAGGGTCAGAAGTAGTTGCGGCTCACACACGTTGTCACAGGTGTTGGCTCACCTGGTTGGTGTGCAGCAGCAGCCCAGCCCATTCTCTATCACCTCCCACCAAGTCTCCTCCTTTGGCTTCTCTGACTCCTGGCCAAGAACCTGTTTACTTCTGCAATAATGGGCTGGCAGCTTCTTCTCAGGTGACTCACATTAACAAAGTCAGAGGCTTCAAGGTGGCGTGACACCTCCATGGGTTCTGCCTAGTCCATATGGACTCCAACTTGTACTTGCCCTCACCCATTTCGCAACCATCTTGCTTTTTCCCCTGTCAGCCCTGCTCATGCCAGGCAATAGCCCGGCAAAAAGCAATAGCTCCACATAAACGCTCTTACCAGTCACCAGAATTTTGCATGGTAAAATCCCTACCATAAGCTCCTTATTGGATATCACTCCGAGTCAATTTGCTTCTGATCAAACACTGCCTAATACCGTGGCCAGACATAAAGATTTCTCTTTTACAACTTTGGGCCAGAGGTGTCTCAACCTGTTTTGGCCTGATTTCACTTGTGCTATGTACGATGTGGGTAAGAAAGAGGGAGATCAGGCTGGGGACAGTGGTTTGCAAGAAAGTTCTCCAGAGGATGTCCCCAGTTTTAACTCAACAGCACAGCTGAAGTCACAACATTAAATCTGCACAGGGAAGAAGCAAGGGAAGAAAATGAATGGAGCAGGTAAGATAGAGACAAGAGAACATGCACTTCCATAGGGGAAGTAGCAAATCCCTCATGCTGATTCTTATCAGGACAGATGCCTAATATCACTAAAGCTGATTTTCCTAAAAGCTGGAAATTCAAATTCTTATACAAAATTTCCCAATCATAAATGTTTGCAACAAAACCAAAAGCTAACGACTTAAAAAAAAAAAAAAAGCCAGGGGCTCCTGGGTGGCTCGGTGGGTTGGAGCCTCTGCCTTCGGCTCAGGTCATGATCCCAGGGTCCTGGGATCGAGCCCCATGTCCGGCTCTCTGCTCAGTGGGGAGCCTGCTTCCTCCCACCCCCCGCCTCTCTGCCTACTTGTGATCTCTGTCAAGTAAATAAATAAAATCTTTTTTTTAAAAAAGGAAAAAAACCCACAACGTTTACACCTAACAAATCCTATCTATAAATCAGATTTAGCTCAGATTAAGCGTGAATTCCACAGCCAAATTTCCTGGTTGCAAATCCGTGTTTAAACACTTATGACATATGCAACCTTGGCCAAGTTCCTTCTGTACCTTGGTCTTTAAGCTATAGGGGCGCCTGGGTGGTTTAGTCGTTAAGTGTTTGCCTTGGGCTCAGGTCCTGATCCCAGAGTCCTGGGATCAATGGAGACTCACGTCGGGCTCCCTGCTCACTGAGAAGCCTGCTTCTCCCTCACCCACTCCCCCTGCTTATGTTCCCTCTTCGCTGTCTCTCTCTTTGTCAAAAAACTAAATAAAAATCTAAAAAAAGAAAAGAAAAGAAAAAAACTAGAAAATAAGACTAATAGCACTAATCACAGAGGATGTCTACAAGGATCAAATGAGTTACTCATATATTTCTTTGTTTCTAAGACACTACTGAATATAGGATGAACCATTATTTTACATGTCTCCAAGAAAAGATGGCTGCTAATTAACCTATGACACAATGTCTTCTTATCACTTAGAATTGTTGTTTTATAATTATTGAAGGCGCTCTTTCAGAGTTATTTTGACATCGATTTTTATCACTTATCACATATATAAAGGGCACACATATAAAGGAGCTATAAGTGAAATAATCAGGTTTGGTCTTCTTAAACCCTCCACATTATGAGGCTGACAACTAAGAATTAGCTTCCCACTTTGTGCTTTTCCACAAAGTGTCATCCTTGCTGCTATTAAGAATGTTGGCGATGTAGCATTTCTTAAAAGAGAGCTCCACCATTGTCTCCAGAAATGTCTTCCAAGTTGCTGACACCCATGGAGAGGATTTGATCTAACCAGAAGATGTCAAATGAAGAATTTTCAGACAACAGAAAGATGTGTGTAATTTTTTTAAAGTGGTCCTTAAGTTAAAGATTGTTGGCCAAACATTCAAAGAATTTCAGTTTTTAGTCATTCACCAGGAATAACAAAAAAAGTTGTGCATCTACAGACATTGGCAGCTACACAACGCCTGTTTGGCTGAGAGTGACTGTCCAAGTGGCACTGATTGTAAGACATTTTCCTACGTATTAAAACATAAAAAAGAAAAGTGTGCTAAATTTCATCCAAGAGAGTCTTTGCAAAGCTTATAGGAGAGTGATAAATATAGGTAAATAAAATCTAAACACAGGGGAGAAGCGAGCATTACTCCTTGAGTCTCAGTTTTATCTTGAAACACTTGTATGGCCTTCCTAAGACATAATCTTTTCTTCTAGAAAGTAGGTGTAATCTGAGTTGTATTGATTGCATGTGACAGTACCTCGGTAAATGGATGGTCATGTGTAGAATGTCATGGTTATGTCAACTCAGTGGGTCAGAGTCTTTGAGGGTTGGAAGAGAGAAACTTGGAGAAAGGAAGGAGAACAAAAGGGTTCACTGATGACGTCTCTTTGGGAAGAGCAGACTGAATCAGCACAGTTCCTTAGAAAAGTAAAAATAAAAGACCCTTAATACTGGGATTTTTTATAAAGTAATCTCTATGCCCGACATGGGGTTCAAACTCATGACCCCAAGAATCGCACGCTCTACCAACTTAGCCTGCCAGGTGCCCTTAGCCATAACGTTGGTTTTGATCACAAACATAACTTGTTGAAGGGGAGAACATTAAGAAAAACTTTATCTGGGAAGAGAGGAAATAGCAGAGACAACATTTGCCTAAGTCAGACATTCTGATTGGGAGGTCTTAGATGGCTTGAGTCCAAGTTGTTCCATCTGACCTAGGATGTCTGGCCACAGCAAGTCCCAGAAGAGCCATTGTTTGTGATGCCAAGGTTCTGGGGCCCCATTTGTCCATCGCACCTGAATCCCAAAGCCCCCCCTCTAAGAGAAAAACATTGCCTCGGCTTTTTGGTTCTTAAATTATATCAGTTGGGTCCCTTCCCCCCACTAAGCTGGAGGACATATCAGGACTTGGAGAATGAGGCAGTGCTGGAGAGAAATCAGGCAGAGGAAGGGCCACCCCTCTCCTAGCCCACCTTCCATGGTTACAAATGTTTCCGCAAGCTGAACGGGGCCATTGTATATTTCATTTACAATGATTGTACAACAGCTGTATAATCGATGTTGTTGAAGATAGGAGTGTTGCTCAGAGTGCAGCATAAATGTCCACAGTGAGCTGCAAATGTGAATAAGAATGGCCCTGCCTGCATAGTAATTGGTATTATTATCGGAATGAATGAGAAAGCCACATATGGATGGATGGGTGGGCCTTTGAAAGGGTGCAGCATGAGAGACTAACGGTAGTGCTTATTTTCTCTTATCCACGTCTGTTTTCTCAAATAACCAGCCAGAGGAGGTGGAGGAAAGGGGATAAGAAGTGGGAATGCAGCCGGGGAAAGAGGGAAACTCTTTATCTGCTGTTCTGCAGCAAGCCTGTTTGCCTCTTTCGGTGCCCACTCTTATTAATTGCAACTAAGTATATCACATATCCCCGCCCTAAAAAAAAAAATCTGTTACAAAAGGATAGAGGCCCAGGCTCAGGTGAAAGGGGTAAGGTTGAGGGGGAGACATAGGGAAGAGAAACACTTCAGGTTAATTGGAGCCGAGAATATAAAATACTCGTCTTAAAGTGTGTGCTTCAGTTATGAGAAGGAAAGTGTCGAGATCATAATGTTTTCTGTGCAGGATTCAACACAGCATGGGTGTTTTAAAACAAGCGGTAATCATTTCTCATGGAGAAATTATAAGCTGCAGCTCCAGGCTCAGGACAAGCACATGGGAGACTCGTTCTTTTCATGTCTCCAGGGAGACACAAGGAGACACTCGGCAGTTAGTGGCTGAGTTCCTTGAACCAAACGGCAGAGTTAGTGATGGAGAGAATTATATAGTTTAATTTGCTCAGTGCTTTATTCATTCAAAAAGAAATGACATGGAATTCTCCTAGAATTCTGAAAAGTAGGAGGGAAGAAATTTGGGTTTGGAAAAATCAAACTGCCTGGCTCCTAAAAAGACTGGGAAGCAAATTTGGTCAACTTTGTGATCAGGAAATAACACAACATTGTTACAGTGAGTTCTTTGGCAAAGCTGGCTATGTTATTTCTTTTAAAGACAAGACCTTTTGAGCCGGATGCAAACACAGCCTCTGCCGGGTTAGACAGTGCTTTGGTTTGGCTGCTCTCGTCCTGGATTATTCACCCATGTGGCATCTGAATCGCTATTAGGTCACTGTTTAAAGATTCATTTTTACTGGGAATAATTTCTCTAAAGTAATAAACAACACACTGCATAATTCCAAGTTAAAAATTCTTAGAAATAAATGCAGGGAAATTAGTTACAATTATTCACATAGTTCTTCAAAATGGTAGTACATGAGAAGAAAGAGGGGTCCTTCTCACCCTTTTTTTTGAAAATCCATCTTTGTTTACTTCATTCCCAAGTATTAAGAGATTGCATGAACCATTTGCATAGGATAACTAACATATACCACATCATTTGCACGTCTGCAAGTACACGTGAGTAACCGTAATTACACGTGACACCAATTACTCTATTACTTTGTATTAAATTATAATGGAAAATTCCACTAGAGAATTGAAGCCTAATTGCATCTTAATTTGCATAATTTTGCATATTAATTACATCTCAGATGAATAATAAATTTCAGCAGATTTTTAATTTATGCATAGACACAAAAACAAGTGGAGAAATAATTTAGAAAAAAAAAATACCAGCAACTATTACTTAGGGCATTCAACTAATTTTGCTTAGTTTAGCAAAACAAAACTTGGTTTGTTTAATATAGCATCTTTAGGCTGATTGCTGTTTATTGCACAATATGTCAGTCTTGAAACATAGGTGCAGACATGGCTTTTCTTAATAAAAAAAAAGTGTTCAATTATAGCATTTCAAGTTTGGGATTTTATATTTTGATAAAACTGTCGTGGGGATAACATCATTTAGTTGGAAATATCTATAATTGTGATGTATTTTATTGAGGTTTAATCTTTGTTGCAGTTATTTTAAATGCAAGGTATTAATGAAAAACGGAATGTAAAGATATCTTGGCGAAGGAGATCACTAATAAAATATGCCAACGCTTTCTAATTTTGAGTCTATTATGAAGTCACCCAAGAATGTTTCAGTGATTTCACATGAATGATTCAGAGTGAGAAATTCCATACAGTTTTGTCTTGCAGAGTACCACAATTTCGAAGAACGGCTTTTAAAGATGACTACTATTTTCTAATCGTTTTCTTTGTTTTTCCTTGCCTGCGTGGTAAACAATAATAATGCCAGAGACCTTGGTGTTAAATTTAGTCACCCTTGCTTCAGATTTACCAAATAAACAGAAGGTTTATTTCTCCGAGATATTTCAAGCGTTTTAGTTACGTAGCTATATCTAGGTTGACAGTCATTAGGAAACACCGATTTAGTGTTCCTCAAATGACAGTATGTAACGGAAAATTCATTTCATCCCCGTCTTGCCTCAACCCGAGCCCTAATGCTTTGTACCTGCTGCCACTGTTAGGGGGGAAACCCTTCGCTCTGCCTCCACCAAGTCTAATACTGTGATCATTTGCCAAATCATACAAAAGAAGAGGATGACAACGTCCTAATAAATCAGGAAACTGTCAGGATTAATAATCTCAGCCGTCATCTGTTTTCCTATAAAAGCCCTACTGGCATCAAATATTTTGCAGTTTGTTTTGCAGTTCTGTTGGTGCAGAAACTGGACATGTGCCAGCCTGGGGCCACACGAACTCCAAGAGGCCATTCTATATGTCTTTTATCACATTAATCTGGATTTCACAACTGTGCTGTTTCAAAAGGCTGTAAGCAAGAATTCTTTACAACATATGTTCCCCTTCTCCAGTTACCAATCACGGTTATGATTTGCTAGTTAATACACAACACTTAGAGCTAAAGGTCTGGATTTGTCTTTGTGTCCTTATAGTCCGCTATTCGCTGCTTGTATCCAAAAAAGTTTGCCTTGTTCGTAGTGAAAATAAAGACTCGTCAGTGTTTTCTCGGTTACATGAATTTCTCTCAGATGCTTGACTCGGGGCCTGGGTTTCTGTTAAATAGGTTACCGCCCTGGGAGTGCTTTTGATTATTTGAATGTTTAAAAGCTGAGCTACTTCAGCTCTCAAAAACAGAACTGCATCGATGATTGTATCTGTCCCTTTACTTTTTTGTTCAACCCTTTGGACCAGGTTCTTATATTCAAGAAAGATTTGAGCTGAAGCCCTCAAAAGACCCAATCCTTCCAACATTTAAACAATGGTTCCCTCTTGTGGCAATGTTTGAGTACTGCGGTTTGTGACATTAAAAGGGATTACTCTGAAACATACAGTATTAATCTGCTTTGCAGATAATATTTGGAGTCCTTCCCAGGTCCCCCAGGCCTTTGTTACCTATTTTCAGCCAGGTGCAAGCTTTGGAATTTACTGAGAAAGAATAGCCAAGGAGTCTGATGCTTATTATAGGCAGTACTGGGCGGGGGGTGGGATCTGTTTTGGGGTATAGTGTCCATATTTTAGGGTAGTTTTGAGGATGTTAATGTGGGTGTTGGAAAAAAGACAGTTTTGCCTTTCACTGAAAGCTCTGGAAATGGATTTAGAACTTCACTATTCACAATTCATTATCTCCTGAGGGAACATCGCTAGTGTAGAATTAAATCTAGACTATGCTTGTTCTTTCAGGCATTTTATCCTCAAAGTTCATCTGTGGGGGAGAGGGGGAGGATGGGGGGAATCTGACACTTAACCAGTTGTTCAAAGATAGTCTTTCCAAGCACCTTTGATATATGCTCTCAAAGATTTATTTTGAGTCCAATTTCCCCAGGGGCCACCATCTTACGCTCTCCAAATTACTGTGATAAAGAGCATTCTTCTGACACAGCAACTATAAACAGCCCACAAATGCTTTCTTTCCATGTGAAGCTATGTTCAGAACAGCAACAGCCAAGAGATGTCCCTTAAGTAGATTTTTTTTTTCCTTAAGATTATGTTTAATGTAAAAGCAAAGTGTTGTTAGTAATAGAGACAAGAAGCTGCTCTTGTGGTCATAGGACTGTAAGTACCTAGGAAGGATTGCGGCCATCCATGCAAGACGGAGGCGAGGTTTTTTCAGTACACTTCAAAATCCTGAGTAATAAAAATGTCATCTTTCAATTCCCCTCCAAGGATCCTTTTTAAAGAATGAAAGGATTCGTAGTTGTCAAGTCATTTTCAAGCCACAACCCTTCTCACTCACCACAGAGTTTATGTATGTAGAAGTTTAACATGGGAACTGAGGTGCAAGACGGAAATGTCCACTAGTTCTGGGTGTCCTGGGAAGGGTGGTCAAAAGAGAGCTAGTTGCCAAGAAGGGAAAGCCCAGAGATCATGTAATGACTAATACCATGTCACTTACTCTTCCGACTCCAAGTGAATGCCTTTTTCCCTTCCCTCCCCCTCCCTCCCCAGGCTCAGCCACCAAGTATCAAGTGTCTTCCCTCTATTGCTGAGGCCACAAGGACACCACAGGCCACCCCCACATTTTTCACTAACCGTGCACCATTTTGTGCAGAAACACACAGGGAGCTCATTTTTAACTCTCCACCTGCAATGTGAGTCATATAGGCAGCTCACATAACATAGGAAGATTATATATTCAGGAAATAGGATTAGTATCAATTGAATTTTTAGGTGGAATTCCAACATTGAAAAGAATGACCTTCTTCAAATAATGACTATTTATTTATTTATTTATTTATTTTGGTAAGTTGTGTTTCCCACATTGATTCTTGCTACACTTTTCTGTCCTCACTAGGGACAGAAGTGCCCCATTAACACCCCTTTTGTCATGCTCTCTCTCAGGGCTGGTGTGAGTCTCCTGGAGCAGGGAGGAGTTACTGCCTAGGATTCCTTTCCTTAAACTTTTCTGGCTGCCTTTTTGTTCACTATAACAATATAAAATTTTATGAAATAATGACCATGAAAAGCTTGCCCACAAATGTGCAATTATTAGCTCTTGTGGACATATATTTTTAAATCATTATCAAATGGTTTTTATAGGATATGTACCTTCAAACTCTCAGTCTCTCCCTGTTCTTACTTGCTCTCTGTCTCTCTCTCAGACTAGCCGTGTAATTCATCAACACGGGAACCATACAAAATAAAACTCCATTTGACTTTTCATCTTCCGACTCTTAGAAGAACACAGAGGACCTTGGAAGTTTGCAAAACAAAAAAGGACATGTGTGGGGGCGCCTGGGTGGCTCAGTGGGTTAAAGCCTCTGCCTTCGGCTCAGGTCATGATCCCAGGGTCCTAGGATCGAGCCCCTCGTCGGGCTCTCTGCTCAGCGGGGAGCCTGCTTTCCCCTCTCTCTCTGCCTGCCTCTCTGCCTACTTGATCTCTCTCTCTGTCAAATAAATAAATAAAAAATCTTAAAAAAAAAAAAAAAAAGCCTCTGCCTTCAGCTCAGGTCATGATCCCAGGGTCCTGGGATCGAGCCCCACATCGGGCTCTCTGCTCAGCAGGGAGCCTGCTTCCTCCTCTCTCTCTGCCTGTCTCTCTACCTACTTGTGGTCTCTGTCTGTCAAATAAATTAAAAAAAAAAAAAAAAAGGACATGTGTAACACAGAGGTCTCCGATTTTAGATTTAAAGATTCAGTAAAATTTCAAACACAGTATTCAAGATTTGGGGATGATGAAGATTTTCCAGTTTTTTATTTTGCCAGACTTTTTTTTTTACTCTAAAAATAACCATAGGTGCTCTCATTTATAAAAGAAAAGCTACCTTAAAAACAAAGGAATAGGTAGAACATAATCTCAAAATATAAAAAGGACATCCTTTTCATTGGCTATATTTAGCTTTAGAAAACAATTACTCCACTTTCCTTATTTTTCCCCTCCACGCTTTCATCAATTAGATCAGTTAAACTTCAGTTTAGAGTAGCGCTAGTGCACGGACGAGCATCCGGGACTCACTAGCTTGCGGACTTCTTTCCTGGTCAATACCACCACTGCAGAGAGATTTCCCCTATATTTGCCATATAACAGGGACCAACTCTGCCGTCCATGCTTTCATGACGCATTGTTTTATTTTCACCATAGTATTTTAAATCTGTTTGGTACTTAACTTGTTTCCATCTTCTGACTATAAACACCTTGAGGTCAGAAATTCCTGTAACTGAAACATTTTCTAAGAAGCACTCCAAAAATTTCAGTTGGCCAAATGAACTCAAAATATAAAAGAAAATTATATGATTTTTGCAAGAGTTGATTTTCCCTCCTAAAGACAAGTAACTCCTTATAGGCATGTAGAAAATGGGTTAGAAATGTTAGAATGGTGGCGGGGGGAGGTAACCAAAACCAAAACCAAAAGAAATGTTAGAAGGTATCTGCACAGGATAGCAATGAGGCACGTGTCCAAGAAGATGTAAATTTCCCAAATTGCTCTACTATGTCCAACCCCAAATCGCATAGATATATATATCAAAAAGTTTCTGGAATCCTGCTCTAACTGAAACTGCAAACAAGGGTTGAGATATGGGGAGGAAATATGTATGTCTTACTGGTCTTGCTGTTGGCCAAACACTTCTATTTTTAGATTCTCTTTGGTGAGCTTGATCCCTGACAATCAGGGTTCAGAGGCCATTGGCTCTCATGGGCCTGTGGTTCTTCAGAGTTGGAAAGCCTTTAGGAAATCATCTGTCTCAACCATCCCAATGCATGGAAGAGGAAACTGAGATTCAGAAGGATGAAACAAACTGGTCTGCTGACTTCCTAGCCAATGCTTTTCCCACTCAAACTATTAGATTGACAGAAGGGAAAATCATGTGGCAATTTGTGCTTTTTAAAAGAGAATTTTTAGAGGTAATCTAATTATTTTTATATTGTATTAAGAAAGGGAGAAGGGAAGGAAGAGCAAGCCGCCAAAATCAGCAAGGTGAACTCTGCAGAAAACCTGGTTTTCATCAGTTGGTCATAGCCTTGGGAGCCAGACCAGGGCCCAGAGGAAAATCCTGGGCTGATCCATTCTTGGCAGAAAACGTTTTTTTGGGTAAGCCGCCCACTAGCCTTTTTTTCCTCCCATCTTGTAGATAAAAATGAGTGTTTAAAAACTGTGCTAAAATTTTCAAAAACACCTTAAAAAGATTCCATTACTTAAAGTGATTTGGATAATTGTGTTCAATGGTAGCCATTATTTAAAAATATAATTAGTTGCTGAACTCAGAGAAGGAGGGAAATTTCTGCAGGTGTTTCTCATTATTTGCTATGCATACAAAATATCTGCATAAATTACCATTATTATTCCAATGTATACTAAGAGACAATAAAGCATTAGCAAGCAAAGAAGAACGCTGTTGACCCACAGACTGCGAGAGGGGCCTGGATTCACAGTAATAGAGCGCTGGCCTTCAGAGCTATTGTTGCACATGTGCAACTGCATTCAGGATTGAAAGAAACAATTTTGCACCTGTAACAATATTACATATGGAACGTAACTCCATCAGAAAGATATTGAAAATGGAGGAGGGGGCAGGGAGAAACAACCACAAAACAATGTGAAAAGGAACAGTGTATGCTCTAATTGTTTCAAAAGGTTTACACATGCTGTAGGTGGGTATTGGGGATATTTCATTGCTTTTACAGCCCCCCATAGAATGCACAGATGAGGTTTTATTTTAACTCCGTGGTGCATTTCACATGTTTCCTTTATGGTGTTTCTAGGGTTCAATAGCAATGTCCTTTTCGGCATGGTCCCCAGAACTTTCTGTGAAATGGAGAAATGTTCTGCATCCGCACAATCCAGTACCAGCAGCCATCTCTGACCGCCGAACACTTCAAAGGTGGCCAGTGCAACTAAGGAACTGATTTTTTAAAATTCAATAAATTTAAATTAAAAAAAACTACATGTGGTTAGTGAGTGCTAAACTGGACAGCACAGTTATCCTTAATTTCATCGGGTTGTCTCTGTCAATAAAAATAATAGCTAATACCTTTTGAGTACTTATTACATACCAGGAACTAGGCTAAATATTATCTCATTTAATTACCACAATAAGTCTCTGAGGTCAGCCCTATCACTGTTGAAGAGACTCAAGTCTGTAGAAATTAAATTACTTATCTCGAAGTCACCAGAGTCACATGTGAAGGAGTCAGAATAGAATTTAGACAGTCTGACTCCAGATTTCTCCTTGTTGAACTCTTAAGGTGGTATCAAGAAACATGCTGTGGAATTTACTTTTTTCACAGTATAAATCAACT
Organism: Martes martes; assembly: GCF_963455335.1. NCBI lineage: Eukaryota > Metazoa > Chordata > Mammalia > Carnivora > Mustelidae > Martes > Martes martes. The sequence goes on from NC_137888.1 coordinate 133,920,570, forward strand.
TCTGTGGGCATAGAACATGAGTTCAAATGATGAATGGATACTAGGAATGGGTTATATTGGAGGGAAAGATTAACCAGGGATCAATCCAGTTCATAATACTGACAGGATGGAAGCCCAGAGGAGCTGAGATCAAACACATGAGTTAGCATGAGAAAGCTTAGAACCAAAGTCGTTGAGATATGCATGTATATACCGAATGCTCCACAGCATATCCCATAGTAAACACTCATAAAATGGTAAATCTGATCACGCAACTGAGAAGGAAGACACAGAAGGCACATCAGAGCCTACTCACTCGCGGACAAAAAGCCAATGAAGAACACTGACTGGGAAATGAAGGTAAGTTACTGACAGTGATCATCATTCGGGTTTTCATGTATCATTCCGGCTTTGTGTGAATAATACTACACCACTATGCCCCAGCCTCTGGTAGTTCCAGGTTTCACAAACCTCCTCATGCTTAAGACTCAACCAAGAAAGGAATAATACTAAGAGGTTGTTCCAGGGAATAAGGAAAGCAGGAAATCGGTTCCCCTTATTTTATCACTCTCATAGGGCAGTGACTGATAACAAGAACCTATGTGGAGTCTGGCTACCACAGCCTTTGTATTATTCATGGAAACTTCCTGGGTTATACACATTTGCATAGCTTTTGACTCAGTAAGTAGACCCCTTGGACCAGAGAGGTCCAGAACGTAGAAGAAACTTCATTTCTTAACTGTGTTCTAGGCATTTTGCACATTTTAGGTAGGTAAAATCATTCCCATTGAACTTGAGAGAGGTTAGATAACTTGCCCCAAATCACAAAGCTAGTGAGTTAGAAATTCCAAATTTGAATTCAGATCTACTAAATTTCAAAAACTGGAACTCTCTTTACTACTCTGACCTGGTCCTCACCACCATACAGTAAGGTCTGTGATCCTAAATACAATCCAGTCTCATTTCTGATGTTCAATACAACCAGAGTTTAAAAGACACAAACCAAATCCATCAGACTTGCATGATGGCATATCTTAAAATCCAGATTAATTCTGTTCCCTCCAACTAAATGAGATTCCAGACTCTTTATCCCCACCCCTGTCTTGTAACCTCTTGCACAAAACTTCCCAAATTTCTAATTTTTCACAGTAATTTTACTGCTCACCTACCTCAACTTCCTCTTGGGAAGAGAGTTAATTACCCCACCCATGGGGTCCCATTGCCATCCTTCTCTTTGTTGCATCTAGGGCACAAACAGTCGTATGATTATTTGTTTAGGTGTCCACATTGTCCACTTTGCTACTCAAAGGTGCATTCTATGGCAGCCCCTTTATGTATCTTCGGTAACTGAGAAAGTGCCCACACATAGAAGGTGCTTAAATATGCGCTGAATGGAACCAAATGGCAAGTTCACACAAACACTATCCAAGATACATGTTTTTTTCTCATTGACAATGCTGTTGAGTGAGCTAGCCATGACAACGATATCTTCATGATCACATTTACATATCACTTGGTAAGTATTTGCTTCTGACTCTGTTTCCCCACAGGACTAAGAACCCTTTAAAGAGAGTATCTTATTTCTGTCAGCATAGCTCATATGTTAGGAGCACAGACTCTGCCCTCCGCCTATTGAGTCCCAAGTGCCCCACCCCCAACCTCCTTAGCAGCTTTATGATGAATTGCACGTTGGTCTTAATTTGCAAGGCTAACTGAGTGAGGACGTGGAGAGTTGATGCCATTGAAGGAAACAAGAGTCATGGCACACCACAAAGGGCCACAGAGGAAGCACCGCATTTAGTCAGGAGGCAGGAGGAGGAAGAGGGGGATCCTAGATCAGAGCTTTGATTTGGGTTTCTGTGGGAAAGGCAAGGCAGAGCAGAATACTAGTTTAGGATTGGCTAATTTGAATAATTCCAGTAGGTTTCCACTCTAAGGGTAGTCACTAGTTGCCTCGTCCCTGCCCTGGGATAATTTAGGTTAGTGGAAATAATGGTTTGGTGTGTGAGATTTAGGCAAGGAGGTGGTTGGGAGGATTGACTTGGGACTGGTTGGTTTGCATATGAAAGGCGGCCTCCTGTCTGAGCTTTATCTGTCAAGATTTCTTTTTTTTTTTAAGTAGGCCCCGTGCCCAGCCTGAAGCCCACCTAACAAGCAAGATTGTTAAGATGTCAAAACACTGTAAGGTGTAGGGAAAAAAAAACATGATTAATACAACGGGACTTTGACAAGCTGCTCACTCTCTGCCTCCCTCCCTCATCTGTAAAATGGGGATAATAACACCATGTAGAGTTGTAGCAAAAGTTAAATGAAGTTTGTGACATATGGAGCATGATATAAAAATCAGCCATAATATTTGTCATGATAACCCCTCTCACACGCCTCCCACAAAGCAGGAGGTCACCCGAAAGTCCTGAATGAATGAATGCATGAATGAGTTCCCATGATTACGCACCTTCATGTCAAGCAACCAACATTTTCAATTTCTTAGAAACAGAAAAGGAATCTGTGGGGAAAACTGGCACCAGAGTGGAAAGATGAATCAAATCTAGAGAAAGAATAAGATTCCCAGCCACTAAAGGGTTGCTGCGGTTTTCCTATAGTGCTTCCTTTAGTCCATCTATCTCTGTCTCAATATTTAAGGCAGGCATTTGTCTTTCAGGTTTCCTTTGGCATCACTGCAGTCATCAAATGAAACATAATTTCCCCCATCCATAACCCAGTGAAGTTTAGTTGGACTTGGTACCACTACTCTCACTCCCAATTTTACAAAGAAAATTTGCATCTTCAGACATCAGCAGCACGAGACAACCTAAGAAATAAGTGTGCATTAAGCTTCTAAATAGACGTTTCCGTTATTATCTGTATATAGCATCTACCTAATGGAAAACGAAGCAACAGCATCCATCTCTTTCTAGTGGCATTAAAATTCAATGGAATCCAAAAAACCCTCCTTGTTACAAGCAGAGGACCCGTTTCATTCTCTACTTCTAATGAACCTGGCATCTCAGATGCATAGACATTTAGAGTCAGAGAACTGGAGAATATTTAATCCACCCCCTCGATTTCCAAAGAAGAAAACAGATTCCAATACCCCACCTGCCATTTCTTGTCAACAATCATGGAAAAAGGAGGGGCGCCTGGGCGGCTCAGCGGGTTAAAGCCTCTGCCTTCGGCTCAGGTCATGATCCCAGGGTCCTGGGATTGAGCCCCTCATCCCAGCTGGGCAGAGAGCCTGCTTCCTCCTCTCTCTCTGTCTGCTTCTCTGCCTACTTGTGATCTCTGTCTGACAAATAAATAAATAAAATCTTAAAAATAAAAAAGAATCTGGAAAAAGGAATCATTTCTGTGTGTTCAGGACATCCAGAATAATGTCTTGTTTTCTTAAATCAGCATTATGGACTGATGAGTACAGACATTTTACTGGTATTTACACAAGAAACTTAACATCAGTTAACAATGAGGCTTGGAAATGTCCATCTAATGTACCCTTGATGCGGAAAGCATAGCAGAAATAACCCATATTATAACATGAACAAGTAACTAATCCTCTTATGCATAGATGTCAATAGCTGTATGGAAAGGGCACTGGGTGGGGCCTTGGGGGCACATTTGCTAATCTCTAGCTGTGCGACTTTGTGTAAATTCTTTAAACACTCAAGTCTCTTGTTTTCTTACCTATAAAATGAGGACATTAAACCAGATGCTCAAGATCTAACTTGGCCTGGTTTAATGAGAGAGATTACACTCAAACTTTATGGCACTAATTACCTAAGGGTCAGGTCTGAATGTCAAGACCAGTTCACACAGACCCAGTATAGAATTAGGCAGATGACATGATAACCTCATATAGATACTCTTTACACATTTATCATCTTTTGTAATCTTTTAAGGCTACTTCCTATAACAAGAAGTTCAATTTTAAAATAAGTTGAGTTATAGGTCTTTACATAGCATTCATTTCTCTACACTTGAAATGGAAAATCTTTACTAATTAGTCAGGTTCATGATTTAGTTTGTAAACTCAGAGACCATATCTAGGTTTTACATAATATTGATTACATGCTCTGGGTTCATTAAAGGATAATAATTTAAAAATCACTTTTAAGTGTTAGCTTTCTCTAGCTAATTTCCTTTCCATATGAATACTTCATATTTTAATATATAACCCTTTTCTCCTATTTATTTACTTATTTATTTATTTATTTATATTTGCTCTAGAAAACCAGTGAGAATTAATCTAGAATGATGATAAAATTAATGGAAATTTAAATGAAAGTGCAATCTTATTGGAATTTCATTTTTGATGACATAATAATAGGCTTATATAGCACCTTTCATCTATGGACCTCTAAGTACTTCACAAACATTAGTTAATTCGCACAACAATCCTGTGAGGTTGGCAATTATAATCAGCCCCATTATGTAAATCAGGGAAGTGCCATACAGAAAGGTTAAGTTCCTCAGGCAATGTGGAAACCAGTGGCAGAGCCGGCTTCAGACCACAAGCTTTCACGTGCTTAGTGCTGCATACCCAAAAAGGCTTGTGGAAAGTCGACCACTCGTGTTGGTTGCAACAAAAAGCCCTCTTTTCAAAAGAAATGAAGACCCAAAGAGATGTCCAATTTTGTCACCTTTTCAGTGTTCCACACTGGCTGTGAAACAGCAAGAAAGATAGGGCAGGACAGAGCAGAACTTGCCATGAAAGGTGAAGAGAACTGGTACTTGGTCAATGAATTTCCCCGCTGGTATGAGAATCCCACCAGAAGGCCATGTGATCCCCATTCGTTCATCACCCACATCTGAAGGGGAAAAAAGTATCAAATCCAAATACGATTGTGAACATAGTTTTAGCAGCAGAAATTCTTTCTTGAGTGCTTATTAGCTCAGGGGTCTTATATTAATTGTTTTGCATATTACCTGATTTAATCTTCATCACAACCTAAGTGGTAGTTAACCACGGCTGTGTAACAAAGCACCCTACAACTCAATGACTTCAAAATACATTTATTCTTGCTCACCGATTGTAGGTCAGCTGGGGGATGGTGATATAGGTCGGGTTGACTTTAAGCTGCAGGTGGGTCCAGGCCTGCTCCACGAGCCTCCCCTCCCCTTCAGAGATGGAGAGCTAGAGTACAGGTTTCTGATGACAGGCATACTTTAAACTTATTGCATCATATTGACTGATAACCTATCGGTGAATGCAAGTTACATGGTCAGGCTCAAAGCCAAATTACAGTGACGTTCCTCTGCCCTGCACGAAGCCAGTGGAATTGCATAGCTAGACCCAATATCACTGGGGCAGAAAAGGTTATTCTCCCCATTAAGGTGATGGAGAGGTATGAATGTTTTTGAATGATCATCTAACCTACCCTTGTAGTTATTCTTGTTCCCATTTTACAGACAAGAAAGTAGGCTGCAGCCAGAGAAAGCTTAGGGGCTTGCATTTCTATACTTCTCCCACCATCTGCTGTCTCCTTCTAGCACCAAGTATATAACAGGCTGCTTTCTCCTCCCTCAGATCACCCACTCAGAAGTGATATAAATCCACCGTCTCCACTTCACTGGAGACTGATGATGATTTAAATTACAAGGCCACAGACCTCTCCACCCGGGTTATGGCTTAAGCAGGGGCTAAATAGCCCTTTTTGATTCCATGCCTACAGTTCCTCATGGGACCAAGAAGCACTGAGCCCTCCTCTTTCCTTCATCACCAGTGCATTTAAGCCATTAAACCATCCCGCCGCCTTTCAATGAATGAGGCAGACAATTCACAGAAAGTACCCTTTAGCTTTTGGATATATGAATTAATCATTCCAGCTAACCAGATACAGAGTTCACCTAAGGTTTCTGACCTCCTCAAGATAAATATTAAACATACCAGACTTACTCAGAAGAAGCAATGCCAATTACCAACAGTCCCTGGGTCAACGATCTGAGAAGTGATAAAAAGTTCAAATAAATAAGATCAGGCAAGAATTTTATGACTGGTGTGAATATTGCACATAGTCCACAAACAGCTGTCTCCTGCTAATACCAGCAGGGACATCAGGAAGTGTGAACGGGCCATTCAAATCTTGTACTTTTGTGGGCTGCTACAGCTTTCAACCCTATTTACAGGCTGAAAAAAATCATGGACACCAGAAAAGAGACTGGTGACTTTATTAGCATACATCTACAGATGTAAGAGGAGCTGATAACATTTAATATCTGTGAAACCCTGGAACGGATAGAAGCTGCAACATTCCAATGTTTCTTTTTCAAATTCCGCTTAGCAGAGTGCAAGGATTCCCTGGCAGGGGTATGGGAGCAGCTGCCGGAGAAAACAGAGAGGCAGAGGTACCGTGCCCTTGGCCTCCCCTTACTCTGCTGGAGCAGCTGCATTTTTATCTGCTTTATCAATTGAACTCCATGTACGATTACATTTGAATAAAAGCATTCTGCTGCTTAAAAAAAAAAAAAAAAAAAAAAAAAAAAAACCACAGTTGGGAAACATTGGTTTTGATCACATCTTCCTCTGCTATCATATCCATTTTCCGACACCCAAGAAAAGCGCTTCTCTTGAACACGGCCTTAACATTTATTTATTTAATTTTTGACTCTTTATGTATCAGCAAAGAATGGGATTATCTTTGCCACGTTTTGGCCTTTTTTCCACAACATGCCCCATTTTATTTTGATTGCTTTAATCTTTTTGTTCTCTTCTCCTTATGTTCAGCCTCAAAATTGCTATTTTACTCCTAGCCTAGGGACAGGCATGTTTGATACCATTTCAAATAAATAATCTAACTGGAGATTGGAAAGGAAAACAATGTGATCTCTCAGGTCTAGGAATGGTTGTGTTTCATTTAATTTATGCAAAGCCTTCTGTACCACACTCCCTATAGAGTTTCCTTTGGAAGCCTGACCACTACCTTTCAGGAGCGTGGAGTTTCCTGGAGCACACGGTAAGGATCAGCATAACCCAAAGGGTTTTCTCCAATCACTTCCATTTCCCATCTCTTTTTTCTAAGTGTCATGTATGGATGAGCAGAGAGACCACAGATACACACAGGCTGCTCCCTGAAAACCAGAGCTGCTTTGTATCTATTTATATGTGGACATGGTGGGACCCCCTGGACAGCATAGTGGGGCTTCACTGAGATTACCACAGCCTTCGCTTTTAACACAATATTCCAAGCCTCCCTTTTTCTTACCATGGTGAGTATTACCTCACACTGTACCATCCCTCAGTTTCTTGGCTCCCTGAACTGTGTCTTCACTGTTCAAGAGAAGGAAGAACCAAATTTAATCTTCACTGATGTCAAGGAATTCCTTGTGTCTTCTTTGGCACCACCCTTGGTGGCAAATTTCTAACCCATTTAGACCACTGTGGCTTTAGACTTCATGAAAATGCCCTTGCTGACTGGTCTTAAATGGTCTTTAAATCTGCAATCATGTTGAAATAAAATTCGTGAAATGGGTTCTAGGTCCCACTTTACGGTTGTTGATGAAAACAAACTGGAATACTCATGAACCCTTCCTAGTGTTCAGAACAGGGGACTATACTGATCCTTCTTAAATAAAGCATATTTACCTTCTATGTGACACAGACATAAGGCTAGCTGAGATCCCACTTCTTAAGTTCTTCCTTTGGCACCACAGTAGGGGTCCATGTGCAAATTCCGATTCTGCAAAATACCACTTGACTCCCTGTAGTAGATGCTATCATGCTCCATCCATATCTGCACCCAATGTGATCTATGTACCTAGGGTAAACTTTCAGCTGCTAGCCCCTGAAAACCTCTGTCTAAAGGTTTTCTTTAATGGCCAGATAGATGTCTGAAAATATGATGGGCTGAAAGCACAAAGAATGAATGCCCTTTGGGGAACAGCTCCAAACTCTGATTGAGGGACTCTGAGGTTAAACACTCCAGCTCCATCAGCCTCTAGGTGGGATAACTGGCGGGGCACACGTTCAGCATGGGCTTCCAGAGTCCCCCTGGGGGATGAAGCTCCAGTTGCCCACAGTGGTGATTTCATAACACATCGGTTTTCTGTTTTCTTCCCTTGCCTGACTCATTCCCCAAATTTCCCATTGGCATCTTCTGGAATCAACTCCCAAATAAACTATTAGCACTCGGATCCCTGGTTTAGGATTTGCCTCTGGAGTAACCCAAACTAAAAGACTACCATAAGCCTCAAGTCTGTTGTTAGTAAAAGGGAAGATTATATGAATGCCATCATTGCCTTGCAAAGATTAAGGGAAATAATATCTATATAATTCGTACACCATTGTTATGAAAACAGAGCAGACATTCAATAAATTATTGTTATCCATTATAACCCTCCATCCTGCTCCCATACCTCTTCCACCGGATTTCCTACCACTTTATCCTCTACTTATTCCAATCAGGTCACAGTGGTCTTGTTGCTCTCCCTTAAACATGCCAAGCACATTCCTACTCCAGAGTCTCTGCACCCCCAGTGTCCTTTTCCAGATATCTGCATGGTTTTCTCTAACAATTCAGACCTTACTCAAATGTGAGCTAATCAAGAAAAGAGTTACCTGGGGTGCCTGGGTGGCTCAGTAGGTTGGGCAGCCGTCTTTAGCTCAGGTCATGATCCCAGGGTCCTGGGATTGAGCCCTGCATTGGGCTCCCTGCTCAGCGGGGAGTCTGCTTCTCCCTACCCCACTCCCCCCCACTTGTGTTCCCTCTCTTGCCATGTCTCTGTCAAATAAATATTTTTTTTAATGAAAAAAAATTTAAAAAAGAGTTCTCTGACCTTCATATGTAAAGTAGTACTTCCTATAACATCTCAGTAAAAATCCCCTTGCCCCAATCTTATTTTTCTCCATTATAGTCATCACTTTCTACTAGAACAGAAACTTCATAATGGAAGGAACCATGTCTGTTTTGTTCCTGGTATATCCCCAGCACCTATAACAGGGCCGACCACATAGAAAATGCAAATATAATATTTGTTGAATGAATGAATGAATCTTCACAAAACCCCAAATTTAAAAAGTCTTTTTAAAGTATTCTCATATGGGGATAACTGGGTGGCTCAGGTGGTTAAGTGGCTGCCTTTGGCTCAGGTCATGATCCCAGGGTCTTGGGATTGAGTCCCACGTTGGGCTCCTTGCTCAGTGGGAAGCCTGTTTCTCTCTCTGCCTGCCATTCTCCCTGCTTGTGCTCTCTCTCTCTTTGACAAATAAATAAATAAAATCTTTAAAATAAAATAAGATAAAAAAATAAAGTATTCTCATATGGAGATATACCGATGAGGGGGGTCTTATCAGATTATGACAGTGGCATGGTATGCTGGCTGAAACAGACTCTTTAGAGGCACTTATTAAATATTTGGTCATTTTGTCAACCTGTATTTACGTATTGTAGTTTGAAACTGGCTATGATGGAAGTATTTACACCATGGAAATGGGCAAATGCTATAAATCAAGACTTTTGGTTTTTTTGAGAACCGGTTTACCAGCACATCACTAATGTCAGCCAAGATTCTGGTCCAAATAAAGGGGCCTTCAGATTGGCTAGAACATAGCTTTAAAGAAAGGTTAGAGGATAACATTATTGAACACTAACAGCATCCTGGTCACTGGGTTTTGCTTTATATATGTGCTTTAGACTAGATAATCTGTGCCCCTACTCCCAAATTCACATGTTGAAAATTTATGTCCGATGTGATGGTATCAGGAGATGGGGTCTTTAGGAGGCTATTAGGTCATGAGAGTGGAGCCCTCATGAATGCGATTAGTACTCTTAATGAAAGAGATCCCAGAGAGCTAGCTCCCTTGATCTTTCCACCATATGACCACAAAAAGATGGTTGTCTATGAACCAGAAAGTGGACCCTCACTAGGACACTAAATCTGCCAGCACCTTGATCTTGGATTTTGCCATCTCTGTAAGTATGAGGAATAACTTTCTGTTGTTTATAAGTCCCCCAATCTATGATAATTTGTTATAGCAGTCCTAAGAGACAAAGATCATGTGATAAATATTATAGAATCATCCCCAAGCAGATTTAGTAACGTTCTCTTCTGTGTTCTGCAGCACATACACACTTCCACTATTGTTCCTAAGACATTAAATTTTCATCGTCAATATACAAACAGTTAGGTTGGTGAGGACAAAATACTACTCATCTTTATAGTCCCAGGGATTAACAAAATCTGTCCACACAGAAATTATGCTTGAATTTGGAATGACATAATAATAAAAGCCAGCAATATAAAGATGGACACAAAAAGTAAGAACACACATAACTGACTCCGAAATGCTTCCTTTTGCAATGTCTTACAGGATGAGGCTGGATTCAACCTCATCTTAAAGTTGCAGTCACTTCTATAGAATAATGAAAATATCTTAATGGGTTCATTTCTTTTTCTTTTTTTTTTTTTTGCACAAATAAACTTTGCTAAGGGTAGGGGTTCTCAAGATATGAGTGTTAGTCAACTTTTAAATGTAAGTTGACTTCTGGAGCCACAGGGATATATCATAAAGAATAAGTGAAGTTTTCAATTTTAACTTTGCATGCCATTAGTAAACAAAGAGCTACTGGAAGTCTGAGAAACACTTTTCTACTTAGAAGAGTATATGAAGCAAGGTAAGAGATGACAATTAATAGCTCCAAAAGCAAATAACCTGGAGATTGCAATGACAGAAGTCAATAAAGTTAATTTTTTGTTTGAATATCAGGAATATCAGTCTAATGTGGGAGATGTGGCTCTCCTGAGTAGGGCTCTGCTAAGGCACTTGTACGCACATTCCATTGGTCAGAACTCAGGCACATGACCTATTCTAATTGGAAGAGAAGCTGGGAAAGGTAGTTTTTTTTCTGAGTCTTGGAAAAAGAAATTATTGAGGTGAGCTTCTAGTCAGTGTCAACCACAGTGTGGCTAAAAAGTTATCAGAGATTCTACACATTCATTTTAGGAACACCTGGGAGGCTCAGTTGGTTAAGCATCTGCCTTTAGCTCAGCTCATGATCCCACTGTCCTATGATGGAGTCCCACTTTGGGGTCCTTGCTCAGCAGGGAGCCTGCTTCTCCCTCTCTCACTGCCTCTCTGCCTGCTGCTCTTCCTGCTTGTGCTCTCTGTCTCTCTCTCTCTCTCTCTGACAAATAAATAAATAAACAAAATCTTTTTTTTTTTAATTTTTTAATTTATTCATCACAAGTAGGCAGAGAGGCAAGCAGAGAGAGAGGGAAGCAGGCTCCCCGCTGAGTAGAGAGCCCGATGCGGGGCTCTATCCCAGGACTCTGGGATCATGACCTGAGCCAAAGGCAGAGGTTTAACCCACTGAGCCACCCAGGCGCCCCAATAAACAAAATCTTTTTTAAAAATAAATAAATTCATTTTATAGGAAATCACACTACCTCCAAATTACTGAAAACAGGCTACTTTTGCTATGAGTGGAAGTTTTGTTTTGCTGCCCAACATTCCCACTTCTTCTGGTTGGGAAAGATTGTATCCCTCTCCTAGAAATTAGTTTTCCTAACCTCCCTTCATTAACCTTGTGAGTCCTTTTTTTTTTTTTTCTTTAAGATTTTATTTGTTTATTCATTTGAGACAGAGAGAGAAAGAGCACAAGCAGGGGGAGAGGCAGAGGGAGACGGAGAAGCAGACCCCCGCTGAGCAGGAAGTCCTACTCCGGGCTCGATCCCAGGACCCTGAGATCATGACCTGAGCCAAAGGCGAATGCTTAACCGACTGAGCCACCCAGGTGCTCCAACCCTGTGAGTCTTACGAAATCTGATGGGAAATTTTCCTCCCTAATTAAAAGAGAAAGGGAGTCAACTTCTCCTTTTGTCTCTACTGATGCAATCTAATCTCTGGAATTAGTATCAGCATCTTGTGACAATAAGGGAAGATACAGCAAAGTACCGAAGATGGTAGAGACTAAAGATGGAAGTGACACGGTTCTTGAAGACGATGAGGAGCCACTGAATTAACTCTGGAATGCACTACACTGGGTCTCTTATTACTTGAGATAATAAAGGGTTTTCATAGTAAAATCTTTTTAGGGTACTTATGGTTTGATTCAACAGGCATTTATCGAGTGCCTAATTGGCACAAGGTGTAGTATCTGCCACAGAAAGACAATTTCCATGCACTTCAAGATCTGCTCCATTATTTTACAGAATGCTGCCAGGGGCCTCTTTCTAAAAGCCAAGCACATGGTCTCTTATGTTAAAACCTGCCCAGATATTTTACCTTCAACCTTTCTGTCAGTCAGTTCAGGCTGCTTTAACAGAAAAGCATAGCCGGGTGGCTTATAAAAAGCAGAAGTGTGTTTCTCACCAATCTGAAGAATGGAAGTCTGAGATCAAGGTGCCAACACCGTCCCGTTTTGAAGGCTCTCTTCTGGGTTGCAGACAGCTGATTTCTCATTGTATCCTCATGTGGTGGAAAGAGGAGGAGGGTGCTCTGGGATCCCTTGTATAAGGGTACCCATCCCATTCACGAAGGCTTCATCCTTAGGATCTAATCACCAAACAAAAGCCCTGCCTATTACCATCACACTGGAGATTAGGATTTCAACAGATGAATTTTGGAGGATGCAAACATTCCATCCATCATACTTTCAATCCTTGGAAGATAGATGGTCGTTTTAGAATTTGCTAGAGTTTGTTGTGCTGTTGCTGGCCCAGCAGAAGCAGATGGAGGACCAGGCCCTTAGCTGCACTGATGTCCTGTCTCTAAGTTTGTGTTGTCTTCTTTTTTGTGCTTTTATTTCATTGTTATCCCCAATCCCTCAGAAAGTTTGTTATACATAGCAGAGCTGTATACCTGTGTCCTAGAGAATAAGGTGAACAACTCATTCAGATGGGCTCAGGACTTCACTAATTTTAGCCCAGAAACTCCCACATCTCAGGCAAACCAGCAGAGCTGATCACCCTATTTAGAGAATGGGGGCAGGAAGGCCGGATCTGTGGGTTAACAGTGGGAACTCGATGGTGAAAGCTGAGAGCTGAGAGCAGTTTCCCAACCAGGAAGTGACAGCTACTGAGAGACTGAAAGTACTTTCCTGGGATCCTGAGAAATGAAGAACAGGTCATTAGATAACCCCCTACCCCTCACAGGAATGGGAAGTCAAATGGACTATCTGAATGGTAGAAAAAAGAGTTAACTCCAGAAGACCGAGAAACAGAGAGGCTGGCATTGCCAGTTTAAACCACTTCTACAGTTGTGGAAAGTGCTGCCACTTCAAGCAATCTTGTACAGGCTTTTCCTCCATTGCAACTGCTGTATCCTCAAAATATGCCTGACTTAAATCTCTCTGCTTCATTTGTGTCCAAAGGATAAAATTTTCCCATAAATCAATTCTGCATAACATGTTATCTATTAGAGATTTGATTCTCCCAGATAAAGGCATCCTATATAAAGGGGTGGTGATAATTCTGGATAAATTCAGCCACCTGGGTAAGGTGTTGGCAAATACAATTCTGACTACACAAATCTCAAGGTCTCTCCTGAGTAAAGTTAGTTTCCAAAACAAACAAGGAAAAAGGTATTAATAACCACATGTAACACATTCCTCAAAGCGCCACTGAATTCCATTATCCGGACAGCCGGTTATCCATGCAGGAAAATATACCATGCAGCTTTCTCAATGACAGAGAACAGAACTCCCTCCAGCTTGTCAATAAAGTTCAGTGTAATTGGCTTCATATTCCTGCTAATGGACTGTGATCATGTACTTGCTATTTCTACTTAGAAATGATATCATTGCTGCTTACTAGGTCAAAAGACCACTAATAGAAGTTCTCCACCTGAATCGAGTGCCCCAAATGCATTTTTGAAATTCAGTTTAGGAATCTGGCGGTTAAAAAAAAAAAAAACAGGTTGCAATGAAGATTCTATAAGGCAGACACTTGTTCTTTGGTTTAAAAAAAAAAAAAAAAGATTCTCATGCATTCTGAACTGAATAAACCTAATCTAGATTATAATCATTACATTGTTTTACAAAAATAATAAGCTGTCAAGTCTGAAATTAGGAAGAAATTGAATAAACAGACTGAAGGGTTGGGTATGTTTCAGGCTTCGAACGGCTTATACAACGGCAATGAAACAACGGACTGGACCCGCGGTCAATGGCCCAAAAGCTTGAGCTGTTTTCAATTTCCTGCCTCTGAGATTTTGATGATCCTTGGAAGCCATCTCTGGCTTCTTGGACTTCAACTTCAGTGTAACTTCCCATCAAGCAGTGATATTCTGAACACTGTTTCCAAATAAAGTAACTAAAAATAAAGTTTCCTCTGCCACCACCAATGCAGCTACACAGAACTCAGGCCACAGGAACACAGCAATCCTTTCTCCCAGTTTTTGGAGGTTCCTAAACAGCAGCAGAGAAGACATGGTAGTGGTTGGAAGCATGCACTGTGGTTAAATGGTCAGAGTCTGGACCCTAACAGCACTGCCTCCCACCATATGATCCTAGGCAAGAGGCTAGAACCCGGACAGCAGCATCTCAACAGTGTCTGTGGCTACCATCCAAAGGGCAGTCTTTTCCCTTGTGCTGTGGTTTACATGTATACATCTTTTTTCCCCCAACAGAACTGGAACAACCTTGAGGTAAAACCTCTCTTCCCCTCTAAGAGCCTTCCTTAAGAGAATGCACACAGTAGGAGCTTGACAAATATCTGTAAGGTAAAAGACTAAATGATCGGGAGTAGTTTAGATACTATGTTTTTCTGATCTTCATTGCGTTTTATGACATGAAAAACAAAGATGAAAATTTCTCAATGAAAATCCATTTCTTGAGGCTCAGAATTTTTTTGAGGCAGAATGGGTGTGGGAAGTAAGAATTGCTGTGACTGAATGTAGCCCCTATCTGTCATTTGCTGTGTGATATTAAGCAAGTTCCTTACTGCTCTGTGCTTATTTCCTCATCTCTAAAAGAAGAATGATTAGAGTATCTACATGACAGAGTTAAGAAGAGGATTAAATGAATTAATAAATGAAAAGTACTTAGACTTGTGTTTGGTGCACAATACATGCTTTACAAACGTATTATGATTGGGATGT
Source organism: Martes martes (assembly GCF_963455335.1). Lineage (NCBI taxonomy): Eukaryota > Metazoa > Chordata > Mammalia > Carnivora > Mustelidae > Martes > Martes martes. Next base: position 133,935,577 of record NC_137888.1, read on the forward strand.
CTGGGTGGCTCAGACGGTTAAGCGTCTGCCTTTGGCGTAGGTCATGACCGAGTCCTACACAAGGTTCCTTGCTTGGCGCGGAGCCTTCTTCTCCCTCTCCCTCTGTCCCTGCTCATGTTCTCTCTCTCTCTTCCCCCACCCAACCCGCCAAGTAAATAAAAATTAAAAAAAAAAAAAAAAAGGACCCCAGAGAGCTCCCTCTATGAGGGACACAATGAGATGGCCCTCTACAAGCGATGAAGGGAGTTCTTACCAGATGAGGATTTGCTAGCACCTTGATCTTGGACCTCCAGACTCCAGAAGTGTGGGCAACAAAAGTTTGTTGTCTTTAAGCCACCCAATCTATGGCATTCTGTTGTAAAAGCCCAAACAGACTGAGAAAAATTATTTACCCTCTAAAGACACAAGATTGGTTAAAAGGTTATTCACTATTCCCCTCAGCTCCTTTTTTCTGGTGTTGGTACTTTTTGTCAGAGGTGGCCTAGAAGGAAGGTCACAACACCAACAAGGAATGTGAGAAAAAACATCTCAGTGTGTTTCTTCTAGAAACCTCAGTACAAATATTAGGGTCACCACATTAAGAGTTGATGGAAATCCTACAGAAACTAGGTCAAATACACCAGGTACATTTCTGTTTCCTATTAAAATAATCTCAATGTTATCCTAAAAATACGCAACTTCTCTTTTGAAAGCTATGATGAATTTACGTTTTGTGTCAGGGTCACATTTAAAATAATCTAGACCTGGCTTCTTAAATTATGTTCTACAGGAAACTTATTCCATGGAATATTTGTTGTTGTTTTGGATGTATCTTTATATCTTTCTCCCTCCATAGAGTTTTAATAACAGTATCTTTTAAAAAAAATTTTTTTCTTAATCCTTTAAGAATAATTCAATGGTCAAAGAAAGTAAACATTAGTTAACCAAAACTTAAGTGGGTATCTTTTTGATTGGACTTTTCAGAGTCCTTAATATGCCAACAAGCATTGTTCATCTCCTAGAAAGAGATACTATAGGTAGTTTTTGCCAAACATATTTGCCCACATAACATTTACAGCCTTTTCCCCCATGGGGCATTGTGACAGGTATGTTTTAGAAAAAACTATTAAAAGGGCTGACTTAAACAGAGCTTTATTCCCATGAATATAAACAATAATGCAATGCATTTGACATTCTGCACTTTTACAGAATATTTTCACAAGTACGGTAATAATTGTCCATCACCGCAGTCCCTGGGAAACAACAGGAAAGTAATTAGTACCACCATTTTACAGATTATGAAACAGAAGCCTTGTAGGGCTCGATTATTTTCTCATTGTCACACCATGAGGCATCTATGGCATTTGGCATTTAGGCCCCCTGATTCTAAGTCTTATTCTCTCAAACACCCTCTTATTCAAGAAATACATGGACTGGTTAGTCCTAAAATCTCTCTGTAGCTTTGCACGAGCTTCCATCCCCTTGCTGCAACTCCAGTGAGGGGTGACAGCATCTAGGACACACAGCACCCTGTGTCTTGTGCCCAGGGACAAAGCGGGAAGGGCCATTTCTGAAGAACCAGCCGCCAAGAGAGACAGCATCTATGAAGCAACCTTAAGAGAAGATGAAGCCAGCTTTTCAGACTGCTAGACAAGGAATGGCATGTTGCAAACTACAGCCGTGAAAGCTTGGGTGTTGCTTAGGACGTGATGAACGAGAGCTGTGCTGGCCAAAGACCTCTCCCAGGAGCTGGTGGCTGTACGGCCTGTGGGTAGATCGTGCGTGGTTGTTACAATTTCTGCTTACCAGCCTCCGGTTCTGGAGAGCCAAGAAGAGCCTACCTGGATGGGGCCAAGGGAAAGAAATCATGCAAATCCTTTGATTTCACTGCATGTGGAGTTTTAAAGGTAAAAGACATTCTCAGCAATCATACTTGGTTCAGCCCAGCGTACCAGGATAAGAAAAAAGACTTGGGATTCAGTACCAAACCCTCGTATTGTGTATGGGAGATACACCTTCTCATCATCCAAGTCTCCAAAGCTGAAAGGAATGTGCAAAGTCAAGTACAAACTGTGGTTTCCTGGGGAAGAGAATTCTATTCAGCCAAAGTCAGTTAATCTCATAATGTGTTTTCATGTGCTAAGTGATATTTCACTGCCTAAGTTGTCTGAGCAGCACACACACTGGATTGCCACCAACCTCCAGAGCTGTAGGAAAGGAAAATGATCACTTATGTATCTTGGTGGCTTATCAGGGAACATAGAAGAATTAATGTATTTATTCTTTCTTCTGAGATTAAATGTAATTGCTTTAAAAAGATAATCATGCCATTGTTTGAATTGTATGCATTTCTTATGAAGCACTAATACATTTTCCTGTAGTCTGACAAAGTGTATGGTCTCTTATCCTCATTTCCCTGTGGATAAATACTTTGTTAATTAATAAAGTATTATATGAGCACTTAGTGTCTGCATTTAACAGTGCAAGGATTTCATTCAGATTATGTTAATAGATTGTTCGCATTATTTCTTGCATTAATTACAACTTCTTTCTGTGGTTTCATCATAAGAGCATTGTCTCTGTGAATACAGGGGGCTTTTTGGATTATAGTCTTGTTTGACTGCTGAAGTAATACAAGGAAAATATTATTATATTGAGAACTACTCGCTAGGACTTGGATCAAAAGACAGAAACAGAAATTCAATTATTTCCAAATCTTAGAGGCGACACAATTAGAGTCTGTCTTAGTTGAATCAAAATCAAGCAATTTGGGAATTTCTCTGGAACCCACAATACCTTAGGAACAAATTCATGAAATTGGCATTCCACATCATGATACCTTTGGCATAATCATGAGAAAAAACGAAAAGGATTCCTGCTAGTTATTGATAAGTGTGGAATTCAGATGAAGCAGATATGTGGAGTAGGTATGAATCTTAGGCCATGGGCATGCAGCAAATTTCACTTTATTTTCCTTGAATCAATTTAATCCTGTCTCATCCTGCTGTGCTGCTAGGAAATGTAATCACAGTTATGTGACACACCTCTCCCTCCCCAACTGCTGTCCGGGGTGATAACAAAGGTTCTGGGTCTTTGGTAACTTCTAGAAATGAAGACGCCTCTGGGTCATCAGTTCGTCATGGTGACCACTGAGGCCTTATGAGCCTAGCTCTCAGGTCCCTTCAGAGCTGACTGTGCTCTGTTCAGGCTCCAGCAATCTGACATTGTTTGGAAGGCCGGGGATCTCTGTGCCCACTCCAGAGATGCGCCCCTGCATCCCGACCTCCAAGAACGCATCCCTTCCTTAGTTCCCAGGTAGAGCCCCCTCCCCAACCAAATCAGGAAATATGCCCATCCCCACCCTCCCATTCTCTGCCTCCCCTTCTTTTTTTTTCCTTTCCAGGAGCTATTTCCCTCCTTCACGCCTTAACACCCATATTTACTCACTCTCTCTGCAGTTGCCCTCAGAAGCAATCTTGGCATTATTTTTTAAGGCTTTTCCTAGTCAGGGAGACTAGTTTGGGGGAACTAAAAGTTTCCACTGGGCCAAAAGAGCTCAGAAGTCCATTTGCAGAAGAATTGGTTTCATGCTCAGAAGACAGATGAGAGGAAAACAGAGGGCAAAGGTTAACATCTTGATAACATATCCTGGAACATCACTGATTTTCCAAGGAAATGCAATTTTATTTTTAAAAAACTAAACTGTAGAAAATTCAGTTCTGCTGTCATTATTTCATGAAAAAAATAGCTTATAACAATTAAATTAACAAGGTTGAATTCAGAATTTGCAAAGGCTCAAATTTGATGTTCTAGATGTTGTGATAAAACATTAACATTTGAAGTTTTATCTAATTATATTTACTTACAAAAAATGATTAGGTTATTTTCATTTTATTTCTTGAATATTCCTAGGAAGCATAACTCCTGAAATCAAGAAGCGTGTTTTCTTTTTTCCCTTTCTATGCCTGCATTGTCCTCCTCCCTCCTGAGTCCCACTGTTCCAATGCTGTTGAGATGGACTCAGCTCCATGTGCCATCTCTCACTCATGACCACCTCTTGTCCTTTGTATTTACACTTCTCCCATTTCTAGGGCTGTCTACTTAGCAAATAAAACTACAGACAGCCACATTAACTTTGAATGTCTGATAAGAATGCAGAATGCGGGGGCGCCTTGGTGGCTCAGTCCATTAGGCGTCTGCCTTTGGCTCCGGTCATGATCCCAGGGTCCTAGAATCAAGCCTCACGTTGGGCTCCCTGTTCCGTGGGAAGTCTGCTTCTCCCTCTCCCTCTGCCTATTTCTCCCTCTGCTTGTGCTCTCTCTCTCTCTGTCAAATAAATAAATAAAATCTTTAAGAAAAAAAAAAGGAGCATTCTTTCATGTATGTCCCATGAATTATTTGCAACATATTTATACTATTTCATTGAACTGAATTTCAACATTAACAGTGTTCTGTATTTTATCTGACAACCCTACTCATATCCCCAGGACACTATTGCTTTTTTTTCCCCCTACCTCTCCAGCCTCCTCCATCAGAAGAATGTTCTACTTAAAAAGCCATTGTAGTATATGTGAAAGAAATCCTCAAAGAAAGGCACTTTGGTTGAATACCTCAACATCTCTGATGAATTTCCCAACTGGGGCTCCTAGGCCCACAGCTGTCTGAGAAATAGGAAACTGCGTTCACGAGACACAATCTAACAGCTTCAGGATTCCATATTTATAGTAAAAATGAAGAATCAAGAAAAAGAATTAAAGTTTAGGTCCGAAGACAGTTTGTGTCACATAAGAAAGGAAATTTGAACCGTTTATAATAATCAGGCATTCTGAATTCATGAAATAAACGGAAAACAATTTCACCGTTGAAATGAAAGGAGAATTTGGATTTTTTTCCAACTTGATGGTGCTAGAGTTAGGAAAGTAGGTTAATTCCTTGAATTGGTTCTCTTTAGAAATCAACCATTTGGAATACGAAGACCCTTTTATAAAGAAAGGTGTGGCTGGGAGGCTGAGGCCGTTGAATTTGCCAGTTGTACTCTGTCAAGCATTTAATGTACAGGAAGCAAAGGTAAAATAGCAAGGAGTGTTCCTACAGGAAAACATTTAAACTTGTAAGCTGAGCTTTACAAATACAGGTGCAAGGACAAGACAAGTAGAGGCTTTTATTTCAAGGCAAAATAAGAGCTTTGCAGGATACCGTCCTTCTGGTACAACAAAGTCTCCAAGATGCTTTCAAGTTGAACATGTTTTTAAGCATTGCAAGGATATTCCATAAATGATTTTTCTTAAGCTGTTGCTTATTAAATCAAATCTGAATCTGGCAAAGTAACAGCATGAGCCAGGGGAAAGCTAGTAGATGATGCATTAATGCAGCCCTGAAAATAATTTTCAAGTCTTACTCAGCAACAAATTTGGTTATGTCCTGCTTCATATGGAATGATTTCATTCCTTTGTTTTCCTAATCAGTCCACCTTCTGCAATAGCCATTTAAATCAAACATCAAGTTTATCAAAAGGGTATTCCTTATTATAATTAATTCTAAGGAATAGAAGAATACCACTTTCTTTAGCAAACAGAGGAGCTCTGACATTCAACTATATGTACACAGAAAACCAAAAGGCTACAAATAGAGCAGATCTGGGTTTAGAACCCAGCTCCATTATTTACTAGCTTTGTAGCTTTGGGAAGATCCATTAACCTGAGTCTCCTTCCTTAATTGTAGTATGAATAATAATGTCTTACATACATTACATAGATACATCTTACAGTTTAAGAATTAAAAATAATATGTGAGAAATGCTTCAGAAATAATAATACCTACCATTTAATAAGGTCTATTAAGATATTCTGAGGCTCATGAAAGAGAACTGCAGAGACCTCTTGGGTAACATTTCTCAAAACATGTTGGGAGAACATTAATCCCTACATGGTATTTGTCTTTCCTCTGACTTACTCTGCTTAGCATTATACTATCCAGCTCCATCCATGTCATTGCAAATGGCAAGATTTCACTCTTGTTTATGGCTGAATGATAATCCATTGTATATATATATATGTGTGTGTGTGTGTGTGTGTGTATACACACACAAATCTTCCATATATATACCAAATACTATAAATAAAAATCTGTAAAAAATATATTTTTAGGGGCACCTGGGTGGCTCAGTGGGTTAAAGCCTCTTGCCTTCGGCTCAGGTCATGATCCCAGGATCCTGGGATCAGGCCCCACATCTGGCTCCCTGCTCAACAGAAGCCTGCTTCCCTTCCTCTCTCTCTGTCTGCCTCTCTGCCTACTTGTGATCTCTGTCAAATAAATAAATAAAATATTAAATATATATATATTTTAAAAAAACCAAAACACTGCAAGAGGTTTCCTTTTTCTCCACATCCTCATCAACACTTGTGGCTTCTTACGTTTTTGATTTTAGCCATTCTGACAAGTATGAAGTGATATCTCACTGTAGTATTGGTTTGGATTTCCCTGATGATGTGTCTTCCCTGATGAAATGTCTGTTCATGTCTTCTGCCCATTTTTTCATTGGATTATTTGGTTTTGGGGGTGTTGAGTTATATAAATTCTTTACATATTTTGAATACTAACCCTTTATCAGATGCATTATTTGCAAATATCATCTCCCATTCAGTAGGTTGCCTTTTAGTTGTATTATTTCCTTCACAGTGCAGAAGCTTTTTATTTTGATATAGTCCCAATAGTTTATTTTGTTTTTATTTCCCTTGCCTCAGGAGACATATCTAGAAAAATGCTGGTATGTCAATGTCAGAGAAATTACTGCCTGTGCTTTCTTCTAGTATTTTTATGGTTTTGGCTCTCACATTTGGGTCTCTAATGCATTTTGAATTTGTTTTTGTGCATAATACAAGGAAGTGCTCCATTTTCACTCTTTTGCATGTAGTTTTCCCAACACCATTTGTTTTTGTTTTTTGTTTTTTTAAGTTTTATTTATGTATTTGAGAGAGCAAGCAAGAGAGAAAGAGCATGGGGACCAGAGCAGAGGGAGAGAGAGAAGCAGAGAACCCATGAGCAGGGAGCTTGATGTGGGGCTCCATCCCAGGACCCCCAGGATCATGATCTGAGCCAAAGGCAGATGCTTAACCAACTGAGCTACCCAGGTGCCCCAACACCATTTGTTGAAGAGACTGTTCTTTTCCCATCGTATATTCTTTCCTTTTTCACCAGTTTTTTTTTTTTAATTTCTACTTTTAACTGATGAAAAAAATTAGGATAAAATGTCTTTTATTAAAAATGTACCAATTAATATTCTTCCTGAAAGATTTTTCTTATGCAACTTTTAAGTTCAAAACTTTGTTGTCTGACCTGATCCTGAACAATTGTACTTACAACCAAGAAAATACACTGATCCATTGCCTTCTGAACAGAACATGCTACTCTCCTAGCTGCTTAGATACACACCCTGGATTGTCTTTGCTTACCTAACTCTTTGAGCCTCTCTCCTTATCATCAGCCTCTCGAATCCCATCAGCTTCTGTCCTTTCTCTCTCTATGTAGGCCATGCCAGCATAAATATAATGCACACTTTCATTTGTTTTGTCCTCAAACTTTTCTCTCTTCCCCAGCGAGGCCCCCCCATTGCCATGAGGACCTGTCTATAAACAGCATATCTATAAACAGCTGTATAGAACATGGATGAACCAGGCCATTTCCCGGCCTGGGTTCCACATTCCACAATCTATTCAGCATCTGTTTAACTACTCTGTTTTCTAAGTGAGGATCTGATCTATCTCAACTCCAAAAGTTAGATCCAGACATTTTTAATCACTCAGAAGCAAACTGTTGGTAATGAGATTTTGGTAATACATATACAGAGCAGCAGTGGGGACTGCTATGTGGCTTACTTGTTATATAAAACAACTTAATCTATTAGCGGGCTGATAATAAGTCTTACTCATGTATCGGTTTTAGTCTTTGGAAGAGGTAGTCTCTTGGTAATAATCCAGAAGCAGCCAGTTTGCTCCCATTGAGCATTCTGAGCATTTTCTACCTGGCCATTGTGCAATGAGCCTTGAGATCAACAGCTCCGATCCCATAGGCCTTGTGGAAATGCCAGTTGTGAGACCCAGCCAGAGCATTCATCTCACAATCTCAGTTCCTACAACACCAAGCCATCAAACAGCCTGCTGGGTTGGCAGGGGCTACCTCGGTGATGTCCAAGACCAGGGCCGTGGCAGGGAAAGGGCTGAGGTGTTTTGGCACGAGGGATGGAGAATGGTTTCTCAGCACCTGCCCACAGTATGCTTGCTTCCAGGTGCTATGACAAACACCTTGGCTTTTTTATGACTCTCTAAAATTATTCCTCAGCCCGACATAAGACTATAAACCAAGAGGAATGTGGATGAGCTCCCCAAATACTGAAACATAAGACCTCTATTAGAGCAGAATGCAATACATCTACTCATAATCAATCTTTGGTTGTGCTTTCACATTGTCGACTTCATGAATATGAAAGCTCACTGTAATAAAATTCAAGTGTAGGTTTTCCATCAAGTTGCAGCTTCCTAGGACAGGAAGCTTTTGGATAAAAAGTCTAATGATAAGCGTTAACACACATAGCACTTTCCTGATACAAGCACTATTCAAAACACGTGGCATATATTAACTACCTTAATCTTCAATACAATCCATGAAGTGGATACTTTTATTATTCCCATTTTAAAGATGAGAAGTGAGGTTAAATAACTCTAAATATGGAGACTGAAGCATTGTTGCCAGTGAGCAGCTATAGGATTAAGAGCCCTACTGCTGTGAGGAGGCAGGAGATCTACTTGAGGGGGACAGGAAACTGTGACATCAACCCCATCTACATGAGAACTATAGCAAAGTCACATTCGGCCCTAGTGTCTCTATCTGTAAGATGAACATATGCTCATCTTTCCCTAGAGTATTTGAAAATACATTTCAAAGCATCATGGAACTCTATGACAACCACTATGAATAACGAGGGAGCCACGATTAGTAAGTACCTTAAAGCTATGGAAATAGAAGAACCACAGTTTGAGCCATGATTGCCCAACTCTCTGTGCAGTACTGTGTCTCCTGCAACTACCGTCAGGAAATGAGTTACGGCACTCTTTCTGGGACTATTCAAAGGACAGGATTCTGGAGTAAACTGAAGAAAAGGAATTAGCCATATTTCATTCAGAGTTATTTTTCTAGTTGGGGCCAAGTACTAGGTTGAGCCAAATGAAATTGTTCATATTCAACCATTTTTGACATAGAAAAATGAAAATTTCATATGGTACATCTGATATAAAGCCCTGCTTTATGGAGCTCCTGGGAAAAAGCACATTTGATTAGAAAGTCTATAACAAGTCTAGGCTGAAATATCTAGCCCAAACCAACTAACCTTACCAAACCTACAGCAGCCTTGAACACATGATAGGGAGGGGGCTATGCACGGTATGTGGCTACACATAGTATTCATAACTATGGAAATCTGAGTCAGTCATGAGATCGCCATTAGCACAGGTGATACACCTGGAAACCCAGGGTTTTTGTCCCCATGCCCAGTGTTCCAGAAAACTTGGTGCAACCATGCTCATCCTTTCCAGCAGGAAGTTTTAAATACAAATCTGCTAGACCCTTGCAAAAACAAACAAAATGAAACAAGAACAACAAAGCCTCTTCCTATGTGTTTTTTTTTTTTTGGAAAGACAGTGAGGTAATGTAATGGAACTCTGTAATACACTTCTATGACTCCCATTGTAATTTGTGAGATATCCCTACAAAAACAGATTTGGAGTTGCTCCAGCTCATGCTGTCAGTTTGGACTAAGACAGGCAGTACAAATGGGCAGACCATTTTTTTGATAATGAAATCTAGAAATTCGTTTGGAAGACCCTGAGCAATGTCACTGGTGCTTGCTTGATGCCGCAGTGCCATCAGCATGAAGTGGAACAGCTCTGCTCTAAAGTGCCTGGCAAAAAAAGGCGCATGTTTCTGCATCTCAGGAGCAAAAGCAATAAACATCATGTTATTGTAAATTCCATTTTTTATAGCGTAGATTAATAATGCATGAGCATGCATTTCTTATTGCCATTCCAGTGAATTTCCAGAAGACTTTTAATTCTAAACGGAAAAAAAAGGTGTGTTTATATTTTTCATGCCGTCATGTGTGCTCTGTACATATAGTAAGAGACACAGACACATAAAGAGAAAATACAAATTATGAATCTTGGAAGAATCATCTTTCTGTCCATAAGCATTTTTTGGTGTCTCTGGAGAGATCAAAAGTGTCACTGCACATATTTCAGAAAGAAAAGAACAGAAGCATAATGATGTTATGTCTTCCTGGGAAATTCATTACTTACAACAAGTGAATTGTGCAGGTGAGTGCAAGGGAGTGGTCTCTCAGTGCTCCTCCAAGAAAGCCCTTAGAAGGCAAACATTTAGTGTGAGGTTGACTCTGGAAGAACTGGCCTGGAAGATGCCATTTATTCACATGTCCCTACATCCATTCTCATCAACGGCATTTTCCAGGGTGCATGTTTACCCTTCCAAGCACCTACACAGACACAAAACATGGACAAATTGAATGCAATAACTACTACAGTCTTCCTGCAGCCAAGATAGAAGTTCTTCATTCTTCAGTCCATGAAGTCATTTTCAGCCTCATACTTAGACTATGGTGGGAACTAACGTGCAAGAGGCCCACCTGAAAGCTCTTTGCTGTAGTTAAGTCTACCCAGCTACCTCTTCTCGACCTTTTGACTAAGACCAAGTGTACTTTAGCCAGCTATGCAACTGGGTGCAAAGTACTGACTGTTCCATTACATGGATCGTTGAGTGAGCTCTGTAAATTTTGCTGGTCTGTTTCTGGCTCCCTGTCTTCTTTATCATGTTATCTGAGCTTTCTAATCCATCTTATTTTTAGATTAAGATGGCATTTTCCCTCTATCCCCACTACACACACACAATGTAGGTGGGCCTTGAATTGCATGACGCCACTAGAATAGTCACATACCTATCTCTAGGGTTCATTCTTCAGAAATTGATTTACATAATGACCTTGGAGGGATGTACTAACCCTGCTGTGACATAATTTGAGTCTGACTTGTGCTCACCTTATGTGGAAGTTGGTGGTAATTGTAACCTAATATTAGTTCCTCCATCTCTTCTTCCTTGTTCAGGGTGGCAATAGTCTACTGCAGCTAGAGATGGCCATGGGATATAACTCTGGCCAACAAAAATGGTTGAAGCTTTCTGGAAAAGCTAAGAATTCTTAGTAGAAGTACCATTCCTTCATGTTAGACCTTTTTTCTTCCTGCAACACAAGTGAGATGAAGGTGTGGCAGCTATATTGCAACCAGGAGGTGGCAAACACAAGCACAAGAGAATGCTGGAACACAAAAATAGAAAGTGTCTGGGTTCGTGACTTTGTTGTTAAGCAGCTGGGAAAGACCTGGACTCACTACCTCTGGATTTTTTATTATTTGATCAAAGTGAACCTTATATGCTTAAGTGACTGTGATCATGTTTTCTGTTATTTGCAGCTGACCCTCTATCTCAAATGACATACAATATTAGACAGGGTTCTCCAGAGAAGTAGAATCAGTAAAGATTTATTGTAAGAAATTGGTTCACTTGATTATGGAGGCTGAGAAGTCCCACTGTCTGCCATCTACAAGCTGGAGACCTAGGAGAGCTGATGGTGTAAATCCTAGTCCAAAGGCAAGTAAAGATCAATGTTCCAGCTCCATCAGTCAGACAGAGAGGGCAAATTCTCCTCTCCTCTGCCTTTTCATTCTCATCAGTTCCTCAGTGGATTAGATGATACTCACATTTGGGAGTGCCATCTGCTTTCCTTACTCTACTGATTCAAATGTTGATCTCCCCCAGAAACACCCTCACGGACACACTGAGAATAATGGCTAATCAAATAACTGGGTATCCTGCGACCCAGTCAAGCTGACACAGGAAATGAGCCATCCTGTATAACCTTGCACTCTGCTAACAATTTCAGGTAACCATATATTCTTTGTGGATTGCTTTAGCATGATGGGGCATTATAGTCAAGAGCCAGTTCTTCTTCCTGATTCCTCCCTTCTGAAAAGGTGAACCCACAGTACCACTGGAGAACCCTTTAATTCCCATTTGTCCTTCCAGTCTTTCAGTTATTCTTTCTTGATTTTTTTCAGCCTTCTTTCTCTCAATGCTATCTTGCCTCAAAAGAGCAAGGAGAAAAGTCAGAGAGACTGAATTGGAGGTAGAAGTATCTTAGTTGGAGTTTCTCCAAAGCAGACCTAGAGATATGGACGTGGTATGAGTAGTTTATTTGGGAGGTGATTCTAGAAAACAATTGTAGAGAAGCAGGGAAGTGAGACAAGGAAAAGAAGACAGCAAAGTGTGTGTCATTGCACAGACAACCGACAGTGAACCACTGAGGCTGAGGCATGATGTAATGTGCCTCAGTCATTCCAACATGCCAGATACTAACTCCAGCAAGGTCACTGGAGTAGTTATCTACCGGGTCCTATCACTCATTGCTTGAGGACTGTTGGGGAGGGATGGTTATTCCCCAACACCTCTAGTCTGTGGACCAAGCAGCTCCAGCTGAAGAGCTGCAAGTGCTTGTGACTGGAAGCTATTGGGTTGATATGCACGTGAATGGTAAGTGCTGAGGGGATATGGCTAAGACATCATCAGCATCCTCTACACTCAATTCCTTGCACCATTCAGATGCACTTTTTGTGCCCCAATTGATGTTCACTTTGTGAAGTTAATGCTTCTTCAAGGTGATATCCAGTTGCAATTTTTTTCTTAAAGGTTTTATTTATTTATTCGACAGACAGAGATCACAAGTAGGCAGAGAGGCAGGCAGAGAGAGAGGAAGGGAAGCAGGCTTCTGTTGAGCAGAGAGCCAGATGTGGGGCCTGATCCCAGGACCCTGGGATCATGACCTGAGCCGAAGGCAGAGGCTTTAACCCACTGAGCCACCCAGGCGCCCCTCCAGTTGCAATTTTAACAAGAATGAGAAAGTCTTACACAGTAGTTTAGTGCAACAAGCTACTGTCCTTGTTGGTGCAGTTCATCCAAAATCTTAATTAATACACCAGGACTCTATCTTCATGCTCCTACTCTCTCAAAGGGAGTATGACGCCATTTTCGAGCCATTTGATTTCACTGTCATTCGAGACTGGACATGTAACAGTCACTGACAGTTTTCCTCTTCCAGTTACTCTGGCAAATACCTAGGGTCCTTTGGGGAAGGACTGGAGAAATTACTACTATACATCCTTGCAGTGTCATTGCAGCGTTCTTCCTCAAATGTACTTGGAATGTCCTTCCATTAATGGGAAGTAATGTCTCAAGCCTTTGAGAACTGGCTCATGCCTGGAAGGCAGGTGAAAAATTGAGATTTTCCATTTTAATGGTTCTCATCAGTCTTCTTATTCACCCACTTTTGATCTTTTGTGGTTGTCTCAGACAAACAATACTCTTACTGGCTACCCATCTATCTCACCCTCAGGCCCACCATCCTCTATATGCCACTGACACAAACTGTAGCAGCTCAAGGCCCTCTGGGCCATGTTGGCCTTGCTGCTCATCAGGAAATCACACCCATCTTGTCTCCAGGGTTTAGCTCCCTCTGTCCTGGTTCCATATTATTCCCATTGATACCAGCGAGCCCACTTCCCCAGTGACAAGAGAACAGCCACGACTGAACTTCTCAATGATATCTGTGCCTCTCTCCCCAGTGCATTCCTTATCACCTTCATGATGGGAGTATAGTCTGGGCTTTCCCTGGGAACACAGTTAGCTGGTTAGTTCTCTAGTCTTAAATAGCTTACTTAATATATCCATTTAACACGACTTCATAGACTTTTAAATTATTACTCAAGTCTGAGCCAAAGTATTCTGACATCTCTGCCTCATTTATTGCCCTTGTTTTCAGCCCAAGGAGCCATCCTTTTACAGAAATAAAAAGGATTATGAAGAAATACTATGAAGAATTATATGCCAGCTTAACTGAAATGGAAAAATTCCTAGAAAGACACAAACAACAAAAACTAAATTAAGAACTAGAAAATGTGATTTGAACTATAACAAGTAAAAAGACCAGTAGTAAAAAAAAAAAAAAAAAATTAGCACACACACACACACACACAAAAAAAAAAACAACAACAACCCAAAACCAAATGGCTTCACTGGTATGTTCTACTAAATACCTAAAGAAGAATTAATACCAATTCTTCACACTCTTCCAAAAAGTAAAAGAAAAGAACTCATCCTATGAGACCAGTATTACCCTGATACTGAAACCAGACAAAGATAACACAAGAAAACTAAGGAGCAGTGTCTCTTGTAAATATAGGCACAAAAATTCTCAACAAAATACTAATATTAAATCCAAAAATATATAAAACAGATTATATAGTGTGACAAAATAGGATTTATTCCAGGAATGCAAGGTTGTTTTAACATCAAAAATAAATTAATGTAATATACCTCATCAGCCAAATAAAGAACAAAATCCTACAATCATCTCAATAGATGCAGGAAAAGCATCTGATAAAATTCATCACTCCTTTACCATAAAAACACTCAACAAATTAGGAATAGAAGGGAACTTTCTCAACTTGATAAAGAGTATCTATGAAACACCCACATTTAACACCATACTTCATAATGAATGATGAGTACTGAAATACTGAATTGGGAACCAGACACGGTTGTCTTATCTAGCCACTTGTATTCAACATGGAACTAGGAGTTCTAACCAGGATAATTAGGCAAGAAAATGAGATAAAATATATCCCATAATTAGAAAGGAAGAAGTAATACTATTTTGATTTGCAGATGACATGATCCCACTTACAGAAAATCCTAAGCAATTCACTCAAAAATAATTGGGATTAATAAATAAGTCCCACAGATTGCAGCATACAAAATAAACATACAAAAATTAATTGTTTTTCTATATAGTAGGAATGAGAAAGCAAAATTTAAATAAATGAAAAAATTTATAAGCACCAAAAATAATAAAGTAATTAGGAGTAAATTTAGCAGAAGAAATTTAAGACTTGTACTCTGAAAACTATAAACATTACTGAAGGAAATTAAAGATCTAAATAAATGGGAAGATACCCCACAATCAAAGATCAGAAGACTTAAAGTTGTTATGATGACAATGCTCCCCAAATTGATCTACAGATTCGACATACTTACATCAAAATGCCAGCTGACTTCTTTGCAGAAATTGACAAGGTGCACCTAAAATTCATATGGAAATTCAAAGGACCGGAAAAGCCAAAATAATCTTGCAAATAAACGAATCTGAAGAACTCACACTTCCCAGTTGTAAAAGTTTACCACATAGCTACAGTAATCAAGACTGTGTGGTATTGTTTTAAAAATAAACATACAAATCAATAAAATAGAAATCTTAACATTTATCTTCAACCAGGGTGGCCAGGAAATTCAGTGGAGCAAAAGCAGTCTTTTAACAAACAATTCTGGTGTAACTGGATATATGCGTGCAAAACCTGTACCTAGACCCCACCTCACACCACCCAAACCCTAACTCAAAATGGATCAAGGGCCTAAACTTAAGAGTTGAAACTATAAAACTCTTAGAAGAAAAATACAGACGTAAATCTTCATGACCTTGAATTAGGCAATGATTTCTTAGATATAACAAAAAAAGCACAAGCAAAAACCATAAAATTAATGAAATATACGACATCAAAATGAAAAACGTCTGTGCTTCAAAGTACACCATCAAGAAAGTAAAAAGAGAACAAAATGCAAGAAAACTTTTACAAATCTTATATCTGAAAATAACAAGGAGATACCACTTCACACCCACTACAATGTTATAATAAAAAAGATAATAAGTGTTTTCAAAGATGTGGAGAAATTAGAATGCACATACACTACAATGTAATGAATGTAAAATGATACAGAATTTTGGAAATCAGTCTAGCAGTACCTCAAATGGTTAAATATAGAATTACCATAGATCTAGCGACTCCACTTCTAGATATATACCAAAGAGAAAGAAAAACAGATCCAACAAAAACAAAAACAAATCTTGTACAAGAATATTTATAGCAACTCTATTCACAATACTCAAAAAATAGAAACAACCCAAAAGTCCATCATGTGATGGATGGATCAACAAAGTATGGTATATCCATACAATGGAATATTATTTGGCATAAAAAGAAAGAAATACTGATGTATGCCACAGCATGAACGAATCTTGCAAACACTGTGCCAAGTGAAAGAAGCCAGTCATGTTTTGTGACTTCATTTATATAAATTGTCCAGAATAGGCAAATCTAGAGAGACAGAAAGGAGATTGGTGGTTGCCTAATGGAAGCTGGGGTGAGGGAGGATTGGGGGTCAGGGATGATGGCTAAGAGCTGTGTAGAATTTTGGAGGGGATGACCATATTTTAAAGTTGATTGTGGTGATGAATGCACAGCTGTGATTATGCCAAGTGTCACTAAATTGTATACTTTAAATGAGTGAATTGTAAGGCATGGTACCAATAAAGCAGTTTAAAATAGAGTAATAGTTAAATGTCAGGTTCTCTGTAAAATGAGAACTGTAGGAACAAATATACAAATACATAAATAACATATTTCCTCCACTCAGTATAGGACCCACTAGCCACATGTGCTTATCTAGATTTACATTTCAGTTCATTAAAATGAATACAATTAAAATTTCAGTCTTTGAATTGCAATTACATTTCAAGTCTTCCATATCCACAGCAGCTAGCAATTCCATATTTAAATATATATATATAACACATACCCATCATTTCAGAAAATTCTACTGAACAACATTGATATCTATAATCTATGTATCATAAATCTATTTTTACATTTACCAAATGCATTACCTACTTAAAGAAAATTCCTTATTTAGAAAATTAGGCCTCTCTGGTTTTAAATGATTTTTCCTAATAATAAGTTTTATTTTTTTTAATGTTCTTACCTTGAAAAATCTAACCCATATTAGCCCACTGCTGCCATCTCCAATCTTCTCCCCACAAAATCCAGGATCACTGATGCATATTTTCAATCGCACTTTGGTTTGAAAGTTTATCCAGAATAAAAGTAGTTTGTAAGACTGAAGGTTGAGAAAGATGAGAGACTTGGCATATTAAGATCTATCTTACTGGTATGTAAATATTGGGTATTAATTTAGAAACAAAGGTGGTTTTGACAGTGAAGTGCTAATATTTCAACCTCATCTGAGGGGAAACACGCAACGATTGAATCAAAGGCATTCAAAAGGGAGGGTTATTTCAGTTGCTGTGTCACTCAAGAATAAAAAGAAAAGGGTGAAAGAAAATATTCTATTGATATGTGTTGTCATCTGGGTTTGCTTTTCCATAGTCATCTGTGTGTGCATTTGATTGTATTTTATGTCACCCTGGTGAACAATACCGCAATATGTCAAGACCATTAGAATTCAACTACAAAGGAGGCAAGAAGAGTTCTGGTTTTCATGTCGATCAGCATAGCTTAGATTTGGAGGCCTTAAAATTAACTCAAGCAATATAAAAAAATATATCAGACACAATGCAGAACAGCCAATCTCACAAAAGACTTCCTTTATGGCTCATCAGAGTAAATTTCTTGTCAAAATACTCCCTGCGCTAAGTAAAGGTTATCCATTCATATGAACACCTGACTTATGAAATCAATCAGGGCACAATAAGA
Source organism: Martes martes (assembly GCF_963455335.1). Classification (NCBI taxonomy): domain Eukaryota; kingdom Metazoa; phylum Chordata; class Mammalia; order Carnivora; family Mustelidae; genus Martes; species Martes martes. The sequence goes on from NC_137888.1 coordinate 133,953,270, forward strand.
AAGATGCCTGCTTTTTGCATGCATTCAAGTTGTTGCTTCCATTAACTTAACTTCCTAAAAATATATTTCATTTTTTCAGTCTGCTCTACATAACTCATTAACATCATAATCGCCAGCAATAATTGCCTGAAGTGAGTAAAGAAAATCACGAAAGATGAAGAGTTGAATTACCACTTAATGAAAGAAGAAAAAAAAAAAAAGAAGACAATTTAAATCAACAGTCTACGATACTATCACCACTCCCTTCCTTGAGAAAATGTATAGTAATTGTGTTTCTTGGAGCTTGTTGTGTTTATAAATGAGGACTCTCAGACAGTAAATTCTCAGAATGATTCTAAGGGCTTAATTGATGATATGAATCAGAAGAATATTTGCTCAGCAATCTCAAGATTTTTTTTTTTTAAGGATTTTATTTATTTGTTTGACAGACAGAGATCACAAGTAGGCACAGAAGCAGGCAGAGAGAAAGAGGAGGAAGCAGGCTCCCTGAGCAGAGAGCTCAATGCAGGGCTCGATCCCAGGACCCTGGGATCATGACCTGAGCTGAAGGCAGAGGCTTTAACCCACTGAGTCACCCAGGCACCCCTCAAGATGCATTTTTATAACAAGTTGCAAAATAATATCATTAAAGTATTTCAAAATTATCTCTACGGTAATTAGAAGTCCTGACCAAAACGCAGTGTTCCTCTTGGTCTCGAAATGTGTGGAATCGATTAGAAATGTTAACTGTATTTGGGGACTTCGTGGGTATCTGTTTAAACCAGTGCTTCTCTAGTAGAGTTGATATTCACTCCCAGGAAACGTGTCCATGTCTGGAGAAATTTGGAGTTGTCACAATTGAGGCATGCTACTAGCATCTAGGACAGCTCCATACAACAAAGAATCATCTAGTCAAAAATATTAATAATACCGAAGTTAAGGAATCCTGATTTATAGCAATAAAAGGACCTAAGAGGTTACTCTACAAGGTAGTAAGTAAAATAAAGGGATGATGTCTCTCTCTACAAAAAGAACACAAAGAAGTCTGACCAATGCTAAAAAATTAATGCAGTAGTTTACATCTTACAGTTCAGTGAGCACGCTGGAGCTATGGAAATGGGAGAGGGACTATAACAACACATTACTCCAGCTGCCCTTTCTGGCCAACCTTCAACTCATGGTAATTTAGGACTGATGACTGTCAGATAATCAGCAGGCTTTGGTTTTAGTCAAATGTAATTATGATTTATCATTTTCATAGCATTTCTTAAATCTGTAAACATATGAGTTATTAACAAGAAACAGATTAAGTGGGTTGACAAGTTCAGCTAAGTGTACGCATGAGAGGCTATTAAAGTGGAATTCTCGGAGATACCTTAAAACAGTGGTTCCCAAGCATTAGCATACATTGTAATACCTAGAAGGTTTGCTAAAACACAGACTTCTGGGCTCCACCCATAGAATTTCTGATCCTGTAGGTCCAGTAGATCTGAGAGCTCTGAGAACTGGCACTTTAATCAGCTCCCCAGCCCTGGGATAATGCTGGTCTGGGATCACTCTGAGAGCCACAGCCCTAGTTCAGTGGATGTTGCAACTTAAAACAAAATGCAAGATAACTATGATGCAAAATGTTTAGAGGAGGTGGCTAAAAGCTCCTCCCCACAACAAGGATCTAGAGATTTAGAGACAAGGGAAGTAGAGGTGTTGGGTCCCCAATGTTGGGTCCCCCAATAATGGGTCCATGGTCAAAGGAGCGAGACTGATACAAAGCAAAGTTCAAGCAAAGCTTTATTTCGCGCCAAGCATCAAGAATCAGACCGTCAAACAGACCGGTGGGGGCCGCCCCTTACAGCGAGAACGACCCCTCCCTGCTTTCCAGACTAACCTTTATAGAGCAAAGGCCATGTGGTTGGGCCTGGCCACACACAGGTGGCTAACTGAATTACAATTTACCCCACAGTAGCCATGGAAACTAGCCCATCACCTTGGTAGCTAGGAGACAGTATGTGCCCCCCATTGACTGAATGTCTCCACTTGACCTAACCCACCCTTGTATTTGGGCTGTTACCTGGGACTGGTTTCCAGGACTTGGTTTTAAGTAAGTTCCCCTGGGGGGGGGACGACACACACGTCAATTTAAGTTTTACTGCATAAACAACAACGTGTCCATTCAACAGGGTGGGGCCGCTCTGGCTGAATAGGCCCTTACAGAGGGCTTTACAGAGAACTCTAAAATGTATTCTGTGAGTCCCATTCCCTCATAGGTGGTAGAAACGGGCTAGAGAGTGTAGGCACCACCCATCATGACTGAGGGGAAAAGCTTGACCAACCACTTACAAAAACATCTTCACAGTTTAGAAAAACACAGAGAACACTCACTCTCATCTCCCCCACCCCACTCTACCCCGCCTCTCCTGAGAAATCTAAATAGCAAAAGAGTAATAGACCTGACTGGCTGGCGAGCTGTTATGATGGTGGGGCAGATGGGAAGTGGCTATTGTGATGGAATTAGCCTGCTCTGCTGGAGTCTGTCAGGGAAAAAGTCACTTGAGTGTCCCCTCAGGTGTGTGCTGTGTGCCAGAGAACTCACACGGGTCTTCACAGATTCTGACCAAGAGGGCAGCCTGCCAGGGTAAGGAGAAAAGGCTGGAGGTACAGCTGGATTTATAGAGGTTGGGAGGAAGTAAGAGGTCAGCCATAATACAGATGCATTTTTCTTCATCAGGGTGATGACAGGCAGAAAATTTCCCCAAGAACGAAGGGGTGAGATATCTCCAACAACCCAATTAAGTGCATCCAGAAAGTTCATTTTAAATGCCTTCCAAATGTCCCAAGCACTGAAATTAGGTAAGTAGAACCCTACCTGTTAGGTGGAAACTTTTCCCCATAGGCAACTCCCTCCCACCCCCCAAACTCTGGGAGGGTCAGAAGCCTGGTTTGTCAGATGACAGAGAATGTACAGAACACAGAAAAGATGCCATCTACACCCTTATCCTTGACTCCCGCCTCCCTGTCCACAAAAGCCCTGAGAAACTGGAGGAGTACGTATTTTTAACTACATGGGAGATTCAACTTTTAAGTTATTAAACTGAGATTACGTTTATGATTTTAACTGACGAGAGAATCGTTAGCTTTATTGGAGAAGGACCAGAAAACTCAAGGGTCTGCTGAGATTTGATCCAAAGGTAGAATAAGAATTTGCCTCCCAGTGAAGATTTAAAGATTTAAAGCTAAAATTAAGGTTGTTGTTTGGTCATGCCCCCATGAATGATGTGTCTTCAGTAAAGGCTAAACACACAGTATTTATCATGCCTTCCTAAGTTTTCTGAGAGACCCACTGCTCCACATTTGTCCTCAGTTTCTTTCTTTGATAGAAGAGATCAGGATTATTTTATAAGGCATGGATAGTTGTAAGCCAAAGAAAGTCGCTGTTTGAATACATAAAAGATCATGTTACATTCCACAATGAATAGCCCAAAGAATATGTATTATTTGATGTATTTGACAGGAGTAAAATCTCATAATAATTCCAATACTTGGATTAGCAATCGAGAAAACCATTTGGGGACTCAGTTTTAACTTATATAGACAATCGCAGAGCAAAAAGTAAAGAATACATAAGAGTCCTAATGGATATATGTTATCAACTGGATATGCCTTGAGTATTTGGGATTTTATTGTTATGAGCTGTGACAGGTCCCCTGATTTCTTCATCTTCCCTTTTAGTATACCCTGCCTCCTGTCACCATATTGATGTCACGGGTTGGAACACCATTCTGATCAGATCCCCAGTCAAAACTAGTCAATGGGTCCTCGTCTCTACAGAATTATAATAATACACATTGGTTAACATGTGCTAAGTAGGCCATTTCTATAAACTATGGTCTGATCATTCTGAAAAGGAATTTGGCAACTGAATAACCAGGGTTCTACCCGAGAAACAAAACCAGTATCAACTCTATCTATCTGACATGTATGTAAGTGTACATAATATATACGGATAGGTGTGTGGGTGCATATAAAGACACATATACACGTATATAAGACATGCATGGACATATGACATACATAAGCAAAATGCAAATACCTATAAACACAAAGAATTGACGTGAGTTATTGCAGGGACTGGGTAGACAAACCTGAGACTCGTAGGGGAAGGTCAGGCTAGAAACTTTGGGCAGGAGCCAAAGCTGCAGTCCACAGCAGGAATTTCTTCCTCAGGGAAGTCTCAATTCTGCTGTAAGGCCTTTCAATTAATTGCATCAGGCCCACCCAGATGATTGAGGAGAATCTCCTTTACTTAACATCAAGGAACTGTAGATGTTAATCCTATCTACAAAGTACTTTCACAGCAACACCTCTTTGGAGTTTGATTAAATAACTGGACACTGCAGCCCAGCTAAGTAGACACATGAAACTGGCCATCAAGGCAACATTATCAAGAGGCATAGATAGCCTCCCACCATCTGACCCAAGATTTCAGTTCCTGAAATCTGTCCTAAAGGAAATAAACAGAGATGGGCACAACTTTTTTATATGTATTAATGGCCCACTCCGATTACTATCTTGAACCAAAGCTCTGTACCATCAGCCAAAGACACATACGCCTGACCTCAGAAAGTATGCTAATTTGGCAAATTCAAGCCAAGGTTATTATTTAGTCATTGACTAATAAGTTGCATTGTTAATGAAAAGTGGAAAAGGGTTAAAAGGTGTTAAGATTGCATATTGTGGTTATCTACCTCTTCACACCATAACATTTCTCAAAGATCCTAGAGTATGCGTGTACATTTCACACTCTGAAAAATGAACATTTTATATATTTTTAAAATAACAGCAAGAGACATTTTAAAGCACCAATAAAAGCAAAAACAAAATTGTAATTAAACTAAATACAGCACTCTGGATATGACAACATAATTTGTATGTATCACAATGTTATGATTTTAATGCCTAACACACCACACAGTGTCTAATATTAGGGAATCAAAACTAAATATTAGAGAATTGAGCTCGGATCGCTGAGTTCCACTATAGGATAAACCAGTAACTATTACCAGAGCAGACAGTACAATGAAAGCAACCTTCCGGTAATTAGCAGAGCTTGCATAGACTCTACTGTTCCTTTACCTTGTGTCCACCAGGTCAAAAGCAAAAAAATAAATATATATATCTATATATATATATATTTTTTATTTTTACGTGTGTGTGTGTGTGTGTGTGTGTGTATATATTTTTTATACCAGCATAGACAGCTTATTGCCCAATGCCACTGCTCTTCAAAATGGCCTGATCCATTCTTTGCCACTCAAAGGCATACCTATGGTTCTCCTTATGTCAACTTCCAGAAGAAAACAGGTTAATTGTAGCATCTTTAGACCCTCCCCACTAATCCAGAAGGAGCAAAAGTCTTCTACAAACCAATTTCCTAACTTCTGCTAATATCAGGAGAGGCTATGATTGATCATAACCCAGGATATTCACTGGATCAGGTCTTATTTAATAATGGACAAGCCTGCTATCACTTTAATTGTATAAACCCAGCTTCCATCCTTTATCTTGACCTTCAACCTCACCCTTAGACTAAAACTGATCTATGGGACAAGTCAGTGTCTCTTAAAACTTCCTTTTATATTCCATGTGGCAGGTTGAGAAAACTCAGAGTCCTTCTTGGGATTAGTACTCACCTGCCCACTCTCTCTCTCTCTCTCTTCAGATTTGTCTAATCACATCTGTCCCAAATTTCTAGATTTGAAGTTGAGAGCAGGGAAGAGATGGTCAGAGGGTAGAAGGTTTTACTTAGACCCCAAGTTTTAGCCCCATTCTCTGGTTTAGCTTTTATGAAATAGCCTACAATATGGTATTGAATAGTCACCCTTAAACCCTAATAAAGCTTGGGTGCCTGGGTGGCTCAGTTGCTTAAGTGTTTGCCTTGGCTCAGGTCATGATCCCAGGAGTCCCAGGATCAAGCCCTCATCAGTCTCCCTGCTCAGTGGGGAGTCTGCTTCTCGCTCTGCCCCTCACCCTACTGCTTTGACCTCTCTCACTCTTTCTTTCTCAAATATATAAATAAAATCTTTTTTAAAAAAGAAAAAAAAAAAAAACTAACAAGGCTTAAAAGTGGATCCTTTCCCTATCTTGTTTTAGTCTTATATGTCCATGATACTCCAGTGTTGATCTCACATCACCACCATTTCAAGACTGGATAGAACAACAGACCCTTCCTCTATGAATTACAGCTTTTGCAAATAACCTTAATGCCCTTGTTCTATTTTAAATTTCCAAGGTGAAGCTTCCCTGTTCATCGTCTGGGCTCTTCTGAGTTACTGGTTCAGGCTGCTCTGCAAATAAAGCCATGGTTTCCAAGAAAGAGTCTCTTCTTGCTATACTTCAGTGTTTACCTCCTTTATGCCTCCTCAGTTTTGGTGATTTAACCTGCTTCCTTATCTTGGGTTCTATGGGAGACGGAATTACAAAATAACCCCAAGACTTCTAGTCCTTAGTGTATATGCCCTGCATAATCCCTTCCCTTTGAGCATGGTTGGGGCCAATGAATATGATGGATGTCTTTGGATGATTAGTTTGTACTATTTGCCCAAAAAGTCTGAGATTTTTAGGTGTAAATTTGATATCAAGTCCACTGACTTTGAGAACATCAAAAATGAGATTATTCTTAGTGAGTCTGACCTAATCCAGACCCTTCCAAAGAGTAGGTCTAGAAGGAAGAGAAAAGCAGCAGCAGACGTGCTCCCTGTTGGCCTTGAAGAAGCAAACTGTCACACTGGAGAGAGGATATGTGGCAGAGAATAGTGGGTGGCCTCTAGGAAATAAGGACCTTAGACTTTCAAACATAAGGAACTAAATTCTGCTGACAATCACATGACCTTTGAAGAGAGAACAGAGCTCTAGAAAGGCATGCATCCCCTTCCACATCCTGATTGCAGCCCCGTGAGACCCTGAGCAAAAGACCATTTTAGCTGTGCCTGGACTCCTGACCACAGAAACTATTAAGATAATGAATGCACGTTGTTTTAAGCTGCTAAATTTGTGATATTTTGTGACACAGCAATAGGAAGGTAATATACATTCCCAGATTGTTTTTACTATAAGCTTGACTGGAAACTACAGTACTGAAGACAGCACGTGCAAGGGCAGTGTCAGCCAGACATTCTCTTAGCAGCCTCTTCCCCAGCAACACAGGCACAAGCACATTCTTCCACTTCTAAACTGCCAGTATCCCTTCTGCTTTGGGAGGAGCTGGATCTAATTTCAAGCTAAGGCTCCTCCTACTCCTGCACTGGACTGATACCTGCAGACCACCTACTGAAACTTTTCTCTGAGAAACCACGTTGTCCTTGGGGACTCATAGGCTCAGCTGGTGAAGTTGCTTCCCTTAATTACAGCACAAAGAAACCTCTTGAATGTAGTATTGTGAAGTTTGTTTTGAAAATCATACTCCTTTTGAAAATTACCATTCATTATGCTTTGTCGCCAAATCGTTTTACTTAGAAGCAAAAACGTGATTTTCTACCAGCTGAAGGGTTTCCTCCACAATGAAGCCAGAGAATTATTCTTTGAGCAAGACTGCCTCTCCTGAAGCTAAACTCTTGTTGCATATTTTAGAGGGAAAATGGACAAATCACATGTAAATGGAGAAATAAATCTTTGAAAGCAAGAGCAACCTCTCCTTCAGTTCATTTCTATAAGTATCTTTTTCTTGTTTTGCTTGTAAAATGGGAAACAATATAACTATCTGTATTTTTTGTGAATAACTATATAATTCATCACTTTAAAATCTAAATCTTTCTCTCTGACCTGTAATATCTCATAGCCTCTATAATAAAACAATCAAATCAACTCAGTGTGTTTCAAATATGCCATATTCTGTGACATTCTTGTTCGAAGTCATTTTTTGGCTCCTTGACACTGTAGTTTCTTGATATATGCAATGCCATCTTTATAGCTGTGAATTGTACTTGCTGGATAGACTGCAATGATTTATGTAGTGATTTGTGATATGTGCCCCTGAAAGCAACAATACAGAAATAAATTGCATTATAAAAACCACATGTGAGGGGCACCTGGGTGGCTCAGTGGGTTAAGCCTCTGCCTTCGGCTCAGGTCATGATCTCAGGGTCCTGGGATCGAGCCCCACATCGGGCTCTCTGCTCAGCGGGGAGCCTGCTTCTCCCCCTCTCTCTGCCTGCCTCTCTGCCTACTTGTGATCTCTGTCTGTCAAATAAATAAATAAAATCTTTAAGAAGAAAAAAAAAAAAAACCACATGTGAGGGGCACCTGGGTGGCTTAGTCGTTAAGCATCTGCCTTCGGCTCAGGTCATGATCCCAGGGTCCTGGGATGGAGCCCCGCATCGGGTTCCCTGCTCAGCTGGAAGCCTGTTTCTCCCTCTCCCTCTGCTGGTCACCTGCTTGTGTTCCCTCTCTCGCTAAGTCTCTCTCCATCAAATAAATAAATAAAATCTTTAAAAAAACAAACAAACAAATAAAACACATTTAATGCCTCAATCAAGCCCATTCACCAAATTTTGAAAATTCCACCGTACGTAGGTCAAAGCTACTGCTTTGCATTTATCAGTAGTTTCCCATTCTCATGGATAAGAGATTTATAAGTTTCTAATTATTTTCTAGGCCAAACTGAATACCAATAATCAAAGAAGAACTATTTACTTTCTAATTATTATAGTAAAATAACCTTGTCTGATCACAAGGAAATGAAATCAGTCATTTGATCAGAATCCCTGCATGGGTACCTGAGAACTGAAGTGGGTTATTTATGGAAGGTGGGAACGCTTATTGTGGACATAAGCGAAAAAGATGATTCTTTTCCCTCTTTGCTTTCTTTTTCTACTATCAGAGCTAAGAAAGGAGGAAGTACCATGATTCCCTTTTGCAATTCTGATCATTGCCTTCGGTGTCTCACTAGATATCTTCAGCTGTATTTAGGGGAAAATGCATTTGAAATGGCCAACACAGCCAAAATTAGAAAAAATAAAGTTTTTAAAACATAGAAAAAATAAACATACCTTAGTCTTCTTCATGTTTTCCCCACTCCCTGAATATGGCCCATTATTTTTTTCTCCTTCTTTTGCCATGTCTATGAGATTGTAGGCTCCACGGAAGTTGAAATGGTGACTTTCCTACTCATCATTATATTCCCACAGTTAAGAGTGTCGGACACAGAGTATGGCCCTTACAAATACATGTGCAATACATAAATATCTCTAAACATTTAAAAATTTGTGTTTCTCTCTAAAATCAGAAAATGGATTAGATAAGCCATGTTACAATTGAAATTTCCCACCACATCTTTAACCAATCTTTGAGGACTAAGCTATGCTGACCCAGGAATAACCCACAGGAAGAGAGGCTTAACAATAAAAACAATATATTTTTTTTAATTTAGCAGAGACAGCCATTATCATACCGTATGGAAGTTAGACTGTATATAAATAGTTCAGGAAAAATCACTAAACAAGTGAGCAAGTGAACAACTACCAAAGAAAAAAACAAAAAACAAAACCCCCAAAACAACAACAAAAATACCCTAGCAACATTCAGAACCCTTGTGAGAGGTGGAAATCATAATCTAGAGTATACAATATATTACTTAAAATACTCAGTTTTAAACAACAACAACAAAAAAATAAGGCATACAAAGAAATAAGAGTATATAGCCAATATACTGAAAGAGACTATCTCTGTTTCAATAAAACTCTCTGAAGGGGCCCAGATGTTGGACTTAGCAGACAAAGAAAAGTAGGTATTATATATGTTCAAAAGCAAAAAGAAACTATGTTCTGATAATTAGAGGACAGTATGATAATAGTGGATCACCAAGTATAAACATCAATAAAGAGGGGGAAGTTATAAAAATTAACCAAATAGAATGTCAGGAATATATAATAATTGAAATGAAAAATCACTAAAATAGCTCAACAGGAGATTTGAGATGGCAGAAGAGTCAGCAAACCTGAAGTGGGTCAATAAAAATGATCCAATCTGAGGAATAGGGGGGGAAAAAAAGAACAAATGGAGAACAACAAATAGAGCCTCCAACACATGGTTCTATATAAAATATATTAACATATATGTAAGCAGTCCCAGAGAGAGAAGAAAAGGGGCACAAAAATAAATGAAGAAATAATGGCTAAACATTTTCAAAACATTATTACCAAAAAGAAAAAAAAACATTAATCTACACATCCAGAAAACTTAATAAACAAATACAGTGAGTAGGACAAGTACAAGTAGGACAATATAATGAGATCCACACCTAGACATGTCATAGACAAAGGCAAATGGAAAATCTTAAAAGTGGCTAAGACATACATTTGCGCGCGCACACACACACCCATCAACTCATCATGAACAAGGAAACCACATTAAAATGACCAGATCATAGGGGCGAAAATGAGGCCAGAAAGCAGTGGAATGACATATCCAAAGTGCTTGAAAAAATACAACTGTCAACAAATAACTATAACAAGTAAAACTATAATTCAGAAATGAAGGCAAAATTATCTCCAGATACAAAGACTGAATGAATTCATTGCTAACAGATTTTCATGACAAGAAATACTAAAGGAAGTCCTTCAAACCGAAAAGAAATGATAGCATATGATAACCTAAATCCACACAAAGAAAGAACACCTGTAAGTATGTAAGAAAATACAAAAAAGTAAAAATATACTTACATGTAAGTACACATGTAAGTATAAATACCTATCTTTTCTCTTTTCTACTGATTTGAAAGGGGATTGCGGAAAACAATTATCATAAGAAACTATTGTTGGGGGATGCCTGGGTGGCTCAGTGGGTTAAAGCCTCTGCCTTCAGCTCAGGTCATTATCCCAGGGTCCTGGGATTGAGCCCCACATCAGGCTCTCTGCTAGGCCGGGAGCCTGCTTCCTCCTCTCTCTCTCTGCCTGCCTCTCTGCCTATTTGTGATCTCTGTCTGTCAAATAAATAAATCTTAAAAAAAAAAAAAAAAACTATTGTTGGGCTTATATAAAGGTGTAGATACATGACAATAGCATCATAAAGGAATAGGAAAGCAATAAATCTGTGTTGGATAAAGTTTCCATAGCTCACTGAAATCAAGGCATGGGATGGGGACTGGAAAGAGATGCTTTAGGAAGTTATTCCAATAGCTGGGAAAATGGTCACTTGGGGACCAGAGTAGGGCAGTGGCAATCAACCGGAAACTATTTGAGTGGGATAAAGAGAATTACCAAATCTGGCAAAGGATTAGAACAAAGAGACAGGCAAATGGCAGGAAGTATAAGTTAAGGAAAATTTTAATAAGTTTGAAAGGGAAGAAGGAGTATCCATTAACGTAACTGTAATAGTAACAGGTGGGTGTAGATTATTCAGATAATAATAAGTACCTAAGCCAGAGAATTCACTAAAAGCCAGGTCTGTGAGGAACAGAAAACAAGGCGGGTCAGCTGTGGTAAGCCTGGACTGTCTGTCCCGTCCCATCCTTGTCACTACAATGGGAAACCACATTTGAGTAAGTCATGAGGGTGATGCCTCTCAGCAAGGAGAGGAGTAAATACAAAAGATGCCAAGCCGGAGCGGCATTAAAAGAAAGCTCTTTGTATTTCAAATTATTGTCTGGCACCAGTGCTAGTAATGAAGATAAATCCATTTCAACTCAGTTTCAATTAATTTTTTTTTTTAGGTTTTATTTATTTATTTGGCAGAGAGAGATCACAAGCAGGCCAAGAGGCAGGCAGAGAGAGAGGAGGAAGCAGGCTCCCCACTGAGCAGAGACCCCGACGCAGGGCTCGATCCCAGGACCCTGAGACCAGGACCTGAGCCGAAGGCAGAGGCTTTAACCCACTGAGCCACCCAGGCGCCCCAATTTTTTTTAAAAACCTAATAGTGTGATAGTTTGATGATGGATATAAAAGAAAACTGCTAAGATTTCAGATTTGGAAAAGAAACAGGGAAGAAATGAGGAGAAAAGATGAAGAAATGCAATTCAATTGCCATACGAGAAGAATCTAAGCTTCCATCTGGATATCTGTCTAAACTTGGCCTTTGACCTTGCTCTATTCTGTCATTCTCTACATGTGGAGCGATAACCTCATTTTTCCTTTCTTTTTCCTCAGTATTAATGATTATTTGAATAGATTCCTGAATTGACAAGAACGTCTTAAAAATTCAGAGCAGAGGCTTATTATATCAAAAATTTAAATGATGGGACGCCTGGGTGGCTCAGTGGATTAAGCCTCTGCCTTCAGCTCAGGTTATGATCTCGGGGTCTTGGGATCAAGTCCCGCATGGGGCTCTCTGCTTGACAGGGAGCCTACTTCCTCCTCTCTGTCTCTCTGCCTGCCTCTCTGCCTGCTTGTGATCTCTGTCTGTCAAATAAATAAATAAAATCTAAAAAATAAAAATAAAAATAAAATAAAAACCTTTCTCTTAAAAAAAAAATTAAAGGATAAATTTTCTCTTCTGCTCCATAGCCCATTAAAATGGCCCTGGAAATTCTGATTAGGATGTCTGGACCTCTGGCACCCAGAGGTCCTTATGTTAGCTAAATCACTGGAACCTGAAGTTCTGACTCTTCTTTTAGTTTGCAATTCTTCCCTGCACGCACAATTGAATTTGTGTGAATTTTGCTAAGCAATTTTTTTTTTTTTTTTTAGATTAGAAAGATTCAGGGAATAAGTAGTTGTTATGGAGCCCGGAGATAGATAATACTAGGATTACTAAAAATGGCAAGCAGTATCCCCATGGAATTAATAATTCAAGAAAACTACTTTTTCTATTTTTGTGTCCTCTTACCTCCTACCATCACTCTTCCTATTCCTTCACTCTCCTTTGTTTATGTGGGAAAACACTGCCTTCTAGAAAGTTGCGTTAACATGAAGACTTGCTCAGTTATGATGTAAATGGGCTCTCTTGTTAAAACATATAACCCAAAAAAGGAAATCTTGGCTGAGGAAGAAGAGTTCAGCGTGGACTCTTACCATTGACATCAGTAAACACTCTGGAGATTTTTGTGACTAATTCCTTGTGGGAGACCCCATTCCGCAACAGACAGATAGCCTTGTCTACTTAAGATCCACAAGGTAACCAGATCTTGCCTACAGTAACCAGTTTTTGTGTGATAATTTGTAACACCTTACCTTACTGAAAAAGTTTGAATGGCCCAGTTCACTGAAGTTAGGAGAAGCTAACTTGTGTTGAGTAGCTATTTTGGGCCAATATATTAATCAGTTGAGTCCTTTCCATAATTCTGTGGGGAAGACACAATTATCTACATTCTGTGGCTGTGACCAAGGCTCATAAAATTTAGATGACTTTCTCAGGATCATACATATAAGCTCAGAATAGATTAAGGGACAGGATATATGGACAATTTCATATGGAATCAACCTGTACCCCGTACTAAAACATCATCTAAGTACTTGGAAAATTTCTTGACCATTAATCCAAGGATTCACATTAGATTCTTTACCATCACTTGGGAAATGTAATTAGCTCTCTAGGACTGAAGAGGAAAAAGCAAAAATAAGAGTATAAAACACTCCTCACTGGAATTGATCTCATCCCTGAGAAGCAAATACTGACTAAACATTAAAAAATATATATTTTCAAAGTATGGCTGCATTATTAAGTTTTCCAAGGATCTTACCTGTCTCCATCAAGGTCTGCATTATTAGTTTTCCAAAAATCTTTCCTGTTTCAACAAAGCCCTGTCATGTAGTGTCACAAAGCAGGTATCCTGGGATGCACATTGAGATGGAGTTAGCATTCAGACAACTTATTAGGGCATATTTTCAGGACCAACATCTACAAAAGATAAGAAGGATGGAGAATTGGGTAAGGGAGGAGGTAAGCTGTGACAAAGATTCAGCTATGCCTTGGCCAATCCCAAGGGGAGCTTTGCAGTTGAGCCCTTCACGGTTGTTTTGACTTGGGCTGAGATGGTCAGACCTTTACATATTTCTGTCAGTCAGCCATTGGGTGATATGGGTCAGCTGCCCCAGGAAGGAGTACAACTTTCAGCAAAGACTTACCAAAGGATTACCAGTAGTAATTTCTGGAGACACCTGACAGCTGAAAACCCTCAGCAGGCAGACCCCCAGTCACTGGGAGGAAAAGTCTCTGATTGCTGAAGAGAGTTCTGGTGGACCATCACAGAATCAGCTACATATAACTCGTTGATGGTTCAGCCAGTCTTCATATTCAGATCCCTCTGGCTCTAAGCACATGCTTTGTCCCTTATATCTGTTTGACTATCTGAGTGCACAAGGAACACTGTTCATGATCGCCAAAATTCTAACCTCTCTAACCAGTCTTCAGAGTATCTTCAAGAGCAAAGCATCTGTTCTTGGTTGCTTGTTTGGATTCACCACAATAATTCTGAACTAGATATGGGAAGAGGCATCCTATCACATGATATTTTCCCCCACTCTCCAAATATAGTGAAATAATTCAGAGAAACCACTCTGGGATATAGGCACATGGAGATGCACAGCAAGACTCTGTTAGAGGCAGGCAGCCCAGGACGCTTTCCTGATCCCTGGAAAGTGCTCTACAGGTATCACAGCTGACTCCCTAGTAAACTCCCCTGAGCCTTTGTTTCCCATCCTCAAAGGGGTGTTTGCAGCTTTGAAAAGGCATATGGTCAATACTGCCAGATACAAGCTTTTGTTTTCCCCCTAGACGTGGTAGGTGTCTGAAGAGCCACTGCAGGGAAACCAAGGTAAGTGAACAGTGATTCTTGAATGCTTCTCCTGGCCAATGAGGAGTGAGCTGCAAGGAAGGAGTCAGATGCTATGTGAACCATAAATGGAGTCTGAGTTTGGTTCCTTTGTAAGTAGAACCTGAGACAAGGACTCAAGTGCAGACAGAGGTTTGGGGGGATGGAGAGGATGGAGGTTATCCCAGTAAGTGAGAATGTAAGGAGAATAAGACAAGAAAAGAGCTTTAAATGTTTTTGTTTGTTTGTTTGTTTGTTTGTTTTTTTAATTTGAGAGAGAGAGAGAGAGCAGGAGCAGGAGAGGAGCAGAGGAAAAGGGACAAGAAGACCCCGAGCTGAGCAGAGAGCCCAACTTGGGCTCTGGGATGTCCCAGGACCCTGGGTTCATGACCCCAGCCAAAGACTGATGGACGCTTAACAGACTAAGCCACCCAGGCACCCCTAAACAGTTTCTGTTAGCACTGGTTATTGCCCTGGGTAACTAGGACGCAATCCTGCGAAAGACCTTTTGAGAAATCTTGCAGAATGCACTTCAGAATGACCTCAACAAAGAATGGGGGCCTGGGGGGATTTTTCTGTGACTCCAATCTCTTATTATATAATGGTCTCCTCTGAGGAATGAATCTCCGCACACTTCCAGAGCAAGCTCCCTTAGTTTTAGAGAAAGCATTGAGTAAGAAGCATGGAGGACCCAGGTGGGACACCATCAACATGCAGAGCAACTGTCCACCACAGCTGCTGCTGAAATGGGACATGGGCCATTCAGTGGAGAATACTTGGTAGGACTCAAAAAGTGTCTGCTACAGCTGGGGGTTGTCTGAATAGATATGGGGATGGCTGCTTGAGACATTAGCTCTCACAAAAGTAAGAGTGGAAAAGTGGTCACCTTGACTGTCAACTCTACTCTGGAATGTTTCTGCTCTCCACGCTCATGGGACCTTCCTCCTGCCCATATTAAAAAACATCTGGGCCCTTCAGAATTATTCCTCCAGGGCATTTGTGAGTTTCTTGTTTTGGATCTGGCTCAAACCCCCAAGAGGCAGGAGTAATTTACCCATATCAAGCCTCTCTTCTCATTCCTAGTAAATATCAGCTCCTACACCTGCTGAGAAACAAAGGTCAGGAGATTGTAAGTAAACAATGTTTGTGAAGCTGGGGTGGTTTTTCAAATTACACATGTTTTAAATTTTTGGTTTGGTCAGTGCTTACTAAGAAAAGCTGGTTACCATTGAAGATGTCATTTTAGTGACCTTTTACTTTGAAGTCCATCTTGGATATAGAGAAGGGCCTTTGGAATTAGCCTTCACCACTGACTAACTTTGTTGCTTCTCTGGGTTTCTGTATGCCTATCCTTAAATGCTAGGATTTCATTATGTATCATGAAATGGTCTCCTGTTCCTCTTTTTTTAATCACTCAGGTAGGTGAGAGATGACATTTCATTTCAATTCATTGAATATGATTCATAAAATGATAGAGAGAGCTAAACTCTTAAGAGCAGCCTTTTCACTACAAACCAATTGGCTTTCTTCCTATTATTTGAAAAACTATGATAATATTCATGACTTCAGATTTTTTCCCATTAACTTTTTTGGCTATTTCACGGCACTGAAACTTGAAATACAATTTTTAGCACAAAAAAACAAGGCTGCCTTCTTTGGCCAATGTCTAGAGATGAAAAATAAACATGAAAGAAGGTTGTAGGCTTGCTTCATTATTACCTGTCAAATGTATGATTCTAAATAAGGGGGAGCAGACTCTCCTGCTCAAATGCTGGCATCTCTTGTTATTCAATAAAGGATACAATGTATTTTTTTAAACAACCATCTAGATTTCTTTGTATGTCATAACTCTCTTAATTCTCACAGTATTCTCTGTGAGTAACTGCAACTATGAGTCCCATCAACAGGCAGGAAAACTGAGGCACATAGACATTAGCTAACACTCCCACAGTCTGCCCAGCTACTAAGCAGGGGAGCCAGGAGTCAAACTCCAGCAGTCCCACTTTAAAAACCCATGCTCATTATCACCATTTTATGCTACCTTTTAGCGAAAACTCTCTTTGAAAGTCTTGGGCACGAATTCACTAATACCTTGTCAAGCTGTAAGGGACTTAAGGACACCAACATTATTTATATAAACTATTTAAATTTGTTTGAAAATCAGCAGCAAAGCAAGAAATTTTCTGCTGAATCTAATCTCTGTACCCATGATCTAATTTTAGCAATCATGATTTCTCCCACAAATCAGAGCCCAAGGATGTATCCATGTAAGATACTGCAAAGTACCCCAAATGTAAGGGCGGCAGCTTGGAGATATTTTTAGTCATAGAAAAATATGATTAAGAATAGTAATTTTTTTTAGTGATCACTGACCTGTTTTTGTCTTAAAATCACCAGTAAATCCCCCAATATAGCTAACGCTGATAGCCTAAGGGATGTGCCCATCGGGCAATTCTGTTCCGATTCTTTTCTGGTTTCAGGATGTAATGAAGTCTATTGCACACTAGATGGCAGCCTTGCCACGTGAGCCCGCCACCTGAGCCCACAGTCTTTGAGAACTAAAGTAAAAACTGCTCTCATTTCGAAGTAGAATGTTTAAGATGTGAATGCAGGGCTAATAATGCATCTACTTCTCTGATTCCAGGTTTAGAGGCCAAACCCTGAGAAAGAAAGGACTAACACAGAGGTGAGAAAATTGTCCTCTGCTCAGTAGTTAGACAGGAGTAACAGAAGTTGTCCTAGAGAGACTTCTTCCCTGTGAGCTGAGGAAAGGTCACTTCCTACTCCTTGTGCAGTTGAAATCATTACAGAAAGCTGCTTCGGAGACCCTTAAGAAAAACGCGATAGTGCATTCGTAATTACACACTGAAATGGCTGAATTCTTGTAGCTCTTAAATTATATGAATACTTTATCACTGCATGATTACATGATTATAGATAAAATTTATGCTAGACATTGTGTGCAACTTTTTTCTTCAAAACATCCTTTTTTTCCCAAAAACATAAAAGATTTGATGGATGGGGGCACCTGGCTGGCTCAGTTGGTAGAGCATGTGACCCTTGACTCTCAGGGTTTGAGCCCCACATTGGGTGTAGAGAGTACTTAAAAATAAAATCTTTTTTTAAAAAAATAAGATTTGATAGATGAATAAAAAGTTAATAGTCTCAATATTGTTATACATGGTCCCCTAGAGTCATTTAGCTTAACATTTCCTTTTTCTTCGTCCCAGAAATGCCTCCTCTGATCTTTACTCCTGTTGAACTCAGTCCAAAGCACACAGTCTGGGTTCAGATCCTCCAGGTAGCATGTCCTCCTCCGGGCAGGAGGACAGCTGAAAGGGTTGGAAGGGAGAAAGGAACTCCCCATCTCACAGCGCTGGACAGACAGACATATTCCTGCCGTGGCACAGGGAAAGCTGGACTACATTGCCCTGAGGACCCAAAGACTGCTTCCGGTATATTAGCTAGTAAAAAGGCTTTTATGGGTTAGCTTGGAAACCAACTACCACATACATGCTTGTGAGAAACACATTCACTGAGCAGTGTGAATTGTTCAAATGATTGGGTGACAAGCAGCTCCTAGATTAGGGCCTAAACATAGTATTTATCTCCTTCATTTTCTGTTGACCTCCTACAGTTTTAATCAGATCTCCCAAGTCAGATAGATGGTTGCTGATGTTCCAATTTATCTTGCTATAACTATTTACTAACAAAGCAATAATAATGGCATGACCTAGGTTTGGTGGGACAATACTATTTTATGATTATCTTCTTGGAGATAAAACAAAAAAACTTTCTGTAAAACCCTGCACTTGGGGGCACAATCTAGGTGAGCATTTTGCACAATGTCAAATAAAGACGAATGATTCTAAAAAAAATCATCATCAAACTCTAGGGAGGAATAACAAATCATCAAACCAGATACAACATGCTTGCCACTCACCTCAATAATTTTAGACCCTTTAATCATATCATGGTTATATTTGCCTGCCCTCCTTCCTTTCCTCCTTTCTTTCTTCCCTTTACCAAAAAATACTTTAAGTCAGTCACTGTACGAGGGCCTTAGAGAGAATACATGTAACTTGTTATAAAACAAAGAAGGCCTCTTCCATTATTTGGAACCACAAATAAGCACTACGTGTATGTTGAAGTAACGTTTAAAGATCTGCAACAATGTTTTCCAGATCTTTGCTGTTATGCTGTCATTTACATGACAGCATTCAACTCTCAGAACAACTTCTGAATTGAGGAAACAGCTGCAAAGAAATTGAGAGCCTTATTCAAAAGCATGTGGAGGGGTGCCTGGGTGGCTCAGTGGGTTAAAGCCTCTGCCTTCGGCTCAGGTCATGATTCCCAGGGTCCTGGGATCGAGCCCCGCATCTAGCTCTCTGCTCCGCAGGGAGCCTTCTTTCCCCTCTCTCTCTGCCTGCCTCTCTGCCTACTTGTGATCTCTGTCTGTCAAATAAATAAATAAAATCTTAAAAAAAAAAAAAAGCATGTGGAGAATTCTAGAGTAAGGATTTGAATTCAGCTTCCTTGCACTGACGTCCAGTGTACTCTTACTAATGACCATCACAATGACTGCATAGACATTTTCTCAGTTTTAAAACCAAGCCTCACCTAACTATTCCCAGAGTGCCTAAGCCAAAAGTCTTGGTAAATTGTGACAAAATCTGCCCTGCTCAGAGTAACTGGCTGCCTATAATTATGACCCCATTAGCTGTATGTTTAGTTTATACAAAGTTTCCATAATATTTGAAAAGAAGAATTCATAACCGGGGCACCTGGGTGGCTCAGTGGGTTAAGCCACTGCCTTCGGCTCAGGTCATGATCTCAAGAGTTCTGGGATTCAGCCCTGCATCAGGCTCTCTGCTCAGCAGGGAGCCTGCTTCCCCCAGTCTCTCTGCCTGCCTCTCTGCCTACTTGTGATCTCTGTCAAATAAAGAAATAAATATCTTTAAAAAAAGAAAGAATTCATAACCAAAATACTTTTGCTTACCTATGTGATTACCTATAAAAGAATAAGCCAGTCCAAAGAATTATGTATATTTGCTCTTGATTGTACAAAAGCAAAACAAACAAACAAAAAACACCTCATCAGAACAAAAATGTCAACCAAAGTTAGCCCTATTAAGTTCTACCTACTCCCGTTTGTCTTCGAAATCCTTGATCCCCAAAGCTGGATGTACCAATGGATGAAACTTTGACCAAGGTCAGTTATACTTCCTGGGGCAGAGGCAAGACAGCATCAGCTGTCTCAGCCCTAGTATGTGGGGATATTTGGAACAAAGACCTACACTCCAGGATATAAACCAAAACCCCAAATAACCTAACTTAAAAAGAATGGATTCCAGGTCTGGCAATTTTAATATGAATGTGTTTGAAAGTCAAGCTTTACCTAGAACCATGAAAGGTGTAGAATGTGATAGAGTAAGAAGAAATTCTGTTCTAGAGATGAAGATAGATGGGGGTCTCCAGGCACCACAGTCTATAACAGCGGCCCAAGTGTAGGTCATTCTGATAAATTTCACCAAATAGATGTTTTCTACCTTCACAGTGTTCAAGTGATAACTGCCTGCTGGGGGCCACCACCCCAAAGGAAGCTTAGAAGTACTTATGTCAATCAGTGTAGGGAGATGTCATAAAAATGCCCAACACTTAGCACCAAGTTAGTGCCCTCTCCCAGCCTCCTTTGTCAATAGTCTTTGATCCAAATGTAAAAATAAAATGTCCCAACACTCCTTGCTGCCCAAACCTCTACCATGATGGCCTAACCAAAAGAATAGAAATTCGGTTTTGAGCCTCTGCTCTGGTCTTTCTGGCTTCATGGTGCCTGCTCCCCATCTAGGACTATAATCAGTCTGTCTTCCTTTCCAAAAGGCTGCATACTCTCTCTGCACTGTCCAGCCCACAGCTGAAAATGTATAGCTAAAGTGACCCTATGTTTATCATCTAAATCAGTACCCATCTAAGACTGAAAAGAACACTACTAACAAGTATGTGGGAAATAGGAGTAAACCAAGGTAGTTCTGGGTCCACCAGGATGCATGACCCTCTACCTATCACCGACCTGGCTTGGGAATGAGATTATGGCCTAGAATCCACAGTTAATGTATATATATTTCCTGCTGTATGTCTAGTAAGAGGGGCCAACTGACTCACGTTGATGCATGTTGTGCCCTTTGCACATGTGATAGGTACAGCCTGGTCACTCTCACTATGGGCTATTCCTGTAGGTTAGTTTTCCTCAGTCTGTGCGACGTACTTTCTAGGTCATCCTGTTTTGTTTTGTTTTTTTTTTAATATTTTATTTATTTATTTGACACAGAGAAAGATCACAAGTAGGCAGAGAGGCAGGCAGAGAGAGAGGGGAAAGCAGGCTCCCTGCCAAACAGAAAGCCCGATGTGGGGCTCGAGCCCAGGACCCTGAGATAATGACCTGAGCCGAAGGCAGAGGCTTAACCCACTGAGCCACATCAGGCGCCCCTAGGTCATCTCATTTTTAATACATCTTCAACGTAAGACCATGCTTGTTTGGTACATACTGAGAGAATGTGCCCAGAAAAATGTGTTTAATTAATTTTATCTTTATTTTTGTGGGTACCTTATGATTGGCAAGTATCTATATATCAGACATTTACTGAATGTCTACTGTGAGTAAGCCATTGTAAAAAAGGGGGGGGGGATACAAAGACAAACAATAAGAAGAGAAGGAATGTAAATAACAATTACAGAGTTATAAGTGCCATTAAAGAAATTCAAGTGAGAGACATCTGCCTTTATAGAGGGGTTAAAATTCAAGATTCAGCTAAACCAACCAATAGCCATATCCTTCATTCCCAACAGGAAATACCCAGCACACTCATGTTTAGAATAATTTTAGAATATGGAAAGGACCAATTCCAATGCACATGTAAGGAACAGGGGAACAACAAGGATATGCATGCAGGGACCTGGTGGTAGCAGCAACTGCCACTGTTGTATGTGATCCAGGAAAGAGTGTACTAAGATGATAGTTTCTGGTGCAGCACAGTGAATGGGCACACAAGAGACCAGAATGCAAAAGGAAAATAGAATTGATTACTCATGGGTCCCAGAGAGGAAACCCTCGCTGGCCTTGTAGGACCAACTGAAAGTTGGGTGATGCAAGGTCTCATCCAGCAAATAGGGAGTGAAAGGGAGGGACCTGTGGGCTAGTTTTTATTGGGATCCAGGATGTTAGCTAAGTGGGATTCCCAGACTCATGGGAAATTGGTTAGTTGAAGGGTAGCAGTGGTTCCTGGGGGACTATATGCCTGGTGGAACTTTAAGTGTTTTGTTACAACTGTCTCATACTCTTGGTAAGCATATGGTAAGAGCAGAACTTGGGAGTGGTCAAATGATGTCAGGATGTGGGCCTTATCTAAGTAGGGCAGTAAAATGGGAAGTTTGGTTTTGTTTAACTGAACTGGTTAAAGGCCTACAAAACGGATGCCACAGCAGCACAAAGAGTAGCTAACAGAAGGTGATGACCCCCTGTTAGATTGCAAGGAATGAGAGGAGAAAGCAGCAACGAATATTAAATGCATATGGATTTGGAACCCAGAAGAGAGACATGTAAACTGGGTGATCTTGAGAACAGCAGTGTCTGAAGGCACCGAGCCATCTTCTCAGACAGGAAGCCTGAGGGATAATTCTTCGGACCCCTCTGTTCTCTCTTTCTCTCTCTGAACTCCTTCCAGGGTCCCTGTTGGCTAACATAACAGTGCACTGGAGGGCGGGGGAGCCTGCTGATCTAGTCCATGCAGGTCAGCATCCACAGGGAAGAGAGCATAGTGTAGACAGGTAGAAAGCAGATTTGGGGATAAAGAGGCAAATAGAAGACACTGCCCTACCAGCATCGAAGAGTTGGCCTAATTACTACTGTTGCCTAACAAACCATCCCAAAGTTACTTGAACAATACACTATCTCAGAATCTGAAATACAAACACATTCTTAGCATCCCACAGGAGACGTAGCTGGAAATTCAAAAGTGTCATGGGGACAGAGCTTATCTCTGCTCCATATCTAGAACATCTGTTAGGAAGACTTTGAGGGATGACGTGACTTCTGGGGACTAGAATCATCTGCTCACTTATCCACAAGTCTAGCAGTTAAGTTTGGCTACTGGCCGAGACCTTAGCCTGGCCTGTCAGTCAGAACACCTGTATAGTAGCGGCTCCATGCCCTCTGGGCTCCTGCAGGGCATGGTGACTGGATTCCAAGAGCAAATGTCCCAGAAGAGAGCCTGATGGAAGCTGTGTCAACCTGTGAATTCTTAAGGAAGAAATTATACCAACTCTCTACAGTCTCTTTTAGAAGACAGATGCAAAGGGAATGTTTCCTAATTCATTCTATGAGGACAGTGTTACCCTAATGTCAAAACTGGATAAAGACATTACAAGAAAAGAAAACTACAGACCAGTATTTCTCATAAACATAGATGTAAAAATCCTGAACAAATTAGTAGCAAATCAAATCCAGAAATATATAAAAAGAATTATAAACCATGACCAAGTGGGATTTATCTCAGGTATACAAGGCTGGTTTAACATTCAAAAATTAGTTAATGTAATCTATCACATCAAAATGCTAAAGAAGAGGGGTGCCTGGGTGCCTCAGTGGGTTAAAGCCTCTGCCTTCGGCTCATGATCCCAGGGTCCTGGGATTAAGCCCCGCATCGGGCTCTCTGCTCGGTGGGGAGCCTGCTTCCTCCTCTCTCTCTCTGCCTGCCTCTCTGCCTACTTGTGATCTCTGTCTGTCAAAAAAATAAATAAAATCTTAAAAAAAAATGCTAAAGAAGAACAATCACATGATCATATCAATAGATCCAAAAAAGCATTTGACAAAATCTGACACCCATTCATGATAAAAGCTCTCAGCAAAATAGGAATAGAGGGAAACATCCTCAACTTGATAGAGAATACCTACAAAAACCTAGAGGTAAAATCACACTTAATGATGAGAAACTCGAAGCTTTCCTGTTAAGACTAGGAACAAGGCAAGAATGACCCCTCCCACACAGCTTTGCAGCATAGTACAGAGAGTTCCAGCAAATGCAATAGGATGGCAAAAGGAAATAAAAGGTACACAGATTGGGAAAGAAGAAATAAAACTGCTTGCAGGTGACATGATTATCTATGTAGAAAATCCAAAAGAATCAAGAAAAGAACTCCTGGAACTGATAGGCAATTAGAGCAAGGTTGCAGTATACAAAGTTAATGTATAAAAGTCAATTAGTTTCCTTTATACCAGCAATGAACAAGTGGAATTTGAAATTAAAATTCAATAACATTTACATTAGTGTCCCTCAGAAGGAAATGCTTACATATAAATCTAACAAAATATGTACAACATCTTTTTGAGGAAAACTATTAAACTTTGATGAAGCAAATTAAAGAATTAAATAATGAGAGACCTATTCCATGTTCATGCATGGGAAGACTCAATATTTTCAAGATGCCCACTTTTCCCAATAAAGTCTATAGATTTAATGCAATCCCAATCAAAATCTTGGCAAGTTATTTTGTGGATATCAACAAAATGATTATAAAGTTGCCAGCAACAATATATTTTTTTTAGTTTTAATTATTTATTTGACAGACAGAGATCACAAGTAGGCAGAGAGGCAGGCGGAGAGAGAGAGGGGGAAGCAGGCTCCCCGCTGAGCAGAGAGCCCGATGTGGGGCTCGATCCCAGCACCCCGGGATCATGACTTGATCCGAAGGCAGAGCCTTTAAACCACTGAGCCACCCAGGCATCCCTAAAGTTGCCCAACAACAATATTAAGAGAAGAATAGAGCCAGGGGCGCCTGGGGTCTCAGTTGGTTAAGCTACTGCCTTTGGCTCAGGTCATGATCTCCGAGTCTTGGGATTGAGTCCCATATTGGGCTTCTCCTGCTTTGTGGGGAGCATGGTTCTTCCTCTCCCTCTGCCTCTCCCCCTGCTTGTTCTCCCTCTCTCTCTCTCTCTCTCTGTCAAATAAGTAAAATCTTTAAAAAAAAAAAAAAAAGAAAAAAGAAAAAGAGAGAGAGAAGAATAGAGCCAGAGGACTGACACTATGCAACTGAAAGATTTACTATAAAGTCACAGTAATCAAGACAGTGTAGTAGTGACAAAAGAACAGACAAATAGATCAATCCAGAAGCAGACCCACATAAATAGTATCAGGTTATCTTTGACAAAAGAACAAAGTCAGTACAATTGGGAAAAGTAGTCCTTTCAACAAATGGTGCTGGAACAACTGGATACTCACATGCAAAAAAAAAAAAAAAAAGAAAGAAAGAAAGAAAAAGAAAGAAATCTATACACACAAACCTTCTACCTTTCACAAAATTTAACTCAAAATGGGTCACAAACAGACCCAAAAATAAGACACACAATTATAAAACTCCTAGAAGATGACACAAGAGAAAATCTAGGTCACCTTGGGTATGGTACTAACTTTTTAGATACACTACCAAAGGCGCAATCCATAAAATAAATAATTGATAAGCTAGACTTCATTAAAATTAAAACTTCTGCTTTGCAAAAGACACTATCAAGAGAATGAGAAGACAAGCCACTGACTGGGAGAAAATATTTGCAAAAAACATATCTGATAAGCAATGTTATCCAAAATATGCAAAGAACTATCAAAACTCAACAGTAAGAAAATAAACCACCAATTAAAAAATTAACAAATATGTGAACAGACACTTCACCAAGTAAGATATACATATCCCATATAAAAATATGAAAATAGGCTCAACATCAAATGTCATTAGAGATTTGCAATTAAAAGAATGAGATACCACTATACATCTATTAGAATGGCCAAAATCCAAAACACTAATAACACCAAATACGGGCAAGGAATTGGAGCAACAGGAATTCTTGTTCATTGCCGATGGGAATGTAAAATGGTACAGCCACTTTGGAAGACAATTTGGCAGTTTCTTACAAAGCAAAACATACTCTTATGACCCAGGAATTGTACTCCTTAGCACTCACCCTAATGAGCTGAATACTTACATCTATACAAAAATCTCCACAACAATGTCTATGGTAGCTTTATTCATAATTCCTCAAACTTGGAAGCAACCAGGATATCCTTTAGCAGGTGAATAAATAAACTGTGGTACATCCAGGCAATGGAACATTATTCAGGGCTAAAAAGAAATAAATTATCAAGCCATGAAAAGACATGGAAGAACATCAAATACTTATTACTAAGTGAAAGAAGACAATTTAAAAAGGCTGCATCCTGGGACGCCTGGGTGGCTCAGTTGGTTAAGCAGCTGCCTTCGGCTCAGGTCATGATCCCAGTGTCCTGGGATCGAGTCCCACATCGGGCTCCTTGCGTGGCAGGGAGCCTGCTTCTCCCTCTGCCTCTGCTCGCTCACTCTCTCTCCCACTCTCTCTCTGACAAATAAATAAAATTTAAAAAAAAAAAAAAAAAAAAAAAAAAAAAAAAAAAAAAGGCTGCATCCTGTATGATTGCAACTATATAATAGTCTTGAAAAGGCAAAACCACAGAAGTAGTAAAAAGATCAATGATGAATAGGAGTTAGGAAGAATGGAGGATTTTTTAGGGCAGGGAAACTACTCTATATGATATTACATGGGGGATACATGTTATTATACATTTATCAAAATGCACAGAATGTCCAACAAGAAGAGTGAACCCTATATAGACTATAGACTATGGGTAATAATGCTATAGCAATGTAGGTTCAGCAACTGTAACAAATGTACCACTTTGGTAGGGAAATGTTAATGGGGGAAGCTGTATATGAGTGGGGAAAGGGAGTAGATGGAAACTCTACTTTCTGCTCCATTTTGCTGAAATCTAAAATGGCTCTAAAAATAAATTCTAGGGGCGCCTGGGTGGCTCAGCAGGTTAAAGCCTCTGCCTTCGGCTCAGGTCATGGTCCCAGGGTCCTGGGATCGAGCCCCGCATCGGGCTCTCTGCTCGGCGGGGAGCCTGCTTCCTCCTCTCTCTGCCTGCCTCTCTTCTTACTTGTGATCTCTCTCTCTCTCTCTGTCAAATAAATAAATAAAATCTTTTAAAAAAAAGGTTTAAAAATAAATTCTATTTTCCAAATCAAGAAACGCATAGGGCAATATAGATAGTAATATGATCTTGTAGAATAGTTATCCTATTCTGTGTTAAAGGGTAATTGTGGTACCCTACTGAATGGGTACACCACTGTCACAATCCTAGAAATTTAATTGAAGGCGTCTGACCTCAGGTTTTCATAGACTAGGGTATCCTAAACCTAGTATCTAAATCTGTGGAGCTTTCTGTAACAATTTCTGACTTAGAGTTGGAAGAGGAGCTGATAGCATAGCTTCCACAAAGCCAACTCCTCTGAAGCTTTATTTTCCAAGTTACATTTTCTAGGTGCCAGAGAGACTCCACTCATTGGGTTCTTCCTGTGTTCATGCTTGAATGATGGTGGCATCATTTGAAAGGAGCTCTGCCGTAAAATGGAGAACACACAACATTCAACATAGTTGTAGTATATTCCCCCTTGAACCCACAAGGGGCATGCATAATCTAATCAGTAAATAAAGAAAATGCAACCTGATATTGGACATTTGAAACTCAATTTTCTGTTGTCTTAAAAAAGTGTCTTCTGTATGTAGGTGGTACCCTACAGGAAGAAAGACCCTTGAAAGAAAAAGAACATAACTAGCAATTCTTACAAACAGTATTTTTAGTGTCTGAAAAAAAGAATTTTGGATTCATGTGTTATCACTTAAGACTTTGAAAAGATCATTTTACAGCGAAGACATTTCATACGCAGATATGATATTTTAAATATTTCTATAAAATCCGATGACATACATAAGTAACTTTTAAGAAATGTATAGAAACAGACAGCACCACCACTATGATTGATACGAAGAAAGAATCCTGATTTGGAATTTGGCTCAGTGAGCCACACATTATTCTCCTTTTCAACGGGTACATTTAATAGCCCTTATTGTCACTGGAAAATTGCTTCCTTTTTGAATAACTAGAGAATGAGCTTGAGTCTTTTCAATCTGGATTCAGGAAGATGCTAATGTATTCTCTTAAGCTCAGAAAGAATATATTTTCCTGGGGTCCAAACAATCAGACTTCCCTTTTGCCAGCTATATTTTTATGAAGGTATTTTCCTCAAGCTAACTTTTCTTGACTGTGACTCCACATTCTTAGGAATAACTCCAGCCACCTCCCACCCTCATTCCATCACAAAGAAACAGGCAACCTAATGTGGGTTAAAGGTATACAATTAATGCAAAGGGAGGAGGAATTGCCTTTGTTCACTTCCCCGAAAGTGGAACCTCCACCTTGGCACAGTTCTAGAATTTCCTCCCACCTATCTGGGCACCACCCTATCCGTTGCTCTGACTGGTCTAATCTGGTCTGCCCACGAAAGGCAGCCCCAAACTCTGAGAACTCTACTGTTATTTTATCCTCATTTTTTTAACTTAAAAAAATCATTCAGCCTCATCAAAGCCTCTGATTAGTCTCCTTCTGACATACTTCTCCTGTGCCCAAATCAATAGAAAACAATAAAAGATACATGTCTCTATCACATCATAGTTTTTTGTTTGTTTGTTTGGTTGGTTTTTTTTTAAGTTTTTTTTTTATTAATTGACAGAGAGTGAGGGATCACAAGTAGGCAGAGAGGCAGGCAGAGAGAGAGGGAGAAGCAGGCTCCCTGCTGAGCAGAGAGCCTGATGTGGGAGAACCCGATGTGGGGCTCGAATCCAGGACCCTGAGATCATGACCTGAGCTGAAGGCAGAGGCTTAACCCACTGAACCACCCAGGCGCTCCCACATCATAGTTTTGAGGTACTCTTACATATTATCTTCTGGCCGGGGGCGCAATATATGCATTTACCTTTTGCAAAAGGAAGGCTCAGGGTCTGAGTAGGCTATAAAGTTTATTTCAAAGCCACACAAGAAACAAATTACAGAGCCAGGCCAGGAGACTAGGCCCTCCAACTGCTTGTTCCTGGCTCTCAAACTGAGAGTGCATTAGTATCATCAGAGGACTCATTAGAACACAGATCTGGGACGTGTGGCTGGCTCAGTTGGTAGAGCATGTGACTCTTGATCTTGAGGTTCTGAGTTCAAGCCCCAGGATGGGCATAGCATTTACTTTAAACAATAAGAACAAAAACAAACAAACAAACAAACAAAAACCAAGACAAAAAACAAAAACAAAAGTAGAACACAGATCTCGAAGGGCCACAACCAGAGTTCCAGAATCAGCAGGTCTAGGATGGAGCCAAGCATTTGCATTTCAAACAAATTCCCAGATGAAGCTGATGCGGCTAGTCTAGGGGCCACACTGTGAGAACCACTGTTCTAGAACATTCTACAACTGCACACCTGCCTTGCGTGCAAGTCCTTTCACTGCAGACCCAGAGAAATTCCATAAAATGAAAACCAACATGTAATAGAAAGAAGAGGGGAAGAGACTCATGCGGCTTACTACCCCCCTTCTTCTAGCCCCTCACTCCAGAGCCCAGAGTTTGTCATCAATTGTGCTGTACCATAATGTCCTGAGAGTTAAGTGGTCCCAGCCCAAGGCTGTGGGGAGAGGAGAGTGGATGGGCTTTGACACAATGCATTTCCAGGATATGATCATTTTGGTCTTTTCCGCCGATTTCATCACATGCTGTTCTCTCAGCAGGCTTCTGGCATCTGGCCTCCATAGGAAACTCCAGCTTGATTCAATGACTGAGGTAAGTATTTTTAGCAAGAAATATCCACCATTACTAAATGCGTTCGGTTTTGCTTTAGATTTAAACATGGATTAATTTAAAAAGCTACCGAAGCCAAAGGAAGAATAAATACTCCTGTTTGTTGTAGGGGAGTACTGTCTTATTAGAAGCCGGGGAAGTTGGCCAGCTGAAATCCCAAACATTTTTCATTGCAAAAATAGTATGAGTTTAGGGAGTCACTGGAATTTAAATTCTAGAACAGCCTAATAATAATGAGCCCTTACTATGTGCCAGACATGGTTTAATATATAGCTACACAAATTAATTTCTGTAACATGCTCAGCAATTCTAAGAACCAGTATTGTAAATATCTCTCCATTTTGGAGATGAAGAAATGGAGGTCAAAAGAGATTAAGTAACCTATCTAAGATCACACAGATGATTAAGAGTTGAGATTTGAACCCGCAGACGCTCTGGTTTCTATGCTCGGGCCCTGAACCACTATCTCTTCACTCAGCGACCCAAGTTTCTGGCATGAATTCACAAGGAAAAGAAAATTAGGAATGATGAGACTAAGCCAGGTTTGATGTTATGCCAGGACCATGCTGGCAAAACATGGTTACTTTCAGGGCACCTGGAACCCCAGGTTGAGCATCCGAATCTTGGCTTCGGCTCAGGTTGTAATCTCAGGGTCCTGGGATAGAATCCCATTCCGCACGCTCAGTGCAGATCTGCTTAGATTCTCTCTCCCTCTCCCTCTGCCTCTCTTCCCCTCAAATAAATAAATCAATCTTTTAAAAAATAATAATAATAGCTTTCCATCTTGATTGCACTGATTTACACTTAGGAACCAATAGTCTGGGTCCAAGATAGGTAATCTCAGACTTTGACTGTACCCACATACTCTTAGTTTGTCCACATAAACTGCCTGAACAGAAGCGACAATAACAAAGGTGGACTAATAACAGAGAAATAACGCCCAATGAAATAACAGGACTTGGATTCAGAGATAATTAAGAAGAAAACAGTTCTGTTTCACCTGCTGGGCCTTGCTTAGTTAGTGTGTCTGTCTGGTTTCAATCACTTCTTTGAAAGAAAAGACAATTAAGATGGCTGGTATTTGTTCCATAATGAGTTATTTTGTGACAATAATTAATTTCCTATAGAACACAATGCACCCTAACAGTTTTTTCCTCATCTACCATAGAGGTTAGTTCCTTTACTTACTTTTCTTTTTTAATTCTCTATAAAACTAAAGTCAGGAAAAAGAAGAGGGAAAGCAGGGGTGTCACTATTGAGTGTCACCTTCACCACTAGGTCACGGAACACCTGAGCCTGAGATGAAGTGACGTTAGCCCAAGCTGTGGCCTCTCTGTTCATTTCGAACTGATTTTAAAGACCCAAGTGTCAAATTTTTTTAGAAGTTGCTCAGTTCTCATTTTAGTGTTGAGAAAACAACTTTAATTGGCATACCAATTTCCGTTTACAAGGAATTTTACATATTATCCAGTTTGATTCTTGTAACAATTCATGAGCTTACCCAGGCAGTTATTTTTATCCTCATTTTCCGAATACAGAATCTGACACTCAGAGAAACTCATGTTGAAAAGCTTCTATTTAATAAGTGACAAAGTTTAAACTTGAACCCCAGCCTATAAGCTATAAAATTTTAGTTCCTTTTCTTTTTTTCACTATTATATACTACCTGAATGTATAAAACCTTATTGTATTTGTTCTTTTAACAGGCAATTGCATCCATATGTATTTTCTAAGGAATAAAGAATGTGATTTTTTTTTCTAAGCAAGCTATTAACAATATTTATAACAATAAGAGTTCCATTTTTCAATTTGGAAAGCAATCTCAATAAAATTTTAATTTTGGAAGGGCTTTAAAATTATAACATTTTTTACAAATGTTGTTATCAAACATTAATTTCTTGATGGGCCTAATTTTCCATTGTAAAGATTTATTTATTTGAGAGTGCAAGAACACCAGCACTCTCGAATACAAGTTGGAAGGAGAGGCATAGGGAATGGGAGAAGCAGACTCTGTTGAACAGGGACCCTGACCCAGGGCTGGATCTTAGGACCCTGAGAGATCATGACATGAACAGTGGGCAGATGCCTAACTGACTGAGCCACCCAGACACCGCTCCATTTTAAAGACATAATCAAAAATAAAAGGCAAATGTCAAATGATAGTTTAAAAAAAAAAATAAGAAAACCTTGCAAATGGCTGATGCACCTTGTCAATGAACATTAAGGAAAGGTAAAGGACAGTGCTGACGACACAGATGCAGATGTGACTGATTTCTTGGAATACATGGAAAAGTGAGACCTCTCCAAATACATAATAAAATCTCCCCAAGAAATAGGCAACATTGCTGTCTATAAGTTGTGAGCCCAAATATAAGACATTTAACACAACACACACACACAAAAAGCAATGTTGCCTATTTCTGTGGGGAAATATAAGCTATTCATATTACAGTAAATGAAAAACAAACAAACAAAAAAACATCTAGGGAACATTACTAAATGTTTATCATGAGAAAGATGAGATGCATGGTGTTGCAAACAAGAAAGACAGGAGGAAAAGAAGGAGACGGAGAAGGAAAGACAGAGGAGAGAGGAAGGAAGGTAGAAAGAAGGAAGAATAAAAGGAGAGAGGAAAAAGAAAGAAAGGAGAAAAGCTTTTAAAAGGCAGACAGAAAATCTGGTTTAGAAGCAAACAAAAGAAGCAAATTAAAAGGCAGAAAAACAGTCCCTGAAAGTGTTTCACATTATAGCAGAAGTTACAAGTGAAGTAAAACAAGCACTCGGATATTAAATAATGAAAAAAACATAAAATTTAAGAAGTATTACAGCTAAGACAATACAGGTTTAAAGTTCATTAGGGAATTAATAAAGTTAGACATAGCAAATAATAATGGTAATAATAATTAACATTTAGGTAGCAGTGACTGTCAGGCAGTGTTCTAAACACACCCACACTTATGCACACACACTGAATCCTTAAAATGGGACACTATGTTATATCTAACCTGACACTATAAACAAAAATTAATTTGACACAGAGACTTACATGTGAAAGATAAATCAGGGAAGCTTCCAGAGATAAATATAGCAGACTATCTTCTTAACTTCAGAGCAGACAATGATTTCTACCCCCAAAAAACTTAGCCAGAACAAACGGACAAATGAGACTTGTGAAAGTTAAGAATTTCTGTTCACGGGGCACCTCGCTGACTCAGTTGGTGGAGATCGCGACTGATCCCGGGGTTGTGAAATCGAGCCCCATGTTGGGCACAGTTTACTTAAAACAGAAACAAAAGCAAAAACAAACAACAACAGAATTTCTGCTCATCTTATAGGGTGAAAAAGCAAGCCACGAAGGGGGGAAAGACATCCTCTCTGATAAAGGACCTATGTGGAAAAGATACACAGAAACAACAGAGGTCAAGAAGACGGGGAAACCCGTTTCGAAAAACGGCAAAAGAGTTGAAGAGACACTTAACCAAAGAAGACAGGCTAGAGGTGCGCCGGGCGTCCCCGGTCTGTCTCCGCGTCAACAGCGCGTGCACGGAGCCCACCCGGCGACGCCCCTCCTTCCGGCCTCGACCACCCTCAATCTCCTTCCTAGCCGCAACCTTCGGAACCACGTCAGCCACCCTTTGCTTCCAGGACCAGCCAGCACTGGGTTCTGAGCCCGGCTCCCACGGCCCACCGACCGTGCGCTCCCAGAGTCCTCGGAATCATTTGCCCACCGTGGAGGCCCCACCAGTCTCCTGGTCAACGGGCAACTGAGGGCCTCCCCCACGTACCTTCGTCTGGGCTTCTTGTTCCACGCGACCCAGTGACTCTGCGCGACCTGGGTCAGCACCTCGGGGCACGGAGAAGCGCGAGGGGTTGAGGGGCTGTTGGTGCAAAACCGGGCCTCTGCCGCCTCACCGCGCTCTTCCAGGAGGGAGGGAGCCTTCCCAAGACGAGCGGGGTCAAAGCCAGGACTCCATGGAAGCCTCCGGGTCCCGGAGAAGAACCCAAACTGGGGCCCTCGGGAGCGCATGCGCTGGGTTCTGCCCGCAGACCTCTATCTCTGTGACTTCAGGGAGAACCGCTTCCTAGGTGAGGAGGGGAAATTCATCAAGAAGATGGCGACCACCTGACTTGCCTGGTCAGGCTGCATCTCTGTGAAATGCTCAGCCTCCGGCTTGACGAGGAGCCGTCTGAGCCCAGCTGCCTTTCAGGGGCCCCTCCGGCAGTTCCCTGGTGCCATGGTTTCTGCCTGAGTCTCTGCTTGCAGCCCCGAGGGAGCTTTTTAATCACCCAGGAGACCTCACCCAAACTGTGGCCCGAGTGGAAACAATAAAACTTTTTGCAACAGAAAAATAAAAAAGGGAAAAAGGCAAGAAAGTCAAATGACCGGTAAGTATATGTAAAGATGCTCAACATCACCAGCCCTCAGAGAAATGCAAAATAAAACCTCAGTGAAGATCACCTGATATCCCCAGAAAACGTCTAAAATATTAGTGCCCGATGTTACCTAGTATTGGAGAATATGTTGAGCAACTAGGACACTCCTGCATGGTTTGCAGGGAGATGGAAAACCTCCCTAAAGACAAATTCAAGTTTCACTACTGGGAATCTTGCTACATACGCTCTTTTGAATATCGGTAAACTTATTTTTTTGTTTTTCATTGATTTGTATTTCATATACACTGAAGAGATTTACACTGTGAAAGAATTCTGAGGTGAATGCATATTCCTTTTGTAATATGAATAAGGCACATTGTATCTATTTTCTAATTAAATGTAACAGTATATAATTGACATGTTGACATAATCATTAAGATAGCACCAATATAAAGAAAATAGTTAATAATCTTGTTAAATTCCTTCCCTTTCGCACTTCCATCCTCTTGAAGTAATGTGTATAAAGAGCCCAGTATCTGTCTTCCTCCATTCTTTTCCAAACTCAAACACAAGAATTTATAAAAATAACAGAGATGCTTGCTTTCTGATAAAGGACCTGTGTGGAAAAGATACACAGATGGAAAGATACTGTATACACGCTTCTGAAACCTGTTTTTCTCACTGAACAATATACATCGTAAGTATCCATGGAGGTCAGCACATACAGAACTCTCTTTGGAGTAAAAGCTTCCATTCTCTAGATGCTAGAAATTTCTGCTGCTGACAGCAATCTCCCCTGGGCACTAACTACCTTGGTCAGAGAACTACCTCGCCCAAGGTAATACCTCCTCCCACTGATTACCAGCAGCCAATGATTGATTGATATGGGACTACAAAGGCCAACCTCTTGTCTCAACTGAGGATGATTCTAAACAGCTGTCTCACTCTAGAACACTCTCATAGCATTGGCTGAGGCCTCAGTAGAAATTTTTATGGGTCTCTGCCCAATCTTGCCTTCTCTCATCTCCTAACTAGGGTATCTCCTGAGAGCTCTAATCAAAAAACCTTCATGTAACTGCCCCTCTCAGAGTCAGTTTCAATCTGACCTAAGACAACTGCCTATGTGAAGGAGATGGGGGTAAGTAACCAGGAAATAAGTAAGACAGTAGAGAGATATTATATAGATTTTTCTAAGATTTTAGTACATCATAAATTCAGGCAAGATTCCTAAAGTGTGGTGCTTGGACCAGCAGTGACAGCATCACTTGGAACTTGTTAGAAATGCAAATTCTTAAGGCCCATCCCAGAACTATTAAGTCAGTAATTCTTGGGAGGAATGGATAAGGCATGTGTAGTTTAACAGTTCTTCCAGGTGATTGTGATGTCACTCACATTTGAAAACCACTGGCATAGGGAGTACAACAAATTCAACACTCAATACCTAACGTTAACAACAAGAGGACGTGTATGTCATTGATGGCAGAAATGATTATCGAGTAAGAATTATAAAACTGAGCATTAAGGGGTGCCGGGGTGGCTCAGTTGTTAAGCATCTGCCTTCGGCTCGGGTCATGATCTTGGGGTCCTGGGATCGAGCCCCGCATCGGGCTTTCTGCTCAGTGGGGAGCCTGCTTCTCCCTCTCCCTCTGCTGCACCCCCTGCTTGTGCTCTCTTCTGTCAAATAAATAAATAAAATCTTTAAAAATACAACAACTGAGCATTAAACCTTCATTCTTCTATTTCTGGGCTGTTATAAAGATGATGTATTTATTGTGGAATCGCTTTCTGAAGCATGAGAAAAGTATGCAGATGTGGACATCAAGCTGTGGAGATAGTCATTTCCTTTTCCACAAGACCAGTCAAGCGGCTTGGAATAGAGTAAAACCAGGCATGAGAGCCCTGTGACCATTCTTGATGATTAAATCATTTTTCTTTAATTTTTAAAAAATATATTTTTTATTTTTTTAAAATAATCTCCATACCTAACATGGGGCTTGAACTCTCAACCCTGAGATCAAGATTCACATGCTATATTGACTGAGCCAGCCAGACACCCTTAAATCCCACTCCTTGAACCTACAGTGAACTACATGGGAGTCCCACTGAGTAATTTCTATTATGAGCTGCCATGGCTGTCATAACCTGTCCAGGTTAAATACCTCTTAAAGCACAGTGGGTCCTTAGTGATGGACTCAAGAGGAGAAAGGAGTAAATTAGACCAGAAAAGAGCTTCAACAGTGATATTTAATGTAGCTAGAGGGCTGGCTTCCAAGGAGGGTGGCTGTCAAGGCAAATTACAGCATTGGACACAGCAGACATATTTAAATCTAGTGATCACTAGCCAAGAAACTAGACCTCCATTTAATAGATTAATATCACAAGAAGTCACTCCCAAGGAGAGGATGAGTGACCACATTAAGTATACAATGGAGAAAAAATACACTTTTAAATATATTTTTAAAAAATTTTGTATTGAGGGGCACCTGGGTGGCTCACTCAGACAGATGTCTGCCTTCAGCTCAGGTCATGATCCCAGGTCCTAGGATGAAACCCCATATCAGGATCCCTGCTCAGTGGAGAGTCAGCTTCTCCTCCTTCCGCCTACTTGTCCTCTCTCTCTTATCAAATAAATAAATAAATAAAATCTAAAAAAAAATTCTATTGAAGCAGAAACATAGAAGCCACAAGGGCAGGAGTCCTAAATTTGGGATTGACAATTAGGAAATGCATCATAGATAAAGGAGAATTTCACCATGCTTGAAAACATGATCTGAGGGTCAGTGAGATCTGTTTTTAGCATTGACTAAACTGGAGCTAGTGCTGTATAACAGTAAAGGACATTCTCAGTGGAATGCGACTATTTCAAACTTTGGGTTGCAAAGTTCAATTAAATCATCTATGTCAGCAGGTCAGCTGATCCAGGCTGAGTTTGGGTGGCCCAGATGTCTCATTCTAGATCTCAGGCCGACAGGGCAGCAGCCACACTGGAAAGGTTCTTTTCCTGGCAATGACAGGCTCAAAAGGTTTGACCAAGCCTCTGTTTACCATCCCATCTGCCAGTCTCCAACTGGCCAAAGCAAGTTACCTGGTTGAACCCACAGTCAAAGACTAAGGAAGAAGACTCTTCCCATGGTGACAGGAAAAACTGCAAAAGTGTTTATCAGCCGGTCTGATTACTGAAAGGGATGAAGTATTGGAGCCAATAATTCAATCTCCAACTTAACTTTCCTTAAGCAAGAAACATTAACTATGTTCTCATTAGCAAATGGCAATATCAGTAACAAAGTCACAGTGTTAAAAGGGATTAATAAATTTCTGGATAATCATAACTAATAGACAAAAAGGAAAAAGAAAATTGTCATTTGTTTGTTACTATTTATTCCAGCTACCATGATAGGTCCTAGTGAGAGCTACTTATAGAGAGCTACTATTATTGAGAGCTACTGATTAGCTCAGAGTCTGATAGGGAAGATCGAGATACAAAAATATAAAACACAGTGTATGTACAATTTGTGAAAATGTATAAATCTGTGTACTAATGATATATGCATTTCTGATATAGCTCAATAAAAAGTTTTTGAAAATACTAAGTGTAACAGGTGAGTGATAAGGATAAGTAGCAGGGACAGTGATAACACGAATGACAGAGAGTCCAACTCTCTTTATGTCCTGGAAGACCTCCCAGTGGAAAAGATGCATGAGCATGAAAAGAAAAAGTAGAAAAGAACAGAGGTTGTCCAAGTGGTTGGGATGGAAAGTGGATAGAAAATATGCAAGAAAGAGAAAGCATCATCTACAAAGTGAGTGAGCACTCAATGCTTAATTCCAAATAGTGTCTTTAGAAACCAGGACAGAAGTGAGTCACAGAGCTAGGTTTCACAAGAGAGGAGTGGTCTGCAGGCACTGAGCCAATGAATCCAGACACTAGAGATGGGGCATAGACAGGGGCTTATCTCAAGTTCCACCTGCTGGTTAGGGTCGAGCTAATTGCACATACACTTTCAAGTCCTATTCTCCTTGATCCTGGGCCTGGGTAGGAGCTGATTCTACTGAAAAGTTTCAAAACTTTTCCTCTAGGAGTAAGAGACCAACTACTATAGCCCTCACATATGAGTTTTGAGATGTACATTGTATTTCATGATCCTTGTAGGCAAATGGCTTGTAACATATTAGAAAACCAAAATGAGCTGAGAAGAGTCCTTATTTTAAATTTAAAGGATTCAGAAACAAATAGAAAAAATAATAATTTCAAAAAATTAATACTCTTCAGTGTTAAAAATCTTCTTATGAGGGAAATCCCAAGATTAAAAACTAGTTTTACTAGAAAATTCTATCCAAACTTCAAAGTGGAGATAACTTTAATCTTAAA
This sequence comes from Martes martes, assembly GCF_963455335.1. NCBI lineage: Eukaryota > Metazoa > Chordata > Mammalia > Carnivora > Mustelidae > Martes > Martes martes. The sequence goes on from NC_137888.1 coordinate 133,991,493, forward strand.
CAATAGATAACTCCTTCTAATTAATTTTAAGAGATAGTATAACCTTGATAGCCAAATCAGTAAGGACAAAATGAAAAAGGAAACTTGCAAATTGATCTCATTCATTGGTACGTAGGAAAAATTCCTAAATGAAATATTAGCAAGTCAATTCCGACAGTATACAGTGAAGATATATCACAACCAAGTTGAGTTTATCCTGGGTGCGCAGAGTACATTTATTTTAGAAAATCAATTAATGTAATTTGCAACATTAACACGTGAAAGGGGAAAAATGTGGTCATCTGAATAGATGCATAAAAGCACTCAGTATAAGTCAATGTATATTTATGATTTTAAAAAAATGTTATCAAACAAAGAATACCTTGGATCTTCTTTAACCTCATAAAGACAGAATGTGATTTGCCTCTTACTATCCATTGTCTCCTTTCTTTGGTAAATAGTCTCACAATTTGGAAGAGAATAGCAATGTGGACTACAATAAAATGACATTATGTAACTTCACTTGTAGCTGTCAATTATGGTTGGTTGTCTATGAAACATAAGAGCAAGTTTCATGTGAGGTCTCTTAGAAGTCCACTTAACAAGATCTGATTCTGTTTTTCTTTTCTCTCTCTTTTTTTTTTTTAACTAATTTCTTCATTCTTGTTCCTAGAATGGTTGCTGTGATGACTGGAGACCCATCAGCTATTTGGGGCCATGAAATGACCTTGAAAGGACAATTCCTGTGAGGCATAGTGGAGGAAAAGATTAAAGAACTGCATTTTTTATTATTTTATGTAGTTGCTGTATCCATCCTTGGAATGCTTATTTCTGCACTATTTTAAATAATAGAATAAATCCCCATGTTGATAAACTACTCTTATTTTGGACTTTCTGAAAATAAATTGCAATGAATCTAATCTGGATACAACTATAACACAGAATTTGCCAAGAAGAAAACTCAGGAAAAAGCATCATACTTCATAGTTAAATACTAAAAGTATTTATTTTAAAATCAGAGTCAAGATTTAGGACTTCTGATTAACATTGTACTGGAAATTCTAGACAGTTAATAAGAAAATGAACAGGTATAAAAATACATGATTTCCAAAAGAAACAAAAAATTGTGTTATTTGCTGATGAGACTATTTTCTAAATAAAAAAAAGCAAAATCTACAAATCAATTATTAGAATTAAGAAGAGGACTTAACATTACTGAATTTATTCTGGATACCAAGACAAAGGCAGAAAATTTAATTTAAAATGCCATAAAAAGGGGGTGCCTGGCTGGCTCAGTCAGTAGAGATCTCAGGGCTGTGAGTTTGAGCCCCATGTTGGGTGAAGAGAGTACTTAAATAAATGAATAAATAAAAACTTTTTGAAAATCCTTAAAGTAATAAGTCAGTTAAATGCCATAAAAACATAAGGAACCTAGGAATAAATTTAACAAAAGACATGCAAAAACTTTCTGGGAAGAATTAGAAAGTCTTATTAAAAGACAATACAGAAATTCTAAATCATGGCGAGTCAGGTTATGTTAATAGTTAAGAAGGTACAATATTATGAGGGTAGCCCTTTTTCTCAAATTAATCTATAGTTCAAAGCAACGCTAACAAAATTCTGACAGTATTTTTATTGGTCTTAAGAAAATTCTAAATATAGTTGGAAAAGCAAAAGACCGAGACTAGATAAGACACTACTAAAAATGGTGGGCAGAATGACAGATTTACCTTATCAGATATCATTTATTATAAAATCATAAGCCTTAAGATACTGTAGGTATTTTTGGAACAATAAATAAACAGGGCAATGGAAAAGAACCCAAGAAATAAAACAATATTATAATAGAAACTTGTTTTATGATAGAGCTTATATTTTATATCAATGATTAGACTAATCAAAAATTGCACTAGTGGGGCGCCTGGGTGGCTCAGTGGGTTAAGCCTCTGCCTTCAGCTCAGGTCATGATCTCAGGGTGCTGGGATCCCGAGTCCCGCATGGGGCTCTCTGCTCGGTGGGGAGCCTGCTTTCCCCTCTCTCTCTGCCTGCCTCTCTGCCTCTTTGTGATCTCTGTCTGGCAAATAAATAAATAAAATCTTTTTTTAAAAAATTGCACTAGGGTCTCCTAGGTGGCTCAGTTGATTGAGCATCTGACTCCTGATTTTGGCTAAGGTCATGATTTCAGGATGTTCTGCACAAAAGACTCACAACAGCCCTGTTTTGGTTTCAAAAAGGAAAGAAAACTTTATTATTATTATAGAAACCTAATACCGACAGAAGAGGAAAGGAATCTACACATAAATGAAGGCCATAGTAGGCAATAAATGACAGTAAGACAAAGCTACATTAACTCAGGTACATACAACATCCAGCCTCATTAGCTGGGGAAACCCAGGGGGGACAGCCAGGCTGGAATCTGATTGAGAGGCCTGGGCAAGCATCCTACCCCAGGTGAGACTTCCAACTGACAATCCCCATAAGGACCATATTTATAGGGCAAATAATAGTGTTTGAAATTAAACATCTGTTCACTTACGTGCGGTTCGGATCAAGCTGCATTTCCATGTTATGTTTCTATATTTTCAAGGAGCTTGGGCTGTGTGTGTCTGCCTCCCCTCCTGTAGCCTAACCTGGAGCAGGAGGGGGTATGAGAAAAGATTTGTAGCTCTTGGCGTCCAGACCAGAAAGGCCAGTTCTGACCTGGAGGCCACATAATACACTTCAAACAACCAGGCTCCCAAGGTTATTCACACAACATGAGTTCACAAGCAACATTCCTTAGCCTACCTGTGTACATGCAAGCCCAGGTGGTCAGTTACATGGGACAAATCACAGAAACGTCTATCTAAACAGAACACGGCGTTGTGGGATGGAGCCCGCATCAGGCTCCGTACTCAGCACAGAGTCTGCTTGTCCCTTTCCCTCTGCTCCTCCCTCTCTCTCTTGCTCTCTCAAATAAATAAATAAAACCTTTTAAAAAATTGCACTAGAACAGTTGGTTATTTATATGGAAGAAAATAAAATCAATTCAAAATACATTAAGTGCTTAAATTTTAAATGGAAAACTTTCCGTGCTTTACAGAAGACAAAAGAGTAAAAAGTCTTCATAATTTCAATACAAAGAAATAATTATTTTTAAAAACACAGAAATGAGGGGTACGTGGGTGGCTCAGTTGGTTAAGCATCTTCCTATAGCTCAGGTAATGATCCCAGAATCCTGAGATCAGGGAACCAGTATGGTTCCCCCTACTCAGTGCGAAGTCTGCTTCTTCCTCTGCCCCTGTCCCTACACAGCCACTACCTTGTCCTCTCTCTTTCAAATAAATAAATAAAAACTTTAAAAAAATAAAAACAAATAACGAAAAACATTGTGAACATTGCAGAATTCTTACAGGAATGATTTTCTGAAGAAATGAAAAGATAAGATGCAAACAGAGATAAAATAGTTACAACATTTGAAATTGACAAGGGATTTAGTATGCAAACTACACAAATAATTCATGTAATACAATAAGAAAAAAGACCCAACAGAAAAACAGGCAAATTTACTGAACTGGTTTTCACAAAAGAGAAAATATGAATGACAACAAAGATATGAAATCATGGTAATCTCACTAATAATAATCATGGAAATACAAATTAAAACCACAATCAAATATACTTTTACTTGACACAATTGGGGAAAAAATTTAAAATCTGACAATACCAACTGTTGGTGAGGCTATGGTGTAATGGGTCACCATTTTTACTGCTATTGGGCATATATATTTCTACCACCATTTTGGAAAACAATAAGCCTTGAAGATATGCAAAATTGATTAGACAGTAAGTTCTTCCCCACTGAAAACCCAAAATGTTTACATGTGTATTTTAGGAGACAAATACACAAATGATCATAGCAGCATTATTTTTTTAGTAAAATACTACAAACAACTCAAATGCTCATCCACCAGAACAATAGATAAATAAACTGCAGTGTATTTATACAAAGGAATGCTGAATAATGAAGTGACAGAACTACAACTATACAATTAACATGGAAAAATCTGTAATAAAAACCTTAACCAAAAGAAAAAGTTCCAGAACAAGACATACAATAGCATTCTATTAAAGCTTAAAACCACGTGAAACAAGATAATATATTTTAGTCATAAATACTTCTGTGGTAAAGGATAAAGAAATTCATGGGAATGATATGAACAGTGTTCCAGATGGTGTTCACCAGTGGATATGGGGTAAGGAATGGCTAAGGGCAAACAGGGTCTTCAAACATAAAGGCAATGGGCCATTTCTTAACCCAGAAATGTAGGTTTTATTTATTAGTATTGTTTACACTTTTAATATATAGTCTTCTGTATGTGTGAAATATTTCATATTTTAAAAAAACAAAGACAAACAACAATAAGTGACAACTACTCACAACTGACTACCAAGATCTATGGACATAATTCCTTTTAAGCAACTAATGTTCTAACAACTTTTATGACCTCCTCTGGGTAAAAATGATGGCTTCTGATGCCATTTGATTATAGTTGTCCTTTTCTCAGTGGATATATGGAGGGGAAGGGTTGTATTTCTACCCCCTTTCCCATCAGATTTCTTTGTGTTTTTTTAAGGTTTTATTTATTTATTTGACAGACAGATCATAAGTAGGCAGAGAGGCAGGCAGAGAGAGGGGGAAGCAGGCTCCCCGCTGAGCAGAGAGCCCAATGTGGGGCTCAATCCCAGGACCCTGAGATCATGACCTGAGCCGAAGGCAGAGGCTTAACCACTGAGCCACCCAGGCACCCTTCCCATCAGATTTCTGATAGAACATTTAAATAACAAATAAGCATAGTTTCTGAACAGTTGATTTCTCACAGCAATTTTCAAAGCATGGTGTACTCCTTTTTGTGTGTGGGGGGGAAATAAAAATTACGTGTAGGAATAGGAAATTCAGGGCCTTAATAGTAAATATAATAATAATATTTTAAAAGTATATATTACTATATTTAAGCGGGGAAAATTTCTGAGTTTCAAATATATTTACTCATTTGTTTTTATGGTAACCTTATGAGGTAGAAATTACTATTACAGTTTATGCAGAGTTATGAGGAGACTGTATTTTCTGAAAATTATCCACACTATTTTAATCCCAAATTTTCTCCTAAAATGAGAAAGAATACTGCCATGACTGATGCCCAGGGATCTAAGACTGTAAACACAGCTCTCTGAGAACCTTAAATAGTAGACTGGAGGACATTCCATTCCCTGTTGCCTGCCTCCTGTGTCTCTCCAGCTCTCACCTTAATCAGGGTGACAAACTCATGCATCAGATTTCAATCCCTTTTAATTCTTTTCTCTTGTCCTTTGTGCCAGGGCACCCCCCCCCCTTTATTTCTGTATTTCAGACCACAAAGAAATTATAAAACAGATCGCCAGATACATAACAAAGGTAGTGGCTCAGAGTGGTAGGGAAAGGATGCTGATTTCAACAAATAGTGTTGGGTTGATTGTTTATTCATACGGGGAAAAAATAGTATATTGATTCCTACCTCACACTGCACACAAAAATCAAGTCTAGATGGATTGCAAATCTGTATTTGGAAAGTAAAACATAAAACTTTACAAGGAAACATAGAATAATGTATTTGTGACTTCGGAGTATCCAGAAAATTTTTTTTAACAGCATGCCAAAAGCTCTAACCCTAAAATTAAAAAATAATAAATTATACTAAAATTAAGAAACTCCATTTATCAAAAGTCACCATGCATAAATCAAGAAGTAAGATCCTGACTAAGAGAATATGTTTGGAATACACACATTCAACAAATAATTTTTATCTTGAATACAAATATTTCCTCCAAGTTAATAACAAAATCACAGATAATTCCCTAGAAAAATGTGCAAAAGACTTGAAAAGACGTGTTATTAAAAGGAGATATCCAAATACTCAGCAAGCACATGAAAGAAATAATCTGGGATGCCTGGGAGGGTCAGTAATTTAAGTGTCTGCCTTCAGCTCACACTTGGGGTCCTGGGGTCCTGGGATAGAGCCACAGTTGGGCTTCCTGCTCAGCAGGGAGCCTGCTTCTCCCTCTGCCTGCTCTGCCTGCTTGGGCTCTCTGTCTCTTTCTCTCTCTCTCTCTCTGTCCATCTGAAGTAAATAACATCTTTTTTTTTTAAAGAAAGAATCTATGTTGTTAACCATAAGTAAAATGCAAATAAAACCACAATGAGGTGCTGTATACACTTACTAGAATTGCTAAAGTGTAAAAGCCAGACTCTATCAAATTTTGATCTGGGTGTGGACTGATAATAATTCCCATGCCTTGTTCATGAAAATATAAATTAGCATAAACACTTTGGAACTGGCAGTATTTATTACATTTAATATATGGGTACCTTACGACAAAGCATTTCCATTCCTATGTATATAAGTAGGTGCATGCAGAAGCTTAATAAAAGGCATATGCTAGAATGTTCATGGCAGTAATATTTTTAATAGCCTAAAACACAAAACTACCAAATGCTCAAAAGTTAGATGAAGAATAAGTTGTGGTCATCACCAAGGAATACCATACACCATTGAGAAGAAACCATCTACAGATCTCAGAAACATAACATTGAAAGAAACCAGACACACAGTTTATGTACTGTATGAGTTCTTACGTATAATATGCATCTATAAGCAGAACTGCTCTACTGGATAGAAATCAGGATAGTGATTCCTTGGTCGGGGGATGGCTTAGTGACTGGGAGGAGGGAGGTCCTTTTAGAGTGTTGGCTATGGATGTGCCAAGTCTGTGAAAATGCATCAAAGTGTACAATTTTGAAACATGAACCTTTTTAAATGCGTATTATAGTTTGATAAAATAAAGTCTCAGTTCATGATGACATTACAGTCCATCAAGGAGAGGACTTGCTTGCCTGAGACAAAAATAGAAGTCAGGAGAGACCAGCAGCAGTTCTGCTATTTTGGTGGAAGTGGAGCAATGTAACAGGTGGATTTATTTTTTTTTAATGCTTTTTTAAAGATTTTTAATTTTTTAATAATTTTTTAAAAGATTTTCTTTATTTATTTGACACAGAGAGTCACGGCGAGAGAGGGAACAGAAGCAGGGGGAGTGAGAGAGGGAGAAGCAGGCTTCCTGCTGAAGAGGGAGCCCGATGCGGGGCTCGATCCCAGGACCTGGGATCATTACCTGAAGGCAGACACTTAATGACTGAACCTCCCAGGTGCCCCAACAGGTGGGTTTATTGTGAAGCAGAGGACACATTGAAACTTGGGGCTCCTCCCAACCCAGGACCACACCACTTCAAGTCACGCCGACTCTGCTCTTGGTTGTGGCATAGAACCGTGTATTTTAGGCTGTCCTAAGGTACAGATGATGCAGGTACCTCTGAAGAGCGTCTGTGGAGGAAATTGTTTGGAGGAAATGAGACCCGTTTCCTCTTATGGATGAATTCCTTATTTCCTTCGAGAAGATCTTCACACAGTTACACGAACACGTCAGACAACTTTGAAGGCTTAGGGAAAACTAAAGCAAATTAAATGAGAACAGAAGAATTTAAAACTGTGAACTAACTGTTGTATTTCCCATGGTCAAAGGGAAAAGGACCCAAGAATTAAAACCCTTCACAGAGCGTATGTTAGTAGGGGCTCCCCGTGTTGCATTTTTGTTTCCTTTATTTGGGGCTTGCTTTCGTTTCAGAGAAATGCTAACTTACCCTCAGGTATGAAAATATGAAAATCTTGATTCAACTTTGAGAAAACTCAGCCCTTACCTATTGTTTGTTGGCATTATCCCAGCCTTCATCCTCCTATCCCTAGGGTTCATTTTCTCAATTCTGAGTTATTCAATCTGGAATACTTCTCTGGAGACTCTTAAAGAACAGTTCAGTTTGACTTTGGTGTTCTAAGCTTCCCCAGTGTTGGAGCACCTGGGTGGCTTAGTTGGTTAAGCACTCAACTCTTGATTTTGGCTCAGGTCATGACCTCAGGGTTGTGAGATCTAGACCCTCATCAGGCTCCACATTCAGCATGGAGTCTGCTTGAGCTTCTCCTTCTCTCTCTCCCTCTGCCCCTCCCCCTACTTATGCTCTATAAACAACCAAACAAACAAATAAAATCTTGAAGCTTTCCCAGCGCAACTCAGGCTGGCATAGGCCCACCAAATTCATTCATTTTCAAGATGTTCCAGCTCCTGTGAATCACAGCTGTTTCTTTGTTTTTTTCAAGTCTTTGGTGGGCAACTGATCATAGAAAGCAAAGATTAACTCTCAAATATTCATAATCAATAAGGTCTAAACTTACAAAGAAGAGGATGATGTTCTAGAAGCTCCATTGCTTTCAAGGGCATTCCAGACAATAAGAGAATCTGTGCATTTGCAGTGCTGTTGAGCTCGGTTCATCCTTGCATTTCAATTCCTCCTTACTCCAGCTTTCAAACTGCAGTCCATTGGGCCTACGGGAGATGAAGAAGCTGCCAGTGACTGAGGACTTGTAAGGACAAAGCTGAAATCTCAAAAGATTTTTATAAGGGCTGGATTTGCTTCAGACATGACACCAAGCTCTCTTTCCCCTTGGTCAGTATTTTGTGTGTGTGTGTGTGTGTGTGTGTTATAGATTGGTGATGGCAAGAAAGCGGAACACTGTCATAGAACTGATTAGATTTTTATTGTTGCCTTGGCTCAGGAAAGTGAATCAGAGGGGCGCCTGGGTGGCTCAGTCATTAAGCATCTGCCTTTGGCTCAGGTCATGATCCCAGGGTCCTGGGATGGAGCCCCGTATCAGGCTCCGGGCTCGGTGGGAAGCCTGCTTCTCCCTCTCCTCCCTCTGCTTGTGCACCTCCTCTCGCTGTGTCTCTCTTGGTCAAATATATAAATAAAATCTTAAAAATCAAAAGAAAAAAAGAGTGAATCAGAATCAGCCTGCCCTGGAAACTTGTGAGAAGTTAAAATTCCCCAGACCCGCTGCCAAACTACCCAATGGGAAGGGCTGCAGTGGGGCCCGGGAAGCAAGAACCTTCACCCTACTTCCTTTTAGCGCTCTGCCTGGCAAGAACGGCCCCAAATATCGCAGCTCTTTGTGACACCTTCCCAAACCCAGAACCCTGTTCGCTGAGCAGAACGGCAGTGCCCTGAATTGCTCTGTCCTCTGAGATTTCAGGGCCGTTTGGACATATGCACAACTCTCCATTATAGCACATACCACGTTTTCTAAAATAGCAGTTTTCCACCCACTTCCACCCACATCTATTTCAACTTACTTTTATCTTATGATGCCAGCTTCAGTCAAAGGTGTAACAGAGGAGCCTTCTTTCGCTGACAGTGTCGGCCCGGTAGTCATGCATGTTGAAGTGAGTCACTGGAGAAAGACGGCCTCCACGATACAGCGCTGCAATTTTCCTGGACATCTCTTCTTCCATTCTCGAGCCTCAAGAGAAGTGAGAACCAATAAAGTCATTATTACGACAAGAAAGAAGCTGATGAGCTGTGGAAGATTAAAGAGCAGATCAGTGATCAGGATGAAGGCTGACTCGTTGCCATTTCAGCCTTTTTGCCATTGCGCTCAGAAGGCTTCAGACCTCAGTGCTTCTCATATACTGGGTTGCATGTCTTCACCTTGTAAACAAACCATGTGGTGAGAAGCTTATGAACCAGGAGTGCCTGGGTGGCTCCTTCAGTTGAGCATCCCACTCTTGATTTCACCTCAGGTCATGATCTCAGGGTCGTGGGATCAAGCCTGGAGTCAGGTTCCATGCTCAGTGGGGAATCTGCTTGGGATTCTCTCTCTCCATCTCCCTCTGCCCCTACCCCTCCTCATGCTCTCTCTCCCTCTCTCAAATAATAAAATAAATAAATCTTTAAAAAAAATAAGAAGCTTATAAACCAGATATGGGGAGCACCTGGGTGGCTCAGTGGGTTAAGCCACTGCCTTCGGCTCAGGTCATGGTCTCAGGGTCCTGGGATCAAGCCATGGATCGAGCTCTCTGCTCAGCAGGGAGCCTGCTTCCCCCTCTCTAGGGACGCCTGGGTGGCTCAGTTGGTTAAGCATCTGCCATCAGCTCAGGTCATGATCCCAGAGTGCTGGGATTGAGTCCCACATTGGGCTCCTTGCTCGACAGGGAGCCTGCTTCTCGCTCTGCCCGTTCTTCCGGCAGCTCTCTGTGCTTCTGCTCTCTCTCTCTCTCTCTGAAAAATAAATAAATAAGAAATCTTTAAAAAAAAAAAACAAAACCAGATATGGATATTTGAGATATATTTGCAAACAGGTTCACAATGTCTCATTGGAATGGCTGCTTGATTATGGATTAGGTGCTTTGGGAGACTGCAGAGTTCCCTTTAAGTTAACTGAGTATAATTAGAAAATTGCTGCTTTAACAAACTAAAAACCATAAAAGTAAATATTAAGGATGTAATTCTGGGAGAATTCAGCTCACTGTCTGTTTTATGTTAGTAAATCACAAGGTATTTGGAGCTAGATCAGAGATCTCTACAAATCAATTAATTTCTGTTTGGCTTTTTTATTAGGAGCAGCTCCATGAAATGCTTTTTATACACTTGGGCTTTTGTGTGGCAGCCAAGTAGCTAGATTTTCCTGCAGGGAATGTTTTGAAAAATTGAGATTCTGTCCTGGTATTTTCAAGAAGATTTAATGTTTTCTTATCTCTGACTCCCATTACGTTGAAGCTTATTGGTAATAGGAATGAACAACAAGTCCTAACTGATAATGGACAACAAGGGAATGAATCCCTAAGTTATTCCCAAAATATTTATCATCTATCATATAATTTAGTTATGCTATTGTATACCACTCCAAATAACAGAAATAAACATTTTTCAACGCTTCTGTTCATTTTTCTATGTTTGATTTTTTTTTTTTTTTATATTTTAGAGAGAGAAAGAGAGAGACCACACATGTAAGCAGGGATAGGGAGAAAGGGAGAGAGAATCTCAGGCAGACTCCCTGCTGAGCATGGAGCCTGACACGGGGCTCCGTCTCATGACCCTGAGATTATGATATGAGCTAAAATCAAGAGTCAGATGCTTAACTGACTGAGCCATTCAGGTGCTTCATATAATTCTTATTAAATGTCATATAAATGGATAAAGAAAGGACATCTTCCCATTACGCTCTTTTAAATAACAGTCAAATAATAATAACAATTAAAAAGTAGGTAAAATAAAAATAAGGTGTGTCTACATTGGATAATTAGAAAATAAAAATATATAAGCATAACAAAAAGACATAATCTCACATAATCCCACTATTGAGGAAAAATCTATTATTAATACTATTTTGAACTTTTCCAGTCATTTATTTAAGTGTGTGTTTAATTTTTTTCCAAATTTGGAATCATAAATTACCATACAGTTTTAACAATGCTTTACCTAGTTAATATAGCTTATGGATTTATATGTTTACTTAAAAAAATTATGAAATGACCTTATTGTTTTCCCACATCTTTTTATTTTCTTTCATAATAGAATTTTAAAAGACCTAAAAATTATCCAGAAATGATTTTGATTAAAAAAAAAATCCTTCAGCTAGAGAAGCACCAGCCAATGAAATCCAAGAGAAAATGGGCCACATGCATAATTTAAAATTTCTAATACTGACATTTTAAAAGTTAAAACAAAGTTGAAATTAATTTTAATAATACATTTTATTTAACCCTGTATATCCCCCAATTGCCATTTTAAGAGGCATTCAACACAAAACATCATTAATGAGTTAGTTCACATCTTTTTCTTCATTTTTAAATTGTTGAAATCTGGTTTGTGCTTTACACACAGCACACCCGAATTCTGAGCAGCCCCCTATCAAGTACTTGATAGCCTCGGGTAGCCCGTACCTGTCACATGGGATTGTGCAGCTCTGTATTGTCTCTCGTGTTTTACTTGTCTGGAACAGATATGGGACAAGCACAGCTGTTAAATTGGTATTCAAAGGCATATGATTTCCACTACAAAGCCCCGTTGTACAATCTTATTCCTTTCTCCTATGTATCACCTTCTCCCTGCAGGATTCTAAGGGAAGTTTCACATAAAAATTCCCAATAACCTGAAGGTTCCAGCTCCTTAAAGCCCCACACACACCCAACCCTATCCCTGCTGCTGCTCCCACCCTCATTCCCACCCCAGCAGTCTAGGGTCCTGAACTGCATGAGCCATTTTTCGTGCCCTCGTTCTAAAGAAATTTCTCCGTCTCTGGCCTTGTGCTTCTGACTCAATTCTTTGAGGCCATCCTTCTAGGGGTATATTCTGATTACTACATACACATGCACCTTCCCACACGGGGCCATTGTGTAGCCTGTCCTCTTTGGAAACAGTCTTCAAACTGAGCTCTGGCAATCACTGAGTTTCCAAGTGACTCATGGGCACATGGACACTTTTTCTCAACTTCCGTCTGTATGCTCATCCGGCTTGAGAATACTTCACAAGTTCTCCTTTCTCGCCTTCCTTTTTTCCTAGTACCCTTGGCTCACCTCTTCACTAATGCTTTATATCACTCTATTGTGCCCAAGTTAGAAAATCCTCTTGTGCATACACCATAAAGAACCATTTCTAAATGTCGCTGTAAGTGCCAAGCAAATGAATAACTGTAAGGAAAAGGTAGCAAACCTTTTTCAGGTCAGGCCCTTTCCAATTCTCTGCTTTTCACAATTCATCTAAATGAATTATGAGCTTATAGATTATTAAAAATAATTCTTGGTGGTAGATCACTAAGTATATTTTATTGTGTAACTTGGAAGAGCTGTCAAAGAGTTCAAGGGTCACTGCTAGTAATATAACTCTTTTCATTCCCATGTATTTACTTATACAAACATGTTTTCTCAGTGCTTACACCAGAAAAACACATTAAATAGGAGTAAAGTTGATGCTAAACCCTGGGTATTTTATTTATTTATTTTAGCTTTTTTTTTTTTTTAAGATTGTATTTATTTATTTGACAGAGAGGGAGAGAGATCACAAGTAGGTAGGCAGAGTGAGAGGGGGAAGTAGGCTCCCCAACCAGCCGAGAGCCCAATGTGGGGGTCGATCCCAGGACCCCGAGATCATGACCTGAGCTGAAGGCAGAGGCTTTAAGCCACTGAGCCACCCAGGTGCCCCTAAACCCTGGGTATTAAAAAAAAAAAAAAAAGTAGAATCTACCCTGCATGCATAAAGAAAATCCCTATCCACCTCCTTAAGAAATGCAATAAATTTTCCTTTTATGCTTATTATTTATTAACATTTGTAATACATTTATGTCACTTTTATTAGTGATCTATTAATAATAACTATAAAGATAACTCAATCTGGAGCCTTATTGTCATAAGAAATGAAATATTTAAATTTCAATTTATATGCACCATTTTGTTACAGAGAATTTTGATAGTGTGATCAATTCAAGCCTTTCAAATATAAAAATATGTTTTTAAAATAAAATCCTATGAAGGAAGTGGAATGGAAATATGAGTTCAAGAAGGCAAAAAGAAATATATAAAAGTTTATTAGTGTTGGTGCAGCTGGGTGGCTCATTGGGTTAAAGCCTCTGCCTTCAGCTCGGGTCATGATCCCGGGGTCCTGGGATCAAGCCCCGAGTCGGGCTCTCTGCTCGGTGGGGAGCCTGCTTCCCCCTCTCTCTCTGCCTGCCTCCCTGCCTACTTAAGATCTCTGTCTTTCAAATTAAAAAAAAAAAAAATTTAAGTTTATTAGTGTTAAAGAAAATTTTGTTTATATCTATATTTTAAAGATTTCTTTTTAAGTAATCTGTACACCCAACATGGGGTTTAACTCAAAACCTCAAGATCAAGAGTCATATGGTCTACCAACTGAGCCATCCAGGAATCCCTGATTTGTTACTTTTTTATTTAGAGAGCGAGAGAGCAAGAGCAGGGAGGAGTAGAGAGTGGGAGAGAATCTTAATTAGGCTCCACACCCAGCACAGAGCCCAACACTGCGCTCCATCTCACTACCTGAGCCAAAATTAAGAGTCGGTCCCTTAACCAACGGAGCCACCTAGGCACCCCGGGACTTGTCACATTTAAAAGAGAGGTGTCATGGCGGGTGGAGGGGTAGGGATACTGTGGCAGGATGATGGACACTGGGGAGGGTATGTGCTATGGTGTGTGCTGTGAAACGTGTAAGCCTGATGATTCACAGACCTGTCCCTCTGGGGTAAATAATACATTATAAGTTAATTTAAAAAGAGAAAGAGAGAGAGAGGTGTCATGCCGGGAATGGCCAGCGACAGAGGAAAGATGACTCCAAACTTCGCTGTGAAGGAGAGGAGAAGGCAAGGGGGTCAAAGCTCAGAGACGACCCTTCACGCTTGTTTGCTCCCGCTTTTATTGGTCCTTCAGGATAATCACAAATCCATTTCATTGTTTCTCAGGTACGTGATGTGGGACTAGGAGTCTTACCGATACTAGGAGGATCTGTTTAAGGGAAAGATAAGATATGCTAATCTGCATGTTTTACTAAGCAGAGCCTAAGGAACAAAGCGTAGGTCTCTTAGATCACAGGGTGGCGGAACTGGGCTAAGAAAGCTTCGGGAAGGTAACTTCCCAGGGCATTCCAACTGCAGAGTGGTCACCCTTGGCATTCCAAAGGCCCACGCCCTTCTCCGAAAACTTCCTTAGCCCCCAGCCACCTCTGTGTTAACCGTTCAGCAAGTCAGGTATTCTGGCTGGTTTCATGGTCTCCATTAACCCCGACAGTGTCAAAATTTCATTCTGCTAGAAATTATATCCTTCATACTTATGTCAATGTTTAAATTTCTTTAAATATTAAGTGAAAGTATGCAATGTGACACAGCTTCTTTTAAAAAATTAGATAGTACACAAACACTTTGACTCCCTAGAATTTCCCCAGCTCCCTGCATGTGGCTCTCGGGGAGATGCCACTGGCCAGACCTTTAAGCTTTCTGCATCTCTCCATTTCTATAACATGGAATTATAATATTATTCTCCTGACAGTATCATCAGGTTAAATTGAGATAACTAATCAGAAAGTATTTTGTAAACCATATGGAGTGTTGAGGACGTGTTTGCTGACAATAAGTCTTTCCATCCATGAATTCCCTTAAACAAAAATAAATCTTGATCATTTACTCAGTGACGGGAATTCTTTTAGGTTTGTGTTTTTGTAAATCTTCTATTTTCACAGGACTGGCAGAATACTCAAAATAAATGAACAAAACGAGATGACTGCAGGTAGAGATAAGTGTTGACAACTGCTGAACTTCCATTTCATAGTTCTTGAAAGAAAAAAGCATTGCCTTCATTACACAGGACATCTCTTTCCGAATGTTCCAGGACAGCCAAAGAACTCACCATAGGTGATACGCCGCTCTCCCACCCTGTCTCCTACCGTGTGCCCCACGACGTCTGTGTTCCAGCCACGGTAACAGTGACCTCTTCACAGCATCTTGACAACTCCAGGCAGGCTCCTGCCTTGTGGAGTTTGTCCTTTCTCTGGAAACACTCTTCCCTGATACGTGCACAGAGAGCTCCTCCACCCCCTTACACCCTTTTCCTCACATTTAATCTTCTCAACAAAGCCTACCCTGACCGTTCCATCCAAAATTGTAAACTGTCTCCTCTCTCCTCCAACCCCACATTACCAATCTACTTTGCTCTATTTTTCCCCCAAGGGACTTAACACATTCTAACAAACTGTATAATTTACTTATTTATTATTTCCGTCTGCTCCTTCTGGAATGTAAGCCCCTAAAAGGGAAAGGTCTCTGGAATTCTGACTCACAGTCCAATCACTAACCACAGTTGAATTTAATTGCAATGTTCCCCCATTGGGTGCTAATTGTTTTATTATTGCTATCTCATTTAATCCTAACAACAACCACATGAGGTACATTCTATTTTTGGTTCAGTTATCTATTGCTACATAAGCTACTCTCAAACTAAATGAACTGATACACAACAATTTACCATTTCTCACTGTTCCGCAGGCCAGAAATTCAGGCATGTCTCCGCTAGATGATTCTCTTTCCACACAGGATCACTCACTCCATCAGGCTTCGCCAGTGGATGGCTGGGCTGGAGGATCCAGGAAGACGCCCCTCAGATTTCCGGGGCCTCAGTGTGCTTCCCCATGACCTCTCTGCCACTACCTGTTTTTTTTTGTTTGTTTGTTTGTGTGTGTGTGTGTGTGTGTGTGTTTTCTCATTACAATAGTTTCATCCAAGTTTTGTTATAGCATGTCACCTGGCTTTCCTGACCAGAGGCTCCAGACCTCTTCAGGATTATTAGAGGAACTGGCAAAGAGTCATTTCCTCTATAAGCTCTTGGTAAGAGGAATTCATAAAGCTGGCCAACATTCAGGGGGATGGGAAACAGAATCTACTACTTAATAGAGCAACATGGGCATGGGAAGAGACAAAAAATGATGGCATCCTGCTTTGGGGACTAGCTACGGCCACTCCTCTTATTTTTCAGATGAGGAAATTGGACCACAGAGAGATCAGGTTGACAAGTTAATAAATGGCAGAGATGTGACTCAGTTCTAGCAGTCCCTGACTCCAGAGCCTGCGTCCTCAAGCACTCTACTTCACAGCCTCTAGGAGGGTGGCTTCCACACTGACAAAAGGGGTCTGGGCCCTTCCAAGACAGATTCTTGGAGGGCTGGAAAGCGCGCTGCTGCTGGGGAGGTAAGCAGTCAGGGCTCCAGGATCCTATCCCCACTTTCATCAGTAGAGTTCGACCTCAGATTTTTGTACCCATTGGGCTCCCACAAAATTCGATTTGAAGGGCTTCCATAGATTCAGAACACAAAGCATATGAAACAAATAACTGATTCAAAAATGAGTTTATAGCTCTGCAAGTTAGAATCTGCAACATAGTCAAAACAATGTAAGTTTGTTTTTATGCTTGAGTGATTCTTGTTTTGTATATAAAGATAAGTTTTAAAGAGATAACTTCACCATTTCAAATAGGTAATTTATGCAGAGGTTGAGGGTGATTTTTTTTTTAAGGTTTTATTTATTTATTTATTTATTTGATTTTAAGAAGCTCAAGTTCTCTCTCTGGGAGTGGCAGGCAGAAAGAGAGGGAGAAGCAGACTCCTAACTGAGCAAACAGCCTGATGTGGGGCTCAATCTCAGGACCCTGGGATCATGACCTGAGCCAAAGGCAGACGCTAACTGACTGAGCTACCCAGGCACCCCAAATGAGGGAGATTTTTATACAGTGATCTTAAAATACAATTTTTTGAAAAATATACTATTTTTTGGAAGGTTTTCTTCTAGCTCTCTAGGAATGTTATAATATATGCTGTATCCAATTTCAAGCTGATAGGGGAACTGTACATTTCTGCTTTTGCTCTGTAAGAGTGTAATTTGGGGAATAATTTCCCATAGAGTTGGTGGGCACATTACATTAAAATTTTGTGCAAACTTGGCACAATATTATTGTAAATTCTAATAATTCTGATTCTTTATGATACTACAAATACTGGGGGAGGAGAAAATGGTGAGCAGTCAAGCTTCCATGCCTCATCCAGAGAAATGTTTCCTGTTACTTTGATACATTGCATTTCTGCACAAGATTTTATTTGAAGGAAGTTTATCTGCTGTGAAAGAAAAAGACAACTTCAAAACTGTCTTACTAAATGACCTCTAGGCAATGAAGTTCAGCCACAGAGTCTATGGTTTTCTTGTCACCAAGTAATTTATTTCCCAAAATCTATACTAAATATATTCCTGGAATGGTAAAGATATTTGAAAATTTTATGACAGTTTTTGGCAAGGATGTCATTAACTAAATAGACAATATAAGAAAAAATGAGCAACTTCCCTCATTGTACTGATGATGATCTGGTATAAATATTTTGCCCTGGTATAATTATCTCTTTCGAAACCAAGTTCTTAGCTTTCCAGAAAATTGCTCTAGATAAGAAATGCATAGACTTTCCATCCAAGAAATTAGTGGAGGACAAGAATAACTGGATGATGTCTAACCAAGATCCACCAAAGAACAGAAACCATCCTAACATTTCAATTGTTACAGTTCACAATTAATGCGAAATCCATTTGACTTTCTTGAATAGTTTTAACTTTGTTTGCATCCAAACCTTATTTTCCATTTGTGCTTTTAATAAGCACTCTTTTCTTGGGACAATTTACTTTTGTTCCTAGAGCAGCAACCTGAGAAGCCAGTAGTCACTCTAATTCCTCCTGGACTGGAAAAGAGTCCAACGGATACTCATCCCGCAGAGTGAGTGTTGGAAATCATCAGTCACTGTCAAATCACTAAAGAATAAGTTGCTCTAGATCTGGTTTGGCACTGGAAGTTCATGTACTTTGGATCTAGAAAATACAGAACATTTTATATCAGTTAAATCAATCATTTTCCACAGCTGAGAAATGGTCTCTTGAAGTATCAGAACAAACAGATACCAAGGTTATAGCAGCTAGAAACTTCAGCCTCAAGAGCTAGCTTCAAGAAATATAGTTTAGAGGTCATGCATACCCTGGGTTCACAAACTTGGAAGTGATTGCTAAAATGAACAATAATGGAGCCAATGATAAAAACATGAAAACCAGTTAGCAGGCCATTCTAACAAACTAAACCAAAAAATGGAGATGAACTAAGGTAGTAACAAATAGGAGAGAGGAAGTGGATGGAGAAAGAGACGACCTGGTGTCAGGTGACCAACCATCCTGGTTTGTGCGGGACTGAGAGGTTTTCTGAGATGTACGATTGTCAGTTTTAAAACCAGGATACTCCTGGGAAAACTGTTCAATTTTTAGGAGCTTGAGGGGTTTCCCAGAATGTGGGGCTTTCAGTGCTGAAACCGAGAAAATCTTAGGCAAACAAGGACAAACTAGTTACCTTCCTCAACTTCCCTTTATTTTCTTATAATAACCTACCTTCTTCTTGCCTTGACATCATTGCAGAAGCTTTATCCTCCACTGATGGCATTGAACCTCTCTCACCAGAACAATCAATTACAACTGGAAAGTTTTAGACAAGTCTATTCTAAATGCCACGAGAACATCTTGAGATGAGTCAGAGAGGGAAAAACATAGTATACGGAAGTATTACCACTGACTTTTACTAAAATCAATGCAAACCAGAAGACAATGGTCTGACATTTGGTTGGTTTAAAAAAAAAAAAAAAAGGAGACTAAAGAAGTTTCAGACAAACACAAACTGAAATAATTCATTACTGGCATCCCTGCACTGTAAGAAATGCTAAACAAAGTCCTTCAGGCATAGGACGAATTATTGGAGATCCATGAGGGGAATAAGATGAATCCTGATTCTAGGCACAAACAAAATAAATTCCAGGTAGATTTTTAAAATAATGAAAATCTAAGCAACAAAGTGTCTAGAATATAATACAGAAGAATGTGTTCTTACTTTATGGTATGTGTTAGACTACATTAAAATTAAAAAGCTTATATTCCTTGAAATACATTAAATGAATGACAAGGGAAGCCACAGAATGGAAGAAACAAGCCATTATATACTTAACTGAGAGTGTGTGTGTGTGTGTGCACGCGTGCGTGTTTGTGTGTGTGTGTGTAAATATATACATATATATATCTCCAGGTATCAACATGTAGGTGGGTATAAACCGATAGATACAAATATACTTTTTTTAAAAAGACTTATTTTTCTCAAAGATTTTATACATATATATATATATATACACACACATACATATATATATATATATGGAGAAAAAGTAAGCACAAGCAGGAGGGACAGAGAGAGAGAGAAAGAATCTCAAGCAGATTCTGTGCTAAGCATGGAGCCCAATATGGGGCTAGAACTGAGAAATTATTTGTATCCATGGTATATGTAGAATTTTTTTTTTCAGATTTATTTATTTTAGAGAGAGAAAGTACACTGGGGAGGAGCAGAGAGGTAGAAGGAGAGGGAGAGAGAAACTCAAGCCTGCTCCTTGCTCATCACAGAGCCCCATGCAGGGCTCAGTCTCACGACTCTGAGATCATGACCTGAGCAGAAACCAAGAGTTGGACCCTTAACTGCCTGTGCCACCCACGCGCCCCTATAAGGAGAAACTTCTGATCAATAGTGGAAAGATGGGGCGCCTGAGTGGCTCAGTGGGTTAAAGCCTCTGCCTTCGGCTCAGGTCATGGTCTCAGGGTCCTGGGATGGAGCCCTGCATCGGGCTCTCTGCTCAGCAGGGTGCCTGCTTCCTCCTCTCTCTCTCTCTGCCTGCCTCTCTGCCTACTTGTGATCTCTGTCAAATAAATAAATAAAATCTTAAAAAAAAATAGTGGAAAGATGACAAACCAGTAGAAAATGGTAGAAAATGACAAACCAGTAGAAAACAGTAGAAAATGGACAACAGATTTAAGCAAATACTTTACAAAAAAGATATCCAGATGACCAAAAATACTTAAAAAGATGTGCATTAGTAATCAGTGAAATGCAATTTTAAAGCAAATGAGAGACCATCACAAAGTGTGAAATAAAAAATGACTGATAATATCAAGGGTTCACAGGAATGTGTAGCAATGGAATTCCCATAAATTACTGGTGAGATTGTAAAAAGCATACCTACTTTGGAAAAAATCATTTTTAATGAGATTAAACATATATCCACTCCATAACCCAATAATTCTAAGGCCTATGCCCAAGAGGGATGAGAATATATCCATAAAAAGACTTATATGAGAATATACATTATAGATTTAGTAACAATAGCTCAAGACAGGAAGCAACCTAAATGTTTATCACAGTACAAAGGGTAAACAACTCATTGTAAAATCATATAACACGATAATATATAGCAATGCGATGAATGAAATATGGCTAAAGACAACAGCATAGGTGAGTCTCATCAATATTTTAGTGAAAACGCCAGACAGGAAAGAATATCTACCGTACGATACCATTTATATAAAAGTTCAACATCAGGCAAAATTAATCTCTGGTAGTAAAATCCGGAGAGAGGTTCCCTTTATGGAGGAGAGCAGGGTAGTGACTGGGAGGGGCAGGAAGGGTGCTGATAATTTCTTGATTTGTGTGGTGATAACCAGCTTGTTCACATTGTGATAATGCCTCCCACTGTATGCTTATGGTTTGTGATCTTCCCTGCACGTACGCTGGAATTTAATAACATTTTAAAATAATAAAAATAAAATATAGCAAAGTAAAGTGTACCGAGTTCCAAACTTGAGTAAAAGTAATGACCATAAAATTGGCAAGTATTTATTGTCCGTTCCATCTGGATTTTTCCTGGAAACCAGTATTTTGCATTGAGTAAATGAGTGTGGCATGGGCTGCGTTCTTCATCAGCAGCCCCGAGGAGCTTCAAGTGTGAGTCAGTTCAGGTTACATTAGCCTTTGAGAGAGCAGCGCCCAGCAGGTGGCTTCCCTTTGCCCTTTCCTAGCAGTTTTCCCCTGTTTACTTTCTGCTCCCTTCCTGCTGAGAGGTGTCTGGTATTAACAACAAATAAATGGGCAGCTGTAGCCTACACAAAGGGATGCCTTAGGTGATCCCTTTGTGATGAATCACCTAATTTTTTATTAATTCTTGTCCTTTTGATTTCAAGAGAAGGCAGAGGGCACTGCCTAGGATCCCACCACGGATAAACACTATTTGGAGCTTACTTGCCAATAATTGAGGGGATTAATTTTTTTAAAGTGTATGATAATTATAACTATAGCTATGCTCACTTGTGCAGCATCTTACAAAACATTTTTATACACGTTCTCTCATTGGATCTTCATAATAATCATGTCAAGAATGTGGGGGCAAGCATGACTATCTCCTTTTTGTTCCAGGAGGGACCAAGTTTCAGATAGGTCTTACAAAATAAACACTTGATTTTAAACGACGAGAGAAAGGTGAAGATTTACCATCACTGTCTGAGTTTGGGTTTCCCCAGATGCAGATCCTGAGCCATAGATGTAAGTGGGAGGAGAAGATGTAATTTGGGAGGAGAAGGGAACACTGGAAGGGGAGAAGAGAAGTGAGATGGAGAAGGAAAGGCAACCAATAAACCATGTGCTATCAGTTTATTTACCACTCAGCTATGGGGATTGGATATTGCTCTGGGAACCCGGGTTATATGCGCATTTTAGAAGTATCCCACCCAAATTACAAAATAGCTAAGAGCTGGAGTATTTACCCACCAACATTGGGGACATTAAGTTCTAAAACTGCTGGCCCACTGAGCCTGGATAAAAAGGACTTTGGAGACCAAAATCGTCCTTGGGCAAGGAGATGTGGGTACTGGCAGTTGGAAATCAGGCATGAGGGCACTGATGTGCGTGGTGATATGCACAGGAAATTAATGGGTCTGCTATATTTGGCAACTAAGTTTATTTTCTCATTATTTCTAGTCAACTTCCCTCTGTGCCTTCCATATCCCTTCCTTCTGGTCAGTCCAAGAGTTCCCTATACACTTTGTGGACCCAGGGATGGTGCATATGACTTACGCTGTCCAGAGTTATCTGGTAACTTTTTCTGAATTTCTAGGGTAATTTCCCACTTTATCCTGATGGATGAGGAAAAAGCCTTGTTGGCTCAGCAGCTGCTGGGAGTCGTCTTGACATTTAAAGAGAGCGAACCTGGAGATGAAGTCCACTATGTGGAAGGTAGGGTGAGGACATAGAAGTCAATTCCTTCATGATATTATGAACACCTGCTTCAGAGCTTATCTGAATCAAGCTGAAAAACTGGACTTCATAGTCAAAAAAAGTAATTACCTTTAGTGTTTAGGCAAGTTTTGGTCTTTTTTACTTAAACCAAAAGGATTCTAACTGATAGGAAACAATGTCATCTCATCTAAATCACTATCCAATGCAAGAATCATTATTATTTTATATACTACTGAGAGCAAATGTGTACAATTAAACTAAGAACTGTTGTTTTATACCCCCTAAGTTTTTTAATTTTTGTTAACTTTTTGAAAGCTCTCTATTAGACTTTTTTTCAATCATGTTAAGCTCGGGAGGCATTCATTAGGGCATATAAGTGACATAAACTAGTTAAAATGTGCTCCCATTCAGCATTCAACTCTTCTCACATCATCTCAATCATCATCATTACCCATATATTTCTACCAGATATCCTCCTTAGGGGACATAGCTTTTTTAATATGCCCAACAGTTCTGTCTGCAATTTCTCTCTAAGTCCTACATATCCGTTTTACAAATTTTGTTGCTTGGTGGTTCTTGTCTATGATAGATAATACTTTAGTGTTTATATTAGCAACAAAACCTCACATATCACGTACCATGGATTTCTTCCTTTCTTGGCTCTCAGAAAGCGTTCAGTTGCAGCTTTGCAAGAAAATGCAGAATGGGCTTACTTGTCCAATGGAAATATTTGCTTTGCAATAGCAAAATTTAGGTCCCCATTGCTTTCTTCTGTTGCCTTTATAGGTGCACAGTAACTTTTCGCTTTTAAATCATAGTGAAAAATTTAAAAACAGCAATGAAACTCAGTGTACACGGTATACTTTAATAATGTCTATAGCTCAATTGATGTGGTAACAAAAACCAGCTATGACCAAATTTTGGTCATGCACACAGGCATTGATAACTATGTCACGATTGTTGAAAGCCATTTTAAGATATCGTAGACTGCATAGCACATAACAATTTCAGAGATATTCAGAGTAAACACATGGAAAGATGTACATCTTAAAATAGAGGAAGTATATTATCACATATCTAGTAATGCAGAATCAAGTCCTCCCTATTATTCTAGTCTCCTTTCAACAGTTATGCTTTCTTTCTTTCTTTTTTTAAATTATGCCTTATTTCAATGAAGATGTCTGTTTCCTTCCATTTCATTACTATGGTTGGAATTCTCTTAAGTTTTTATTGTTTATATATTTCTTTATTTTTTTAATTCTTTGAAACATGAGAATGTGATGGTCCTTAAAATATATTTTTCTATCTAAGCATTTTTAAAAATTTGAATAAAAGAAGATTTGAATAAATGGAGATTGATACTCAATTTCTGACTATGAAGAATTAATACTGTAACAAAGTCAATTTCTAATAAATTAACTTGGGAGTTCGGTGAAATCCAAACATAATTTTCTGTAGATCTCAACAAGCTAATTATCTCCTGGAAGAGACAATGTATAAAAGTAGCCCTTTTTTAAGCAAAAAAAGGAAAAATTTTTCTAAAAGATGTAAAATATTCTGTAAGAATGCACTAGTGATAACAGTATAAGTTAACACTGGCAGAGAAAAGTAAAATTAATAGGACAGAAAAGAGAGGGCAAACCCACAAATTTATGTAGAAGTATAGATTAAAAGTGGCATTGCAAACTAGTGAGGGGGAATGGTAAATTCTGTAAACAGCATTGAAGCAAATCAAAACAATGTGAGGTCTTACATGATCCAAAGTTTAAGAAATATAAACAAAACAACACAGAAATAATCCCATATTAATATTTGGAGAAAATGAAACTGAATTTTTGGTGTAATTGGATGGAACTCTCTCCTAATGATGACTTGAGCCCTGCCACTCGATGGGAGAATCAGCAGAACGTGTAAGATCTTATTTGGAATTGACATTCTCTATTGTAATTTTGTTCCTGTTTATTTTTAAATTTTCTTTTTGTTTCACTGGAAAGGAAAGATGATGCTCAGTTTTAAACGTTAAAAGTGTACAAGTTGCTTTGTTACAATAAAACTAAATGTGTACAAAAAAAAAAAAAAGATGTGAAACCTGGAAGAATTTAAGAAAAAAATCAAGGGACTCCTGGATGGCTCACTTGGTTAAGTATCTGTCTTCAGCTCAGGTCATGTTCCCAGAGTCCTGGGATTGAGTCCAGCATCAGTCTCCTTGCTCAGCGGAGAGCCTGCTTCTTTCTGTGCCTCTGCCTGCCACTCTGCCTGCTTGTGCTCTCTCTCTCTGACAAATAAATAAATAAAATCTTTGAAAAAAAGAAAAAAATCAAGGCACTACTAGTATTTTAAAAATATATGACATAAAGACTATATACAAAGTTTGGGGTTAAATCATACATTGAAAGAAGAGCTAGACAGCATATGTAAAAATAGGATAACTAATATCCCAAATATATCTAAAATATATAAAGTAAGTATGTAATACAAATAAGCAACTCAATTTTTTTTTAAGATTTTATTTATTTATTTGACAGACAGAGATCACAAGTAGGCAGAGAGGCAGGCAGAGAGAGAGGGAGAAGCAGGCTCCCCGCTGAGCAGAGAGCCCGATGTGGGGTTCGATCCCAGGACCCTGAGATCATGACCTGAGCCGAAGGCAGAGGCTTTAACCCACTGAGCCACCCAGGTGCCCCGAGCAACTCAATTTTATGAGATTTTGCAATTAAAATTTAGTAAAAAAAAAAACTATAATATTGTTACACCGAGAATAAAAGATACATTTGTATGGAGATTATATGTTTTAATGCAGGCAATAAAATATGCAAATTATAACTCTACTATTGAAAATTTCACATATTTCTATGATACATGTCATAGTAGCAGTGGTTACGTCTGGGAAGTAGGAATATAAATGATTTCATTTTTTATTTTCTTTTGGGAAGTAATTTCTGAATTTCCAACAACAAACGTAACAACTGCCACCAAAAAGAAAAGCTTTAAAAATGTTCTATGGATGTTATTTTTTTTCTTCTTCCAAGTTTTACCTGTTTTCCAAATTTACTTTATGAACATATGTATTTCTCAGGATAAGCTAGGTTATCCTGCTACAAAAAATAAACCCAAAATTTTCAGCAACTTAACACATTAAATTCATACCTGATGTCTATTTTTAGCTTCTTGGCCATCCACTAGTCACATGGCACTGCATGTAAGGGAAGTGGGAAAAGGGGTGAGATCATATTTATTCCATAATTGGTCAGTGTCTCCACCACCATCTGTCCTTCTGGTCAATAAACATGTCTTTGTTAGTATCTTTCCACTCACAGAACACACTCAACCTTTCCCAAACCAGACAACTCCGTGTTAACAGTCACTCACTTCACCCAGCTCAAAGTGCAAGCCGTACTCCAGCTTCTCCCTCCTTTTGGGCCAGATTATCTGTCAACTAAAAAGAAGGGCTTTTTCTTTTTTTTTCTTCCTCTTAAGATTTATTTATTTATTGGAAAGAGAATCCCAAGCTGACTCCCTGCTGAGCATAGAGGTGGGGCATAGGTGGGACTCCCTCCAGGAATTTTAGTTTATGACTTGAGCCAACATCAAGAGTAGGAAGTACAACCTGCTGAGCCACCCAGGCAGCCCATCAACTAGAAAGAAAAGTATCTGCTCCACCTTCACCCAATATAACTGGTAGAACAGAAACAGGATAACCTCGGTAAAATCTCTCACCAGAAAAGGAAGGATGGAGATAAGCCTGTAACGGTCAATAGCATTTTGAAATCCTGCTGGCCTCCAGATCCTGGATGCACCTTTATTAGACCCTGATTCAACTGTCAAGGAGAAAGTCCCTTGACCATTGTTACTCATGGCTTTCCTTTTTTAGTTGCTTCCTATGGAAGTTTGGGATCCCAATGATTGTTAGGTTTTGAATAATCACAAATATCTTTTGGTCCAAATCTTGGTTATTATAAAAGTAAAACTATTTTTTATAATGTATTTATTTAAAGTAATCTCTATACCCAGCATTGATCTCTATACCCGAGATCAAGAGTTACATGTTCCACTGACTGAACTAGCCAGGCACCTCAAAGTAAAACCCTCTTAATGAAACAAGATGGGATCCGGAGGGAGACAAACCATAAGAGACTCTTAATCTCACAAAACAGAGAGCTGTCGGGGTGGGGGAGTATGGAGAGGGTGGCTGGGTTATGGACATTATGGAATGGTATGTGCTATGGTGAGTGCTGTGAAACGTGTAAGCCTAATGATTCACAGAACTGTACCCCTGGGGCAAATAATATGTTATATGTTAATAAAAATAATAAATAAAAAAATTCAATATATAAACCACCACCACCACCACAACAATATACTTACCCTACATTTGTTTGAAGTCACATCAATGTGCATTTCCTCGCTCTGGCCACCTCCCCGCCCCACCCCCCACCCCATCCTTCTCTTGCTTGACTTAATGGTGAATACCTTAAGGCTATGATAACAGTAGATATGAAGGTCAAACCCTTACTCTAATCTTTGCCCTGAGTCACTTTAACCAGCTGCCCGTTTTAAATTTGTTGACAAGAGTCTCCTTAAATGCTGTATCTTACGGGTTGGTGTCTAGAATCAGTGACTTTGCCAATCCTACAAAGCACTGAATTTCTGGATTTTCATTGTTTCTTTTTTCCCCCCACTTATATCTGAGCCAATTTTTTTTTTTTCAAAATCTCATTCACCCCATACTACCCAACTTTACCAAGTGTTCTGCCACAGGATAATATGGATCCATCTTTCCAGCCTCTGTATACTCTTTTTTTTTTTTCTTTTTTTTTGAGACAGAAAGAGAAGAGGGTTGCTGTGGAGGGGCAGAGAGAGAAGGAGAGAATCTTAAGCAGATCCACACTCAGTGCAGAGTCCAGTGCGGGGGTCGAACTCACGAGCCTGAGATTATGACCTGAGCGCTGAAATCGAGAGTCAGACATTTAACCGACTGAGTCACCCAGGCACCCCTGTATACTTTTCCCCTCTCACTTCCTACTGCCCAAATTATTAAGCTAATGCCAGACATTTTGGTGTTTTGTTTTTCTTTTTTTATTTCTATGGCAACCCTCAGTTCTAGTACCAATATTTGTATTGGTAAGTATAACAGTTGAAACTGAAGTAATAAATCCCGAAGCCCCAGTGGCTTAACATAACAAAGATGCATTTTTCACAAGTATATATTCTGTTGCTCACTGGCGACTCCCTTGGTTAGCAGGTGCCTGTTAAGAACTTCCACTTTCTGGGCGCCTGGGTGGCAGCCTCTGCCTTCGGCTCAGGTCATGATCCCAGAGTCCTGGGATCCAGCCCCACATTGGGCTCTCTGCTCAGCAGGGAGCCTGCTTCACCCCTCCCCCAACTCCCTGCTTGCCTCTCTGCCTACTTGTGATCTCTGTCAAATAAATAAATAACATCTTAGGAAAAAAAAAAAGAACTTCCACTTTCAAACTTAGCAGGAGGATTCCAATTCACTGCAGACAGGAAACAAAGAGCAACAGAGTAACATAGTCAAGACTTATAACATGGTCACGTCCAGTGAAAGGGAGCTGGGAATCATTAGGAAACATACGGGTATTTGGTGAGTATTAAATGTCTCTGTCGCTGTGTGTTATAAGTATTGAATACTGTATTGAAAAATAAAAATCCATGTTATGCAGGCTATTTCTGCTCCTCCCAAAAGAAAAAAAAAATAGAAGTTATTTTTCAGAAGTTATAGCATGGAAGGAGAAAAAGTTAAAAGGATATATTCCAAATTGATAAAAATAGTACAATACTTTATATTCAGAGAAATATATTCATGTTTTATTTTTATGTCTAAGACATTAAGCATAATTTATAACCTTATAGGACATATATTTACACTGTTCACCTTATTGATACTATAAACATTTATATTTGGAAATACTAACAAGAATAAATTTAAAATTATGTCATAATTTTAATCCTAATTTTCTCACAAAATGGTTGTAATTTGTGAAAATTAAGCTGAAAACTGCAAGGAAAATATCAAAATCCTGCCTCCCAGTAACACTTTTCCCCTTAAACATTTACATTTTTTCCCTTAAATTTTCTCATTCATAATTTACATTATAACCATAATATTTTAACATTATTTGATATATTTTTGTTTGCTAAATATTTAATATAGTATTTTCCCGTACTATTCAAAATCATCTGCAAACATCACCTAATAGCTAATTCAGTCAACCACACGGATGTGTTGTAATTTATATAATTATATCCTGCTTCTTGGGCATTCAGGTTTCTTTCCAATTTTGCAGCTAAATTACACTTACAGGAAATGAGTATATTTGTACGTAAATCTTTGGACTTCTGAGTGTTTCATTAGTATAGTTTCCAAAGAGTACAATGATTAGACCAAAGGGTATATATATTCAGAAGATATTAATATTAGCAAATTTATTTCTAGAAATATACTAATTTGCATTCCCATCATCAATATACTAATATTTATATCTTGCCAAACTTTTATTAGTCCTGATATACATGCATACATACACGATATATACATATATTATCCATCTTTGACAATTTGGGAGAACTAAAAATACTCTTTTTGCTTTACTATTCCATGTTATTTCTTGAAGTAATTGTTTTCATTTAATTGAAGAATAATTTACATTACATAAAATGAATAGATTTTAAAATTATAGCTTAATAAGTTTGGACAAATGTATACAAGAAATTAACCACTACCCCAACAGAGATGTAAAATATTTGATCATTCCAGGAAATTCTCTTGTGTGCATCTTGTCAATCCTCCTTCATAAACAGACATTATTCTGATTTTAGTTTTTAAAAATCAACTTTATCAAAGTTGATATCAAAATGCAGCTATGTTAACCATGCACATCAATGAGCTTTAATGAATGTATATGTATATGTAACTAACATCCTACTGAAGACTACCAAATATTTCCACTACCTCAGAAATTCCTTTCTTTTGTAGTCAGCCCCCTCTATCCCTGACCTTAGACAACCATTGATCTGCTTTCTGTTGCTACAGATTAATTTTGCCTATTTTAGAATTTTTCATAAATGGACTAGTAATACTAGTAATACTCTATAGTATTATATACTAGTATACTACTAGTACTAGTATACTACTAGTACTCTAGTAGTATACTAGTAATGTAATAGAGTATTACTAGTATACTATTAATATATACTAGTATACTAGTAATATATAGTATATATATACTAGTAACTAGTATACTAGTTACTATAGTATACTAGTTACTAGTACTAGTTACTAGTTACCAGTATACTAGTTACTAGTATACTATAGTAACTAGTATACTAGTAATACTAGTATATTACTAGTATACTAGTAATATATTACTATATATTACTATATATATACTATATATAGTATAGTATACTAGTATACTAGTAATATATATAGTATAGTATACTAGTTCCTAGTAATACTATATATTACTAGTATACTAGTATATTATACTATATATATAGTATATATATATAGTAATATATAGTAATATATAGTAATATATAGTAATACTATATATTACTAGTATACTACTAGTATACTCTTGTTTCTGGCCACATTACTCTGTGCCAAATTTTTGAGATTTATCTCTGTTGTCACATGTAGCCATAGGTTATTCTTCTTTATTGCTGAGTAGTGTTATAAGGATATACTTTTTCACCTGCTGGTGAACTTTGGGTTGCTTCCAGTTTGGCTCTATTCTGATTACAGCTGCCATGAACATTCCTGTATAAGAATTTACAGGGTCATACCTTTTATTTCTATTGGATATACAGGGATACTATATTATTGGATATACAGGGATATATTATATCCATCCCTAGATGGTCCACCCAGGAATGGAATGGAGGTATCATATAGTAAGTATATGCTTAACTTGAGCTTTACTGCAAAACCAACTTCCAGAGTGCTCACCCGTCCTGACTACCATGTATGAGACTTTCATTCACCCTACTTTTTGCCAACATGTGGTATTGTCCATCTTTTTTTTTTTTTCTTCTTTAATTTAGTCATCCTGCTGGGGCAGTAATGGTATTTTATAATTTTTTGGTGCTTTTTGTAACCTAAGAAGACTTTTTTTACTTCAAGTGAACAGATATTTTCTTCTTTGTTGTCTTCTAGAAATGTTGTAGATTTAGATTTTCTGGCTAGGGCCCTGGTGCCCTTTGTATTAATTTTTGTGTATAGTGTGAATTAAAGGTCAAGACTGATTTTTTTTTTCCCCTTAAATGGGCATCCAGTTGTTTCAGCATTATTAGTTTAGGAAGACTTTATTTTCCTGATGGAAATGCTTTGGTACTTTTATTGAAATTCAGTTAACCCTATATAAAAAGGTTTATTTCTATAGTCTTTACTTTGTTTCTCTGGTTTATATGTCTGTCCTTGCAGCAATACGGTATGGAACTGATCCAGTAATCTCTTTGGAGGTGTTCTGGGTAAGTACTGAGAAGGAATTTCCCAAGATAATAAGAAATGTATATTTAGCATACTTGCTGTGTGGTGGCCTTCTTTGGGCTGTTTTTTGTTTGTTTTTACCACCTAGTAAGAAGCTAAGATGGTTCGCTTTTGCGTGTATGATTTAAAAACTGGAAGGAATCTCAAAAAAATGTCATCCCGTATTTCCTAAACGGATGCTTGGATAGCCTAGGTAACATTTGTTTTCCCATAACCAGGCTTCTTCCATCATTTAAAAATCTGTTTATCATCAGCTGTAGTATTATATATTTTATATTTTATATAATCTCTTTTAAAACTTAAATATTTCAAGAACATAAACACTAAACAATATTTTAATCACTATAGAAATAGGAAAAGTTTTTTAATATGTATTTTTGTAATAGATAATTATTGAAATAACATAATGTCATCTTGGTACAATCTAAAATCATCCCACAAAGAACTCCTAGTACGATAGTCTGAGAACTACTTGAGGCCTATCACAATGCCGTGGGCCTTTTAGGAAGATTTCCACAGAAACCTGAACTATATTATCTATACTCAGTAAGTTTCTTTATTAGGTGACAAAGATTCCGAGTATCTATAATATAATTTATGTGTCATAACTTTTCAATATTAGAATTTGAGTCTCCTTATTCTAAGTCCACTACTTTATCAATTATATTACCATATGTAGAATGCCCTTTTCCCCTCCATTTACTTTTTGAAACATGTGTATTCAAATTTTTGTTAGCCCAGTTTTATGAGAATGTAGAAAGAGCCCAACTGCTAAGTCAAGTTATGCTTTTGAGTTTTGTAAATTTATAATCTACAGAAAACCCCCAATTTTTCGTTTGTTTAAATTATATCTCAGGAAGCAATAAAATAGAAGTTGAAATTTTGTAAATCGGAGAGATAAATTTTCAATTTAATTATTAAATTGTAACTATCTAGTTTATAATTCCTAACTCCATCCTGAATGCAATCAATATGATTAAGGACTATTCATCCTCTGAATAAAGTAATATGCTACACATTTTTCAAAAGAAAGTAGAACATTCAAAGGATCTAATCCTTAAAAAAGAAGAGAGAATAAAAGGCGATTTTTAAAAAAGATTTTATTTTTAAGTGGAATAAGAGGTGATTTTAGCTACTTTCCCTGAAATTTTTTCACATGTGCTTAAATAAGCATTTAATAGCAATTAAAATTGTTAGATGTTCCCGCTTTGTTGCCTTTGGCAGTGAAGAATGAGTAAGCTTACAAAATGCTATCCAGGGGAGTGTTTAACTGTTGAAATTCGAACTTAATATAAAGGAACTGCAGTGTGGGTTTGTTGATCGATAAAAATACTCTTCATTTCCAAAATTGAAAAAGGTCTACACTTCTGCACCCCACTGTACAGAAATAGCACATTGAGCCAATGCACCTGGCATTTGATCCAGAGGTATTTGACTCCATTCATTCATTCATTCATTGACTCACCCATTCTTCATTGGGGCAATCAGTCTCTATGGTACCTGAATCACTCTGTGAATGGCTTTTATTTTGAATCATTTTGTGCTTTAAGCACAGCTGTGATATTGATCTTGATGTATTTTTAATGAGAGGAATAAGCCATTGGGGGCTTACCCCACTCAAATGTATCTTCGCATGTCCAACAAACAATTTTTATGCTTTCTTGCTCCAGATCTAACCTCCCACCTTCCAAAAGAGATTGTGACTGCCATGTGAAATCATCACCTAAAAGAAAGAAATGAAAAGTTAACTACAGATTGGAGTCTTTAAGACACTGATAGTTTTCGTTCTTAGGGAACAATTTTTCTATAATCTTTACCTTGCAATGTTGAAAGTATTGACTTTTATTTTTTTTTGGTGAAAGAAAATAAAACTCACAAATGTAAAGATTTAAAATTCTAATGATTTCATTGTTTCAGAAACTGTATTTTTTCATTTTTTATTTTTTCCTTTTAATTAAAACTTAAATGTAATTTTTTCTTTAATGTTATAAAGAGGGATTTTTATGTGGGTCTCTCTAAGAAAAAATAAAAGAAGGCAGCATAGAGCATCATGTAACTGTGTAATAAAATGATCAATTAAGGTAAAAGTTACTGAACTCTGAATGGTTGTTCTTATAACTATCCATGTGCATAACAGGCTTTATAGAACTTTCCATCTATTTTCTCTCATGTCAGCAATTTAAAATGAAATTATTCCTCGAGGTAGTCTGGAATTGTTTCTTCCGAATATATCTTAGAATTTAAAATATTCTCAAAGTGTTGTACCTTCTCACTTCCTGTGGTCCCTGCTATGGCATAGTTGGGTCTTCATATCTCTTGGGGCGGTCTGATGTCTCCTTTACCTCTACAAATGGTCTCAATAACTATTTGTCATCCTCAGTATATATTCTACATTTATTGGGTGATAATGGGTATTGTGTTCAGTACTTTGCTAAATGGTAGGGAACCCAAAGAATGAGACTGACAGAAAGTTAAAGCTGAAGCACAAGTTACCTAAGAGACAGTTCTATAAACTGACACTGTAGAGTTTTGCAACTTACTACGTAGTCTTACATTCTCTATGTCAACTTTTTGTCTTGATATCTGCTAACGTCAAGACAGCCTGAATTCATATTCCAAGTGGTAGTAGTAGCTGAAGTAGTAGCCACAACATCGAAATTAAAAAAAAAAAGAAATCCCTTTATTAAAAAGGAAATATATAGTTGCACTTTAATATGAAAATAAAGTTTCTGGAAGATGGGCCTTGTTTATCCAGTGGCTTTAGAAGTAACCTCACCACATACCATGATCCATCAGGGGCACAAACACTTCAGGTTGAGAAGCTTTAAAGGTGATTTACAAAAGATGAACTGCCATGAATATTTTATCAGAAGAGTAACAATTCAAAAGAAAAGGAAGAAATTAATCTTCCATGGTCACATCTGGGGAGTGAGCGTCAAGAAGCACACACCTTAATAATCCTTCATAGTTTGAAAAAATATTAACCCAGGAAAAGCAGAGACATAAAGAAAAGTCACAAGGGTACACTGCTGAGACAATTTAGTTTTAAGTGTTCTCTCTTGAATTGACTGTTTGACCTCGGAAAAGTCATAGCCTGTCTTAGTGCACCACTCTCCCTCTACTGGAGTCAATGCATGGTCTCTGTGGTCTCTAGTTTTGCCATCTGATTATTCAAAATTGTACTGAATTTCTTGTCACTTTACTGTACTCCACTTTGAATTAGTGAACACAGTAGAGTGGCAATGATCCCTAAGTGCCTAGGTCACTAACAGAAATGACTTTAGCAGTGTAATTTTAAAATATGTTTTGACTGCCTGCAATTCTAAGGCAGCAGCAAGGGGAAGGAACTAGCATTTATTGAGCTACTATAATGTGTTAGTTATTGCATATTCCACAATACGAAAAAAGTTACTCAACACCATTCCTTACAGACTATTTAGGAACAAAGTTTCTAGAATGGAATTACATTAGAAACATTTCAAAGCTGGGAAGCAGCAAAGGAAAAACTGAATCTTGAAGGTTAAAGTGATGGCCAGGGGGCACCTGGGTGGCTCAGTCGGTTAAGCAGTGGCTGCCTTCAGCTCAGGTCATGATCCCAGGGTCTTGGGATCAAGTTCCGCATCGGGCTCCTTGCTCAGCAGGGAGCTTGCTTCTCTCTCTGCCTCTGCCTGCCACTCTGCCTACCTGTGCTCTCTCTCTCTCTGACAAAAAATAAATAAAGTCTTAAGAAAAAAAAAAAGTGATGGCCAGAGTGGGAAAGTCTTTCAGAGAAAGTGAATTTTGAGCTGAGTCTGGGAGAAAATGATAGCTAGAAAGAAGGATGGAAAAGTAGATGCAGAGGTGGGGAAAGTAATAAAAAAAAAAATGCAGTTGAGGTGAATCTGCAGTTCAAGGATTTTTCTTTTTACGATTTAATTATTTATTTGACAGACAGAGATCACAAACAGGCAGAGAGGCAGGCAGAGAGAGTGGGGGAAGCAGGCTCCCTGATGAGCAGAGAGCCTGATGCGGGGCTCGATCCCAGGTCCCTGAGATCATGACCTGAGCCGAAGGCAGAAGCTTAACCCACTGAGCCACCCAGACGCCCCAAGGATTTTGAATGAAGTAGTGGAATGAAGAAGTTGACAACATGGAGATCATAGTTAAGTCCTTTAAACCAACCTACATTGTGCCAATAGCCTACTCTGTTTGGAGGACACAGAAGTCTATATGGAAAACCTACAAAGAGCGAAGTTCAAGCTAGGCACCATGAAGGACACAGAGCATCTAAAATACAACCCTGGTACCTAAGATGTCTCTGATCCAGTAGAAGACCCAAGACATGCAGACATTGGAAGGTAACAAAACTAAACTTTCTAGAAAGAAGATATCCAAAGAAGACATGTCTTGGTATTTCATAAGACATAACCAAATAACAGAATTTGGATAGTGCTACTACAATTCAGAAAAGAAAGAGATCACTGAGCCAGCACTATGAGATTAAACAAGCAATAAACAGCATGATGTCTGGCTACCAAGAATTTAAAACTTTTAAACATCTACTTCATCAGCACTTGGAACTGCTCGGCCCTTCCCCTCCCCCTCTCTACCCTTTTATTTCTGTTTTCCATTAGCTGAGTGATGACGGCATTGCCATTTACATCAGCACTGAGCATCTATTCTCATCTTTTGCTAAAACATTGGGTTTAAATACATACAAAAGAGCAGCAGGAGACTTGAAAAAGACTGACTTTATATATATATTTTTTCCTTGTGTGAAAGTCTAAAAACAGAAACCAGGATAGAATCTAGGAAAGGGAAGGAGGGTGTAAGAGTCACTCTTTTCATCTTTAATGCATTAGGCAATACTCTGCATTGTCTTTATCTGTATGTGAGCAAATGGATACAGTTTTTCTTCCAAGTTCTCAGGGGCCACAAGGCTTGTTGTGGGGGTTCAATTTTCAACTGTAAAGACATGACCCCCAATCTTATTTTGAAATATTTTCCCTAAACATGGATCACATTATATTAAAACTGGAAGGGACCTTGGAGATCCGAAACTACTCTTCCTTCTCTCTCTGTGTGAATCCCAGAGATATTAAATGATTCGTTCAAAGTCTCAAAATTAGTTGAGAATGAGCCTGTAGTGGAACGTGAGTTTCTGATGCCCAATATCTTGTTATTTCAATAGAACTAAGTGACAGTTTCTTCTTGGAATTTAGCACCAGGGAAGATTTTGATCTCACCCAAATGACTGAGATGCTTATATATTCACCAAGCCCTCTTTTGGCCTCTACTTAACTCAGAGCTTAGTTTAATGCTCAGATGAGTAAATCATACTTCTTGTATAATAAATTGCTCTTTCCTTTATATAATTTCTTTTTTCTTTTCAGGGCTTCATGACCCTGAGATCAAGACCTGAGCTGAGATCAAGAGATGGGTGCTTAACTGACTAAGCCATCCAGGCACCCCTCCTTTATATAATTTCTGATTTTCCGGGTGTATTTTAGATTTCATTATAGAGTATTACATATTCATTAGGGAAAATCTGGAAAATATGTCAAACTATAAGGAAGCAATAAAAGTTCTTATAATCCCACCACTCATATTATGTACATCATTTGAACTAACTTTCTGTGTATGTCTTGATAGTGAACTGCCTTGAAATAGTTTAAGAAGTAGGAAGAGGTTACTAATAAGTTTATTTGTTAAGCAGAAATTATATCACCTCACTTTTCACAAATAGTCACTTATCTGTTAATATGTATAGTCCATTCAGCTTAACAAACATCCAACAACTGGAGTCCTCTTTTTAAAAATACGGTTGTCGGGGCACCTGGGTGGCTCAGTGGGTTTTAACCTTTAGCTTTAGCCTCTGCCTTGGGCTCAGGTCATGATCCCAGGGTCCTGGGATCGAGCCCTGCATTAGGCTCTCTGCTCAGCAGGGAGCCTGCTTCCCTTCCTCTCTCTCTGCCTGCCTCTCTGCCTACTTGTGATCTCTGTCTGTCAAATAAATAAATAAATAAATCTTAAAAAAAAAAATACAGTTGCCTTGGAAAGACAGAGGCTCCAGTGCAGGACAGAGTCATGGGAGCTTGCCTTGGACTCACTGTGAAAGGTTACAGAAGAAAGATTCTACAGCTTGAAATTCTTATGACTTAAAGAAGGTACACTATCCTTATATACATTAGAAAGTACCTGATCAATAACTTGATCAGAGAAGTTTAGATCATATACAAACTCCTCCCTTCATTTTCTGCCTATAAATGATCAATCCAACAAGAGTTTGGATAGCAAAGGGAATTGTAACAAAGGAGTGGTGAAGTCAGTCTGGGCACTTGCTGTAGAGGAAGAACTGCTGTAGAATAACTTCATTCATTCTTCATTCATCAGACATTTTTAAATGCATCTAATGCCAGATGCTTTAAATAGGAGATTGGATAAGAAAGCTTTCTTAAGATAATAAAACTTTTTTTTTTAATTATTTATTTGACAGAGAGAGATGCAGTGAGAGAGGGAACGCAAGCATGGAGAGTGGCAGAGGGAGAAGGAGGCTTCCCGCTGAGCAGGGAGCCCGATGCGGGGCTCAATCCCAGGACCCTGGGATCATGACCTGAGCCTAAGGCAGACACTTAACGACTGAGCCACCCAGGCACCCCAAGATAATAAACCTTTAAAAGCTTGGTGGTGCAAGAGATAGAGAGATAAACTAATAAACAGAAAGTAGCATGTGGTAAAATGATTGAGATAAGTGTGATAACTAACATTTATTCTTTCAACAAATATTTCCATGTTTGCAATGTGCCAGAAACCATTTTAGTCACTGGAAATACAATGATGAGTAAATGGTGGTCACTGCCCTAGTCAATTTCTTTGTCTTTTCTCATTTATCCCTCACAATCGTTCTGTGAAATGTATGTTATTATAATTCCCATGAGATTCAGAAGAGATAAGTAACTTACTTAAATGCACAGAAGTAAAACTAGGTCAGATTACATACAACTGATATACAACAGCTGTTGTGAAAGCAAAATGGCTCCATTTTAAGGGGCATCCAAAATAGGCGGGAGTAGAACGTGGGTATGTGTGTTAGTCATGCTAAGGAGGTTTAAAAAGTGCTTTCCAGGAAGTGAGGATAGTATGATCAAAGTCACAGTCTCTTGAAGAGCACTGCATGTTTTGGGAACTTCTAGGAATTTTGTTTTCCTTGAACCAAAAATTTGAGTATGATGAGAAATGCATCATGAAGGGATAAGCTGAGCTCAGAACAGAGACCTTCAATTTTACCCTCTAGGCAGCGTGAGGAGTGACAGGACGGATTTAACTTTTAATGAGCTCATGCTAGCTGGAATGTCAAGAATCACTTTGAGGTAGATAAAACTTTAGGTAAGGAAACTACTTAGGAGCTCACACTTAGCAGAAGTTCACACAAGACATGCAAAAGACATGTCCAATCTAGGACATGGATTAGATGGAAAAATTAGAGATCCTTTAGGATATAGTTAGGAGATAAAATAAGGGCGTGGATATTTGATGGATATCGGGACTAAGATATAAGAAAGGGGATGCCTGGGTTGCTCAGTTGTTTGAGCATCTGACCCTTGATTTTGGCTCAGGTCATGACTTCGGGATCCTGGGATGGAGCCCTGTGTCAGGCTCTACACTAAGCATAGAGTCTGCTTGTCCTTCTCCCTCTGTTCCTCTCCCTGAACCCTGCTCTCTCTTTCTTTCTCAAATAAATAAATTTTTAAAAAATCTTAAAAAAACAAAAAAAACAACAAAAAAAGGAGGAGGATGTCTCCCTGGGGTCTTACATAATGATGGATACAAAAATTTGTGTGGGAGAAATATTCAAAGTGTAATATAAAGTCCATAGTTGAATATTGTGAGAAGCTTAGAGGAGAGGCCTTGGCTTCATATAAATATTTGGAAAGTATTCTTATAGAAGAGATATTTCAGATATGACAGTAACTGAGATGAAAATTTTTAGTAATCGAGTTTATGGATTCTTGAATAACACTGGAATGTGAAGACAAGTTGAAGGAAAAGACTTTTTAACGAAAATTAAACCTTCAACAGGTAAGGGTCTTTTTTTCCAAGACAAGAAAATTTGCTGTCTTAGGAATTTATGGAGTAGAGAGTTTTAAGAAAGAATTAATTGGTAGAGTCAAATGCAGGAAAAAAAAAATCAGGCATATATGGGCTGAAAATGTGCATTAGTTTAGACAACTAGGGTCATCAATGACTTCAATAAGAGACATCTTGGCAGAATGGCTGAAGAAAAATCTAGGCTATAAAGGGTTGATGAGAAAATGAGGAGGTAAGAAAGTAGTCATGGTAATTATAGGTTAATTTTCAGGAAATTTGCATGTGAAGGAAATGTGAAAGATTACATAGATCAAGAAAAAGTATTTATTAATATCAGGGAATCTGGAATATTTATAGGTTAAGAGAATAAACTAGTAGAGAAATAAATGTATAGGAGAGAAGGGCTTGACAAATGGAACAGTTCTGGAAGTAGCTATGAAAAATTATGGGGGGTTTGTGATTGTTTTACAGAGAACACTTCATCTTCTGGGAGAAAAGGAAAGATGGTCGGATGAATAAAGTTATAAAATCACTGGCAGGGGGCACCTGAGAGTGGCTCAGTTGGTTAAGTGCCAGCCTTAGGTTAGGTCACGATCCCAAGGTCCTGGGATCAAGCCCCCAGTCCAGCTCCCCCACTCAGCAGGGAGTCTGGTCCTCCCTCTGCCTCTGCCTGCCACTCCCCGTAATTGTGTGCGCTCTCTCTTTCTGTCAGATAAATAAATAAAAGCTTAAAAAAATGAATAAAATCACTGACAGATGAGAGAGGATTGAAATGGAGGGTGTTTACCATGAAGGTCTGATGAAATTGGGGCAGCAGCATTTTGCAAGAGGCCTGAGCAGAATATTGAAAACTTTGGTAGGCACTAAAGGACGTAATGTTAAGTTTCCTGTGACAAAATATCTCCAAGGTAAGGGAAAGATAGTTAGATTTAATAAATAAATAAATCAAAATTAGCCCCAGTTTTCACTGTCTACCCTCCCGAAGAGGCTCACATTCACTGAATGTCAAAGTGGTCTGGCTGTGTGACTTGACTACTGTGAAAATTTACCAAGAGTTGAGGAATGTATTAGCTGAAGCCCTTCACCTCTAGGAATCAGCTATCCAATTACTGCCCAAGGTCATTTGTAGTGACCCAAGTTCCCAAGGAGAGAGTCTGTACAGGACAGCCTAAAATAATAATAATATCCAGGGGCGCCTGGGTGGCTCAATGGGTTAGGCCTCTGCCTTCGGCTCGGGTCATGATCTCAGGGTCCTGGGATCGAGCCCCGCATCGGGCTCTCTGCTCAGCAGGGAGCCTGCTTCCTCCCCACCCCTCTCTGCCTACTTGCGATCTCTCTCTCTCTGTCAAATAATTAAATAAAGTCTTTAAAAAAAATAATATCCTATGATATTATTACTATAGACCTCTTACTATAATTTAGATACCATTCTATATGTTTTATATTATTAACTCATTTAATTTTCACAAAGTCCAAGGTAGTGTATTAGTATTATTTCTCTTTTGTACATGAGGGTTCGCATAGTGCTTCCAAAGTTCTCCCTCTTACAGGTGAGGAAGACCATATGCATAATTGATCAATGAGCTTATCTAAATCTCTCACCCCAAACTAATATTTCCCCTGCCCCAAATAACCAGAGGGCCAGGTGCCCGGCGGCAGCTACAGACCACCCTTGCAGCCTTTAGGCCCACCACAACTATTCAAACTAGCCAGGCTTAAACTCTGCCCTGGTTTGCCTTTCCCACAGAAACCCCAGTAAAGGCTGTGGTTTAAGGGCTCCTCTCACTCCTGCTTCTGTTTCCTGACCAAAATCTGGTGTTTCCTCTGTGACTCTGCCTAATGAGTCACATCTCTCCTTTCTAGGGGAATTGTAAGTAACGTTGGACTTCTCTTTCAATGGCATTGACCTCTCTGTTGTCACCTTTATAAATTAAGTCTGGGCACAAAACAAATTGTATTTTACCACCTTTTTCAAATTCAGATAGTCATGTGACTCATTTTAACCATTAAGTTGGGGCGCCTGGGTGGCTCAGTGGGTTAAGCTGCTGCCTTCAGCTCAGGTCATGAACTCAGGGTCCTGGGATCGAGTCCCGCATGGGGCTTTCTGCTCAGCAGGGAGCCTGCTTCCCTCTCTCTCTCTCTGTGTCTCTGCCTACTTGTGATCTCTGTCAAATAAATAATTAAAAAAAAAAAAAACTTAACCATTAAGTTGTGGGCAGAAGTTTTAAAACACAGCATATATTCTGTAAGATCATGTTTTTCTTATCAAGGAAAACACACTTTGTTCAGAGCTTCCATCAATCTGGACCCTAGTAACAAGCAGAGGTACTTGCCGGGTCATGTAGGAAATGTAGAGTGAGCAAGAGATAGCATTGCTTTAACAAGCCACTGAGAGTTTACATTTTTTATTGAAGCAGAATCTAGATTATCCTGACTATAATCATAACTTTGGAGGTTTTTTCCAGAATATTCCAGGTTGTATACACATTAAGTGTATTTTGGGAACAGGAGTCAGTAACTGTACCACTAGAATCCAGTTTAGTTGGACATCACAGCAGGACAACTCAGGAACATTAGTAAAAGAAATGAATGAACTTGATTTTCCTTTTGAGCTTCTAGAGTCACTTACATTTAGAAGGAAAAACTCAGAAGCCATAGGTTGTGATGGGTTGTTAATACATGAATGTATTCTGAGTTAATAAGACCGTACATTGTAACAGTCAATGATATTTATTGTGTATAAAGAACTTTGAATTAGGTGTCAGAAAACAACAACAACAAAAGAAATAGATTATTGTAATAATCCCTTATATCATATGCCACGCATTACAGGTTTCAGAGATTTTTCACAAATATTTTCTTCTACTCAATGAAGAAGGTAGAGAAAATTTTATCCCAGTTTTATGGATGAGGAAGTGTTAAGTCACAAAGACTAAATGACTTGCCCAAAGTAGCAATGAAGTCGCAAAGGGGTAAGTGCTAGAGACAAAACTAAAACACAACCCTTCTGAGTAGACACTCTTTTTTAACCAGCCTATACATTAAAATAGCTACTTCTTCTGAGGGCTAAAATTCTTGTTGCCAGAAAAAGTTTAACAATGTTTTCAAAGCCTACAGTCAAATACACTAACATCTATGAAGATGAAGCCTTTGTTTGTGCCACGGTATTGAATGAATGCTGTAATTACAAAACGGACATGAAGATCTAAAACCATCAAACAGATATGGGGGTGGGTGGTGATTTCTGAAGCCCCTTTTCAATCTTATCCAGACTGAAAAGACAGCATAAAATGTTGAGATGTTGGTTTGAAACCTCAGGAGTTCCCCAGGTAAAATCTTGAATGGGTCCTGTATGCAGATGGCAAGGAGAGACCGAAGATAAAGTCAGGCCATTCCAGCTTAGTAAGTGGCAGGTTTAGCAAGCAAGGGAACTTACATACTAGGCCTGTCTTCAGTAGATGTTGGCATATAAGCACCAGAATCTTAGAAGTTTACACAGAGGCCTTAGCTGTGGCTTAGATTAGAAGCTTGCTCTCTCAAGTCTGTGTCCTTGAAAACAGCTCTAGTCAGTGGGAAAGGTAGGCAGAAAGAACTTTACAAGGGTAGAAGAAGATGGGAGACTAGCTCC
Source organism: Martes martes (assembly GCF_963455335.1). Classification (NCBI taxonomy): domain Eukaryota; kingdom Metazoa; phylum Chordata; class Mammalia; order Carnivora; family Mustelidae; genus Martes; species Martes martes. The sequence continues at coordinate 134,034,248 of NC_137888.1, forward strand.
TGGGTCAACTAGTGGTCACACCTCCATGACCTCCACCAACAGGAGAGAATAAACATGAAAGAAAATAGTAACAGTTGCCATTTATACATGGCTTTAGTTCTCAAGTAATTTCAATGTATATTTTTATACCTGTGTCTTAACATTTTCCCTATAAAGAATTATTGACTTGAGCCCAGATCTTGTACCCTGAAATCTTAAACTCTTAGACCTTGTACCCCGAAATCCTAAACTCTTATGGACATATTTAGAATAGGTGAAATTAGATTTTTAAATCAAATTTTGGAATACCATTATAAGGCAACCTCCTTCAAAACCTGAAATACTCACAATGATGTAGAGATTTTAACACATGGACCTCTATTCCCTCCCCTCAAATCTGGATTCTGTGCCTGCTTTAGTTCTGGCAGTTTCTGGACCAGGCCTTAAGAAACTGGTAACTCCTAATTCCTACCTCTTTGGATACTCACTCAGAGAAGGCCTGGATCCCAAGACCAGAGTGGTGATGACAGTCAAGAAAAACTCCTTCCGGTTCCTTTGGGTGGCTCAGTCCATTAAGTGTCTTCCTCCGGCTCAGGTCATGATCCCAGAATCTTGGCATCCAGAGGAGCACCAGGTCCAGCTTCCTACTTAATGGGGAGTCTGCTTCACCCTATCCCTCCATCCTTCTCCACCGTGTACTTGTGCTCTCTCTCTCACTCTCAAATGAATAAATAAAAGCTTAAAAAAAAAAAAGGAAAGAAATACTGCTTCCTGGTGGGGATAAAAGTTTGTGAGAGGTGGTCAAAGCCATCTCCGACAGACCAGTTGAATTCAATAGGATCTCAGGCTTGGATATTTTAGGGCAGGATTCTTGTCGTGTTTAGCACAGTCCCTCACACATAGTTTGTACTGGAGAAGCGACTAAGACAGTGAGTGACTGGGCTTCTTTTGCCATAAAATCTAGGCTTTCTTTTGGGGTTGCCATTCTGAAGCCCCCTCCTTGCTTGTTTCTTGCAAGTGATTTCATGCATTTGGCAACGTGCATCAAGCCCACGAGACAACAGTTTTTACACAGACACACACAGCCCTACAGTGCAAATTTTATGAACCCGAATCCTGGTTTACACCTAATGTATTTCATGCTGAACTTGAAGCCACTAGATGCGAGGCGGTTCTCAGGCTTTTACAGCAACAGCAGGAGACTGGGTTTTCTAGGACGCAATGCACCGCCCAAACAGAAGCAGGGGCTCCCTCTGCTTTCTCTCCCCACTTTGCCCGAGAGAGAGCCAAGAGAGCCACCCGCAGTTGTCTCGGCGCGCCGCGTGGGGGACACCGCCCACGTGAGCTCGGTTTCCGCACGGCACAGCTGGCTCCGGACGGAAGGACTGGGGGGAGGGAGGGAGCGGCCGAGTGGGTCGGTGAGGAGTCCAGCTGGGCGGGAGGCCCCGCGCCAAACGCCTGACCTCCGGGTCTGCTGCCCCGCGCCGCCCACTCAGGAATCCCCTCCTCTGCCCCGCGCCCCCAGCCCGGCGAGCTTCACGCGGCGGCCGGATCTTCTTGAATTTCAACACAAAGGGAATCCTCGGCCGCAGGAAGTGCATCACCAAGAAAGAGGGACTGGGGGCGGGGAGAGGGGGATGCTTCCCTCCCGCTCTACACCCCCGCCCTCCCGGAGCCCTGGGCAGCCGTGACGAAACCATTAGGGTCCCCCCTTCGCCCCAGGAGCCGGGAGAATTCAAACAAGGAGCCCCCCCCTCCCCCCTTCCCTCTGCCCGGCTACCAACGGGAGTGGGAGGCAAGCGCTCTGGGCTCCCGGCACAGCCGAGCTCCCAGGCGGCGGGGACTCGAGCTGCCCCTCGCCGAGGCTCACACACCTGTTCGCTTCCCCCCCCCCCCTTTCCTTCCGGGTGCGCCAGCACCTGGGCTTACGTTTGTTTTTCTACCCCTAGGCTCTCAACTTTGCTTCCACATCTCCTTCCCTTGCAGGGTTTTCTGTAGAATCCCAGCGTGGGTTGTCCCCCTCCACGTCCCGCAGGGCTGCGCCCCAGGCTTGGGCCAGGCTTTCCTTGGTAGAATGTTGGCAGACTGGGAGTCCCCGCGTGAGCAAAGGGGAGAAGGGCAGGGAGAGACCACTTTCGTTTTCCATGACACCTGCCGTTTCAGGGACACGGCCAGGCTTTCCACCCGGAGGTTCCAGTCTCAGAGGAAGCCTCGCCGTTGCGCAGGGGTGTGGGGTTGTTGGGTGGTGGAGAGGAGGCGGGCTAGGCTAATTGGTGGTGAAGCTGTTTTTTTTACAAGGCACTTACTGGTTTTACTTACATTGTATTTTACAAACCAATAAAAACAAAACTTTCCTAGGAATGTTTTATTTTCATTTCGCCGGAGAGTGAGAAGCCATCCATTGTCCATTAAAACAAAACAAAACAAAACAAAAAAACTCTTATTATTTTCTTTTACTTTAGAATGGCTTGGGAAGACCAAGGGCGATCTGGAGTGAGGGGCCGAAACACCTCTTTTTGAGCCCAGGAAGAAGAGGTGGAAAAACGCGGGCGCTTTGGACTAGTTTTCAAGCTGAAAGACCCGGGTGACTGACTAGAAAGGGGCCGTGCAACTAACTCGAAGCTGCCCTGTTCCAGTCTGGGGCACTGGCAGAGTCAGGTGTGCCGGAAGAGGGCCACCACCCCTGGGGCGTCCAGCGGCCTCAGCTCTCTCGGACACCACGCGGGGGGACTGCCCCCTCCCAAGCTCCTGGCTGAGGCCGGGTACCTGCCCCAACCTGTCTCCTCCCCTTCTCCAGCACCACACCCACGGGACTCCGGTCTCCCCGGGAGAGGGACGGAGCGGGAACAAAGGGGTCTTTGTTCACTGGCTCCTGGGGGGTGGGAGTCGCGCTCGCGCGCGTTTCCCTGCGCCCCCTGGAAACCGGGAGGCTCGGCACCATCCGGCCTCGCCCTGCAGCGAGCGCCGTCCTCCACGACCCCAGCGCCCGAGGTCAGGGCGCGGCGCCCCGGGCCACCGCGGGCTCTTCCCGGGCGGGCGGGGTGGGGGGCGAGGCTGCGCTCGGCGGGAACTGCCGCCCGCGGAGGGACGGTGAGAGGGGGGTGGGGTTCGGCAGCTGGCGGAGGTGGAGGGGGCAAGAGAGGGAGCCTGCGCCCGGCTGAGCCCGGAGGTGCGGGGCGGGCTCGCAGAGCGCTCGCCGAGAGGCTCCAGCCAGAACAGCGGCGGCTGGAACGCGCTCCCCCTCTCCTTCCATCCTCCTCCCCCTGATCGGCCCCAGCACCGCGCCAGGTCCCCCTCTGGTGCCGTCAGCGCGCTCCCCTTCTCCATTCTTGGCGCTTTCCTCTTGAGCCATCCTTCTGGACAAACTTTGATGGAGAATTTCACACCACGCTGGAAAAATGCCGGTTATGAAAGGATTACTGGCGCCCCAGAACACCTTCCTCGACACCATCGCCACCCGTTTTGACGGAACACGTAAGTCTTGCACTTCTACGAGTTGTATGGTATTTTCCGAGAATGATTTTTCACGTATAAATTACTTTCCCTCCCAACCTTCTTTTTTCCACCAGCGGAGTGAAATTCGTTCCGTTTTTGCAAAGGTGTCTTTTGTGCGGAGAAATTTCCTTCCACCCAAGGTTCAGCGTAGTATTAACACTTTGGATTGGTGTAGTTGGCTCCCTTTACTTCCTGGGTTTGTGAGAGCTAGAAAAGAGCCTGAAGAAAGACTGACGCCCGTGTTCAGTGTGGGACCCGTATTTCGGTATCTCCTTATGAAATTTTAAAAAATTAATTTTATGAGGTGAAAGTGGGAATGTCCATGTTAGTGAATTGCCACCTTATCTTACTAGAGTTTCAAAGCTGTCTAGATTATAGGGTGAGTTTGGAATGTTATGCTTCTATGGAGCATCCTTGAGGTCTTTCAGATAGGCATGATTTCCCATCAGAGTTTAAGAAATGCAAACTAGAATCAGGATTGCCAAGTGTAAGCTTTCTGTAGAATTCTAATCGTTGCGAGTTTGTCAGAAAATTAATTTCTGCTTTTTAACTAGAATAGTGTACCTCTCAATCCTGAAATTATCCTGACACCCTAGGAGAGACTGATGGGGAAGGAAGAGCTGGGCATTATAAAGGCTGATCATATGAGAAAGTTTGGACATATTTTTTTTGAGGGCGAGTATTATTGGACGTTTAGCTTGTTTCAGTTATAGTTGAAAAGAAGAATATGGTGTTGTGTGGGTGCTTGGAGATAGTTCATAATCACCTGCAAGTTGTTATTTTTCAGGACCACGGTCAGGTCCCCGTTCCTTTCCAGGCTTCTCAAGCCTTTTTATGGGCCCGCTGGTCTTCCCAACAGGAGTGTGTACTTTCCACCTAACAAATGCTCTCAGTTGGTTTCACTATGAACATCCCCACCTTCCTCCTAGCTTATGTTGCATCTGTGTGCTGTCTTTCCTTTTTCTGCCTCTTACACAAAACTCAGGAACTCATTCTAAAGGCTTTTCCGGGGTTCAAGTATAATTATTTTTTACTATCATGGTATATTTCATGGAGCTGACATGAGAGAGCACATCTAATTCTATTTCTACTCCAGTAGTCTATATACACATTCCTGTTATGGTGGGAAGAAGGTCTTGGGCTTTGTGCTTTATGAATAGTTGGAAAAGTTTACATGGGAGGGAAGTGAAGAATTTACTTGATTTTGTTCAATATTTATTTATTTATTTATTTTTTCAATGTTTATTTTTGATGTCCACCCTACTGAGGGTAAAAGGTGTGAATATTCTTATGGTGTTTTTAACTTTTGCTTTAGCCATTCTCTCCCCTTTTATATTCTACATGTGTCAGACAGTATTGGTGAAGTGCAATGCAATGTGTCTTCTTTGGATAATAAGAGAAAATATTGTAATAAAACTTATAGTCCCTGCCACTGCCATTACCTTCACCACCCAAACAGCACACAAAATCACCACTGCTTTCTTTAGGTATGTGGAAATGTGGGTGCTACTAATTATTACCTTAGAAACTGGTTAGTTTCATGCGTATGTTTCTTTTTGAAGTTGCAGATTTAAACCCCAAAGGTTCTCAACATGGATCCCAAAAGCATCTATTGAAAATAAGGTTATTGGTAAATGGTAGTTACTTATCTCATCGTCATTTAAAGTTGAATGGAGTGCAAAGTGTAGTGAGAATTACAGCCTGAGAATTACTGCAGCAATATATTTAGATATCAGTTACTAATGAGAGGGGCTTTGGAGCATCAGAATGAGATACCTTTGTCTCTTTATGTCACTGTAACATTTGATGAGCAGAGGGCATGTAGATGGGTGTACTAGTGAATAGCTCCCTTAAAAAAAAAAAACAACCCTACAAACAAAAACCTAAGCATTAATGTTAATAAAATGGAAGATGAGAAATTTTAGATTCTTATTTGAGAAGACCATTATTACCTACCAGCATCTAGAAAATAGAAACCAAAAACAAAGACCCAAACCTAAAACTGTTGGAGAATATGCTTGGTCTGTGCTCTACAGGGTTTGGGGGATTCCTGTAGGGAACCACTTTGTATGAAATCAGTCTGAAAATCAGTGAAATAAATTGCAAAAGGAGGAGTAACACAAAGGTTTACTTTGGCAAGACTTTTTTGTTTGTTTGTTTTGTTTACAACATCTAATGAATACCCCTCATCCCAAAAAACCTCACTCTAGGAAAGAAGATTGCATTTTCCCATTTACTTCTTTTTTGAATTGCAGGATGACTTGAATAATCTGAAACTTAAAAAATACTTTAAAGAAATTTTTAGCTTAAGATTTTTCTGTATCTAGAATCATGGACATACCATTTCCCTGGCGAAGTATTTTATCTTATTGTGTTATCTTTTCTGTGTTTATAAAATTTTAAGTATAATTACTACCCTGAAACTCTTTCTATGATCATCCTTCTTTCTCTTTATTTTTCTCTTGTGCAAGACAAAAGAGTTTGCAAGTTTTAAATTTGCCAAATTGCCACCTGCCCAAATAAAAACTCTATAGAAAGTGAATGATGTTATAATACTCAAAATGTAATATGTTTATTTGGTGTATTTCCTTATTTGTTAGTTATACTTTATATGGTCATCTTAGTTTCTTATTTTATTTTATATTGGGTAATCCTGGTGAAAAAATAAGAGAACGAACAGCAGCCCTGGTAAACCACCTTGCTAACTTAACCACCACGCAATGTTATTAGTCTTACTGACTTAATACTATAATGGAAAATAATCAAACTTAAAACATCATTCAAAATTTCTCCCAGGGAAAAAAACAAGTATACAACAATAAAAGCTTATAAGATAATCTTCCTAATTTATCTGTTGAAATATTATCACAGGCAACATAAAAGAAGTTAATAATATATTTTATCACCTGATGACACTTTATTGTTTTATATAATAGTTATTCCTTTTAATATTTAAGAAGTGAGCTCTTTGTCAGGATTGAAGGATAACTGTGGACCATTAATTAGAATTTTTTTCATATCCAGTTTAATTGTTAAAAAATTATTGGAATAGAAATCTTTTTATGTAAAACTACCCTAAAATACATTTACTTCTGAAATATGTTCTCCTGGTTTGTGTTTAATTGGAGTGCAATGAGACTAAGAAACTTGCAAACATTGAATATGTATGCCTTATTTAGGACAAAAAAGTAATGCCAATGAGTTTTTTTAACTCCTCACATGCAGCCACACTTCTCACTGGAAGCAATCTAAAACAGACAGACAGATAGACACATTCACACACTAAGTGTTAACATCATGACCTGTATCTAGTTTACTTTTCCTAAATGTTTTTTTAATATGCTTACCATATTAAAAAAAATCTTTTCTGAGTAGACTTTTGTGTTAAGCACATAAATATTAATTTGGCCAAAATAAAGTATAGTAGAGAACATATAAGTATATATTTTTAAAAATAGTTTTTAGTATAAATATTTGTCATGGGATACCATTTGAGAAAAATACTTTTTTTTTCTTTTTTTGAGGATATAAAGCATTCAAAGGGAAGTGTCCATTTTCAAACATAATGGTATATTAGCCTACATTTTCATAGGTGTATATTTGACTACATTTTCCAGTCCTATCATGATTTGGTCGGTGCTTCTCCTTTGGGATTAGTGAGCCAAGATTTAAGCTTTAAAGGAAGTTTGTAACCCAGTGGACTCTATCAAGAAGATTCCAGTCAAAGTATTCAGAATAACAGTACCTTAGACACTCATTCATATTTGCATATGTTTTAGGTACTCCTGTATAGCCTGTTTAAAATGGTCCAAGGAAATTTGTTAAAATTGAAAGACTTCCTTTACAGGGGCAACTGCGGTGGTTTTTCTTTTCATCTTTCCTTTCTTCTTTTTCCCCATCTTCCCTTTCATGCTCTCATCAAGGAACATAGAGCTCTTAACATTACAATCTTATAGAGAAGGGTAATGAACCCAGTGCTGTAGGAAGGGAGAATAAGGTGGGATACTGGAGATCTTCCTAAGTCTTTGCTGGGTTGTAGTTTGGAGAATACCAGCAAAGGCATTTAGCCAGTAAAGAAGAATGAGCTCCATTATGTATGGGTCTGTCTATAAAAGGCTATTACATGAAAACATGCAAGGAAATAGCTAGCATTCTAGAGATATCTCTCCCCAAATAGACGTTTATAAAGAGTCTTTAAGAATTTTTTTATGTGCTAGTCGTAGTCTCTCTTATTCTTATTGTTCATGTTTAGGGAGATAGTTCCTTATCAGTTTTCTTTTTCTCTGTAGTAAATTACCACAAACTTTGTGGCTTATTATCTTACATTTTCTGTAGGCCAGACATCAAGGCAAGGGTTAAGTCGGTCTTCTGCTTAGGGTCTCACAAGGCTGTAAATAAGTCCTTAGCTGGAGCTATAGGCCCTCTTCCAAAGTCATGTCGTTGTTAGCAGAATTTAATTCCTGCAGTTTGTGATTGAGGTCTCTATTGTCTTGCTGTCAGCCAAGTACTTTTCTCAGCAACTAGCAGTTGCCCTCAGGTTGTTGCCACATGTCCTCTCATTAGCCCTCTTACAACCTATGGTTTGCCTCTTCCAGAGAGGAAGGACCATCTCTCTTTTTAAGAGTTTGCCTAAGTCAGGTCCAGCCAGGATAATCTCCCTTTTGATTAACTCACTGTCAACTGATTATGGATCTTAATCACATCTCTAAAATCATCTGTTCTGCCTATAGGCAAGAGAAGGGGATTAGAGAAAGTGTATACACAAGCAGTTGGGAATCTTGGGGGTCATCTTGAAACTCTGTCTATACAGTTGCTATGCACTGTTGTATTATTATACAAAACCGGATGTTCTCACATTTGTTCTTCTAAAAAGTAGATTTATTAAATACACTCTGAGATTCTGCATGCATGAAACCCTCCTGAGTTTACATCTGGAATCTTAGTGAATATAAGGCCCAACTTACTGGAGGGAGTAAGTTGGTTCCCATCTTGCTTCACATCTGGAGATGGCACATGAGTACAACTAGTCTCATTCATTTTAGTCAGCCGTCCTGAGAGACTCTTAATTCTCTGGTCTAGAAGTAATGTGGGAGCTATTGGATTGTTTTCAGAGTATTAATCCCAGTCTCTTAACAGGGTGCTCCCTATGTATAGATAATGAGAGGGAAAGGGAGAAAGAGGAGAGAAGAAAGAAGAGGGAGGAGGGAATTATTTATTCTCATTCTTTGACTTTGTAGATGAATTCTTTACACTGCAAAGGCTTTATCACAGTGGTTCTCATAACTTCTATGCAATGAACAAAGCGTTTGATTTATAAGAATTGGATTTATGTCTTTATCAGACATATATTTATTTCTTTTGATGAGTGAAATACACAATTAATAAGAAAAGTTCTATTATGTAGTCTTTAAAATACTTGATAATTTTGTTTTGACATCATTATATATAGGAAAATTGATAGCTAATGTGTTAAAAATGGAAGTTATGCTCATAATATATTTTTCCTAGGCTCTGGCTTTTAGTATCCCCTGTAGACCAAAGGCTATGGCATGAACCCTCTTCTAGCATGAGGAATACATTGAAGATCCTGAGTTACCAGTTTCTGGGATATCCTAGACTCAATGTACTTCTAGTATGATACAGTCCCCCTGATGAAATTTCTGCCTTATTCATCAATAATCTGCCTTATATTCATCAATATTCATCAATATTCTGCCTTATTCATCAATAATCAGTCAGTCATTTTTTCAACAGTATTTAATCAACACTGTCTATATACAAAGCCATTATGCTAGGATCTTTGGAATAAATCAGGCTTGCCCTTTTCTCAAAGAAGATGATAAATGTATGCAAAAATTAGTATAGGTTGGAAAGGGATAAGAATATTCAGGAAATAGAGGAAAAAGGCCGTGCAAATCTGGACAAGACAAGAATAATTTCTGTGGGTGAATGATCTGGGATGGTTTTATATAATGAATGGCTTCTGGGTGGGAATGATTGGCTCATATATGATAAGGGCAAAGATGATATCTGTTTACTCTGCTAATTTGTGTTGCATTGTCATTGAAGCTAAAAGAGAGACGTCTTTAAGTATTTTAGAGGGCATGAATGGCAAAAGGTAGAGGCAAGAGGAGAACGGGAAGTCAATTAGGTGGGACATGGAATGTCTTTAAAGTCAGAGTACATAGTCTTAGTAAGCCATTGGAGGTGGTGGATTCACATCTTTGTAAGAGAGTATGGTGCCATCTGTGCCTGGAAACTCTCAACCTTTCCATATTCCACAGGCTGACGTGTAATGCAAGAGAAATGCCCACCTTGACACCTAGGAAGTTTCTTCTTACTTTCTCTTCTAAAATGCTTTTACACTTTGACACCCTTGTGCCCAGAGAATGCAGTGGATTGATGTGTTCTTCATTTTCTTACAAATGTCTGCTTTGCCCAGGGAGCTAACTTTTGTCTCTTAGGAAAGGGAGAGATTGATTTCTGACCGCATAGCTGAGTATGCTTCTCCTCCAGGGCTGTGTTATACTATAAAACTGTGCCTGTGGAGAAGAAAAAGAATAGACGGTGTGCTAGCACTCAGTCCTAGTGAAGTTGACTGGAGAAATGCCAACAGTAAAAGGTACAGAATTGCAACCACTGCAGAGATAGTAGGGTTCACCCTGGCAATGTATATTTGCTGAGATAGTCTAAATACTAAGTTTTAAATCCATTTTGGTTTAGCAGAGCCTACAAACAAAAAAGATGAGACTTCAACTTTACCTGTGACATAGTTCATATTTAGCAACTGGAGCAACTGAAGAGCTTTCTCAGTAATTCAAACAGTCAAATATAATTCTTGGGTTATAAATTCCCTGGAAGGTATATTTTGGTTTTCCTTCATAGCCATTAATGCACTATCTATCTCCCTTATACCCTTCAAAATTCACATGTCCCCAAATGAACTAGTAATCTGTCCTAGCCTATGAAACCTATTTGTCTTCTTATATTTTCTGGCTCCATTATTGGCATCACCACCCATCCATTTCTCCAAGCTAGAAATCTGAGTCGCCCTCGACTGCCCACACATCTAATTGGTTATCAGGTCTTTGAGATTTTCCTTTAGAAATGCCCTAATCTGGGGCGCCTGGGAGGCTCAGTGGGTTAAAGCCTCTGCCTTCGGTTCAGGTCATGGTCCCAGGGTCCTGGGATCAAGCCCCACATCGGGCTCTCTGCTCAGTGGGGAGCCTGCTTCCTCCTCTCTCTCTGCCTACCTCTCTTCCTACTTGTGATTCTCTCTCTCTCTGTGTCAAATAAATAAATAAAATCTTAAAAAAAAAAAAAAAAAGAAATGCCCTAATCTGACTCCTCACCTCCTGTTCCTTGCCTCTGTTTCTTACCTACACAGTTGTAACCTTACTCTCACTGGATCCCGGTGACCATCCGCCTTCATCCTGCTTCCTCCCCACCCTTCAGCCCAAGTCGTCCCTAGAGTGATTTCCGATAAAAGCGGTATGATTTAGTCATTCATCTCTCCTATTTAAAGCCACCCAGCAGCTCCCTGCTACCTCTTGGAGAATGTCCAAAGTCCTTAGTGTCATATGACCCCAAGATGATTCTGCAGAATCTTTTCAAACCATTGTCTCCCAGACTGCAAACATACTCACCCTGAATCCCCTGCTCGTTCTGGTCTCTGGGCCTCTGCTGGTCACTTGACGAGCAAGATGCTTTATTTTCTTCAAGAGCCATCCTGAGGGTTGCCTTGTATCTAAACTTTTTCTGTGACACTCCAAGTCGAGTTGGGTGCCATTTGTTCCTTGCTTCCCACTCACTTATGTTCTGATGATAGGCTTTCATATTTCAGCGCTCAGTTCCTTCAAGTCCTGACTATGTCTTTATTCCTTTGAATCCCCCTTGCTCAGACTTAGCTTGGAACAAAGTCATTGCTCAGTAAGTGATTCTTTGCGTAAAAGAATTGCAAACTCCTTGAAGGCTAGGGTTGTGCAGGTGCAGTCATTGTCTTTATTTCCCTTTGATGCTAACTGGTTTTCCTTTGATTCAGTATTATGTTGTTTAGCTTTAGTTTTGAAGCATAATTCTAGACTGGCTTCCAGTACCTCATTTTCACATGGTTCAAGTACTCATTTCTTTCACTAAAGTTTAATGATAATAGTGGCTACCATTTTGGGCATGTCTACATATATTCTGTATACCACACTGGTGCTTTATTTGTTCCTACACACCCTACAGCCCAGCAAGGGGGAAGGCAGCCCCCCTTTTTGTTACAGATGACAAAACTCGAGCTCAGCATTTTTGTATGTTATCACACTAGCCTGTGATTTTTCTACTATAGCCTGTGATTTTTCTACTATATCACACTGCCTTTAAAATGTGTTTTTTATAGCAAGTATAAACAAACTAGGGCAATCTGTGGTATCATTTCTAGTTTCTAACTCTTGCAAAAAGGAATTTCTGCTTTAAAGTTTTTAGTCATTTCTAGTATATGCTGTTTTTTTTTCTTTTGATATATTATGCTTTAAGTACTTGTCACTTAAAGAATGTTTTTAGATTAGTATTTAAGACTCATGTCTGGAACTACTTAATGCATTCACTGTGCAAAGCAGTTCTGCTCATCAAAGAAAATCTACTGTCCATTTTTTAAAAAAATAAAGAAATCCATTTTCTTTGCGATTTTGGTTCTTTGAATTTGCTGATTTTAGAACTTGTGATTCTTTTATTGTCAGGCTAATCTCTCTATAGAAGATATTCTAATTCTCATAGCTATTATAGTGACATCATTTTGTGTTTTTACCTTGTTAGCATCTTACAGAAGAAATTCTTCTACCTATTTTGAGTCTGCTTTTATTGGGATAAATATATTCTTCACTATCAGGTATTGTTGACGTCTTTCAACAGAGATCATTTACCTTTTCTCTGCAAAGACTTTACAGGAAGAAATAAGGGTACCTAGCTCTCCAACTCGCAAATATAATCTAAAGCTCTTTCTTTCTTTTCATGTTTTCTTTTGCTCTGTTAAGTCTTTTGGGTGGGCTTCCTTATTGTACTTGTCAGTCCAAATGAGGTTCTCATTCTAGTTATTGAACTAGAAGGATCTGAGACTAGAGAACTTATCAGTCTTTCCATGTTTTTGTTTGATTTCCTAGAAAAAAGGATCCACATAAGATGTTCACATGTTATCGAAATATCAAAACACCCAGTTTGACAAGTAGACTTGCCCTTAATTGTGGTGTTCTGGTTATTTCTTCAGTGGAGAGAATAATGTAGAAGACAAAAGTGGGCATGTTTTTTACCTTCATACCTAAATAAATGTTTTTATTATGATTCTATAAATGGTGGAAAAGATTGCGTGTCCTGGGACTGCAGCTTTTGTATTGTATTAATTTGGTATATCTTTGGTTAGGTTACATTTCAGTCATCTGAAAATGAGCTTGCTGCCCTCTTTCAAAGAATATGTGGATTCAGGCTTTAGGATAATAGAATTAATAATCACTGAGGACTCTTGTCCGTCTGTACAGTGCTCCATATTGTCTAGTGTATTTTTGGTTAAAAGAAACCAAAAGTTATAAAATTATTTGAAAAGTAGTACTAGTAGCTAATATTTGCAGAACATTTCGGTATATTTGTTTCAATCCCATCACTTAAATTACTTTTGAATTTAAGATAAAAAGTGACTTCCTATTATAATTTTAAAATGTACATTTGTTTTCTGTAAGTGAAATTCAACATTGTTTAATATATTTAATGTCTACTGAATTTCCTTTTCTGGGTGTTGTTTGTCCGTATTCATTGCCCTTTATTAATTGGATTATTGGTATTCTCTATGAGTTTTTTAACATAGTAACAAAATGAATACATTTATTTATTTATTTATTTGACAAAGAGAGAGACAAGGAGAGAGGGAACACAAGCAGGGGGAGCGGGGGAGGGAGAAGCAGGCCTCCTGCTGAGCAAGGAGCCTGATGTGGGGCCAATTCCAGGGCCCTGGGATCATGACCAGAGTCGAAGGCAGATGCTTAAAGACTGAGCCACCTAGGCACCCTAAAATGAATACATTTTTAAACATTTTATGTATTTATGTGAGAGAAAGAGAGAGTAAGCGAGCGAGAGAGAGAGAACAGGAAGGGGTGGTGAGTGGGGAGGGCAGACAGAGAATCAGGGCTCCATCCCAGGACCCCAGAACTATGACCTGAGCCAAGACAGACGCCAACTGATTGAGCCACCCAGGTGCTCCAAAATGAATATTTTATTAGTAAAGTGAATTGTATATGGTTTTGTTTCCAATTTTGGTCTTTTTATTTTTATACGGATGAATTAATCAGTTTTCCTTATTGTGTGTTTTGTGTCATGCTTAGATAGGTATTTTCTATACTAAACTTGTCTTTAAAAAATATCCTAAGTGCTCTACCATTTAATTTTGTACGTTCAAATTTATTCTCCTCCTTTAATAAGTTCTGCAGTTTGATCTATTGAATATGATGTAAGGATCAAAATTTATTCTTTTAGATGCCTATCCATTTTCCTAACATTATTCAGTAATTCATCTTTTCTATGCTTATTTGAGATGCCTAGTTTATCATTTTATATTCTGTATTCCTATGTGCATATAGATAATATTCTATAGCTCTATATGTAATTTTTCTATTTTATGACTTTCAATCTTATTACACTCATCTATCTTTTTCTTTGCGTTAGTACCACAGTTTTAATTATAGGAATTTTATGATATGTGTTACAACTCTTATTTCAGGGCACCTGGGTGGCTCAGTTGTTAAGTGTCTGCCTTTGGCTCAGGTGATTCCAGGGTCCTGGGATTGAGCCCTGGATTGGGCTGCCTGTTCAGTGGGGAAGCCTGCTTCTTCCTCTCCCATTCCCCCTGCTTGTATTCCTTCTCTTGCTCTCTCTCTCTCTGTCAAATAAATAAATAAAATCTTTAAAAATAAAATAAAATAAGATAAAACTCTTATTTCACTATTTTTCCCAGAAACTTTTCACTTGACTAATAATACTTATTTGGAAGTCCCTATGAATTTAAGAACCAGATTATCTAGCTAAAAAAAAAGGTGGTTTTTTTTTTTTTTAAAGATTTTATTCATTTACCTGACAGACAAAGATCACAAGTAGGCAGAGAGGCAGGCAGAGAGAGAGGAGGAAGCAGGCTCCCCGCTGAGCAGAGAGCCCGATATGGGGCTCGATCCCAGGACCCTGAGATTACGACCCGAGCCGAAGGCAGAGGCTTCAACCCACTGAGCCACCCAGGCGCCCCAAAGTTGTTGGTATTTTTAATGTAATCTGTAGGAAACATGATATTTTTATGATGTCAAAAATTTTTATCAAAAACTTGCTGTGTGTTTCTATCATTTATATCTTTTAAGGGGTTTTTCAATAAAGTTTTTGGACATTTCTTACTTATTTTATTCCTAGATATTTCATCTTTGGAGTTCTATGTAAAATGGAGTCTTTTGTACAACCATTTCATTTTTCTAATTCAGTTATGCTTGTTTATTTGAAGGCTATTGATTCCTATCTGTTACTCTTTTTTTTTTTTTTTTTTTTTTAACTAGCCAGTTTGCTGAGTTTCTATTATCCTTTGCAGTAATTTTTCAGTTGGTTTCTTGGGGTTTTCAGCTAAGAAATAATACTGTCTTCAAATAATAAAAATTTTTCTTGTTTGTTTCCAATTTTTACAACTCCTATATTTTGTTCCCTTAATTTTTTCTATTGTTTAATTGCTTTGGTTCATATTATACAGATTATAAACAATATTAAAAATTGTAATGGTTAAGAAAATCCTTCCTGTTCCTGACTTTCAATGGAAATTATTTTAGTCTTTTTCTAATAACTATTTTTCTGGCTTTTAGTTTGAGAGATAGATAGCTTATTATATATTTCCACTTTATTAAGAGACTTTGTTATATATCCCTATTTTATTAATCAATTTTATAAATTGGCTTTTCATCATTTAAGTAATTCAGTGTTTCTTATTGAATCAATTAATATAATAAATTCAATTGAACTATCCTTGCATTCTTTCTTTTTTTTTTTTTTTTAAGATTTTATTTATTTGACAGAGAGAGAGATCACAAGTAGGCAGAGAGGCAGGCAGAGAGAGGAGGAAGCAGGCTCCCTGCTGAGCAGAGAGCCCAATGTGGGGCTTCATCCCAGGACCCTGAGATCATGACCTGAGCTGAAGGCAGAGGCTTTAACCCACTGAGCCACCCAGGCGTCCTTCCTTGCATTCTTTCAATAAATGTTATTTGACCATGTTACTGGATTCTACTTGTTAATGTTTATTTAGAATTTTTACACTGGAAACACACACACACAAATCCACACACATACATGTTTGTGTATGTATATAATATTGACATTAATTTTCTCTTTTAGTATATGTGTATTGCTGAATTTTGGTGGGGTACTCACATCCGTATTTGTGGTTATGAATATAGTTCCATTTAGTTTAGCATTTGCACAATTTTTTCATTTTTAATAAAGTATCAGTATTAATCATTGCATTAAAATAAGTCAAAATGGGCTGGTACATCTCTATTAGTTCTTATAGGTTTTGACTATAGTCTTGTCTACTAATGTCTCAGTCATCTGTGTAGTGAAGATAGGTGTTACTTTAATGTGTATTTAAGTCTGGAAAATGCCAACAATAATACATATCTCTTATGCCAACACTTTCAACATACAAAATATTTATTAATACTCTGTGTATATACAGATTTATATGAACACACACACACAAATATCTTTTCCTAGCACAACATGTGCATTGTATACTATGCAGTAGCACCAAGGCCTGTGAAAGGCATGAAGCTACTAGGCCATACATTAGCAGAGTCAGTAGGAAACATAGGAAATTATCATTTGGGTGTAAAATGAAATTTAAGTAGAATATATCTATTTTTGGTAACTTTAAAAATTTTTGCAGTGAACCTTTTCTGCATCAGTGACCTCATAAAAATAAAAAAAAACACGTTTAATGAAATACTGAATTCCCATTTCTAAAGAAAGTTGATGATGAGTGTACAAATGGAAGAAAATGTTGATGTTTATATCTGTCATGGGTGTCCACATTGGGGCAGTAACACTGACCACTTTAAAATCAGAAGCAACATATCTGCTGAATAAGCATCACCATTTATTTAAAAATTAGTAGCTGAGGGGCACTTGGCCGGCTTAGTTGGTTGTTACTTAAAAACAATTAGTAGCTAATTTTAAGAGGACTATGTTTGTAAATAATGATTCATTCTGAAAAAAGTATCTTTCACATACTGCTCTGTCAAGCATGATTTTTCACATAGATCAAAGAGCTGCTCTTCTAAATGAATTTCATTCATTTTTCTTCTTTTTTGGGAGTGGGGTTTATAATGGTATAATTTGCATATAGTAAAATCACTCCATTTAAATGTATAGTTTAGTGAATTTTGCAAAATGTATACAGTCATGTAACCATGAACACAATGAAGATTTAGAACAGTATTTTCGCTCTCAAAGTTCAAATACCCTACCTCCACTTCCACTTCCTAGTAACAATCTGTTTTCCATCCTTATGGTTTTGGCCTTTCTAGAATATAATAGTAATGAAGTTACAGGATATATATATATATATTTTTGGTTTGGCATCTTTCACTTAGCATAATGCTTTTGTAATTTTTTTTTTGCATATATCAGTAGTTTGTTGTATTTTATTGTTGAAAATTTCATTCAGTTTTGATTTTGTTTTCTTATACATATAGAAAAAATGAAGCAACAATATTTAATGTATTGTTTGAATCGCAGAAGAACTTAGCAAGTATTAATGCCATGAGACTTTTTGATGGAAAATAAGTTAATTTTAATAATGCTTGAGTTTTGTATCTAATTCACAGATATAAGTAAAGCTTTTCAAAGTTTATTCTATAGAAGGTGAATCATACATTATTATAAATGTCATTGTAAATTCAAGTAAATGGCTCATTAACAATAAAGTTACTTACTTGGTGACAGGAGAAATGTAAATTTTGGCAAAGGCATAGTGTCACAGTAAAAGCAATATTTATTGAACATGAAAAATGTATGAAGCAGAAATGTGCTTGGACTTGGTGGTGGTGTATGTATAATTCATTTTTGTGTCAAAAAAACAACGATATTCTATCAATTACTAAGAAGCTATAGTAGTTAAAATCACCAGCTACTTTTATATATTAGGAATTTGTTTTAGTAGTTACACTACATGATATATGATGTTAAATGCTGGAAGATATTTGGTATGGCAGTGCATGGTTTCTCTTTTTACTGCCTCCATCAGTCAGAATTTTAAACTATTTGAGTCTTTGGTGGAGTCTTTCAGGTTTTCTACATAGAGTATCATGTCATCTGCAAATAGTGGGAGTTTGACTTCTTCCTTGCCAGTTTGGAGCCTTTTATTTCTTTTTGTTGTCTAATTGCTGAGGCTGAGACTTCCAGTACTGTGTTAGTAATGGTGAGAGTGGACATCCCTGTTTTGTTCCTGACCATAGAAGAAAGGCTCTCAGTTTTTCTTCATTAAGGATGATGTTAACTGTGGGTCTTTCATATATGTTGATGTATGTTCCAGCTATCTCTACTCTGTTGAGAGTTTTTTTTTTTTTTAATCAAGAATTGTTGCTATGCTTTGTCAAATGCTTTTTCTGCATCTGTTGATAGAATCACATGGTTATTATGCTTTGTTTTATTAATGTGGTGTATCACATTGACTGACTTGTGAATATTGAACCATCCCTGCAGCCCAGGAATAAATCCCACTTGACTATGGTGATTAATTCTTTTAACATACTATTGGGTTTGATTTGCTAGTATCTTGTTGAGAATTTTTGCACCCATGTTCATTAGGGATATTTGCCTGTCATTCTCTTTTTTAGTGGGGTCTTTGTCTGGTTTTGGAATCAAGGTAATGCTCGCTTTGTAGAATGAGTTTGGAAGTTTCCCTTCCATTTCTATTTTTTGAAAGAGTGTGAAAAGAATAGGTATTAACTCTTGTTTAAATGTCTGGGAGAATTTCCCTGGGAAGCCATCTGGCACAGGGCTTTTGTTTGTTGGGAGATTTTTGATTACTGCTTCAATTTCTTTGCTCGTTATGGGTCTGTTCCAATTTTCTATTTCTTCCTGTTTTAGTTTTGGTCGTTTGTAAGTTTCTAGGAATTTGTCCATTTCTTCCAGATTGCCCAGTCTTTTGGCATATAATTTCTCATACTATTCTTCTATAATTGTATTTCTGTGGTGTTGGTATGATCTCTTTCATTCATAACTGTATCTACTTGGGTCCTTTCTTTTTTCTTTTTGATAGGTCTGGCTAGGGGTTTATCACTTTCATTAATTCTTTCACAAAATCAGCTTTTAGTTTTGTTGATCTGTTCTACTTTTTAAAATTTGTTTCCATATCATTTATTTCTGGTCTAATTTTCATTATATCTCCTCTTCTTCTGGCTTTAGGCTTTATTTGCTGTTCCTTTTTTAGCTCTTTTAGGTGAAGATGAGATTGTGTATTTGAGACTCTACCAAAAAATTGCTAGAACTGTTACATGAGTTTGGCAAAGTCACAAGATATAAAATCAATGTGCAGAAATTTTGTGCATTTCTATTCACCAATAACGAAGCCTCAGAAGAAGAAATTGAGGAATCCATCCTATTTGCAACTGCACCCAAAACAATTAAGTACCTAGCAATAAACATAACTAAAAAGGTAAAAGGTCTGCACTCTGAAAACTATAGAACAGTTATGAAAGAAATCAAAGAGGACACAAAGAAATGGAAAAGCATTCTGTGCTGATGGAATGGAAGAACAAAGATCATTAGAGTGTCTATTCCACCCAAAGCAATCACACATTTAATGCAATCCCTATCAAAATACCACCAGCATTTTTCACAGAGCTACAAGAAATAATCCTAAAATTTGCATGGAACAACAAAAGACACTGAATACCCAAGCATTCCTGAAAAGGAAAAAAAGAACTGGAGGCTTCATAATTCTGGATTTCAAGCTATATTATATTACTAAGCTGTAGTTGTCAAGACAGTATGGTACTGACACAAAAACAGACACACAGATCAGAATAGAAAAACTAAAAAATGGACCCATAACTAAAAGGTCAACTAATCTTTGACAAAGTGGGAAAGGATATACAATGGAGAAAAGACAGTCTCTTCAACAAATGGTGCTGGAAAAATTGGACAGCAACATGCAAAAGAATGAAACCCGACCACTTTCTTACACCATACAAAATAAATTCAAAATGGATGAAAGACCTAAAGTTGAGACAAGAAACCATCAAAATCATAGAGGATAACACAGCAAGAAACCTCTTTGACCTCGGTCTTAGCATTTTCTTATTAGACATGTTGCCAGAGGCAAGGGAAACAAAAGCAAAAATGAACTGTTGGGACTTCATCAAGATAAAAACTTCTGCACAGTGAAGGAAGCAATCAACAAAACTAAAAGGCAGCCCACCGGATGGGAAAGATATTTGCAAAGGATGTATCTGATAAATGTTTAGTATCCTAAGTGTATGAAGAATTTACCAACCTGAGCCCTCAAGAAACAAATAATTCAGGTAAGAAATGGGCAGAAGACATGAATAGACACTTTTCCAAGGAAGACATCCAGATGGCTGACAGACACATGAAAAGATGCTCAATGACTCATCATCAGGGAAATACAAATGAAAATCACAATGAGATACCACTTCCCACCTGCCAGGACGGCTGAAATTAACAACACAAGAAACAAGTGTTGGTAAGGATGTGGTAGGCCACCTGGATGGCTCAGTCAGTTAAGCATGTACCTTTGGCTCAGGTCATCATCTCAGGGTTCTGGGATCAAGCCCTGCATTGGGCTCTCTGCTCAGTGGTGAGTCTCCCTCTCCCTCTGTAGTATCTCTTGCTTTCACCTCTTTCTCAAATAAATAAATTAAATCTTAAAAAAATAAAATAAAACTGTTGGTGTGCCTGGGTGGCTCAGTGGCTTAAAGCCTCTGCTTTCCGCTCAGGTCATGATCTCAGGGTCCTGGGATCCAACCGCGCATGGGGCTCTCTGCTCAGCGGGGAGCCTGCTTCCCACCCTACCCCCTCCGCCTGCCTCTCTGCCTACTTGTGATCTCTGTCTGTCAAATAAACAAATCAAATCTTAAAAAAAAATAAAGCTGTGGAGAAAAGGGAACCCTCTTGCACTGTTGGTGGGAATGCAAACTGGTGCAGCCACTCTGGAAAATATTTAATCAGGGGCGCCTGGGTGGCTCCTTCGGTTAAGCATCTCCTTTGGGCTTAGGTCATGATCTCAGGCTCCTGGTACCCAACTGGTAAAGGGCTCCCTGCTGGGCAGGAAGTCTGCTTCTCTTGCTCCCTCTTTACCCCTCCACCTCATGCGCGTGTTCTCTCTTTTTTTCTCAAGTGAATAAATAAAATCTTTTTAAAAAAAAGAAAATATTTAAGCAAAGTATTTAATAAACAGAGTACCAAAGGGGAAAAAATTAAACAATAAGAACTCAAACTATATATTAGATTAATATTTGAAATTCTTTAATTTTCCTTTGGAATATTTCTACTTGAAAGACTTGATGGATGTTGTATTTTTAATTGGGTATATTTCTGTTCAGACTGAAATTGAAAGCAATTGAAAAGAACTGTGATTTTGTAGCACCAGTATTTGGTAAAACACTAAAAAGAATCATAAAGATGCCTTTATCTATTTATTATTTTAAGTAGGCTCCATGCCCAACATGGGTCTTGAATTCACTTCTCTGAGACCAAGGGTCACATGCTTTACAGACTGAGACAGCCAGGTGCCCCATAAGACACCGTTTATAAAATTTTTGTATTATAGAAATACTGTTTGAAGGTATTTACTCTGAATAAGGGAAAATGAGAACCTATGAAGTTTTTAGACTGAAATATTTTTACTTTTAAATCTGAAAGGTAGGATTGAGATATTCTCCATGAAAATGGAGGCAAAATTTTGGGGAGAAAATAGAATTGAGAATATCATCCATTTAGCAAAATTTGCGTGTGCCTACAAGGTATTTCTGCAACTACAAGGTATTTTTTTCAATTAAAATTTTCTATGGTCTATAGTGAACAGTTAATTGAAGATGTCCACAATTTCAACTTCATTCACCAGAAAATGCACCGTTGAGGAAAATTATAGGCAATTTTTATGAAAAAAATAAAAAATCATAAAAAATAATAAAAAATTAAAAATAATAATACTGTATATAATGAAAAAGACACATTCTTTAAAATAATAATAATAACTTGGTGAAGGAGACAGATATGGCAAAGTGTATGACTTAAGTATGTGAAAATATAAAGAAGAGATCATTGTGCTTAGATTATTATTTTATTTTCTGGTGATATCAACATACAGATATTATTTTACAGAAATAGTATGTTTCAAAACAGCTTTTGAAAAAATTTTATATGTTCATTAATGTAATTACACCAAATATAAAAAAACAAGCATTTTAAAAATTATATAATTTTATTCTTTAGTACCTATTTTAACTCTCAAAGGAGTCCCTGCATCACCCTATGATTGCTTACCTCATACCAACATTTTCACAGCTCTTTGAAATAGGGCTTTTTGGCCTACCCCAAGCTGCCAAGTCTAATAAATTAGACTTTTTATGTAGTTTATTTAAAAAATTTTTTTTTCTTTCTTTTTTTGTAAGTGATCTCTACTCCTAACATGGGGCTTGAACTCACAAACCCAAGATCTTGAGTTGCATGCTGTACTGACTGTGCCAGCCAGCCACCCCTCCCCCCAGTAATTTACTTTTAATATTACCTTCTGAAGTAGATTAAAAAAATTGGGGGAAAAATTTATCCCTAAATTTTGAACATTAATATAAAATTAAGATAAATATTTAATGGTTTATATAAACTGGTATCTCTTTAATTTTAATATGACAGAAACCTTGAAATGGAAGTGACTCGAGTCTTTATTTTGGCCTGTGATTATTCTAGATATTTGTATTGTCCTTACTTTAGAGACAAGGGGGCGGAGGACCCTAGAAAGGCTATTTATTTTGTCCCAAAGCTAGTACATGGGAGGGATGGATTCTTACACTTGTCCTTTAATTTCAAAACCATGTTTTTCCTTTAGACTTACTCTGATTTTACTTGAAAAAGTGAAAATGGAAGAGAATTGACATCTAATGAGGAACCATATACCCAATGTTGTGTTTGGTATTTTCAGCTACATTAGTTTATTTAATCTCTGAATACTGCAAGTTAGATGTTTTTATTCCTATTTTATGGACAGGGAAATCAAAGCCCAGAAAAGTTCAATAAATTGTCAAAAGTCACACACTTTATAAATAGTGAAGCAGGAGTTTATAGATGCAGTTTTGACTATAGTAGTCTATGTCTAATAAAAAGACAAAAAATTGGAGCTAAAATGTAAAGCATTACATTTAGATGATTAAGATCTTAACAGTCATGGTTGACTTCATTTTGAGAAACAAACCATTTTCATGCTTTTTTAGAACACACTATTATTATCCATGACTATTGCCTTGGATTATCCAGGAATTTACCTCCCTTGTTGGAATGAATACTAAACATCGTTCTTCTTACCTGAGGGATCACGATCCACTGGTGTTGGAGATCACTTGAGGGCTATGCTGCAAGCCCAGAAGTCTGTTGATATTTTAACAGATTCAGAGTTTTCTGTAGAACAATGCCACACTGATTTGAATCTAAAAATACTTCTGGCCGATTAGTGGTTGCTTAGGAGTGGGAGTGGGGTAGTGAGAGGTAGAATTACCAAGGAGTATGAGGGAACTATTGGGGGTGATGGGGACTTACCTACTGAAGGGACTGTCTCAGGGCTGGCTGTTAACCCAACCTTCAGCAACCTCAGGGACCTGGCATGTACCTGTCCTTCCTTCTTTTCCTGCACTGTCTGTACCCCATCTAGAGCAACTCTGGGATCACCTTTTTTACACCTTGAGCCTTGCATCAGCTTTCCTTTGAAGAATTTTTGTGGCTGAAAACAAATTTTGAAAACATCAGAACTGGCACATCAAATATTATGTAATTGTAGCGATCACTATATATGCTCCCCACTGCCACATCATGGCCTGTTTAAACCCATCTTTATGTGACCTGTTGTTTCCTTCTTACATGGGTGAAATCTAGGTCAAAGTCTGTGACACTTTGGGTTAATATTAGGTAATGAAAAGATCTTTCAGTTACTAGAGTTTCAGTTAATAAAGATCCAGTGAATATATAGTCACAATTTTCATCTTTGAAAGGACAGCTCTTCCCTCTCCCAGTCTAGGTCCCTCTTGGCCTGGTAACCTATGGTAGGAAAGTTCCCTTCTTTTGAGATTCTCCTCCTCCTCCCCCACTCATCAGGCTGCCTCGGGTTCTTCCAGGGTTGAACCCGGAGGAGAGAGGAGAGAAGTAGGACAGAAAAATTCTTCATTGACAAATATTATTGAAAGTCCTCATTGCCATTTTGGAACAAACCTGGTGTTCATTTGACATGTAGAGCTCTAGCCATGGTAGAAGCCATGTTGACTGGTCACTGCCTTGTTTTGGTTGTTTGGTGGCTGTGCCATCTGATTATTAAATCTTTGGAATATGACATGTGTCTAGGGTGTCATAGTTCTCTTACTGGGCACTTTCTTGTGTTCCTAAAACCTCATCTCACACACACACACACA
Organism: Martes martes; assembly: GCF_963455335.1. Taxonomy (NCBI): domain Eukaryota; kingdom Metazoa; phylum Chordata; class Mammalia; order Carnivora; family Mustelidae; genus Martes; species Martes martes. The sequence continues at coordinate 134,058,409 of NC_137888.1, forward strand.
CCCACACAGAGCACATTGCAAGGGATTTATCACCTGCTGTTTCCTTGACTTGAGTGATCACATTTGTCTCTAGCTTACGACTCTTCCATCAATGCCAAGACACCCAAGGTACACCTCCATCTTCTTCTAAGGGATCTCTTCAGACCTACAAGTGTCCTTCTTGTATAGGATCTTTGATAACCCCATGCTGGCTCTCCTATGGGCCTGGATTGAATCCATGGAATCCACAGGGAACACCTTCATGTTCTTTGCAGATCACGTTCAATATAGAAATCTTCCACTGTTCCAGCAGTGCAGCTGGCCAGCCACCATCTCTTACTTTTTCAACTGTTTTCCCCAAATTTCAAGAGAACACTCTTTGACTATGCTACTGAGGGTCCATTCCCTGGGCTTGAGGTAAAAACCAAGCCCCTTCTAACTCTTGAAACCTCTTTGCAGTCTCCCAGACCCCACTGTTTCATAACCTCAGTGTGGATGAAGGGTTAAGAGTGTGCACAACTGGTTTTTGTTAACCTCATTTTAAAATCCTGTGTGTAGTTCTTACCTCTTTTAAGAATGTGGAGACGTTAACGCCTAATGTTTTAGGACCTCTACAGAAATGGGAAGTGATATGGGTACGTTTTATTATCCTGTTATAAAACAAAGATACCTAGCACGTAATTGTCCTTCAGTAAATGGACAGCTCCAGCTAAAGTGATTTTATGGATCCTTCCAGGAATCAGTAAATACTGTCTTGATGACTGAGAGATTATTTATACACATCCCTTGCTTTCTTGTCGAGGAATTTCAACACGAATTTTATGTTTTATGTTATGTTGGTGGAAAGTATTCATAAATACTTGATTACAGAGCCACACATATTATCTCATTTATTTTTCACAAGTACCAGACTAATTTGGGAAGGAAATAGGTATGTTTCTACTTAAGATCTGTGGAGGAGATTCATATCTGTGTGTTCCAACCTTATGTCTTACATATTTTTCCTTATATCACCTTACATTAATATTTTATTCTATCAGTTTTTTGTGACATTGAAAGAAATGGCATCATTCTTATTTTACAAATATGGATATTGAAGAAAAGGCATCTTCTCTTAAGCAAAGTTCATGAGTTGTACCCTTACCTTCCTGTTTCTTTGTTTCCCTTCTTTACTAGTTTCCCAAGCTCTCTTCCAGACACAAACACTCACACGTGCGCACACACTCACACATGCACATGCATATACCCAACTATTTATAATTTAATACTACTCCATTTAAATGTTATCTCCAAAGTATCATATCTTTTTTTAAAAATTTTATTTATTTATTTGACAGACAGAGATCACAAGTAGGCAGAGAGGCAGGCAGAGAGAGAGGGGGAAGCAGGCTCCCCACTGAGCAGAGAGCCTAATGTGGGGCTCGATCCCAGGACCCTGGGATCATGACCTGAGCTGAAGGCAGAGGCTTTAACCCACTGAGCCACCCAGGCGCCCCCAAAGTGTCATATTTTATATAATGTCATAGTGTCTCAGGCTTAAAGAATTTACATTTTCCAATATCAGAAAGTTAGATGATGGGGAAGAGATTAAGGGAATATTGTGGAAGTGATCACGTTTCCTCCCTGCACAGGCTTAAGGGTGCTCAAACTTGAAAGTTCAGCCTTCCTGTAGCATTTGTACAGACTTTCCCAACATGTATTTTAAGTAAAATAACATTCTTGGCTACCTAGTCTCTTTCTTATTCTTACTTGTTCTAATTTCTTCACTTATTTATTTTAATAAATTATATATATTTTTGTGAGCCACATAAATAATTTCTTTTTTGGAACATTTCATCATATAAATAAACCTAAGTTTTAAGAAAACTTGTGTTTTGACTTTCTGAGAAACTTCCTTTCTGGCTTAGAGTTTTCTAGGTTAAATTAGGTCCCTTGGAGGATACAGCTCATATTTTTTGCTCCTATTCATTCATTTCTATATATCTTCTTATTTTTCAGTGACTAAAGGGGTAATAACAGGAAAAAAATGAATGACTCCTGCTGGCAATGTATTTTTCAAGTTGTCATTTTTTAAGAGTTAATGCAAATGGTAGAGATACACGGCTTTTCTTCAGTTCTTTTTCAGTATTCAAGTAGGTACTCAGTAGCTTGAGTCTATAAACAAATGAGCCTATCAAAAGTCAGATGCCATGAATGACAGATCTACTCCTCTGATTACTAAATTCACTTCAATGATTTCATGTATACTTTTAAATTAGTGTCTGTGGTTTTTTTTTTTTTTTTTTTTGAAGTCAGCAAGGAAACGTGTTAATTGCTTCCATTCCTGAGTTTACAGATAAAATGAGAACTATCCCATTAACCCAGAGTGAGACATGGCTCTTGAGTTGCCTATGTAAAGTGAGAAGCTGAGATGGCTTTGAAATGTAGACTACCTCACAGGTGATTTTGCTCTTGGTGTTGGTTAGCTGATTGAGTTTTCTCTCCTCACTCACTTATGAAGGATCTTCATTCAGGATGGGTATGAGAATTTGACAATGTTTGCCCTCAAAGTGTTGTGGTAGAGTAATCTCATTGAGTAGAGCAGTTCCCTTTTGCATCACGTAAGAGGAAGAGGGACAGGCTTCTGATCCTTGTAGTTGCTATCTGTCAATGAGTATTTTAGGTAAACATACGTCTTTTTTTCTGATATTTTTTACATCACAGTAATGGGAGTACTTTGGCTATCTTCCTGGGTTAGGCAAAGTTGCAAAAGAGAAATATTATCATAAATCATGTTGCTAATCTAGGTGCTAATCTAGGTTATCTGAACAAACTTGTTATTTGGCACTATCTCTTAGAGATGATAGAGCCTTGTTCACACTTATTATTGTATTATTTTATTATTATATTGTTACTTATATACTTGTTTCCAACACAAGTGTACCTACTTCTTAGAAATCTCTCTTTTTCTAATTAAAAACATTTTTAAAGGTTTTTAAAAATGTATTTATTCGACAGAGAGCAAGAGAGCACAAACAGGGGGAGAGGCAGAGGGAGAGGGAGAAGCAGGCTCCCCACTGAGCAGGTAGTCCAATGCGACCTGAATCAAGGGCAGATGCTTAACCGACTAATCCACCCAGGCACCGAGATACCTCTTTTTCATGATTGTCTTTCTTTGGTCTTGCAGAGTGCCAAAAACATACTAGATATACAAAAAAATACTTACTAAAAATTTCAACCTGATAAGTTTGAAACAAGACTTACAGGAAGAGTTTTACTTTCAACTACCTAGGTTTTTCAAAATTCCTTGATCGCTTACATTCAGGAATCATTATTGTTATCATCATTGCATCCTTAGATCTCCCATTTATTGATATGTTGTTAAGTATGAGTTTCTCTACTTGGCATTTTTTATACATGACCTCACTGAATTCGCAAAATGATCTTAGGTGGTATTTGCTGTGTTTCCATTCCACAAGTGAAGAAATTGAAGTATGAAGTAGTTAAGCAGTTTTCCCAAGGGTCACGCTGCAGAAGTAGCAGAATCAAGATGCAGACTCAGGTCCAAGCCACTGTGCGGTTTGGTAGAAGGCACCACCCTCCCCTCAAATTTCTGATTGCATAATATGTTTTTGTTTGCTTGTTTCTTAAATCCCCTCATTCATCCCCTGCAGTTTGCTTAGTTACTTCCTCCTTTTCAGTATATAAAGGAAAAGAAGGTTGTCTGAGTTAGGTGAACTGACAGAGTAAAGGTAACAGATCTGTCTTTCTAGGTTAACAAGCGTAGAAGAGTCCAGCTCCTTCTCGGTAGTTCTCAACCCAGGCTGCAAAACAGAGCTGCCTCACAAGCAGCTGAAAGCTGCAGGTCTCCAGGCTCTGTCCCCAAGCTGCTGAATCAGTATCTCTGGTGAGGGACCCAGGCGTCTGATTAAAAAGAAACAGATGCCATGGTGTGTTTCTTACACGCAGCTGGGGTGGAAAATGATGGCTTGGATCTGGGAGACGGGGCTCTGAAACTCTTGCCCTCTGAGCAGTGGAACATCAGTATGAGTGGTATTGCTTTGAGAAATAGGTGCCTGGACAGCTCCCAGGTTTTTCCCAGTTCTTTTGTTCTAAAAATAGTTATTGAGTATCTCCTATGTGCCCAACAACATGCGAGAACTTGAACTTCTCCAAGTGTAGAGAGCAGACGACAGTTCAGCCAACTGACATGGTCTGTTTTTCTTTTTAACTCAGATTATGAAGCAGACACACTGTGTCTATAGCTCACTCAACATCTCATTTTTTAAAGATTTTGTTTATTCATTTGACAGAGATCACAAGTAGGCAGAAAGGCAGGCAGAGAGAGAGAGGAAGGGAAGCAGGCTCCCCGCTAAGCAGAGAAGCCCAACTCGGTGCTCGATCCCAGGACCCTGAGATCATGACCTGAGCTGAAGGCAGAGGCCTGAACCCACTGAGCCACCCAGGTGCCGCAACATCTCATTTTTCAGTTTTTTGCTCAGTTTGTGAATGTTGCACAGATCAAGGATTTAGAGAAGAGAAAGTGAAGTAACTGTATGTAGACATATACATCACGGTAGAAGAACACGCCCATTAACATAAGCTCTTCACAGTGTATGATTTATGAGGAAATGATAGAACATTTAGACCGATATTTAAATGAAATCACCGAGAACAAAGAATTATAAATATATATATGACTTTTTTTATATATATGTATGTATATGTGACTATAATTCTCTTGATTACTGCATATATATATATACATACATATATATTCGTCTTCAGGAAAATAATTCTTCTCGCCCACAGGACTTCTGTGAGCACAGATTTTGGGCAAGTGTGTTTGTCAGGTTTGGCACCCGCAAGTTCCCACAGGTGACTTTATTGCTTTTTGGTACATTCTAGTAGGTAGCACCTATGTGTTATGTTGCCATTCTGTTTCCCTCTCATCAACACAGTGACTCCTTCCCTCAACAGCCCTGCTTCTACTCTACCATCCTGTTCTCTTCCTTCTCTCCTCTGTGGCTGAAAGAAAGAAAGGAAGAAAGATTGGGGGCAGCTACCCTGTGGCAGGTGGTGTTCCCTCCTTGCTCTCTGCACCTTCTTCAGGCTCTATACTGCATGAAACGGGTTTCTTCTCTTAGCCCAGTAGTGTTTTGACTTCTTTCCATTTGACCTTAGTTCTAGGTCCTTAGAAAGCAGCTGCATTTTTAAGGATTTTATTTTCTGTGTATTTTCAAATACATTTGAGCAGAGTAATGTTTAAAAGCACAAATATGGTGGTTTTCTCAAAATAGTATTAAAAAAACCTCTGAATGATTCTGTAAATATTAAGAATTAAGTTCATACAGATCTCTCGGCAAGTTCATAAATGTCAGTATTTCCTCTACCTTTAGGGAAATGGAACAACATCCTGGGTGAGGTCAAGCAAGCTCATCAACAATCAAGGATTTATTTTAAAGCTTTAATTTGGACCTCCTTAAAATTTTAAGGAATAATGATTTTTCTTAATGTTCTCGATCCTAAGAAAGAAATTAAAGCTGAATCTTCATATTTTAGTGAGTTGACCCTCCCACTGGCAAAGCATGTTCCTTGTTCAACTTGCCTGGCATATCCTCCCTGCTTTAGACTGTGATTAATAAAACTATATTCACTATCTCAAGGAGGTGATGTTTAGTGTAAGAGATAGATAGGAATGTTATTTTTAACCATAAAATCTAGAGAATCTTCTAATGGAGAGATTATAAAATTTGGTTATGATTTCTGTATAGTAAAAACTTCATCCCCACCGCCCCCTTTTTTTTTTTAAGAAAAGGAAGTTTGAGTCTATCCATAATTGTTTTCTTTCTATTAGTGGAAAATATTGCAGAAGAAAGAAAGGCATGTGTTAATGTACCCCTTTGAATTAAACACTAGTTATTTTATGTTTTATCATGTAGAGTCTTTGACCAACTAGTGATAATATAGAATAATCTTCTTCTTCTTCTTCTTTTTTTTGATGAATTTAATTTCTTCACCCTAGATGAAGTGCCACAAGTTTTAATGGACACTATCACACCAGGATAAATACTTTGCGTCCAAACATTTGATAATGGATTAGCTTTGTCTAAATATAGTAATCCAGAAATACCCTGTTTATATTTAGTCAAAATATATGAACTCAGAGAAGTGATTTGCAACATGTATAGTAACTGTTTTGTTATTTTTATAGGTCACACTTTTTCTGTACTCAGTCTTTTATATTGGTCCATAAAATGACCATGAATACATTATACTTTATGTGACTCTAAATAGTTGAGATGCAATTTTATGGAAATATCTTTATAAACTCCATGAGATCATAAAGACTAATTTTTGCACACTTCCTAGTATGTTTCTTCTGGAAATACTATAATACCCCCTTTTCATGACTTCTAAAATGAAATTTGGCTCATCATCTTGATTCTTCTGTTGATCATATATTTATCCAATTAAATGTAAAGCCTGAATATAAACTAGTTCTCCCAATACTCTCTATGACATTTCAGAGGGGGGAAAAATCTGTGAGATTTATATTTACATTTGAATTCAAGTTTAAGTTCCCATACAGTACTCAGACTTCACATTAGACATTTTCTTCAGCTAATAAATTTTCAGCAGCTGTGTAGGAGTATAGGATCAATTTAGCTATATTAGCTTGTTTAGAAATAATGTTACCTGAAATAACAAAAATTCAGATTTTGGTATCAGTACTTTCCTCTGGACTTGTTTTTTATTATTAAAATTTTCTCAGAATATGCATGCTGCTGAATTGGGGTGAAATATTTGTTCACCTCTTTTCCTTGAATATTCACTCTGGTTTCCCTCTCATGTAGACTCAGAAGGCCTTTTTTGGGTAAAGTTCTGAAAAAGACCTGAAGAATTATTTTGTTTCAGCTGCTAACTTGAAGATAAGGAAATGGGGCTTAGAGAGGCAGTGTGACTTGTCCAGGGTCACATAGCTGATTAGAACCCATGCTTCTTTTCCAGTGTCATGACCAGTCTATAAGCAAGTAAGTGAAAATGGAAAGAATATTTGACTTTGAGACTCTAAAATGTCTTTTCTACATAAACTTTTATTCCATGGGAATTAACCTTTAAGATAATAAATGTCTTAGAAGTTGTGAGATTTGCTTGGACAACAATGATTACGATGTTAACTTGTTAGTATTTTCTTTGAAATGACCTTGGTGTAGACATTATAAAGTTGAGGTTAAGCAAAGGTAGAAAAGTGACAACATAATGAAGATTCTGTAAAAAGCAAGACTTACTGAGGTTGTGCGATATGATTCAGAGTTTTCCACATATCCCATATAGGCAGTGCCTACATTAGTAGAAGTTGTTCTACAAGAACATTCTATGAATTTTTTTTTCAGTTAGATACTAATATCCTTGATTATTGGTTGAATGTAAAGCCTCTTATGGAGTGTTATGCGTTCCATTGGGCACCACTGTTCTCTTAGGTTAGAATCTTCTTTTTGCTCTCTGAAGCAAAAGTGACTTTTAGTACCCATCTCTGAAGGTACACATGAGGTGGGGAAAGAAAAATCACTTTTTAGAATGACTGTTTAAAAGTCAAATTGAATGTGTCTCATTGAATCAGTGTTTTGGGATATGGATTAAAGCTCCAATATCCAAAACTAATAAAAAAATTAAGTTAAATATTTGTGCTCCATGTGGGGTGAATCTGTTGTTCTCTCTGTGGATAGTCACATCCTAGCCATATAGTGACTTTTCTTTCTATAACCTTACAAAAGTTCGTTCAGCACCATTCCAATGTTTTCCTTTGGGGCAGGCATATGAATGTGGACATAATACTATTCTTTTTTTTTTTTAACATTTTAATTTTGTTTTATTTTTTTCAGTGTTCCAAGATTCATTGTTTATGCACTACACCCAGTGTTCCATGCCATATGTGTCCTCCTTAATACCCACCACCAGGCTCACCCAACCCCCTCACTCCTCTCCCCTCCAAAACCCTCAGTTTGTTTCTCAGAGCCCACAGTCTCTCATGGTTTGTCTCCCCCTCTGATTCCCCCAATTCATTTTTCCTTTCCTTCTCCTAATGTCCTCCATGTTATTCCTTATGCTCCACGAGTAAGTGAGACCATATGATAATTGACTTTGTCTGCTTGACTTATTTCACTCAGCATAATCTCCTCTAGTCCTATCCATGTTGATACAAAAGTTAGGTATTCATCCTTTCTGATGGCTGCATAATATTCCATTGTATACATGGACCACATCTTCTTTACCCATTTGTCTGCTGAAGGACATCTCAGCTCTTTCCATAGTTGGGTGATTATGGACATTGCTGCTATGAACATTGGGGTACATATGGCCCTTCTTTTCACTACATCTGTATCTTTGGGGTGAATACCCAGTAGTGCAATTGCTGGGTCATAGGGTAGCTCTGTTTTTAATTTTTGACCAAACACTATTCTTGACCACTTTAGTTCACAAGACTCTCTCTGCTTCGCCCAGTTCCCATAACACTACTTTGTAAAATGTATAACTTATCTTTTATAGTGAAACACTATATGGTTTTTAAGAGAGGTGCTTTTATTTTTTTAAGCTCAGGCTTAAAATGCTAACTTGTTGCCAAGTCAGAGCAATGATTGATTCAACACATGTTTATTGAACACATACTACATCCCCAGCACTCTTTTAGGTACTGGGTATATAGCTGTGAATAATTCAGGAAAAGTCCCTTCTTTCATGAAGCTTATATTCTGATGGCAGAGGTGGGGGAAAATCCTAAGCACACAAGTGAAGTGAGTTTAGAGTGAGACACACAATATAAGAGAAAATATAAGAGAAATGGGAGAAGAAAAGTAACTTAGGGGACAGAGTTTCTTTCTTTCTATAAGATGATCAAAAAAGGCCCTGTAAGTGACCTTTAAACTAACACTTGAATAATGAGAACAAACCAGCTATGGAAATACTGGGGGTGAGAAGGGAACATAAAAGGCAGACATGACAAGGCTATAGGTTCGGGGTGGAATGGACGTAATATGAGACAAGTTCTGAGTGGTAAGAAGCTGGATCATGTAGGGCCATGTAAATCATCGTAGAAAGGAGTTTGGTTTAAGTTTAAACTGAAGTAGGAGGCCAGTGTAAAGTTTTAAGAAATGGAGTGGTATTCTATTACTTGTGCTGTCTTGGGAGAAAGCACAGTATAAGGACATAAACCAAAGCCATCTATTCATATATTTTTTATCTTCTGTAGTCTGGTTGGAAGCTATAGTCTGCCTGGTGGGTCTCTCTGGGTTGTGTGTGTGTATGCATGTGAGCGTATCTTGGGAGAGGTTAGGTTTGGGTTAGTCTTCTTCATGCAGGGGTAGTTACAGATCTGGGGTCAAAAATGATCTTGACAGTTGGAGGACACTAAGACTTGAAGGAAAAGATGGATTGTATTTGAGAAAGAAATTCAAACAGGTATAAAGGAACAGGCAGGAGGCCCGCCAAAGAAAGAGTTGATGACCTCCGCCAGCCGAGGTAGGGAACTTACTAAGGTAGGGGTGGGCTGAAGGCCAACTTGGGGTAATTTAATGAGCATTATCGATTTTCGTGTGTTCTTCCTTTTTCTTCCTTTTGTTGGGCCAAAGGCAATATGGGCTAGAGTGACATGGTCTGATCCTACATAGTCACATATGTGCAAAAAGTACACATACACACTTTACCTGCCTTGTCATTTATTTCTCTCAGCAATTTGAAGTTGGGTGCTGCTACTCTACAACCCCTTATCCAAAGCCTTGGGGACTGGATGTGGTTGAAATTAAGAATTGTTCAGATGTTAGTTAAGATGTTATGGTATAAATGCTAGATATTACCTATAACCCTACTGGAGTCTGAGGTGGCACCCCATAATCAAACATAGTAACATTTCTGCAGCAAAACATATTGTTACTTGCCACAATATGGGGAACATTAAGAATGCAAATGGCCTCACATTGGTTCAGATGTGTAGGTAAGAGTTTGCATTAAGCTTTCAAAAAGCTTCTCATTTCTAGTGTTTGTTTGTTTGTTTGTTTTCTTTTTATTGGGATCAAGAGATCTTTACTGAGGAGGAAATTAAGGTTTAGAGAGGTTAAGTGACCTGGTAAATAGTTGGGCCAGAATTTAAACACTGCCTTGACTGACCCCGAACTCTCTGTTCTTTTATAATGTTCACCACATTATAAAATCTCTTCAGAAATGGTGACTCCTGCTTACAGATATCTGTCCTGTACCTAAAAACACATGCCTGTGTTTTGAGAGGACAGATTGCCAAAAAGGAACTATAGTAAACAATGCCTGATATAAAGTTAAAATCTAACCATTCTGTGGGGAAGAAGACTATGTCTCTGTAAATTGTTTTATACTGTTTCTATCATGATGCTAATTATAATATGAATAATGAAAAATTGTCATGTAATACTTTGCAGATTGAATTATGATAAATGTAATTAATGACTTAATTAAATAACTTAATTTTGATAAATGATTTGAATTATGATAATTTTCTCCATTATCCCATTGATTAACACAGAGTTTTGCATAAGTTGTAGATGAAAGCAGTCTCATTTATTTTATTTTAACAGAACTTTAGAATGTAAATTCAAGGAGTTGTTAAGGCTGGAGGCCACTGCCTATTTGAATACATATTCTGCTGGATATATCCAACTAAACAGTATGGGGCCCTGGAAGCAGTGGATAAGAATATTCTCATACAAAGACATCTCTTTAGTTTAAGTAAGAACATCCCAGAGATAGAAAGTGCTGGAAAGACCTGGAAATTCTGAGATTATGGTTATTCAAGCATTTAGTATGCTTTTAATGAGGCAGCCAAATGATTTCTTTCTTTCCTAAGATTCTTTTAGGACTGTTTTCTACTTTATCAAAGAAGTTAACAGAAAGAAATTCTTCCTTTTACTGAAATTTAATATATATTTAATTTGACTAAAACATACTGATTTTGAGCAGGAAATTTTATACAGTTAAGGAAAAGTAATTTTTCTTTAACATTACCTATGTTTTTATTATTTAATTTCATAACTTCATTTTAGACTATTCTACTGTGTGTGTGAATGTGATTGTGTGTGCATGTTTCTGTGTGTGTGTGTGTGTGTGTGTGCATGATATATAGTTGACTCTCATTATTTGAAGTAGTTATGATCTATGAAATTGCCATGAACACTGAATTAGCAAGTACTGAACCAGTGCTCCTAGGAAAAATACAGGGTTATGTTCCAGTGAGCCTCTGGTCAGAATGTTTGTATCAACAATCAATATATAATTTTATTTTACATGTGTCTTTGTTTAAAGACACCTTATTTAATATGTAGTTGATTCATTAACATTGAACTCACAGCCAGCAGTACTATAACTCATGCCCGAATGAAGCTTATCTAATACATGCATTTTCTCCATAAGGCACATCACAGCCTTTTTGGACTTAAGAATACCAGAGAGACCTTGGCTTGGAGGCCATTTTAAACACCAAAATCACCAACAGAGGGCACAAAAATGTGAGAAACTTAGCACTAAATAGACTGAAAAAAGACACTTGTTTATAGTATAAAAACCGAAACAAGAAGACAGAGAAACATCTTTTTCAACCTCAGGTGGGACCATGTCAGGTGACTCATATTTTTCAGTGCTCTGTGCATTCTGTGAATGACTATGAAAACACCACAAGAATTGATTTGGTGCCTACAGATAATTTTAGTGAGTGGACAAATTCTCAAATAAGCAATCCACCAGTAATGAGGATCGACTGTGCAGGGATGAATCTGTAACATGTTTTGGTTAGTGTAGGGTAGGAATTATGTTCCGTTACCTTTTATCTTCTAATTCATACTTGGTGGATAATGAGGCTCATTCTGTGTTTCCATTTATTGTTAGTTATAGGCAAATATCTCTAAGTGTAATATTTATTATCTTTAAATACATGTGTATTAAATACTTGAGTATTTAAAGGCATGCATATTTAAATATATGTGTATTATTTGTATATACATACGAAGCTAGAGCAAGAGTGAATGAGGAGAGAGAGTAATGATGTGTTGATGTACAGAAGAAAGTCATTTTTAAAAGTAATGAATGTCCTCATTATTCATGTGTTAGTGCAGCAGCCTGCTTAAAAATTCTTCGAAGTACATAAAATTGACTTAACCTCTTCTGTTTATAGACAATTAAAATGAAAAGCCTTTATAATTAATATAATCTTAACATTATTTTAAAATGCAGCTAATGGGAAGTCATCCATCTTCTGACATAGTTAATTCAGTTTTTGCCACACTTACAGCTACTGAATTTGAACATGTCATTATATATTAGAAGTTGGTGCTTTGCTTTGCTTTTTTTCCCCTCCTTCTTATTATGAAAGTCAGAAGAGCGTTTGCTTAGTATATTACCAACTCAATTCTTTGTTCATTCATCAAAATTAATTTATGCCTTCTAGTAACGCTGAATAGCACAGGAAAGTAAATACAGTAATTGGGTGGCTTTTTCCAGGAAATTCCACATTTGGTTATTAATAAGATTTAGAATTGAGGTCTCTTGGAAATAAATGAATTCACTGGTTTGTATTATGTTTTGTACCTTGAGATTTTTTCATTGCCGTATCTTTGAAGAATGGAAATACTTGGTTATTTTAACTTTTTGGTTTATTAAAAAGATAATTGAGAATAGAGGATAGAAAGTGGGCACCCTGTGGTCCCCTAATCTTGAGACTCTAATTCAGAGCCTCAAACATCAGTTCCACAACTACTTATGTGTGTCATTGTGTCACATATGTTGAGGGGGTGGCTGAAACAGAAGAATAACTCTTCTCTCTCTCAGGACACTTACATTCTAGTGGCAGAGGAAAGACTGGTATGACTAGAACACAGGGTAAAATGGAAAGGTTATAGGAGAACTAGTAGCAGGACTATGAATTGATGAACATAGGGAAGGGTGCTTCTTAAGAAGAACAGAGAAGGGACCATTTAGACTGGGACTTGTATCCTATAGAATCTGTTAGGTAGGAAGGGGAGGTGGTTCTCCAGCAGATTGTGCTGGACTAGGGCATTCTTTTTTTTTTTTTTAAGATTTTATTTATTTATTTGACAGACAGAGGTCACAAGTAGGCAGAGAGGCAGGCAGAGAAAGAGGAGGAAGCAGTTTTTCCGCTGAGCAGAGAGCCCGATGTGGGGCTTGATCCTAGGACTGGGATCATGACCTGAGCCTAAGGCAGAGGCTTTAACCCACTGAGCCACCCAGGCGCCCCTGGACCAGGGCATTCTTGAAGGTAAATAGCACGGTGGCTAACTCTAGGAATGCTGGAATGGTAATTTGGATGTACTGGTTCATGTCTTGAAAGCTATGTAGTATAATTGGACTTTAATAAGACATTAGGGAGCTACTGCAAAGTATTCAGCTGGGAAAGTCAGAGCTCTATTTTGAGAAGCACTCTTTAGCAATGAAGTTTCAGTGGAAGAAAATGTGAGATACTAGAGACTAACTAGTTAGGAATTGTGTTAATGGTACCAAAGGACTTGAACCAGGGAAGGAAATTTGAACTAGGAAGTTGGGGATGAATGAGAGAGACATTGTTGAATAAGAATGTGTGTGTTTTTTGTTTTTTGTTTTTAAGATTTTATTTATTTATTTGAGAGAGAGAGAGAGCATGAGCGGGGGGAAGGGTAGAGGGAGAGAGGTAAGCAGACTCCCCACTGTGCAGGGCTCAGTGCAGGGCTTGATGCCTGATGCAGGGCTCTATGCCAGGACCCTAGGATCATGACCTGAGTCGAAGGCAGATGCTTAACCGACTGAGTCACCCAGGCGCCCCACAAGAAAAAATGTGTTTTTAATGTCATAAATACTTTTCACCTGGCTGAGAGGTTCTTTGTTCCAAATATTGAGATTTTGTAGAGAAATTGTTTTTCTGGTTTTATTTAGAGTGGGGGAATATATGTTACTTGTTTCTCTGAAGTTTTCCCAATTGTATTTATGTGTGGTGTTAGATATCATATATGAATTGTCTGTTCTTGAGTAACAGGGACAAAATATTTCACTCAACCCTAAAACTATGCTGATGAATAATTTAATCTTTATTAGTTATTCAGGAGATACTTTCATATCATGGACCATAGTGTCAACATTAAAAATATCAGTTATCAAAAAATATATATATCAGCTATTATGATACTTTATTTTCTATAGTATTGCTGATTAACAGAATTCAGAGGAAGAACCTAGAGGAAAATACTCCACTGAATCAGTAATCCACAATAATTTGCTTCAGTTATCTCCCATAGAAATAACTTTCTTTTTTAAAAGATTTTATTTATCTATTTGACAGAGATCGCAAGTAGGCAGAGAGGGAGGCAGAGAGAGAGAGGAGGAAGCAGACTCCCCACTGAGCAGAGAGCCCGATGTGGGGCTCGATCCCAGGACCCTGGGATCATGACCTGAGCTGAAGGCAGAGGCCTAACACACTGAGCCACCCAGGTTCCCCTAGAAATAACTTTTTAAATTCAGCTTTGTTGCCTATTTGTGCTATAGTGATTGTTCTCCAAGATAAAATTTAACAGAGACAATCAGAATACTTTCTGATATATGTTTTATTTAAAAGTAGAAACATTCTGCTATATCTCAGAAGCTTTAGGAGAATTAATGGTGTTTCATGCATAAATTTCATAAGAAAGAATCAAATAAATGTCTTTGAATAAGTTCAGCATTGCAGTGAATTTAACAGGGCTAAATAATAATAGCAGCAAAAATAAATTAATCCCCCAGAAATACAATAATAGGATACTGGTTTTCTTTAAGATTTTTTTTTTTTTTTTTTTAAGTATTCTTTACATCCAGTGTGGGGCTTAAACTCACAAACCTGAGATCAGGAGTCACATGCTCTACCAACTAAGCCAGCCAGAAGCCCCTAGAATATTGTTATTTAAGCAAAGGCATGGGGGAAATGGGTATTATTTGTTGAAGGATGCTAAAAAATTAGAAAGAGGAGAAGTCTGCATCCAAACACATTGGACTCTGTATCTCAAATTTAATCATTGTAGAGAAGACCAGAATGATGGATGTGATGTGAATGGCATTCATGGTAGTTTTGCAATAGAATTGAGACATAGGAAGAGGAGAAACCTCTTAAGAGGGGCATTCTGTTAGAAGTGTTTAATGAAGCATAGAAAGAGAGCTGGGTTTCTGATATGAGACTGATACTTTTAAACGTGACCAGAATGAGAGTGTATAGGTAAAACAGAGGTGCTTTGTACCAAGAAATTTTCATCAAGTTCTACCAACTACTCAGTACTGAGCCCCAAAACATTTAAAGTCAAAATCATCACTATGCATCAGAATCATTCCTTTCCCTTGAAAAACTTGGAGAACATATGTTAGGAAACTGAAATGTAACACTGAAAAATCAATTATTTCTACCCTCTACCTACTTTTGGAACTTTGTAAAGGTGACCTGATATGACCTCCATTTACCACAGGGCCAAGGCAGGTTTTTCCAATAAAGGTAAAGGTATTTTGAAGTAAATATTCACAGTTTCTTTCTTTCTTTCTTTCTTTTTTTTAAGGTTTTGTTTTTTTATTTGGCAGAGAGAGAGATCACAAGTAGACACAGAGGCAGGCAGAGAGAGAGAGGGGGAAGCAGGCTCCCCACTGAGCAGAGAGCCCGATGTGGGGCTCGATCCCAGGACCCTGAAATCATGACCCGAGCCGAAGGCAGAGGCTTAACCCACTGAGCCACCCAGGCACCCCCACAGAATTTCTTAGTGAACCAATTATGAAAGCTACTGTTGAACTGTCTGATATCACTGGATAAACAGGAGACTGTCAAAATAGAAGATTAGCTTCAGCCTTAAGAATATTGCACTTTTTGATACTAGCGGTTTCTAAGGTTATTACAAATATAAGACATTACCAGTTTTATTAAGTTTGACTCTTGTAAGAATGGCTTCATTTTGGGCAGGTTCATATGTCTTCTCAACTTGACTGCAAACATTCAAAATTGCTATTGTGGCTTTATTTATTTAATTTATTGTTTTGATTGAAGTACAATTGCCATACAATGTTATGTTAGTTTCAAGTTTACAACATAGTGGAATACATGCACTGCACATATAAAGCAAGTCAGTACCAAGATGTTTCTTTAGTTTTAACATTTTGTTTTGTTTTTTTAAATCTTCCCAAAAAACTATTTGATAGATTGTGAGGATGTCTGTGAGAACTTAATTTTAGATTGTTGCTCCAAGCCTAAAATATTTATTCCATTTAATACTTAGGCTGATAAGTGATTGCCATATGCACTTTCATAGAGTATAGGAAAGGGATATTGGGTAGAGGAAATGGAATAAAATATAAACTAAATTATTTTAGTTGAATAGAGAATATAACATGGTAATATAAAAATATGCAATTTTGGGGATGGTCCCAATATTATTTTAACAAATATAAACTAACTAAAGGAGGATTAACATCTTTATCTGGTTGTATTTATTTCTGATAACATGGCATATCTTTATTTGTTAAAGTCTATTTTTGTGAAAGACATTTTTAGTCATACTAAGACTGAGAGAATTCACCCTAAATAACCATTCGGAAAATAATTTTTTAGAAGATAGGCTTTATGAAGAGAAAATGGAACCTAGAAGGGTTGTGTGCTAGTCATTGTTCTATTCACATTCAGATCTATTTCTTACCATTCTCCTGATTTGTTCTGTTTTTCATTCAACTCCAGAAGTTAGAAAAAAAAAGATAGAATAAAACTTAAGAAAGGATGAAGAACAAAGATGGATCAGAAATGTTCAATATAAGGCAAGGAAAGATATCATCAGCAAAATCAAAAGTTTAGGTTTTTGAAGAAAGTAATGATACATAAATATATATCAAGATTGATCTACAAAAAGAGAAAAGACACAAAGAAATAAATTTGGAATAAAAAGGGGCACAGAGATATTTTTTAAATCTCTATGACCAATACCTGGATACCTGTTTCCACATCAGAAAAAAACTCTTAATGTAACATACTACATTAATAGAGGAGATTCTAGACTGTGGAGAATGACAAATATTCTTTGTTGCTCGTCCCTTCAAAAGGTGGGCTCTGTTTCTCCAACCCTGAGTCTGGACTTGGCCATGTGACTTGCTTTGGGCAATGGAACATTAGCAAATATGATGAAAGAGGCTTAGAAAGTACTCCTGCATTAGGGCTTCTCCTTCCTTGTTGCTGGAACCCTGACGGCATCTTGTGAAGACAGAACTATGGGCCATCCTCTTGCATAATGAAGGGAGAAAAGGAGAAATGTCCCAAATGTCCAACCTGAGACCTAGTAGGCATGATGGGTTAGGATAGTGTTCTGAGTGAGCCCAAGTGAGAGCAGCAGACCCATTCAGCCAGCACACAGAATCATGGAAAAAAAAAAAATATCATTGTTGCTTTAAACCACTAAGTTTTGGGGCCTTTTTTACTCAGCAAAGCCTAAATAATACATTACTGCATGATCTTATGTTGGGAAAATTTTATTGTTTTTGATGCTTCTTCAGTAGGAAATGCCATAGCAAAGAGCAGTAGAACTTTCTTAGCTTGATTAAAGGTATTTATTTAAAGCTTAAAGTTAATGTGTGTAGTAGTGAAACTTTAGAAGCAGCTCCACTAAAATTTGGAATCCATCCAAAATCCCATTACCTCTTCTATTTAATATTTACCAGAAGTTTTAGCCAATGTACTCTAATAATAAAAAGAGAAATGAGATATACAAATTAGAAAAGAAGAGAAAATAATGTCCTTCCTTTGCATTGAGAATTTAATACCAATAAAACAGAAAGTACATGTGAAGACATGTTGAAGAATAGCAAAGCAGTATGGAGATTTGCTTTACCAGATGGCAATATTTATTGTTTGATAAGTAGATTGCAAAGTAGATTGCAAAATCAAGTAGCAAGTAGATTGCAAAATCACGTGCAGGTGTCGAAAAATGACCAATGAACAGAATACAGAATACAGAACCAAGAAACAGACCTAGATATTTATAAAAACCTATTATAGGGCAGGATTGACATTACAGGTGAGTTGGGAAAAGGTGAACTATTAAATTCTGAATGAACTAAAGACTTAGGTAAATAAACAAATAACTTTAAAAATGAAATATAGAAGAATATCTTTATGGCCAAAGGGAGGGAAGCATTTAAAAATACACAAAAAAGCACAAACTATTAAAACAAGATTGACGAATGCAATTAATTACAATTTAAAAATTATTTAACAACCACCACAGCAAAACCCACCATGAATGTAGTTGAAATGTGAACTACAGCCGGGAAATAGATATTTGCCACCCATACAGCTGACAAAAGAGTGCATACCGAATTTTAAAAGAACTCCTTCCATTAGTCTAAAACAGAGGTGGACAAAGGCAAATTACAGAGGAGAAAACTCACGGTAAGTCAACAGGAGAAAGAACAAGGGAAAGATGTTCAACTTCACTATGGACCAAGGAAATGCAGATTAAAACATTACACATCTAAATGGCTAGTGTATTGTTTTGAAAATCTGAATATAGCATATATTGGCAGGAATTTGGAGAAACGGGTTTTAAACATGCTTATGGTAGTGTGACCTGGAATGCCACTCTGGAAGAGCAGTTTGGCAAATTATATTACGCTTTAACATGGGCATGCTGTTGGACAGAACTATTCCACTTCTAGAAATATGTTCCAGGAAATAATCCACTACCAGTGCACAAGGCAATAGGTCCAGAATTCCTGTTGCATCATGATTTGTAATAGCAACATTTACTCTATGTTTAGTAAGCAAATTATGGATATAATCTATAATGAAATATTATGAAAGTGAACCATCCATAACATGGAAGAATCTCGAGAACACAATTTGGAGGAAGAAAAGACAAATATACTATTGCTTATATAAAGTTTAGAATTATGTAGACAATACCATATATTAATTTTAGATAAATATCTGTGTAGTAAAAATATAATAATAGGCATGGGAATGAGAACAGTTTAGTGAGTATCGCTGAAGAAGAAGGGATGGAATTTGGGTACATATGCATTTCAACTATATACGTAATATATTTTATTCAATAAAATCTGAAGTAAAAATGGAAATGTTTAATACTTAAAACTGGTTGAAGAATACAAGGACATGTCATTCTCTATAACTTTCTGAATGGTAATGATGCTTCCTAAAAAAAGTGGTGTTCAATAAACCCAAACTGTGTCGTTTCTGATGCAGGACTTCTCAGAATCTTTGTAATGCTGGAATGCTCTGTGACTCTAGTTTAAGAGGTAAATGTAGAATGGAGTCATCCTCAAACATACTTGACAAGGGAATGAATTCTGAACATTTGAACAGACATATTAGATTATTGCAGAACAAGTAGGAGAAATGCAAATCTAGAGATGGACAGTGCTGAGGAATACTTTCCTAAGGAGGTCTCGGGTCTGGACGATCATCTGCCTTATGGTCAGAGGGGTGACCTCACCAAATGGGTGAGGCTTTGTTATGTACTGTTTCTTTATGGGCAGTTTGATCTAAAAGTTATTCAAACTTGTGCTATATATTATCTGTGGAATTTTCCAAGTTTTCACCTTTTTTTTTTTTAACTCTTTCACTGAGGTAAAATTTATATCCCATGGTGAGTGTGCAGTGCAATGATTTTTAGTTAATGAATAGAGTTGTGCCACCATCACTGGCAATATAGTTTTGGAATATTTCCATCGTCCACAAAATTCCCACCAGCCTCTTTGTAGTCAATCCCTGTTACTACCTCCAGGCAACAACTGATTTGCATTCTGTCCCCATAATTGGTCTTTTTTGGGGTAGCTCCTAAAAATAGGACCATACAATGTATAATCTTTTGTATCTGTCTTTTTACGTTTCACGTAATGTTTTTGGGGTTCAACCATGTTGCACTGTGTCTCAATATTTTATTCCTTTATGTTGCCGAATAGTAATCGTAGCATGGATACGATACTTTTGGGTTGTCCATTTACCACTTGAGGGTCATTGGACTTGTTTCCAGTTTTTGGCTATGAGTAACGCTGCTATGAACATTCACGTACAAGTCCTACAGGTCTTTTGCAGGCACGTGTTCTCATTTCCTTGGGTAGATTCATAGGTGTGGAATTTTTGCGTCATTGAAAGTTTATGTTTAACTTAAAATACTGCCAAACTATATTTAAAGTGATTGCACCACTTTACATTTCTACCAGTAGTGTATGAAGGTTCCAGTTTCTTCATATCCTTGCCAGACTTGCTGTTACCTAATGTTTTGATTATCGCCATTCAAGTGGGTATGTAGTGATTATCTTCGTGTGGTTTTAATGCATATGTTTCTAATGACGAATTATGTTGAACAACTTTTCATGTACTTATCATGAAATAGGTGAAATGTGTATTCAAGCCTTTTGCTATATTTTAAATTGGATTATTGTTATCGTTGCTTATTGAGCTGTAAGTGTCATAGTCTGGATATGTCTTTTATCAGATGCAAGATTTGCAAGTATTTTCCTATAAGAAAGGAAGGAATTTTAAGTGGGGCTTTATTTTCATGTGTACCGTATCTCTCACATGATCTTAATTTGGACAGAAAGTACTGCTGAGAAGACAATTTAAAAAAGGATCATTATCACTGTGCTATTACTTTAGCTGGTTAGCGCATTTGTGCTCCTATGATTTATTTTCCTTTTTCTCTTCAAAGGAGTATTGAGTCCTATGAAAAATAGAGATACAAACTTATTATAAATCATGCATTACAATTACTAGTGATTCTGTCAAAGGACAGTTGGTTCTTAAACATTGCAGGGATTAAGGATGCTGACCCTACCTTGCTGTTGAAAAGCCATGTGTACCTTTTGACTCCCTGAAAACTTAACTACTAATAACCCACTGTTACCAGAAGTCTTACTGGTAACATAAAGTCAATTAGTACATATTTTGTATATGTATTATACATTGTACTCTTTTTAAAAAAAATTTTATTTATTTTTATAATTTCTTTTCAGTGTTCTAGAATTCATTGTTTATGCACCACACCCAGTGCTCCATGTAATACGAGCCCTCCTTAATACCCACCACCAACCCCCCACCCCCCTCCCCTCCAAAACCCTCAGTTTGTTTCTCAGAGTCCACAGTCTCTCATGGTTCGTCTCCCCCTCCAATTTCCCCCAACTCCCTTCTCCTCTCCATCTCCCCATCTCCTCTGTGTTATTCCTTATGCTCCACAAATAAGTGAAACCATATGATAATTGACTCTCTCTGCTTGATTTATTTCACTCAGCATAATCTCTTCCAGTCCTGTCCATGTTGATATAAAAGTTGGGTATTCATCCTTCCTGATGGAGACATAATACTCCGTAGTATATGTGGATCACATCTTCCTTATCCATTCGTCCGATGAAGGGCATCTTGGTTCTTTCCACAGTTTGGCAACTGTGGCCATTGCTGCTATGAACATTGGGGTACAGATGGCCCTTCTTTTTACTACATCTGTATCTTTGGGGTAAATACCCAGTAGTGCAATTGCAGGGTCATAGGGAATCTCTATTTTTAATTTCTTAAGGAATCTCCACGCTGTTTTCCAAAGTGGCTGTACCAACTTGCATTCCCGCGAACAGTGTAAAAGAGTTCCCCTTTCTCCACATCCTCTCCAACATATGTTGGAGAGGATATATATTGTATTCTTACAATAAAGTAAGTAAGAGAAAAGAAAATGCTATTAAAAAGGTCATAAAAACACATTTATAGTACGGTACAGTATTTATCAACAAAAATCTATATATAAGTGGTCCCACGTAGTTCAAACCCGTGTTGCTACGGGTCAACTCTAACTATATTTACTCTCCACATTTATTCCAAAACTATAACTATTCTTCAAAATATGGTTTGAAGTTTTCTCATGATTTGCATTCCGAGCAAGTGTTAAACCCCTGTGCACAGTGTACATACACACCCTCATACATGTTCATTTTTTCTGTTTCAAAATATAAGTGAATGCTTTGCCAATTGCAGATGTTACCCTCATCGTAGTTGGGCAGACTCCAGTTGGTGAGATTTTGATCTCGTGGAAAATACGGTTTTAGTGAGAAAACAATAAAAATTATTCCTACATATTCTTTAAGAGAAAACAGTAAGTAACAATGCTCGAAGTAAAATCCTTCTATAGATTAATCAGCATTAAAACTTGCTGGGGTAGGTAACTCGCCTCCTGGGTCACCTTCTCAGACGGTTTAGGAGATAGTGCTGCATTGACACAATCCACTGGGGTGCATTCTCCCACAGTTTTATTTTATGCAGAATGTTCCTCTTAAAAAAAAAAAAAAGTTCTGCAACTTGCCCTTACTGGCTTGAAATGAATGTCCTTTACACTTGAATATGCCTTTTGTTTCATTTTCTAAAGTCTCTCCAAAAGAAAACCTTGTATAAACACCTGGCATTTCACAAATTATTGTGTTGCTTAAGGGCACTTTTCCTGGGCCTTGTCTTTTATTCCTATATTGAAAGGGCAGAGCATAAACAGATCACTTTTGTATGCTCTACCCTCACATGATGTTAAAGGAGGGGCAGGGAGAATAAGACATATTCTTTGATGTGTTCTTTTTGTTCTGCTGAAGGATAAATTTTAAAAAAGGAAAAAATCGTAACTGTCATAGAGATACAAGAACAGATAAATTTATACAGATATAAAATAAACATGTGTTAAAGATTTTATTTAACCTATTATTAAAAAGGGAACTATGCAGACATGACAGGGTTCAAAGGAAATGTCAGTGAATCTCAAATTTATATGGAGTAAAGAAATATTGAAATGAATTCATTGGAAGAGCTCAAACTGCCTTTTTCCATGGGAGTGGTGAAAGGGAAGAGGACAATGGCATGGTATGGCATCAGAGACATCTAGTGATCTTTTCAGTTTTTTCCAAATTTCTGTATAGTTTTAAGCAGAGCTTGTCGAATTTTTTCTGTAATGTGCCAGACAGTAAATATTTCAGGTTTTATGGGCTCCCACTCAATTCTGCTATCACAACATGAGAGCAGCCGTAGATAATACATGAGCAAATGGGAATGATTATTAAATAAAACTTTATTTATAGACTCTAAAATTTGAATCCCATATTATTTTCATGTGTCATGAAATATTATTTTTTGTTTTTTTATTTTTCTCCAATCAGATTGGAATTACAGGCCAAATATGGCTAACCTCTAACCTACAGGGAGTAATCTAAAAAAACTCATCACTAAAATTACCACAGATTTTCCAAAGTATGTTGATTTATGATAAAAAATTACCATACATAATAGCAAATATATTTAATATCTATCTATCTATCTATCTATCTATCAATGCAAATAAATAATAGCAATAAAAGAACAACAGTAAAGCCTTATAAAACAACTGGAAAAACCATGATTGTCTTGGTAAAGATTACTGTACTTGTTGATGACTTGAGTTAGATCACTCAGTTTATCACCCATTCTGCTCATAAGACAATTGCATATGATCAAGTTAAAACTGCTTTGAAAGTAAAGATCCTTGATGTGGGAAAGATGTTATGAGGGTTCGAAGCCAATGGCCAAGAAAGAATTCTTGAGACATCTTTGGTGCAAAAAGATGATTTTATTAAAGCATGGGGACAGGACCAATGGGCAGAAGGAGCTGCACCGGGGTCATGCAGAGTGGCCCCTTATATACTTTCAAGTCGGAAGGGGGTTAGGGATAGCCTAAGCTTCCCAGGCATTTTGGAAACAAAGTTTCCAGGATCCTGAGGGGGCTAGCTATTGTTGGGAAAGGTCATTTATTACTGTTCAGTAGAAACTCAGTCATGAGACCCTTCATCAGTGGGTCCTGTGCTTGGGGGATGATTGCCGACATGTATCTTGGGGTGTTTAGAGATAAAGGAGGTTTCCAAAGGATTTTTTGTATATTAAAGTAGACTTACAGGATCCTGGGGTTGGGGATGGCTCGAGCTAGGATTGCCTTTTGCCCTTAGCAAAGTATTAACCTTGAGACATTTGAGTCCCTAGAAGAATGTCACTCTGCCTGTTTTAAGGACTTGTCAATGGGCTGTAGGTAGTATGGAAATTTAATAATTTTTCTTCTGCCTTTGTTTCCCATACCACTCTATATAATCTGAACTGTAGATATGGGTATTTTCCTTTTATTAAATAATATTTTAAAATGCACATATAAACAATCAAAGCAATCTTGAGAATAAACTTTTATCAGCCCTCACCTAACCATTGACTGAATAAGCTGATTCTATAAATCGGGAACAGCTATAAATTTTTTATATGTTTATGTTTATATGATCTTATTGTCTTTTACAACTGCTATGAGCAAATATGGGTTCTTAGACATATTTTGGGGTTTATGAGTTATGGGCCTACTTTAAAAATAGGTTAAGTATGTAATTTTTAATGAGTGCTCAAATAAAATCATAAAAATATTTCTATTACCTGGATTCCCCATTTATGATCAAGTCCTGCTGCACAAACTTTGTTCTATATTTATGTTTATGTTTTTAGTGGGTTTTAGCTGATATTTTAAATATTTATTATTTTTTTTTAAGATTTTTTATTTCTTTATTGAACAGAGAGAGAGATCACAAGTAGGCAGAGGGGCAGGCAGAGAGATAGGAGGAAGCAGGCTCCCTGTTGAGCAGAGAGCCCGATGTGGGGCTCGATCCCAGGACCCTCGGACCATGAGCTGAGCCGAAGGCAGAGGCTTAACCCACTGAGCCATCCAGGCGCCCCGATATTTTAAATATTTAAAATGTAATCTTTAACATAACATTGGTCCAGCTGAGACCTTTGGGTCCTTGTTGTAGGGCATACAAATGTATTCTAGAGCAGAGGTCAGCAATCTTTCTGTAAAGGGCCACGTCATAAATATTTTCGGTTTTGGGGGCTATAAGTCCTCCATCATAGTTATGCAGCTGGGCAGTTGTAGCTGGAAAGCAGCCACAGACAATATGAGAATGAATGTGTTCCAATAAAACTTTATTTGCAAAAACAGGTGGGGCTGCATTTAACAAACTGAGACTCTTAGTTAACAAATTCCTTTTCTAAGAGCATCTGATGATTCTCTAAAGTCTAAGAAAAATTGATCAAAATTGTACATTGCTTTAACAAGATTATTCTATAAATTAGAAATAGTAAATTTAGGAAGCCATTATTTGCTTGACAACATGATCTTTTATAGAAGTATAATTAAAGTTAGGTCACTATTAATGCTTCATAAAAAAACAGAATACCAGGTTTGCTTTTCTCTTTCTTTTTTTTAAAGTGGGGGCTTGAACTCACAACCTTGAGATCAAGACCTGAGCTGAGATCGAGGGTCAGGCGCTTCACTGACTGAACAACCCAGATGTCCTTAAATTTTTGTTTTTAATAAAAAGCTCATTCTTGGGGCATCTGGGTGGCTCAGTGGGTTAAAGCCTCTGCCTTCGGCTCAGGTCATGATCCCAGGGTCCTGGGATCGAGCCCCGCATCGGGCTCTCTGCTCCATGGGGAGCCTGCTTCCCTTCCGCTCTCTCTGTCTGCCTCTCTGTCTACTTGTGATCTCTGTCAAATAAATAAATAAATAAATAAATCTTAAAAAAAAAAAAAAGCTCATTCTTGAAGAAAATTAGCCTGCATTCTGCAAGTCTTTTATACAGGTTAGGGGTATCTTTTACTTTTGATTCAACCATCAACCATTTACATATTTACATATTTGAGTAACTTAATAAATTGCAAACCAAATCCCTAGATATAGGACATATCTTTTTATGCTCATCTTGCAAGTGCAGAATTTTTAGATATCAGTCAAATCAAAAGTGTTTGGATGAAGAACTTTTAATAGTTAAAATGCAATGGTAGGGCATTCTTCGACAGAACAAAAGTAGAATTTAAACGCCCATTGGTTGTCCAAAAATCTATTTGCTGGATGACTGATTTGCAGAATTTATCTTCTTAAATATGCCATCTCTTCTTGAATATATTAAATGAATATTCAGTTTCTGAGTTGATTAATTTTTATGAATGCTTTTATAAACATTGTTTTATTTACTATTTTTGATGAATCTAACAAATGTTTCATATGGGAATTATTTAGCTTATAGTAATTTCTTAGATTCCTTTTAAAGTCACTTTTGATTATATGTCTTAAAGGATCTTTTTGTCTTTAAAGGATCTCCTTAATTCTCAAGTAACATTGATTTAGCTTGTTATTTACTTATTTCTAAAGAGGTGCAGTTCATTTTGCAGGACTACATTAATAGTTTAAAAATATTTCTGTAAATTTTAACTTAGTGGCTTTTTTGTCTTCATAGTTATAAAATAAATAAGCCACAGGGATGAAAAGTATGGTATAAGTAATATAGTAAATAATATTATAATAACTTTGTATGGTGACAAACGGTAACTGCACAGCCTAATATATAGAATTATTAATTCACTGAGTTCTACACTTGAAACTAACATAACATTATATGTCAACTATACTTCAATAAGGTCAATAATTAAGTTTAAAAAATTATTTGGTTGAAAGGTAATATTTTAAAAGGTCACAGCATGAATTAGTTTTCTTATAAATATATTTAATACTCAGAAATTTATAATTCATACTCAGCAACCAAAATTTAAAGTAAGATTTCTACCCCAAATCTGATTTACAATGGTTTACCTAAAAACAAAGCAAAAAAATTGAGTGATTTTGCTAGTAATTACTAGATTATGGTTCAAACACCACTTGGTTAAATAATGGCAAACTTACCTTAAAGCCTGAAGTATAAAAAAATGGAATTGCAAAGAATGTGAAAAACTAAAGAAAAAAAGGCCCCAAATAATTCTATCACATATGAAGTGTTGGAAATTTTATATTTCAGTTGTTATAAATATAAAATTAAGGCTGATGTATTCATAACAGATTCATGAAAGGAATATATAGTCATCGACTGTAATTTAAAAATTCATTAACATATTCCTTACAAAAGCTGATACATTTGGTAAAGGTTGATGATTATTTAATTAATTGACTTTTGGCAAAACTGATTTAGAACCGGCAAAGATGGCATAGTTTTGGGAGTGAAAATATCTGCTTGTCTTGAAGAGAAAACCTAAGTTGGGGCATCAGAATCCATATTTCTGTGAAGTCTCATAGTCAAGTGAACATTTTAAAACTTGTACTCATGGGTTTTCCACCGATTCAAGAACATAATAAATGGTACTTTTCCCCCCCAGTTTTCACCTACAGAAGTTCTAAGGAAAAAAAAAATTTTTTTTTAAAGATTTTATTTATCTGACAGACAGAGATCACAAGTAGGCAGAGAGGCAGGCAGAGAGAGAGGGGGAAGCAGGCTCCCCGCTGAGCAGAGAGCCCGATGCAAGGCTCAATCCCAGGACCCTGAGATCATGACCTGAGCTGAAGGCAGAGGCTTAACCTACTGAGCCACCCAGGCGCCCTGGAAAAAAATTTTATTCACTGTTATCTTTATTGTATCAGCAGCTGTTTGTGCTGGTAACAAATCTACTTCCTTGTAGTTTGCAGAGAAAATTCTAAGGCCCTTGTCACTTATACTCTGATGGAACAGCCCTTCTCATGAATGGTCCGTAGGTGCCATTTGTAGGTCCCTATCATTTTGTTCTAACTTCTCTTCCGTTCTGCACTACAGCCTAGTTAGAAGCTCGATGGTTCCTTTAGAGCAGTTACGAAGTTCCTCTGTCTCTGTTTCATCTTCCCCCCATCTTTTCAAGAGCATAAATTGAAAGTATTTTATTTATTTTTTTTTAAAGATTTTATTTATTTATTTGACACAGAGAGAGAGATCACAAGTAGGCGGAGAGGCAGGCAGAGAGAGAGGGGTGAAGCAAACTCCCTGCTGAGCAGACAGACAGATGTGGGCCTCGATCCCAGGACCCTGAGTCCATGACCTGAGCTGACGGCAGAGGCTTAACCCACTGAGCCACCCAGGCACCCAGTTGAAAGTATTTTAAAAGTGTAAACAACCCAGGTGAAATTAATTTGACCTTTGATGAGGTAAAAGGAATAAAATTTATCTCCCCGGTTGCTTTGAAAAGATTTTTTTTCTTGTCCTCTGGAATAGCTTTGTGGGGAATAAGATGTGTCCAATTTATTTATAAGAAATATTAGCTGCATGGGCAAGAAGCCTAATGACTTTAATGTGAAAGAAAATAGGATGCTGTTGGAGGTTAGCTAATTTCTGGAAGCAACAAGTGGAAATGACAATGTAGCAATAGCTTGGCTTTCACATTATATAATGGATGGCTGGGTTTAGGACAGGACACACATAGAAACATTCACTGACAACCTCTTTCAACTTTCCTTTAAAATCTCGCAAATGGAAGCCTCATGAAAATAGGAGGACTTCTACAAGTTTGTCCGGCCAGCCTATTTTAAGTATGTTGTGTGAGTTTTATTTTTAAGGATCTGTATATTTTAGATAAAATAATGTTTTTGATATTTATTAATTAGTGGTTTCCAGTACTACAATTGTTCCTTAATTTTCATATTTTATTTATTTATTTGACAGACAGAGATCCCTAGTAGGCAGAGAGGCAGGCAGAGAGAGAGAAGGAAGCAGGCTCCCTGCTGAGCAGAGAGTCCGATGTGGAGCTCAATCCCAGGACCCTGAGATCAGGACCCGAGCTGAAGGCAGAGGCTTAACCTACTGAGCCACCCGGGTGCCCGCTACTTCATTTTTTAACACAATTCCCACAGTGGGAGCTGTTCCAAGGATGAAGCCTTTTTTTTTTTTTTTTTTTTTTTAAGTTATCTCTGGCCCATCATGGGCCTTGAACTCATAACCTGAGATCAAGAGTATCGTGCTCCACAGACTGAGCCAGCTAGGTGCCCCTCAAAGATGCAGCTTTGAGAGAGTAAGTTGTTGAGACTGTCTGGATAGTGTACATGAGTGAATCCATGTTAAGGCCTCTGCCTAAACTTTTAGGATTCTGGTAGGTGGATGTCTTGCCTCAAGATAAGCCTTGCAAGTAAATTCCCTTGCTTTTTTTTTTTTTTTTTAAAGATTTGTTTATTTGATTCAGGGGAGGCACATTTCCAGAGGGGTAGAGGGAAAGGATGAGGGAGACAATCTTCAGCAGACTCCCTGCTCAGTGTAGGTGTTGGGGGGGGTGAGCACAATCTCTCTACCCTGAGATCATGTCTTGAACCAAAACCAAGAGTCTGACCTACTGAGCCATCCAGGCACTCGAAATTTGCTTGCATCTTAAACCTGCTCTACAGACCAATCTGGAGTGGGCTGCCTCTTTTCTGCCTGCCCTCCACATGCGGTGAGGGGATCCAGCAGGTCAGGGATCCAGCAATTAGTAATGGAGTTTAAGCGCTTTCACATGTTAATTGTTTGTTAACATAGTTTTTCTTATCCTTTTATATCTTTAACTATTGGTGGCTTTAGTCTCTTTATTTTTAAATATTAGTTTTATTTTATGGAGTTTCAGGCATAGGGGTATGTTCTTCTGTGTGTGTGTGTGTGTGTGTGTGTGTTTTCTTTGCTTATTTGTTCTTCTGGTATCTTTCTCTAAAACTCCTACTAGGTGAATGAATGTTAGCCTTTCTATTAGCTACTCACTATGTCTTTTAACTTTTTTCTCCTGCTATTCAACATTAGTCCACTGCATTCAGCAGAGAGGTTCCCACGGGTCCATCTTCTGGGTCACCACTTTTTATCTGGCCCCACTCTGCTGTTTAGTCTACCGATTTTTAGTTTTAGTTAAGGTATTTATGTTTTTCTATACCTACTTTATAACAACCTAATTTTAGAGCATTTGTTGATTCTATTTTTTGGGGTATTAGTTCTGAGGACATTAGTTCTACTCACTTTCAGTCTTTCTTCTTCAGTCTTTCTTCTGTCTCTTAACTCTGTGTATTTGGATTTCCCTTTGGGATAGTAGCACTTTTTCAAGTGTTTAGTTTCCCTCCACAGGTCTCAAAGTGTACAGTCTCTGTAATAGCCAGTGTATTTCTACAGACGGGGCGATTACCATTCCTTGTTTTGCAGTAAATCCTCCGCTTTAAAGACAGGAGCTTTGCCTCTGGCTGTTGTGCAGACGAGCAAAAGTGCAAGGGGGTGACCTCCAACCAGTTGAAGCTTTCCTTGAATGTCCTAGGAAATGCTTTACCTAGAATTTCGTTAAATCTCTAGTACCTGTCTCCCATGTCAGAATTCCTACTTCAATAGATTATACTCATGTTTGTTTTTCTTTTTTTTCCAGGTAGCAAAAATAATAGTTACTAACCTCGAGAGTCATTGGGATTCAACATGCTGTACTTTTTCTCTTGACTATCAGCCAATTCTCCTCCAAAGAGTGCCTTCATCTTAGGGTTGATTAAGGTCTTCTCTGGTGAGATAATCATAACTCAGTTGGATTTTGACATCAGTCTGTTCCCATCTGCTTTATATCTTCCAGGAAATCCATAATTGATTCAAATTTCCAGTGCTCTTTTGTATTTACTTTTATTTTTCAAAGTGATCTGGGGAGTGAAGAGATTTGTTCTGTCAGCTCTCTTCCATTTTGATTTAAGAAGACCACATTTTCTTTTATTATTGCCATAAAATGCCTCTAGTTAAACAAATAATGCATTGATCTTGAGTAATCGATTATATTTTTCCAAGTTACTCCTTTTCAGCTTTCTATGGATTTGGCTTGAATTTGTGGTTGAATTTGGTCCCACTGTATTTATTTTTACTCAGTCTGATTCCAGGAAAAGACACGACTACTTATCTTGTTTTGATTTTGAAATACTTGCAGCAGGTACATTTCGAAATGCTCTGCAAACTTGCTGGAAATTTAAGCAAAGCATTCTCCCCCCACCGCCCCCCCTTTTTTTTTACTGTTTTAAGTGCAAGATTGCCACTGATTGTCATAAAAGATTTAAGATTTCCACATCACTTTTTAGAAAGATTCATTTATAGAGACACTGAAACTTTCTCATTTTAAAGTATCAGTAATGAGAGAAAGTTTTACTTTGAAAGCTAAGGCTGATCCCATGCAAGGATTATTTTCAGTCCCTATTTCACTGAAAGTTTTAGATTCTTAAACATATGCCATTTTTAAAAATAGTGAAGAGAACATCTTCTAATTCCAATATTTAATAAGTCTCCGCTTTGTAAAACCTCTAATTTAGTGCTCAACACAAAGTGTATGTGTGAGAATTGAATATTAATGTAATTTAGTGAAGTTTCTGCACAGAGAGAAATAAGAACAATCTTCTGTATCTCCATGGACACTAATCTTTCTTGCTATTGAGTCATATCATTCTCTCCCTTTCCTCCATGTTTTTCTTCACATTTAACAAACATTTATTCCATCTCTCATAGATACCAGGCACAGAGTTAGTCCCAAGAGAGTCAAAGATGAATAAATGATTTTGACCTCGTGCCTTTTTTCTTAGGTTTATTTATTTATTTTTAAGTACTCTCTACACCCTGTGTGAACTGAACTCAGGACCCCAAGATCAAGAGTCACATGCTCTTCTGACTGAGCCAGCCAGGCACCCCATTGACCTTGTGTTTTAATCTTTGAGTGTGTGCAAATTCAAAAGAGATGATAGGTGTAAGGAAATGCTTTTGCAAACTGTAAAGTGCTCTATAAATATGGTGGTGTCATGGAAGTTTCAAGTAAGTACAGAACTTAATTAATTTAAATTTGGGGTAGAGATAAAAGCAAGTTATAAAAAATTAGTCCCCAAAGCTTTCAAATTGTTGTCTTAAGTACTGAGTATTAAATGGAAGATTATTATGGTATTGCAGGAAGAGACTCCCTTTTTTTCTTCTTCTAAGGCTTTATTTAAATTTAAGTTAGTTAACATATAGTGTAGGGTTGGTTTCAGGAGTAGAATTTCGTGATTCCTCACTTACATAGAATACCCAGGACTCGTCACAGCAAGTGCCCTCCGTAAAGCTTATCGCCCATTTAGCCCATCCCCCCCACCTCCTCTCCAGCCAGCGCAAGAGGAGACTCTTAAAAAACAATACAGAACAAAACAAAAAACTGTTTCACTGAAGAATTTTGCTTTAACTTTAAGGTTTCAAACATTGTGGGGCGCTTATTAGGTATTAACACTTTGCTCTTGTAGTTTTTGTTTGCATGTGTGCAAAGATCAAATGAGACTGTAGGTGTGAAAGTGTTCTGTAAACAGTAAAGTGATGTATAAATACAAGGTGCCATTATTGCAAAGGGAGGTGGTGTTAAGTGACTATGGACCGAATTGGATAAGGTGCAGAACATGGGCTATGTTGGGAAAGAACAGCAGAGTAACTTTTAAGCAAAATTATAACTACCTATATATTTTGAAACATTCTAGAGTGGACTCCATTTCCAAAAATCTCTTCTCTCTGTAATCTGTTCTGGCATTTGAAATTCTGCTAAGGAAATTTCTTCTGTTTAATGCTAATCATTGGTAATAGTATGTGTTGAAAGTATTTTTATAATGCAGTGGTTTAACATTTGCAAGTGTTTTGCTCTATTTTTATTAGCTCATGATAGCATTTTGAGCTAGGTGTTGGTGATGGTATGTTGTCTTCACCGTCTTTATTGTTTCTTTTTTACTGATGAAGAAGTAAGGATCAAAAGTTGAATAAACTATTCATCTTGTAACCAACATGTGACAGGCTTAACCCAGATGATCTCTCTTCTGTGTTCTTTCTGCTCCATCACGATTGAATCCCTGATGAAAGTGTTTATGGAGCATCTATTATAGAGTTAGGGAATTTCAAAGTCTGATGGTATTTTCTTCGGAGGGTGCCCAAATTGATTGGAGAGACGGGTATTTTATCGGTCAGAATCAGAGAATGTCACAATTTAACACAATTTAACAATTTAGTTAATGGAGAAAACAGTGTGGCTTGGTTTAGGTTAGGGAATGTTTTGTGAAGAGGTGGGGTTGTCTATTTTAAAAAGTTAGTTAGAAAGTAGAGGCCCTTTCAGGGTAGGTTAAGTGGATTAAGAAGAAGGCCATCATGACTGAAAGTGACAGTAAAACTGATTAATAAAAACATGCGCTTTAGGTAAGAACACCAGTAACTTGTATAATCAAATGTTTTCCTGAGTCTCACAAGCTAGGATCGTAGGAACACTCCCCTTTTGCCAGCTTGAGGCCCCAAGGAGCCCCCCATGCCTTTTTCCTGCTGTCCTCACCTACACCTGTACCCACTCACAGGCTGCTGCCTTGCTGCCTGCACTTCCAAGACTCTAGTATGTTCACTCTTCTTGCTAGTTGTGAAATGATTCCTTTCCTTGCCCTTTCTGCCTTTTTAGGAGTGCTAGAGCAGAGCTGCTTGGCTCTGGCATTCTGGTCCCTTGATTTCCATAGCCCTGTTCTTCCTCAGGGTACATTCACGCTGACAGAGTAGATGAATCATCCCATCTTTCCTCCATCCCCAACACAGAAGCTCTCTCTGGTCTCAACACCCAGATAGGCCTGGACATTTGCTTGATCACTTGACAGTGGAGCATCTATTACCCTATTTGTGTTTTGGCAGAAGTTACCACTGTGTATTAATTGGTTGGCTGTCGTGTTTTGTCTCTCAGTACAAAAGTGAAAGAGGAAGATACTCCAGCTACCTGATAATTCCCCAGGAGCCAGGGCTCAGCGTGTGACCCAAGCTCAGCCAACCAGTTGTTGCAGCCTGAGGCTGATTCTGGAGCAAGTGACCCAGGAAAAGAAGGGTCAGCTAGGAGCCATGATGAATATAGCAAGGGTCAGCACTGATGGCAGTGGCTTCTAGCAGCGGTCATATTTTGCAGAAGCATCAGAGTCTTGTCATTGGACTTGCTTGGTTCTTGGTTCTCCAGCCCAGATCTTTACTGTGTCCTGCTCTGTTTTCAGTTTGCACCTTCCTCTAGTCTTCTTGCAGATTCTGCCAGATCTGATTTTTTCAATAGGATGTTTGTAAGATAGAATGTTAGAAAATGTTCATTTGCTTTAAACAAATAAGCTCAATTTAATTTATTTTTCTCATGACAAAGCACTCTGACTCCAAACAAAACACCCTATTGCCAAGTCTGGCTCATGGGGCCATGCTGACTTTGCTAGTGCCAGATTCTCCCGGACAGAACTCTGGCGTGCCCTTTGTTGAGCTGTCATTTTCCTCTGTTGGCCCAGAAGTGGCCAGGTGTAAGTGCATATGCCTCATCTCATGAAAGGCAGCTCAACTCCTTTTTGGAACCTACTAGTTCACATGCATATTGAGAAAATGCTTAGGTGTGATTTAATAGGTGAGGAGAGGGAAATACCACCTAATTCCATGTGTTAGGAACTTAGCGTTCCTGTTCTGATACCCGTTACTGATATTCTCATTTAATGCTCACACCAGTGTCGAAATGGGCACTTTTACCCAGTGAGAGACTCCAAAATGGGAGAAAAAAATGATGTTTTCAGTGGAAAATTAGGTGTTCTTTAGCAACATTCTCTTCCTAGATATCTGATTATGTGGAGGTCTTGGTACCTTTCATTGTCTTTGAATGTAAATTTTAGACAATTAAAAATGCAAAAATGATTCTTATTCCTAGAGATACAAGTGCTTAAACATTACCTTGGACATATAAAGCTCTGTGTAAAAAGCCTTTGATAACTCCTTATATACAAATAAATTTTGTATAGTGAGGTTAAATTGACTTCCCTTCCTCCTCTATGGAAAAAGCCAGTTTTTAAATCTATTTTTAAGTTCATTTCAGCATTTCTTACTGCCTATGGATATGGTTCTTTGGATTCTCCTTTGATATACTTGTAACATCTGACTGGTTATCTCATTAATTAATAAGTTAAGTAGAAACACATGGCAAACAGGGATCCCATTGCTTTTGTCCAAACCTGTAAAATAGTATTATAAGGAGCTTCCTGTTTTCAGTATCTTTCTCCTTGATTTTGCTTTACAGGCCACTAACAGATTATTATTCAGCATAATATATCAGCATAATATATAATATATAATATATAATATTATATATAATAATATAATAATGTAATTATTCAGCATAATATATCAGCATAATATATAATATATAATATTATATATAATAATATAATAATATAATTATTCAGCATAATATATCAGCATATGCTGATATATTCAGCATAATTATTATTATGCTGAAACAGCCCTTTACTCGTTTCATCTTTGGCCATATCTCCCAATGACTTCTAGGGTCAATTGGAAATATTTTGAACTACTGACTTTAGAATTTAACTTCCTGCACTCCACACATCTTGCCCTACATACTCCTGTATTATCTCACAAACAGCATACTTTGTATTACCCATCTTTGTTTTCTCTATTGGGAGGCCTTTTTCCACTCTGACTTACCAAGTCCAGTAAATCCTGAAAAGTTAATTCCATTCCACTTTCACCTCTCCCATAAAATCTTCCCAAATCCAACTGGTGCAGAGCCGTTGTCCCCGCTGTAAAGTTACAGCATGTGTTTGTTCCGCCATTCCGCAGTCAACCTCGCCATTGTTTCGGGGGCATGGGGGCATTTGTATGTCATGTTCTTAGAGGCACTAAGGTGCAGTAGTTAAGAATATAGGTTTTGTAGCCAGGGAGCCTGGCTACAAATCTCAGCTCTGCCTCTTTTCCCCTCCACAACCGTGGGAAAGTCATATAACTTCTCAGTGGTTTGGTTTCTTCACCTCTAACGGGATAATGAGAATTCCTGTATAATGACATGATTTAATGTATGTCAAGTGTTTATAAATATATTTGGTTCAAAATAAGTATCATATAAACTTTACCATTATTGTTGACATTATTTCTATTTTACTCATTCTTGGCTTATTTTCCCAACTGAATTTTAAATTATTTGAGGAAAGAAGTAGTTTTTTATCGAAATAAAATTGACACAACATAATGATTCAACATTTGTATACGTTGCAAAAAGGTCAGCACATTGTTTACCTTCTGTCACCAAAAAAAGGTTACTTTTTTTTTCTTGTGATGAGAACTTTCTAAGATTTACTTTCTTAGCAACTTTCAGTTTTACAATAAAATATTGTTGACTCTTGTCCCCATGCTGTATATAATATATCCATGGCTTAGTTATTTTATAACTGGGTGTTTGTACCTCTTGATCTCCTTCTCCCATTTTGCCTACCCTCAACCGCCTTGTCCTCTGGCAACCACTAGTTCACTGTATCTATGAGTTTGGTTTTATATTGTTTTGTTTAGTCATTTTTGTTTTTTCCACATATAAGTAAAATCATATGGTATTTGTCTTTCTTTATTTGACTTATTTCATTTAGCATAATATTCTCGAGGCCTATTCATGTTGTTGCACATGGCAAGACTTTATTTTTTTTTAATAGCTGGGTAGTATTCCTGTGTGTGTGTGTGTGTGTGTGTGTGTGTGTGTGGCTTAGCTTGTTTCCGTATCTTGGCTATTGTAAATAATGTTTCCATATCTTAGCTTGTTTCCATATCTTGGCTACATTGAAATGAATGTAGGGGTGCAGATATGTTTTCAAATTAGTATTTTCTTCTTCCTCATTTATCTGTAGATTTGTTGTGTTTGTGGGAGGAGAAGAGTTCAGAATCTTCCTATGTTTCCATCTTGAACAGCACCAGGAAAGAGATTATTAAAAAACAAACAAAAAAACCTTTTACTGTGTATGCCACAAATTTGATGCTTGTCCACTTGGTAAAAGGGAGTTATCAAAGGTTTTTGCGTAGGATTTTATGGGTTGAATGCAGTATTCAAGCACTGTGCAGCAAGGTTTTGGAAAGGTTGAATCAAGGACTACTTCAGTAATTCCAAATATGCAATAATTTTTTATTCATCTCTAATCAACAGACATTTATTGAGTATTCATCATGTGCCAGACATACAGATCAATCACAGGGACTCAGAATGAACAATAACCCTTCCAATCTTTAAAGCGCTTAACATCTATACAGGAAAATTAATAAGCAAATGAATAGGGGCATTTCATTGCTGAACTAGAAGTACTGGAAGTATGTATTAGCACAGGTTACAGTGAAAAATAAAGGTAATGATAGAAATGGTTTCTCCAAAGAGTTTTTTTTTTTTTTTTAAAGATTTATTTATTTATTTGCAAGAGAGAAACAGAGCATGGAAGAGGGAGGGGAGCAGAGGGAGAGGGAGAGAATCTGTACGCAGACTCCCTGCTGAGTGTGAAGCCAACGTGGGCTTGATTTCACAACCCTGAGATCATGACCTGACCCAAAAGCAAGAGTCGGATACTTAACCAACTGAGCCAGCCACGTGCCCCCAAGGAGGTGATTCTTTTTTTTTTTTTTTTAAAGATTTTATTTATTTGACAGACAGAGATCACAAGTGGGCAGAGAGGCAGGCAGAGAGAGAGGAAGGGAAGCAGGCTCCCTGCCGAGCAGAGAGCCTGATGTGGGGCTCGATCCTAGGACCTTGGGACCATGACCTGAGCCGAAGGCAGAGGCTTTAACCCACTGAGCCACCCAGGTGCCCCAAGGAGGTGATTCTTAAGCGATCCCTCAACAGAAGGCATTGGGAAGTAAAGGTATGGGAGTATTCTGAGAAAGCAGAGCACATTTGTAGAGGCTGGAACCAACATGGCAGGTAAGAGAACTCCAATGGGATAAGGCTCGGCAATGACACAAAACAAAGCTGGAGAAGTAGACAGGCTCCATCCTCCCATAGAAAAGATTCAGACCATTTCCTGTGGACAAAAGAGAATGGGTAGAGATTTGAATTTCTATAATAAATGATTAATAAAATTGATACACTATTGTGATTCCAAGTGATGCTTTCTTATATTACAGAGATAAGGGTGTATCGTATGTGAGCACAACTGATATGATAGTGATTCCCGACACCAAGAACAACAGACTTTCCCAACCAGTAACAACCAACCAATCTCCACTCCTTAGTGATGTTTTCAGTGTTTTCTTAACACAGGGAAATATACTATATCTGGTTTTTAGGGAACCTCTGAGGGTATAGAATCTTAATAAGTGTGCCATAGCTTATGAGATGAATTAGCGGTTCATTGAGAATAGGGGTTTGCAAAAAAGAAGGAGATCTCAGAAAATATGGAGGGAAGAGAGATGAGAAGAGCGGGGTCTCAAGCGAGGCCACCCCGGGAATAGCCATAGAATAACTAGAACCTTAAAGTAATGTTTGATGGCAGGTGAGCAGATGATGGAGACTGGCTGGCCGACATCTGCCTGTCATCAGCCTCAGGTTTATGGCAGAAAATTATGAAATGGAAAATGCTGTGGGAAGGGATGGCTTGCCATTTTGAAAGCTGTTTTTCTCTCCCCTCAAATATTCAACTTCCACCATACTGCATGTTCTTGTATTCATTTTATTGTGTCATCCTATTAATATATAAAGTCTGATAGTTATTCATTGCTAATCAGGTTGAAATAAATCATGTTTCGTGTTAAACTGAGCTTAATTTATCCTCTCTTTTGCATCTGACAGGGTGCTTTTCGAACAATAGGTTCCACAAATGTCAGAGCACAAACAAACCTTCATTAGAAGCCGTTCTCTACTATGACATAAGCTACGATGGGATACAAAGGACATCATGTCCTAAGAGGCAAACTTTTCAATCATCGAACAAAAGAATACTCCCTCAAATTTGTAAATATGAATTCTTAGCTTGCAATATTAAAGCTCTTGTAGCTGCTGGATAAAAATTGTTAGTTGGATAATTCATACAGGGGAAATGTGCTTAAGTCATTAGTTAGTTCCTGGGAACAGTTCACGCATACATTATGTATTTATATACTTACATAAAACTATAAAGATATGTATTTTTAAAATCCCTTAACAATGGATACCTGAAGTTTCTATTTATAAGGAACTGTCTGTTATCCTCATAAACAAGGCTGTACTTAGTAAAATATGTAAATCACCAAGTCCTAGGACAAATGACAGAAGCAAAGTAGTGTGGGATATAACATTGCTGTTTCAATTTTAAAAACAAGTAGTCCTGGGCGCCTGGGTGGCTGGCTTGGTTGGTTAAGTGACGTCATGATCCCGGGGTCCTGGGATAAAGTCCCATATCGGGCTCCCTGCTCAGCGGGAAGCCCCCTTGTCCTGCTCCCTGTGCCTGCCACTCCCCCTGCTTGTGCTCTCTCTTTCTCTATCAAATAAATAAAATCTTTAATAAATAAACAAATAAATAAAATAAAAAGTTGGTCGTCCTGTCTGTCTTGATGAACTGGGCTTTATTCAGCTAATTCCATGATCTAGTGCCACAGTTAATAATGAAGGAGTTTAGAGGAGCATCTCTTTTTAAACTGTTTTGTTGTAAACTCTGATGTGATACAAATAACTTGGTATGTATTTTTATTGTGAAACTGAGGAATATAATGTCTTATTCATGAATTACTAGCAAGGCCTGGTTTTTAAAAAAGGCTAATTAGTCAATTTATTCTCTGAATCATTGCAGAAACTAATATGAGGCAGCTTTCAGAGACACAAATAACTGATTAAAAATACAATAATTTTCTATATGAAAAATAAAAACAAAACACAACAAATTGGTAAAGGAATAAGAGACAAGGAAAAAATAAAAGTAGAAAATAAGATAAAGCCCTAAGGATCAGCTTGATGAAAAGATGATTTTGAGAAGTTGCTAAATGTGGTACAAAAATATATCCAGATCAAATAAATAGTAAGTACAAATAACTTGTTGATTTTTACTGTTAGATATTAATTTTTAAAGATAATTAGGGAATGATTAATAATTACTAAGTGAATAAAGGTAACAAAAGTTTTATATTCTGAAGAGAAAAAAAAATACATGTTTTTAGAATTTACTGGAAACTGAAACAATATGATACCCAAGGAAAGTTACAGAGCTTTTACTGTATACAGAGTTGGGACTCCCACTTTTTTTCCCCTTTGTGGAACAATGCTTTATACTCAGGGTATAATTGCTGTTATCCTTAGCTAATTATGGTTTTCAATTTTACCCATGTTCTTTAAAATTTTAAATTAATGTTAGTTCAACTTGATCTTTATCAACTAATTTTTATTATACGCTTAGTTTAACCCTGTAGTATGTAGTAATGTCACTTTATAGGAACAGTAGTTTTGGCCTATGGGTTTTAAAGATTTACTTATTTGAGAGAGAGCAAGGGAGAAAGCGGAGGAGGGGCAGAGGGAGAGAAAGAGAATCCCAAGCCGACTCCCACTGAGCACAGAGCCTGATGCAGCGCTCTATCCCAGGACCCTGAAATCATGACCTGATCTCACAACCCTGAGATCATGACCTGAGCCGAACTCAAGAGTTAGATGCTTAACTAACTGAGGCATCCAGACACTCAGGCTGTGAGTTTTAAAAAGACAGACTTGGAGTCATGAAGTTCCCAAACCATTACTTGTACAGTGAGACTTCATTGGTGAAATTATACCCTTAAATTTGTGTTGTTTAATTTATGGATAATACATAACTGGGATATTTTCAAATAAGTAAGTGAAATTTAATCAACAATTATTTTCTTAAAAAATTCTATTAGATACTCATAGATGCTAACAGCATCTTTATCACGATGTGTTTATTTTGTTCTCCAGTTGTTTGTTTCCATCTAATTAGTTTTCAACATTTAAATCTCAACAAATGTTTTTTAAGGGCCAATTATGAGCCATTGTGTCATTTAATCTCAACTTCTCTCCCCCATGGCAGTTATCCAGGTGAGAAAACTGTCAAAGGATTTAGTAAGTGACAGAGGAGAGGTAATTAAAGATAAACTTATAAATATTTTTTATAAATACCCCACCAGCTGCTGTATGGCACAATCTCCATTGTTATGTCCTTAGTGGATGCCAGAGTCAAGTTGGAATTTTTATGTCCCTAACCCTGGGTCACACACTTCAATTCAGCAGTCTCTTGGAGGGATGACAGCTGTCCACACTAACATTCACTGAGTCCTCAGTTCAAGACAGAATATGAACACAACATTGTAACTCTCCCACCTTAGAGAGTTTTCTCTTCAGGAAGTTCTATTCATTTTTCTCTTTAAATGCTTTGCTCTATTTTTACTCAAGGGATAACAAGTTGCTTCACATTTTAGATCAAAGCCATTGGATGTTAGTTTATATTCTCTGAAAACAATTAGTTAAATCCCTTTCTGTTCTAGAAATAAAATAACATCAACCGAATAAAACAAAATGAGAGGTCAGTTCACTGAGTTTGAAGATGCATCACTAATTTTAAAGATAAAAACTGGCAATCTCGATTTCATTAACAGATCTCCTGCACCATATTAGGGAGTTAGGAGAACTCGAGTTCTTGAACTCTAACTGGAAGTGTAAAGGGGCCTCGGGAGGGCGGTGAACATATGTTTTCCTGGTTCAGTCATGGCTTATGCCTGTTGTCCTATTATGCATTCTGGTTTAATGTCCATCCAAATTTTTCAATTTTTAAAAGGAAATATTGTTGTTATTTATATTAGCATAAGTTGGGTTGTGTTTCATAGATTTCTGCTTTGCTTGCAGCTTCTGCCCTAGTCTGGTCTAATGTGAGAACCATATGCAATGAAAAGATTTCTCACTCTTGCATGTGGCTAAATCTGAAATACAAAGACCGGCCCGTCGCTCTACTCCCAGGCTTTTCCAGCTTCCCTTCAGAGCCTGCACACATTGTGCTTGCTGGTAAAACAAAGAGATCAGATCTCAAGAACTAAGGACAGCTAACTCCTTCAATGCCAGGTGCACAAAACTGCCAGGACACCAGTGATTGGGGCTGGTAGTTGCTCCTGGTGTGAGCAATGTGTATGGAAAATAGAGGATGAGCCGTCTGTTTCATACAGAATGTTTATTAATAAAATGTTAGGTACTGATTTTACAGTTCTAAAAAAAATGATGCTAAACATGTAACTTGCACAAAACATTTGTTGATATTTACTACCCACTATGGGAAGTATAGGTGTGTCCCTAACCACAACTTCTGGTGAGAAGATGAAAATTTGCTGAAGCAGCACCAGTATTCACTTCAAATTCTGTTTGCCTTTTGTTAAAAATTAGTTGGAAATTTAGAATCAAAGTATTCAAAGAACGGACTGACAAAAATATTCATATTTTGGACTTGTAATAAACTGTAATTATTAAAACAATGATTGCAAACAAGAACACATTGAAATGGTTCCTTACACAAGGAGCAACTAAACAAATTAGATAATGAGAACTCAACCAGTATAAAAGACTTAATTTTGGAATTTTATAATTACACTTTGGAATATCTTAGGTTATGGGGAGGATGTTTTGTTGTCACTCCTCTTTGAAAATATTTATATATTTTGAGGTATTTAAATTTGGCTTAACATTTAAAAGAGATGACTTGTTGATGTATCGCATAGAAATATTTTGCAAAGATTGGGGCTCCTGGGTGGCTCAGTTGGTTAAGCAACCGCCTTCGGCTCAGGTCATGATCCCGGAAGTCCTGCATGGGGCTCCCAGCTCTTTGGGGAGTCTGTTTCTCCCTGTGACCTTCTCCTCTCTCATGCTCTCTCTCACTCATTCTCTCTCAAATAAATAAATAAAATCTTGTAAAAAAAAAAGAAATATTTTGCAAAGTTATTATAAATAAAAGGAAAAACCCTAATATCTATAGGAGTATTTATATATTTCAATATAAAAATATTAAAATTGAGATTATACTCCATGTAGCATAATTTCTTTTTTATTTACCAGGTACCTTAGCATTTACAGAAAGACTACTTTTTTCCAGTTTACATTTTTATGGTGTATTAAAAAAAAGATCGAAATGTCCCCAATTTCCTATATATTATCCATAAAATGCATCTTTGAAGAAGTTTGCAGGTAATTTTACACAAAACTGAAAATAATAAGGCTATATAGAAAAAAGTGCATTTTCAAAAAAATGCTAATGACATGGTACTAGAAATGTGCGTGAGTAAAAATCTGCTTAGGGAGGAGCCTGCTTCTTCATCTGCCTACCACTCCTCCTGCTTGTTCTCTCTCTCTCTCTCTCTCACCCCCAGACAAATAAATAAATAAAGTTAAAAAAAAATATATATATATTAACCATATAAAGAAAAGAGAGAAGGCCATTCCAGGAATTTGATTCTCCTGTGAACTGAGGTTGACACTATCTCTCCTCTTTGTCATGATTAGTTGTGACCTTAGAAATGCAGTTACATTGGTTAAACATGACTGTAGAGCCCATCCCTCTCTCTAATAGACCTGTTTCAGAGTTGACCAAAGCTGACCTGAAATTGCAAATGATAGTTTTATTTTTTTTAAGATTTTATTTATTTATTTAATAGAGAGAGAAAGAACACAAGCAGGGGGAGCAGCAGGCAGAGGGAGAGGGAGAAGCAGGCTCCCACTAAGCAAGGAGCCCAAATTGGGGCTCGATCCTGAGACCTCAGGATCACAACCCGAGCTGAAAGCAGACACCCAACCGACTGAGCCACCCAGTGCCCAGCAAATGATAGTTTTAAATTATGATATCCTCTTCCACAAATAGAGAGAAATAGAGTTCTCAAGGGGATTAAAA
The DNA here is from genome assembly GCF_963455335.1 of Martes martes. Lineage (NCBI taxonomy): Eukaryota > Metazoa > Chordata > Mammalia > Carnivora > Mustelidae > Martes > Martes martes. The sequence continues at coordinate 134,101,878 of NC_137888.1, forward strand.
AAAAAACAAAACTCGAGGGATTAAAAAAACAAAAAAAAAATACACACATCACACAGATGGTTGTCAGGTTTTCTTTTCTTTTAAATTGATAATTTGTTCAAAATATTTTTTACAGTATTTGACCCAAAATTTTAAACTCGTTGGGAAAAAGAAAATTGGTATTGGGGAGGAGAATCACACTCCACTGTAAAAGAGGTATTGGAAGAGATCTTATCTTCATTCTTATAAAGGAAATCAAGGTGCTTCTAATGAACTTCAGAAACATCCGACTGCTCATTCAAATGTCCCAGGAAATCTTTGTACTTAGTCTTCCTGAGTCTTGTCAAAATAGAGGACACGTATATATACAAGGAGACCAAGTACTGAGGTACAAGGAGTGTTTTCCTAGCCTTATTTATGAGTAGATGGTTATAAAAAGAAACCATAAGAGAGATCAAATGAATATAGTGCTTAAACTACCCAACAACCCATCCACCTACCTGTCCATCCATTCATCTATCTACCTATCCATTCACCCACCTATGCATCCACTCACTTCTCCACCCACCTATCCACCCACTCAATCATTCATATGTTCAACTAACAGTGCCTATTTTTTTACAAATTTCATTAGCAAAATACCAACATCTGTCATTGATCTTAAGTTGTGTACAATTAGATTGTGTACAATCTAATACGGGGATTAAATGTCAATGAGTATATTTCAATATGGCTAGAGGAGTTCTGCTTATATGCCACAATTTGGGGGCAAGTGGAGTTCTTTTCTGAGAACTTAGAAAAATATTGCCTTAGAATTACTCTTTCTGTTAGTAAAATCCCCATCCTTAGGTAAATACGGGTCATTTCCACCTTTGTAGTTCATTTTGACAAAGGTTTATTGATTACTCAGAAGCCAGGCATGGGGGTACAGAAAAAACTGACAAAACACCATCCCTGCACATGAACAAAGGGAGCACAAGCACACATGGATAATCTGAAAACTACCCCACCGATGCTCTAACCAACGCTATGGGAACACAGAGAAGGTGCCCCTAATCAGACCTCACAGTGGTGAAGGGAAATGGTATCAGAGAAGACCTCTAGGAAAAGTCTTAAGGGGTGGATGAACATTAGCCAGATAAAAAAAGACAGCGAAAGGCATTCCAGAAGTGGGAAACGTATGAGCAGAGGCACAAAGGCAATAAAATGTGTGGTGGAGAATTACAAGCAAACTGGTGCTGCAAAAGCATAAAGAAAATGGCTGACATCATGGGCAGGGGGTGGCCTGGAGGGGAAGACTGGGGTCTGTCATGCAGGGACTTAGTGGACTTGTTCAAGAAGATTGAGGCTTGAGACATCACTGAGCAACTTTTAAGAAGAGAAAGCCATCAAAGACAAGGAATGGGCAGGGGTTAGAGAAGAGCTGGGAAATGTGACATCACACCTGCCAAGGAAGCCTTTCCAGAAGGAAACTGTCTTTGTAACAATCTACAGAAATGCTCATTGGGGTGCCAATTCCCACGTAGTTGAAAATCCATGGATAACTTTGACTCCCCCAAAATCTAACCACTGATAGCTTACTGTTGACTGGATGCCTTACCAGAAACATAAACAGATTAACAGATATTTTGTATATGTTTTATTGTACTGTATTATTACAGTAAAGCAAGCCAGAGAAAAAGAAAATGTTCTTAAGAGAATCCTAAGGGAAGTAGCATTTACAGTATTGTACTGAAGAAATCCACACATAAGTGGACCTGAACAGTTCAAACCTGTGTCGCTCAAGGGTCGTTGCATATTGAACTATACTGAATAAAGGAACTCTTTTGAAGATATAGAAGCAGGTCTCTGTGTCTAGATTATTATAATAGTCTAACATTGTATCAAATATTATATCTAAGAAAATGTGATAATACTTCATGCTTAATTATGTTATGGTAATACAAAATAATCTGTTAATATCTATGAAGTATTTTGAAACTCTCAGAAGTAGGCATTGTGGGGAAAAATTTTTATTATGTCCCTTTCCATACCAATATGCACAAATGATGACTGAATTATGCCAGTGACAAAATAAATTCAATGTGTAGTTGGATTCATTTAATTTAGAAGTGATCATTTGTATGTCCTGAAATATGCCAAGTTGTGTCTAGCGGGCTGTGAACAGCAGTCTTATGCAACTAATGGCTTTTCTCACCAAAAATGAAAAAAGTATATATAATGTCATCACCAGCATGATAAGTTCTGGATATTGAAGGTGGAGTAGAGGGAGATTTTCTTGCATGAAATTTTCATGTAATCAGTATGGATTTAGGGATTACTTTTAGCCATTTGTATGTCCTCTTTGGAGAAGTGTCTGTTCATGTCTTCTGCCTATTTTTTGACTTGATTATTTATAGTTTTGAGTTTGAGAAGTTCCTTATAGATCTTGGGCATAAGCCCTTTGTCTATGGTGTCATTTGCAAATATTTTCTCCCATTCTGTGGGTTGCCTCTTTGTTTTGTTGACTGTTTCCTTTGCTGTGCGGAAGCTTTTTTATTTTGATGAAGTCCCAAAAGTTCATTTTTGCTTTTGTTTCCCTTGCCTTTGGAGATGTGTCTTGAACAAAGCTGTTGTGGCCAGTGCCAAAGTGGTTACTGCCTATGTTTTCCTCTAGGATTTTGATGGATTCCTGTCTCACATTGAGGTCTTTCATCCATTTAGAATTTATTTTGTATGGTGTAAGAGAATGTTCGAGTTTCATTCTTCTGTATATACCTGTCTAATTTTCCCAGCACCTTTTATTGAAGAACTGTCTTTTTGCATTGGATTTTTTTTCCTGCTTTGTTGAAGATTAGTTGACCGTAGGGTTTGAGAGTCCATATCTGGGCACTCTGTTTTGTTCCTTTGATCTATGTGTCTGTTTTTGTGCCAGTACCATTCTGTCTTGGTGATCACAGCTTTGTAATATAGCTTGAAATCAGACAATGTGATGTGTACAGCTTTGTTTTTCTTTTTCAACATTTCCTTGGGGATTCGAGGTCTTTTCTGGTTCCATACAAATTTTAAGATTGTTCATTATCACTAGCTGTCAGGGAAATTCAAATCAAAACCACACTGAATACCACCTTATGCTAGTTAGAATGGCAAACATTAACAAGGCAAGAAACAAGAAATGTCAGAGAAGTTGTGGAGAAAGGGGAACCCTTTTACACTGTTGGTGGGAATGCAAGTTGGTGCAGCCACTTTGGAAAACAGTGTGGAGGTTCCTCAAAAAATTAAAAATAGAGCTACCCTATGGTAGGGTAATTGCATTACTGGGTATTTACCCCAAAGATACAGATGTAGTGAAAAGACGGGTCATATGCACCCCAATGTTCATAGCAGTAATGTCCACAATAGCCAAACTGTGGAAAGAGCCGAGATACCCTTCAACAGATGAATCGATAAAGATGTGGTCCATATACACAATGGAACATTACTCAGCCATCAGAAAGGATGAATATTCATCTTTTGTATCCACATGGACAGGACTAGAGGAGATTATGCTGAGTGAAATAAGTCAAGCAGAGAAAGTCAATTATGGTTTCACTTATTTGTGGAACATAAGGGATAGAATGGAGGATATTAGGAGAAAGAAGGAAAAAATGAAGAGGGGGAAATCAGAGTGGGAGATGAACCACGGAAGACTATGGACTCTGGGAAACAAACTGAGGGTTTTAGAAGGGAGAGGGATGAGGGGAAGGGTGAGCCTGGTGGTAGGTATTAAGGAGGACAATTAAGGGCACCTCTTGCCTGGAGCACTGGGTGTTACACGCAAACAATGAATCATGGAACACTACATCAAAAACTAATGATGTACGGTATGGTGACTAACATTATATAATAAAAAATTAAATAACTTGAGTAATTTAAAAAAAAGGGAAAAGGGATTACTTTTTGTACATATGGTTCAGGGTATTCAGTGTACCTACTATCAATTGGCAATTCTACTAAGATTTTTAAAAATAAGAAACTAATTACAGCTGAACTTAATAAAACTCTAACAATCAAGCCTTTGCCTGTTTATCTTCTTACTCTGCAAGTTGAGAAAGTCAAATGCTAAATGCTACAGAAATTAATTTCCCAAGATTCAATTGCAGTTTAAGGAAATGAGTCATTTACTCTTCTTGTCAACTCTGCAAGAGAGGAACTCTGCAAAAGTTTGCCAGTTTGAAAATTTCTACATTATGCTTTTACTCGTAAGTGAACATTTCAGTCTTTGTATTTACTTTCAAAGAGTGCACATTTAATGTTTCAAATGTCATTATTTTTATTCCTATTGTGCATCTTCAGTATATAGTAAAATATCGTGATCTGTTCAGAAATTGTCCGAGTGCTACCAAATAATAACTCTTAGGGTTAAATTAACACCCTAATACTATTTGGATATGCTTTCAAAGATTTGAAAGATTGAAAATAGTGATGTTTGATTCTCCATCAAGCTCGTAAGACAGAACAGTTGTCTGTATTGCAATATCGCGGACTACCACAAGGCACAAATAAGTACAAGTTTTAATCCTTATTCTTAGAAGTTTGCAAGTCTGTTGGAAAAAAGGAACTGTGTATAAGTCACTAAGAGAACAAGTAGGTGCTGAGCACGTTTTTAAAAAAAATTCTTTTAATAAGTACATGTGAGTAAATTTGTTTTATTTATTTATTTTTAAGCAATCTCTGTACCCAAAGTAGGGCTTGGACTCATGTCCCCGAGATCAAGAGTTGCGTGCTCTACCAACTGAGCCAGCCAGGTGTCTTGAGTGCTGAGCATTTTAGAGCCTCCTGCATGTGTAGAAGGTGCTTAAGGATGGGAGAGAACCATGGGCTCAGGATGTCAAAGGAAGCTTCATGGGGGCAATGTTCTTTTTCCTATTTTTGTTGATGTGGATAGTAGTCCCAAAGAGAAATTTGTTTTACCCAATTTGTACTAGAATCCCCTTTCTGAGTGGGAGTTGGGAAAGGGGGAACTGAATCTGCTGTTCAGAAGAGCTCAGGGTTAAAGCAAGGGATCAAGAGATATCAAATCTTCAACATTTTGGGACCTGAGGGGTGTTTTTCCATAGTCTCCTTGTTCAGAAAACAGAACAGGTCTGCTGTGATCATAGCTAATTTTTACTCAGTCCTTTGAGACTTGTAGTAGTAGGGAAGTGGATCCTTAAAGGATTTGAAAGTCTCATATATATATTATATATGTCATATATATATCATATATATAAATATATGTATATATTTTATATTAATATAATATTAATATATATATATATATATATACATACTGTGAGAAAGTATATATATACTTTCTCACTCCTTCCTTGGCTGTTTTAATAAGAGCTTTTGCTTAAAGAATTACAACTTTGTACTGTTAAAGATTCATTGTGATAGTCAATGCAAGCAAACCAATAACCTCTTTTGTGCTTAGAAGTTTATTTATTAATGAAAATAAATCACTAAAACATACCTTTTTCATTTGGTAGAATAATTTGTATTTCTTGAACACAATGTCATTGCACTTCCTAAAGCCAAGGAAGTATATTCAACCAGAAAATAATGCTGATAAATGAAAGAAAAGATTTGAGTCATTTTAAAATAGAATAGGTTCTTGCAAGCAAAGCTAAATTAATCTTTGGGAGTTTGGAAGGTTATTTAACACTTACCCAGAGATTGGCTATTACTCTGTAAAGCATTCAAACTTGTCATGTGGACTGCCTCAAATTATCCAAGAGATTTAAATTCCCTTGCAGAAGTAAGCAAGTGATCCTGTTTTCACATCTGTTCTCAAAGCACAGCTCCGTCTACTGGATTCCAAGCAAAAAGCAGCTTTGGTTATAGGGACATGAATTGTCAATGATAGCATGAAATCTGAGAGAAGTGCTGCTTGTTCGCGCCCGTCACCCATTGAGGGAAGTCACATCCACCAGCCATATGCTTGCTGAGGAGACTGGCAGAAATATTAGCGGAAGAGTTACAGGTATCTGATGAGTTATCCGTCATCTGTGTAATGTGTACTCCTGTTTTCTCACTGTTACTACAGCCTGGGCTGGAATGAGAAGGGAAGGCCTCAGGCTTTGAGCTCCAAGAAGAGAGTTCTTGGAGGGCACTGGATAGCCCTGAGGCTGGAGATTTGGTTCAAGTGACCAGCATTGCAGACCTCCCTTTGCCAAAAGTAACTGAGTGGTCTTGGACAGTTTACACTTTTATCCGGTGTTCTCTTTCTTTCTTTGCAGAATGTGGAGTTTGAGCTAGGTGATTTCCAAGATCTCTCCCAGTTCTAACAAAAGGCCATTTTGGAATTTCCCACTTATTTCTAAGAAAGCCTTTAACATTTCCAAAGTGAAGAAACTTGCCATTGCATTTAAGAATGAAATGAGAAAGACAAGGAATGGACAGCAGCCCTAAGCTCTCAACTATGATTTCTTTTCTATCTCCTTGCTTTCTCTTCCACCCATTGTCTGATTTTCTCTAAAGTGACATTATCCAAATGCATAAAATGAAATTATATCCTGTCAGATTGTACACCTAGCTATGTGATGATTAACGTCCTGATTATTACCCAGGACTTGGTAGAAAATAATGGGAGAGCCCTACCGCTAGCTTGAATAAAGGTTTCTATTTGGTGTTCCAATCTCATCTAAGTGTAAGATGTGAGAGAATTCATTTTATTATTTCACCCTCTTTTGTATGATACAATTTTTTTCGACATTGCTTTCTTCAACATTGTCTTTGTATTTCTGAAATTTCACTGTGGTGGGTTCCAAGCCATTGTGAAATGGCTGTGTTAGTGTTATAGCAGGATACGTTTCATACACCTATGTGTAAAAAAATGGTGATAAACCTGGGCAATCACATATGTCCTAATAGGAGTTACACACATTTCCTAGTGAGTCAAATGAGAGATAAAGGACCTTGGCAAGAATATGATGGTTGGTTCCTTTGAGAGTACCGCCTGGATAGAGCTGTGTTAGTACCACACTCTGGAAACATGGTGAGTTTCTGATAACAGTGCTAATAGCTACCTTTTTCACAGTAATATGAAGCCAACATTTTCTCAGGAAAACTTTTCCTTGCTACCTAATATTCAGATATTTTTATTTCAGTAATGCCTAGTCAACATCACTATTCCCAGCCTTCATTTAGATTACCCGAGTTCTCCAGTATGTCTATAGTACTTCACGGGCTGCATGTTTTAGTCACTTATTCTACATATATTTACAACATGGCCTGCCATTTTCAAAGCCTGCATAGGGTATTGTGGGCAGAAAAGACAGTCCACCCACAGTAACTTATATTGGGGAAGGAGTAAGAAAAACCTAGACTGATAAAAATGCAAGAGCAAAATGACAGTGTGACAGTGATAGGACAGATGTCATGAGGAAATGTATGATTTATTTCCAAATGGGTTAATACCAAGAACTTTGATTTAAAGGCAGGGAGTTTACTGCTGAAAGAAATAATCAGGGGAGGCTCCATGGAGGAGGTGGGGCATGAGGGAGCATTGGAAGACATGATTGGAATAAACAGAGAAGGCAGGATGGTATGAACCAAGGTGGGGTTTCTCAGAGGCTCTGTATCACTGCTGAAATGCACAGTATACAGAAGTAACATTAAATAATATTCAACTATGTAGTGACAGAATTTCCTCTTTCCAATCATCTTTCAACACTTTTATTCAGGAAAAAAAGACCTCAGTTTCAGGCTAATGCATCTGTAACCCCTTTCCATACTGTTAATTAGCTAGTGCCTCTCTCCTCCCTTTGTTCTTTAACATATAGGCCCAAATATGATAGCAGACTACAGTAACTAGAATTCAACAAAAAGGGCTTCAGATTGCCTTTATTTTTTAGTTCTCTTCACGTTATGGAAAGTAATGCTCGATTTCTATTTAAAGTTGTGGTATAAAGAGTTTTAATCAAATAAATGTGTTTAGGTGAAAACCTCAATAATTGAAGGAAAAATGGAGGCAAATACTAGTACAAGTGTTATGTAGATAGTACAAAATTTGTTTGGGTGGTATATGAATGAATTTGGGAAAACACTGAATTATGATACAATTTATACATGGGATGGTAAGTAGTTCCATGTGGTAACAAGTCTTGATGGAATGTAGCCAGAATTAGATTAAAAAGATAAGCTGTGAGTGGGTCAAGGAGATAAGGGAATAATAGATTCATGAACATTATTCGTGTTGTATCTTCTCTTGGAATTCCATCACTGCCTCCTTTATTCAGATATTAATAACTATGGCTTACTGATTCCTTCTTAGATACCAGGTGTTGTATTAAGTATTTTACATATAATTGTCTTTTTTTTTTTTTTTTTAATCACAACTATGGTAAGAGGAAGGTATTACTTGGGTTTGGAGTGATGAGTCTTACCAAAGGGTAAACGGCTACTTGCTAATGCAGTTGAGTTTGGAGCCCAAGCCTATTTGATTACAAAGCTCCTATTCTTCCTTATGCCTAGAAACCCTACTCATCATCAGGCCCTGACCTGAATACTAGCTTTTTCTGTCTAAGCCCGACTTACCAACAGATGGCCAATCTCCTCTTTGGTCTTTCTGCAGCTAGCACTAGGCACTTCTGGGTAATAATTTTCTTCAACCCTTCACTAGAATTGCTTATCCAGCCTCTATTGATGAGGTTGTGACAACCCAGATGGCCTGTTCACATGTCTTCAGGCATCCAGCCCTGTAGTTCTCTCTGAATCAAGACTCCTATTGTTTGAATTGAGCTAAATTTTCTTCCTTTGCTATGGCTTATCACAGAAGTACAGCTGTACCACCTCGGAGTGGAAGTGGGAACAGGAGCTCTGGGGAAGATAACTCAGAAACTACCTGGAAAGGCTTCTGGAAAGGCTTTGCCTTTGTCAGACTCCAAGAATCTAATTAATTAATTTTGAACAAATCAGCAACTCTTTGGATTGTTTTTTTTTTTTTTATATCTGCGTTTTATAATGTCTGGGTTAAGTAGAACAGAAGTGGATACCTGGTAATTATAGACTTTTAGATCTCAGGAGAGAATGTTAAAGAATAGCTTATCCAACTCCTTTATTTTATCAATGAGGAAATTGAAGACTAACAGGTTTCATGACTTCCTTAAGGCCACAGAACAAGTTAAGGGCAGACCTTTAACTGAAGATCTCTCGATTCTGAGTAAACTATCTTCTATATTGATGGCTTTGAGCTTGGAGGTCATGTGGTCCACCTTTTCACCCAGTGTTGGAATCCCTATAGTTCTTTGACTGATGGGCAACAGATGCAGAGTAGGGAGCAGGAACTCATTATCTTTGGAAGCAGTCTATTCCATTTTATTTTATTTATTTTTTAAAAGATTATTTATTTATTTATTTGACAGACAGAGATCACAAGTAGGCAGAAAGAGAGGGGAAACAGACTCCCTGCTGAGCAGAGAGCCTGATGTGGGGCTTGATCCCAGGACCGTGGGATCATGACCTGAGCCAAAGGCAGAGGCTTTAACCCACTGAGCCACCCAGGCACCCCAGTCTATTCCATTTTAAATAAAAATTTGCTCTCTTAAATCCAATATAACTTCACAATCATGTCTGTTGCTCTAAACATCGGAATGTTCCAGGGCTCCCTTTTAGGAAGCTGTCCTCTTTACATCCTTATCCACTCTTGTGATCTGTCCTTCTTAAGATTTTAAATATGTCTATACATGGAGGACTTTCAAATTCATATCTCTAGACCATTCTTTTCCTATGAACTCTAGATCCATGTACAACTGCCTGCTGGATATCTGCCTTTGAATGTCTAGTAGTCATCTCAGACAACACCAAAACACAAAGTCTTGATTATACCTTCCCATGAAAAAGCTCTCCCGTATCCCCTAGTCTTCTTTATCTCATGAGATTTTATTTCTTTGGGTCCCTGGGGCCAGGAACCTGAAGTCATCCTGATGTGTCTAACTCTCTTTCATTGTGCATCCAAACCATCATCTACCTTATTAGCTTAACTTGAAAATTACTTCCAAAATCCAACAAATTCTAACCAACACCAGTGTTCTCATTGTAGTCCAGGCTATCAATTTGTCTTGCACAGACAACTCCCCCACCACCCTGCCTGCACAAACTTTGCTTCTCACAGCAGCTGGAACATAAATCAGAGTCCTCACCGTGGTCTAGAATCTCCTTCACATGGTCTGAAAGCTCCAGCTTTCCTTCTGCCTTTGTTTCCAGCTCCTCTCCCTCTCTCTCAGTCTTGGAGAGGTACCTCCTCCCTGTACCTTGAATGGGCCACATGAACTTCCACCTCCAGCCCTTTGCACCTGGGCTTGCAGTCTGTCTGGTTAACATACTCTTCCCTCTGATATGCCCACCCACACTCACTCCATCAGCTGCCTTCACTTTTGTGCCCACCTAATCAGAGAAGATTTTGCTCCCTACTGTCTCCAATACCTTATCCCAATACTCTGATTAATTTATGTTCATAGCATTCATCACCATCTGACACACTATGCATTGACATGTTTGTTTTTTTAGCCTCTGTATTTACACAAAAAGTGTGAGCTCAATGAGAGCTGGGATTTTATTTTTTAAAAGATTTTATTTATTTATTTGACAGGGAGAGAGATCACAAGTAGGCAGAGAGGCAGGCAGAGAGAGAGAAACAGGCTCCCCGCTCAGCAAAGAGGCCGATGCAGGGCTCGATCCCAGGACCCTGAGACCATGACCTGAACTGAAGGCAGAGGCTTAACCCACTGAGCCACCCAGGTGCCCTGAAAGCTGGGATTTTATTTTCTTTTTGTTATTTCCTGCAGTTTTCCTCAGTATCTAGAATAGTGTCCTTAAAGGCAGTAAATAAATATTCGTTAAATGAATTTCTCCTCCAGCTTTGCACTTTAGCCGGGTCTTCTATTTGTACTGTGCTGTTTCTGCAACTCACATGCAGGAATTTGGTTTTATTCCATTAACGCTATAATTTTAGTTTGGGATCACTAGGCAAAGTTGGCAAAATCTTTTCAAATCTGGATTTTTGCTAGTAAATGTTAATTTTCCATGTTAATTTATGATGTTTATTTTATGTTAATTTATGAGGATATTAATATTAGCCACAGTTACCATGTTTGGAACACTTACGTGACTAGTACTCCGCCAGGTATTTTGCGATATTATTTTACTTGATCCTCACAATGACCCTGAGTTGACAGCTTTGGGCAGAGCAGTTTCTCCTTAACCCTCTTTATGGCAATGCTGGAGGTAAACGGGATGCGTGGTGTTTCTAAAAAGAATTTGACAGGAGTAACCTGCCATTTCTGTGAATGCTTTCTATAGCTTGGTATCGCATGGCAATGATGATAAGACCAATACTATCTGTCGAGTACTTACCGTATGCTAGGCTCTGTGCTTGGCACTGCACAAAATGTTATTTAGTCTGTGCAACAATTTTATATACTGAATGTTACCCCTGTTTCTAGAAGAGGAAACTGTGCAGAGTGGGTGCTAATAAGGGTACAGTTGAAACCCCATCCCAGTCTCCTTTCCTGGGCTGAAAGAACTATGTTGGTTACCAATTTCTTGTCTCGGCTCCCCAAAACACTTTTCAATATGTACTCTGTGTTAACTGAATTCCAGTAGAGGATGCTACAGGGACACTGCAGGTGTGGGTGTTGAGGGGGTGTGGGGGGCGGGGGAGGTGCTCTTCAGCCCTTTTCAGAGGGTTATTGGAGGTTGGCATTGTGAGCGCAGACTTAGCCTAGCCTTAATCTTTCCACAGCCTCTGGACAAAAACCAGAGCCTCGGTGTGGCTCTCATCTGACCCTGCTACTCCCGTCAGCATCTAGATCTCCACCACACCACCCACATTACCCATTGCTGACCATTTGCTCCCCCTTGCTCCTTACGCTCCAGTGAATGGTGGCCTGTTGCTTGCCCAGCAAACCAGACCACATCCAGCCTGGCCAAACCAGTGTGCTTCTCTGCTCTCTGCTGGACTGAACCACATTTTTCTTCCAGTTTGCCCTTCCTGGGATTTTCTCCCTTCGTCCAAGCATGTTATACACTTTTATCATAGTGATTACTTATACTAATTTTTTTCTCTTTACCTTACTGTGTGATTTCTATAACTGATTGGATCCCGACTGCTATAGGCCCATCCTGTAGCTGCTACAAGTATTGGCTGATAAACTCCCAGATGCCTCCTTCCTCAGATAATTGCCCTCAGCCAATTGTCCAACCTTGTCCAGAAGGTTAACACACTCCCCAGTCCTTCCTCTCCACCTGTGGGCCATGGCCAGTCACTAACCCACAAAAGCCAGCTCCTTGGACTACAGGCAGTTACAATTCATGGGTACATTTACCTTCCAGAGTTCCCCTATTTGATCAGGTCAAAGTTAAACTTTATCAGGTATCATGACATTTTCCCCCTTCTCAATTCTGCTCACCTTATTCTCTCATAAGCTTTTCCTGAGAGTACTCCCTCAATAAATTAGGTATATCTTAATCTTTGTTTCAGCTCTGCATCTGGAGAACTTGACCTCAGATATGTACCAAGGCCACAGAGCTAGTCGATGATTGTACTAGGCTTATCTGACTCCAAAACCTGTATTCTTAACCATTATGTTCTCATGACTGAGATAATCTTCTTCTTCTAGCATGTTCTCCCTAACCCAGTATGTCTTCTATGCTGAGCCATCTTGGCTTTGAGTATAGACTGTCTCTGGTTCAGAGTGAAGTTTGTGATTACCGTTCAAGATATGTGCCCACTATTACGAAAGGTCCACATACCCCTTACCTGCTTTGCGGAGGCTTACATACCCCGTGTTATTGCCTTGGTCCTGTATCTCCTTCACCAAAGAGTGTGTGGGTCAACATCCTGATTGGAACTCTACCTTTGCAGTTCCCTGAAGTGAGTCGTCTTGTTTAGCGAAATCATGCGGTGCTTCTCGAATCATGTTTATTTTGGGTAAACCAGTTCTCTGTGCCGTAGGATTTGCGGACTGGCATTCACTGAGGTTCAGAAACTAAGGTGACAACTTGACACTTGAATGCCTTTTAGGTAAATAATAGTTTTTATTGGGGGCCTTAGAAGCGGGCTTATTTATAACTCCTGCTACCACACACTGGCACTTAATGGGGGTTGTGGGTGGGGTGAGACAGTTGAAAGGCTGTTCGGGGACCTGGGAGAAGTAGGAGGACCTAGATTTACCAGAAATTGTGTGTCAGTCTTGAGGATAATTGGGCCAACACTGCATGAGAACAGCTTTTTTCAGCCCATTCCATTTTCAGATGCTCTAACGTGGAGTGAAAGATTCAGCAGACAAGTCAACAAGTCTTGGATTTAATAGTCTTTTTTCCAGGATCCCAGCATGTGTTCTGGTTCTGTGGTTTGTTCTTTCGACCACCATATGCAAATTCTTTTGGGGATTTTTCTGCCTATCGATTGCTCCCCAGTTGACCCTAAGGGACTCCTGTTTTCTCGTTTGGTAGTAATTACTTGATGGGGACACAATTTCTGTCCCTTCCCCACCAGAAAGCAAACTAATAGATAAAGAACAGGTGTTCTTCTTAGTAGGCTCTCCTTTCTTCAGGGAGGCAATCAGTTCCACTGCCGAAGCTGGTTCCACTGTTCAGCACTGCCACGTTTTCCTTGTGGCTAGATGAAGTACAGCCGGAGCTAATTCAGTCACATTTTGAGTTGTCCCACAGTTAGATGAAATTATTAGCCATCCCTACAGAGTGTCAGCAATTGCAAATAGAATGTGCCTTTGAAGGCAGCCGAATCCAACTGGGAATTGAGAAATTAATAGGAATTTAGAATAATGGGTATGCTTGTAATGAACCATTTATGGGTTCAGAAACCTAGTTCCTCTGGTAATTTGAATGAGCAGTTTTGCTAATAAAGTTTGTCTGTGTTTAGTGAACCTGCTGGCTCTACCTGTCATTCACAAACAACTTGAATTATCACTTTCCCATCAATTTTTGCCCTTTCCCTTAGCTTGCTGGCTCTTGGAGCTGATTTTCTCCATGCAGACAAGGAATGGAGAGAGAAAAAAATAGGAAGAGGTTTTAGCACCAGCTGGGGCAAGCTGGTCTCCCTTCAAATCAGGGTGAATTGTATTTATTTTATGCAGGTAATGGATAAAATTCAAATGGTGCCACATTTATTTGAAGATTTATGTATTTATTATTAGAGAGAGAGAGTGCGAGTGGGGCAGGGGAAGAGGGAGAGGGAGAGAGAATCTTGAGCAGACTCCCTACTGAGCCCAGGGCAGGGTTTATCTCCCTATCCTGAGATCACAACCAGAACAAAAATCAAGAGTCCGTTGCTTAACCGACTGAGCCACCCGGGTGCCCTGGCGCCATGTTTACTTGAAAGGGAGGATATTCTCAATTGAAATACTCCATAACGATCAGTATCTACTGGTGGTTCTTCACTTCTCTTCTTAGTAGATCTGCACATGGCGTGATCCCCACTCTTCTGACTACAGTCACTTTTACCTTCAGGAAAATGAGCAAATGTCCCTGGCACCTTCAACATTTTTAACCATTAGAGTGATTCCTCATACCAGGAAAGCGAGGTAGAGTCTGCCTGCCACCTTGATTTACATGCTTCAAGCCCCTTTTGTAGAACTTCTCTTTTCCTATGGAACAGAAATGTCTGCTCCTCAAGGAAATAGAAAATGCCACCTACCCCCAAATACATCAGGAACCCCTTTTGTGTTCTCTGCAGTTTTCCCAGGGGTTAGTGTGGTGTTCTCCAGGAAACAGCTTTCAACAGGATTGATTTTTCCATTTGGCCCCTGAGATTGCAGCAGCATGGCTGCGGGCCAGGTCCTGGGTGCTGAGGCTGCCTGAGAATGGCAAGGAAGGAGCCAGGGACCTGGAGGGCAGGCTGAGCAGGCTGAAAGCATGGCTCTGTGCACGACAAGCAGAAGGGTAAAGAGCTCGCACTGCAGGTTTTCTACCACATTGTAACTGTGAGCAGAGAGCCGGTATTTAATATCTGAGACCGTTTCTTCATCTTGAAATAGAAGGTGATGACAGGATACACCTCATGAGGTTATTGTGAGGATGAAATGAGGGATTCATGTTAAGTCTTAGCACAGCCCCTTGTAGACGGCTAACATTTTTGCTTGTGTACCATTATCATCACCGCTAATAGAGCTTGAGGGGCTGTGATCTGCCTTTGTTGCAAAGCATTCTGTTTTAGTTTATCTAGCTAATATGGCTTAAGAAATTTCACCTTGCATTTCTGTAATTTACAAAACTCTGTCATGTTCAAACTTTTGAAGCAGCTGACCATTTCGTGAGCAGGTGAGCACTCATAGGTAGGTAAGAGTTATTGTAATTAACACATACATTGCTTTCTGGGGGTAAAACATTTTTAAAAGCTTGAAAAGATCGTGTTTAATATGTGATTTTTTTTTCTTTTTATAAGCAATTTTATTTTTTTATGTGTTCATCAAAACCATTGTCCAGGAAAAATATATACTGCTTTATATATTTAACAAATACTTCTCTTTTACTGAGTGCTGATCATGTTCTATGTCCTACAAATATTAACTCACTTAATCCTTGGTATCACAGTATCAGTTCACTTCTATTATTATCCCCTTTTTCCAGATATGTACTTTGAGGCATAAGCCAATGAAGCAAGTTGTTCAAGAGCCTATAGGTAGTGAGCCTTCCAGGCAGGATTCTAATCCAGGCAGGCAGGCCTCAGAGTCCGTGCTTATAGGTGTCAGGCTAGGCCAGTCTAGCCTGTTTGTATTGTGAAGCTTTAATTTTTTTTTTTTTTTTTAAGATTTTATTTATTTACTTGAGAGAGAGAGACAGACAGAGATAGTGACAGAAATCATGAGCCAGGAGGAGAGGGAGAAGCAGGCTCCCCGATGAGCAGGGAGCTGGATGCAGGGCTTGATCCCATGACCTGAGCTGAAGGCATATACTTAACTGAGCCACTCAGGTGTCCCTGTATCCTGAGGCTCTTAAATGAGAGGAGCTGGGATTATTTACATTGTTCTGTGTGTCTGTCAATAAGAGATTTCAGGGTTGACATACAGTCACCTCCTTTGGTCAGTTTAGGACTGTTGCATTATTAGGAATCACCCCTTTGCGTGAGGTCATGTATTTGAGGAGTTAGGGCAGCGGGGAAAATGCCCTGAAGTGGGGTTACGGATTCCCTCGTAAGAACCTGTGTGACATTTATTAGGAGCGGTTGGAGTTGAGTGAGTTAAGCTGTTTTCATTGTCCTAAATGAATCTAAACTAGATTCTGAGATCTTTGGTATTCTGAATCACCTTATAACTCTCTGCTTAGTAATTCAAAGTAAGTCTATTCAGCACAAGTAGAAGAAGTCCTATATACAGTGAGACCAGATATTACCACTGACCTTTTGTTTTTTTTCTTCTGATAAATAATAAGTGACTTTTAGGAAATCTGAAAACTCTACTAACCATGACGAACCCCATGGACTTAGGAGATTGATTGATTGGTTGATTTTAAATTTTTTTTTTTTTTTTAATGCTTCAGCAGGCTTGTGTGTCCTTTTGAAGACGTTGATGGACTTCTCTGTCTTCCCTCTTCAGCGACGGTCCCTAATCCACTGACAGTGAGCTGCTCTTCCAATACCATCTGGCCATGGTCTTAGTTGGAAAAGCACCGGGAGCTTTCCCTGCTGTACACTCTCCTAGTTTTTCTCCTGCTTCACCGGTGACTCTTAACCAGCCTCTTTGCCAGGTTCTCCCCTTTCCTGAGACTTCATAAATTTGGAGTGCTCCAGAACTCAGGCTTTGAGCACATCATATAATCCTCTGCTGAAAATGCTGTCTTGACTCTTCATCCAAAGACCTTGTGTGAAAACCCTTTATCATCTGATCCTCACTCTCTCTCCGACCCAATTGCCTATTGTTAATTTGCCAGGGCTGCCATAACACAGTGACACAAACTGAGTGTCTTGAACAACGGAAACCTATTATCGCACAGTTTGGGAGGCTGGAAGTCTGAGACCAAGCTGTCGGCAGGGCTCTACTCCTTCCCTCAGAAGGCATAAGGGAGGCTCTGTTCTAGACCTGTCTCCTGGCTTCTGGTGGTTTCTTGGTTTGTGGCTGTGTCACTCCAGTCTTCACACTGTGTTCTCCTTGTGTGCACGTCTGTGTCCAAATTTCCCCTTTTTATAAGGACATTAGTCCTACTGGACTCGGGGCCTGCCCTACTCCAGTGTGAGTCATTTTAATTAATTACATCTGCATTGGCTCTAGTTCCAAATAAGGTCACATTGTGAGGTACTGCGAGTTAGGACCTCTGCATATGAATTTTGGAGAGACACAGCTCAACTGCTAGCACTACTATGCTGCTTCTTTTTCACTGGGCGGGGGGGGGGGGGGAGGGTACCTTGCTTCCTTCTTTGCTGATCCTTGAATGCTTGGATGCTCTCCTGTCTGAAGGCCTTTGCATTGTTTTTCCCTTGCCTAGAACATACCCACACCCCAACTGTCCACATGACTCACAAGGTGCCCCCTTCTCAAATAGGCCTCCTTAGTAATGTTTCCCTTTCCTGATTGACCTACTTAAAATCATATCTCAGCTCCTCCCTATGTCCTCCCCCAGTTCCCCTTATCTATTGTTTTTTTTTCTTTTCCTGTACTACTTACCATCTTCTAACATACCTGATAATTTGCTTATTGCTAGTTTTACTGTTTATTGTTTGTTTTCTCCCCACCCTGATTCTAGAGTGGGGCTCAGCGAGGGGCTCTTTGTTTTACTCTCTGGTGTTTCCAAACATCTAGACCAACAGTACCTGGGATACCAGAGCCACTCAAAAATGTGTGCAGCTTTCTCATTTCACCTCATGGGTTTAGTTGCAGAGATGCATATTTTATTTATTTATTTTTTTAAAAGATTTTTATTTATTTATTTGACAGACAGAGATCACAAGTAGGCAGAGAGAGAGAGGAGGAAGCAGGCTCCCCGCTGAGCAGAGAGGCCGATATGCTGCTCGATCCCAGGACCCTGAGATTAGGACCCTGAGATTAGGACCCGAGCTGAAGGCAGAGGCTTTAACCCACTGAGCCACCCAGGCGCCCTGCAGATATGCATATTTTAATACATCAGAGGAAGGCAGGTGGGAGGAAGGTGAAACATACCTTAAACAAACATTTTATCGAGCACTGTGACATAGCTTTCTTGTAGGACTCTACACTTGGGACTTTTTTTTTCAAGAATATTTATTTATTTATTTATTTGACAGACAGAGATCACAGGTAGGCAGAGAGGCAGGCAGAGAGAGAGAGGAGGGAAGCAGGCTCCCTGCTGAGCAGAGAGTCCGATGTGGGGCTCAATCCCAGGACCCTGAGATCAGGACCCGAGCTGAAGGCAGAGGCTTTAACCCACTGAGCCACCCAGGCACCCCTACACTTGGGACTTTTAGCCAAATGTCACACTCATGATGACTGCTGATCCTAGCAGGGGCTTGCCATAACTCCCTTATGAGAGCTCAAGGCATTTTGCACATATAGGATGAAACCAAAACCCTTTTGATGAGACAATGAGAGGCCTCTCTTGACCTGTTCCACTGTCATTTAGTATATAGAGAAGCCATCAGTGAAGCTCTGGGAAGGAACTGATAGGTTGAGAAGTCAGGCATCATGACTTGCTGTGATTTTCCTACTAGCATCAGAAAGCAAAAAGCTCCTAGAGTGACCACAAAGTGATCCGGGAGACATTTCTTTGGCTTCACTGGAGTCGTTGGGGTTTAAACGGCCCACAGATGTCACATCCAATTTTCTTAATAATCTCATCAAGGCCTTTTCTAGGCCCCTGGTAGCCAAACGTCAGGAGTGATTCCCAGCAGAACCGCTGAGTTATTAGGCAACTCCCTGTGCACTTCTTGGTGTTGAACTCCATCATTTTCTATGAAAATTATCTGTGATCATCCTTTGTCCTCATAAATACCGTCTGTTTTGGATGAGCCTCTGTCTTCATAGAATGTGGAGTTTAATGATGGCAAATGTGTCTTAGCTAATGCGGGTTTTCACTCTGGTGCCAGTGTAGATGCTGGTGCAGAGTAGATGCCTAAGAAATGCTTCTTAAACTCCCCCTGAAGTGTAGCTCGTGGCCCATGCAGGCTACATCTCCACCCAGTCTTGCCGTGGCCATTTTGGATTGGTTTCTCCTTGAGCTCGGGAATGGGTTCCAAAAATAAATGCTAAAAAACCACATTAAGACATGTCTCTGGCAGGGGGAAATTGTGGCAGTTTGGAGGAGACCATGGAAGGGTGTTTCTGACATCATGAGGCCCAGGAGGTGAACCTTCTCAACAAGGCTCCAAAAAACAGAGGAGACCTCACAAGGGAAGGCCTGGCCACACAGGTGTGGGACACATGCCATTGATTTTTTTTTTTTCCAGCCACACTCATTCATGGATGGCAACATTATCCATGACTGATCATAAAACAGCAGGGGTATCAGGAGGTAGAAGTTGACTGAGGCAACACATTTGATCCCTGAATCCACAGGTAATAAACCCATCTTATTCCTTGTTCAGCCACCTGTCATATGCTTCCTGAACAATGTCTCCTTTCTCTAACCCACTGGTGCTGTCCACATGAATCCATCCAGGAGAAAACGCTATGTGTGTTTGACAGCAGAGGTAGTTCTTTTTGATGGGGATGGATTCTTTTCCGCAGATGAGGTTTTACCCGAAACTCAGTGAAGCTTAAGCTTTTCAGGGCCTTTCACTTGGTAGCATATCCCATTAATCATTTGTTTGTAAAATTTTCAAAAGTAATATATTTTAATCACATAGTTTAATTGTACTGTTTCTTTCCATTCTAATTTTCCCTCCATCACACTTTCCTCTGTGTTTGCTGCAGGCAGTTTTGGGATCCAGCCAAAATGGAAGTTGAATTGGGAGTATTTATTTAGTTTAGGTGGAGCAGAATACATTTGTGTGGTTTGCAGTAATTTCCAAGTATAGCTATTGCTGGCTATCCTGGTGTGGGAATGAATGGCTTGCAGGAATTCTCAGGGCACCCACTCCCTGACTCATCAGGTGTCAGGACACAGAAGAGCAGGGCTTGCTGCACGGAGAGCAGCTCCTGTGACGCCCTGCAGCAGACTTACCTGAACAGAGAGGGAGAAAAGAGGATTGAAACTACAGAACCAACAACTTGTCTATAAAAAGCATCACAAAGGATATGTTAGGGGTCCATTAATAAAGCCCTTGTTATTTTTCAGGATTTGATGATGTTTGTATTTGTCACCTTTTTACAGTTTGCCCCTTTTGTGATTATTCTTATCCAAATGAATCTTCCTCTCCACTTCTAATATATTTTCACTTTTTCTTACAAAATTCCGCCTATTTTAAAAAAGCTTTAAAACCTGGATCTTCCCAGCCTCTGCTTTATGAATTCTTTTTACTTTTACTTATTTTATTTCATTTTTAAATTTTTATTTATTTACTTGACAGAGAGAGAGATCACAAGCAGGCATAACAGCAGACAGAAGGAGAGGGAGAAGCGGGCTCCCCACTGAGCAGAGAGCCTAATATGGGAACTCGGTCCCATTACTCTGGGATCATGACCTAAGCCAAAGACAGACGCTTAACCGGCGGAACCTCCCAGGTGCCCCTTATCAATTCTCCTTAATTAGTTACATTTAACAAGTCTTCTGGTATCAAATGTACATAAATTTCAAGTAAAGTTTAATGTCATTTTAGGTTAATATTAGTAATTTCACTGAAAAAAGTTTATTAATTTCACTGGCCTCTGCACCTTCTAAAAAATATGTAGATGTGAAATAATGAGTCTTTATCAAGTCTCTAGGCAGGAGAAAAATAATGTGAGCATCCCATTTTTATAGGACAAGTGGAGTTAGGCAACCTGAGTAGAATTTCACAGCCTTAAAGCTTCTATAAATTTCTCAAGAGGTCTTATCTATTTTACCTTCCCAAAGGGACCATGTTCATCTACATAGAAAATTAACATTTTTACATTAGAAAACTTTTTTCCAGTTGTTCGCAGATATTATGAGAAAATTGGTAGATGCCATTTTTTGCTGTCTTCACTTTCTATATGCAGTAGATATTTCAGTTAACATAAATGTTTTATATAGCCAAAATATCCTCAGATTTCTGGGAGAAAAGATGGTGGTAAAATGTTTCATTGTTTCTGCTTGAACTAGGATTGATTAATTAAAGTAGGTCAAAGCGTGTGCTCTTGTGTACAGAGGATAATTTTGTTTGGCCTTTCCAATCGTCAGTATAACTGCAGTAAAGGTTTCAGAAAACATCAGTAATGCCTTGTAAAACTGGCTGTGGAGTGACAAATAGTACCAGCTCACCCTTTAAATAAATTGCCCTCCAAGAAAAACAGTGATAGTAAGCTTTGATAAAAGTAAGTGGTCCAGAAGAACTTTCCAGCTCAAGGGTAAGCCACTTGTAGGGACTTTAAAACCTTTGAGGGCACCGGGGTGGCTCAGTGGGTTAAGCCTCTGCCTTCGGCTCAAGTCATGATCCCAGGGTCCTCGGATGGAGCCCTGCATGGGGCTCTCTGCTCAGCGGGGAGCTTGCTTCCTGCCACCACCCTCCCCCCTTCCTGACTTTCTGCCTACTTGTGATCTCTGTCTGTCAAATAAATAAATAAAATCTTTAAAAACAAAACAAAACAAAACAAAAACCTTTGAAACATCTGCTTTGACCACAGGGAAAGCTGCAACATGATCAGTGGCATTTATGTTGTTCAGGATACTTTTTAGGATGAAGCCCATATGAGGAACGCCTCCATTTGTCTTATGCTTTTCTAATGACGAAGACCTGTATTTCCTGTCCTCAGAGATTTCCCAAGTGACTCCAGTGTGCACTGCCCCATGCACATAGAGACCTTGATCAAATCCCTGAACTTTTGGGTTTTAGTTCCTCATTTTATAAAACAAAGGTTTGGGGCTCCAACTCCAACTCTCTTTCCAGCTCTGGCACAAATATTCTGTGCTCTTTATCTCTACCTATGTATTAAATGGGTCAGATTCCTAAGGGAGAAGAGCAATTAGCACTCCACATGTAAGAGATCTGGAAGAGGGAGATACCGCTGGAGCCCTTAAGATTCCACTGCATTAATATCACTGACACTTGAGCAAGAGTTCCTGGGGAGGATAATTCTGGCTTGAGATAACCATTCCAAACGTAGGGCATTAGAAGCATGGCACATTACACAGCAATTCTCTGCTGAGATCTCTATGTAAGATTAAGTTTGCTTGTGGTTAAAATTACTCACCACTCTCCCCTCTGAAGTAAGTCTAGTGTGGACGACATTTTGTCTTTTACTAACACAGGTTTTCCCCAGCATTGAACAGGTAACCAACTCATGAGCTGAGCCTCTAATAAAAAATTTGCTTTGTGTTTTGGGGCCACATTATTAAAAAAAAAACCTTGAAATCTTTCCAGTTGAACGGAAGAGTACCTGTACTATTTAAATTCTCGCTTCTTTGTCCTCTCTTCTAAATTATTTGCTTATTTATTTACTTATCTATATATCAATTGAATATTGAATATTGAATATTGAAGTTGTATATTAAGTTTGTGTCATGTGCTTGTTTGGAATTGGATTCCACCGTACTACTTTTCATTTGAGGTCTCAAAGCTCACTGTGTATAGCAAGGGTCTGCCTCAGCCATTCAATACCAACTCCCATTACCAGAGTGGACCCTGCTGATAGCTCACCATCTTTGCCTCCTAGTCTTATGTGATCATTGGGGACCATGAAACCACAAACCTCTGGCCCAGTTATTCAAGGTATCACCATTTACTTTCCATTTTCTTCTATTTGTCTGGAAAAATTTTTTTTTTAATAATTTCTGCCTTTAAGAAAAAAGATTTTGTTTATTTATTTGAGAGAGAGAGAGAGATTGTAAGAGCATGAGCCAGGAGGAAAGGGGGAAACAGGCTCTTCACTGAGCAGGGAGACCGATGCAGGGATCGATCCCTGGACCCTGGGATTATGACCTGAGCCTAAGGCTGATGCTTAACCATCTGAGCCATCTAGGTGTCCCTGATTTCTGCCTTTTTTTTTTTTTTTCCAAGATTTTATCCATTCACTTGACAGACAGAGATCACAAGTAGGCAGAGAGGCAGGCAGAGAGAGAGAGAGAGTGGGGGAAGCAGGCTCCCCGTGGAGCAGAAAGCCCGATGCTGGGCTCGATCCCAGGACTCTGGGATCATGACCCAGGACTCTGGGATCATGACCTGAGCCGAAGGCAGAGGCTTGAACCCACTGAGCCACCCGGGTGCCCCTGATTTCTGCCTTTTTAACGGTTGTTTTACTGCTGCATAACTTTCTAATTTCATCTGAAATATTTTAATCTCTAATGTCTTAGATAAAAAGGTATGCAAAGTCAAGGATGGGGAAGATTTTAAAAAACTGATTTGAAATCATATTTGGTAATGCAAAGAGGAATAAGTAAAGGCAGATTGAGACCTGTAGTGACACATCTTTTACTGATTTGTGCTTCCCTGTAGGAGAATATGTATGTATCTTAAAAGAGAGAGCCAAGATTGCTGTTAAGATTAATGGGCATTGAGTGGTTATTCTCTTAGTAAAGCATTTTTTTTAACATGGGACAGAGAGTAACCTTAGATAGAACTTTTTTTTTCTTTGAATAAAGGCAAATTCTGACATGTTTCAATGGTGAGTACATTATATGTTCCAATGTAGAAAATATTTAACCTTATCCAGCCATTACAATAACGTAATAATTAAGAGTTACTGTGAAGTCTATGAGATATTAGATGAGCAATGTTTTTCTTTTTTCCTGAACTATGCTTGCTTTGAAAATTGTGAATCCTAGCTATTCTATGTTTAAAGATAAATGAACCTTTATAATGATCTGAAATGTTTAATTCTCTCTCCTTTTCAAAGGCATTCATTACCACAAGGATGAGAAGAATTGACTTTTGTTAAGGCTCACCTTGATTTTTAAAAATTTTATAAATTTTCTGAATTTTATATATATGTACACACACACACACACACACATATATATTTTTTAGTATTGTTGACTCACAGTGTTACCTTAGTGTCAGGTATAGAACATAGTGGTTCAGCTTCTCTGTATGTTATCCTGTGCTCACCAAAAGTGGAGCGACATCTGTCACCAGACAACACTATAATAATATCATTGACTAGATTCCCTGGGCTGTGCCTTTTATTCCCGTGACTGATTCAGCCCATAACTGGAAGATTCTAAATCCCTCTGGCAACCACCAGTTTGTTCTCTGTATTTATAGGTCTGATTCTGCTTTTTGTTTGTTCATTCATTTTATTTTTTAGATCCCACATATGAGTGAAATCATACAGTATTTGTCTTTCTAGACCTGACTTACTCCATTTAGTATAATACCCTCTAGATCCATCCATGTTGTTGCAGATGGCAAGATCTCATCCATTTTAATGGCTATGGAATATTGTATGTATGTATGTGTATGTGTGTGTGTGTCTCATCTTTATCTATTGATGGACACTTAGGTTATTTCCATATCTTGGCTATTGTAAATAAGGCTACAATAATCAGTCATGGGGTGCATCTATCTTTCTGATGAGTGTTTCTTTTTCCTCTGGGTAAATGCCCAGTAGTGGAATTATTGGATCATAAAGTATTTCTAATTTTAATTTTTTGAGGAACTTCCATACTCTTTTCTCCAGTGACTGTACCAGTTTACATTCCCACCAACAGTGGACGAGGGTTCCCTTTTCTCCACATCCTTGCCAACTCTTGTTGTTTCTTGTCCTTTTTATTTTAGGGCTCACCTGGTTTTGATTTTTAACAAAAGCATAAATAGACTTCTTATTCTTTTACCAAGATTAGAACCACCAGTCATTCTTTAGGC
This sequence comes from Martes martes, assembly GCF_963455335.1. Taxonomy (NCBI): domain Eukaryota; kingdom Metazoa; phylum Chordata; class Mammalia; order Carnivora; family Mustelidae; genus Martes; species Martes martes. Next base: position 134,126,704 of record NC_137888.1, read on the forward strand.
TATATTTTGGACAGGGTGTTGCTAGGTACTGGGCTAATGATTGCAACCATACATAAGGTCTGCCCTGTGACACTGAGGAGTGTATAGCTTCTAGTGGTGATGGATATAAAGAACTCTTAACGAAGAGATGGTTTTGGAAAATGATAGAATGGAGTAAAAGACAGTTCAGTTGAAGAAAAGGGAAGAAAAACAGAGGTCACCGTGATAAGGAGCAAGAGAAAAAGAGTATCTGAACCAAACATGGACGTGGTTTCAGGAATAAAACAAGATAAAAGTGGAGTTAGAAGCTGGTGTCAGTATATGGAGAATCGAATGCTAACCTGAGCGGTATGGACTTTATTCCCAGCCCCTGGAATTAAATGCTAATGTGAAGGAAGATTTGAAGAGACGTAATAGAGTTCAAAATGTTAAAGCAGAAAAGGTCCATAAAAATCCAATCCATTGTTTTATAGATAAGGAAACTGAGGACAGGGAGGTCACATAGAATGTTAGTAGCATAGCAATATTGAAAACCTCTCTGCTGACTCCCATCCTAGAAATCTTTCCATCACATCTGCCATACTACTCTATTCAAGGTCAAGTACTTCAGCAGTTACTGCTTCTTGAAAATGTAGTGGACTGACCTAATTGTCACCGTTTTTTAATATCTGTTTTTTTTTTTTCCTAAGGACTTCTAAGAACGAGTGCCTTTTCCCTGATTCGTGAATATGGCATGTATAGTCACTGTAATAACTTGCCCTTCATGTGTTAAAACTCATAATCCTCCTCCTTACAAAATGATTGGCTTACTGTGTAGCTTGCGAAAGGTAGTATCTTTCACTGATGTGGACTTGACCGTTCCTTGTAAGCCTTATACTCTAGAGTATGCTCTCTTATCTATTCTGGGAGTCCTTTTGTTTCTTGTGCTCCCACATTTATAGGTAATTGATTTGGACAATATTTATGTCCATGATATGTGACTAAAGTTACGGTAAAATTTATATGTTTAAAACACTTATGTTATTGGGGCACCGGGGGGCTTAGTCAGGTAAGCGTCTTCCTCAGCTCAGGTTATGATCCCGCAGTCCTGGGATCCAGCTCCACATCTGGCTTCCTGCTCAGCAGGGAGTCTGCTTCTCCCTCTGCCCTTCACCCCACGTGTGTTCTATTGCTCTCTCTCAAATAAATAAGTAAAATCTTAAAAAAAAAAAACAACTTATGATATTTCCTCCCATAAAGTATTTTGGTTGTTGTGGTAGGTCAGGTGCACATATAATCCAGTGATTTTAAGTGAATATACTGTTTGTATATTCACAGATTTCTATTATGGATTTGCCTATGAAAAGTGATACCATGAGTAAACCACACTGTCAGGAACTGCAAATACAATCTTTTTGATTTGAAATTCCCCTTGACCATATGGAACTTCCTCTAGTCTTAGATGTTCCAGTAGTGTAAATATCAGATGCCTAGGTTTGCCTGGGTGGCTCAGTCCATTAAGTGTCTGCCTTCAGCTCAGGTCATGATCTCAAGGTTCTGGGATCGAGCCCCACATCAGGCTCCTTGCCCAGCAGGGAGTCTTCTTCTCCCTTTCACCCTCCCCCTGCTCGTACTTGCTCTCTCTCTCTCCCTCTGTCTCGAATAAATAAGTAAATCTTTAAAAAATGTATCAAATGCCTATTTTGTAAGGCACAACTTGAAAAATGCTTCCAGGCTTCATACTGGGAATATCGATTGTATTGAGCAACACATCAACTACCAGCAGTGTTGGTGGGATAGCTTTAGGAAAGGCAGTACCTACAATGTTTATTTTTATAAAATGTCTGCATATGTTTGGTATAATTATATATATATATATTTGTGTGTGTGTGTGTGTGTCTGCCTGTCTATATATGAAATTTCCATCCAGTTTCCTGCAAAAGGTAGTTCTCATCAGTCATGGTTGGAATACCCAGGGACTTTTTGCTTAGACCCTGGCATTGGTATTTGGTGCTTGGTATGTTGTGGTAAACAAGACCCTCAAAGTATAGTCTCTATAATCCTTGTCTTAGCACTAAGAGACCAGCTTACACTTGGGAGGCATCGTGTGTTGTTTAGCATTAAGGTTTCTGTTCCGCCACACACCACACACCACACACACACACACACACACACACACACATACACACACACACCAGGGAAAGTTCACTCTGCAGGGAAGGCAGACATCTACTCACTAATGCTCAGACTCTGCAGAGCATCCGTGAGATTACGAGACTACAGTCTGAATCGTGCTTCTTGGAGCTCTACAGTATTCTGTAAGAGGAGTGCTCATCTTAAAATGATCACAAAAGATTTCCATAACAGGAAACAACACCAGCACACATGAGATCTGCAGCTTATGCACAGTCCTGGAGATCCACAATGTCGCATTTTCCTACCCTTGACTTTTCCACAAGACCATGATTTTGGGTCTGTTTTCAGAGCCATACTCCCAAGTCTTCACCTGGATGCTTCACTGGGCTCCTTTTACCTAGATTCATCCAGTGGCTCCTTCAAATCACTGTCCGGAATTTATTGCTCATACTCACTCTCCTATACTACGGTAAGTGTCATGGTTCTCCTCTGGAGCCAGCATCGCTCTTTGGATGCCTCAGTGTAGTTTGTCCACTAACCTTGAAGACTAGACAAAACATCTCCCTCCATCTTTGCCTTCTTCTTTAGCTTATCTTGTCCTTGACCCCCTCCTTCTACTCATTTCTTCCCAACCCAGGCAAAGCTGCCAGTCTCCATAGTTTTAGTGTTCTGTACTTCTGGTGGGCCAGTAGTTTATTCTCTTCTGATACCACAGATAAATGGGGAGGATGGGGAGGGAGTAAGATGGTTAGACTTGAGACTTTTCCCTTATTGAGAACTTTTGCTCCCAGAGGTGGAAACCAGCATACACATGAGAACTCAAGAATTCCCAGCAATTGCCATGGGTTATATCTGCATATGAGTGCTTTGTTCTCGGTACAGAACTTGACCAGAGATAACACACAGACACACACACATGGGTTCTAAGGGATACAGAGATAGAAAGCATATCAACTACCTATGTCCTATGAAAATTAGGAAAAAGAGTTTAGCTAAGACAACAATATCCAAAACTTTAAAAACATCTTGCTCATGCCCACAACTCAGTGAAACATTCAGTATGTACTTTGCACCAGGCTCTCACAAGCAATCGTGCTTTTGTAGGCTTAGTGTTACATCTCTGTAATGTGGGTAAAAATTAGTGGTCAGGATTTGGGTGCAAGTCTGTTTGGATTCTAGGATCTTGTGTTTCCATGGTACAGGATGCCTGTAAAAATAAAAACGCTTAGCTGGGAAGGGACCTACCATTTGCAGCTGCCCTCCATGCATAATGCAGTGCACTTTTGTGTATTCCTCATTCAGATCACATAAAACTCAAATGAATGAGGTATAGGTTATTGTTCCAGTTCAGACCCAAGTGGAGAGAGGAGACTACTCTGCTCAGGTGGCACAACGAATAAGGGATAAGCTAGAATTCGAATCCAGACAGTGTGTCTCTAGAGCAGGGCTCTGGAAACCACTGTCTGCAGTCTGTATCTGGCCCACCTCCTGTGTTTGAATAGCATTTGAACTAAAAATAGTGGTTGTATTTTTAAATAGTTGAACAGAATGAAAAGAATATTTCATAATACTACTTGTTTACATGTTTTCTGTGGCTTCTTTTGTGCTATGACAAGGTTGAGTCTTTGTTACTGAGATGAGATGGCCCTCAAAGCCTAAAATATTTGGTCCCTTGGCTTTTACAGAAAAAAGTTTGCTGAAAGAAAAAGTTACTCTGAAAGTAACATTCGTTTTTTTTTTTTTCTCTTTTAAAAATTTTATTTATTTATTTGACAGACAGAGATCACAAGTAGGCAGAGAGGCAGGCAGAGAGAGAGGGGGAAGCAGGCTCCCCGCCAAGCAGAGAGCCCAATGCAGGGCTTGATCCCAGGGCTCCAGGACTGGGACCTGAGACGAAGGCAGAGGCTTTAACCCACTGAGCCACCCAGGCACCCTGAGAGCAGCCTTCTTAACCTTTAAGCTATACTGTTTTCATTAGGCCATGTTAGGCTTGTATGGAGTAATATAAGAATTTCTAGATTATTTTGCATCATGTGAGAGTTTAAAAATGAAAATGATAATCATCTGGGACCCATTGGGTGAAAGTGGCCCAGATGTGAGATTTTAGAAGCAGTTCAATCAAACCATAAAATAGATTCTATACTGTATTATAGGAAATATAATAAATGTTCTACTCACACCATTGCTAGCTCTATGACTCATTAGAAAAAATTTATCCCCATTGACAAATAAAATAGTGGTTTATTCATGTGCTACATCACCAGTATATTTAGCTAATTGGTATTCATTTGTATTCATCAGGTTGTTTTCCAAAATAGATAAAAAGCAGAACATTAGCTGGAAAGTGATGAATAAAGCCACACACTTAATTGTTTGGCTAAAAAGGCCTATGAGAGAGTCAATAGGAACTGTCCTAGCTATGAAAAAGATTGTTATCCAAGACACCTCCTGTGTACCATGCACTTTATGGGCAGTAATTGATTTCATTCCTACAACACCCATTTCATGGATAAGGGCACCAACATCTTGAGGTAAAGTAATTGTTGTAGGTCAGTCAACTACTAAGTGACAGAGCCAAACCAGATCCTTGAACTCCAAACTTGGCATCTTTATAGAACAAATTCTAAGACATTGATCATTTCATTTATCATTGATCATTGTAAATTGATCTAAATTACTCTTCCAGTGGGACAATTGATTCTTATTCTAGATGTTACCCATTATTTGGTTCTGTTACTTCTTTTTTTTTTTTTTTAAGATTTTATTTATTTATTTGAGAGGAGAGAGGGAGAACATAGAAGGAGAGTGAGAGGGAGAAACGGACTTAACCAATTGAGCCTCCCAGGTACCCTGATTCTGTTACTTCTGTTTGTAGTTTATTAGTTATTCAAAGGTAGGAAAGTAGTTGAGGAAATAAATAATATTGCCATCAATTTGTATCTCACACATACAGAATAGTTGTAGACATTGGTCAAAAACAATATGTTTTTGGGGCTCCTGGGTGGCTCAGTGGGTTAAAGCCTCTGCCTTCGGCTCAGGTCATGATCCCAGGGTCCTGGGATCGAGCCCCACATTGGGCTCTCTGCTCAGCAGGGATCCTGCTTCCTTCTCTCTCTCTGCCTGCCTCTCTGCCTACTTGTGATCTCTGTCTGTCAAATAAATAAATAAAATCTTAAAAAAAAACAATATGTTTTAATAATTTGAGTTTCAATGAATTTTACTCCCAGTTTTTATAGAAGTTGTAGAGATAACTTTCTTGATTTCCATGTATGTGACTACTTTTACTTGTTATTGTTGGTTATCTCAATTTTGTAGTTGCAAAGTGTAAACATAAAAGTTTAATAAAGTCGGGGCGCCTGGGTGGCTCAGGGGGTTAAGCCTCTGCCTTCGGCTCAGGTCATGATCCCAGGGTCCTGGGATTGAGCCCCACATCGGGCTCTCTGCTCAGCGGGGAGCCTGCTTCCCCCTCTCTCTGCCTGCCTCTCTGCCTACTTGTGATCTCTGCCTGTCAAATAAATAAAATCTTTAAAAAAAAAAAAAAAAAGTTTAATAAAGTCTAAATAATTAGTGGACCATTTCACATTACTTGGAATCAAATAACACAGATACCTACTAGGTACAGATGTTACTGATGAGAGGTGAAGACAGGTCAGCTGCCATGGCATCTTGATACATCATGGTTTTAGATGTTTGTGATAAAAACTTACAGCAAAATGTATAATGTGTCATTGATTACATGATACTAAAATTTGTGCTTTCTTTGCTTGAAGAAAAGTTTTAATTTTGAAATAAATATCTTATACAATCAGACAAAACCAATCATCTCATGTGTAATATAAACATGTATTTATTTGTGCCTGTGAACAGATTGTTTACACTTAAATAATATTCAAACCTTGAAGAAATCAAGGATAGTGTGAATACTTCAGAGTGTGTACTTGTGTGTGTATCTCTTAAAAAGCTCAGGTCCTGGTGGGCATGTAATTTGGCACAGTACTTTTCTTTGGAAAGCAATTTTGCAATATGTGCCAGAAGTTTTAGAAATGTTCTTACCCCTTGAACTTCTAGGAATTTGCCTTAGGACAGATGTGGAAGAACCACCATTATGTTAGTTAAAGAGTGAAAAGTTTTAAAGACTCAGAACAGATAAGCATAAGAAAAGGATCAACAAACTATACCTATATCCAAAGTTAAGATGTTAAAAATGTTTATCTACTGTCAAGGCACCTGGGTAATTCAGTTAAGTGTCTGACTCTTGGATTCAACTCAGGTCACTGAATTATGGGTCTTGAGATCAAGCCCCAGTCAGGCTCTGTGCTCAGTGGGGAGTCTGCTTGAGATTCTGTCCCTCTGCCCCATCCCTGAATTGTGTGTACACATGTGTGCTCTATAAAATAAATAAATCTTTAAAAACATATATATATGTATATGTGTGTGTGTATATGTATATATACACACACACCTGTATGTATATCTACTGTCATAGAAAAAATTTACAGTAACTGAAGATGAAGGATGTAAAGTTTTAAAAATTTGGTCATATCTTAATATGGAATATGCATCTGTACCTCTATGATAACACTGATCTTTTGATTTTCCTTTGTATTTATACATGTTCCTCATTAGATGACACATAATTTGAGGGCAGAGATTGTCTTACTTGGTGTATTCCTTTTATTATGTGTAATACTTGGAATGTTGTAGACAATCTATAACTTCTTTTGGATGAATAATAAAGGTGAAAGAAAATGATCTGGTTATCTTTAACAGAATCATGATTTTTCTGTATTTTGTATTTTATTTAGTACCTTATTATATGGTGAGAACAGACAATTTTTAAAATAACAATAAATTTGTATACTAGAGAAGAGAGGGAACATCTTTTCTGTAGAATGGCTGATATCTATTGTGAAAATGTTTCGTTGTAATTTGGCTTTAGTTTAAATAACCCTCTTTTAATGGGCCAGCCTACAAGAGCAAATCTGTTGCTTGGCTTCCTTTCTACCCCAAGGTATTCTTTTACAGAATGAAAGTACCCAACAATGCAATGCTGAATCATTATTAGCTCTAATTTGGGGGATTGAGCCTTGAGGTAATGAGTGTTTGGGGTCTGATTTTGTGAGTGCTACTCACTGTCAGCTTTCCTTTCATCAGAGGATCTCATCTTTGTTTGCAGACATTCCTTTTCTTCTAGAATCATCTTCCACAGTGCTCTAGCCAGGTAAATACATCTCTGCCTGAGATATTAAATCAATACATCAGGTTAATTGTAATGAGTTGAGACTTGACACCACAAATACACAATACCTAGCTAACGTCAGGGATCATATTGCCGAAATGCTTCGATATGTTTGCTCCTGTATCTCCATTGGACTTTATTTTTAGCAAGGGAATAATTGAAGGGAAATAGTGCCAGAGATTTTTGTTTTGTTTTGTTTTAAAGGAAAATACATGGTTGAATGGAAGCCTCCATCATGACTGGGAAACAAAACACACCTTACAGGTTTATTAACTTCAATCAATAGATTGCAAATACCCTAATGCCACTGGAACATGTCATCTCTACTTTGTTGCCAAGAAGATAATCTTACTCTTGTTTTTATTCCCTCAACCATATCCTTCACTCAGAGTCTAGAACTGAAAATCTCTCAAATTCAGCAGAGGGATTTTTGATGTCGAAAGATTTGAACTACAAGAAAACCAAGGGTCCCTACTTAATAGAGGAGAGTCACTATTTGCATGTGCTATGAAGGCCAAGCCAACTGTTCCCCTCCCATTCCCAGTTCATTTTATACTTCAGTTCTCTAGGCTTGTATAGGATTTAAGAGATGATCAATAGTAACCTACAGGGTGCTTTTGTGAAAATTAGAAAAAGGCACACCTGGCAGGCAGATCCATTAGAAAAAAAGACCTCCTCGGGTGGTCTAATTAGCACCCTGGGGCCTGAAGTTGATCACCAACCTTCTACCTCTGCTTTGGCTGAGATCCTTTGTGAAGGTGACAATGCACAACTCTGGATGACAGCCCTGGATAAATGGTGGATCTCCACCCGTCAGTGAGAGAACTGTCTGAAGCATTGGAGAGGTACAGTAAAAAACGAACACTTCCAAATCTCGATTCATGAGTCACACATGTCCCTTAGAAATAGCTCTTGACTATTTCAGAAAATACCAATCCAATCCTGTTAATGCCAAATCCAGAAAGTATGAGTAACACCCTATTTTGATCTATTGCCAATATTTGACCTACAAAATGGCAATTTTCTATTGTTCAACCTAAATAGCTCCCCCTATCGCCTGGCCATTTTTTGGATGTTCTGATTATAAATGCTTCTTGCTTCTTATCTTTATTTATTTTTTTTTTTAAAGATTTATTTATTTATTTATTTGTCAGAGAGAGAGAGAGAGGAGCGAGAGTGAGCACAAGCAGACAGAGTGGCAGGCAGAGGGAGAAGCAGGCTCCCTGCCGAGCAAGGAGCCCGATGTGGGACTCGATCCCAGGACGCTGGGATCATGACCTGAGCCGAAGGCAGCTGCTTAACCAACTGAGCCACCCAGGCGTCCCGCTTCTTATCTTTATACCTCATGCCTTGATATTCGTTCTCCGTATGTAAACCAAGCTGGTATCTTAAGTGGTTCCCATCTCTGCCTGGCCCCATTAATGTGAACTCTTGATACTGCTTAAAACAGCTTTGATTTGATATCATTGTTACTGGCAGCACACTGAATGGGTGCCAATTTCAGGATACCATAGGGAAGAACTTTTGTGAGTGGAAAGTTTATATCAGAAGAGTCACCAGCATCATTTGTTAATTATACTTAGAAAAAAGAAAATAAGTGGATTAATTGCTGGATAAATATTTTGCAGAACACATATAGTGCTTTTGTAGGTTATAAAGCTTAGATATGGTTTACCTGTTTGTATGGGATAAATGAATTCTTGCCTCCTAATAAGAAAGGTTATTCAATTTGCTATTAAACATGTAAGGTAACAGTGAACTTCCAGAAACTCTGACACTCACACTCATGTGCTTTGCTACTTTGTTTATTATAGGAAAAGAGAGGGAGGAACAAGGAAGGAAGTTAAGTATCCATCTATAGAGAAATGGGTAAATTAACTGTGACATATGCCTACAGTAGAGTAGTTAAAATGAAACAGTTCGTTGTATAGTCATCAATGTGGATTGATCTGAAAAACAAAATTTACTGGGGGTGGAGGAACAGACTTCAGAATGATCCATAAAGAAAAACATAATTTTTGTAAATTTTACGAACACATAAAACATTTCTATATGCTGTTTATATATACAAAAAAAATGATGAAAATGTAAAAACAAAGGTGAATTGAATATATGCTCGCTCTAGAATTTTGTGTGCTTCTTGGGGAGGATGACAGGGACTACCCTTGACAAAGACATGCCAACTGTATCTGTAATATTGCAAAATTATAAATATGGAAATATTTTAATATTCATTAATTCTAAATGATAAGGACCTACATGTTGGTCACATTACTTTCTTTAATTTTTATATTTGAATATTTTATAATGAAAACCATGTAACAATGAGCATCTTTGTAAGTCTGTTATAACTGAAAAAGATAAATATTATCAAATAAGTAGATTTTTCCTTAAAGTTCAGGAACTGACTGTGAATCTTTTGAATGACCTTAAATTGTCTCAGCTACTTTGAATTCAACCCAAGGTCCTGAGTGAAAAGTATGCTATTGGAGTGACCTGATTTTTAAAAATAATTGTTTTACAACAATGGCTAAATTGAAACTAGCAACAATGACTTTTGGCTAAAATTCCGTTGGGAAATAGACATTGCATTATATTTGTTTGATAAAGTAGTTAGCTTCCAACATGGAGACTTGTACGTAGAGATTTAAAAAAAATTCATTGAAAAATGATTTTTGTGTCCAGATGAGACACTGTAGTGGTGGAAGGCAAGAAAAAGCACGGTCCTAGACCTCTTAGTATAACTAACACGAGCATCTTATACTAGTATGCAAAGGGCTCCACAGATTTCTCTGAGGGATTTAAGTTGTTGGTTTCTCTTTGAATCATTTGAAGTCTTCCTTTGTGTGGGGTTTGGTCTGTACAACTTTTTAGCTAAGAATCACAACCACAACAACAAAGGTGTGGATATTCAAACCTTGAAAAATCACCTATTTTCTAATCTCTTCTCCCCTTATCCTGTCCTCACCGCCCTCTCCACCTGTTAATTTATTTGAGATGAATTACCCTACTGCCTTTTGCTGGGGAGGGAAGTGAAGAGGAAATCACTGCTATGGGCACCGTGTGAGTGTTTGTATGTGTTGAGGTGGAGTAAGAGGGCACTGGTTAAAGTCTGGTATGGAAAAGAGACAGGAACACGAAGACCGGAGAGAATGATACAATTTGTGAATCTTGTTGTTTTGGAAAAATAGTCCTGAGTTTCTCCTCTCCTCGTACTATACTTCGTTCTGATACCACATGTGTGGGTTTTTCCACACACGAAGCAATTCTGCACGACCCGCTGCAGGTCCTACAATTTAAATTCAGATCCCACAGGTTAAGGGCTCAGTCGAAAGATGCCAGTCACCGGTCTCTGTTCTTCTGACTCACTGGCTATGAATCAGAGGTTCCCATGACCCCCTCCTCAGGTTCAGTTAATTTGCTAGGGCAGGTCACACTAACTTAGGAAAACATTTAACTTACTACATCACTGGTTTACTGTAAACGACATAACTCAGGAATAACCAGGTGGAACAGATGCGGAAGGCAAGGTGTGAAGAAAAGGGGCGGGGCTTCTGTGCTGTCCTGGCGCACCATTCTCCCAGCATCTCTAAGTGTTCACCAGTCCAAAAGCTCTTTGAACCCCATCTTTATAGGGTTTTTATAGAAGTTTCATTATGTAGGTATGATCACTAAATCATTGGCCATTAATTGGTTTAACCTCTTGCTCCTCTCTCCTCTCTGCAAGTGAGGGTGGGACTGAAAGTTCCGACCCTCCAATCACATGGTTAGCTCCACTGGCAACCAACCCCCATCCTTAGGAGATTTCCAAAAGTCACCTCATTAGCATAAACTCAGGTGTGGTTGAAAGGGGTTAGTTCTGAATAACAAGACACTTTTTACTGCTCAGTTCTTTCATCTTTATCATCCTGGAGCTCTTTCACACTGCAGGTATTTGAGGACAAAAGATCAAATACTATAACAAAAAGTTCCCATTGCACTTATTATTTAAGAAAATTACAAGAGTTTTAGGAGCTGTGTGCCAGGAAGACCGTATGTATTTCTTATTATAAATCACAATATCACATATAGAGTTAGGTAAAACTATTACAGTGTCACCACATTATATGTCAGTTCACGGAACTGGGAAAGGCGGGCATGGTGTCAGTTTGAGCAATGCATAAAATTATTCATCCAAATTGCAACCTTAGAATGACATGGTCTCCATTAATAGGTGTCTATACAGTACACGACTAAATGGAGATAACTAAGACAAGAAAAAGGAAAATAAAAATGTAATTTTAAATGTAGAAATTATCCGTACTTCTTTTGTCATACAATAGGTCTCAATATCCTGTATGCCACGTTAAAAAGTATTTTAATAGAATTGTTAAAAAATAATTGGTTTTAAAATCCAGTTGAACTTGATATTATTCTCCTTTGACTAATTATAATTCCTCTGGAAGTCACTTAACTTATTTATATTTCAATATCTTTATCAGTAGTATAGACAGATATGAGATTATAGGGCATAAATGTATTTTTCATGGTCAAGTTAAACAATACATGCTAATGCAGCAAAAGCAATATTGGGTTTTTTCATTTTTTTGTTTCTATAACAAAACATATATATAACATATATAACTGGTATATGTCCAGTGGACATGACCCAATACCAGGACTCACGGCTTGGTGAGCTGAGTAAATGCAGGCTGGAATTCAGTCCCCACATAACTGTCAGTTTGGCATACTTGCTCAGGACATGACCTAGTCAATTGTATATGGCAACCTGTTTCTCTCCAAAAGCCATGATGGTTTATAAAACCCTGCCCTTGACATTAGCACAAGGATCACACAGCTGAGTATTAGAGGGCAGCCATAGTCGGCACATGTATTAGATAGCAGTGCATTCATTGATTTCAGTGATTTACATGAATCTGTACAAAAGCAAATGATAAGGATTATATATATGCAGGCAATGAAGATCTTGTACTTCATATACTGACGTTGGAACAAATGCAAACAGTAACACGTGTGCAATTAGTATATCCCTTGATCCTATTTTGAGTCTCACAGTGTAGATCCAGGACGTGTGTGTGTGTGTGTGTGTGTGTGTGTACCTTTCGTTTCAAAACAATTTAAATCCAAATCATATCCCTATTGCTTAAGAAAAATGTGATTAAAGGGTCCATTTTGAAACTATTGACTACGGGGTGAATATATACATTTATTTATAATAACTTATAATCTATAAATACCCTATAAATTTTATAATGAGAAATTTAGGACTTAGGTTTGGAATACTTTATTTCTATATTTAGAAATAAAGACTAGAATTCAAGGCTTGGTTGGATGGAAACCTTCAACAAAATGGCAAGATTATCTCTTAGAGTCTTCATACGGCCTTCAAAGTCTTTTAAGCCAAGTTTCCACTGCTCATTGTTGTCCTCTTTCTGTTGAATCTGTGTCAGTCATCTGTTTCACTGAGTGCTGTTGGAAAAGGAACCTCACTGTACTTGAGGCTGCCTGTGATCTTTTGGGTAGTGTTGCTATTAGATACCATTATATTCATGTTAAGATGAAATCTTTTCCATTGTGATGTCAATCCATGGACATTGCTTTGACCTCCCGGGCAAATCTGGAATAAAACCACTCTTCTCTTCTATGTGGCAATGGTTCAAATATATCAAATGGTATAATTTTCCTGTTGCTGGACTGAGGAAATAGTAGATTAGACAATCATAAAATGAACTGAGAAAGGAAAAAAAAGTTCAGGAAGTGAAGATTATTCCAAGTCTTTATATTTTGCAGACATCTGCACCCCTTTCCCAGAATTTTTATCTGTATAGAATAATAACTGTTTTGTGATGTAATCACCACATACTGAGCAAATACACCTTGCTTTCCCATTATGGATGAATAGCAATGCCAGGAGAGCCTTTACAAGGGCAAAAGAACCAGTGACTTAACATTCCTGTCTCTTAAATTGTATTCTAACATAAAACAGGTGGGGAAAAAAAGAATTTAGGAAGATGCTACTTCATACCATAAATTTATATCATGAGCTACACATCTTAGTTTTTTCCCTCTTTGGACGTTTTGTTGGAAATTACAGAATTTGGTACAAGTCTTTAAGGTCATTTGGTATCAATAAGTGTCTAGGAGTAGATGACAGGAGAGTGCATTTTTAAAGTCTTTTTTAATTCTAGAAGATGTATCCAAAATACTAACTTTAATTTCTGTTAACATCAAAATCTTCTAAGGAACAGACCTAGAAAGCTCCCAGAAAACGTATATAATTCCAGAAGAGAAGATTATAGTAACTTTGGTATATTGATTTTTTTTAAGATTTTTTTTTTTTTAATTTAATACAGAGAGAGATCACAAGGCAGAAAGGCAGGCAGAGAGAGAAGGGGAAGCAGGCTCCCTGCTAAACAGAGAACCGGATGCGGGACTCGATCCCAGGACCTTGAGACCATGACCTGAGCAGAAGGCAAAGGCCTAACCCATTGAGCCACCCAGGCACCCTGGTATATTGATTATTATATCACTGTTTAAATTATGGTTATAAAAACTGGACTAAATAGGGGAACTATTCATGATATTGTGTATTTCAGTTAGGAATGCTTCCATTTACAAATATCAGGAAACTCAAATATTAGTGGTTTAAATATGTAGGACTTCATTTTTTTTTACCTAATAAAGTGTGGATATAAGTTTTTGATGGATGAAATTCTCTAATCAAAAGATGTAGAGTGGATAAATGGATAAAGAACAAATAAACAAAAAAAGCAGGACCCATCCATATGGTGCCTACAAGAGACTCACTTCAGATATAAGAACACACACACTGAAAGTGAAGGAATGGAAAAAGGTATTTTATACAAATGGAAACCAAAAGGACTGGATAAGCTGCATTTATATCAGACAAAATGACTTTGAAACAAAAACTGTAATAAGAGATGAAGATAAATGTTACATAATAACAAAAAGGTCAATCCAATGAGAGGCTATAACATTTGTAAATATTTATGCACCCAATTTAGGAGTACCTAAGTAATTAAAGTAGATATTAACAGACATAAAGGGAGAAAAATACAGCAATATGATAATAGTAGGGGAGGTTAACACACCATTTACATCAACGGATAGATCATACAGAGAGAAAATAAATAAGGAAGCATCAGCCTTAAAAGACACAGTAGACCAGATGGATATAACAGGCATATACAGAACATTCCTCCCAAAAGCAACAGAATACACATTTTTCTCCAGTGCACATGGAACATTTTACAGGTTAGATCATATGTTAGGTCAAAAAACAAACCTTAATGAGCTTAAGAGGACTGATAACATATCAAGCATCTTTTCTGACTACAATAACATGAAACTAGAAATTAATTTCTAAGAAAACTGTAAAAGTCACAAATGTGTGGAGATTAAACAACATGCTATTGAACAAGCAGTGAGTCAAAGAGAAAACCAAAGAAGAAATAAAATATGCCTTGAGACAAATGGAAATACAACATGGGAGGCAGCAAACGCAGTTCTGAGAGGGAAGTTCATAGTGATAAAAGCCTACCTTGAGAAACAAGAAAAGTCTCAAATGATTTAAGTTTACACCAAAAGAACTAGAAAAAGAACAAAAGAAGCCCAAAGCTAGTGGAAGGGAGGAAATAACAGAGAGTAGAGCAGAAATTATATGAAATATAGACCAAAAAGACAATAGAGATGATCAGTGAAACTAAGAGCTAGTTCTTTGGAAAGATTAACTGCATTGACAGGCGTTTAGCTAGACTCGCAAAGAAAAAGAGAGGGCTCAAACAAAATCAGTAATGAAAGAAGAGATGTTACAGCTGATACCACAAAAATACAAAGGGTCTTAAGAGACTGGTACGAATCATTATATGTCAACAAAGTGGAGAACACGGGAAAAATGGATTCCTATAAACATACAACCTACCAAGACTGAATCATTATGAAATAGAAAATCTAAACAGACTACTTCCTGGGAAGGATATTAAATCAAAAACTTCCGTCAGACAAAGTTCAGGACAAGATGGTTTCACTGGTGAATTCTACCAAACATTCAAAAAAAGGATAGTACCAATCCTTTTCAGATTCTTCCAAAAAAAAAAAAAAAAAAAAAACAGAAGAGGAGGGAACTCTTCTAAATTCAGCATTACCCTGAATACCAAAATCAGACAAGGATGTTACGAGTAAAATTATAGGCCAATATCCCTAATAAGCATAGATGTAAAAATCCTCAACAAAAATATCAGCAAACTGAATTCAACAATGCATTAAAAGGATCATAGACCATGATCAAGTGGGTTTTATTCGGGAATTTCAGGGTGGTTTAAGATCTGCTTGTCAGTCAATGTGATGACATCTTATTAACAAAATAAATGATAAACATCATATTATCACCTCAGTAGAGATGAAAAAAAAATTCACAGATTCAACATCCACTTGTGATAAAATCTCTCAACAAAGCAAGTATTTAGGGAATGGACCTCAGTGTAATAAAGTCCATATGAGACAGCCCTCAGCAAATATTCTCTGCGGTGAAAAGCTAAAAGCTTTCAGGAGCAAGGCAAGGATGCCTACCCTCACCACTTTTATTTACAGCAGTTAGGCAAGAAACAGAAATAAGAGGCATCCACATTGGGAAGGAAGAAGTAAAACTGTCACTATTTGCAGATGACATATTATATATAGAAAATCCTAAAGACTTGCACCAAAAACTGTTAGGACTAATAAATAAATTCAGTAAGGTTGCAAGACACAAAATCAA
Organism: Martes martes; assembly: GCF_963455335.1. Taxonomy (NCBI): domain Eukaryota; kingdom Metazoa; phylum Chordata; class Mammalia; order Carnivora; family Mustelidae; genus Martes; species Martes martes. The sequence goes on from NC_137888.1 coordinate 134,142,813, forward strand.
TACCAAAAAAATCAGTAGTGTTTCTATACAGTGATAGTGAACTATCAGAAAGAAATTAAGAAAACAATATCACTTATAATTGGATCAAAAAGAATAAAATGCTTAGATATAAAGCGAACCAAGGAGGTGAAAGATCTGTATATTTTATTAAAAAAAGATTTTATTTATTTATTAGAGACAGAGAGGGAGAGAGAAAGAGGGAGCACAAGCAGAGTGAGGGACAGAGGGAGAGGGAGAAGCAGATCCCCTGCTGAGTGGGGAGCCTGGTGCGGGGCTCCATCCCAGGACACTGGGATCATGACCTGAGCTGATGGCAGATGCTTAACCCACTGAGCCACCCAGGCGCCCCAGAAAGACCTGCACGTTGAAAACTACAAGATATTAATGAAAGAAATTGAAGATGACACAAATAAATGGAAAGATACCCATGCTCATGGATTGGAAGAATAGTGTTAAAATGTCCATAAGACTCAGAGCAAGTTACAGATTCAGTGGAATCTCTATCAAATTTCCAATGGCATTTTTCACAGAAATAGAGAAAATCATCCTAAAATTTGTATGGAGCCACAAAAGACCCTGAATAACCTAAGCAGGCTTAAGAAGGAACAACAAAGCTGGAGGCATCATACTCCTTGATTTCAAGCTGTATTACAAAACTGGAGTGATTAAAACTGTGGTATTGGAATAAAAAAACAGACCTATAGATCAATGGAACAGAATAGAGATCACAGAAATAAACCCACACAAACGAATGTATGACAAAGAGCTAAGAAAATACAAAGGGGAAAGAACAGAACAGTCTCCAATAAGTAGTGTTGGGAAAACCGGACAATCACATGCAAAAGAATGATGCTCGGCCGCTGTCTTACACTGTACGCAAAAACTAACCCAAACTGGATTAAAGCCTTGAGCAGGAGACCTGAAACCATAAAACTTCCAAGAAGAAGATATAGGCGGTAAGCTTCTTGACCTAGGTCTTGGCGACGATTTTGAATCTGACATCAAGAGCAAAGCAACAGAAGCAAAAATAAACAAGTAGGACAATTATCAAACTAAAAAGCTGCTGCACAGCAAGGGAAACCATCAACAAAATGAAAAGGCAACACACTGAATGGGAGAAAGTATTTACAAGTCATTTATCTGATAAGCGGCTAATATCCAAATATATAAAGGCTTCATACAACTCAATAGCAAAACAAAGAAACACAGAAACAAACAAACAACAAATAATCTGATTAAACTGCAGGCAGAAGATCTGAAGAGACATTTTTCCAAAGAAGACACACAATGGCCAACAGTTACATGAAAAAATGTCCGATGCCATTAATTACCAGGGAAATGCAAATCAAAACCACAATGAGCTATCACCTCACATCTGTCAGATGGCTAGTATCAAAAAGAAAAGAAATAAGGAGTGTTGGCAAAGATACGGAGAAAAGGGAACCCTCGTGCACTGTTGGTGGGAATGTAAATTGGTGCAGCCACTCTGGAAAACTGTATGAGGGTTCCTCAAAAAATTAAAAGTAGAACTACAGTATGATCCAGCAGTTCCGCCTCTGGGTATTTATCTGAGGGAAACAAAAATGCTAATTCAACAATATATGTGCATCTTTATTTTCATTTTAGCATTATTTCCAATAGCCAAGATAGGAAAGTAAGCCTAACTGTTCATTGATGCATGAATAGGTAAAGAAGTTGTGATATATTTTTTAGCCATAAAAAGAATGGAATCTTGTCATTTGCAGCAACATGAGGCACTATGCTAAATGAAACAAGTCAGACAGAGAGACGAATACCATATGATCTCTCTTGTATATGTAATCTAAAGCCCCCCCTCCAACAACAAGAGAAAATTATGTTCATAGAGAGAGTAGAGATTATTGCTGGAGCAGTATCTATTGGTTGCAAGAGCAGAGGTGGGGGTGGGGTGGAGAAATGGATGAAGGGGGTGAACAAGAACAATAGCAATTTTAAAAAAAGGAATGCAGGGTGCCTGAGTGGCTCAGGTGGTTGAGTGTGCCACTCCTGATTTAGGCTCGGGTCGTGATTTCAGGGTCAAGAGGTCGAGCCCCACATTGGGCTCTGTGGGGAGTCTGCTTCTCTCCCTCTGCCTCTGCCCCACCACCTGCTTGAGTGCTTTCATGCATGTTTGTGCTCTCTCTCTCTTCAATAAATATTTAAATCTTAAAAAAAAAAAAAAAAGGTTACCACAAACAATTAATTGGTTGGTGAGCCTCATGGTAACCATAGTGCAAAAACCTTAGTAAAGACACAAAGGAGAAAGAGAAAGGAATATAAGCATACCACTGAAGAAAGTCATCAAACCACAAAAAAAAGAGCAAAAGAGAATAAATAGAGGAACTACAAAAATAGCCAGAAAACATGTAACAAAATGACAATAAGTACACACACGCTTATGTATTTTACCCATAACTACTTTAAATATATATGCTGACATTAGTTTTGCTAGTCAAAGGTGTAAAAAATCCAGACTTTTTCCATCCATTAGTTCAGCCAAATGCAGAAAAGGTATCTCAGGGTCTCAAATGACTGACATAGCTCTAGATTCCACAACTAAGTTGCAAGGCAGGAATGAGGAGTAAGAGAAAGTAAAAGGGCACAATGGCCTGGATGGTCAGAGCAGTTCTCTTGGGGCTCCTGGGTGGCTCAGTGGGTTAAGCCTCTGCCTTCAGCTCAGGTCATGATCCCCAGGGTCCTGGGATCAAGCCCTGCACTGGGCTCTCTGCTCGGCAGGGAGCCTGCTTCCCCGCTTTCTCTGCCTGCCTCTCTGCCTACTTGTGATCTCTCGCTCTCTCAGTCAAATAAATAAATAAATAAATAAATAAATAAATAAATAAAAATCTTAAAAAAAGAAAAAGCAGTTCTCTTTTCATATTGCCTTTTAATGGAAATGAAAATATCTTACTGGATATCTTCAAACTGACTTATCCAAATGTCTCATTGGACAGAACGTACTAACCTGGCCACATAATGACAAGTGAATTAAACCAGTTTCACCCATTATGTGATTATTCATGATTGTTTAATATGTAACCAGCAAAAAATTTTAGAAGCTAGTGTAAAATCATTACCAATATTACCAACTGAGAAGGGCTGAATGATGGCCAATATTTTTATTTCTTCTCTGGTTTCCTGATGCTTTCCAGTATGGCCGATTAGTTTGATGATGAAAGGATACATTTATAGTAAAAATAAATTCATTTGAACTAACATTGGAATAATATCGATTTGTCTAGCACCTCATCTCACATATCTGCTTTTAACCAAGGCAGAGAAATGGGGGTGGAAGTCATACTGGTAGCTTCAAGGTCATTCTTCTCAGTAGAGTGTACAGTGTCACAGTGAACATCTTCTCCGGAGTCTCCTGACTCAAAACATGATTATATTGATTCATTTAAAAATCTATACTCCAAATCATATTTAGAACATGAAATGTACTTAGCATTGACCTCGTGATTAGTTTGCCTGCTTTCATGACCTCTTTGGTTCTCCTTCCACCTGATGGGCCCTTTTCTCTCACTCTTGTTTGATGGCTTCCCTGAATTTTCCAACCTTTTGATGTTGACATTTCCTGTACTTACTGTCCAGACCTCATCTCTGCTTTGCTTCTACTCATTTCCTGAATGAGCTAATTCCTGCCAAGTCCACATTTATATCTTTGGTATGGATATCTTCTTTAAACTTCAGACTCATTTATTCAGCTGCCTACTTCACATCTTCTCTGGGATGCTTAATGGGCTTCTTAATATTAGCATATGTAGAGCAAACTCTTGAAATCTCTCAAAGCTGCAGGGCTCCTTTTTTCCCCCCATCTCATAAAATGCACCTCTACCCTTCTAGTTTCTAATACAAAATCACTGACATCACTTTTGATTCTTTTTTTCCTCTCCCATTCCAATTGAATCCGTTGGCGAATGCTTTCAGCTACTCCTAAAGATGCCTCAGGTCTAGCCACTTCTCACCACAGCCATTGCTACCAGCCTGGTCTAAATCATCTCTTTTTAAATAGACTCTTGGGAAAGCCTCTGACTCTTCTCAGTCTGGCCCATGTTCTCCTGCAGTCTATTCTATACAAAATAGACAGAATGGGCCTTTCATTATAGAGGTCAGAATAAAGTTACCCCTTGACATGAACCCAGGCCATCCCATTACACTCAGCAAAATCTAGAGCCCTTACCAAGGCTTACTCTCCTTCAGTGATCTGGAAGGCTCAACCACACTACCTCTGTGACCTCATCTCCACCAGGATTCTCCTTGATCACTGTGTTCCATCCCCTGGACTCTATTTGCTATTCCACAAACCTACCAAGCATATTCTCATCTCAGTGTCTTTGAACTTGTTCTTTCTTCTGCCTGGAAGTACTTTATGTATCCACATGGATCACCCTTTATTTCCCTTAGATCTCTCTTCAAAAGTTACTTCATCAGGGAAGTTTTCCTGATAATGGTAATTTAAATTACGCTAATGAAAAAAATTCTCACTCATCATTCCCAGTTCTCCCACCTTGCTGTATTTTGCTTTCATAGCTTTTGTCACCATCTGACTCATGTTTCCTTCCTTCCTTTCCTCCTCCCTCCCTTCCTTCTTCCCTTCCTCCCTCTCTCCTTTCTTCCCTCAATACTTAGCACAATGCCTGGCACATATGTGATTAATAAATATTTGTTGAATGAATGATGAATGTATCCCCAGAAGTAGAATACAATATAAATTAGTTTCCTGAATCAAAAATCTTTGGACAGTTTTTAACTGATCTGAGTGTCAAGTCCCAGAGAGGAAAATATTTGAAAATAATTAAGGAAATAATAAAGTTATGATTTATTGAGTAATGTCTTTCCCTCCCAGGCATCAGGTTAGGTATTTTATGTGAAGGAATAATCACCTCCTCTTTCACAAGAGGAAGACACGAAAGTTCAGAAAAGTTAGTTTATCTTCTTCTCAAAAGTAAAATGTGGCAGAATTTGGCTCTGGCTCTAAGTGTATACTAGTACCTCATGCAAACCCTTTCCTGAAACTGTAGAAGAATTTTATTTTGTTTATTTATTTTTTAAATATTTTATTTATTTATTTGACAGAGAGAGATCATAAGCAGGCAGAGAGCCAAGCAGAGAAAGGAGGGAAGCAGGCTCCCCGCTGAGCAGAGAGCCCGATGCGGGGCTCGATCTCAGGATGCTGAGATCCTGACCTGAGCCGAAGGCAGAGGCTTAACCCACTGAGCAACCCATGCGCCCCTGCAGAAGAATTTTAGTTTGAGACATTCTGTGTTGTTTTAAGATGCTTCTTTAGCTAGATTCTAATATTCACGGTCTTCTTCTTTTTATCTGTCTTTACTCTTTTCTTCTTTCCTTCATTCCTTCCTTCCTTTGATTCATAAGATTAAAATTAAAATTGTATAGTGTTTTAAGTCACTCATTACAGTTACTAAATTCTAGTCACTGTTGACACATACATCTGTGCCTATAATTCATTGAGCCACCATGTGTCTGAGATAGAAAGGATCTTGGATATGAGCCCCCTCACTTTCCATATGAGATAAGTAAGGCCCAGAAAGAGGAAGTGACTTGGACATGCTCACACAGTTTATTACTGAGAGAGCTAGAATCCAATTTTAAGATATCTGGTATATAGACCAATGTTCATCCAAAGTGTAAAATGTCCACTAGATATGTTATATGTATACCCCCTCATGACTTAGGTCTAAAAGGTGTTTCATATAAACTCTAAACATCAACAGAAATGAGATTTCTTCTGAAAAGACAGTTTTCTATATTTAGGTGACCTCCATAGTATCAGGACAGCAGAACCCAGACATACTGCTACCATTCACTGAGGAAGAAAATGTCAGAGTGAGTGTATGTGCACATGTGCCTGTGCATCTCAGATAATATTCACTTGGGAAAAAAATACACACTCACATAGCATGTTTGATGATAGGATTTACAATAAGACAGATAATTTCCTTATGGAATTTATAGTTTTGTAAGTGTTTGTAGTTTTTGTGTGTAGTCAGTTTGGGTGTGAGTGGTTAATAAATCATAAACAAATAAAGAGGTGTGTTGAAATATCATTAAAAGTAGTAATACTCAGGATGCCCGGGTGGCTCAGTCAAGTGTCTGCCTTACTGCTCAGGTCATGATCCTGGGGTCCTGGGATCGAGTCCCATGTCGGGCTCCTTGCTCATTGGGGAGCTTGCTTCTCCCTCTGCCTGCTATTCCCCCTGCTTGTGCCAGCTCTTTGTCCCTCTGACATAATAAATAAATAAAATCTTAAAAAAAAAATAGTAATACTCTTAAAGGAGAAGGAAGCTACAGTGATAGAGAATAATGGGGGGAGAGTGATTTATTTAGATAAGATGGTCAGGAAAGAATCTTCTGAAAAGTGGACAATTTAATTGAGACCTAAAGATGAATCACGGGGAGAGGAAATGCATGAGCAATAAGCCTGAAAGCAGGAAAGAGCTGGGGAGAACATCCTTTTTTTGTTTGTTTGCTTAAAGATTTATTTCTTTATTTTAGAGAGACACAGAGAGAGTGCATGTGAACAGGGGGAGGGGCAGAGGGGGAGAATCTCAGACAGACTCCCTGCTGAGCTGGGGGCTCCATGGGGGACTTGATCCCAGGACCCATGAGACCATGACCTGAGCAGAAACCAAGAGTCAGATGCTCCACCGACTGAGCCGCCCAGATGCCCCTGGAAAGAGCTGAGAAGAACAGCTCTGATACTCTTAAATGTCAGATACCAGGAAAAGAGTAAGTGAAATCTTAGTAGCATATTATAGACCATGGTAGAGGGTGTTTGAGTTTCATTCCACTGCAGCGGAAGTCCTTTAAGGAAGTTAAAATGGTAGAGGGGTGCCTGGGTGGCTCAGTAGGTTAAAGCCTCTGCCTTCGGCTCGGGTCATGATCCCAGAGTCCTGGGATTGATCCTTGAATGGGGCTCTCTGCTCAGCAGGGAGCCTGCTTCTCCTTCTCTCCCTACTTGTGATCTCTGTCTGTCAAATAAAGAAATTTAAAAAAAAAAAAAAAAAAAGGTAGAGTGGCAGGGCACCTGGGTGGCTTAGTTAATTAAGCCTGACTCTTTTTGGCTTAGGTCACGATCTCAGGTTTGTGAGATCGAGCTCCCCCTAAGGCTCTGCACTGACCATGGAGCCTGCTTAAGATTCTCTCTTGCTCTGCTCCTCAACCTCCCTTTTAAAAAATAAAATAAAATGGGAGAATGGTAAGCAAAATTTGCCTTAAAAAGAGTATTCTAGGTAGTAAGACCAAGAGCAGGTGTTACATCTATATGTGGGTAGGTCAGTACCTTTCATAATCACAACACTCATATCACCGGTTCATGAAACAGTGGTGTCCCATCATTAGGGCGCTTGGGCAACCACAAGATAGGATATTGTAGAGGAAGATTAAAGAATTATGGACTGGGCATTAGGTGATATATTGACCTTCATAATCCTCCCCAAACTTCGAGTTTCTTTAGTTTTATGCACTGAGTTAGTTATTGAAAGTCTCTCTAGGAATTACAGAAATCCATAAAATCAAAGGTGTTATTATATAGAATGGAATCCTACACCTTAAAGATTGAGTATGTGCTCAGCTGCAAAGGGGATACCACCTTCTCAAATTGGGGTATATAATCAGAACCTCCTTCCATTAGGCAGAATGTCTCAGTTTTTTGTGTAATAAACCAAACCCAGTGGTTCGGTTTAAAATGCAGATCCTAGGCTCCCATACCTTGGAGGTTCTAATTTAATAGACCCCCAGGTCTGTGAAACTGCAACCTTAGGAAGTGAACTAGAAGATTCCCATGGACCAGGTGAACCAGGGCTGCACTTGGAGAGGCACTGGACTTGGTGACAGGGAACCCTTATTCAGATCCTAACTCTACTCCCCTCTGCCTGTCCTCAGTGCACCAAGATCAGGAATATCGTAGCCCTAAGGATATTTTAACTTGCCGTGGAGCATTTTTAGGTTATTCAGCCTTTCTGAGTAAAAGTCCCTCCATCTCTAATGACACTGACCGTAAAATGCTCTTGTGAGGGTCAGAAATTTAAAATGCAGAACGCCTGACCCGAGCGCCTGGCATATCACAGCTATTTAATAAACAGCAGCTCTTACCTGCTTTATTTCTGCCTGTCTAGTTTATTTGCTGCCTCCTTTCTGCTCTTCTGTTTCCTAGAGCGGAGGCAACATTCACCTGTGCTGGTTTGCTTCTCAGTTTTTGCCATGTTCCTCTGGCAGTCACCTCCCCTACAAATTCTCAGAGATCTGTCTCTAGCAAGTATCACCTTAATTAAAGTTTCGCACTGTCTCTGCCTTATTACAAAGACACTAGAATAAATGTACTAATATTACAGCCATGAACTATCTGCAAATATCAAATTAGTTTACTCTTGTGTTTCCTGCTATTTAACAAACAATTATCTCTTGCAAAACTGCTCGTCTTTCCTGTTTAATCTAACATGAGTACTGTGAAGCCGAGAAGATTATGCAGTAGACAGATGAGGTTCTGGAAAATGCTACCAAATTATGAAAAACATTTGAATTGCATTAGCTCGCACAGAATATAAACATCTCCCCTTGAATGGGGTGAGAGAAGCCAGTCCATCCTGGGGCACTGGACACACTCATCTATTTGGTGTGTCTTCAAAAATTCAAAATTAAAAGCCCTTTAAGTGTAAAAAAATAACAAAATATGGCTGATTTAATCACTTTTTAAAAACATTTATGTATGTTTGAAGTAAAGATCCTGTTCCAGTCTGTTTGAAATGAAAAGGCAGTATTCTTTGAATTAAACATAATTGCGAGCAAACTAGGTTGCGCTAGGAGATAACCAGGGGACAAGTTAAATTAAATATTTTGGGAATCTGGGTATTCATAGAATATGGCTGGTTTCGTTTGCTGGGTTCCATGCTCTGCCTTTCAATAGGGTAAGTAAGATGCCAAAATAAATGTTTGTCAGAACAAAAATATTGTCATGGGGTCTTACTTTGTCTTTAAATAAACTGCTAAGAAAACTTTTACAAATGTGTAAAATTTAAACCACGATTAGCTACATATTTGGTAATTTACATTTATTTAAGAGAATAAAATTATACTAAGTGAGAATTGGGCCAGAAAATTCAGACCCACGACTACCAAGGCAGAAAACTTCCCCAGTCAGTTTTTTTTTTTTTTTTTTTTTTTAAATTTTTTCCCCCAGTCAGTTTTCATCCAACTGCTTTACCCTTCTTCTGGGGGGAGTTGGCAGTGTTGAATCATACAGTGTGTATATTCAAAAGGGGGAAAGAATGAACACTGAGCTTTCTCTTCCTGTGCTCTTGGCAAAAGCAGGGAAAAAACTTGTTCTTCCCTGGAGGCTCACCCAAGGTTCATAGTTGATTTGGGGGAGGGAGGAAGGGTGGGACAAGAGTTACAAATATGCAAATGAAGGGATGATGGCTATGCAAATTAAGATATAATAGATACGCAAATGCAGAGGTGTTTACAACAGACCTAGTTCTTTTCACTAGGCCCTATTTGGAACTGGTTAGTCTCTCTTCTTCACTAGGGTAGTGGCCCAAATGCAGTGTCCTGGGTTAGAAAATCAGAAAGTAGCTTCTTAATGACTCTAAAGAGTCCCTAACGATTCCAGAATGCTTAATTCATGTTCTTCACATGGTAGTTTTCCTTACTAAGTAGAAGTGCCTTATAATGCCTTCATTTTATATTTAGGGGAAAGGGCTTTTTTTAAACATCATTTAACTGTATGTTTTTGCTTAATTGATTTTCTAATAGAAGATGAAATTGTCTATTTCTGCTTACCAAAGACTTTACTAAAAGTAGCACGTCCGGATGAAAAATGGAAGCACACGATGAGCTGTTAGGGACCAAACTAGTTTTATCTTGAAAACAAAGATGGTGGTGGGACGCCTGGGTGGCTCAGTTGGTTAAGCGGCTGCCTTGGGCTCAGGTCATGATCCCAGCGTCCTGGGATCGAGTCCCACATCGGGCTCCTTGCTCGGCGGGGGAGCCTGCTTCTCCGTCTGCCTCTGCCTACCACTCTCTGCCTGTGCTCGCTCGCTCTCTCTCTCTCTCTAACAAATAAATAAAAAAAAAAAAAACAAAGACGGTGGTAATAAATGATCCCTGCTACTTGATAAAACAAGAGGGGCACCTGGGTGGCTCAGTGGGTTAAAGCCTCTGCCTTCAGCTCAGGTTATCATCCCAGGGTCCTGGGATAGAGCCCCATGGGGCTCCCTGCTCAGCAGGGAGCCTGCTTACCCCCTCTCTCTCTGCCTGCCTCTCTGTCTACTTGTGATCTCTCTCTGTCAAATAAATAAATAAAATCTTTAAAACAAAAACAAGAGATTGAGCTAAACGACATTGTCTTCTTTCGGTATGCTTTCTTAAGAGCTTATAGGCTACATGTTTATTTTAGTCATGTTTTTAATAATTGCTGAGCATCTACTATATGCCAGGCGCTGTTCTAGAAGTTGTGACTACATTAATGAACACATAAACCAAACCCCCTTTCCTTGGCGTGTACATCCCAATGGCAGAGTATAGATAGTAATACTGATTTTTTAAAAGTAAACCAATGATGTGGAAAGATCATTTTGTCTAAAAGGTGAACTCTGTAAGACAAAGACCTAGAGAAAAGTAGGGCACATTTTAACATTATTCCAAATGTGTTTGTAGGGAATCAATTGTGGATAAAACACGACATACATTTTATTATTGTCTTTGAGGTTTGCTGAAGTTTTTCCCTCATTCATTTTACTTTTGATAAATCCTGTCACCCTGTGATGAGTCAGAATCAGTGTTTTTCAAAATTAAACTCATTTCCTGAGCTCTTAAGAGACCATACACCTGAGAATTAGTATAGCTCAATACTGAAGCTCACACCATTGAAAAAGTGGAATTTGTAAAATTTAGTGATTTTGCTATTTACCAACTTATGATAAAAAGTGTACTAAATTTGGGGCACCTGGGTGGCTCAGTGGATTAAGCCTCTGCCTTTGGTTCTTTGGTTCAAGTCATGGTCTCAGGGTCCTGGGGTTGACCCCTGCATTGGGCTTTCTGCTTAGCAGGGAGCCTGCTTCCCTCTCTTTCTCTCTGCCTGCCTCTCTGCTTACTTGTGATCTCTCTCTGTCAAATAAATAAATAAAATCATTTTTTAAAAAAGTGTACTAAATTTGCCTAACATGTATTTATCTTAATGAGCTTTTATCTTTATGGAAATTTCAAAATTTATTTATCTAAACTTTTTTTAACTTCATCAAGTTTACCACCTATTTTTAACTGAGTTGTTTTTATTCAGCCATTTAGATGAATGGTGAAATACACTTTAAGAAGATATTTTGAATAGGTGTTACATGCCTATGGTACAAAATTCACAATTTAAAAAGGGTATGTACAATGAGAAAGAAGTTTTGTTTTGTTTTGTTTTGTTTTCTGTTTTTATCCTGAGCCACCTAGGTGCCCTCTCTCAGTGCTTTACTGTCACTAGGCTCTTGGATACCTCTCCAGTGATATTCTAAAAGAGCTTCTCCACTAGGAGTGTGCATATGAATCTTGATAAGGTACAGATTGTAATTTAGGGGATCTGGGGTGAGGCTTGAGAGTCCACATTTCCCAGAAGTTCCCAGCTGAGGCTGATGTTGTTGGACTAGGACTGCACTCTCAGTGGCAAGCTGGAAAAGCACGTTTGTTTATATTTGTCTATGTGTTTGTTTCTTTACTGGACTGAGAAGAGCAAGATATTCTCATGGACAGATACAGCTTATGGCTTTCTACTACAGCTTCAGCACTAGACTTCCAGCTTTGAGCTTTGCTTTGTGACAGTGTTCCTCTTGTTTTTGTCTCTCTGGCGTGACATTTCATACAGTTTAAAAAAAAAAAAATCAAACCATAAATAAATAATGAAAGGTACTAATATGACCATCTGAAGCATACTACTAGGTGAGGCATAGATGGCAAGGACCCTGAGAATTCCTCTTTGCAAATTTTTCATCTGCTTTTTTTTTTAATAAGGTTAGAAAAGTCCCCAATCTAAGCAACCTCCAAATTTGGGTACCAGGCACACTGAGGATTTCAGCTTGCAACTGGTACCATCAATCTAATAAAGATGCCATCATACTTGGAAATGATACAATTAAGCTGCCTGAAATCAATATAAAGTGGAAAGATGGCTTAAATATTTTAAAGTCAGAGACATTCATATTCTATCTGCCTGAATAAAGTATTCTGTCGAGATGACCGTGATCAATATCATGAGGGGTACTGATGTTGTCTTTCTTGGACCTGTATGTAAATGTTATTCAGAGAGCATGGGAGCAACTCCTAAATGAAGGTTAAAAGTTCATGTTTGTTTCTTGTTCTCTGTAAGAATGTGAGGATTCAAATTTGCCCATTTGCTTTGTCTGCAGAATATGTTCATAGAGTACTCACTAGCACGACACAAGATTTGGTTTTAAAAGAGAACCAATACCAGAAGCATATTTCAGAAATAGATTTGGACCATCAGAGTCTCTGTTTCTGTGTCATGGGCAGAAAGAGCAAGGAATACAGGTTCCTTCTTGACACCAAGTATCACCGACTTTGGTTTGAACAATTCCGGGAGCCTGCCATAATGAAGAATTTTTAGACTGGATACTGAGATGGTTGTCTTGAGGTATTTGAAGCCTCTGGGACAGATTAGTTTGGATCTGCCTAATCCTTTTGATCATGCACTAATCTATGATGTAGAAATGTTGGGGTTTAGAACAAAGGGTCAAGAAAGAATTCTTGAGATGTCTTTGGTGCAAAAAGATGGTTTTATTAAAGCTCTGGGGCAGGACACATGGGCAAAAAGAGGGGCACTGGGCTTGTGATGGGTGACTGGTTGTATACTTTCAAGTTGGAACAGGGTTAGGGACAGCACAAACCTCCAAAGTATTTTGGGAACAAGGTTTTCAGGACCCGGAGGGAGCTAGCTATCGTTAGGAAAATATTGTTTTATTACTGCTTAGTAAAAACTCAGTCATGAGACCCTTCAGATGTGTATCAGTGGACCATAAGCTTGGAGAATGATTGTTAGCATATCTTGTTGGGAGGGGTAGGGATAAAGGAAATTTCTGAAGGAAATTCTCTATGTTACAGAAGACATACAGGATTCCAGGGATCGGGATAATACAGGCAAATAAAAAAGGCAAAAAGTTTACCTTTTGCCCTTAGTAAAGTATTGGCATTGAGGCAGCTGAGCTCCCAGAGGTGAGTAAGGGACAGGTGGGTCTAGATAGGGAGAGATAGGTAGGGGGCTACAGGATTAGGTTTACAGAAATCCCCAAAATGCTGAGGTGTAAGGAAACCAGCGATAAGGGAACAAACCAGACCACCCTGCGCTAGACATGTGTGAAGGGGTGTCTTTTTTATGACAGTCACCTATGATGAACAAAGAATCACCAGACCTGAAAAAGAACTAAGCCATTGAAGATGTTACCACCAGTCCTTACTCAAGCCAAGACATCACAAGAATGATAAGCTCTCTGGTCAGTTCTAAATAAAAGCCTGTCAGTGGTGGCCCATGTTGGCAACCCTGTCGGGACCCCTCTCTCTCTCAAAAGCTTTTTCTGTATCTTCCTTTAATAAAACTCTATCACTTTATTCACTCCGCTTTGTCTGCGAAATTCATTCTTTGACTGTGAGAAAAGAACCTCGCTCTCCCTCTTCAGAGGAAGGTCACTCTGCCTGTTTCAAGGACTTGTCAGTGGGCTGTAGGCAGTAGGGAAATTTAATTCTTTCTTTTGTCTTTGTTTCCCACATTGGTCTACCTTGAGTCGTGAGTCTCGACCATATGTTCTCTTCTGTTGAGGTGCGCTAAACGGTATGCACATAGTCACAGAAAACAAACAGCACACCTTCCTGAAGTTTCAAATGAGTTAAACATTTGGCAGGACCATATTAAAACAAATAAAAAATATTCAAACATGAATATCCAACACAGTAGAAGACAAAATATTGATAGATTTTATGAAACAGTTCAAAAACAATATAGAACTTAGATCAATGCCCCCAGGTCCCTTGGAATACAAATTTATGGCTTCAGCCAGTGGAGGGATATTTTAATGAAAGAGTTTTAGAAGGACTCTGATCTACACTGAAAGGCATGAGGAGATCAGAAACCTGATCTGTTGAATCGCAGCTACAGTTCTTTGCCTCTGGAGTGAGCCTGTGCAAAATATTTTGGAACCAAGAAAGTTCCTGTCATGTTTTTGAAATACTGACTTTCTGAAGGAAATGAGGTGGCATAGAGGTTGCTGATAGACACAGGCTGGTGTGAGAGATGTCATCAATGAACTTTTCTTTAAAGCTGCACTTGACAATTAATTAATTAATTAATTAATTGGTGAGTTGATACATGTCAATGATCTTTTAATAAATGATCTCTGTAGAGAAAAAAAACTATTGGTTTGGGCTGTTCATGGAGCAGAAGAGGTAAAAATTTTTTAGAATCCATTTTTCTAGAATTAGCTTTAACCTGTTTTCTAGAATGACTTCTCTAGAATTAACCATTCCTGCTGGAAGTAGAGAACAAATTACTTCTTTACAGAAGGAATGCAGGATAGAGTAAACAGAGAACTCGTTTTAATCCCTAGCTTCACACCTTGGGCTGGAAACTAAAGTTCTCCAGTCCTCAGTGTTTTCAGGAAAATAGGGACACGTATAAAGATGAAAAGAGTAGTGGTTTGACTTTGCCTTCTTTTCCTTTATTCTTCTTTATCTTTCCATTTCTTCCACCATTCCCACAGAGCCTGGGAAGTTGACAAGAATAATACATCTCCATTTGAGTGGAAAATGGTGCAATATTTTGGGACGTCTGACCAAAGGACCAGGGTCTCTCCTAACCCTGAGATTGCCTCTGATGATCTACACAGGCTTTTTGCTAAGGAAGCATAGAGAAAGAATCAACTGCCTCAAGTGTAAACACATTTAGATCCTACTGTTTACTGGCACTTCAAAACTGAATTTGCACAAAAAGATGACCTAGAAACAAGCAGGGAAAAGCTGTGTAGCGTTTAGATGCATATCACATATGTGTAATTGATTCCTTAAAAGGTTAAATACTCTTAGCATATGTATGGATAGTGATATACCCATGATGGGTTCATAATCATTATGGCAATGGCTTTGTTTTACATAATTCTAAAGTAAATGTCATGTTGCTTTGGAGATTCCAGGACTGGTATTCAGAAAAGCATATGTTTCCAAGTAGATAGCTGGGTAAAAGGAGCTACTCTTTCCCACACAGAAGGACTATTCATGTAGCTCGCACACTACGCTTTATGAGGCACCGACTGCCGCTGAATTCTCTTTGGAATTGAAATGCAATTATATATCGAGGACAAGTGCTAAATATAAACAGAAAGGCCAAATACATGACTTTTTTTTTTTTTTTTGCTTTGTTTTTGCAGTATATTTGCAGGAAGAATTAAATACCCCAAACACACTATAATCCTGAATTAAAACACACAGTTCAGGCAATCTGGTGACTCCTTTAGCTTATTTGAAAAGCTTATTGTATGTAGCTCGGGTAGAGCTGGTCTCTTCTTCTGTAAACAATTATAAGGATGTTAAGGAAATTAATAAAAGGACCAACTCACTAAGAAATATGTAGAAGGAAATACTAAAATATATGTCATAAAATCAGGGAAAAAATAGGCAGTATGTTGTGTAAGGATACATACATAAGTGGTAAAAACTATATGAATGGGAATGGTTATCACAAAAATTCAAGTTTTGTGTTTCTTCTTTGGGAAAGGAGGGAAATAAAATCTGCATACTGGTTGTATGATCTATGGCGGATGTTTATTGATGATGTTAAATATTATATAATTTTTTAGGTAAGTTATAGTTCTTAATTTGTAAGAATGGAAAAGGCAAAATAACATAATGGAGAAAAGCACAAATTAAGTTCGTAAAAATGATAAAAAGTAAAATTTATTGAGCTCAGGTTGATTGAAGTATAGAGACTATACCTTCTTCATCTTTTTTTTTTTTTTTTTTAAGATTTTATTTATGGGGCACCTGGGTGGCTCAGTTTATTTGACAGGGAGAGATCACAAGTAGGCAGAGAGGCAGGCAGAGAGAGGAGGAAGCAGACTCCCTGCTGAACAGAGAGCCTGATGCGGAGCTCGATCCCAGGACCCTTAGATCATGACCCGAGATAAAGGCAGAGGCTTAACCCACTGAGCCACCCAGGCGCCTCCCTTCTTCATCTTTTAACACCGGCTCTCACCTCACCCTAGGACCTGCCATATGGTAGAATCAAGTCACCTGGCATATAGTAGAATATCAATAAACATGTCAGTAGTCGACTGAAAAATGGTTTCTGAAAATGCATTTAAACTCCTTCAGGATATTTGAGTACTTTGCCTGTGCGATGTATTTGCATTTTCTAAACAATCTCTCCACCAAAGTTTTAGAATGGGAAGAGGAAGGGAAATTATGGTTAAAGAGGGATCCATGGTTGTGCGAAGTTACTGGGTGAAGACCATAACCCAGTAGGAGGATGCCTACATCTGGACCTTGCTGGGAACTTATGCAGATGCATTACTGATCTTCAAGGGCAGAGACTACATCCAAAAACTTTTTGTCTCTACACCCGGAACAAAGTCCAACATGTAGTCCACAGTCAATAAATGCTTCTGCAAAGTGTGGCAGAATTAAATATTAGTTTCGGATAATTTAATTCACTCCCATGGCTTCAAAATAACAGGCCATCAAAGGCTTCCCAATGTAGGGCTTTAGCTCTGGCTTTTCTCCGCAGGGAGAAGGGTGACTGGGAGGGTAGACCAGCCAATCCAGCTCAGGCACGATGTAGATGGGAGCACTAGAGCTGGCGTTCTGGGCTCAGGGGCTGGTTGGAGCAAAGCTGGATGGAGTGGATATGGTTCAGTAAGCTGATAGATGACTATGGAAACGCGAAACAGATGTTTTAAAAATGGATGAGAAAGCCCACGGAAGAGGTTGCAGTGCTTGACCTACTGGCCATTGGAAAGTAGCTAAAATTCCTCCATTCCTCCTTTCTCATGGCATGTAAGACAGGCTGTCTACTGCAAACTTTTTTTTCTTTAAAATATTGTTTCTTCAAATAGGCAATATATAAAGTATTTAGTATAACATTCAAAGGGTATAGTAGGTGTATGGTAAAAATAAGTGTGCCTACCACTTTGCCTAAAGTCACTCTCTCTAAAGATAGCTACAGTTGCCGAGTTATTCCACTTATTTTTAGGTACACACAAGTATTTCATATTTGGATACACATATACATGTTCACATGTGTTTATGTATTTTCAGACAAATAGTTCATCTAGTAACATATTATATTGAATCTTGATTTTTTTCATTTAACAACTTATACTGTAGTTCTTTCCATTTTTACTTGTGTTATTTTAAAAATCCCAGCCTCTAATATTATCTGATACAGTATCCAACATTTGTTTTATGAGACAATGAATGAATTATTTAATAATAGTCCCTAATTCATTCTGAACCTAAAGTCACCTACGAACAGGTTTTTATAAATGCCTTCTCTGACAGCCCATCTCCAATATGCATCTTTTTGCTTATAAATATCATACCCAAACCTCCAAATTAGTATCAAAAGAAATTCACCCAGCAGGAACCTTCCCTGAATATTGCCTCTCACACTGTCCCCCAGGAGTTCTCTCCAAGCACCTAATACTCTGCTATTTTTGATTGTCCTCTGATTCTTACTTGTTAACATAATAACCTCTGATTCTTACTTGTTAACATAATAACCATAGCGTCTGGCTGGCTCAGTCAGTTAAGCATCTGCCTCTGGCTCAGGTCATCATCCCAGGGTCCTGGGATCGAGTCTTGTGTCTGGCTCCCTACTCATCAGGCTCCCTGTATCTCCTTCTTCTCGCTCTTGTTCTCTCTACTAACTTGTCTCTCTCTCTTAAATAAACAAACAAATAAACAAATAAAAGCTTAAAAAAGAAAAATTATAACCATAAAGGTGTGACTAACACTCAACAATTTTTATTGAATACTTATTTGTACCAGAGACTTCACTAAGCACCTTACGTATATTTCTCATTAATCCCAGCAACATACCTTTCTCTCCCCTTAGTGGGAAGATTCCAAGCTGTGGTCCTCTGTAACTTCTAGGGTCCCTATATGACCTCAGCTGCCATAGCAAAACCCTTTTCTCCTACCCTTTATTACCTTTCTTTCTTTCCCTTTCTCAATTCCCCACTTGCTTACTTCCTGAAGTCATCTGCCCAGTAAATGTCTTACATTGGAATCTCCGTTCAGGGTCTGCCTTTAGTGAAATCAAACCTAAGGAAACAGGAGGTTCGTGTGTGAATAACTTGTTCAAGTTTATGTATACATCAAGTGGCAGATTCAGGGTTTGAACCTGAAGCCATGCCCAAAAGTGTCCTACCTGGACTGCCAGCTGGGGAATGAGTGCCTCAAAGCAGACCAATGAATACTGTATTCCTTCTGTAGTGTGTTTCAAAATGCAAGCCAAAGTCAGAGCTTACTACACACTTCCGCTGCTCCGTGTTTTGGAGTGTCTTCCCACCCTAGCACATCAGGCCATGCACTGTTAGCTAAATACACAAGCTCATAATTTGTTACTGAAACTGATGGAAAAGAAAGAGTTCCTCACGCTCGTGTGGTGGCTGAGTGTCTCCTTGTCATTTTACAGATAGCAACTTCATCCTTGCGAATGCCCAGGTGGCTAAGGGGTTCCCCATAGTCTACTGTTCTGATGGCTTCTGTGAGCTCGCTGGATTCGCCCGGACTGAAGTCATGCAGAAGAGTTGCAGCTGCAAATTCTTATTTGGAGTTGAAACCAATGAACAGCTGATGCTTCAGATAGAAAAGTCACTGGAGGAGAAAACGGAATTCAAAGGAGAAATTATGTTCTACAAGAAGAACGGTGAGTGGCTTTCTTAGACAGGTACTCCTCGGGTTGTGAAGGGTCACCTTCTTTCAACTCAGTAATGAATCCATCACTCCCGTTAGGGTTAGTGGCATTTCACATACATATACAGACTGTTACTGAAGTTCCACAAGTGACTCAGGCAATAGCCTGGTTTCAGCCATTAGCCGCATAAACTGCTTGAAAGTTTAGCATTAGAATTCTAACTATTCAATGTTAATATATTAACTGAGTGAATGTATGTTAAAATGAGGTGTGTTACAGTTTTACTAGGTCATTCTTAAAATGCCTCTTAGATATGATAGTTGTTAATGTATTATTTATAGATGATCTTATCCAGGATATTCTCCAAATTGTATGCCTTTAAGAACCACATCTCAACCTCAGTCATTAAGGCAGAGGCTCAGGTGTTCATGGGCAGAGAAGGAAATTAATTTAAAGGGCAACAGCATAGGCATTTTCTCTTCCAGTTCCCTGGCCATAGAGCCTTTCTCACTACTTTTTTAAAGACAAAATAAGAGACACACGGTGTAACTCAGGGTGGGGATAAATTTGCCTGGACTCAAAAATGCCACTGAGGAAATACGAAGTGTTTTCTTGTGGCTGCAGTTTTGTGACACTTTTCTAAATAAAAGAAGATGTAGGGATGGGTTTGGAATCTGCAGTACTGGGATTCTATGTAGGAATTGGTTTCATTATCTCATGGGCCCTGGTAGTTAGGATGAATCCAAGAGGCATTATATTGGGGAACCACTAAATCAAAATTAGAACAGATTGTCATTTTCAGTTTCTAAAATTCTATCTCTTTCTCTAATAGTTTTTCTAAAATAACATTGCCGTCTGAGATTTATCTGTGCTCATGGCTACCAAGTTAGAGAACAGACTTCCCAGCCTATTTTGCAGTTGGGCTGCACGTGTGACAAAGTTTTGTCACATTTGCCAGTGATATGCAAGAGAATAACTTACATAACTCTTAGGAAAAATCCCTAAAAAATACAGCTGTTTGCCCTATAATTTCTCTTCCTTTCCCATTATGTTATGGACTGAATTGTGTGTCCTCAAAATTCACATTAGAAGCTCTAACCCCACTGTGACTATATTCAGAGAGAGGGTCTT
This sequence comes from Martes martes, assembly GCF_963455335.1. Classification (NCBI taxonomy): domain Eukaryota; kingdom Metazoa; phylum Chordata; class Mammalia; order Carnivora; family Mustelidae; genus Martes; species Martes martes. The sequence continues at coordinate 134,162,881 of NC_137888.1, forward strand.
TAAAGAGGTAATTAGGGTTAAATGAGATCATAAAGGTGAGGCCCCCATCCAATATGACTAGTGTCCTTATAAAAAGAAGAGATACCAACGATACAGGCATACAGAGGAAAGGTTATGTCAAGACACAGTGAGAAGGCAGCCATCCATAGGCCAAGGAGAGAGGCCTCAAGAAAAAAACAACCCTATCAGTACCCTGACCTCCATTTTCAGCCTCCAGAATTGTGAGAAAATAAATTTCTGTGGCTACACCGTCTGTAGTGTTCCATTACGGCAGCCCTAGCAAAGCAGTACACGTGGGTCAGAATGTTCAGGTGAAGCCACAAAGGCAGATTCAACCATTTGTCAAGGGTGACACCATAGAGGTGTGCAGAGCAATGATATGGAAGGACCCTGGGTCTTCTTACAGATCCATCCTCCCCAGCCCAGACAAAAGCAAGTACGTTCTCATCTTGTTGGAATAATTTCATTTTGGGGTCTTTTTGTCACGACATCCAAGTTGCGTTCTAACTCAGGTTTCCTCAACTTTGGCACGATTGATATTGTGGGTTGGTAATTATTTGTTTTGGGAGGCTCTCCTGTGTGTTGCAGATGACTATAGCACTTCAGGCCTCTGTGTTTTGCTCTCAATACTTAGTTTTGGGGTCACTATCAGGAAGAGGAATAGGGGCCTGAACATGGGAACTGCATCTTCTTTTATAACTTACTTGTCTTTGGAGGACAGTCTTTGACCATGTAAAATTTGGATACACGGTAGTCATGAACTAATGGAGAGTAGCATTCTGGGAGAGACAGAATATCCAAGGCTATCACATTAGAAACATAGTTCAGACCATTGTGTCCTTCCCAGTGTCAATAGATAAGGCCTTTGTGGCAAATACGATAAAATAAAAAGACTTCAGCTTTGTGTAATTATACCACAGTCACTGAAGAGAGCCTGAAATAGAAGAAAATGGGAGATGCCGCAGAGAATGCAGACTGGTTGGGAGTGATAAAACCATCATCAGTGGAACAAAGTGAAAAGGGATATCCTTTGTCTAAATTATCTGCTGACTGCAGACTTGTCCTTCTCAAATAGGCACCTTGTACAGGTGACTCCAAATCCATCTGAGTGTCTTCCTTTTCAAGCCACCCCCAAATATCTAAATGTGGCAACACTGAGAAAGGTTTAGGCCAAGGAGGGGAATCTAGATGGGAAGCCCAAAGGATGGAGACTTTAGAGGCCAGAAAAGTAGAAAATATGGAGCACATTGTGGGAGTCAACACCCAAAAGAATTTCCTGAGCCCAGGGTTTTTTTATAAGATGTTTGCAGCCTCTTAGACCTCTTTGGGTGGAAAATCATTAAAGGCACCAGTCCCCTCTAAACCAATCAATATGGATATTTGCCTGACATTTTGAGCCAATAAATTGATCCAGTTACAAGTGATTGAAAATTGCTGCCTCTTCTATGATAATCATGCTGTATTTTAGCTATTTTTATCTCTCTCTCCACATACAACAGTGAACCTTTGATGGCACAACCTATGCCTTACTTGTGTCCACATGTCCAGTGTGTAGAGCTTGAGTTCAGAGCAGTGTCCAACAAATGTTAGTTTCACAGTAAGTGCTTGCTGATTGGAATTGAAATTGATCATCACAGGGACCTATGGATACTTCAGAGGATGTCCGGATTTCTGATTATTTTTAATAAGAAACATATGCCCTCAAGGATCCTCCTTCTATCAAGGCATCTTCTTTTAATTTACTTTAGAAAAGAGGTGCTTGTTTCTATTCTTCCTAGATACATTTCAACCATTTGCCATTGAGCTTCTTTGCCCACCAGCACCTCAGTGCTTGCCTTGTTCTCCTGACCTCATGGGAAAAGGCTGCTCTTTCTCTTCCTGCCCAGGCCTGTAATTCTGATATCCAGACCCGAGGCTGGTGATGTGCAGCAGAACACTCTAAACGTTTAGGGCATCTATTGGGACTTGACACACTGCTATCAGGATGGCAAATATGGCTATTCACTAAATTCAGAGGAAAATCAAAGGAGGAAATTCTCACTGGCAGAACCCCAACTCCTAGTCATGTTTTCAGTCTATAAGTCTCCAAGTCTCCCTCCTTTCCCTCTCTACCCCACCTTAAAGACAGACCCTTCCTTCATACTTCACAGGCTGAACACCCTTATCCTCTTCACGAAAACTTTATTGTCTACCCACTAGAATTGACCACCCTGGAGGATCTGTTTTCCTCTTTTGACTAGGGAAAAGGGTGGGACATAACATTCTCCAGAAGAATTCATCCCCGAATGCAGAGTAATTCAGCCCAAATTAAAATAAAACTGTAAAGGGATTTGGAAGAATAGGTCACATCTGATCCCTTTTCTTGCCTCTGCTCCAACATTATGCTTCCTTCTCTCTGGATTATTGTGGTTTCTTCTAGATAACTAAGAGAAAACAGACATATATAGATCTATATGTAGACACACACACAGCCCTTCTAAAATACAGTTATTAAAGAGAGTATAATCTTTTAAAAAGTCAGTAATGATGACAACTATAAGAATAATAATGACTAGCACTTAAGCAATATTTACTGTGTACTAAGCACTTTCTCACATATTTAACTTTTATTTATATTAGTCCATTTAATCCTGGAACAATTTTTTTAAATTTTAATTTAAACAAACAATGCAATATTGGTTTTATTTATTTATTTATTTATTTGAGAGAGAGAGAAAAAGAGAGAGCAGGAGTAGGGGGGAGAGGCAGAGGGAGAAGCATACTCTGTTCTCAGCCAGGAGCCGGAATTGGGGCCGGATCTCAGGACCTGGAGCTCATGACCTGAGCCGAAGGCAGACTCTTAATCATCTGAGCCACCCAGCTGCCCCTGCAATATTGGTTCCTGGAGTAGAATTCAGTGATTCATCATTTATGTACAACATCCAGCACTCATCACATCAAGTGCCTTCTTTAGTTTTTCTCTTTAATGATTTAATTAATTGACTTGAGAGAGAAAAAGCAAGCAGGAGGAGGAGCAGAGGGAGAGGGACAAGCAGACTCTTTGCAGAGCATGGACCCTGCAGTGTGGCTTAATCCCGTGATGGGAGATCATGATCTGAGCTGAAATTAAGAGTCAGATGCTCAGTCAGTTGACTGAGCCATCCAGGTGACCCGACGTGTGCTTTCTTTAATACTCATCATCCATCTAGCCTATTCCGCACCCACCTTCCTCTCTCAGCCCTCAGTTTGTTCTCTATTTTTAAGAGTCTCTTATGGTTTGTTTCCCTCTCTCCCTTTTCCCCCCTTCCCATATGTTTGTTTGTTTTCTTTCTTAAATTCCACATATGAAAGATTCATAGGGGATGCCTGGGTGGCTCAGTTGGTTAAGCTGCTGCCTTCCACCTGGGTCATGATTCTAGTGTCCTGGGATCGAGTCCCATATCAGGCTCCTTGCTCGGCAGGGAGCCTGCTGCTCCCTCTGCCTGTGCTTGCTCTCTCTCTCTAATAAATAAAATCTTTAAAAAAAAAAAAAAAAGAAAGATTCATAGTTGTCTTTCTCTGACTGACTTATTTCACTGAGACTAATACACTCTAGCTCTATCCACATCATTGTGAATGGCAAGATTTCAATTTATGATGGCTGAGTAGTATGTATGTGTGTGTGTGTATATATATATATATATATATATATATATATATACGTATATATATGTATACACCACCTTTTCTTTATCCACTCATTAGTTGATGGAATTTAGGACTTTCTCCATAGTTTGGCTATTATTTATAATGCTGCTATAAATTTCGGAATGCATGTACTCCTTCAGTCTGTATTTTTATATCCTTTGGGTAAATACCTAGTGCTGCATTTGCTGGACCATAGGGTAGTTCTATCTTTAACTTTTTGAGGAATCTCCATACTGTTTTCCAGAATGGCTGCACCGCATTCCCACCAACAGTGCAAGAGTGTTACCCTTTCTCTGCATCCTTGCCAAGACCTTTTGTTTCCTGTGCTGTTGATTTTAGCCATTCTGACTGGTGTGAGGTGGTATTTCATCATGTTTTTGATTTGTATTTTCCTGATGATAGCCATCAGGATGTCTTCTTTGGAAAAGTGTCTATTCATGTCTTCTGCCTATGCTAGAACAATATTAAAAAAGAGATACTCTTATTATCATGTTATAGATGAGAAGGCCAGTACAGAGAAAGAATAAGGTTTTTAAAAATTAAGTAATAATTAGGAAGATAAATAGTTTCACAGATAAGCATAATAAATGTACACTTACAGTGAATATAGCAATATGTGTAAAATTGTCAAATCAGTATATATCTGAAACTAACATAACATTATATGTCAATTATACTTCAATAAGATCACCTATTTTTAAGAAAATAAGGTGATGGCATAATTACCATAAAAAAGTAATCATTGACTTATAGATACTGTTCAGTATTGTGTTGTCACACTGTGTATGATTTTATTAGGAATTCCATTTATTTTGAGTGAAATACCTAGATATGGTTCAGACATAAAAAAAACATAATATGCAAACTCCTCTTAGTCTAAAATGGAGATAGTAATATTTTATTCTTTTATTTTTAGGATTTAACATTTCTCATTCCTTGTCTTTTCTCTAGATAGTCAAGGGTCTACCTATGTATCAGAAATGAGTACCAGTAAGATGCCTTTTCAAAAAGCAGTCTCCTCCACTTCTGTTGATATCAAAAGCCATTAACCAGAGCTGTTCTGGGCAAACAGATGTATGGCTACCCTAACTCAGGGTAACTATTTTATTAATTTTGTGTTCATTCTTTCATTGTTTGTTTTATAATTTGAGCAATACTAATATCTGTGATTCTCTCCTTTTCTTATGCACAGCATACTTTGCACACTGCTCTGCATTTTAGCAGAATTCTGTGTATCCTACAGGATTGTGTATATCCTGCAGAACAGTATATACTGGAGGTCATTCATTTTTCTTTGCAGCTGCATAGTATGATATCATATGGGTCTATCATAGTCTATTCAGCCATTCCCCTATTGATGGACATATGTGTTCCTTCTAGAAAGTGGTCTGTTTTCTTTTTTGCCCCTCTCCCTTTTAAATACTTTAATTTAAAAATTTTTTTATTTATGTATTTGAAAGTGAGAGACAGAGGTAATGAGAGAGAGGTGAGAGAGAAGCAGGCTCCCCGCTGAACAAGGAGCCCGATGAGGGTCATGATCCCAGGATCCTGAGACCATGACCTGAGCCAAAGACAGATGCTTAACCAACTGAGCCACCCAGGGGCCCCTAATTACTTTTGTTATTTAGAAAGTTTGTGTAATTTTCTAAAAGTTATCCTTTACATGAGTCGTTTACCTTTATAGTACTTGTAGTCCCACTTTTTAAAGATTTTGTCTTCATTTCCTACAATAAGCAATGTTGTGACTACCCAGGAGTCACTCCTCCCTTCTTTCCCTGTTCTTTTTTACCAGTTACTATCCATAAGACAGAGTGCTTGTTCTGCTTCCCTTGAATTCTTCCTTTGTTCCTCCCTGACTGCTTTCATAGTTATATTTACATTGTCAGAGCAAAAAACAATTTTGTGTATTTTGTCATTCTTTCTGAGCCTTCTCAGAAAGAGCTCCTGAGAACTGTTTTCCCTGAGTTCTTGCATTTTAATAACAGTGTGCCTTTGGCCTTTAGACTTGTAGATCAGTTTGGCTGAAAATTAAACTTTTGGTCCATATTTTCTTCATTTAACTGACTCAGTGATATTATTCCCTTGTGTACTGGCATAGAACATTATTTTACCTTAAAAATGTTGCTATTTAAGTATCTTGGTGTTTTGTCCAGGATGTTCAATGGATTTAAGTTATTTTATTTTGTTTTATTTTTACTGATTTTTAAAAATTTTAACCCAATATTTTTAGTGGAGTATATTTTGGCATAGGCCATGGGTCAGCACACCTTTTTGTAAAGGGCCAGATAGTAAATACTATATGTATTGCAGACCATACAGTCTAAGTCTCATGTACTCCTCTCTGTCATTGTAATATGAAGCAACCCTAGAAAGTATGTAAATGAGTAGGTGGGCCGTCTCCCAATACATCTTTATTCACAAAAATAGAAAACGGGTTAGATTTAGCTTTCACACACAGTTTGTGGATATTTAATATAGAATATTTGGGATCAGATTTTTCCCTTGATACACAATATGTTCTTCAGTATCTGCTTAACTCTCTTTTATTGCAGGAAATTTTTCTTGAATTGTGTTTATCTTCATTATTCTTCCTATTGCGTTGGTTTTTCTCTTTAAGAACATCCAATTTTATATATATTGGGTCTTCTTTGCCTGTTCTCTATAACTATCACTTTGTCTTTTTTTCTCCCCTTTTTTCCACCATGTGTAGTTTATTTCCTTTCCTTATTTTTATGGTATTCATTCACACTGTATTTCTTCTCTATAAAGTCTTCAATTCTATACCTTTTATGTAACCTCCTGAGCTCAGTTTGCTCATAATATTTATATCAGTCTTGCCTAGTATATTAGTTGCTAGGGCTGCCAAAATAGAGCACCACAGACTGCATAGCTTAAACAATAGAAATGTATTTTCTCATTATCCTGGAGGCTGACAGTCCAAAATCAAAATGTTGGTGGAGTTGCTTTCTTTTGACGCCCTGGCTTGTGGATGGCTTCCTTTTCCTCTCTGTGTCTTCGTGTGGTCTTACCTCTCTGTGTCTTTGTCCTAATTTACTCTTATAAGGAAATGAGTCATATTGATTAAGGTACATCTATATGACTGCATTTTAATTAGTTAATTTCTTTCAAGATCCTGTTTGCAAATACAGTCTCATTGTGAGATAATGGGGATTGGAACTTCAATATATGAATTTTGAGAGAATCCAGTTTATTCTGTAACACCTATTCACCTATTTCTGAGCCTTTATAAATTAACGTCGGTGTTGTTTCAGAGTTTGTAAGTTTTTCTTAGTTACTTTTGCTTTGTTTAGAAATCATTTGGTTTTGTGTGCCCTGTGGAACATTTAAGTGTGTTTTTACTTTATGTAGATATGTTATTCAGATAATTTTTGTCTTTAGCTTCTCTTTCATCCTTTTCTGTTGTCATGCTTGAATAAGATGTGTTTTCTTTGGCTTTTAGAAGAATCTTGGAAATAGAGGTATGCTAGGAAAACTTTCCTAAATCGATGGCTCTAAGTCCCTTCTGCCATCACTGAAAAGTTTTTTTTTTAATTAATTGCTTCTTAGTATAGCTATATTTTTGCTACTTCCTGAGATAGGTTTCTTCTTCTAGCGTGGCCTCTCCCACAGGAATATTTGTAACATTTCATTTCTTTACACTGATCATGCTCTGACCAAGTAGACTTCTGGTTCCACTGATTTCCAAGAAAGATTTTCTCAGAATGTTGAAGGTTCAGGCAGCCCCAACACCATCCTATCCTTATGTAGCCTACTGGCTCTCCTCTTAAACTGGAGACTATAAAGTTTCTTTCTATTTTTTTTTTTTTCAGGTTTTAGTTTTAAGCAATCTCTACATCCAAGATGGGGCTTGAACTCACAACCCCCCAAGATCAATAGTCACATGTTGCACCCACTGAGCCAGCCAGATTCCCCTCTTCTCTAGTTTTAATTGTTTTCAAATCTGCCTGTGGAGTCCTCCATGATCAGCTTTTCTTCTTTTGGAAATAGATATCTTTTGATGATTTATGAGACCCCAAGCTCTTAGGTCTGTGAGAATTCTCCTTTTCCTATACAACTGTTGTTCCTACAAGGACCTAGCTTCTTAATCAACGTAATCCTTCACAAGGGAGCCAAAAATACACAAGGAGGGAAGATAGTATGTTTAAGAAATGGTGTTGGAAAAAATGGATATCCACGTGCAAAAGAATGAAATTGGACCGTAATCTTATACCATATACAAAAGTCAACTCAAAATGGAGCAAAAATTTAAATACTAAGGGTTCTCCCATCACCCTGTATTCAGAAGTTCCAGGAGGCATATTGTTATTCAGTTTTGCTTATGATGTTTTTCATGGATTTCTGATTTTGCTACCTTAGCTACTTTAATTTTGTGAAAGGATTGGGGATGTTTCAAAAACCAAGTTTTCACCACTGCTTTTTCATGTAGTAGTTTAAACAGTCTCTTTAGAGATTGTACAGGTTAGAGAATGGACAGTTGCTTTGAGGATATAAGCCCAGTCTCTGAGAGTTTCCTTCTTACTTTTTTTCTTCCTAAATTGTCATATGCACGAGAGGCATGTGTGAACTTAAGGCATGGTGTAGAAGGGCTCCCCTGACCTCTCACTGACCACTGATTCATGCATATGCCCATCTGTCTGATGCTCCCCTTATAGAATTTACACTTGAGTTTTGTGCTGGTGGTACTCTCTAAATCACTTCACCTCCCCTTAGCTCTTAAAAGGTGAGCATATCCATCCTTCACACATAGAAGCAAAGGTAATGTCTGAGAAAATAAACTGGAGCATCTTTTTTTTTTTTTATAGATTTTATTTATTTATTTGACAGACAGAGATCACAAGTAGGCAGAGAGGCAGGCAGAGAAAGAGGAGGAAGCAGTCTCCCTGCTGAGCAGAAAGCCCGATGCGGGGCTCGATCCCAGGACCCTGAGATCATGACCTGAGCCGAAGGCAGAAGCCTTAACCCACTGAGCCACCCAGGCGCCCCTGGAGCATTTTTTATGCTCTCATATTTCCTCAAAAGTAGGAAGCCACCTCCTTGTTGATAACGAGGCAGCTGGACAAGCAGTTTCTCTCAAGAGTCCCAAGTATAGAAGGAAAAAGTTCCCTAATGTCTTCAGTGTTTAAAAAAAAAAAAACAAACTATCCAACATAGCTTCTTCCTGCATCAAAGTTATGAAACCTCAGAGTGGAGCCATTATCTCTAGCCTCCCATCCTCTTTTTTACAATTCCACAACTTAGGAAGAGACAGACTAGGATATCACGTCATATTCTGTCTTCCAGACTCTAGCTTTTTGGCTAAGTTTTTTAATGGTAGAAAGTTATATCCTCCATCATGGAAGACCATCATGATTAGCTGATGAGCCCCAACCTATATATGTTAATCTTAGCATATCCTCTCTACAGAAATCGTATCTTTCAAGACCATTTCTTTTTCTTTTAATTTACTTTTTATTTTTAAAAATTTTAATTCCAGTATAGTTAACATAGTATTATATTTGTCTCAGGTGTATAATATAATGATTCAACAATTCCATTTATCATCCAGTGCTCAGTATAAGTATACTCCTTAATCCCCATTACCTATTCCATCCCTCTCCCCATCCACCTCCCCTCTGGTAACCATTAGTTTGTTCTCTATGGTTAAGAATCTCTTTCTTGGTTTGTCTCTCTGTTTCTCTCTTTTTTTCCCTTTGTTTTGTTTCTTGAATTCCACATACAAGTGAAATTATATGGTATTTGTCTTTCTCTGACCGACTTCTTTTGCTTGGCATTATGCTTTCTAGATCCACCCATGTTGTTGCAAATGGCAAGATTTCATTTGTTCTTTTTAATGGTAGAATAATATTCCATTGTATCAAGCCCATTTTCATATTAAATAGATCCCAGGAAGAAAAGTGCTGGAGGAGAACAAAAACATAAAAAGAAAATTAAGGGACGCCTGGGTGGCTCAGTTGGTTAAGCAGCTGCCTTCGGCTCAGGTCATGATCCCAGGGTCCTGGGATCAAGTCCCACATCGGGCTCCTTGCTTGGCAGGGAGCATGCTTCTCCCTCTGCCTCTGTCTGTGCTCGCTCACTCTCTCTCCCTCTCTCTCTCTGACAAATAAATAAATAAAATCTTTTAAAAAAATTTAAAAAGAAAATTAAAATGGCATAGTTGGTTTTACAAATATAATATCCTGATGTCTCAGTTTGCTAGGGCTGTCACAACAGAGTACCACAAACCAGTGGCTTAGCCAACAGAAATTTATTGTTTCATCATTCTGGATCCTGGAAATCCACCATCAAAGGGTCAGTTGAGTTGGTTTTTCTGAGGGCTGTGAGGAAGAATTTGTTCCATGCCTCTGCCCTAGCTTCTAGAGGTTTGCTGGCAATCTTCTGTGTTCCTTAGCTTGTAGAAACATCATCCCGATCTCTACTTTCATCCTCACATAGTATTTTCCTTGTGTGAGTGGCTATGTCAAGATTTCCCCATTTATATAAGGACATCTGTCATAGTTGATTAGCACTCACCTTAATGACCTCACTTTAACTTGATTACTTCTGTAAAGACTCTCTCCAAATAAGATCACATTCTGAGGTAGTAGGGGTTAGGATTCTACCCTATCTTTTTGAGAAACAAAAGTAAACCTGAAACACCTGGTTACAGTCACATTAAATATACTTCAATTTAAGTGACTTGCCCAAAATTGTAAAATAGTCAACAAAGAAAGCAAGCTACAGAAAGATCCTCTAACTTCAAGGTCCTTGCCCTGAAGCCACTGACTCTGTGGAAGTAGGGATGGTACAACCTTCCAGGGGCATTTTGCAAATCTCTGGGGATGTTTGACTCAATAATTGGGGTGGGAGACTGCTTTTGCCATTTAGTGGGAAGGAGTCAGGGATGCTTAATGTACTATAATGTATGGATTGGTCTTACAATTGAAGAACTGTCCAGTGTCTAACATGACTTTCTTTCTTTTAAAATTGCTTTTTAAATTTTATTAAGGTATAATTCGTATGCCAAAAATTACACGTATTTATTTATTTATTTATTTTTAAATATTTTATTTATTTATTTGACAGACAGAGATCACAAGTAGGCAGAGAGGCAGGCAGAGAGAGAGAGGAGGAAGCAGGCTCCCTGCTGAGCAGAGAGCCCGATGCGGGACTTGATCCCAGGACCCTGGGATCATGACCTGAGCCGAAGGCAGAGGCTTTAACCCACTGAGCCACCCAGGCACTCAATTACACGTATTTAATGTATATGATTTGATGAGTTTGGACATACACCTATGATATCAGAGCACAATCAAGATTCTAAATGTGTCCATCACCTCCAAAAATTTCTTTGTGTTCTTTTGTGGCTGGTTTATTTGTGGGAAGAACACTTAACGTGAGATCTCTTCTCTTTATACAAAGTGAAATGAATCAGTCACTGAAGGACAAATACTGCATGATTCTACTTACATGAGGTATCTAAAATAGTCAAACTCATAGAAGCAGGAAATAAATGGTTGAGGGGAGGAGGGGATACAGTTTCAGTTTTGCAAGATGAGTAAGTCAGCGAGAAGCACTGTATGACACAGTATCCAGAGTTAACAATACACTACCATGCACTCTATGACTTTCTAATGCCCTGTCAGGTTTTCCAGGAAGTAAAACCCTAGTTTCTAATTATCTGAACTTAGAACTTAACACACAGTGTTTTGCGCAAGGCTTTCATTTCCCATTGAATTTCCAAGAAGAAAACCATAGTGTAGTGAGGAATGATTAAACTTTATCTTGTTCCGAATTTCACCCATTTCAGAAACCTCTTGTCACTGACTCACAGTACTCGTCGTGGATGCCGTGCATCTGCTGGGCTCTGCACGCAGAGCTCTTGCATTCCGGGGAGTCTGCGTATTATTCGTCCAATTATCCAGTGGCCAAATCCTATCTTCTGTTGCAGCCAGTCACACCTGACCATTTCATATTGTGATGCATATTAGTTTATCAGAGATGACCTCACTTTCATTTTTTGTTAAATTACTGTTAATAATACATAATGCTGCTTTTGTGAAAACAGTCTGTATAATCATATTATGATTTTTTTCAGTCCTAAATAGAAAAGAGGGAAATACAAGTATTTGTCACAAAAGGAATCTTGAGCCTGATAGCATTTTAGTTTTGTTTTTTTTTTTAAAGATTTTATTTATTTATTTGACAGAGAGAGACACAGCGAGAGGCGGAACACAAGCAGGGGGAGTGACAGAGGGAGAAGCAGGCTTCCCACCTAGCAGGGAGCCTGATAAGGGATCAGATCCCAGGACCCTGGGATCACGACCTGAGCCGAAGGCAGATGCCTAACAACTGAGCCACCCACGGACCCCTGATAGCAGTTTAGATAACTCTTTTCATTCACAGGGACGCTCATTCCTAGGTCACCTACAAGATTGGCCATGTATTTCTGTGTATTTTCTGAACTATTGCTTGATGTTTTTCAGTTGACTCTTTTTTCACATTCAGATTGTAAGCAAAAGAAAACTAAATCACTACTCTAAATGGAAAACGGGGATCATTAGCCTCAAAAAGAAGGTAACCATAAATAAATATGCAGTGAGGGGTGTCTTGTGGCTCAGTCAGTTAAGTGTCCGCCTCTTGGTTTAGGCTCAGGTCATGATCTCAGGGTTGTGAGATCAAGCCTGATTTCAGGCTCTGGGCTCAGTGGGGAGTCTGCTTGACTTTCTTTCTCCCTCTGCCTCTGCCCCCTCTCTCACGTGCACATGTACCTGTGCTCTCTCTCAAAGAAATAAATCTTAAAAAAAAAATGCAATGAAAACATTGTAATTTCACTTCTTGAAATTAAAAAAAAGTATATCACGAAATCTTAGTAACAATCGATCTAATATATTATAGTGTTTCAACCAGCACATATGCTATTTTATTTAATTTTCTCAGTAAGAAATCAGGTAAAAATGAATTGTCTCACATTTACAGATAAGGAAACTGTGATGCTGAAAAAAATTTGAACGCTCAAGTGTGTGTTATGTGATAGATAGTCCTCAGCTTGTCAAGACTTGGAAAAGTGCCTAGAAATATCAATGCGTTTTTCTTTTTTTCTTCTTAAATATAGTTAGATTTTCAACTTTCTGTGATAATGGACTTTATGTATTTGTGACAACAAAAACACTTTATTTACAATTTACTATCTGTTTAGGGTGGGTGCCTGGAGGAGGAGGATCCTTTGTTTACTCAGCTGCTAGATCCACATTCAGATGCACATCAGAAGCTGAAAAACTAAATTGCTCAGAAAATAAAAAGTAGTATGTGTTGGGGGATGAGTAGGAAGAAAGCTGGAACCTTGAAGCTGAGGAGGCTTCTCTTGGGAGACCAAGGGTGGAAGAAGAGAAGGGGAGGTAGGAGACGATCAGAAGAGAAGATGAGAGAAAGAGTGAGAGAAATGGGGAGACATTGGTGGGGTCTTGTTCATTTCCCTCAAAATGTCTGAAGGTAGGCTAGATGTACTAGCTGCATATTTCACTTTCAGTGTACATTAAGGCTAATAGATATTAAAATGTAAGATATTTATATGAACTACCAAAAATAATCTGTGTTCTACCAAGAGTATGCATACCAATAGTTGGGTAACACATTGTTTTTACTCTGGTACACATGTAAACTTTCTGAATCAGGCATAATGCATATTCGGTCTTATGAGGTCAGTTCATGATCAAAGACAAAAGGGAGGAGATTTCCTCCTGAACTTCCTATTTTTTTTTTCTTTTTTTTTTTTTTTACAATGAGCTGCTCATAGCAGATAATTATAGTAAGGAACACTTTCCTTCTAACACTAAGTTTATATGTAAGATATTCTTAGTGTGTTCTGTTACACTCAGTTTTTCAAATGACTGTGCAGATGATTTTTAGAATATTTGATTAGGCCCTCTAGGTATTTTAGAAATGGAGCTCTATATAGGAAAAGAGACAAAGCCTTGGGGTTGGAGAATGTCAAATGTTTCTCAAAATTAACACTCTAAATGTGCCGTACAGTTCCCTCCCTGTTACTGTTAAGAGATGGGCTTGTAGCATTGCAAATAGAATGGTTTCATGTAAGATCCAAATTTCAGAGCAAGGGGTGTCATGCCCATCCATGTAATAAATGAACAACAAGAAAATGCGCTTTAATGGAAACTGTACTGTCTAAAGGATTGTCCTCTGTGTCCTCTGTGGGGGGTTCCCAGCATGGGCGTCACTCACAGTCACTTTAGCTTTCTACCACATCGAGAGAACAATGAGGCAAGCCAGCTGGCAGGGAACCAATTTCAACAAGAGTTAGAGAACAGGGTTTGAGATTACAGAAAATAAAAGAAATTTTATCATGAGGTTGAGGGAGTCCTGGGGTGGTAGGAGAGGTAATTCTGAAGGAAGCAAGATCATTTTCCCTCCTAGCCCTGCCCTGGACTCAGACCAGAATCCTTGAGAAAGGAAGCACAAAGGCAATTGTCATCCTTTGATGGGATCTCCTCTGGCTGTTGAGACTGTCAAAGCCACAGGCATTAGCCTGGCCTGAGATGGTCCTTTGGCAGCAACTGAAGGCTTCTCAGTGATCCTGGAGGACAGAGCTTAGAGTCTGCAGAGTTTAGAGTCTTGCATTCTTGGAAGTCAAGAGGACTAGATTGTGGAGACACTCCTAGATTTTAGAAGTATTTGTGAAGAGCCCTTTGGGGACTCATGCTTCCTGAAAAGCTAGTGAAGGTAGGAGCCTGGAAGCTTTGTTCCTGGGAAATGACACAAGCATGTTCTTACCCGCAGGCATGTGGAGTCAGGGAGGCAGAGTACAGTTTATCTCGAGTCCCAGTTAACTACTGATGTGCCATAGCTACCTCAGAAGTGAGCGGCTTAAAATAGTGGCTGTTATAGCTTATAGTATTGTGGGTAAGGAACCCAGGCTGGACTTGGCAGAATGATTCTTCTTCCTTTTTGCAGCTGGTTGTTAGGTGGTGTTCAGATGGGAGATGATTGCATTTGCAGACTGGAGGACCTTGGATGATTTCACTCACTTTTCTAGCATCTTAGAAGTCTGGGATCCATTGGGACAGTGGACTGAAGTGCCTGCTCAGAGCCTCTTGTGGAGGCCTCCAGGAGTCTAGTGTTCCATTGACCAGAAAGAGACTGGAGACATTTTGTGACCCTGTTTGGGTTGTCACTTGCATAAATTCTTTCATACTGTATTGGGATTGTGGTTGGAGCAGCTACAAGGCTGCCCACATTCATGAAAAGGGGACCTAGCTCCCAATTCCCCCCCCCCCGCCGCTTTTCTTTTTTTTTGAAGATTTTATTTATTTACTTGAGGGAGAGAAAGAGAGAGAGCATGAGAGGGGAGGGGGTCAGAGGGAGAAGCAGACTCCTTGCTGAGCAGGAGCCCAATGTGGGACTTGATCCTGGGACTCCAGGATCATGAACTGAGCTGAAGGCAGTTGCTCAACCAACTGAGCCACCCAGGCACCCCCCCCCCTTTTCTAAAATATTTTTTTTTATTTATTTGACAGAGAGACAGTGAGAGAGGGAACACAAGCCGGAGGGGGGTGGTGGGGAGAAGGAGAAGCTCAGGTTTCCTGCGGAGCAAGGAGCCCATGCAGGGCTCCATCCCAGGACCCTGGGATCATGACCTGAGCCCAAGGCAGACACTTAATGACTGGGCCACCCAGGTACCAACCCCCCCCCCACTTTTTTTTTAAAGATTTTATTTGGCTCCCAACTCTTGATAAAGGAGTGACCACAAATGGGCAGCCATGTTTTACAAACTTCACATCTAGATTTGTTGAAACGCATTTGGTGAAAGAGACAGAGCAAAAGCAGCAGGAGGCAAGAGGACATTTGATTCTCATGCTTATGAAATTTACAGTTTTCCTAAATGTCTGAAGGGCCACAATGAGGGACCACGCTTCCCATAACTAAGTGTATTAGAGAACAGTGGGTCAGGTTGCTGCTGCTTGCTTTCGGCTACTTTCCAGTCTGATTCCTCTGAGGTTTTACTTCAGACTTCGCATGCCCCCAAATAGCATTTTATGATGCTTTTATGATTTCATGATGATTCTCCAAAATGTCTGTTCAGTCTTGATAGAAGATGAGTATCTTCTATTTCTCTCCTGTGCCTTTTGCATTCGAGAAGGAAGGCTCAGAAATGCAGCTCCAGTAAACAGCCTTACGGTGCTGGGAGCGGGAAGGTGAGGGGCTCGGAGAGGCGGCCGTGCATGTGCAGCCTCCAGGGGGGCTGCTGCCTGGCAGTCCAGCTTTCCACTCACGTGTATGCAGGCTTCATCCTTGGAACCGCAGGCAGGCTTCTCGGACTGTTTCTCATGCATCTGGACAAGCTACTCTAAGAGACAGCGTGCTCTTCGTGCGTGCCCACAGTGAGGGCTGCGTTGTTGAGTCTCAGGTCAGTCCTCTTATGGACGTGTTCATGCCGGCTACCCGGCCAGGGCGATCAGAACCAGGTGAGACGGACCCGTGGGTCAGGCCTCAGTGCGTTTGTCGGGAACCGCCCGGTGCTGCCTGTCGCGTGGAGACTGAAAGGTCACTGCTCCCACCTCACGAGTCCCTGCGCGCCTTCCCTTCTTCACAGGCAGCCTCCCTGACTCCATGCAGATGACTTCACACAGCAGTAACAGCCCGTCCTTCCTGCGTGTCCGCCGCCGGCCAAGCTCTGTGCTCTACCCTTTGTCCACGCAGTGACTCCAATTACTCCTGGCATCAGTCCTTGGAGGCCAATCCGCTTCACAGTTAAGAAACTCACAGAGGAGCGAAGTGGACTCCTGACGGGTGCACTCTCAGACACTAGGTCATGCTCAAGGGCATGGCAAACCTCAGTGCTGGGCTAGGGACCCCGTGACTGCCTCACCCGCCCCTGTCTGATGGGGGAGAGTGGCTGCCTAGGTGCTGTCCCTAAGTCTCTGGGAAGACCTGGCAGACTGTCAAGGAAGGAACCTACTAAGTGACTCATTTTTGTATCCGTGGCTAGTCATGATTTCATCTTCACGAGCTGGAAATAAAGTGTAACCGCGAACAATGCTTGAGAATCTTTGGAGTGAAACAAGTTCCCTTTGAAATAAGAAAAGTTTTAAAGGTTCTCTCTCCGTGGTGAGAAGAAGGTATTGGAGGATCAAGCTCTGGCAAGGAAGGATCTTCCCACTATGTTTACTGTGCCCAGGCCAAAGATCTGCTCTGAATAGCTAGTAAAACCAGAGCGATATTGAGAATCGGAAAGGCTTGGGGTAGAATCTTCGCCATATACTAAGTATGTGCACCAGCTAAGTGAGTTGGCTTGTCTAAGCCTCTCCTTGACCTTCTCTGAGACAGAGACAGGCCCCCTCAGAGAAGTCTGCTGGAGCACCAAATGAGATAACTGTTGCTCAGCACCTATTATTAGGAAAAGCTACATAATTTGTAGAGTCCATTGAAAAGTGAAAATACAGACACACCCCTCCCCCTGCAACAGCTCACCTTTAAAAATATCTACTAAAAATTTCAAGATAGCAATAGGGGATCATTTAATTAAAGCCTGGGGCCCTCCTGAGTGCAGAAGGGTTAAATGAAACTATTGCAACTCAGGCCCTGAATCATGACAGTCTGAATTAAGGCCGTGGCAGGAAGAATGACTTTCTGTATCAGGGCAAAGGGTCCATGTGGGTGCTCTAGCGATCTGAGGTTCTGGTACCCATTAGTGTGTAAATTGAGTGAGTGTCACCGAGTAGGGGCTCGTCACTTAGAAATAAAGCACAGGTCTGTTTTTATGCAACTGTAACCAGTCAATGTTATATAATTATTCATAGTAAGAGTATAGTATGTCTAGAATAGTGTGGGTTTTTTGTGTGTGAGTATTGTAATTCTCCGACAACTCAGGAGATAGAGAACCTCTTAGCTAAGACATCCCAGAATCTTTATGGGGTCCCTCTGAAGATGCTCAGATGGCCAGTGAGGTGGAACTAGAAACCAGGCCACAGGCCAAGGCTCAGACACTGGATTCAGACATCTAAGTGAGAGGTTCTGAGGGTCTGGTGCTCTGGGAAATGGGAACAGACAGGTTCTTCTTCTGAGGAAAACAGGCCAGGGGAGGAAGTGCTGTTTGTTGTAGGGTTATGATGTTCAGGACCCACTTCATAGGCACACAACCAGTGTGACTGCACTCAGGAGGGCCCCAGGCCCCAAATCATCTTCCTACAGTGTACATCTGACCTCGCTGTGCTCCCATGACCAAGCCTCCAGTGATTCCTCCTTGTCCTTCATGATAAATGAAGACTCCTTAGCCTGGTGTGGAAGCCACTCATGAGCTAGTTGTGCTCTACGGTATACCTCTTCAGACTCCTTCTTCTCAGTTCTGCCCTCCCTTCTCCCCTCATTCCTCATCATCCCTACCCGAGCACAGCCTCGCTTCACCTTGATTCATCATCTCATAGTTTTTGAAAAATGCCCTATGTTCTAACTTGCCCTGCCTTTTTCCTTGACCCTCGCCCTGCCCACACCCTCCCACTAAGCCAGTGAAATCATTCCCTTCAAACCTGTCTCATCTGTGAGGCCTTCACCAACTGGGGCCTTCTGTTTCATATCATGCTTGTTCTTCACAGAAGGTACCATCTTGCAATTCGCCGACTGTCTTTGCTCCCTCAAAATGTAGACATTGAAACTCGAATCCCAGTGTGATCTGTTAGGAGGTGGGGCCTTTGGGGGTGATTAGGTTGTGAGGGTGGAGCCCTTGTGAATGGGGTTGGAGTCTTTGGAAGAAGAGGTCAGAGAGCTAGCCTACTGCCTTTCCACGGTGTGCGGACACAACGAGAAGTCAGCAGTCTGTAACCCAGGAGAGGACTCTCGCCATAACCAGACTGTGCCAGCACCCTGATCTCAGACTTCCAGACTCCAAAGCTGTGAGAAATGAATTCTTTTTGTTCTGAAGCCGGTCTATACAGTACTTTGTTACAGCAGACCAAACTGCCTGATGCATCCTTTGTTATAACTTTCCCTTTAAATATCCATCTCTCCCAGGAGAGTGTGCATGGTTGAAGGTGGCTTTTTTTACTGGTGCCATAATAATTAATCATGGTATCTGCCAAGCCTAGAATAGTCGTTGGTGGGTAAGAAATGCTCAAATTCTTGCTGACTGAGTAAAAATATTTGTTTTACTCTTTCAAATGAAGTGCTCTATTGCCCCCTATTAAAATAGCTTTGAGACACCATCTGTACGCACTCCTCTAAACTCAGTTTGCTCCCCTGATTCAGCTTCATGGTACCTCTCCTTCCAAGGAAGTTTTCTTTGGATCTGTGACCTCAACCTTCCCTTTTCTTTCTGTTTCTAGACATTGGTTCTGTTGCTAGGATATTTTTCTTCTTTTTCTATTTGGAGAACCTCTTCTCATTCTCTGTCTTGCAGCGATAGAAGGAGTGGCATTCTGGAGTTTTCTGCTGGATTGATAAAGCAACAGCTATTTGCAAGGGAAGTGACCAGGTTGTCCTGAGGGCATCTTAGTCCAGGAATGCAGACTGGGGACTTGTTTGTTACTGAATCGCTCTGCTTTCAGCCCTTTCTATCCCAGTTTCCTCGGAGAGCTTGGGCCGATGTAGGCGCGAAGGAGGTAAATAAACAAGGCAGCCAAGAAGTGAGTGTCTCGCTGGAGCAGCTAGCAAGGAAAGGCAGGGGGAAAGCAGCCGGAGAGCCAGCCACCAGTGAGCGCAGACGAGGCTGGCAACTTGCACACGACTCAGGGATCCGTGTGCTGGTGTTGGAGACTGTGGAACCCTCTGAACGTGAAATATTCAGCGAATATTCGCTCTCCCAATAGGCTCTGGCATGCGGCATTGACTATCCCTCAAAGCCGAAAGAGCTCTCTGAAAAGTAGTCCATTCGTCGGCTGTTAGCAGCTTGGCAAAATGGTCAAATGAATTTACATTTTCAGATGCATATTTGAGAACAGAAATGTGGCAAAAATCATCTTATTTTAGAGAGCACTTTTTCCCATTTCCAGCATGTCTGAATGGAAGGAATCATGAGCTATGTATGTGAAGATTTGAGTTCAAGTCCTGGCTTGGTTGCTGACATGCTCTACGTGGCCTTAGCCAAGTCATTCCACCCTCCAATCTCTAAATTCGCCTTTGAGAAGCAAACAGAGATAATATTCTGTATCTTAAAGCTATGAAGGGGATGAGATAAAGAAAGTGATAGAGAATATAAAGAACCGTGTAATACTAGAAATAATGATTTTCAGAGTCTAGATTTGTATCTACCAGGCAAAAAAGTTCCCATAACTATGAACTATGTGGTTTGGAGCCGTTTAGTTCAACTTCCTGAGCCTCAGTTTTCTCACCTGTAAGATGGCAATAACAGTGCATCTACTTCTTAGGTTTAAATGAACCCAAAGTGCTTGTAAAGTGCTTTGTGTGGTGCCTGCCCACGGGCGCTGAGTAAATGTTAGCCATCAGTCTCACAGCCAGCAGTAATATTATTGTCAAGTTGGAATTCATCTTATAAAAATTAACTTTGTTCTTTGGACACAAATTGTAGAGCCCTGCGATGTTCGGGCCAGGCGATCTGTTTTGTCCAAGGGGTCGTGCAAAACAAAGTGAGTCACGATCCTTGCTCTCTTATACATGCTAGTCTACTGAGAAAGATTCATCCAATAATCATGAACCTGCCAGGTAGTTCCCAGGCAAGTTGCAGGCTGCTATGGGATGGAGTCATAGGGGAATCTGACCAAGTTGGGGAATGAGGAAGAATTCATCAAGAAACTGACGTTTGAGTTGAATTTGAGGGTGAGTATAGGTTGATCACATGAAGGAAAGAATAAAAACTTATTCTAGGCAAAGAGCTACGTGTGCAAAGGTTCTGGGAAAGACTGCCCCATGTGAGAAAGAGAGAGAAGGCCAGTGGCTGGAGAACAGGCAGCAAGTTGTCACATCACACAGGAGTGAGACAGGACTGGCATCACAGGCTTTATAGACCATGCCCAGGCTGTGGCCGGTTAACTGAAGGCAGTCAGTGTTCTGAGCAGGGAAGTCACATGATGAGTATTTAATCTTACAAAGATCATTTTTTTTTTTTTTTTGCCTCAGGAGGCAGGTGATCCACATAAGCAATACTTGAGTGGTACTCAAAGTGTGATCTGAAGACTGGTAACAGGGGCATCACCTGGGACTTGTGAGAAATACTGATTGTCAGGCCCTGCCCATACCTTCTGAATCGAATCAGGAGAGGGGGGCTCTGCGACGGCCGCTTTCACAAGCCATCCGGGGGATTCTGTTGCATACTCGAGTTTGGGCAGCCCCGGTTTAGTCTAGATTGTGGCCAGTAAAGATGCCAGAGTGGATTTAAAATCCATCTCAAAGGTTTAGCTGCTGGAATTGACAGGTTGGTGATCTCTTTGGTTTGGGGTGGGGGTGATGAGAAAGAAGTGTCAAGAATGACTCTAAAATGTGCATCTGCAATGGAATCCACCTGACCTGGCCTTTTATACTTTTGTTGGGTGTATATGTTTTGAGATGAGAGGGGAGGGAAGGCTGGGGAATGGTTTGCTGTTTTAGTGTGTTTATTTTTTTAGTATTTACTAATCCACAGAGCACTGATGAACAGATCCTCCAAACCATCATTATTAAAAATGACATCAAGTGAAAAAAAACTTACACGGCTTGGAGCATCTCTAGGGATGGGCAGTATAACCAAGCTATGACCGGAGAACTGATTTTATCTATGATAAGGACAGCGATTTTTCTTGAAGTCTTTACTTACCCAGAATTCTTCAATGCTGAGTCCACTAAGTTATCTTTTGAAACATTATGTTCCACTATAAAAATAAATAAATAAATAAATAAATAAAAGCACTGTGTTTCAGAAATTACAGTAGGAGTCAAACAGCAAAAGGAATCTTGTTAACAATGCTACTAAGAAAAGATATTATTGAAAGGGAAAACATTAAACTTGGAATGTGTCTTGAGGTCTAAAAAAAAAATCCCCTTTTGCTTGAAGTTGTTTCATTGTGATACATAATGATTTAGAAAACTACCTGTTTTTTTCTCTGCATAAAAGAGATCTCCAGAGGGGCACCTGGGTGGCTTAGTGGATTAAGGTTCAGGTCATGGGTCCTGGGATGGAGCCCTGCATCAGGCTCTCTGCTCAGGAGGAAGCCTGCTTCCCCCTTTCTCTATGTCTACTTGTGATCTCTCTCTCTGTCAAATAAATAAATAAAATCTTAAAAAAAAAAAAAAAAAAAAAGATCTCCAGAGTAGAAGTTTCTCACATATTTGAGCTTCTAGTTGCTTTGGCCTGAGTCTGTAGACTCTTTGACCCATATCCATTTGACTCTTTTCTCTTCTGATTTGCATGTATTTTGCTTTTAGAATGCCTCTCACAAAGTTCATACTCAATGTCATAATCCCCACGTTGCTTCTGTTAATGGAATTGCAAGACATGCCTTGTTAGAGATCCCTCTAAGGTCATTAAGCTTATTTTTAGGTGAAGGATAATTAAGTATATTTTCATTATCAAAAGAGAAAGGAAATGACTACCCTCCATTTAGGAAAATAGGATCATCTGGACAATCTTCTTTGAGAATGCACTGCTATGACATTCACAGTCTAGGTTCTACTTGGTTCTTGCACTAACAAATAGTGCTTCTTTTTTTTTTTTTTAAGACTTTATTTATTTATTTGAAGACAGAGATCACAAGTAGGCAGAGAGGCAAGCAGAGAGAGAGGGGAAGCAGGCTCCCTGCTGAGCAGAGAGCCCGATGCAAGCTCAATCCCAAGACCCTGAGATCATGACCTGATCTGAAGGCAGAGGCTTTAACCCACCGAGCCACCCAGGTGCCTCTAATAGATAGTGCTTCTTAAACAGTCTGGTAGTATTGAGTCTGGTCATAACACCCAAGGAATGAAGGATTAACTCCTAGAACATGGGAGTTTGTAGGCTTCTTTGGCAGGATGCCAGTTTTATAAAGGACATTTTATTGGAAAATGGCCATGCTTGTTTGCTTATGTGTTGTTTATTACTGTTCTGTCACTACAATAGCAGAGCTGAATAGCTGAGACAGGATGTCTGAACTGCAGAGCCAAAAATATTGACTACCCGGCCCTCTACAGAAGTTTGCTGACCTCTGAAGATGAATGTCCCAGATCCATTAGGGAATATCCAGTTGGGGCCCACATGATTTAGAAGCATTCTAAATTGTCATGTTTTAATTACTGTACGGGATCAAAATGTACTTTTGTTGTTGTTGGAGAAAAGATGCCTATAATCTTATGGAAGCGAGTGAGAAAATGTTATGCGTGATTCAGATTTCACAAAAGAGTGTTTTGGGACAGACTTGCCAGTGCATGAAGGGCACAGCAGTGCTCACTTGGGCAGTGGGGTTTGGCCTCAAGTTCTGGTGAGGGATCAGCTCTGTTTTAGGGGAGGAGCAGTAAATTGGGGAAGCGTCTAACTGTTTCGCTTCAATATGCCTGCCAAGTTGTGACTCAGGGCAATCTGGCGCTGTGTTCATGAGTCTTTGCTAAGAGTCGAGTTTGCACAATGGAAGAAATGTTCAGTATGTTTGTTGTCTGCATGTTCTTGGAAAGTGCTAAAATGACACCTAAAACTGCAACCATGTATTTATACACTGGAGAATTGTCATGAGATCCTTAACGCTTCTTTTCAATTTCTTTTCCTTGTTTCCAAATTCTCATCTCAAAATATCTGCTTTCTCCCATAGAACATATTTCCCATCATTTTGATCTCACTTGCTCAACCTTTTAAACACATACTCTATTCCCAAATCTGCTTAAGAAAAAAACATACTGGCCTGGGGCACCTGGTGGCTCGGCCAGTTAAGTGACTCTTGATTTCGGCTCAGGTCATGATCTCAGGGGTCGTGAGATGGAGCCCTGCACTGGACCCCACGCTCAGCTCAGACAGGAGCCTGCTTCACTCTCTCTTTCTCTCCCTCTCCCTCTGCCCCTACCCCTGCCTGTGCATGTGTATGTGTGCGCACAAGTGCGGCCAAACTTTCTCTCTCAAATAAATAAAATAAATCTTTTAAAAACCCCACAAAACTTGAGGTGCCTGGGTGGCTCAGTCAGTTAAGCATCTGCCTTTGGCTCAAGTCGTGATCCCAGAGCCCTGGGATGGAGCCCTGCATCGGGCTCCCTGCTTAGCAGGGAGCCTGCTTCTCCCTCTCCCAACCCCCCTGCTCATGCTCTCTCTCTGTCAAATAAATAAATACAATCTTTTTAAAAAACCCCAAACCCCCGAACTTGATCACGCTGAATTTGTTATGTGTCCTGGATTATTTTATCAATAATATATGTAAGTATAATTTTTCCTTTTCAGATATCAAAATCAGATTATTCACTCATGTGATCATTATTAATCCTTTGAAGATTTCTTTTAATCCTTGGAGAAATGCACTGTGTTTTGCACAAAGCCCATGAAACTGAAAGTCCTATGACTTGAGGTCTAGTCCCACCTCTAACGACAATTAACATTAACCATTCTGAATGGTTTACTCAACCACTCTGAATTCAGTATTTTCATCTTTCCAGTAAAGACTTTCATTCCGTCATCTCAAAGATCTTTCTAACCCCAGCAACCTGAGCTGACTTTATGTTGCAGTTTAATACTAGCTTAGATGTTCAAGTAAATGCTGAATAATTCTCCATTTTCCAAAGTTTCCTTAATTAAAAATAAAATCACAAGATGTTTCATATGTACACAGAGATTTTTATAACCAGTATTCACCTAGCTTTATATCTATAGTATCGCCTAGCTTTAACAAATATTAATATTGAACCATAGTTGTGCCTGATTTTTAAAAAAGATTTTATTTATTTGAGAGAGAGAGAGAGTGAATGGGGACAAGTGGAGGGAGGGGCAAAGGGAGAGGGAGAAGCAGACCTCCTGCTGAGCAGGGAGCCCAATGGGGCTCCATTCAGGACCCTGGGATCGTGAATTGAGCCAAAGGTAAATGCTTAACCAACTGAGCCACCCAGGCACCTCCCTGATTGTTTTTTAATAGATAAAGAATGAAAGCATTACATGTACAGGTAAGGTCCTTATTTTGTAAAGGTAGTGAAAAAGTGTAAAATACTTTGGCACATATTGGCCTCTTCAGAGTCCTTAACCATGAGAAGCAATGGTATATCCAGTATGCAGATGTGGTGCAGACAGGTGTAAAAATTATATCTGAGCCAACTCAGTAAGTAAATGCAGAATCCAGGACTCAACCACATGCAAGGTCATCTAAGGTCTGTATTCTTTCCATTACATCTTGACTCTCTTTTTCTAAGTATATCATTCTGTAATTAGGGTTCCTCATCAGCAACACAAATGGATTCTGGTTATCTGAAGCAAAAAATAGTAGTTTATTAAAAACATATGTTGTAACTTATAGAACCAAAGAAAATAATGAGCAACCAGCTCTTGAAAAAGACAGGAAGCAGTAGTTTTTTGTAAGGTCTAGGTAGTAGGAATAATCAGAAAGATTTTTCTGGCCTTCATTGTTAAATGAATCTGCTTGCTCCATTTTTGATCTTGGGTCCCTCTGTTCAAGATCAAAATTGCTGGAAAAGAAAGACTGATTGGCCCAGCATGGACTATTTGCCCGTCCTTCCAGGGAGGGCGTCAGAGCACTACGTGTGATGATTCTACCAGAGCTGCCTGGGGAGGGTTGTTTTGGTTTCTGGTGGAATATGAAGCTTCAGTGACAAGAGGAAGGGCATGGATGCAGTTCTGCCAAAAATGTGACATAATCTGCTCTGCTAATTGTGGCAACCATGAGAACGTGCCTCTTGTATCTGATTACGGGAGAGTAATTGGCTAACGGCCCAGCTCTTGTGCTCTGAAACCGTTTCACTGTGTTGGTACAGAGGCCAGGCTTTCTATGGGCAGCTTCCAGCCCATGATTGAGTGAAGGAGACGTGCTAAACAGTGTGTTCCTGGCGGTACGGAACTGCCCTGTTCATCGTTTTGGCTGGGTGACCCCATGATGACCTTGGTGAACTTTCATTACAACTGCACTGCAGTCTAAGACACTGTTGTCCGGGTTTTCTTCCTTCCCTCTCTCCTTTGCTTTACCTGAGACCTGCATTATGGTGGTCTCATCATTGACTTCTAAGAGGACCTACAACAGCACACATAAAGTCATTAATATTCAAAAACAATATTAAGTAGCACATCCATGAATGATTCCCTGAGACTATCATTCCCCCTTTCCCACATTCTTTAATCCCCCTTTTGTTGTCATTGTTGTTGTTGTTCTTACAGCATTTAAAACCTTCTAATAAACTATATGATTATTTATAGTTTATTGTTTTTCTCTCCAAAGTAGAATGTACGGTCTCTTGGGGCAGAGGACAGAGATCTATCCTATTTTGTTTACTGATATATCCAAACACATCGAACAGTTCCCAACCATAGAGGGCACTCAATAAATATTTGTTGAATGAATGACGAACTTAATTTCCAATCGCTTGCAACATAATCTCCAAATATTTTCTTTTGGGTCCTCAACGAAGTAATCCTAGAATCCCAGACCCCCTTGTCCGTGCTGGCTTCTTGTGGGTATTATGATTAATGGCACCAACAATTATTCCCATTGCCCTGAAAAGACCATAGATTCCTCCAACGACAGCCTTGTGCAATTAGAGTTAACCTGATCCTCGAATTCTGATTTAAGGAAAGTTCTTTTTCACTGACCAACAGTAAGTTTGAAGAAATCTTAAATTGCTTTTCTTAAAGTCAAGTATCAAGGGTACAAATTTGCTTCAGCGTCTTCTTCTCAGAAGGAAGTGACTTACAAATAGCAATCATAAGGCCAAGCCCATTGAATCAGACATTTTTCTGCTTCCTTAGAGTTGTCCATCACATTTGGCCTCTTTCCCCCAGAGGATTGTTGAAATAGAGAGCCATAGCTCAGAGTTGACTGGGGTCAGTGCTCTTTGTATTTTCCAGTCTTAGAAGAGATGAATCCAGGGGTTATCACTGTGTGTCCTACCTAGAGCTGCCATGGTTCAGAGATGACCATTTCTGAAGGTTCCTAAGAAAGCAAGAAACAAAAACATATTGGGAGGATGTGTCAGACAAATGCTTTGTGAATGAGGTCAGAATATGGTGCTACATACGTTAAAGACTTAGGTTACTGCCCTTAAAAACTTATATGAGTAATCAGGAAGCTTTTATGAGTACATTCTCTTTATCTCAACATGGGGACTGAAAGCAGCACCAGTGGTGGTTTTCACATCCCAGTGTCTTATGGGATACTGAAGCAACTTTAAGAGCCATGTGTATCTTAATGAGGGATGTATTCCAATCTGACACTAAAGTAGCTGAATCTTGTTTCAAAGAGAGGTTCTGGGGGCCTGGCTGGCTTGGTAGGTGGTAAATGTGATTGTAAAGATCTCCAGGTTGTAGATTTGAGTCCCATGATGGGTGAAGAGATTACTGAAAAAAATAAAATCTAAAAAGAGAGAGAGAGAAAGAGAGAGAGAGTTTATACTCTTATTCTTGATTGAGAGAAATTTGTTGATTATCCTAAGGCTTTATTTCATTTTTTTCTATTACACTATGATATTTAATAAAGTATATGTATATTTACGTCCTATAGCATGGGGAGAAAAATTAAATGATAATGAAACTCAATTCCTAAAACATTGTTTATAGAACAAGATCATTCCCAGAATATTGTAGTAAAGCAAAATTAGAAAATCAAACTCAGACTTGTGTTTAAATTCTGCTCTGTGGCACTGAACAGCTGTGTGACTCTGAAGAAAATACTGCATATCTCAATTTCCCCATTTGTAAAATGTGGTTCAGTTTGGTAAAATATTGGTCAGGTTGATCAATGAGAAGTTTAGGTGTAAGACATGTAAAGCATGTGGCATGGTGTCTAGCACATAATGGAAACTTCAGTGACAGCTATCACTGGGTTCTGGCTGTGTGCATTATATTGTTTACATCTTCAGGACCCCCTTATCTCTATTTCTCATTGGACTGTACCCAGTTGTCCTGGCTCCTCCTCTAAACCTGTCCCAGCTGGATTTGTGTTTAACCATATTTGGAAAACCCTTTCACTTTTAGGTGATAATTATCTCTCTTTACCAGCAGAAGAGGTTCGGTTTTCTTGAAGCAAATAATAGCTCTACTGGTCAATAACATAATCAATGATTTGTTGAACAAGGATGGTGCAACTATTGACAAAAGCACATCTTGGGGAAATTTCTTTGGATCTCAAGTTCCCAGCCTCCTCTTTTCCCTGATGATTAGGGATTTCTTAAAAAAGGGCTATACATGCTCCTGGAAGAGGAATAAGGTTTTTATTTAAGGAGAAAAGGAACTTGGAACAAAATGGAAAAATGAAAAAAACAAACAAACAAACTTGATACTTTCAAATTAGTTAAACATCACTTGATTTGATATCTATCTTTCCTTCCTTCTTTCCTCTCTCTCTCTCTCTGTCTTTGGAATATCTATTAAAACTTAAATCATTGGAATATGTAAAAAGTGATCTCCCCAGAAATACGACTTCATCACTCTTATTGCCCTTCTTGAACTTCTTGTCATTTCTTACCTCAAATCTCTAGAGTTGCTAGAATCCCACTATGTATTCTTTTATGCTTATTCTAGAAAAATTGAAAATAAGGATCCTGAAAGGACACAAGAAGAAACTATAATTCCACAAGCCAACACTATTAATATTTTGTGTGCATTCTGCCAGTCTTTTTTTTCCTACACAGAAACAAATTTAAAACACATTGTTTTTATAAGCTCCTCCTTTTTCATTAAGTATTGATATGAAAAGTATCTTTAGCCACTGCCCAGCTCAGGGGGATCTCCAGTGCATCTGTTCATCTCTTACCAACTCCACTCTACTTCTGCTGTTACACAGGTCTTGGGGTCCTAGTGCCCTTTACTTTGGGTCCCTAAGACCCTGGGACATGTAGAGGAAGGGTGTTTACTCAAAGAAAATGCAATGGGGACAGAGCAGAGACCTGAGACATACAGAGGCTGCACTGTGGATGGATGGCCCTGGGAGGGGTTCCTGAAGATAAGGTACAGCCTTTACCTGCTATTTCACCAAAGAATCTTTGTTTTCATCCCTTAGTATAGTACAAAGGCTGAGAAGAGCTGGGGAGACTGCTATTAAGGCTTGTCCACCACACAGTTGTAGGTACTCCACGGGACTTCCCCCTCCTTTTTAATATGACCCTTCCTTTAGGTCACTTCTTCATACTACCCATCCCATTCCTGAGTTTTGTTTTGTTTTGTTTTGGTTTGTTTTTTTTGATCCCTTGAAAATAGACCTCCCATATTGGTAAAGAATATGGAATGTTATGTTAATACTTTAAACAAGCAGTGAAAAACAATTGGGTGTTTTTACTCAATATCCTATATTTTCGCAGCTTATTGGAAGCAGCATGGGAGGAAACCTAACGTCAGGAAGAACACTTTTGAAGAGTGGGTGAGATGTGAGTAAGGCCGGGAGAAGGCAGTAGTAGCAAATGTGGTAAAGAGGAAGGGTAGCTAAGGGCTCGATGATAGACTCAGTTGGTACTCCCATTACTGCTGTCTCCTCCTGCTACAGATACGAGTGTCCCACCATCCATTACCATCAGGGGCAGCCTTTGTGTACTCATCTACAGTCCCTTTCCCACCCCTGCCTCATTATCTACCTCCCGGACTAATTTCTAAAAACTACCAAACTTGTCACTACATCATGGATAATTAGCACCGAGACAATGGTTGCTGGGAACCAGACTCATCAGATTTAGTGTGAAGTATGAAGAGCACCTGAAAGTGTTTAGGTCACATAGTGTTGATGCTGTTAACACTTAGGGTATTACATTGCTGTAGTAATAATTTCAAAGACTATATGTCACACATATTTATCATTAAAAAATCCAATCAAAGTCCTGCTTGATAGAAGAAATGTGAGGATATGCAGTGTCTGTATCCCCCTTTCTGCTACTGAGTTACACTGGGAAATGCAATTTGAATCTCATCAGGACAGCAGAGTCACTAAAGAGAAAGGAAGAGCTCACAATTCAATTTACTTTTATATCTGACCTCCTCATATTACGTTATTAAACCTTGAACTCATACTGGAAACCTTACCGTTCGTTTTTGCTTATTGCCAAATTTAACCTTTTGTGGGTGAGTAGGAAGCATCTAAGTCTTCTTACAATACAAATAGCAAGTCAAATTCTCCAACACTCTTGTTTCCCAATGAAGAAGAAGGAAGTACCGAAGTGGAGACATGGGACATTCCACTGGATTTGAGTGCTGTGTAATTATTTATACAATCCCCAAAATACATTTTACCATGTAGGGTATAAATCTTGTTTCCTCCCCACGAATAGTATTTATCCATGGAAGTCAAAGGTGTTATTAACTTAAATCCTGGCAGAGCCTCATCTGTTTTAGCACTCACCAGCCCACATGGTAATTACTGCTGCTATACACAGAAGGACTTAAAATTGACACAGGATTTCTGCCCTTTAACCTGTTTTAAGAATCCTTCACCTCTGGATTTGAGGCTAAGGGATGTGTTGCCTCCCTCCTTAGCCTTCCAAGAGATTTATCGCAACCAGATTTGAATTACCGTTGACCGGAAGGTGTTGCGTGATCATTACTACGCCTTTCGGGTAGAGAGGAAGAGGCCAGCCTTGGGGAGTAGCTTTGAATGATTATAGTCATGCAAGGATGGAGATGTCGTCAGAGAGTCAGGGCAGAGGCCCTAGTAGAGAAATTCAGGAAAGCAGGGAAAGGATGGATAAGTGATCACATTGTGAAGGGTCTTGCCTACCTGCATGGTAAGTTTTGTCATCTATCCTCTTTTTTTGGAAGAAGCAAGTGGCGTATGCTTTGCTTTCTAATTTTAGAGGTAGCCAAAGGTATATCTGTAAGGCTGTTGTTGTGGATAAATCTGAAGGAGAAGCTGAAGGAAGAAAGGAAGAAGGGAAAGAGGGAGGAAAGAAAGAAGCCAGTACCTCCTTTCGACTGTTTCGCTCATATTGGCATACCTCCTTTTATTGTGCTTTGCTTTATGGGGCTTCACAGATAATTGTGCTTTTTACAAATCGAAGGTTTGTAGCAACCCTATATAGAGCAACTCTATTGTGCCACTTTTCTAACATTTGCTCACTTTGTGCCTGTTCACTTTGGCCATTCTCCCAATATTTCAGACTTTTTCACTATTATTATATTTGTTTTGGTGACCATGATTGGTGACCTTTCATATTACTATTTTAATTGTTTTGGAGTACCACCAATGTCGCCCGTATAAGGTGGCAAACTTAAATCAATAAATGTGTGTGTTCCAACTCCTCCACTACCTGGCCATTACCTGTCTCTCGCTCATTCCTTGGGCCCTTCTATTTCCTGAGACACAACGATATTGTAATTAGGTCAATTAACAACCCTACAGTGGTCTCTAAGTATTCACATGAAAGGAAGAGTTGAAGGTCTCTCACTTTAAATCAAAAAGCTAGAAATCGTTAAGTTCAGTGAGGAAGGATGTTGAAAGTCAAAATAGGCCAAAAACTAACCCTCTTGTGCCAAACAGCTAAGTTGTGAATGCAAGGAAGTTCTGGAAGAAAATTAAAAGTGCTACTGCAGTGAACATGTGAGTGCTAAGAAAGCGAAACAGCCTCATTGCTGATAGGGGGTCTGAGTGATCTGGATAGAAGTTCAAACCAACCAAACATTCCCTTAAGCCAACGCCTAATCCAGGGGAAGGTCCTAACTTTCTTCAATTCTGTGAAGGCTGGGAGAAGTGAGGAAGCTGCAGAAGAAAACTTTGCAGCCAGCAGAGGTGGGTTCATGAGGTTTAAGAGAAGCAGCCGTCTCCATAACATCACAGTGCAAGGGGAAGCAGCCAGTGCTGATGTAGAAGCTGCAGCAGGAGATCCAGAAGATCCAGCTAAGATAACTAGTGAAGGCAGCTGCGCTAAGTAACGGATTTTCATGTAGATAACACAGCCTCCTATTGGAAGAAGATGCCATCTAGGATTTTCATAGCTGGAGAGGAGACGTTAATGGCTGGCTTCAGAGCTTCAAAGGACAGGCTGACTCTCTTTTTAGGGGTTAGTGCAGCTGGTGTCTTTAAGTTGAAGCTAATACTCGTTGACCATTCCAAGAAAAATCCCAGGGCCCTTAAGAATCATGCTAGATCTACTCCACCTGCTCTATACCATGCAACAACAAAGTCTGGATGATAGCACTTCTGTTTATAATATGGTTTACTGAATATTTTAATTTTAAACTCACCATTGAGACTTACAGAAAAAAGTTTCCTTTCAAAATATTACTGCTCATTAATAATGCAGCTGGTCATCCAAGAGCTCTGATAGAGGTGTACAATAAGATTAAAGTTTTCATGCCTGCTAACATTACATCCGTTCTGCAGCCCATGGATCAAAGAGTAATTTTTTTTTAAGATTTATTTATTTAGGGGTGCCTGGGTGGCTCAGTGGGTTAAAGCCTCTGCCTTCAGCTCAGGTCATGATCTCAGGGTCCTGGGATCGAGCCCCACATCGGGCTCTCTGCTCAGCGGGGAGCATGCTTCCCTTCCTCTCTCTGCCTGCCTCTCTGCCTACTTGTGATCTCTGTCTGTCAAATAAATAAATAAAATCTAAAAAAAAAAAAAAAAGATTTATTTATTTATTTATTTGACAGAGATCACAAGTAGGCAGAGAGGCAGGCAGAGAGAGGGGGTGGGGTGGGGAGCAGACTCCCTGCTGAGCAGAGAGCCCAATGCGGGGCTCGATCCTAGGACCCAGGGATCATGACCTGAGATGAAGGCAGAGGCTTTAACCCACTGAGCCACCCAGGTTCCCCTCAGAGTAATTTTGACTTTCAGGTCTTCTTATTTAAGAAACACACGTTGAGGTGCCTGGCTGCCTCAGTTGGTTAAGTCTTCAACTCTTGATTTCTGCTCAGGTCGTGATTGCAGGATCCTGAGATAGGGTCCTGTGTCAGGCTCTGCATTCAGCTAAAATAAGTAAATCTTTGGAAAAAAAAAAAGAAAGAAACAAATTTTGTAAGGTTGTAGCTGCCATAGATAGTGATTCCTCTGATGCATCTGGGAAAAGTACTTTGAAAACCTGGAAAGGATTCACCATTCTAGATGCCATTAAGAGGGAAGGTCAAAATATCAACGTTAACAGGAGTTTGGAAGAAGTTGATTCCAACCCTCATGGACGACTAGGAAGGGTTCAAGACTTCAGTGGAGAAAGTCACTGTGGATATGGTGGAAATAGCAAGAGAACTAGACTTAGAAGAGGAGCCTGAAGATGGGACTGACCTGCTGCAATCTCATGATAAAACTTTAATGGATAAAGAGTTGATTCTTGAGGATGAGCAAGGAAAGTGGTTCTTGAGATGAAAACTTCTCCTGGTGAAGATGCTTTGAAGATTGTTGAAATAACAACAAAGGATTTAGAGTATTACATAAACTTAGTTGATAAAACAGCAGGAGGGTTTGAGAGGATTGACACCAATTTTGAAAGACTCTACTATGGGGAAAATGCTATCAAACAGCACCGCATGCTACAGAGAAATCACTCAAGAAAGGAAGAGTCAATTGATGTGGCGAATCTCATTGTTGTCTTATATTAAGAAATTGCCACTGCCACCCCACCTTACAGCAACCAACCTCCTTTGATCACTCAGCAGCCATCAACATCAAGGCAAGACCTTCCACTAGCAAAAAAGATGACAAGTCATTGAGACCTCAGATGATGGTTAGCACTTTTTTTAGGGAAATAAAGTATTTTTAATTAAGGCATGTACATTGTCTTTTTAGACACAGTGCTACTACACACTTAACAGACTACTGTAGAGTGTAAACATAACTTTTATATGCACTGGAAACCAAAAATTGTCATTTAACCCAGGGCACTTGGGTGGCTCAATCGGTTGGGTGGCCAACTCTTGGTTTCTGCTCAGGTTTCCATCTCAGCATCCTGGGAACAAGCCCTGCCTCAGGCTCTGAGCTTGGATGGGGAGTCTGCTTCAGGAGCTCGTGCTCTCTCTCTCTCTCTCTCCTCCTCCCCTTACTGTTTCTCTTTCTCTCTAAAATAAATAAATAAATAAATCTTTACAATAAAGTTCTTTAGCTCACTTTATCGTGATATTTACTTCATTGGGGTGGCCTGGAAGCAAACCCACAGCATCTCTGAGGTGTGCCTCTATACAGTTTTTTGTCATATGTGCAATAGAAAGGCAGACGTCAGCCTAATGCATGCCAAATCGTTACAACTTTTGAATTTACAGGGACCCGTGTTAATGAGCTTTTACTGAATTTACAAAATGTCCAAGGTTACACCTCATTGTAACTTAAAAGACAAATCTCAAAGTGATCTTTCTACTTCCCTGGAACACGATGTGAAAGGAATGCTGTGTGATTTGAGATACTGTCTGGTGGGTGGCACTCTCTTGGCTCTCTCTCGCCTGACATGCTTTTGCCTCTCTCTCAAATACTTTGGTGCCCCTGTTCAAAGACTCTGTGGAGACAATAATGATGCTTGACTGAGTGCTCAGATAAAATGGATTTTCAGGAAAATTAATAGCCTCTGTTCTGATTTGGGTGA
Organism: Martes martes; assembly: GCF_963455335.1. Classification (NCBI taxonomy): domain Eukaryota; kingdom Metazoa; phylum Chordata; class Mammalia; order Carnivora; family Mustelidae; genus Martes; species Martes martes. The sequence continues at coordinate 134,197,132 of NC_137888.1, forward strand.
TGTTTTTGCAAGATAATTGACAGAGAGATGCTTTAAAATGTGATCCAAAATATCAGATTCATAGTTTTCCATGTCCCCACTGTTACTATGTCTAGGGTCTGATTGATAGCTTGCACTGATGGGTCTTTTTGTTCCTACCATAGCACAGCATTACTGAAAACAGCTCCCACCTCAAAACAGTGGCTATAGAAAAAATTAGAATTAAGAGCCATTCTGGGATGATGGGTATAGCAGTGTTTGGCCAGGGATATGGCTCATTTATAAGGTTTCCCCATTAGTCATAGACAATAGAGTTGATTTATTACCTCATGGTTTTTGAGTTGCTCTTTCTACCAGTGGACTGATGGATATGAGAGTATTACAATTGAGGGAACCAAGTTAATTGGAGAAGAGAAGTTAATTGACTCCTCCATGGTCCTGGGCTAGTTATTGTGGGAGCTATGGTTAGATCCCGGAGCCTGGTGATGAGAGATTGAAATGGCATTGCTGTGGCACGGATATTTAATATGAATGAAAAGAAACCATAGATTTCAGTCAGGAGAACATGGAAGAATTCATGATGCTGAAGCTGTTAGGAAGATGCACAGATCGGGTACAGACTCCATGCGTACTACATATGTTTATTATATGTGTACTCAAACACACTTTTCAAAAAGCACAACAGCAACTAAAATAAAATGTGATTTTTATGTCAGATGACCCCTATATCAACTCCTTCATCGTGTGCTTAAGTAAGAAAAAAACTCTGATAGATTCCAAGGTTGGATGGGTACATCTGTTGTTTTGGAAATTGTGAGATCTAATACAGTATATATGAAACAACTTAAAATATAAAGAAATATCAAGGGCATTTCCTTTTTTTTAAAGATTTTATTTATTTATTTGACAGAGACAGCGAGAACAGGAACACAAGCAGGGGGAGCAGGAGAGGGAGAAGCAGGCTTCCCGCCTAGCAGGGAGCCTGATGCGTGGCTCCATCCCAGGACCCTGGGATCACTACCTGAGCCGAAGGCAGCCGCTTAATGACTGAGCCACCCAGGTGCCCATCAAGGGTATTTCTGGCTATTACTTTTGTCTTGTACCCAAATTTGAAATCATCACCCAAATAAGGTGGAAATTCACACTACCAAGGGTTTTTCCTTCCATCAAAAGAAAAATGAAGGAAAAAAATATGTAAATAGATTAATAGTTTTGAGGGGTGCCTGGGTGGCTCAGTGGGTTAAAGCATCTGCCTTCGTCTCAGGTCATGGTCTCAGGGTCCTGGGATCAAGCCCTGTATCGGGCTCTCTGCTCAGCAGGGAGTCTGCTTCCCTCTCTCTCTGCCCACCTCTCTGCCTCCTTGTGATCTCTGTCCGTCAAATTAAAAAAAAAAAAAAATTAAAAGTTTAACAGTTTTGTTTTTAAGCAATAACTTTTCTCCATTTCCTTTTTTTTTCCTTTTTTTTCTTTTTTGGCCCAGGAATGCTTTTTAGTAGGAAATCTAGTATAAGGATTTTAATATATTCATAAAATGCATATTTTAAGATATATAAATACATTTCAAAATACGAGCCTTAGGTTTCAATCTGAAGCTACTAATGGTATTTTCAGGGTTCTTTTGCTCAAGACATAGAATTGAACTTGATTATCCCTTTTGAAAATATGTTACTGAGGGACTCCTGGGTGGTATCTGCCTTCAGTGCAGGTCATGATCCTGAAGTCCTGGGATGGAGTCCCGCATTGGGCTCCTTGCTCAGGGAGGAGCCTGCTTCTCCCTCTGCCTGCCACTCCCCCCTGCTTGTGCTTTCTTTGTCTCTCTGACAAGCAAATAAATGAAATCTTTAAAAAATATGTTCTTAAAGTAAAACATGTATACGGAAAAAGAGACATGCATAAGTCTAGTGTTTGATGGGTGTTCAAAACTTGAACACTCCTGTGTAATTAACATAAAGGTCATAAAGCAAAACTTGACCAGGATCCCAGAACTCCCCAACCTGTGTCCCCTTTGAATCACAATCTCCCAAACTGCCAACTGGAGTTTTAACACTGTAGGTGAGTTTTGTCTATTTTGTACTTAATGTAAATGCATTCTCCTCATTTGTGACTGGCTACTTTTGCTCAATATTATGTTAGTGACATTCATCCATCTGATGCCAATTATTGTATAATGCTTATTCACAGTGCTGCCTAATGTTTATTGTGGGGATTTATCTTAATACTACTGTACAGTTTTTAAGGTATATATGTGCTAATTTGTGACCAGCCACTAATGTATGAGAGTTCAAGTGACTATGCATTTTCCCCCAAACTTGGTATTTTCCATCTTTTTTTACTTTAGCCATTCTGGTGGGCAATCATCGATTTTAAATTGACTAAATAAACCTCCAGCAAATTTGTGTGAAACAAAGGTCTTTATTTAGCAACTCGTGCATGCTGGGGGTGGGTAGGGGCAATGTTTCATAAAGTGGAATGCTTCAACATCAACAAGTTCAAAAAAGAAATACAGTTTAAATTACATAAGCAGAAATATCTCAGCACAGACAAGTGTTTTTGTTTAAAATACAGCCTTATTTTCAAAGAGAGCATTTCATTTGGGAATGGAGAGATATGCATATGAGCCAGACATTTATGGAATCTGAAAACTGACATTTTTAAGATTTTGGAGGGGAGGTGTGGGATAGAAGGAAACAGTAAGGACTTTATTAACTGCGCCACTAATGATTGAGATTTTCATAGAAAAACCATGAGGCAGTGGTTGATTTGTGTTTTTATTACCATTTCAGGGTCTCCATTTTGGTGCCTATTGGATATTGTTCCTATAAAGAATGAGAAAGGAGATGTGGTACTTTTTCTGGCTTCATTCAAAGATATAACAGATACAAAAGTGAAGATTACTCCAGAAGATAAAAAAGAAGGTTGGTACTGTTTTCAGAAAACATTGACAGATGGAGTAACATTTTGAAATTGTGTACTCAAAAACTCCGGGAGGAAAAAAAAAACTGTCGTTTTACTAACAGCAACTGATAAATATTCATAACCATTAGCAGTCAGTATTTGGTGCCTCTTCCAAAATCACAGAGACATTATATGATTTACATTCTCGTCTTGGTAATAAAGACTCATTTGACAGGAACCAGAAGTTCATATTCCTATGCAAATAGGACGAGGAAGGAAAATGGTTTACTAGAATATGAAGAGTCACACCACCTTGTTTTATTAGGGAAGAAAATGAGTCGATAGCAATAAGTGAACTTAAAATGATGCGATTGAAAGTATATTTCTCGGTTTCATCTAAAAGGCAGTAGCTCAAAACTTAGAAGTGAATTTCATGTGCAATATTCAGAATCAAGTTTAGTGGTTACTAGAGTGGACTGTTGCAAATGTGTATCTGTATCTTATTGTAAACAGCAGTATGATATTTTGTTGTAAGGCACAGAGAGGCTTTCTGATGATCTTTAAAGCATTCTAAGACTCTCTGTTGCTTTCCTTTTACTTTCATTTATACTTATGAAGAAATTCCTTGCAATTCATGCAAAGTGACAAAAATTGACACTGAAAACATGTTGATATTGTTTCATTTATTTAAACAGGAGTAGAATTAGATACTTTGGTGACCAGAGAAAAAACAATCATCATTGCAGGGATGTCCTATGTAGTAAATTCTTTATGAGAACAGGCTATTTGACATTTCAACGATCATGTCTTTGTAAGAATGAACTTTTTTACTCCAGCTCTCTTAAAACATGCATGGGAGTGTTTTAAATACATAATATCTCTTGAAATGACAACCTGAAGGGAGAACTATCCCGGTGTGGTGCCCTTACCCCCACTTTCATCATTTAAAATGTTTGCAAATGCACAACTATTTTCCTGTGTGTTTGCATGACTAAATAGTGAGGCATATTTTTTACGTGCATAGTGAAAGAACAGTCTTACAGTTAAAGTTACTTGGTTAATACCTGACCAGTGAGAGGAAAGGAAATGTGGGAGTCACTGTGGGCAGTTTTTGTCTTTAGTGGTTTTTGTTTGTTTGTTTTTGGTATTATAGGAATTCAGAAGGTAAGCATGAATCGTATTTGCTCACAGCACTTGTGATACCACATGTGTGAGTTTTCTCCATACCAAGAACCAGTTCTACAACTTTCTGGACACCAGCTGGGGGTCCTGTAATCTCATTCAGCTCTGAGCTGCTTGGAGTTAGTGTCAGACGCCACAGGTGTATGAGCTCATTCCCACAAGACTGCCCTCACCGCAGACGCCAGTCACAAATACCGGGTGCCCAGGGTTCCCGAACTTTTCTGTCTGACTTGGCTATAAAGTTGGGGGTTCCTCCACATCCCCCTTTTCAAATTTGATAATTTGCTGGAACAGCTCACAGCACCCAGCGAAACACTTTACTTACATTGTTACAAAGGATACACTCAGCAATAGCATAAGGGAAAGGACAGGTAGGGCAAGGCATGCGAGGGAGGAATATGGAGCTGCCACGCTCTTTCTTTGTGTGCCAGGCTCCCAGGACCTCAGTATGTTTACCAACTCAGAAGCTCTCCAAAGCCTGCTGTTCAGGCATTTTTATGGAGGTTTCACTATGTAAACATGATTGACCACATCATTGACCATTGGTGATTGACTCAGTCTCCAGCTCCTCTCCTCTCCCAGAAGGTTAGGGGTGGGGTGAAAGTTCCAACTGTCTGATTTTGTCTAGGTCTTTCACCGCTAGTTATTTAGGGACCCTCCCCAACCACCAGTCATTCATTAGTGTATAAAAGACACTCACCATCTCAGAGATTCCCAGAGTTATACGGTTGTTTGCCAGGAATAGGAGATAAAGATCAAATATATATATATATATATAGATATAGATAGATAGATAGATAGATAGATAGATGGATAGATAGATATAGATATAGATATATATGCATATATATATGCATTATTTAAATGAAATCATTATTCCTATATTAAATGTATATGTGTATATTAGGTGTATATGTGTATATTAGGTACACTCCCATATATGTGTAGATGGATAGAAATATAAAACTAAAAAATATTTGAGTACTTTTTTTTTCTTCAAAGAGAGCAATTTAATCGACTTGCTTTGAAAATGAGAATTATGTGTAATGTTTTTTTAAAATTTAACTCATCACCTTTGTCTTGGGTCTGTTATGTTTGTAGAAAGGGAGGAATCCCTGTCTTGGAAGACTGAAAATTGGTAAAAGAAGCAGAATACACTTACTCATTTGGGGTTTGAAAGAGCTCAACTGAAACACTCTTTTTCTCCACCCCAGTGCTGGTCCAACTCATAAGGAAATAAGAATAAAGCAGATAGGAGACCAGCATATCACTTTTCTTTCTGATGAAACGGATAACAGAGGGTCTGACATATATCTACAGAAAGTGAGCTTCCCTTTTGTGAGCTCCAAATTTAGGCAAAGCTACCCCTCAGTCACAAACAGATCTATAATGAGGCAAGGCAGAGCTCACCAAGTTAGCATTTCAAGCTCAGGGACCAGAGCAGATCAGGTGTTCCCCAAAGGCAGTTGAGCCTTAAAGAGAAAGGGGCTGCCCTGGACATACCAACATGTCCTTCCAAACTCAACCAATTAAGTTCCTCCTCTTTCCCTGGGAAGAAGTGAGTAAAGAAGCAAAGAGAGGCCAAGTGTGATAAACTAACAGAAGTGCTTGTACATGAAAGACTATACCCACAATTCGGGGGTGGAGGGCATGCATTTGAATTCTCTGGAACCAGTAACAATTTTACTAATTCAGAGTTCTGTCTTAAAAATGAGTTTTACATTTATATTTAAATAAATGATGTTCAGTTATGCTCAGTAATAGTCCAATTTATTTAGGGAACATGTACAATCATGTTCTATCTCTTGCAAAGTTTAAAGCAAAAAATATCAACAAAACACTTTTACCGTTAATTATATAATGCAAAATATGGTTTAGGAATTTTGAAATACTTGATAGCAGCCCCTAAATTTTTTTTATAGCTTTACAACTTTTTCCTCAAATGATTATTACTTTATATGAGATTATGTATTATTTCTACTATGTAATGAACACTTAAGAACATTTTTCATTACTACCTTATTATAAATGTCCCACAAAAATATATAGTATTTTATATGGTAAGCCTACATGATTATAAATGATCTTAAAAAAATAAATATATATTTCTTTTCTTTCTTTCTTTCTTTTTTTTTTTTTACCTGCACTTAATAGAGGAAAATAAGTTAAAATTCACCCGTTGATGGCATGTCTTTCAGGAAGGGCACATCTTAGCATATGGTATTTTTAGAACTTCAGGATAAGTATTTGAAAATCATTGAAATGTCACTGTGTAACTGGAACAATATTTGTCTTATAGCACTAGAAAACTCTAAGTGAGCATGTAGCCTGACTCAACCCGATATTGCATCTCATATAGATATATCACTGAAGTTCACTGGGTTGTGGAAGTAAGATTTGTGCTAATTAAATTAATTTCCTATCAAGGCTCAGGAGATGGTCTTTAAGGTATAAATTGTGCACTTCTATTTTTAAAAAAATACTTTAATACTTTAATCATTGATCATTAATGTCTATATTGTTTGGGGTTTTACTTGAAATGAGGAAAAACATTTTACAGAAAAGGCTAGCAAGGTGTGGGATACAAGGAACAGCATTGATGGGAGATTAACATAAAATGCAAAGCACTGTTTGTGCACTCCCTAGCTCTCAGCTAGGGGATCTGGGGTGTGTGTAGGGTGGGGAGAGGTAGGGGAGAGGGAAAGCGAGGGAGGGAGGGAGGCTATAGGGGACTGCAGCAGAAATCTGGTGATTTTTACTGCCTAATACCTTCCTTTGTTTTGGATACATATTTTACTTCCATTCTAAAAATGTGTGTGAACCACTAACTTCTACATCTATGTCTAAACATTACTGAGTGCATAAGGTGGAACTTTGTTCACCTCTTTCACTATCATTAAGAATTATTTTAATGCCACTTGAAAGTAGATTATTAGTGGATTAAGTAATTCAACAAATACTTACTGAGCACCCACTCTGCCTCCGGATTTGAACTATTGTTTGGGGATGTCAGAATGGAGACCGTGTGCTTTGGATCATCCATACTTTAGCTCAAATCCTGGTTCCACCACGTGCTGGGTAGTAGATCTTAGACTAGCTGCTTATCCTCTCAGAGTCTGAGTTTTCTCATCTATAAAATGGGGTAATCGTACATACCTGCATTTGTTTCAGTTTGTCAAAAGACGAAAATGATACAATTGAGTAACGAGCTTGATGCCCTTTATTCAAGGGAAGACACTCCATGGATTGGGAGTGCCTCACAAGCAGTGGGTCACTGTCCCTGAGGGATAATGGGCAAGAATGAGTTTTCTAGGAAGAAGGGGGACCATGGAAACCGGGTCATGATCAGCAAGGAGGTAGGGGATTTCCTTACGAGGCTTGCAAGGTCCTATGTTTTAGGGTAAGGTAAGCTAACTGAAGCTGATTAGGAGGATTGTGCTTGGAGTATGTTTGGATTCCATGACAGGAATTCCCCTTAAGTGCAGGCTGGCATAGGTGTCAATGTCAGGCCACTGGGTCCCAGTGTATGAATCAATTTTATTAAGGTTTATAAGAAGTAATATATGCAAATCACATAAGACAGGATATGGAATATGCTCAGTAAAAGATAGTGGTCATGGTTATATTCTGTTTTATTTTAATAGCTAGCCATTATTCAGTCTCTATTTCATGCTAACAGAAACTTCATTTATTTCTCATTACAACCATATGAATTAGGTATTATTCCCATTTACCAGTGAATTTAAGTAACTTGATAAAATTGACAGTGTAAAAAAAATCTTAATAGAACTAAAACTTACATTCATATAATCAAACTCCAGAGTGTACATTCTTTTATTGGAATTTTTTTTTCTCTCCTCAAGAGCTTATGATCTTATGAAGGACACAGATCCAGTATTTGTAATTTAGTATATTCAGTGACAGTAGAGTGGCGGAAATGGTAAATTCTTTCTAGAAAAGGGAAAAGGTTCGGGTGGAGCCAGCAAGAATTGGAGCAGAGTCAAGAACTTCATGGGGGAAAATACTACTGAAACAAGTCTTGAAAGATGAGTGGAGTTTGATAGACTGAACGGAGGGACATTAATTTCAGGAGTTGCACTAGCAAATAGCTAACCTTCTTTTGGAAGCAGATTATGAAAGTCAGGGAGTTGAAGTTTATCTCTACATAGGTAGGCAGACCTTAAGTCCTAAATGTTTTATTATGCCTTTCTCTTTTTTTTTTCAAGTTTTCATTTAAATTCCAGTTAGTTTACATTTTATTACGTCTTTCTAAGGAATTTAGATGGTGTGGAGCTAGAACTCACTGTTAGAGTAAGTAGGACTTGAAAGAGGTGAAGGCAAAGGAAGGCTGATTCCAAGTTTCTGGCTTGGGGACAGTTATGGGCTGAATTGTGTGCTCCCCAAATCGTATGTCGAAGCCTTAAACTCACCACCTCACCACGTGACTGCATTTGGAGACAGGGCCTTTAAAGAGGTAATGAAGGTGAAATGAAGCTGTGATGGTGGGCTCTAATTTCGTCCGGCTGGTGTCCTCACAAGAAGAGGGATTCAGCACAGGGAGACAGCAGGGGCGTGCATGCACAGACGAAAGGCTGTGTGACGAGGAAGCAAGGGGGCAGCACCTCCTCCTTTTACTCTAAACAGATGTGATTTTATGAAAGCGACTCTACATTCAAATGACCCACTTTGGAACAACCATTCACATTAACCTTCTTGAAGTCTCTGGGTAAGCCAAGCTGGTTTGTTCACTCTCAACTAATACAATTCATCCTCTTTTTTTCTCCACACCCAGTTCTCCGATTTTCCCTCACTTGAATCATCTTTGTCACTCTTAGTCACTAGGAGAATCCTGCCTCCTTTTCTTTGTCATCAGTTTACCTGAGCCCCTGAGCCCCTGAGCTCACAGTGGGGGGTCCTTCCCTGGGACAGCTCTGTGTTTGCTGCTGGCTTCACTCATCCAGCTTGTCTTTCTCAAACTGTGAAGGGCCTTAAACTTGGCATCCTGCTTCGTAGTCTTTGAATTTCCTGAGTGCCTTGCACATAATAGTCACAGAGGACACGCTTGCTAATTAATTTTATTAAAGGACCTTCACTTATGTGACAGCGTTCAGCTTCTTTTAAAAGTTTCTTTTCTCTGTACTCAGTTGCATGTGTCTCCGTCTTCCAAACTCCATTTCACAGCAGTTCATTCATTATACTAATCTAGTTTTCCATTCAAAGTGGTTGAGTATATAATATGTGTCTTATTGCTCCCAGCACAGGGCCCAAGGCAATGAGTTTCATTCCTCGTAGGATGTCCCAGATCTGGTTTGAAATGATGGTTGACACTGAGCTATGCATTATGGAGGCACAACATCATCAGTGCTCCCAGACCTGGAGACTGTTATAATTTCTAAAATGTGGCACTTCAGATTTGTCTTGAGAATTTAGGGGTTGATGTGTGAAGCTCCTCGCATTCTCCCTGGTGGTAATACAAACCAGTATTCAAATGCAATGGCTTTCTTGGTAGCCTCACTTTTGGCAGATGGAGGCAGGTTGGCAGTATTCAGTACACTGACCAAAGTTTTACATTGCCCCTGCCTTTTCCTCTTCCTAAGAGGCTTCGGAAGAAATGATAATAATGACTAGCTGCACCGCACAATTAGATATCAATTATAGTTAGCTGCAAGAACCTGAAACCCTAACAACATCAGCTTAATCAGTAAGGGCTTTCTTTTCTCATATTGCGAGCGGTCTGAGCTGAGTCGCCCATGTTTGGAATGGAGACAGCAATACTGGTAGGCACTCACAAGCTCTTTTTTTTGCCTTTCTGCTCTGCTATCTTCACGTGCTGCTTGTCATTCTCATTCTTTTCATTTTTAAGTTTTATTTATTTAAGTGACCTCTATACCCAGCGTGAGGCTTGAACTCACGACCCCGAGATCAAGAGTTGCATGCCCTTCCGACTGAGCCAGCCTGCACTTCATTCTCATTCTTGTCACCTCGTGGCTGTGAGATGCCTGTTGCACCTTTAGAACTCATTTCTGGTGAGACAGAAAGGATACTGAAAGACAGAGAGCAAAGGTTTCTTCTGATGCTTTGCCTTTGTGGGCAGGAAGGAGTGTCCGGGGATTTCCGTCAAGATGTCATTGACTATAACTCTTTCACAGGGCCATCTCTAGCTGGAAGAAAGGCTAGGAAATCAAAGTTCTCCAGTCTATTTTTAAAAGTTTTCACACCTTTGGAGTAGAAATAGCTTAAAGAAAAAGGGCTTGGAAGTGGGGTTGAATCGGCCAATCTAGAGTGTCTATCATTTACTGATGATTTTCAGTAAGCCAGACAGATTATCCAAGGATTCTACTAGGATGGAGAAGAGTAAAACAAACAAACAAACAAAAAACAAAAAAAAAAAGGAAAAAAAAAGTGAAAGCAAGTGAACTGTCCAAAACCTCAGTGCTGTGAGGAGATGGAGACAGGATTGAAGCCCAGGACTGACTGCCTGGTCTCAGAGCAGGTAGGTAGCTTTCTATCATGCCCTGGGGCATCCTATGAAACAAATGATAGAAACTTGGGAATGAGGTGGACAAAAGGTTGGGCTTGTTGCAGTTCCTTCCTCAAAAAAACAGAAAGCGTGGGTGGCTCAGGTCTTGATCCCAGGGTCCTGGGATCCAGCCCTCCCTTGGGCTCCCTGCTGGCAGGGAAGCCTGCTTCTCCCTCTCCCAGTCCCCCTGCTTGTATTCCCTCTCTCGCTGTGTCTCTCTGTCAAATAAATAAATAAATAAAATAAAAACGGAAAGCTCCTGCCCCAATCCTTTTTTCAGTCCTTTTTTTTTCTTTTTTTAAACATATAATGTATTATTTGCCCCAGGGGTACAGATCTGTGAATCATCAGGCTTACATGTTTCACAGCACTCACCATAGCACATACCCTCCCCAATGTCTATAACCTACCACCCTATCCCTCTACCGCCCCTCCACCCCCCAGCAGCCCTCAGTTTGTTTCCTGAAATTAAGAGGTTCTTATGGTTTGTCTACCTCCCCGGTCCCATCTTGTTTCATTTTTCCCTCCCTTCCCTTCCCCCCACAACCCCCTTCCCTGCCTCTCAAATTCCTCATATCAGAGAGATCATATGATAATTGTCTTTCTCTAATTGACTTATTTCGCTCAGTATAATACCCTCTAGTTCCATCCACATTGTTGCAAATGGCAAGATTTCGTTTCTTTTGATGGCTGTGTAGTATATACCACATCTTCTTTATCCATTCATCTGTCCATGGACTTCTAGGTTCTTTCCATAGTTCCTGCCCCAATCCTTTTTACCATTCTCATTTCTTATTTAGAGTCCTTATTATTCAATGTGAGGTCTGAGGACCTGATATGTCAACATGACCCTTTGAGAAATGCAGAATCTCAGGCCCTGTAGCACCCTCTGAATCAGAATCTGTATTTTAATAAGATCCCCGGGTGAGTCCCCTGTGCATCTGAATTTGAAAAGACTTGTGCCAGATACATTACCTAGAAAGGCCTTCTGTGACCACCATGTCTGAAGGAGCCCATCTCCAGCCCCTCTGTTACATCAGTTCCTTCGTAGTCTTCCTAGCATTGACTGTGATCCGAAACAACCTTTTTCAAAGGCTAGTTTCTGTTGTAATAGTTCTGTACTCTATTAAAATTTAGTTTTCGGGGCACCCGGGTTGCTCAGTTGGTTAAGCGTCTGCCTTTGGCTCAGGTCATGATCCCAGGGTCCTGGGATCAAGTCCCACATCGGGCTCCTTGCTCAGTGAGAGTCTACTTCTCTCTCTCACTCTCCTTCCGGGCTCTCCCTCCCACCTTCTCTCTCTCAAATAAATAAATAAATAAAATCTTAAGAAAAAAATTTAGTTTTCATCAGGGAACAGGCTCTGCTTCTCTCCTGCGTCACATCCCCAACACGTGTAGTGTGAGTGTCTAATACTCAGTAAGTTCTCCAGAAATATTTGAGGGATGGATGAATGAACAAATGAATGTAGAAATGATGTCCAATTTAGCAAGTTTTATTATTCAGAGAGAGAAAACAACATAGCCTTCTTGCTTTTTCGGAATCATCAGATCGTAACTACCAAAGCTGTACATCTCAGGTGTACATTCTGATGAATAGATTGCTTGGCTCTGTTGTGCTTGATTTAAGTCAAAGACAATTTAACTTGTGTTTACCCAAGTCAGTTCCCTCTCAGAGTGTGTTCTTACTCCTGATGTTGAATGGCCCTTTCACTTAAAATAGAATGCTATTGGCCGATTTCCTATTCTTTTGAGTTTTCTGTTTATTTTTCAGTTTCTGGGAATCGCAATTTCGTCAATATTTTAAGATAACTAAAGGCATTTTTAAAAAAGCCATTTTGAAAAAATATATGTACATATTCCCCAAAACATTAAGCCACTGATCAGATATTAATTACATCTGAGATGATTTTTGTATACTTTGAATTTCCATTTTCAATGTGGAACATTGTAATAATGTTCCCTTCACTTTCTGAAATATTTTGCCTGCTTTTTTGTTTGTTTGTTTGTTTGCATAATGGAAGAAACAGATGCAAAAATCCTAATAGAGAGCAGTTGTTTAATGGGAGAACTGTTGTAAAAATTGCCACTTTTTCTGAGGACACTGACTTCTGCCTCCAGGAGATCTATACCAACTCTTTGTCAAAACTGTGATGAAATAAGAAATGAAGAGCCCAGGCAGATGCTTAAAGTTATTAAAGAAACTTTATCTCATCTATATTATCTATATTAAAAGAAAAAAGTCCTTTGGGTTTTCTATACATTTTCACTATCATCATTTCCTTAAAGGCAAATAGTGAAAGCCAGGATTTATAAACTAAGTTGCCTTTAGAGAGCATGGGATAATAAGATGAATGAAATCTTGTGATAGACTATGGTGGAGACTGAGGCCTAATACACATGGCACGCTTCACAGAGTCATTCCATGTTAAAGAAAAATTTTAAATATTTTATAACCAATTAAAACATACCTGTGGACTGAATTTTTTCTTGTAACTGTCATCCTTGGACAAATCATTATGAAATTAATAACTTAGTCTGATTCTTCTAAAAAGTATTATAGTTTTATTACTTCAAGAATGGAGACATGATTTTAACCATTTTGGGGGATGAATTTAACATTAAAACCCTTTTGCAATTGAATGACCAACTAATTGAGACTCTAGACAAATGGGTATTAAGAAGATTAATGAATTCAGGCTGAGAATTTTAAAAAGTCATATAACCGGACCCTCTCTGGCTGGATATATGCATTGTTAGTGATATTCTCTATATCCAACAGAATTCACCTAGTCATTGGTATTAGGGAATGTTCCCAATTCAGGGATTATAGTTGTCATATTACTGTCATGAATGATATGGTACAATTACTTTGGACAAGCTGGAAGCCATAGGACAGAAAGATCTGCAAGTTTCTGTGTCTCTGGCCTCAGCATCTTATGGAGAGGCATACTTGGGACAGGCAGGATATTGTGGGTTTGCGCTGCAGAGGGTGGTGGGGTGGGAGTGGTTTCCCCTTTTGCATTTTGTTTTATATGGGTTAGTGTGGTGATGGCTTTGCCAATGTGAGAAAAACAGGCTGTTGAGTGTCAAGAGCTTCGGTGCCAGCCTTTCAGAGAAGTGGTGGGAAACATGGGGTACCCTGAGGAGGAGGGTCTGGGTCCCTAGTTTCAGGGGATTTGAGTTTAGCTTCTGCCTCTCACATCAGTAAAAATCAGTGGTCCATCCCAGCTAGCTTGTTTGCAGACAAGGAGAATGTCTGGGAACCCCACTGAGCAATCCTGCTTGTCTCCACAATGGGCTTCCCCCAAATTCCATGAGGCTTTGAGTGTATTTATTTGACACATTTTGTGGGGAATGATTTGGCTCAGGGAGAACATAGACGTTTCACTAGATAAATGTCGACTGAAATGTTCATCTAATTGCTTCAATTTCTTGAAATTATATGGTAACTCAATTTTATTTAATCTACTTTAAAAATACATCTTTCAGTTCTTGAGAAAAATATGTACAGACTCAATGTGGAGAATCAAATTTTTTTGCCTAAATATTAGCATTTCGTAGCAAACATTCATATTAATGTTGATGCAAGATGGGAGGTGAGATGAATATTTACTAGCTAGAAAGCTACTAAAATGACTGATTATATTGAGGAGAAACTTTGCAAGTTACAAATGGTGCTTATGAGCTCATTGGTCTGTGCTTTTGTTTCTTTATTGTGTTCCTTTTCCCCTTCTAGTCTCTGAGCTGTGTGAAGGCAGAGGCCATGTCTGATTCACTTTTGAGTGAATTTAACCAGAATGGAGGTTAAGGTGGGCACATGAAAAGCTAAACTAAATGGCCTTGAGAGATGAACTTGTGGCTATTTGGAATCAGTTTAGAATGACTTCTTAAAATTTATTTATTGAAAGAGAGTTTTTGAGCTAGGGAACGTCCAGCAATAATCTAAGATTTAGTAGGCAAATGGGGATTTTTAAGCATATGGGAGGTCATAGGTAACAAGGTAAAATAAAGTAGCAAAACAGGCAGAGATAACAAAAGTATTCAAAAGGAAAATAGCAGCTTCTAATGGTCAATGAAGAAAATCGGTGATCATTTATAAAAAGGAGAAATTCCAGATATATCTGACACAAAATATATTATTTATTAATATGACCCGAGTGAAAAGATGAGTAAATAGGCCTACTAGGTGGACCATGAAAGTATGCACATTATAGCACAGTTTGAGAGACACGTCTGTGGGGGTTGATCTCTCAAGAAAGTGGTTTAGAGGAATGTGATCACTAAGAAAGCATCCAAAGGAAGGTGTGAAACCCAGCAGAGAAGGGCCGGATACAGCAAAGCTGAGTCACGTTGGAGCACAATATTAAGAAGTAACCATTAGAATGGCTAAATGTAATGATTTTGGTTGACTTCTCAAGTACCTACTCTCTCACGTGTTGAGGGTGCCATAGTGTGAGCTGAGATGAGTCATTAAGTGACGGAGCCCAGATGGGACTCCAGCTGTATTTCACCTTGCAATAGAATTTCAGCAAAACCCGAATAATAGATTAATGAAATTACAAGGTTAACAAATTATTTAACAACTTATTTATATACATTACATCATAAGGACAGAAAAACAAACCATGCCATGAGATCATGACTTTTTGAATAAATAGTCTAGCTTTGTATTGAAAAGGGAGGTTGGTTAAAATGAAAATTACTCCTAATAATGTTCTGTCATTACCTTCTGTGAAGAAATAGAACTTCAGATAAGCCCAAAGCTTATCTCCTGAGGATATAGTGCTCTGGAAAACTGATTTGCAATGATCTTGTCTAACTGCAAAGTTCCTGGGGAAATGCTGGCCACCAGTGAGTAGGAAAGGACTAGAGGGTATCCAAAAATTCTCACAGAACCAAAACAAAAAAAGCAAAAAAGCAAAAACAAAAACAAAACAACAACCAAAAAAGCCCCACAAAAAACCAGGAACATGGTGAATGAAGGGAGTTTCTCAAAGGCTTGACAAAATCTCCTCCTCAATTAGATGAGGTCATTGGCAGCCATGGTGCAACATGAGAACCCGAAATTCAAGAATGCTTACTGATATACACAGAAGTACTGCTCGCTGGTCATTTTACTTTGTGCAGTCATTTCTAGATTTGTGGGTAGTTGTATCCGTTACTTACATTAAGAAATGCATGTATTTGCTGGTGTCTTTTCATAGTGACTGTCACTCTTGTGCAATCACACACGGTTAGAATCAAAAGAGAAGCTCTTAATTTGTGAGGATAACAAATGATAGTGATGAGAAGAAAAATCTAATGAATCAGATTATCTAGACAGGAGCAGCAAGTAAGAGCTACTGTTTGACCTAATGTCTTGTGGTTGGAATAACTACCCAGAATTTTATGTTGAAAAGCCTGTTGAGGTGGCATCTTGTCTCACAGGGGAAAGATGCTAGAATCAATTATTGAACTCTGCCAAGGCCATAGTCAATAGGAGAACAGAAGGTGGTAGTCACAAGCAAGCCAGAGATTTTCCATACCTGGCTGTTGAGGAAGGAGTTATCATTTTTATAACAAGTAGAAAATTAGAAACCTCAACTTTCTCTTGTGGGGTTAAATCACTGATACAAAATAGTATATCTTTCACATATTTTTGAGATGAAAACAATCCATCCATTCTGGTATATAGTTGAACTCCTATAATTATAAAAACAATAAATTGTAAATTTAGGAAGAATTGATGAACTAGAGAGAAATCCTAATACAGAATACCTAAAATTGCTGCATTTAAGAAAGAAATTTACAATATGGCTGTGCTGGTGGTACAGTAAGGGAAAGAATTAGATTTGAGGAGCAAAAGGGAAAACTAAACAAAGGTGATACGTTGGAGTTGGTGAGAGAAAAGAGACAAAGCCTAGGTCCTGAGCAGAGTGAGAGATCAGATTTCAGACAGCAGCATAAATCTAGAACAACCAAAAGATGGCATTGAGAATGTCACCTGTGGTAGGGGGGTGAGGGACCCCAAAGAAGAAGACTTGTTTACTGAAACCTTTGATCTGCGTAAAACATGAAAAAAGAAAAAGAACATTTTTTATAAATAAATTCCCGAACACAGTATCACACTTACTTAGATTTGGGACTGGATTTGTAATATCTGCTGGATATTGAGTAAATCTAGTTGAAAATTTTATTCAAAGTAATTGTGGTCCGTGGGGTTACCAGGCACATAAATCTTCTCCAATTGGGTATTTCTTTTTTTTTTTTTTTAAAGATTTTATTTATTTATTTGACAGACAGAGATCACAAGTAGGCAGAGGCAGACAGAGAGAGAGGGAGAAGCAAGCTCCCTACTGAGCAGAGAGCCCGATGCGGGGCTCGATCCCAGGACACTGAGATCGTGACCTGAGCCGAAGGCAGAGGCTTTAACCCACTGAGCCACCCAGGCGCCCCTCCAATTGGGTATTTCTAATTGCAGTTCTAAAAGAATCCTCAGAGACAAAGTTCCAAGTAACATGAACCTACAGTGAAAACTCATCGTGAACATGAGTCATCAGTAAAATAAGAAATCACAAAATTGATTCTTCAAGCCTGTAGATATTGAAATTATCAGATAAGAATTTAAGTATGCTTAATTTATTTAAAGAAAATCCAAGGGGCCTATAAAATATGTTGGAGGGACAAAGACTATCAAAATAACACACGTATTAGAAGAAACCAATAGAACTTTTATAAATGATAAAGATAATTATTAAAAATAAACTCAATAAATAGGATGGCCAGCCGGTTAGTCACAGAATAAGAAAGAAATCAGTGCATCAGAAAAGGAAAAAAATCCAACGTATACAACATATTACACATGGAAAAAATAGTCAAGAGAAATAGTGGTTAGAGTAAAAAGACCTAAAATATGTGGACCTTTAGAAAATAAGAAAAGAACAGTGGATAACAGACTATTAAGGATTTTTCAAAATTAATGCAATTCAATATTCAGACTTAGGAAGCCCAACAAATCTGAACAGAATAAATAGAAAGAAATCAAACCAAGAAATGTCACCGTGAAACTAAATACTAGATGCAAAGAGAAGATCTTAAAAGCAGGCTTAGAGAAATGACTTTATCTGCGAATGGAAGCCAATCTGACTGGCAACTCTCCTTTCAACACAATAAAAGCCTGAAGAGAATTCGACACTATCTTCAAACTGTTTATAAGAATCAGTGCCAACCTAGAATGTTTTATCCACTTGAACTCTTGAAAAAATGGAGGTAACAGAAACTTTAGCCAAAGACATAGATCATTCACTAACAACAAAGCTTTCCTATTAGAAACTTTAGTGTTAGAAATGAACAAGAGGAAATGACAGCAGATACAGCAGAGATTAAGGAGGTAATATAATTTTAAAAAAACTTCATGCCAATAATTTTTCAAAATTAGATGAAATGGAAATTTGTAGAAACATTTTTAAAAATTGACTCAAGAAGAGAAAATAAATTTGAATTATCTTGAATTAAACATATCAAATCACTTGCTTAAATATTTTCCCTATAAATATTAAACTCAAATGATTTTATGGATGAGTATTCCCAAACATTTAATAAACACATAAACTTAATGTTCAACAAATTCTTTCAGGGGATAGAAAATTTATATCATCTTAGCACTAAAACCAGCTAAGGACAGATTGCAGAGCTTGGGAAAGACAATGACAAGCTAATCTTACCATAAATGTAGATGCAAAGATTCTAAATAAAAACAAACTGAATCCAACAATGAAAAAAACAATACATTCTGAACAAGTTGAATTTATCACAGCAAAGGAAGTTTCAACATTAGAAAGTCTATTAATAAATCTACCATATTAAGTGATTAAAGGAGACAATATGATCAGGAGTTCCACCACAGTACACATTAAAAATATTTCTGTAGAGTTCATGACAAAAGTACAAAAAAGGGAATCATCTGCTTTTTGAGCAAAGTTATGTCTACCAAAACATTAAAAAAATAGCCAATATAATAATTAATTGAAACCCCGAAATTATTTCCTCTAAAAATCAGGATCAGGATAAATAAACACATTGTTGCAACCATTTCTGTTTAACAATATGCAAGCAACTCTCACTAGTGGCATAAGAAGGGAAAAATAAAAGTAAAGATTGTTATAAAAGTAACAAAATTGTCATATTTTCAAATGATATAATTGCTTCACAGAAAGCCCAAAACAATCACAGAGAAATTACTTTTATTTATTAATGAATTTAACAAAATTGACAATTACAAGAAAATATTCAAAAATATTCAAAGTCAATTACATTTCTGTTAATGAGCAATAAACAGTAAATAAGTGTAATTTTTAAAATTCTATATGTTATAGTAAACAAAAAAGATTCTTAGCAAAAAATATGCCTGAACCTAGGAAGAAAATTTTGTCCTTATTGAAAGATATTAAAGAATATCTAAATAAATATCTAAAAATGTTCAGGAAAATATTTATGCATCAATCAAATTTTAATATCACAAAAACATCAGCTAACCCATAATGGATGGATAGATCCAGTGAAATTCCAGTGAAAATCCTGAATCTCAACAAGATTTTTTTTCTTTTCATTTTCCTTGTTTGTATTTTTTATGGAATCCAGCAAGGTGACTTTACAATTTGTATGAAATAACAGAATTGCAAAAATAGCTGACAGTTCTGACAATGATGACCCAAATAGGGACGCGCATATTAGTATTTATAGTGAACTTATTGTATAATACAGTGTTGTAGACAAACATATCAATTAAAAAATGAACCAATGGAACAGAATAGGGGGTCCAGAACCATACATGTACAAATGTGAAAACCTGATACATGACAGAGCTTACATTGTATGGTAATGTCGAAAAGGTGGGCTATTTAATAAAATGAACCTGGAAATATTATGCATCCATGTATAAATAAAATATTTGGGTTCCTATCTCATATGATAGATAGAAATCAATTCAAAGAGATTTAAGCGAATTTTTTTAAAGAAAGAAATATAGGTAAATCATCTCTACTGACTCTGCTGTAGTGAAGGTTTTCTTAAACTTGATACTAAAAATAAAACATATTTGATGACATTAAACTTGGAACTCTTATTTATTAAAAAGACAGTGCAGTAAGAACAAAAAGGTGAATGATCACTAAGTTGACAAATGCCAGTGGGAAAACTTATGATGGAATAACTAGACCTGGAAACCACCTGGGTACGTGATACAAGGGTCATTTATCTAAACGACAGAAGAAGTTAGATCACTTGAGATACTTGGCAGAGGACTTGAATTATTTTCTAATGTCAGAATATGATGAAAGCTTCCATGAATGCTGCAACAGAGTCTTACCAGTGGGCACAGACGCAGATAAAAAGGCTATCAGTGATCAATACCTCAGATATTCGAGAAGCTCAGGTGTGTCTCTCAAGCCAGTCCTCCACACATGAGAGAAGAGCACTTCTCCATGTAATCTGAATGTGTGCAGAGGTCCACCTCACTTAGGGAAGTAGCAGTCTTTCTCTTCATGTAATCCATTTTACACTATGACTCAGACAACTGTGGAGTATAGCATCCTCAGACGGAACGCAGTTCTCTCTTACCACTCTTGACTTCCCTGGGCTAACACAGCTTTAGTCGAAGGACTTTCCTGCACAAGGGCCAGTTACTCAGGTATCTTTGGGAGGCAGAGATGTACGATTGGTATACAATGTATGTTATGCCATAGATCTATAAACCGATTATGGGTCCATCTTTCAAAAGTCTGGAGAAGATACTTGCAATCCCCTAAAAACAGGTTAATAATTAGTATCAAGAATATGTAAGGAAGGGTGCCTGGGTCGCTCAGTCGTTTAAGCGACTGACTTTGGTTCAGGTCATGATTTTGGGATCCTGGGATAAAGCCCCCAGGTCAGGCTCCCCACTCAGTGGGGTATATAATTGTCTCTTTCCCTCTGCCCCTCCCCCCACTCATGTGCTCTCTGTTTCTCTCTCTGAAATAAATAAACAAAATCTTTTTTAAAAAGCTTATGTAAGGAATTCCTACAAATAAAAATACAACTCGATATAAAAAAATGCCGAGACATACATCAAAGGAGATGAAACATGAATTGGTCATAAACATATCAAAAGACTCAACCCAATTACTAATCAGGAAAGTTCAAATTAAAAACAAAGAGATAGACTTTCAAACCTACCCTATTGGCAAAAATGAGCACAGGACACAACTGGGTGTTTTACTTATAGGATTCTAATTAAGCCATTAAAAAAAAAAAAGAATGAAATCTTGCTATTTGCAAGAATGTGAATGGAGCTAGAGTGTATTGTGCTAACTGAAATAAATCAGTCAAAGAAAGACAAATATGTGATTTCATTCATATGTAGAATTTAAGAAACAAAACAAATAAGCAAAGGGAAAAAAAGGAGAGAGGAAAATCAAAATACAGACTCTTAACTATAGAGAACAAACTGATGGTTACCAGAGGGTAGGCGGGTGGAGGGTGGGTGAAACAGGTGATGGGGATTAAGGCAGGTACTTGTGATGAGCACCAGGTTTGTATGGAATTGTTGAATCACTATTTTGTACACCTGAAACTAATGTTACATGTATGGTAACTAACTGGAATTTACATAAAAACAACAACAACAAAAGACTCATTGAAAGATAGCTATAATGATGCTAAATTAAAAAAAAAATAGGGGAGATTCGTTCAGTTTATTACCTTAGATAATTTTGACATGATAACAGTGGCTGAAATTTGTGGGTAAAATATGACATCATTCTAGTAAAGAAGCAGGAAAGGCATTCACCATTCCAGCTAAGTAGACATGACTTGATTTTAGTGGCTAATGTATCCCTCAAAATTTCCCTTCTTGTTTGTTCATTTAATAAAAGGATATAGTTTTCACTTCTGTTAGTTATTATTAACTTCACATTTAAAAATAAACCTTAATGTGAATATATATGTCAGTGTTTATTATTTTAATCTAATGTTTCCCAAAGAGTAATAGAAATCATGAATATCGCTGGTAGTGCACAGTGATTTCAAAGGACACCCAAACACTTCTTAAAGGAAAATATTATACCATACTAACATATAGATTAGAAAATGTGATCAGTGCGCAGGTTTTATTAAAATGGTCTAAATACAAATAAGTGAGTTGTTTGGAAGTAAGTGTTTTAAAAATATGTGCAAATATTATGTAAGTATGACAAAGTCAGGGAAATAATATTTAAATGAGGGTAATTTGGGACACATTCATCAATTACAGAAAAACTCACTACAGGGTAGGAAAGGTGATGAACACAGAGAATGGAAACACGGAGTTACCTTCTAAAGCACTCCTCCAGCTATTGATTTGTTTACCAGTAACTCACGGGGAAATGTATGTTCCCACACTGGGGCATTTTTGTCATGCAGCTGTGTTTGATTTCTGTAGTTTAGAAAACAAAAAGCATACTTGCTTACCATAGGAACTCTGGACCTGTGGGTACTCATTAATATTTACAAATTTAGTTTTAAGGGTATTTAATAGTAGAGATTATATAAGTTTTTTACATTTTTTGGGGGGGGGGGAAAGTTAAATAATCCAGTGACTCTTTTATGAGAATCCTCGGAAAAGATTTCCTTTAGGTCAGGATAGGAGATTTGAAAATTTATTTATAGCTACTATAATTATTATATTCAATCATAGTTGCTTCTTTTTAATTGAGCTAGTAATTTAATAATAATATTTAATAATATTAATAATATCAAATTTTTAGTTCTTTCGAGCTTCGTTTTGTTCTTTTCTACCCTTTACCTAAATTCTTTTTACTTTGAAAAACTTTCCTAATCTATAATTTTGTAAGTTGCCTTAAATGTTTTTTGGACTAAAAATGATATCTAACATTACTGAATGCTTACCATCAGCCAGCTGTACTTCTAAATGCTTTTCATGTACTTGTAAACTTAATCTTGTCAACAACTCTGTAGAACAGGTGATATTATCATCAATGTGTTTAAAAGTTAAGTAGGATGCCCATGGTCACAAAACTGGTAATCAGGCAAGGTAAGGACTCAAACCCAAGCCTTCGTTAGCTTCAGAGATTGATCTTCTATAATTTCTACATTAGAGGGTTTCTACATCATGTTATCAAGGAATATATAACCATTGTATCCATTATAAAAATGTCACATATTCTGGGATGGCTGGGTTGCTCAGTGGGTTAAAGCCTCTGCCTTTGGCTCAGGTCATGATCCCAGGGTTCTGGGATCAAGCCCCACACTGGGCTCTGTGCTCAGTGGGGAGCTTGTTTCCCCTCTCTCTCTTTGCCTGCCTCTCTGCCTACTTGTGATCTCTGTCTGTCAAATAAATAAATAAATAAAATCTTTAAAAGAAAGTCACATATTCATGAAAAAAATGGGGAAAATACAGAAAAAAACTGAAGAATTACATGATTCCTAGATTCATTTTACAAAGAAAATCCTCTTGCATTCATTCATAATGCGCCCATTCCTTTTTCTGTGTAAATTTCAGTACATTTTTTAAAGCAATATTCCCATTCTATAATAACACTCACTTCTAGGAAATGTTTATGTAAAACTTCATTCCTTCCTGTTGAAGTTAAAGACCATTTTATCATGCTTGGATCCCTTAAGAAGGAAGAAAACTAAAACTGAAAGGCCTGCTATCAATAAGGTACTTTTACCCACCAATTATCCCATTAAATTTTCTCAGAAAAAGCACTTAAAAATGTGAAAATGAATGAGTATTGCTTTATATGCTTTAGGGCCATTAGAAAATCATGTAATTCTTCTCTTCTGAATAAACTGCGTGTTTTTCTGCTTACTACTTAGGTTCTCCCTATCCCCAACCCTATAATCATATTTGCCATTTTCCTTTAAGCCCTTTCGAAGTTCATTCTACTCCTTTTGAGCTTACAACAGTACATACTAATGTGTATTGTAGCTCATCAATACTGAGTTTAATAAAAGGATAACTTCTAAGTGCCTGCATTTTATGTGTTCCACCCCATCAGGATGGCTGTTAAAGATAGTTTTGACTATCATTCAGTTCGTGAGCCACCATGATCCTTGAGATAATGTCTATCTTTCAATCTATACTCAGTCATTTGTATCATCCTATAATTGCAAAATCTGTAATAACTCCTTCCATACTGAACTTCAATCTGATGGTTTCTCATCACTTCTCATCACTTAAGAATATCAGCTTTCAAGATATACAATCTTTTACCTACTTCCCTCTCCTTTCTGGGATTAGTGCAGCCAGAAAGCGTTGATGATGAATATATCTATTTACTATACACTATGGCCTGCAAATAAAAACTTCAGAAGTTCCAGAGGCAGAGTGAAGTCTACATCAGGAAACTAGCTGATTAAATGTATGTAGTTCCAAAATGTCACGAAAATAACAGTGAAAAAAGATATTTTAACAAAAGACATAAACCTATAGGTCAAAAATAATAGCGACAAAATTTCAGAAACTCAAAAGCAAATTGATGAGTACAGACTGACTGAATGGATCTGGGAAACCTAAATCCTAACCAGTAGTGCTGGAAGGTAAGAAGCAAGGTGATTTCCACTCTTGCGCCTTCCAAAAGCTCAAGAAGAGTTCCCTTTGAAAGCGACAATGACTGTAAAGCTAAAACGCAAAAGTTCTTTGAAAGCATTTTTAAGAAGCGGCGAAATCCACAGATTTCTTCCCTTCCTTTGTGCAACCAAACAACTGCCCTTCCCAAACTATCAAGTTCTGGGAAGGAAGCAAGTATTAGTGGGATCCGGGTGAGGAGAGAAAGCAAGATGGAACGGAAGACTTTGGGTTCTGGTCTGGTCACAAGATGACCTTTCAGAACTGGCCTGAGTTGGAGGAAGGGCCTGGACACTCACACTAACCAATCGCTGTGGACAGACTGTGCCCACAAATAGTGATGGTCGTCGGCAAGTGAGACTCTTCAACCATCCGTACTTCCAACAACTGGAAAATAGATCTTCTGGTCTCTAAGGCACAGCACACTCTAATAGGTGTCTAATACACTTCCCCGTTCTTGCTGAAAATGTGAAACTTGTCCTTTTGTGAGGGTGAGATTGAAGGTCTCTGGACTGAAGAAAATGGGCACATTTGGGGTACAGGTGCAGTACTAAAAAAGGAGGAGATAAATGTGTACATCCCAAGTCCTGAGACCCCAGTCCACTTTCTCATCTTGGGCCCTAGAACACTAGCAGCCCAGGCTATACACTATGTTGATAAGAGTTTGGAAGAATCGTTTCAAAACAATCTGGATAGCACAGGAAGGAAGTTCTGACTATGTTGACAGCAGGATTTGCTCATGGAAATGGCTCAGCCACATCACCCTATAACAAGGAAAAATTTGGCACATCTTTCTTATGTGCTTAGTTCTTCCATTCAGATTTATCATGTTCTACTCTTAAATATGAGCAGATATGAAAAACTGCATGGACTTCTGCTGAAATCTTTTAATATAAGGGATATGAACCAATATAAACACAGATGATAAATCTACCTGGAGTAAAAAGAAACTCTTTAGGAATAACAAAACTTAAGCTTAATATTCAATATCTCTAAACACATAAGAATAGATACTAAATCCATGAGATAAATATAGGATGAAGTAGGAAAAGAAAATTTTTTTAAAAAGTTAAATTCCAAATTTAAAAAAAGTTCAGAAATTTAAAAAATAATGATTTTTTAAAAATTCAATAGAAATATTGGAAGACCAAGTTAAGGAATCTTTCAGAAACTAGAGCAGACTGACAAAGATGTGGAAAATAGAAAAAAAAAAAAAAAGATAAGATCAGAGGACCATCTAGGGCTGCACTGTCCTTGCATTTTCTATGATGATGGAAATGTTCTGTTCCTGTGCTAATTCAGTATGTACTAGCTCCATGTGGCTGTTTAATACTTGAAGTGGGGCTAGTGGGATTGAGGTACTGAATTTAAAAAATCTATTTAATTTCAATTAATTTAAATGTAAATGTGAGAAGCCACAGGAGTCTAGCTGCTGTGATATGGAACAGCACAGATCTAGGAGGTGAAGCAACTAGATCTAAGACAGTATCGAAGGAAAAGAGAGAGAGAAATAGGAAGAAGATGAAACTAGAGGGAAGGAATCCATTATTCAGCTAGTACAAATTTCTAGAACTGAAGGATGTGAATTTCCACACTGAAATTTCATAACACTCCAAACATAAAGATGATTCTTTTTGGCTTCCAGAAAAAAACAAAAAAAGGCAACATACAAGGGAGCAGAAGCCAGAATGACTTTGGACTTCTTAAAAGTTATACCAGAAGCTAGAAAGCAGTAGAGCATTGCCTTAAAAATTGGAACCCTAGTGCACTGTTGGTGGGAATGCATAATAGTGTAGCCTGGAAATCAGGTGTGGAGGTTCTTCAAAAAATTAAAAATAAAATTACCATATGATCCAGCGTTTCTATTTCTAGATATTTATCCAAAGAATTGAAATCAGGGTTGCCTCTGCGTTGGCTGAGTCAGTTAAGCGTCTACCTTCAGCTCACGTCATGATTCCCGAGTCCTGGGATTGAGCCTTGCGTCAGGCTTCCTGCTCAGTGGGGAGTCTGCTTCTCCTTCTTCCTCTGCCACTCCCTCACCCTGCTCTCTCTTGCTCACTCTCTTTCTCAAATAAATAAAATCTTAAAAAAAAAAAAAAGAATTGAAATCAGAATCTCAAAGAGATATTAGCACTCCTGTGTTGACTGCTGCACTATTCATAAGAGCCAAGATACAGAAACAACTTAAATGTCCACTGATGGATGAATGGATCTAAAAAATGTGGTATATACATACAATGGAATGTTATTTAGCCTTTAAAAAGAAGGAATTTCAGCTGTATGTGACAACCTGAATGAACATTGAGAACATTCTGCTGAGTGTAATAAGGCAGTCATAGAAGGACAAATTCTGCATGATCCCACTTACATGAGATGTCTGAGTACGTAAATTCAGGAAAGCAAAGAACAGAACAATGGTTGCCAGGGGCTAGGGCTGCTGCTAATCAACCAACCTAGAATCCATGTCCAGCCAATTGCCAATAAAATCAAGGGTATACACACACACACGCACACACACACACGTGTGTGTGTGTGTGTGTGTGTGTGTGTGTATGTATTTTTTTTTTTCTCAGACATGAAAGGTCTCTTTTTAAAAACCTGCTTCCCCTCTATGTACTTTTTTCTGAGGAATCTACTAGAGGCTGTGATGCACCAAAATGAGGCAGTAAACCAAGAAAAATGAAGGCATAAGATTTGGCAAATGAAGATGTAATCTGAGAGACTATATACTGTTTTCAGGATGACGGCTCAGGATGAGAGGTGTCTCCTGGGTTGAGTAAGCCATCTTGCCTAGATCAGAGCAGGCAGAAGTCTCTGGGAGAAGTCTTCAAGGTTAGTTGTAATTCCACTTGCTGCATCAAACTTTGTTGAGGGAGAATTCACATAATTGGTGAAGAGTTTAGATTTTTATTAGTGATACATAGAAAACAAAACAAAACAAAATTAAGATAATTAATAACTCCAAAGAAAGAAAAAAATTGTGTAGAGAAGAAAAAATATTTATTATACACCAAATGACTCAACTACCACAATATTGTGAACACTGAAGACTGATCTAACTAAAGTAACTATGTAACCATACTGGGAGGGAGGGGAGATGGGAAGAGGTTGTGTGTGTTTAGGGGATGGGATATAAAAGAATTAAATTCTCATCTTTTATACTCAGAAATAAGTTGGTAGTGCCTAGAACTGAAAAATCAGAAAAGTGGCAATATAGATATTAGAAGTGATTATTTAAAAAAAAATAGCCAAAGACATGAAAAGTTTTGTTTCTGATACATGAAAAATTGGATGAGAGGATCTGGAAAACTCAGGTTTTCTAAGAGCTGTTGGACTATTGACAGCCACATGCATGTGTAACTTTGATTTTATTAAAGAAAAAAATTAATGTTTAAGTAACTGCACCAGGTGCACTCAGAAATTGTTAATCAACCTTCTGCTCCATCAGTGCTCATCCAAACCTGCCCTAATTTGTTGGTAAGTGATGAGAAATTCCTGAAATCTTTGGAAAAACCTAAACAAAACAAAGTAAAACAAAAAGCACTTGCCTTTTCTCTCCGTCAGGTACTTAAGTTGATGAGATGATGCTTAATAATAGGGAAAAAACAAACAAACAAACAAAAAAACCTGTATTACTCAAAAGGGAAGAATGACTTTCGAAAGTTGTCCTTATATGAAGAGTCCGTGTATGGGTGTCTGTTGGGTGCCCGCAGGCATGCTGGTGGGAGAGTTCAGCCTTTACTAAGGTATCCAACCTAGGTCTGACTCCAAGACCAGAAGGGGACACTTCATTCTAAAAAACAAGCCAAATCAGGACTGCGTGGAGGCAGAGTGGGGAGCACTAGCGGAGGCGCCCTGAACCCTAGAGCCAGAGTTGTTGCCCCATCTTCCTTACCCATAAAGTGAAGCAATATGCAAGGTGTGAATGGGTGGCCCCTTGGGTTCATTGTGCCCATCAGGGGGTGTCATAGTTTCAGAATTAAATATTATAGATCATTTATGTCCTTCAGTTTTTCAGCAAAAGGTCCATTTTTCAAGTGTTTCTTGGATCCACCAGGGGGAAAAGTGCTTCTGTAGTATTACAAGACCTATTCTGTAAAGCCTGTAGATTTTCTAATACATAAAAACGGAATTTCCCCTCAATTTTTCTCAAATGATAATTAGAATTTATATGGTCTCATGCTAGCTGGCTTCCAACTGATCTTCACATAACAGCTTTAAGGGAGAATTTCTCCTATCTGACCTAAGGCCTGAGTGATCCCATTGCCTGATTAGAGTCGGATCAATCACCTTTCGGGAGAAGGGTATTTCAAGGTCTGTCAACTCAACAAAATAAAGCTTTGACTGATTCCATCATAATGTTTATACTTGGGTGAAATCTAGAATGTCACATGAAATTCAATTCCCCTATGGCAGAAGTTTTCAAATGATCAAAGAATCCACATATTTTCAGAAATTCCAATGAGCCCTACTTCAGTCTGCTTGGGCTACTCTAACAAAATTCCATAGACTAGGTGGTTTAAACAATAGAATCTGATTCTCACAGTTTTAGAGGCTGGAAAATTTGAGATCAAGGTGCCAGCATGATCAGGTTCTGGTGACAGCCCTCTTGGGGGCTTGCACACGCTGCTTCTCACAGTGACTTTAATGGAAGGTGCCAGGATGGGAGAGCTCGGTCTCTTCATCTTCTCATAAACCACAAACTCATCACAGGGGCTACCCCCTCATGACCTCATCTAAACCTAATCACCTACGAAAGGCCTCATTTCATACTATCACATTGGAAGTTAGGGCTTCAACATATGAATTTGGGGGTAATACAAACATCCAATCCATAACAAGCCCACACATAATGAGACCCTGTGAGTGTTGCCTTTGTTTCTAAAAGAAGCTCAAGGTTTTGATCATGTTGGATTTTCAGCCTCACTTGTGATACTTGACGGGCAAATCGTGAAGATTTCTCTTTACATTTCTACAGGGACTTGTGGTCCGGCACTGACCTCTCGGTGATTAAGTATCTCATCTCATGGGGGTCCTGCAAGGACAAATTATCAGCAAACCTCAAAGCACTATGCTAACTGCTAAAATCACTCATCTTCCCTCCTTCTCAGATCTCTGTCGCCTTTAGACAGAAATTACCCACACTAAGTAGTTTGTTAAGAAAGATATAAATGATCACTCTTAGTTTTATTTCTTTGATAACTGAAACAGAAAAGTGATTTCAGAAGAAATGACATGAATTTGTCCCCCCTCTTCATATGAAAAGTAGGAGCCTTTAATTTCATAAACAAGCAGTGAAAGACATTTTTGTCTTCAAAGGACCAGTTCTAACTGATGAAAACAAAGCCAAATCAAACTATAAGAGGAAACAAAACAACTTTCTCTCTATATGGAATAACAGTATTATCATGTCCGTTTTAAAGATGAGAAAAAATGGAAGATTCAAGTTATTGATTCGCTGGTTCTCAGTGATCTTTCCTCCTGAGATCCCCCAAACACAAGATTTAGACAGAAAATGCTTATTTAAAATAATATGTATATTTTTTATGCTATTGAATTGTCACAGAGACAGTGCTGTGACAACAGATGCCCCACTGAAGGACTGAAGGGTAGGTTCTAGAGGTGTTGCTGGCTGACAACCCTGAGCTGCTAGTTCCCTCCAGGGGTTATCCGAGCTGAAAGGACCTATCCAGGGAGGCAGCTCTTCCTGGGTAGCCCTCATCCAATGACTGGTCAATGGTACGGGAGAGTGAGTTTGAAGACTTAGTTCTATCCTGGTACTCGGGTTAATTCTGAAGGATACTCCCAGCTCCAGAACTCCTCAGCTTTGTTGAGACTGTAGCACAACCCTACTTTTCCCTCTGTACAGTCCTGCTTTGTTTCCTTTGCGGTAGATATTGACCCTGAGGGCAGTCCCTAATGATTCATCTGCCTAAATGCAATTCTCTGCTTCAGTCTGCTTCCTGGGGAATTTAACCCAATCTCTCTCCCTCTCCATTCTTCTCTCTCCCTCTCTCTCTCTCTCTCTCACACACACACACACACATAGCAAATTTGCCTTCCATTACCATGAAACCAAGGATTAAATTAAATTCAAGGGAGCAAGGCAGACTGCCTTAATGTAAACTCCGGTGACGCTATCAAGCAAACATTAGTAATATAAGCAACAAGGTCAAACCTGGAAATAATACCAAATCACAACTCTTTCGGGTTCAAGTGGAATCAGAATGTGACAAGATTAAAATTTCATACTGGCCAAATGCTTTTTTTCTAATCTCTCTTTTAGCGTTGGCAAGCTTGGTTGTCTTTTGATTCAAATAACCTGAGCTCAGTGGTTTTCAAACTTTTTCGATCTGTTAGCATTGTTCTGTCTCGCCACTCCCCAGGGGGTCCAACTGCAAGGGCTCCTGCTGTCAGAGACACTAATGAGAGTGAACCTTCACTTTTGTATACATTACTGAAGGAGTGGGAAAAGGTGTCTGAAGAAGGGCATTATCAAACTTGACTGTGGAAACATTATTTGGAGGTTTAATGGCGTTTCATAAAGTCAGAAAGCACAAATTCTTTCTTAAGTATACTGTTTTGAAGCTTAAGATTGCTACCCCTAGGTTCGTTCTCTTACGTATCTATTCAGCAGGAATCATTTGACATCTAGAGACACATGGGTGAAAAAGGAAAATTCTTGCCTTTGCATAAACCACTGTCTACTGGGGAGTGACGCCAATAACTAAAATACATTGTTCTATATAGTAAAGCAGAGCTGCAGAAAAAGTTTCTTGAGAAAGTGATGTGATTATTTTTGAGTAGGAATGGGAGAGGAAGGGAGGCCTGAGGGGAAGGCTTCTCAAAGGAGATGACCTTTTCAGAAGAAAAATATTTGCATAAGATGGTGGAACATAAACCAAAACCCAGAGTCTTGTAACAAGCAGCCACAGCCTTCTTGGAAGCACTGAGTGTAATAATTGAGCTAGAAACTGCATGGAAATCTGGTGTCCATAGCCACAGTAGAGATGGCATATGGCCATTTGCTTTGGCATGGGGCTCAATTTTAGGGGGGATTAAGTGTCTGCCCTACCCATAATCTGTGTTCACTTGGGGCTTGCTTATTGCTTTAACTAGGTTTTTGGATTTTTTATGTGCAAGAATCTCCTGGGAGGGAAGTATGGGGACTTTGTACATCAGAAATGTTAAAATATGTGTGAGACAGGGCTATGACTCTGTTTTCTAGCTTCTAGTAGAGTGCTTGCCACACAGTAGGCATGGATTTGAAAAGCAACAACCACCACCAACAACAAATTTTGGAATGTATGAGTGCACGAACAACCAATATACTGACTTTTAAGGCGTAACGGGGCGAGAGAATTTTCCTTGTGTTCATTCTTTACCTAAGTAAAATTCCAGTCTCACTCTGCATAAATAACTGTTATAAAGCTAGTTAATTGTATGACTTTGATTGGTTAGATTTTGACTACTTGTTAAAAAATAATGCCTTCTCTAATCTAAAGCAAATCATTATTTTTGTGAGATAGGCGCAGAATTCTTACCTTCAAGAAAATGCTGCCAAATCCTATCCAGGGTTGGATGGAAAGTATCATGAAATGTCAATATAAAGAATGTCATTTTTGTGTTATTTATGGATTCTTGTAACTTAGGAATCATAACAGCATCGTTTTTATGAAGTCTCCGAAGAGAGGCTATGAGAAAGGGGTTAGCAAGTCTGGACGAGATGAAAGCCATCAGGAGGGTAAGAGTCTCTTGAAGTGAGAATAATAACCGGCAGATCAACACATCCATATTGACAAGATAGATTGCTGTTCTTGAGTTGAAAGGGGTCAGTTGTTACAATCTGTTTCTTAATGGAGTAATTTTACAAATGTGTCGTAAACGTAAACATAACATGGTGATGTCTTCACATAAAATTGTTTTTAGTAAGTGACTTAAATAAAATGGGATTTATAATTGTTTCACAATAAAAGACCTGTAGGGGCGCCTGGGTGGCTCAGTGGGTTAAAGCCTCTGCCTTGGCTTGGGTCATGATCCCTGGACCCTGGGATCTAGCCTCGCATCCAGCTCTCTGCTCAGCAGGGAGCCTGCTTCCCTTCCTTTCTCTCTCTGCCTGCCTCTCAGCCTACTTGTGATTTCTGTCTGTCAAATAAATAAATAAAATCTTAAAAAAAAAAGACCTATAAACCCAAGATGAAAAAAATGAATTTTTAAAAATAACATTTTAGGAGGAACCCAACCTGGGAGATTTACCCATGCCCAACATTTTTTAAAAACTCCTGGCAGTTAAGACCTTGTTATCATTTTCCTCTTCACTCTAGACTGATCGTTTAATCTACTGTGCCTTTTGCTCTTTCCACCATGACACTTTGTATCACCTAGAATGCCGTCTTTCCCCACTCTCCCTCACAAAATGACCCATCCTGTGCTATCGAGCACAGGTCCACCATTTCTCCCACTGTTAATTCCTTTGTGAGTGTTCTCTCCTTCGTCTGATCTTTTAAATACTTACCATGTTTGCCTCTCATATCCAATAATAATAATAATCATGAGAGTTAATGTCGATTGAGTGGTTACCATGTGTCAGAAACTATTCTAAGCACTTATATGTTTCATGTCATTTAATTATCACAAAATGCCAGTAAGAAGGTACTATTCTGTTTTTGTTTTTAGAGATGAATACATGAAAGCCCAATGAAGTTAAGAAATTTTCCTAAGGTCACATAGCTAGAAAGTGGTGGAGTAAAGATTTGAACCTATACAGTCTGGTTCCAGAGCCAAATTATTAGCCTCCCCACAATTTTGCCTGTCATCTGAACTTTTTGCATATTAGTTATATTTTTAATCATTTTTATTGTGTGAATGTCCTGGACATTTTTTGGGCTTGTGTCCTTCTTGTATTCATTTGCCCAATTCCTGGTGTTGTATTGGGAAGGAGGAGATCCTCTATTTCTCTATTCTCAGACCATAAATCTAGTGGAGCTTGCCCCATTCCTCTTAGATTGCAGGGGTAGTGTCTGACTCAGACTTGGCCAAGTTGAGCTGTATTATCCTCTGACATAAAAATTGGGGAGACACACAACCCCATCAGGGCCAAGAAATCATGAGATTCAGGCATACGTACTTTCTGCTAGATTTGAAACTGAGATAATGCAAATTCTTAGAGCCTTTCTGAGAACGGAGTCAACCCAGAGCCTGGACCAAAATTCCTTTCTTCTGCTCTTTATCTGAGTTGATTGGGATTTTCTAGATTTTTTTTTTTTTAAACTGGTCTAAGATCGCCAACTTCTTCCAGATTAAACAGTGATTTTTTTTTTTAAAGTAAAGACTGACTTTCTCAAATTCCCTTCTGCACAGTGTTTTGTTTGCATTTAGATATCCTGTGTAATATTAATTGAACCCATTTTGGAAATCAGTGAATCAATGTGCTAAACCAAAATTCATGCTAAATGTACTGCAAATTACATACAGACTTAGGTTTAACTTTGCTGTGAGTTAAACTTTTATCTATTTATTTGAAATCATACATTCAAAAAGCTATGGATAAATTTATGGCATTGAAAAAAGCTAAATTACTTTTTTTTTTTTAATTTATTTATTTGTTAGAGAGAGAGAGTGAGAGCGAGCACAGGCAGAGAGTGGTAGGCAGAGGCAGACGGAGAAGCAGGCTCCCCGCCGAGCAAGGAGCCCGATGTGGGACTCGATCCCAGGACGCTGGGATCATGACCTGAGCCGAAGGCAGCTGCTTAACCAACTGAGCCACCCAGGCGTCCCAAATTACTTTTATTTTTATCCCTTCTATTTTTCCTTCTATTTCTTTCCTCTTTTTAAAACATAAGGAAAACAGGGCCGTGTGACTGGCTTGCTGCAGAAGATTCCATAACATGCTCTGGTGGAAGGAACACTGACTCAGAAATGGGAAATTTGGCCATCTGTAAGCCTGAGTAGGCCTTTAATACTCTGTTAGGCTTGGGCTTGAGTTTCCACATCTCTACTTTGAATATACTAGATTATATCTCTTCTTGGCATTTACTTTGTTAAAATGAATGTGAACTATTGCTATATGACATGTTTCTACACTTTGGTCCTTTCAAGGAAATCCTTCTGATGTCATCAGCAGCCAATCAGAGCTTCTGGTCACGTGATGTTAGTAAATATTATTCTAGCTAAACTGTAGATTAGGAAAGTATGGTATAATTATGGCTCTAGGGGTATTATGATGATAAAAATTATTTGCCCTTGGTTTTATGCAATATTAAAATTAGCTCAAGGAGCTTGTTCTAAGTTCACAGCTTCCCTGGGCCCTAAAATTGAAACTGTGGAAGCTGCGTGAGATGTTCCCGAAGGTCCCTTGCAGCCCCTGCTTCCTGTAAAAAGACACAAGGCCATAACATGGAGTAAGCCTTGCATGGTACCTTGTGTGGTCAACATGGGGCCTCTTTCCCCTTGTTCTAGATACCTATTCTTTTGGTATTGGATGGGTTCTAGTGTCCAGGTTTTCCTGAAGACACTTGTCTTCCAGAACTGCTCTTGGTTACTTGGGCTTCATGAGGACATGCTGTCTTGTGAGCTGTTCTAGAGCCTCAGGAATAAGAGTGGTGGCCTTAAATGGAGAACCTATAGGTAGTTCAGGCCTCCAACTGTAGGTTGTGTTAAAGAGTTTGGTCTTTATTCTTCATTCTTGGATGGGCAACTCCTCTGGTAAGTCATACAGTCAGAAGGGAGTTTGAAGTTTATGGTTGTCCGAGGACAGCTTTCCTCTGTTTCATAATTTTATCTGGTGCAGGTCAACTTGCTAACTCTAGGATATAGTAAAGAGATCCCAAGAGTTAGAGGTTCAAGTCGTATCTCTGCCACTTGCTAGCGGTGTGACCTTGGGTCAGGCATTTTGCTTCTCTTAATTGCAGTGTCTCTAGCTACTGTATAAAATAATTAGACTAGATAATTTCTTAGGTGTCTTTTATGACAAGGATCTGTAATTCCGTAGTCATACTACCTGACAGGAAATCTTGTAGTATGCTGGGTCACAGAGCCTGTTTATAGACTGTGAACTGAAGAACCTATATTTCAGATCTTCTGTCTGAGCTCACCAGAGGAATAGGACGCTCTGTACGTTCGCCACATTCAGTATTTACCAGCCAGAAAAACTCCTACTCTGACTTGAGTTCTTGCAATTGAAGTGTATGTGTACACTTTCTTTCTCTGATGCTCCCACAGAATCAATGGGAAAAACCCAGTAAATAGCTTTGTGGCTAAGTGAAGAAGCACTCACTAAGGAGTGTGATGTATAAGACACTCAGTGGTCATACGAAGTTTCTAAAGGTCCCTGGTTACCTTATGGTCTTATGCAGGGAGATGGAAGACAAAAATAGACTATAGTATCTGTACTGAATTTAATGGGAATTTGCATTTCAATGCCAGTCATTAAATGGTTTGATTCTCATAAACCCTACATTCTATGGAGTGTTTGATGTTACATAACGGTGAATGAATAGAATTGAGAAATATTTGAACTTCAAATGTACTTGCTGGTGTGCTTTTTTTTTTTTCTTTAAACCACCTACATACATAAACCTAGGATCAATTATGCAAAGTTTAATTTTTAAAAGTTATGATAAAGCTGGGCCATTATACGTTCTCCTTCTCTAGTGAGTTAGCTCTCAAGAGGGAATATATTTGGGAAAATGGTTAGTTCAAGTTTTCATTCTCATTCGCTCTTTCTCATTTGATCTAGATCAAGGATCAGCACACTTTCTCTCTAAAAGACTTGATAATAAATATTTCAAGTGTTATGAGCCATATGTAGTCTCTATCAAAACTACTTAATTCTTCCATTATAGCCGAAAAGCAGCCATAGACAATATGTAAACAAATAAGTGTGGCTGTGTTCCAATAAAACTTTATTTACAAAAATAGATGACTTTGTGGACCAGAGTCTGCAGATTCCTGATCTAGGTAATTAATTAACAAGAGATTCCTCCCTCCCCCACCAAACTAGATCATTTTATACTAGAAATAGCATTGGAACAGGAGATCTGAATTATGGCACTTCTAATTTCTAGGCATGATACCCTGGAAACTCTCATTCATGTGGGTCTTATTTAAGTCATTACATTCAGCACTTAATATGTGTTAGCTAAGTGCTAATGAAATTGTTGTGCCTTATATCTTGTGTAATACTTTAACTGTCAAATCACAGGAACCTCTGTAGTTTTAAGAAGTGTAGCTCAGGGTGCCTGAGTGGCCGAGTTAAGCAACCAATTCTTGGTTTCAGGTTGTCACCTAGGGGTCATGGAATTGAGCCCCATATTGGGCTCTGCACTCAATGTGGAGTCTGCTTGGGAGTCTCTCTCCTTCTCCGTCTGCCCTTAATGCTTGTGCTTTCTCTCTCTCAGATAAATAAATAAATAAATCCTTTAAAAAAAAAGCATAGGTCATTTTTGGACTCAGATCAATAGGACCATGTTTCTGGTCTAGAGAAGAGGGAGGAAGGAAAAGAGCTCCTCCATATGGTCCTGGAAGTGGTCATGTTCTAGAATCATTAAAAACATGGCAAAGAATTGTACAGTGTTAAAACTGGGTAGTGAGGTGTTAGTACCAAAAATGGTAAAGAAAATGGTATTTCATTTTCTGATTCAAGAGGTAGGAGGGAGAGGCATGTCTGTGTGAGGAGGCTTAAGGAGACACTAGAGTCAAAATGGTTGAGTATTAGAAGCCCAGGAGAGTGGTGGATACAACCAGGATAATAAGAAATGGAAATCTGTGAGCTCTACAAACCGTGGTCAGCTTCTTTCTTATCCAAGAGTTTCTTTTATTGAACTGTTAGTTTTGCAAGCTCTTGTCTCATAAAGCTTACAGATGGATTTCCTGGCATCTAACACATGGTTAATAAAGGCACAACCATAAAATATTGACATAGAGAGATCATTTGGGGGTCTGTTTGATGACTAAAAAAGAATATGTGTTAATAGTCGATTATAGTTTGCTACCATGTTGACTCATCTGGAATGCTTTAGCATGCCTCAAAAATTGTTCTTTTGAATTAACTTTATGATCTTAATTTAATTAAAGAATCATAAAGTCAATCTAGAGATCTAGGCATTTTATCTTAGATTTTACTGAGATTATTACAGATTTAAAATTTGGATTCAAGTGAATGGGATGCTATTATTTTTCTTTTAAGGAAAAAATCAGGAGACTATCATAGTATGCCACTGTGTTTGTGAGAATTGCTTCAAAAGAAAATCTCTGAAATTATCAGAGTATTAGATCATTATTTGTGAATTGATGGGCATAACTGAAGAAATAGGGACCAATTCACTATCTCTGAATTGAATACTTAATGTCACACTGATTATTAGAGCATGACCCAAATCTTTAAAAAGGATTAAATCATTTATTGATTTCAAGTCATTTGAATACTATGTAACTTTATTTCCTTATTTTGTAAAAATGAATACACCTAAAAATTTCCTTAGGAGTAGTTCATCTTTTGTGTATGGATGATTATACTATCTTATGATTGAATATTATGAAAAGGTCTTAAAGTTCAAAATGGTCATATAGATAGGTAGTTTTTTCAATGCTGGCACTATTAACATTTTGGGGTCAGATAATTGTTTGCTGTGAAAGGCTGTCCTGTGTAGTACCTGCAGGATGTTTAACAACTGCCTGGTTTCTACCTACTAGATGCCAGTAGCATCCACACCCTAGTTTTGGCAACCCCAGCTGTCTCCAGACATTGTCAAAATCTCCCCTGGTTGAGGAGCATTAGTATAGAGCAACCAAGCCATCACCCTATAACATATAGCATTAAGGAAAAGTTGAGGGATCAAATTAATACCATAAGTTTCTTTAATAGCTGAATTTTGGTGTTAATGAAAATTAATTTGTTGTTCAGTATTTTTGAGTGGTGCATTATTGCTCAAGACTTCCAAGGACGCCGTTCATTTAGAAATAAGCGATCTTCCATAAAGGGCTCTCTCCCTATTCCTCCAGCTCTGCATATCATGTTATCAGTTTTATGCTGTGGTTGTAATAAGAGGATTGTAGTATTGACTCTGTTCTTTGCCCGGAGATTGCATGCACAGTAACAATGATAGAGTTACATCTCAGAATGGAAAGTGAATTGGGCCTTATCTTGGGACCTCTGTGAATTAGCTGGATTGTCTTCAAACCTTCCAGCATAACTTTTGTCTGGATAAATCAAATTGCGTACTTTTCCTTAAGGTCAAGAAATGTGATTTATTTATCTTTGTCTCCCCAGCTTAGTGGCTGGCACAAAAATAAAAAGATGCTTTAAAATGGAATGAAGAGGGTAAAATCTGTTTGTTGATGTTGTAGACAAGGAGTTGGCATAGTTTTTCAATATCTTCTGTTCTCCTTTTCTCCTCCTTTATCCTTACACTTTCATTCCTGGTTATTTCTTGCTGACCTGAATTCTTCAGGGATATTCTATTTTATTCCTCCACCCTCAAAGGATGGCCAAGATTTTGTTGCTTCGCCTCCCATAAACCGAGAAGAACCAGAACAAAAAAAGCACTAAGGAATTTTACTGTAGAACACTGGGGAATACCAGTGAGAAAAATATTGGATAATTTCACCACCCACTGTCATTGTGATAATGCTCCTGCTACAAATTATAATGGCAAAACTTTTTAAATTTTTTTTTTACTTTTAATTGATTTCTACATTAGAATTTCTATAAACTTTTTTCTCATCATAAGTAATTTTTAATATATTCTATAACTCTAAAATATGGGCCAATTTCTTATAGAGCTTGATTATTTTTCAAAATCAACTACTAACATTAAAAAAAAAAACCCAAAAAACTGGAGGTTTGGCAGTCCTCAAGAAAAAAGTGCCTGCAAATTAGGAGAAACTGATAAGAGCAAATGACAAAGTCTTTAGAATTGAGCTGAACTAGGTATTAGTTGTCAAGTTGCCTTTTGTAAGTTACATGAATTTGGGCAAGTTATTTGAACCTACTGCACTTTAGTGCCATTAGCTCTAAAATGGGCCAGTGCCTACCTTAGAGTGTCACTGTGAGAATTAGAGAAATATAAATTAAATTTGATCTAGGATGATATTTGCCTAAATTAGGTAGTTGTAAGTCAATCATAGACACAATAGATGATCATGCTGGGTGGTGATCATGGAGATGATGTTAGTGGTATTAACTAGACATGGACAGGGCCAAGTCTTTGCAAAATCATAAAGTCTCTCTGGTACCTTTCTTATTCCCCTTTTTCTAGGTCAGCCTTAAATAGAATCTTTCCCTCTATCCTGTGCCATATGTTGTGCTCTATTGGTTTGTCAATGAATCCTTGCTAAACAGCTAAGTATCTTTTCCAGGGAATATTTGTATTTTAATAGAGGTATTTTTAAACGTCCTATATAGGCTCAAGGATCTGAATGCAAATAGAGACTAAGGTGACATCACCCTATTGCCCTACCTTTTCCAGACGATTTGTTTTCTCCACTCCAGGATCCCAAAACTAAGTGTTATCAGCCTTTGCTACACAACAGATTTCTCCAGAAAGTGAAAACAATAATAGTCTGTTGTTTCTCATGATTCTTTGGGTAGGCTCTGTGGTTCTTCTGTTCCAAATGGTGTTTGTTGAAGTCACTCCTGCAGCTACTATCATTTTGGAACTCAGCAGAGACTGGAATATCCTTAAGAACTTAACATATGCCGTGGCTTCACTGAGGAGGAGAGAATGACAGGGTTGTTGAAGTTTCTATTTCTCTTTCTTTCCCTCTCCCTCTTCCTGTATCCCTCCCCCTCTCCCCCTCTACCTTATCCTTCTCTCTCTAGCTCTATCTCATTATCCAGCTGTATGCTACATTGTGTAGCTCTACGCTACATTGCATAGAGGCTGGATCAGACAAATTTAGAAGCTGCATAAGTCCGGAAGTCAAGCACCATCTCTTCTGCCATATTTTGTTGGTCACAGGACCAACCCAAATTCAATGGTGGGGGTGGGGGGTGGGCACAAACTCTGTGTTTGGATAGGAAGAAAGGCGTGTATGAATAAGAATGTGAGGATCCATTAGGTGGTTATATTTATAGACAGTCTACCACTCTCTGGGAAACTATTCCATGGCACCTTTCTATCTTCTGCTCCTCCTGAGTTCCTTTCCATATTTCTTCTGTCAGGATCATGGGAAATAATGGTTTCTTGCTTTATAAGGAGTGAGTGGTTCTTATCATTCTCTTTAATGCAGTAGGTTTTGTGGAAGATACGTGGGTTTTAGAGACATACAGACCTCCAAATGGATGCCGGATCTACCCATTCTTATGATGAGTGAGGTACACCAGCTCTCTTAGCTCAGTCCTCTCATCTGCTAACTAAACAGAGGAGATAAAGCCTAACTTATAGGGTTAACAAGAGATTTATATTAATATAATTTATCCACATTGATTAACTGAAGCGTGGAAGATGTTCCAGTAAATGTTAATTCTTCCCTTCTTCTTCGTTTTTACCTGTCCTTCCTGGTTTTTCTATCTGTTACCTTTTTCTGGAAGAGAATTTTTTTTTTTGAAAATTTCTAACACTGCTTGTAATAATCACACACATTTGTCCTAAGCCTTCTGATGTTTCTGAAAAACGCTTCAAGATTTATAGAGAATTTTAACAATTACTATCCTCTTACCGTGATTGCTCTATTCTCTCCTGAATTTGCCACGTTATTGCTACCTCTAAGCCTTGGGTCTCATATTCGTCTTGCCTACTAATCAACCTTCATTGCCTGCTCCTAAATTCACACGAAATCTTTTCTTTTCTAGAAACATTATCTAATGTTTCTGATGCCTAATATTTACAACTTCGTGTTTTAATCTATTTTATGTTCCTAAACCTTTTCCCCCTCAGTTTTATGTTCCATTATGATTGGGGGGGGGGATCTTTTAAACTCATATCCCCCAACTATCCACTCCAAATTCCAGACAGTATAACTAGAACTCAGTCATTGGCAACTTTTAAATGACAGCATATTGACTTGAATTGTTTTATGGAACACTCAAAGAAGCATTAAACACTTGTTTCTAGGGATACCCCACCCATGAAATAGTCCAGAAACTGCATTACTCAATGTCTTAATAAATCCATGATATGATATGTATATATAATAGCAGTGGGTAGGGAGAATTGAGTAATTGCAGTTTTTGAGTGGACAAAGTTGAAGAAAATTCATAGCTTGCTTGATTAAAATTTTCATAAAAGGTACACCTAACCAACATATGACTAAGCATTAAAAAAAATCAAAAATGGGAAAATTCTGCTTATACTGCATTATAATACTTGTTATATTTAGAATATGCAAGGACTTTCTTTCTTCAGTGTGTATTGCTCATTTATTTATTTCCTTGATAAATATTGTCAGAACAATATCCTAAAAGAGTAAATAATTAGAGGATGTTGCTACCAATCCATTAAAGTTTTTGGCTAGACATTTGTGTGCTCTTTCTGCCTCTAAAATATTCCTTCAGGGCATACTTCACTCTAAATCCAAAAGCAAAAGTCAACTCACATCTTCCCTTTTTTGATTATTCCAATATTTCATTGAAGAATTAAAATTCTTTAGCATGATCCACAATAAACCAAGCCAAAAATGTTCTGCCTCTGTTTTCTACTAAACTGGCAACACTCAAAACAGAAAGAAATGGAGTAGAAAGCAGAAATGCATGGTCCTGTGGCTGGTTGGTATGTTTGTTATTTCTGATTTGTGTAACATACAACTCTTTCAGTGAAAATATTAGTGCTCATTAAAAGATAATTACCTCAGCCTTGGTCCAGTTATTTGAATTTATCATTGAAAGATACTTTAATAAATTCAAAGAATCACTCATCAAGGCATTTTCAATTTCCTATTATGGGGGAAAAATGATTTATTTGTTCATTTGAGAGAGAGAGAGAGAGAGAGTGTGTGTTGTGTGTGTGTGAGTTGCAGGGGGAAGGGAGAGACTCTCAAACAAACTCCCCACTGAACATCGTCAGCCCTATGCAGACTTGATCTCAGGATCATGATCTAAGCTGAAATCAAGAGTCGAGGCTTAAAGAATCTTAGCCAATTTAGCCACTTAGGCACCCCTAGGGATTTTCAATTTCTATGATATTTTCGAAAGTTTATTTCCACCAGTACTGTAAAGCAAAGATTTTTAAAAAATAGAAATGTTTACTCTTCCATTTGCCTCTCTTCCTTTGTCAACTGCTTGGTGGCTATTTTTTTCTGATTTTAAAATTTACATATTTTAATTTTCAAAGGTAGGGAATGGTCCTTTTTAAGGTTCAAAATGGCTAGTGGTTTGGTACCTACACAGATCAATAACCACAAACTTTGATGTTTTTAAAAAAATTATTATGAAAAGATTTAACCAAAACGAAAAGGTAGAAAGGAAATTACAGTAAACTTCATATAGCAGTTCTTTAGCTGGAAAATATTAATGTTTAAAAGTGGATAAATATACATTTGCTCTAACAAATATAAAAATGAGTAATTCTTGAGTCATTGTGAAATTGATATGTTATGTAAATGAATTTTATTCCTTTTCCTGGCTATTTAAACTAACCTTGGTCTTCATATCTAGTGTCTATCATAATTGTTAACACTTGAAAATTTTTTGAATTCCTGGAGTGCTTGGCTGGCTGAGTCAGTAGAGTATGTGACTCTTGTTCTCAGGGTCATGAGTTCAAGCCCCATGTTGGGCATAGACATTAAATTTTTTTTTCTGAATTCTTAATACTAGTTCATCTCAATCCCTCACTTTATTTCCTGCTGTTTTGCTGCTTGGACTTCTCAGACTTTTAAAAAATTATTTTAGTTATTTCAGCTTTTCACTTTCAAG
Organism: Martes martes; assembly: GCF_963455335.1. Classification (NCBI taxonomy): domain Eukaryota; kingdom Metazoa; phylum Chordata; class Mammalia; order Carnivora; family Mustelidae; genus Martes; species Martes martes. Next base: position 134,240,143 of record NC_137888.1, read on the forward strand.
GGAAAACTACTTGTTCTTGTAATAATCCTCCGGCATTATTCCGATTTCATCTAACTCAATCAGAGGCCTTTTCAAAGGAAATCAAGTTCTGCCATTGAATTTTAAAACAATTCTCCTTTGTCTTTTTAGCCAATTCTTGTGTAAAAGCTCCTCCCAAACTTCCCACAATCAGTGACTTAAATTCCTCACACAGAACAATTGAAGTGAATATATCAACTACATGAATAAAGAATGTGATTAAGTAACTCTAGCAACATTAGTTAACTTACTTCCCTCTTTCCCTGTACTAGGAATGAGGAGCAAGATAAACAACATAATCCATCTTCCAGACCAGAAACTGTGCAAAGCCAGAGCACCTACTGCATTATCCAATGTACTTCTCTACTAAGTGCACTTTTATTTTTCTAGTTTGAGAAAAGCAGAAAGAATAGTACTCTTGTTTTGACCCAAGATTACCTATTTAGTAATTTCCATTTTCTCTAAATGACAGAGTTCTTTCATTGAATAAAATCTCATTCCAAAGCTCATTCTTCTGAAACAGACACAAAGAAATGGGGCTTGACCTAGTGCATTGCCTGGTGACTTTCTTCTATCCCACACTTGCGTATTTCCATCCCTGTGACACTTCCTCTAAACCCTGGGAGTCTAAGGATCCCAATTAAAAGCCACAGTTCCTCCATGACTGGATATTTGATTATTTTAAAGAATGTGGTTATATACTTATGCAATATATATTGTGATTCACTTTAAAAACTTTTTATTAGATATCTATGTATACATATGTATGTAGAGTGTAGGTAGATTAGATAGATAGATAGATATAGATATGATGCTTTGTAGATGTGTAAATTTGTATGCTGTTAATGGTAAATTTTCTGGCATGAGACAGTAATGTGTCATATCCTGACAAGATGGGTTCAGTGTGACAATTTTATAATAGATGGAAGTAGTGTGTGTTGAGGAAGGACTCCTTTTCCAAATTGGCAAACTCTTGGGATGAGCCAGCATCACGGAGTATGAAAAACCAGCTTCAGGCTTTCATGTAGCTTAGATTCTCAAATATTGAAAGCAATTAGAAGACGTCAATGTGCTGCACTCAAAACCAGTGAAAACAGACCAATACCTAGACACAATCTGAAAAATACTATTTTTGATTCTTATTTTGAAATAATTATAGATCCACAGAAATTAACAAGGTTAGTGGAAAGAGAAAAAGCGGTCCCAATTGTTCACAACAATGACATCTTATGTAAGTATAGTATAATATCAAAACCAGGGATTTGACATTGGTACAATATGTGTGTATAGATTTATGCCATTTTATCACATGGATAGATTTGTGTGACTACCACCATAATCAAGATATATGACCTTATCACTACACATGTCTCTCCCTTGCTACCCTTATGTAGCCACACTCACCTCTTACCCTCCACCATCCCTAACCCCTGAATACTGCTAATCTGTCCTTCATCTCCAACATTTAGAGAATGTTACATAAACAGAATCATAGAAACATCTATTTGTGACCTTCGAGATCAGCTTTTTTCACTGAATATAATGCCTTGGAGGTCCATCCAAGTTGCTGCATACATCAATAGTTTGCTTCTTTTTATTCTTAGTGATATTCCTTGATGGATATACCAGGATATATTTGAACATTCACTGATTGAGGGATATTTTGTTTCCGGTTCTTGGCTAATACAAATAAAGCTGCTATGAACAATTGTGCACATGTTTTTGTGTGGACATACATTTTCACTTCTCTGGGATAACTGCCCAGGAATGCAATTGCTGGTTTGTGTGGTTAAGTATATATTTAGTTGTTATTTTTGTTTTTCAAGAAATTGCCAAACTATTTTTCAGAGTGACTATATCATGTTACATTTCCATCAGTGACGGGTGAAACGTCCAATTTCCCCACATCCTCCCCAGCAACTGGTATTGTCAGTGTTTTTCATTTTAGCTGTTCTAGTGGGTATATGATACCTCATTTTATTCTCAGTTACCTTTTCCCTAATGCCTCATGTTGTTGAACATCTTTTCACATGATTACTTGACATTCTTATGTCCTCTTTAGTGAAATATCTTTTATGTGTTTTGCTCATTTTCTAATTAGATTGTTTGGATTTCATCATGTTGAGTTTTGAGAGTTCTTTACAGTTAGATATATAGTCAGTTTTTTGGTCCGTGATTTGGAAATATTTTCTCCCAGCCCATAATTTCTACTATAAATGTGCTAATTTTGAACCTTACACATATTATTAAAATTCAGAAATAGCCACAACAATTATTTTGAACCAAGACCAACAAAAGATTTTTGGGGGGAGGAGAGTGTTTTTGTCACGAGAATTACTTAACATGCCTGCACATGGGGGTGAAAAGCTGAACAAAGGTAGTTGGATTATTATTGTTTTCAAATTGTCTGTAGACAGCAGTCCTTGTTGCCTGCACTTGGTTTGCTCTGCTCCCCTACCCTGTCCTGGTATTCCATGGCTCCATAGCCCAAGAAATTAGCAGTCTTTGTGACACTCTCCAAGTAAGAAAATTTACAGCAGAGGATTATACAGTTCATCATATGGAAAATGCATAAAGCATATAATCCTTAGATGTCTCTTGGAAAAAATTACTTGAAGATGCATTCCAGTCAATAGAAGGGATTCAAAATTAGAAATTTAAAAATGCAGAAGTTATTTGTGTCTTTCCTTAACCAGTTTGGACAAGTTATATATTAGTCCAGAAGAATTCTTCAGTCCAGGGAGTAAGCCAGGCCCCATAGCAATTCACTACATTTTTGTTCTTTCACTTCTAATCATTTCTTTGTATTACTAAGTATTTTGTTCTGGAGCATGTCCTTACCCCACAGTTCAGATGTTAACTCTCACCGTGTCAAATCACCATTTAAACACCAACGAGTTGTGTTTATTCTGACCCGGTGATGAGTGGTTAAGCTCCAACACTGCTGATAGAGGTTGGGTATCTCTAGGAAGCAGCCCTCAGTCGGAGATTGCAAGACTCTTAAGAACAATGCTTGAATAGAGAAAGAGAAGGGAGGGCAGAGCAGAAGGGGAAGTTGGGGAGCAGTGCAGCTGCCACAAAGTGGGTCGCTGACTCCCAAGTTCACCGCTAGCTAAAACTGGTGCTCTTTGAGTCGGGCAGGGGGTCTTCCATTACATCCCTATGTTGACTGGTTATTGAACACAAGCTGCTCTGGGAAAGTGTGTCACTTTGGTGAAGGTCACTTTCTACAGCTGGAAGCAGTTGCAGAGTGGTCTGAGGACTGAGGTGGGGGCTCTCAGCGGACACACTCCCAGCAACTGTAGATTTATGCCTTTTAATTTTAAGGGGGGTATCTGGGCATTTTGATGCAACATGCATTACATCTCCACTACCAGGATCACGTACTTGTTTCATTTCCCATCATAGAAGCAAGGCTTAATGAAGTGGCCAGTGACCATGTGCATTGCCAACTTTTAAAAATGATATATATATTTAAAATTCATTTTTTTCTATTTTTACCTTAAGTTTTTATTTTATTTTCAGTTAGTTAACATTCAGCATTGTATTAGTTTCAGATGTACAATATAGGTGTTTAATAGTTCCATACATCACCCCGTGCTTATCACAATAAGTGCACTCTTTAATTCCCATCACCTATTTCACCCATCCCCCCACCCACCCTTCTGATAACCATCAAATTGTAAAATTCATATTTAATGGACTGTGTTAAAGACTTTTTTTTTTTCTTAACTGGACAAAGCTAAGAATCCAGTCCCACGTCCACTGACAGGTGTTTTCCCCTTCAGCCCTCTTCATTTCTAAGATCTGTGGTTATTCCTGTATTAAATATTTTTAAGATTAGTTTACATAATTGAGGTCAGTAATATTTTTTTAAAAAGCCTAGAGCAAAATCAAAGACTAAAATCACCAGAATTTAAATTATTTCTAGAAGATGGTGTTATGAGAGACATTCATTTCCTGTGTTATGCTGTTTTACATTTCTAAATTTTATAAAATGTACATATATTAGTTTCTGATATTGAAGGAATAAATGTGTATCACCATATGATTACAGTTGAGTTTATAAAAAATGCAATACAGATTTGAAAGAAAGTGCAGAAAACCCTTGATCAGGAAAACAACTAGGCATTCTTCGTTTTTAAAATATTTCTGTATTTTCCAAGGAAAACTAATGTCACCCATGAAATACGAGTTTTCCGTTGGTTACTGCTAGATTCTCTATCAAGTTAAAGAAGATTCCTCCTGTTGCATGCTTATTATGAAGTTTTCTTTAAAAAATAAGGTATTGGGGCGCCTGGGCGGCTCAGTGGATTAGGCCTCTGCCTTCAGCTCCGGTCATGATCTCAGGGTCCTGGGATCGAGCCCCCCACATTGGGGGGGTCTCTGCTCAGCAGGGAGCCTGCTTCCCCTTCTCTCTCTGCCTGCCTCTCTTCCTACTTGTGATCTCTCTGTCAAATAAATAAATAAATAAATAAATAAATCTTAAAAAAAAATAAGGTATTAAGGAGGGCACGTGTGTGATGAGCACTGGGTGTTATACATAACTAATGAATTTTTGAACACTACATCAGAAATTAGTGATGTACTGTATGTTGGCTAATTGAACATAATAATTAAAAAACAAGAATATTTGTTGTTATATTTTTAAAAGTTATATTTATTGAGGGGCACCTGGGTGGCTCAATCAGTTTAGTGTTTGACTCTTGATCTCAGCTCAGGTCTTGATCTCACAGTCATGAGCTCAAGCCCCTGTTGGGCTTCACACTGGGTGTGGAAGCCTACTTAAAAAAAAAAGAAATTAGTATTTATTGAGATGATACTATGCCTTTTCTTCTTTATAAATCTGCTGAATAAAGATCCCTAAGTTGGAACCACGAAGACATAAATGCCACGTAAGCATGGTGCATTTTCTTTTAATACATTTCTATATTGAATTTACTAATGTTCTTTTTAGGATCTGCAGATTTATATTCAAAGGGATCTATACTTATCTCTTTGTATTATACTCATCCAGTATTGGAATCAGAGTTTTCCCGACTTGTAGATTAAATTCAGGAATGTTCAGGGTTTTTGTTTTCCAAAGCCTTAAAAGAATTATTTGTTCCTTCAAAGGTTAATAAGACTGACTTTTAAAACTGTTTGAAGTAGACTTTAGTGTAGAGTGACAAGCAGTCTGGGTGAGAGAGTTTCTTTATCTACTTCCTTCCAAAGTTTTGGTTGGTTCCAGGGGGAACCTATTGTGGTGATTGGCTACCCTTACCCCCAGAGTACTTTTTTTTAAATCTAAAAACTATGCCGATACAATTTTCACAAAGTAATCTCACAATTTTTAAGGTCTTCTAAATTCTTATACTTTAAAAATTCTTAATATTATTGAATTGTCTCAATATTTTTCCCTGAATACAATTGCCAGAAGTTTACTTTTTTAAATCTTTCTTTGGTTTTTATAGATCATATATTTTTAACTTCATTTTCTATTTGTTATTTTTACTTTCATTTCCATATCTTTCTAGTTTAATCTTATTTGGTTTTCTCTTTGTAAATAATTATATTTTGTGTCTTGAAGAAAAGTTCTACATAATTTACATTTTAAATATCTATTTTGCTTTATGTACTGGATACTTTTATATGGTAACTTTTAGAATACATGCACTTGAAGTGTTAATTTTCCTCTGATCCATCTTCCCTCACATCCATTGAGTTTGGATATCAAATATTCTTGGTAATATTGTTTATTTATTATTTTTTTAAGGATTTATTTATATATTTGAGTGGGAGAGGGGCAAAGGGAGAGGGAAAAAGAATCTGAAGCAGATCGCAAGCTGAGCACAGAGCCCAACATGGGGCTCCATCTCACGACACTGAGATCATGACTTGAGCCAAAACCAAGAGTCGAATGCTTAATCGACGGAGCCACCCAGGGGCCCCACCATTGTTTATTTTTTAAAACAATATTCATTCACTTCCCAAAGTCTGTAAGTTCATTTACTATTTTCTTTTAAAATCAGAATTATATAGGACTAAAAAATATAAATAATCCAAATGATGAGAGTTTGAAATAGGTGCACATGACTTCTTTTTTATGCACATGACTTCTACATTTTGGGATATTTTTGAAATTGTCTTTGAAGAATAAAATTAATTGTGACTGTTCCACAGTCATGTGAAAAGAATTGGCAGTCGATGTTGGATGGAATCACAGATATCTGTTCATTAATTATAAAAAATAAGTATAGATAAATAAAATGTAAGTAACTTATAGAAATAAATAATACAGAAAAAATAATAAATAAATAAATTTCTCTATAATTCTTATTTGTTGCTGCCATGATCTACCAATGAAATTATTTCACTGTGATTTTAGCTTTTAAGATTTCTTTGTGGTCAAAAAAAAAAAAGATTTCTTTGTGGTTTTTAACAATTTTTTGCTTTCAACACTACAGAATGTAAAGCATAAAAATTCATGGTTTTTTATGTTTTCTTGTAATTTTTGAAATAAGGGGGAGGTGTTGTTGTTGTTGTTTTTAGCCATCTTAAACCAAAAGTCTCTGCCTTAATATCTAAATGGGAACACATACATGATCTGATATAAACCAATATATTATAAAAGCATTTTATAATGTATAAGAAGTGGTGTGAGGGGACGTGGGAAGAAGATGGAACCTAAAAGTGATAACTGGGGAGGTGCGTGTTCCAGTGTGTGTCTCTCTTGATTCAAGGGAAAGAGCGAGATGGGAGAAAAGACCGCAGGGGAAGTAAGGGCTGTCTAGGAGACCCACCCCTTCTGACTCGACAGGGGAACACAGGGACATGAAAACATCTCATCAGAGGCCACTGCCTAGTTGTCCATAATCTATGGTGAGGTGGAAAGAACACGGGATTTCAGGGAAGATCATTAAGGATTCAAATATCATTCAGTCCACCCATTTTGAATTTGGGCAAGTTACAGGATTTCTATGACCTTTCATTTGCTTTGCAATAAATAGAAACATTGATGCCTTACAAAGCCAGGATGAAATGAGAACTAAGACAGCATTCCCAGCCTGATACCTAGAACATGAGAGAGGCTAAGGGAATATTGATAATATGTAATGTTTTGAGAAGTCCTAGCTCCCTGGAGTATAAACATAACTTTTTTTTTTTAAGATTTTATTTATTTATTTGATAGACAGAGATCACAAGTAGGCAGAGAGGCAGGCAGAGAGAGAGAGATAGGAAGGGAAGCAGGCTCCCCACAGAGCAGAGAGCCCGATGCGGGGCTTGATCCCAGGAGCTTGGGATCATGACCTGAGCCGAAGGCAGAGGCTTTAACCCACTGAGCCACCCAGGTGCCCCCATAACTTTTAATTTTTTTCTTGGAAATGATCTTTACTGGATATTGCTCAATAACTGAAATTGCTTCTTTTATCGTACTGCTTATAGGCACATTACCTTCTCCTCTTATATAATACTCATTCACGTTTTTTTTTTTAAGGATTTTATTTATTTATTTGACAGACAGAGATCACAAGTAGGCAGAGAGGCAGGCAGAGAAAGAGAGGAGGAAGCAGGTTTCCTGCTGAGCAGAGAGCCCGATGTGGGGCTTGATCCCAGGACCCCAAGATCATGACCTGAGCCGAAGGCAGAGGCTTTAACCCACTGAGCCACTCAGGCGCCCCTCATTTACCTTTATTGAGCTGCTGATGATCTACTGGTCCCTAGAATCTTCATCTTCTTCTTTTTGTTACTTCACTACTGTCTTCATTTTCCTTCTGCCTTAGCGCTCATTGTTCAACATTTTAAAGTCTCTTGTACATAGACCCTCAACTCTCCTGCACCTCCGTATTTTCTCTACATCCATCTGACAAAGCTGCAAACTCAAAGGGACAAACAATACCTTTTCTTTGGCCTAAACACAAGTGGCTGGGAGCTGCTGGTATAATACTTACATTAGGGAGGATGGGAATTGCTCTAAATTTATTTTTAGCAGCCTCAAAAGGGGAAATTCCCCAACCAGTCTTTCACTGTTCTTACTGGGTTTGACAGCCCACCCTTTATAACAAATATTTCAAGCATTCCTTCTTGTCTTCAAACTCCCAGCTCCTACGAATTACCCTGCATCCTTAACATTTGACTTTACCTCCAAAGTCAATGAGGAAGGAAGGGAGGGAAAAGAAAGAAAGAAAGAAAGAAAGAAAGAAAGAAAGAAAGAAAGAAAGAAAGAAAGAGGAAGGAAAGGCCAGGAAAGGCCCTCTCTCCCCTTTCCTTCTTTCCTTCCTCCCTTCCTCCCTTACGACTGGAGCTGTTTCATCCTCCTGCCCTGAATCCTGTATGTTCACGTCCGTGTATATACAAACAATGTCCTCCTTCCTTCCTATTAAAAGAGAGGGATGGGATGTCTCTTCCATCTAAGGAAAGTCACTCAAAGTGAGGTGCGCAGACACTATGGCCTCTCTTCTTTCTTGGACCATTCTTCTCCCTCAGATTCTCTGACAGCACCATTATCCTTTCCCGCCTTTTCGTATTTCTCTTTTTCAAACTCTTTTTCGCCTCACAACTGGCCCATGATGTTTTGGAGGGCCTAGATTTTCTCCTGTTGCTGTCTTGCAACATAGTTTCATAATCTATTAAGCGACGGAGCCATGCAACTTTTCTCTCTAAATATATCTCGAATGTGACAGCTTTGTGCCACATCTACGGCCAGAGACTGTTTCCACTGACCTCCCAAAATGGCTGCCTGGGCGATTCCTAATGACCTCTGTTGACTCTTTCGAATCAGTTTCCACACTGCAGGTTAATGTGTTATTTTGAAAACTCAAATTTTCTCATGTCATTTGAATGCTTAAACCCTTGCTATGATTTCGCGTGCTGGAACTGTTAAGTATCCCCCAGAACTCACCCATTAGAAATAGAACCCTCTCCAGCTTATAACAGAGATTTAACAGGGACAAGTTTGCCCAGCTAGTGACTCTATCTCCTTGCCTCTTTGTAGCCTCTTTGTAGCCAGCTTTTGTACCCAGTGGGTAAGGGAAGGGAGTGACTTCTGGCTCTCCCAGGCAGCTTCCTGCCCTCTACTTACTTATTCTTCCTCCTCCCCAGGGGAGCTGCCTTGGATTCAAAGGTGGAGGCCACTTGCGAAGGCTAGCAGAGCTGCCCCACCAATTCTGTTTGCTCTCCTCCGCTCTGTAATAGGAAAGGAGAAGAGAGTGAGACTGACTCACAGACCCACACACAGAAAGAGAGAGAGTCATTTTCTTATTCAAGAGAGTTATTCAGGCCTAAGCTGTTCCCTAATGAATACTTTCACCATTGCACTTAGAGTAAAAAGCAAAATTTCTAATGTGGCCTCAGAGGCCCTGGGTGACTGGTGAGCTGTCTGTTCTGCCTGCCTCCTCGTTTCCCCTTTTACGTCTTTTCCTCCCATTCTCTATATGCTGACTCTCCTGGACTTCTTTCAGTTTTTCAGAGATGCTGAGGTCTTTTGTGCCCAAGGCCCTCACACCTTTTATTTGCTCTGTCAGAAATGTTCCTCCCTCTGCTACCCTTCACCTTGTCTTACTAACAACTAGTCCTTTTTCAGATTTTAACCCTAAGTCATTTTTCTTAAGCAATTGATGTCCCCGTCCCCACCCCACCCCCCCATCAGGTCACCACACCAAAGAACTAAGTCAGTTCCCACACCTAAGTGATCTAATACTCCTGTAGTCGTGTCCTTAATACGTTATGAAATATCTTTTATTTAAAAATACAATATATAGGGGCGCCTGGTGGCTCAGTGGTTTAAAGCCTCTGCCTTTGGCTCAGGTCATGATCTTGGGGTCCTGGGATCGAGCCCCGCATCAGGCTTTCTGCCCGGCAAGGAGCCTGCTTCCCTCTCTCTCTCTGCCTGCCTCTCTGCCTACTTGTGATCTCTCACTGTCAAATAAATAAATAAATAATACTTTAAAAAAATATAATATATATAACATACGTGTAAGTTAGTTTCCTGGATCCACTTCTTTTTTTTTCTTTCTTCTTTTTTTTTTTTTTTTGGTTAATATTTCATTTATTTGAGAGAGAGAGAAAGCATGAGTGGGAGGGACTGAGGGCTAGGGAGACAGAATCTGAAGCAGATGCTGCACCAAGCCCAGAGCCTGGTGAGGGACTCGATCTCATGAGCTTGAGATTGTGACCTGAGTTGAAATCAAGAGTCAGATGCTTAACCGACTGCACCGCTCAGGCGGCCCCTGGAGCCAGTTATAACACACATGTATGTGTGTTGATTATGTGTAGTTTTATAGCTCAAACATTCCCCTAAACATATGTTACTTAGTTTGGCATGTGTGTGAACATTATAAATGTGTTGCCTTGATGTCTGTGTTCTATTTCTTGCTTTTGTGCTCATTATTATGTTTTTGAGATATTTCTATGCTAATAGGTGGACACTATTTCATTCATTTTCCATTTATTCCTACATATGTCCATTAATAGAATTTTAATATTCTATGTCATAACTCTACCACGTTTGTTTATACGTTCTTTTGTTCATGGACATTTGGCTTCTTCTAGTTATATGCACAAATACACGTGTCTGTGTTACATATATATATATATATATATATATGCATATATATATACACGTGTATATATATATATGTTTATGTGTTTGTGTATATGTGCACATTACAAATATTGCTGTCATGAGTACTTTGTATATATTTTTTAAAAATAAGTTGTTCCCTATTCTATTTGTGATTTTTTTTTTTTTTCTAGTTAGGAGCAATCAACCCAGAAGCATTTTAAATTCATTTCTCCGCTTGGGAGATTTTATTTTATTTTATTTTATTTTATTTTACTTTATTTATTTATTTTTTTTCTTCAATGTAAAAACGGTGGTTTTATTAAAGCACAGGGACAGGACCTGTGGGCAGAAAGAGCGTCCTCTGCTCGGGAGATTTTTTAGATCACATAGGTAGAATGATTTTCAACTTCAATCCTGCACAAGGATTAGATTGTAATGAAAACTTTTCAAGGAAAACTTCTTTTCTTCCATTTAGAGCCAAGGTCAAGCAGATTTTTTTTTTTTTTTTAATTTCCCTCTGAGGGGCCTTTTTTTAAGACTATAAAATCGCTGTTGTTTCCTTTGGAAAATCTCGGCTATTAATTAGATTTCTCCATGTCATTAATCTCTCTAATCTGGTCCATTTGGTAGTTACCATTGTAATTCTACCTGGCGTTTTGATACCAACGGACACAGCAGAAGCAGCCCACTAGCCTTTCCCACCATATTCCTGTAGACATTGCTTTAAAACTCTGGCTGTTTTCATATTTAATATATTTAAATTTACTCCCTGCTGGATTAATAATTACATTTTCAAATACAGTGTTCAAGAGTTCTGTGTAGACCAAAAAGTTGAACACAGAAAGATGGGATCTTAACCTTTAACAATACAATGAAATGTGCTTCTCCAGCCAGGAGGTTCCAAAGAAAGTGCCCCCTTTGTCTGTTCTTTGTTTCTTAAGCTGTTTTTAGTGATTCAAGCCTATAGTAATGTATCAAATTTATTTTAAACTTTCTTTCAAAATAAGAAGCAAAAGGTGAACGACTGAAAAAAACAGGTAACGTCATATAAGACTTTTGCAGGGAATAAAACATCCTATTTTCTGGTCGTTTAAAAGCATACTGGGGTGGAGTGGGAATTGGGTGTGGTTAGAGTCCTTGAAGGACTTGGCGTCCAAGCTCAGATGGGCAGGGACAACAACATGCATTAGTCTAAGGGACACTCAACACCAGGCAGTGTTCCTGCTCCGTGCTGCGTGGGGGAGGAGGAGGGACTTTCTACCAGTCTGGCTTCACATATTGCTTCTATTGCTTGCTAATTGCGTGATCCCATTAAGCCTTTCAGTTTTCTTGTCTGTAAATGGAGGATAATAATACTAATCTCACTGGATATTTATGAGGATTAATTGAAATAATAAATAGAACAAGGCCGGGCGCACAATAGCTATCAATAATAGTTATATGGTTTCCGCACGGTAACAACCAAACCACATCATTTTTATGAAGGAGAAAAATCAAAGAGCCTCTGTAATGCTATAGAGATTGGATGATGAAGCTTAGATAAATAATAGTTTTTAATTTTTATATTTTGCAGTCACTGTAATATAGATACAATTTATTTAGGATGAAATAGTATGCTGATCAACTGACCAAATAAAGACTACATGTTTCTGGGACGCCTGGGTGGCTCAATTGGTTAAGCAGCTTGCCTTCTGCTCAGGTCATGATCCCAGCGTCCTGGGATTGAGTCCCACATCGGGCTCCTTGCTCAGCAGGGAGCCTGCTTCTCCCTCTGCCTCTGCCTGCCACTCTGTCTGCCTGTGCTCACTCTCTCTCTGACAAATAAATAAATAAATAAATCTTAAAAAAAAAAAAAGACTACATGTTTCTTAATGTCATATAACATGTTTTTTTTTCATATTGGATATTGGATATTTGGGAAGAAAATAAAGTAGCTGGACATCTACCTAATTTTACTGAAATAGGGTCCAATTGAATTAAAGATTTAACTGTCAAGAATAAAGAAGACATGGGGGCGCCTGGGTGGCTCTGTCATTAAGCATCTGCCTTCAGCTCAGGTCATGATCCCAGGGTCCTGGGATCAAGCCCCGCACCGGGGTCCCTGCTCAGCAAGGAGTCTGCTTCTCCCTCTCCCTCTTGCTTGTGCTCTTTCTATTTCTATCAAATAAATAAATAAAATCTTTAAAAAATTAAAAATAAAAAATAAGATAAAAAAGACATAAAGATGTGGGAAGAAAGCATGCATAGAATTTTTAAAACAATTTTTTAGTGATGGCTGTTTGGCTGTGCAGGAAATAATGTCTAGATACCACAATGGGTACATCATTATATCTGACAACATAAAAATTAAAAATTGTTATGCTGGATAAATGAAATTCAAAGACAAGTAACAAAGTGGAAGTGTTGTTGGCGGCATATATGATAAAGAAATGGCAGTTAGTACACAAAGAGCTCTTACACATAAAAAATACCAGTGTAAATTTAATATTGGAAAAATAATATGAATAGATTTCATAAAAATAAATGCAAATAATGTGCATATTTAGAATGACTTACAGTTTACTTTGATGTGAAAAAAAGATTATGTAAAGAGTTTTTATGGGGCCCCTGGGTGGCTTAGTCTGTTAAGCAGTTAAGCGTCTGCCTTCTGCTCAGCTCTTGATCCTGGGGTCCTGGGATTTAGCCGTGTCAGGTTCTCTGCTCCATGGAGAGTCTGCTTCTCCCTCTCTCTCTTCCCCTACCTCCTGCTAATGCTCTCTCTCTCTCTCTCTTACTCTCTCTCACATAAATAAATAAAATCATTTTTTTAAAAAAGTTTTTCTTGTAAACTTCTATTTATGTAAATAAAAATTAATATAAATGTTGATATTGGATATATATTGTATATTTTTCTGGAAAAATATCAAGATAATATATTGGGAGCTGAATTAGGGATATGAATGTGGAATAGCAGGAAGATAGGAGTAATATTTTTTTGACTTTTGATTTAATGTTTTTCTAAAGTGTTTGAAATTTCCTCTATGCCCCTGTATGTTTTACTATAATTTAAAAAATTTATGCAATTAACATGATGACAAAAATACATAAATTGTGAAGGGCTAAAATTAAGTAAATGTCATTAGGAGCCAGCAGATAATTTTAAGTGTTGAAAACCATGTGCTATGTGTCTTGAAAGGGAACTGTCAAAACTTGATTTTCTTGGGATGAAATGATGCATTCATTGGTGCTTAATGAGTTTTATTTTCCCCCAGACAAAGCCAAAGGAAGATCAAGAGCAGGGACCCACTTTGACTCAGCCCGGAGACGGAGCCGAGCGGTCCTTTATCACATCTCTGGGCACCTGCAAAGAAGAGAAAAGAACAAATTGAAAATAAATAATGTAGGTGGTATGTGTGTACACTGTGAATGCTAGAGTTTCCCCTGGTGCCAATATTTGATTCACTAAAGAAAGGCTCCAATTACTCATTTATTGGCTTTCCTAGATTTTTTTGCACTTTGGTTTGTGCTTTCCTATAAAGAATAAACTAGAAAAGGTCAGCAATCATAAGACATTTCTGCAATAAAAGTGCTTAATCACAGTGTTAGTACAGCACAGAGATTAGAATATTACTGTAGTCAGTACAACATGGTACAGGGGATGCTGTGAATGGGGACATACTGTTTACATTTTATGAACAAGATGGTGCACCAAGTCATAGATTACATATTCACAGCTTGTTGGTTAAAATTTCTCATATTTAATTGTAGTTCCGTCTATTCTGCACTTTATCTAATTTCACTTAATGCTTCTATCCGGGAGGACCATGAACAAATTCAAGTCATGATTCCATTTAAAAAATGTACAACCTCTATAAAACAGAGTTGGCAATTTCACACCACGGAACATTGGGTTTCAAATTCTGTACCTTATATCATATGGTTTTGTCAAATTACTCCTAGTAAATGACAGTTAGTGCTACTTTTTGCAACCTGCTACTTTTCCGTCATAAGCCACAGCAAATAACTGTGCTTCAAAAAGGTGGTCCTGTGCACACACAACTTACAGGAATTCCCATGAATTTTATAATTAGTTCTTAGCATGGAAAGATGTCACTGAGGAACCCAGAACTCTGTCTGTTCAGTTATAGATATTCAGAGATAATTTTTCAAATGATGGTAATATCATTAATGTGCATTGCGGGGTGTTCAGAACACAACGTCTTTGCTGGGTGTGTGACTATGGGTGGTAGATACAAATACTCAGGGCCTAATTTGCCAGTGCCATTAGAAAAAGGCACATCAAACAATCAGAGCTGTTTTGGAATCAATCCAAGATCCAGAAGTCCTGGGAGTTAGGGACACAGAGGGTTTCTTTGGCTTCTTACTTTTTTACCCAGAAAGCTGGAGACTAGCTAATACACATGCGTTGATAAAACAGCCCTGTATCAGACATACAAAGTATCTGCTTCTCTGTGGTGAACAAAGAAAGATGCCTGAGTCCACCCCAAGTGGGAGATCTGACAAGAAAGTGCAGCCAAGCTAGTTCAGCTTCGGTGTGATTTCCTTCTGGAAACCAGAACAAGTGGCTTTGATCCATTTGTGCTCTAGGACCATTGCCCCATGCTGGTGCCTATCAGCCAGGCACCACCATGAGGAGTCACACACTGCTTCTTTTGGCCTGACTTAGGATAAAGATTTTCTGGGGACACCAGTGCCTGGGTGTCACATTGATTTGCTGAGAGTCCAGGGATAGACTTGAAAGAGTGCACACCTCTTGGTCTCTGGATCCTTCCACTGGTTCCTATTGACATCTCCCTTCAGTTACTAAGCCAGCCCTAGTGACATTAAACAAGTTCCAGGAAGAAACAAAGGTAACCGCATCTGGGCTTGATTCTATGCAGGTCAACCAACAAAGCACCTAAACAAATATTAGCCAGAGATTCTGTAATGCTGAGAGCGGACACTGTCTTCTACCCTTTAGCTAAAAATCATTTAAACATAGCAAGTATTACGAAGCTTCAAAACGTGTTTGCTGAACATGTTGTTTTTCCCTTTAGATCCAACAAGATACGGAACAGCACTTAAAAATCTGATTTAAAAAACCATAATTCCCACCACTTAGCTAATTTGCCAAATTGCCAGTCATTTAAGGAATACAAACATGAGGGGGGAACATTAAAATAATACTAAGTAAGTAAGGATGTCTAATCAAAGTGATCCGGCAATACAGGTAGTATCTTTAGAATTAAGATACTACCTGTATTGCCGGATCACTTTTCTAAGCGTAATGTGTAAAATCAGTACTGGCCCTGTTCTCTGCCTCTTTTCAAGGAGAACAGAGTAGAATGGCTAAAGACAACAGGAAGAGAGAAGGACGAAGAAGAAAAAATGATCTGGATCATTTATCAGCTGAACAATCCATTTGGGGAGAATTCTGGTTATAGTAACATTCACACACAAATTCTCAATATTTTTACAACTCTTTGCTATTTACAAATTCCTTTCACTTAGATCGTATTATTTGATTTTTATAATAAGCCAGTGCTAGATATGATTTTTATTAGTTCCATTTTAATGATGGAAAAGAACTTATTCAAGATCTCAAAAGTGGAAGCAGGATGTGGGACCCAGCTGTGTGTCTTCTGACTCAAAGCCACTGTGCTTTGATATGGTTCTGTGGAATAGGAATCAATGATTCAACCATACGCAAATGAGCTCATCAGGCCATTAGCCAGGTTTGAGAATCAGGATGTAACACCTTTTAGTCCTGGCTCTGACCGCCTGGTACAGCATAGAAAAGGCACTTAATTTCTGCTCTCCTTGATGCGTAACTCTATTATACAACAATGTGATGATGTAAAGGTCTCTAACACAAGGAAATGTAAAGATCACATGAGCTTGAGAGGAGAGTGCTTTCAGAACCCAAACATTATGAGCTGAGTACCCATGGTCCTCAAAGGGCAAGGCAAACGCTTTCCTGGGACTTGGTGCAGTGATTATAGAAACATTTTCCCATCTCTTTGCTCATTCAAGTTAGTTTCAAGGAAAAGTTACAAAAATGGTTTAGGAAACAGTTGCCTTAGGTAGGCTTTGGCTTTAACCATTGTGTTTCAATAAAGTGTAGAGGTTTAAGAGCTAAAACACCATTGGTACAAAAGAATATGCGTCGAAATTAATAAACGACATATAACTAAAATTCAGAATTGTTGGTTGCATTTTTCCTTAGGCAAACCCCAGGTTTCAGGGTTATAAATAATAGATCTCTTTTCCCCCAGCTTGCTAAAAGCTTACTTTGCAATTATAAGAAATTTTCTTCCATTCAAAAGGCTTTTGATAAAACTTTATGAGTCTAGTTGTAAGAGAAGAGGAGCATCTATATTTTTTACTTATGTGAAGTGTCATAATGTGAAGCATTTGAGTCAAAAAACCCTTCACAATTTAAGCCTAGTTCTAGATATAATGAATTCTTAGTATCTTTTAAAATAATTTTAAGGAATATGTTTTAAGTACCCTATAAAAATGAAATAGTGTGATTTATTTTCTGACTTATGGAGATAACTAATACATATTGCTGACTTTTTGTGTCAACATGACTAATGCTTCATGTAATCAGCATAATCCAAGGAAAATACTTCCTGAGTTTTCCTAATCCTCTCTCCTAGAGCTGGCATCTCCCTCAAATGAGGTAAAGTTTTAATCTCTGTAATATGATAGCAGAAGACTTACTCGGATAGAAATTGAGGCATTCCCCCATGGCTTCTCTACTAATGTCTTATGTTTGAAAAAAAAATTATACGAGAATCTATCATATCCTTCTGTAAGCAGAAGTACTTATCAACCTTCAGGTGGTTAATACTTACTGACCCTAACTCTATCTTCTCCTGTACACCTACCTAAACCTTAATGAGAAGCCCAGCAGATATTTTATGCCAAAGCCCACCCTTTACATTTGCTTCTGAAAACCAGAAAATGATGCAAAAGAGGCAGGTCAGGTTTCAGGGAATTAAATGGAACAGAGACGCAGTGGCAGATGGGTACCAAAGAATCTTCTGGAAGTAGCAAAGGAGTCCCTCACCATGAAACCCTGGCATTATGAGGTGCCTGTATGGGTTGAGTGAGAATATTAACAGGAAGTAGAAACTTGTTGGGAATGTCTACCAAGGAGAAAGGTAAGTTAGGGAGTAAGTTACTATTAAGGTAGCAAAAATATTTGGTCACTGGTAGTTACCACTGAAGAGCTAAGTATTCCTGATGACTCTGACCTTTCTTGAATCTTCAAGTACTTCAGGAATCCCTGAACATTCCACACGAATTTGCTCTTTCCTCAATGGCTGAAACAAGAAAACATACTGTGACCTGCAAGTCACATGTATTCCAAAACTTTAAGCTGTTCACTTCATCCAACTTAACTTTCAAATTTAAATTTCCATTACCAATCTTGTATTTCTCATTAATTGAGGTCAAAGGAAGGTCTGCAAGTATCTGGTCATAGGCTTGTCAAGTTTCCGCACATGCTATTGTTGGGCCTCCGTTTGTCTCATAGCAATAAAGAATTGTTCATCAATTTGGACTGCTTTCAAAATGAAGTGCTTTCACAGTTATAAAACTCCAACTATTCTGCATTTAATCAGCTGCGCAGTGAAACTGCCTTTCTCCTCCTCTGACTTGAATAACTCTTAAGTAACCAACCGTGTCTTACGTTAACATCTCTGCAAGGGCTAGCTAGTGTCATGATGAATCCATGCCAGTGAAGGGTATGAGATACGGACTCCCAACTTGAAACTTCACCAACAGCCACAAAGCAAAATGCAGGTGGTTAGCACAACCTTTTTGTATTTTGGAAGAAATGTAGATAGCTGTTACCCATACAAGGTCGATCATATATCTCTCTCCTTTCTGGGAAGAAAAAACGGTAACTTCGCTATTATTGGGAATTATATGGGAAGAATTTCCCATCCAATATACCCTTTAGATAAGGACTGTCATCTCGAAACTACAAGAATTTGGAATGTCCCCATGACCATAGGAATGGAAATGTATTTTTGTGTTTCCAGTGTGTAAAGGATTACACTTGGCAACTGTGGGTGTTTATAGGTGACATTTTTGGTAATGAGCAGTTGTTCTAAATGAACAAAGTCTAGATTATTCACTTACGGCTTATGACTAAATTCTGCATATTCCTGTTACTTAGAGCAAAGATCTCTGCTCAGCTTCAGTATGTGCGTCTCTACTGTTTGCCTCCCCACCTTCTAAAAGTCACTTGTAAACATACGTTGGCATTGTGTGTAGGAATGATCCTCCTCACAGAAGTGTGTTTAAGGCTGTGTGATCCTTGCTTCTAATGTTGTGTCTCCCTTCTCTCCTTTTTGTCTTTATCCACAGAATGTTTTTGTAGATAAACCAGCATTTCCGGAGTATAAAGTTTCCGATGCAAAAAAGTCCAAATTCATACTTTTGCATTTTAGCACTTTTAAAGCTGGCTGGGACTGGCTTATTCTGTTGGCGACGTTTTATGTTGCCGTGACCGTACCTTACAACGTTTGCTTTATTGGCAACGATGACCTGTCCACGACTCGGAGCACAACAGTCAGTGACATTGCAGTGGAGATTCTTTTTATTATAGGTAAGAACCAACGGCTGCTTTCCTAGAGGATTTGCATAGAGGAAGTAAGTGTGTTCCAGATTTTTCTGACATGAATTTGAACTAAGATCCATTTGCATGGGCATGACTAAGCCTCGGATGCAAATTTTAGAGAAACGCATATTTGGATTTCTGAAAATGGCCTCTTCCAGCTTTCTCACTGTTCCTTTAATCAAACAGATATAAACCCATGTTTTGTGTGTCTATCCTTGTGTTGTCAAAAATGGGCTAAAAAAGGCTTAATGGCTATTTTGTTGGTACTCTCACATCCATCATGATCTTAATTGCACAGGGTCAGAGATGGGGCTTGGCCAAAATCCATCAGTGGTCTGATAATGGTCCAGACTTGGGCTTGGTTCTCCATTTCCTTCCATGTCTTCGTGGCATGTTGGTGGCTCTTGTCATAGGTGGCCTGCTTGCAGAAACAAAGGATTACATAAGCCTTCCAGTCAATCAGGAGAAGCAGAGAGTATCTGATTTTAACTTAAAAAGAGGCCCCAAGGGATGCTTGCTAAGAATATTCATCTCTAGAATATTGGGAACCTCAGCTGAAGCTGTCTGTGCTCTACTCTTATAAGCCGCTTATTTCCCTGCCCCTAAATCTTCATCTGTTTAGATCAAAGCCTAGCTCTTTGTTGTTCGTTTTAAGACAAATCCTATATCTCCATTAAGGCTTAGATTGACTCCTTGACTCCCTGTAGAGGTGTGGTGTGTGTGTGTGTGTGTGTGTGTGTGTGTGTGTGTGTTTTAGATCCTTAGGAAACTGCAAAGATAGTACAGAAATGTCCCTTGTCCCTTAGTTCTGGACCATCACTGGTAACCTGATACCAGCTTCTTTACCTAGTCATGGTGATATAGGGCAACATCCTTATTGTAAAGATGAAAAAAGTGTTTGGAAAATGTTTTCAAGCATGTAGGTGAACAAAGGAATGAAAAATGGATCTTAAAAGTTCAAGGAAAGAAAATAAATGAGGCATATCCAACCCTTATTTCAGTGGTGATGGTACTTTTTTCTCTGTGCAGCTGATAAAGCTTTGGGACCAGAGTGGGTTCTCTAACTGAATGTCAGCACATTTCATCTGGATGAGTTTGTATGCTCTTGGTGTGGCTTTGACACCATTATTACCATTACATTTACTGGGAACCCCCCTTCAAAGCTGTTAGGACTCCTGCTTCCACCCCCAAAAGTGGTGGCTGTAGTATGTAGTATGTATAGACCACTAGATGGCGATGTTGTCTACTTGGGTAGCTTGGCAAGGCTACAAAGTCAGGGAAATAGATCTGTAATTTTTTTTTTTTTTTTTTTTTTTAAACTAAACCATTCTTCATCAGAAATGTGTAACCGTAGTAAAGGGTTACTGGTCAATGGCAAATAACAGAAATCACTGGTCAATGGCAAATAACAACATTCCAGCTTGCACACATGTGGGTGTATCCATAAGCAAATCCGCTATGGTTTTATAACCTTTTTCTTTGCTAACCTTCCATGTCTTCTCCCACCCACCCAGGACACATGCATAAATTAGCACTCTAAAAAGACTCCCTGTGGCCCATTCAAAATTCTCAAGAACGAGAAGAGTCACTCAACATGTTTATTATGCCTGAGTATCTGCTTAACAAATATTTCATGTCATTATTATTAATAATGTTATTATTTACTACTCTGTCATAGGGGCATGGTTATATCTTGAAGTTTCCACTTTTCCTTGTTCTTAGATACTTGAAATTCTATGGGCTTAGAAGCCGCTTCTGTACTACAGGCTGACTGGCTGATGATGATACATTTACACTCAGAACTGACACTTATGAGAAAGATATTTTATACAATTTGGGGGGGTTGAATTGGTTAGTTGGCTTTTTTTTTTTTTTTTAAGGCTGTTTTCTTCCACTAAACCAGGGAGTCTGGCTTGTCCCCTGCCAGTTGCCCCTAAATCTTCTGTGTTCTTTGTGACTGACATTTCTGCTCTGCTGGGACAGCAAGGTGATCTTTTCTATGTGGCAATACCCACTCCTTCCTAGTAGCATGACAAAGAAATGGAAATTCACTCTTGTTTTTAATGCCGTTTACCTTCTATATAGATTATGTTAGAATTTGAGATTTTTGGCCTGCCAACAGTTTTAGAGGGATCCCAGTCTGGAATGCCTTCTTGAATGACATATTTTCATAAGCAGTAAAAACGATTGCTCTTTGCTATGGCTGTCTTCCTGCTCTTTTTCTTTTAAATGAGTTGAAACGTATCTACAATTTATTTTAACAGATTTGGAAAAAGAGTTGAAAATTTCTCAAAGAAAATTTCCCAGAACATTTATTCTATGAAATATTTCACAAAGGTGACCTAACAATGATCACTGAGAAATAAATTAAAATAGTAAGAATAAGAGCGCATAGCCTGTAATACTGTAATTTTACAATACGAATAGGGCAGTGCTTGTACCATTTAATAGTTACCAGGTTGGTATGTGTGGCAAAATCTATATGCATATTTAACATGTTTCTTTTCTATTTATAGAATAGTGTTATTAAATTGGCATCTTATAATCAGCTGGGTCAGAACTGTTAAAAAGTAGTTTAAAAGAGGTTTGGGAAGGAAAGGCTTTCGTATAGCAAAACATGATGCTTTCCAAACATCTTCTTATTTAAACCACTCTATACAAATGTAAGGTGATGGGATTATTTTCTAAGTGGGGAAAATGAAGTGTTCCATGAAAAAAGGATATATAGTCAAAGTGAAACTTGAAAGATAATATATCTCTTTTGGTAACTCAAAGTGTGCATTAGCTTTGTAAATCCTCCGAGAAATTCAATGATAAAGAAATGTTTAACTGTGATTAATCCAGCACTTCCTAACGTTATTTTTACCTCCCAACTCATTCCTCTCCAGGCCACTAAGTAATATTCTTTCGGGAAGACAGACTTAAAAATATTCTTCCCTGATAAATTCACTATAAAGTATCTGAGTATTATTATGTTAGTCAAACTATAAAAACGAATGGTGAGTTTGAATCTCCCTTAACTACTCTCTTCATTTTAAAATAAATTAAATAAATAAATAAATAAATAAATAAATAAATTAAAATAAATAAATAAAATAAATTTTAAAATAAATTGTTCTGTAAACACATTAATTCTTTAGGATCAATAGGGCGCAAGGTTTGACTGTAAGTTACAAAGTGGTTATAAAATTACTTTTAGTTTGAAAGTCATCATATATAATTTAGCTGCTGACTCAAAGTCTTACAGAAACTTACAATGGGAAGTGACCTACTAGTAATTTATCTAATCCAATCTTTCTTACTTTATGGGTGGGAAACTGAGCCCTAGTGATATGCGCAAGGCCCTATAAATAATTGGTGGCACATTCAGGTCTCCTGATTATCAGATCAGGTTTCTCAAGGGTTGATAACTAATATGATTCCATTTTCTGAAAAATTCTACTCAACTTGCCTTCTTTTATTTATAGCAATGAGACAGAAAATGAGAGAAAGAAGTACCAACTTCCTTCTCTTTCTTCCATGAATGCAGAAATTAATAGTTTTAATCTTTGAAATCTTGGTGGCAGAAATTGTGGTATGCCCATAGATCCAATAATCACTTAACCCCTTACACCTCTTCCTTATCAAAAACCCAAAGAGCCCAATTTCATGCAGACAGCAGTATCCCAGACCTAGGGAATGAATTATGAGAATTCCAAGCCAGTTTCAGGTGTAGGAGTAAGTTATGTTCTATCCAATAGGATATATAGAGATTGTTTCTATGGGACTTTATGGAGATTAATTTTTCCCCTGAAAAAAGAATAGAGACATATGGGGGAAAATTTTGTGCCCCTCTCTCTTTCTTTCTCCTAGGATGTGTGGATGGAAGAGTATGATGTATTGTAGTTTCTGCAGCCATCTTTAATCCTGAGGAGAGACAGAGGGAAGAAGATGTGGACTCCTTATTGACCGATATAATGATGTTCTTTTTACTGGGGCGACAGTTATTGGACATTTTGTTATTGATAGCTATATCATTCTAAAATTTTTTAAAAAACCACTGCTCTGTCATCTGTGATCCTTGCACTGAGCCATTTCAGAGGTTCAATGATAAATCCTTTCCAGAGGAACAGAATGCTCTTTCTTCCGTCATTCCCCATGAGCCTCTCTAGAATGCAGTTTGTGCATACTACTTACTAGCTATTACAATCACAAAGGCTTGGTGGAATCATAGACTGTGCCATAACGCTGTAACTCTTGCTTTCTCTAAGAATCCTCAGAAAGCTAAAAGTCAAAGTAAACATGGTATGCAATTGTACTTTCTGTTTACTCTATATTCCCCTCAGTCATAAAAGGACAGTTGAGAGTCATGGGGGATAAAGGGCAGTCATACATCATGTAGACCATACTGACCGGGACTGAACATCTAGCATCCTTACTACTGACTACACACCACCTGTGCTCCCCAGTTATTACGAAAACCAAACACCCCATACATATTCAAAAGGTAATATTTCCTCAGTGTTATGTTTTTAAGGTTATACTTCGTGCTGATATAGGTAATTCTATTTCACTGGTTCTCAATGGGAATTTAATTCATTAATCAGCACTACCATCATTTGGTGTTTAATGCTTTTAGATCACAATTTACTTATCTACAAATGATTATACCCCAACTAATGAATAGAACTCCTCTACATGTAGTTTGTCTTATGAGTATATATTTATGTTTTCATTTCTGGTTATTTTATTTTTTTCCTCCTTCATAATGCTTTATTAATTAATGCTTCTATTCATTCACCTGTGACTAAATTTTGCTATCTCAGAATCTTTATTTCTTCTTATCATTTAATTATTATTATAACCTTGTGATGTAATTAACACAGGCATATCTGTTTATACAGATATATAGGAAGGAAAAGAGAGAAAAAAGAGAAAAGAGAAAAGAGAGAAAAAAGTAAGCGATTTATCCAAGATCTAGCTGATTACTGACCAAGTTAGGACTAAAACCCTAAACCTATTTGTACAATGGGTAGTAGCATTATTGTGAGGATTTAGTGAGGTCATTGTATTAAGAAATATGTTTACTCCCTGTTTAATCAGTACTGATAAGTATTGTCAATAATGTCACCAAGCCTCTGTCTCTTCAGTTTGCTTTAATATCCATTGTTTTTCAGAAAACAAGCACTCTTCAATACAAACTGAAAGTCCAGCTAATCATGGGAATAAGGTAGACCAGAACATTCCTTAGCTTTCAAGAACATGAGTGTCCGGGGACTCATTTACCACTTAAAGGATCTAAGGCTTTTATAGCTACTTCCACAGATTTGCCTTAGCATCCTTTTAGAAAAGCTGAGAGAAGGTCTCTTGTATCTACCTAAGTCAGGCATCCTTTATCTGGCATGCACTGAAATGACCACAGATAATAGTAGAGGCCATCATTCCAGGTGCATCTCCCACCCAATCTTCCATCAGCACTTGCAGAAACAAGGAAAAAAGCTGATCTTCATTTCCGCTCCTCATCCTTTTTCCTGCCTTGCTCTGATGAGGCCTGCACTAAGCTGGGCTTCCAGTAACAGTCGAGAAGGAACTCATTAGCTAAAGGCTTAATCACTAGCTTTAGAGGAATGGAAACTTCTCTCTGTTCAACAAATTCATGATTTTACTGGGTCTGTGTTCAATTTCTTCTCTTTTAAAAGATTTATTTACTACACGGAGGACATTGGGAGAAGGAGAGGAGAAGTGAGTTGGGGGAAATCGGAGGGGGAGACGAACCATGAGAGACTGTGGACCCTGAGAAACAAACAGAGGGTTTTGGAGGGGAGGGGCTGGGAGGTTGGCTGAGCCTGGTGGTGGGTATTAAGGAGGGCACATATTGTATGGAGCACTGGGTGTGGTGCATAAACAATGGATCTTGGAACACTGGAAAAAAATAAAATTAAGTTTTAAAAAAAGATTTACTTATTTATTTGAGAGAGAGAGAGAGAGCGAGAGCACAGGGGGGAAGGGCTGAGGGAGAGGAGGGAAAGGGGTCTTTTGAGCAGACTCCATGACTGACTGCGGACCCCAAAGGCAGGGTTCAATCTCATGACCCAGAGATCACAGCCTGAGCCGAAACCAAGAGCGGGATGCCCAGCTGTCTGTGCCAGGCGGGCACTCTTGTGTTCAGTTTCTACTGATATTTATAGATACATGTTTGTTTTATAAAACTTCTTCCCAAGTCCTGTCTTTGTTGTGCATAATCTTTATTGAGATACTTTTCCCATTTAATGAGGAACCGAAGAGTAATGTTCTTAAAGCATTCAACTATAGTTTATTACTCTCTGATAAAAATTCAAGC
Source organism: Martes martes (assembly GCF_963455335.1). NCBI lineage: Eukaryota > Metazoa > Chordata > Mammalia > Carnivora > Mustelidae > Martes > Martes martes. The sequence continues at coordinate 134,265,637 of NC_137888.1, forward strand.
CTCAGAAGAAATACTTTAATTCTTGGGGTGCCTGGGTCGCTCAGTCAGTTAAGTGTCTGCCTTCGGTTTAGGTTATGCTCCCAGGGTTCTGGGATCTAGCTGATGAGCATTGGGCTTCCTGCTGAGCGGGGAGTGTGCTGCTCCCTCTCCCTCTGGCTCTCTCCCTGGCTTGTGTGCTCTCTCTGTCTCAAGTAAATAAATAAAATCTTTCAAAAAAAAAGAAATGCTTTCATTCTTTCAGCATTCTTGGGTTTCTTTTTCTGTTAAGATAAAATATATAAATCTCAGTGGAAACTGAAAGACTATAGACATTTTATTATTATTTCATTGCACAAGCAAAGCCCAACTTAATCATTTTCTTGAAAATTACGGACAAAGGTATGCCATTTTCCCATTTAGTCAGATGACTGATATTAAAGTTACAGACTTGGATACTGAAGGGAAAGATTTCTAACAATAAATAAAGTTGAAATTTCATGGTGATGAGAGAATTCAAATAAATCTTACCATCAAATCTTTGGAGATCCTAGTATTGCCAGACTACGTATTTAGAAGTCTTAAGTTACCATTCATTTGCCTCTTACTATTTGAGTCCCTCCCTCCTTTTACTCTCTCCCTCCATCTGCCCCATTTTTCCTCTCCTGCTCTCATGTACATTCTTTCTCCTGTTCTCCCTCCTCCCTCTGGAAACCTACACAGCTTTATACCCCTGTATCTGCACCCCCACATCCCTACCCTTCACAATGACCTTGGATTGAGTAATAGGGTCTCTTAATAAGCAGAACTCAAGATGGCGTTCATAGCCATGGCTCTGATTTGACCTGTGTCTCGTGTGGGCATTTTTAACCTGACAACAAGAATATCCCAGTCTCTACATTCCCAGATAATACATTTGGAGTACTGAATAAGTACAATGTGTTGTACTGAGCATTAACCATTGACTAGACATGAATCAGTACCCACTCGGCTACTGACCAGCTATTTTTCTGGTGAAGAAATTTAAACCTGAGGATACAGCAATAATTAAACAGTAACAAAAAACAAAAACAAAACCAGAAAACTGCTCTATCACTTCAGATTTCTACAGAAGTATAACATACCCAGTGTCTTATCTCAAGAGTAAAGAGAAGTTGCCAGAATGCTTTGGGGGGGGGGGGCGGAAAAAGAGTACATTGAACAGTAAGCTACTGTTTTCACTGTTGTTATTAAGGGCTCCCAAATAGGTACTTAACAGAGGTACTTAAAAGTACCTACTCAAGCACTTAAGCAAGGAGTAAAATTGCATTTATTTTTGCAAATAAACTGTCAGTTTCATTGTTGCTTCTTTAGGTTTTCAGAATAAATAAACGTAAATATTTCTTTAGGGGGAGTTCATCTTTTGTGAATGCATGGTTGCATCATTTTATGATTGAATTATATGGAAAGGGTTTTTTTTTAATTTTTAAATTTTTGTATTAACATGTAATGTATTATTAGCCCCAGGGGTACAGGTCTGTGAATCGCCAGGTTTACACACTTCACAGCACTCTCCATAGCACATACCTTCCCCAATGTCCATAACCCCACCACCCTCTGAATTATATGGAAAGGTTTTAAAGTTCATGTAAAATGGGCATGTAGGTAAGTAGTTTTTCAACCGTGGCACTATGGACGTGTAGACCATGTTAATTACAAAAATTTTAAAATAGAAACAAGGGAGAAAACAGACAGTCCTCAGTCACACCCAGCACAGCTGCTGCTTCCACATTCAGTCTTTCTGGTTGTTGTTTTCCCTACTTATTTTCATATGATTGTGATCACAGTCTATACAAATTTTGGTGACTTTTTTCCACATAAGATTTTAATGTAAGCATTTCTCTGTGTTTTATAAGTATTTATAACCATTTAATAGTTGCATAATATTCCATTATATAAATGAACTATTCTGTTTACTTAGCCATGTCTTAATTGTTGCACATTTAAGATAATTTTTTTGGCTACTTAAAAAATTATAGTGGACATCTTTGTGGAACAATATATTTATTCACTAACTAAATAAATATATATTGAATGCCTATAGTTTACCATGCAGTGTTTTAGTTGGTAGAGATAGAATAGTGAAACGAATCGGGGTCTTTGCCTTCATAGGATTTATATTCCAGTAGAGATAAACAGGAATCAAAACAAATAACATGTGTAACATGTCAGATAGTGGTGAGTTGCATGGAGAATAGTAAAGCAAAGAAGGGAAAAGAAATGGGTCGCAATCCTAAATGAGGTGGTCAGGGATGAGAATTAAGAACATGGCATTTAAATGAAGACAGAAGTGAAGCAAGGAAACAATGAACTGTAAGTCTCGATGAAGGATATTCCAAGGAAAGAGAACATCAAATGCGTTTAGAATATTTTAAGGGGTGGAATTATTGGGTCATAGAATATTAACATATACGGCTTACAGCATATTTTCAAAGTTTCATTTTTTAATCATATTATTCTTAGAGCATTTATTGGTCAGTAAAGTTCTAGTTGAAATACAATTTATTCTTGCTAATTTTTTTATGCTAATATTTTTATAGTAATAGATCTTGTGTGAAGTTATAGGCACCTGTCACTTTCTGAATTTGTTTTACTACTAAACAGTCATTTCATTTAATGGAGTAATTCAGATAAAATAGTGTTATTAATATTGCATCATTGTTATTTCTTTCTTTCTATTTTTTTTCCTTAGGAGATTAGATATATATGGAAAATAGAGTTGTATTTGCCTAACAGGTACAAAACTTATTACATGATGTATCCGAATCCATTATGTTTATATCTGAAATGTTTGTGAGATGGTAGATTTGGAGGAAAATTGTCTTAGCGTACATTTGAGAATGATGCTGCCCTGTGACTTACCTATTACTGTAAATAGACTATGAAAAGGAGCACGTGCTCATAAAATATGAAACAATAGGGCTTGTTTTGAACAAGGCAAGGAAATTAAAAATGGAATATTACTAAATTTAGAAACCTAGAGGAAAATTATGAGTTCTTGATTTAGAAACTTATTGCAGACTAACGAGGGATTTTTTTTTCCATTTGCCTCTTACCAAACATGAACTCCACTATGTCATTCTCTCTTTTTCCCAGTTTTTCAAATATCTTTCCTTGCAGTATTAAAAAATATTCATACTCTCTAAGTAAAAGTGACATCATTTATATGGTTTATATTTCCCATTTCAACCCATTCATTTAGCATTTGCCATTGAAATAATCTCTCCTCCAATTATGCCAACAGTTTTAAGATTAAATAAATACATAATTTTTAAAGCAAATATATATTGAATATATTGAGAAGTTGTTTAAATATTTTATTTGATTTTTAAAAAGATTTGTTTATAGAGATGGGGGAGAGGCAGAGGAAGAGGGAGAGAGAGAATCTCAAGCAGAGTCCATACTGAGCATGGAGCCTTACATAGGGCTTGATCCCACCACTCTGACATCATGACCTGAGCCAAAATCAAGAGTCAAGGCTTAACCTATTGATCTACCCAGGCACCCCTTTAAATATTTTATTTTTTTTACTTAAAAAAATTTTTTTTTAAGATTTTATTTATTTATTTGACAGACAGATCACAAGTAGGCAGAGAGGCAGGCAGGCAGAGAGAGGGGGGGAAGCAGTCTCCCTGCTGAGCAAAGAGCCCAATGTGGGGCTAGATCCCAGGACCCTGAGATCACGACCCGAGCCAAAGGCAGAGGCCCAACCTACTGAGCTACCCAGGCACCGGATAACAGAAAACATTATGGTCACCTGGGCCTAGATGTAATTCATTATGTGTTGTTCATTAAATTTTTGTTGAGGACCAGTATGATGTCACTCAAATGATTGCACATGGCAGTTCCTCAACATAGTTTAGAAGATCCTCCATGGTCTAGACTCTCATCTTTTTATCTATCATCACTTTCTCCTTTTTCCTATTTCTCTAGCCATACTGGACCACCAGCACTTCTTCAACTGTGCCATTCCCTACATACTTTGTATTTTCATATTTTCATAGCTGCTACTCTCAGAAAAAAAGGGGGGAGGCAAGACATCTCCTTAGCTCTTCTTTATCCAATAAAATTCTCCTTATCCTTGAAGTAGCATCTTTGGCCTCTTCTCCAAGATTGTCTTTTCAAGTCATCTTACCCCTAACAGGAGTCTGGGTTAGTTTTCCCTCATGCATTATTTAAATGCTTTCCCTCCCTCACTTTTCTGCCCTCTATTATAATTGTCTATTTCTCCCCGACTCCACACACATACCATAAATAAACTATGAGTTCCCAAAGGACATGGACTGGATAATATATTTACCTCTTTAGTTCCTCCAGCTAATACATATCTGACCCATAGTAAGCAGTAGACTAATGTTTACTTACTACCATGGTACAGATAAACAAAACAGGAAGTGTGGCTCATCGAGTTGAACAACAGCCTTCTTTTCCAAAAGCAGGCCTCCATGGTTTTTTCATGTGGTCCCACAGCTGGCTGTTCTTTACTTTGAAACAGTATGGCTCACTTTATTTTTTATTTTTTATTTTTTATTTTTTAGATATTTTAAATTTATTTGAGAGAAAGAGAGAGGCAGAGAGAGAGAGCATGAGCAATGGGGAGGATGGACAGAGGCAGAAGCAGGCTTCTTGGATCATGACCTGAGCTGAAGGAAGATGCTTAACCAACTGAGCCGCCCAGGTACCCCAGTATAGCTCACTTTAGGTAACTAATCCTTAACAAGTCAGTGCCAATAAGCAAACAGCAGGTAGCTTAAGAAATCCCATAGGTTGTGGTGCCTTGCCTGCCTTTTGCAAACATTCCAAAAGCTTCTCGAGGCCCCCCAAATGGTTCCATAGGGTGAGTGTGAGATGAACTCAGCAATTCAAAAAGCTAGGTACTACGACGCCATCCATGTCTGGCAGAAGAGAGACCTACGGCTGTGCAGAGAAGCAAAGAGATGCTAGTCTCAACTTAGCTGACATCCTGCCCACCAGAAAATTAGAAATCTTTTAAAACAATTAACTGTTAAGCGTTATTTAAAGGCAACCTTGACATAAACCTGATACCATACATGGAGTGATGAAAAGTGTATTGAAGAAAGTGAAGGCATTCTCCCTATACTTGAGAAGCCTATACGATAATTGGAAAAAACCTGCCTCAGTGTGAAACTTTTAGGAGACAGTGAAAGAGCGTGGTGCCTTGCTCCAGACTGTGTAGATGATTCTATGATTGCAGGAAAGACCTCTCCGGTGTATTTTGAAATAGATGTAAAGCTGGTCAGTATTAGTCATGGACTGTGAAGATGGGATCAGAGATGTTGACAGGAAAGTGGGGTGAGAGACCATGAGGGCTGAGCATCTGGAATGAGGATGAGCTTACTAAGGTGGCAACGAGAAATAAGCAGTGCTTGTGGTTATTCGTCCTTTTTAAATTCTGCCTAAGCCTGGCCTTATGGGCAGAATGAAATTCACTGCTGGAATGGAATGTTTCAAAAAACCTAACACAGATAGGGCCATTGGATAAAGACCACCCGCTCAGAGGCAGAGCAGAGCATGAAGACACTGGTATACAGTAACTGTGCAGTAAATCGATGTTGAATGTTTGAAAGTGAGCATGACTGGAAATTCACTTTGATAGTAAATAAGACAGTCATCACCTTCTTTTCCTAAACTACTTGCCTCTTCCCTTCCTAGGTTTTCCCATGTCTATGAATAGGACCCTGTGAGCCATGAACATAGGGCTTTTCACAGATTGCTCCCCCTCCCTTCATCCCCCAGTAAAATCAAGCTCAGAGTCCTGGGTGGTCCACTACTAGCCATCTATTGGTACACTGTCTCTTCTCTTCACTGCCACCACTTTGGTTCCAGTCACCATCAGTTCTGACTGGACTGCCGTGCCCCCTGACCAACTCTCTTCGTTGCCTGTACTCTTACGATCTATTCACTACGTTAGAGTCAGGTTTTTGTTGTTGTCATTGTTGTCTTGATATAATGTGTATTTGATCATGTCATCACCCTGCCTGAAAAACCCTTCAGTCACTTCCTATTCTTTTTTTTTTTTTTTTGAGAGAGAAAGAGAGAGCATGCACAAGGAGTGGGGAGGAGCACAGGGAGATGGAGAGAGAGAATCTTAAGCAGGCTCCATGCCCAGCATGGAGCCCAATGAAGGGCTCAGTCTCACTACCCTGAGACCATGAGCTGAGCCAAAATCAAGAGTTGGTTGATTAACTGTCTGAGCCACCCAGGTGCACCCCTATTCTTGAACTTTAAATAAATGCGTATTTGCAGCTTCCATCCTTTTTCTCTTTTGCCTCGATAACTCTTATTCATCCCTCAGGACAGAGCTCACTTGTGATCTTGCACTTGTCTTTCCCAAGCTTCACCTGCTAGGTCTTCACCTTCCAAGTTAACTATTCCTCTTTGAGTACAGCTATTCCTCCAGAACGCTCATCACAGAACTTTATAATTTCCTATATCTCCCACTAAATTATAATTTCTTTGAATGCATGAACAGAGTATTAGTATTCTTTGTACTCCCAGAATCCAGCCAATACATGTACCTATTAGATGATCCATAAATATTGACTGAGTAAATAAATGAGGGGCAATAATTATTAGTTTCATTACTTAAATAGAAATTACAACTTAGAAAAGGTAAAAAGACAAAACATTACAAGGTAGACACAACTGCTAAGTGCAAGGGCTGAAATTACAACCTAGGTATATATTTTTTAATAGTTTTTATTTTTTTATTAACATATAATGTATTATTAGCCTCAGGGATACAAGTCTGTGAATCAACAGGTTTACACACTTCACAGCACTCACCATAGCACATACCCTCCCCAATGTCCATAACCCCACCACCCTCTCCCTAACCCCCTACCCCCGGCAACCCTCAGTTTGTTTTGTGAGATTAAGAGTCTCTTATGGTTTGTCTCCCTCCTGATCCCATCTTGTTTCATTCATTCTTTTCCTACCCCCCAAACTCCCCATGTTGCCTCTCAACTTCCTCATATCAGAGAGATCATATGATAATTTTCTTTCTCTGATTGACTTATTTCGCTAAGCATAATACCCTCTAGTTCCATCCACATCATCGCAAATGGCAAGATTTCATTTCTTTTGATGGCTGCATAGTATTCCATTGTGTGTGTGTGTATGTGTATATATATATATACATATATATATACACATATATATATACACATATATATATATATATATGTGTGTATATATATGTATATATATATATACACACCACATCTTCTTTATCCACTTATCTGTTGATGGACATCTAGGTTCTTTCCATAGTTTGGCTGTTGTGGACATTGCTGCTATAAACATTCGGGTACACGTACCCCTTCGGGCCACTACATTTGTACCTAGTTATATTTTTTAAGAGCCATTATTCATTGGGTGCCTGGGTGGCTCAGCCAGTTGAGCATCGGACTGGGTTTCAGCTTGGGTCATGATCTCAGGGTCATGAGATCGAGTCTCACCTGGGGCTCCATGCTCTGCAGGGAGAAGGCTTGAGTTTATCTCTCTCCCTCTGTCCCTCCCCCTGCTCTCTCACTGTCTCTCAAACAAATATGTCTTCTAAAAAATAAATAAAAGCCAGTGTTCATCCCAAATAGTCATAACATTATCATATCATCATATTTAACCAAACTAAGATTATAATTTTAAAGAATAAATTACAAAAAAGTACACATATTTTAAATTTAATAGTGGTGTGCCCATAGCATGACTATTATTTCAGTTTTCATGGAAATCAGTAATTTTGGTGGTATTCCTTTGGAGATCTTCAAAACAAGTTTCTTTACCCTGGATAATCCAAAATGTATAATAAGAAAGTGTAGAAAAACTAGAAATAATCTGGAAGGGAGCAAAAGTCTAGAATACCAAACATGAAGCAATTCGTCTCTTTTTGGGAGACCAAGATCAAACAAAGAGGAAATGTTTAATATTTGCAACCCTTTTAAAAAAATTGTGAAGACCTAATAAGGTCATTCCAGGGGTGTACAACAAGACAAAACCTGAGAATATACAACCATAAAAATAGGTGGGAAAAGGTAGATGGAATGTTTCTTGCTGTGCATGAATTGATGATTGAAGTAAAGATCTATAGGAAGGAACTACAGGGAAGTTAATAGCTTAGCAGAAAATAGAGATATTATTTTTCAAAGAATGGAAACAACAGATGCTAATGGAAGAGAGGAAAATGAGGAGGTGATATTTCGTATATGTGGTGCTGAAACATGTTACTACTGCACAGTTCACTCAGCCTCAGGACCCATCTGGTGGTGTGCACATCCACCCATGTACACACACATTCACACACACGTTTTTAAGTTTCCTGATCGGGACATCGGGTGGATTTGTACACGTGTTTCGGGGAGCTGAGGAGGGATGGTCAATTTCAGATCATCTGGATGTCTCTTGAAAGATTTATTAAGCCAAGGATGGTTGTAGCAATAAAAGGACTTTTTCTTCTTATGGGACTTGTTTATGCTAAAACATTACTCATTCTTTACATGAAGTTCAAAGTTAAGTGGTTGTCCTGTGCTAACTCTGACAAATTTATACCAGTGACCTCAGTGGATCAGACTAATGCCTTGGCTTTAAGCAAGCAACACCAGGAGGCTGAATGCCTAGGAGCTGTTGCAGGAAGGGATTTATGTTGAAATAATGCCGACCAATTTTTGGCTGAAAATTATAAAAGAAAAACTACTACTTAGGAGTGCTGCCATCCTTAGAAGAGGCTGGAGAATTGGGTGAGTCCCTTGCTCATAATGACAAAAGGTCACATTCTGATTGGACTGTCAAGACCAGCTACCAAAACAGTATTTCATGGGAAATGTTAAATTACGAAGTTAATGGAAGGATGAGGGCAGTGGACTTTGCTTTGTGTATTAGTTACATTCAGTAAACTATTGTAACAAGAGCTTCAACAATAATTCAGTGGCTTATGAGATGTAGAAAGCTATTTCTCTCTCACTTAATGTTCTGGGGAGTGTATTGAAGGCTGGTAGAGAGAAGAGAGGGAAGGTGGTTCCCGTATGCCATCGTTTAAGGACTGAGACCAACAGTGGCTCAACCATATTTAGTGGCTTCTAAGGTCCCTCTGTTCTTCATTCCAAGCAGCAGAAACAGAAAAGCAAAGAGTGCAGAAAGACAAATATGCACAAATTTATGTGCAAAATGTAAAATCTGCAGACAGTCCTTCCATTGCAAGAATCTCACATGTGACCACACCAGTGGCAAAGGGGGTGAGAATTGTCTTCCAGCTGCAATTCTGTTCCTCTGGATAAGAAGGAATGTGAATTTTGGTGAACAGTGATCTTTTGCTGTTATATTTTGCGTAATAGACTACAGTTGCAGTACAGTTGCAGGACTTTTAGACTGAGAGAAGGAGAGAGAGAAGGAAAACAAGGTACCGTTTTAAATATTAAAGGAAATTTCCCTCATCATTCAGCCTAAGGACAAGATGAGGTAAGGTGCGAGATAGGTCTTATTTCCTTTGTTTCTCCCATTCAGTGGGGATTTTATTGACTTGAATGTGATTTTAGTCTTTTGAAGAAGTTACAACGTGACCACTGGTTGTGGGTCAGCTGCTTCACCTGCTACTTAACTTAAGATGTCATAGTCTCTTTTAATGGTGAAGAGAAAGGTGATACAGTGGACTTGATGAGAGATGATGTGTTAGAATGACATACTTTATGGGTGGCTAAAGTTCTCTTGGGTATAATTTTGACTCTATGTGAATTACTTTTTACTCACTGACTTCCCAACCTAATATCAACATAACATGCAGATCTTTTCTTGCAAAATAAATATGCTCTTTCTCCACATTCATTTATCAAGAGCATTGCTGTTACATGTTTTGAATGTATTTCAAGTCTTGTGTATTCCAAGACACCAAACCAGTTCTCCCCAAGTGGTGAGGCATATAGAGAAGCAAATGGAAATAATCTACATGCTCATTAAAAGCACTGCCTAGAGGAAAAGAGGAAGAATAGTGAACAGTGACAGAGAATGATAATTGATCAGATCAGTCCGTCTTGGACATCATTATTAGGATAAGACAAATGAATCCTTATCACTAAGAGATGTATTTTTGTAACAGATTGAAAATTTGAACTGACCATACACATGAATTGAAAATTTGAGCTGACCATACACATGAATTGAAAATTTGAACTGACCATACACATGAAAAGTCTGATAACAATTGAAATATACAGAATGCATGGCCAATAGCAATCTTTTTTTTTTTTAAAGATTTTATTTATTTGACAGTGAGAGAAGGAACACAAGCAGGGGGAGTGGGAGAGGGAGAAGCAGGTATCCTGCTGAGCAGGGAGCCCCATGTGGGACTCGACTCCAGGACCCTGAGATAATGACCTGAGCCCAAGGCAGACGCTTAACAACTGAGCTACCCAGGCGCCTTGAAGCATATTGAGAAACAGTCATGTTTGAATCTCTCCAATAGCAAAGGAGATATTACTGCTTGTACATAAATACATATTCAATATAGCATCAGTACTGATGGACATTCAGATGCTAAATAAGAAAAGAGCATTAGCTTAAGTATAGAATTCATCAAAAATTACCCCAAGTAAAGTAACATACTAGTGACAGCCAAATACCACATTTGGAGTACTCACTTTGAGTGAGTACTTTGAGTAATTCCTCAGAAAACAACTTCTTGGAATAAAACCCTAGACTTCTGGTTTGTGACAGTGTTCAATCCTGAGTAAACTGAATTTTGTAAAACTTTCTGACTCTAACCTGACAAAGACAATGTGGTTTTATCCGTATTGCTAGAAAAACACCAGTAAAACAATCTTAATGTAATAAAAAGTTAATTTGAGGACAAGGCCTTTTCCTGAGTACATGAGTAGATGATTTTTAACAAATAGACGTATCTTTGTAAACCTTTAGTTATGCATCTTTACATCAATAGCCCACTGCCCTACAAATAGAAAATAAGTAGAAATAAGTAATTAAAATATGTAGAAAATATAATAAGTAGAAAGACACAGAGTTGGTAGGTTTTGAGAGTTATGTTTTGCTCTCTGTAGAGTATTATTGAGAACACTATATTTTATTTATATAAACAGATACAGAAGCACCAGACATATTTTATTTGTATATACAGATACAGGAACAGTTTCTTCCCTAGCCTCCAGAAATGTGCTGAAATAAGTTTAAAGGATAAAGTTTGTAAGAACTTACAAAAAAAAACCTTTAAATGTGAAATATAGACAAATAAAAATAACTGGAAACTTTGTTTCTTTTATGGCTGTAGCTCCAATTGGTAACCCTTTGATAGTGTACATTTCCAAAGGATAGATTTAACCCCTAAAGCTCATATTCCACCCTGCCTCTGTCTATAGGTGCATCTTGGTATTCACCGGCTCTGGAATTCCTCCTGTCCCCCTCTAGTACTGACTTTTCTTGTCGAGTTCCATATGTGATTATTTGGATTCTATTTCTGCTTGCCTTGTGATTTCCCTTCTTGGTTTTGGCGATCCAGCTACCATGATGAATTCTTGGCTCTTAAATTCCTGGTGATATTGACTTGTCATTGGGCTTCTCTCTCTACTCAGACAACCCTAAGGGAGAATTAATGAAACCCAGATACTGTCTTGCTTCCCAACTTTCCTTTTGATTTCAGTGACCTGGATTATAATACAATAGAGCAAAGAACCACTCTGTGCCCCAACTTTGTCATTACTGCTTGATCCTTGATCCTCCTCATATCTTACTGAAATCAGATAGTTGTGACTTGACATTATTGATCTTTTTATGATTTTACTCTTCACAAAGACTAAAATAGACTAAATTATAGAAACCACAAGTAGAAATGCAATTATGGCATAACACAAATACATGAGCAATTTCTACTGATCACAGTCATAAAAATAGCTATGAGATCGTAATGTGCTAAAGTGAGAATCTATTTTTCTCTTAAGCATGGTTCCAGTATTTCAAATGCTGAATATTTTATTTCATTAATTTTTTAAAAAATATTATACTTCAGATTTGTGACTAATCAACTTTTGCATAAAAGTCATATATTAGTCATATTTTAAGTGCATTTGAGAATCCTTTGATAGAGCTTAAGCATATCCATTTCTGACTATACTGGAAAAGCTGGTATCTGATAAGTAAGCCATTGGAACAAAATGTAGAGACCAGAAACAGATCTATGCATATACGATCATCAGATTTATGACAAATGTGGCACTAGAATACTTTGGGGAGAATGGTAGTGCTTTCTAAAATGGTGCTAGATCAATTGGATATCCACCTGGGAAAATATAAATCTTGACTCCTCCATCACACAATACACAGAATCACTTGCAGCAAAGGATTGTAGATAAAATGTTAAAGTCAAAAAACAAAACTCCTAGAAGACATCATAGTAGGATATTTTAATGATCTTGGCAATAGGCACAGATTACGTTAACAGAACACAACCGACAATCAGAATATATAATAACAATTCTTACAAATCAGTTAAAGAAAAAAGAAGAAAACGTTATTTCATTAGACAGCAGTCTTGAACTGACATTTCATGAAAGCAGATATTCAAGTATGCAATTAGTATGTGCTTGATATCATTTGGAAAATGAAAATAATTTCACCACCACTAGAATGAGTAGAAAAAAATTAAAACAATTTAAGAAACAGATCACCAAGGATGGGGGGAAGATATGCATCAATGTGAAATTCCATGCACTGTGTGTAGGAATGTAGATTAGTACAGTGTCTGTTAGACTTTTTGCCAGAATCTACTGGCAAAGTAACATATAATTATGTCCCAGCAATTCAACTCGTAGAGTCAACAGGCCTACCTATAACTATACAGGGAAATGTATTATGTGTGTGTGTGTGTGTATTTCTAAGATCATTAACTGTAACAGCCCAAATGGAAACAACCCAAATTTTCACCAACAGTAAAACTAAGAAGTGAATTTATGTATAATCATACAATGAAATATTACATAACAATAAGAAGTGAATATGATACCAAATTGATAAAAATCACATGCAATGTCTAATGAAAGAATCTATACACAAAGTACATACTATTGATCCATTTATAAAAATTTCCTAATTAATTAAGCAAAATTAAGGGATCTTTTGGGAGTTAATGACTGGACAAGATTATAAAAGAAGTTTCTTATGTTCTAGTCCTAGTTATATCTCTGTCCATTAGTGATGACAAATATGATCAGCTCTGGGAAAATTTACACTGTCCACTTAAGATCAATGCATTTTGCAGTATATATGCAATTATTGAATTAAATCCTTTTTTAAGGAGAGGAGTTAAGATGGGGGAGTGTGGGGACCCTAAGCTTGCCCCATCCCTGGAACACAGATAGATAATTATCAAATCATTTTGAACACCCAAGGAATCAATCTTAAGACTGAGACGACAAAATTGCAAGTCTTCAAGTGTAAAAGTGACAACCTTCTAGAAGTTAGAAGGGAGATAAGAACTGCAGGTACTGTGGAGGGGAGGGAGCCTTGCTTACAGGGACAAGCACAAGTTATTGTAAGCAGGGGAGTGGAAAATCTGAATCTTCAGAAGTCCATCACCACCTGGGTCATGCCTGGTTTAAAGGTGATCTAGGTGGGAGAAGAAGGGCAAAGACCAAGAGTGGACAGCATGGTCTGAGGATCCCCTGAGTCACAAAAAGGACAGGTGGTGCCAAACTTCTGCACTGTTCCCAGTCATATGAGTGACATGCCAGCTGAGGACAGTGAGTCTGGGTGCTGGATTTTTGGCTCTACTTTGCCATAAACTATGAACTGCTATTTGGTCGGGCTTTTCCTGGGATGGGCCAGCGAACAGTGAAAGTATGGCAAGACCCTCACCAGAGGATTAGCATGTTTCCATATCATGGGAGTCCCTAAAACTTGGAGTTTTCAAACCCAGCAGTGCACTTGAGATAAAAACAGGAGTATGGTGCCACCTGGCAGGCAGTAGGCTCAGACACGGACAAGGAGAAGGCAGAGATCTGATGGAAGCTGGGGATGCAAGAGGAGTGATCGTTTGCTCTTCTGTGAGGGATTTCTGAAGAGTGGTGAGCACAAACTCTCAGCTTTGGGGAGGGGCCCACACTATTTTGCCTCTGCCTGTCAGCAAGGACCAAACTTTAGTGAGCTAAACAGCACCACCAAGTGAAGACTGGAACTGCTTACACCACGCCCTGCCCACCCTGCTCCCTGTAGGTGCATCTCGGCTAGGACTAGTCTGTCTGAGCATCAGTGCAACAGGACCCTCCTCCAGAAGACCAACACAGACTTCTTGCTCACACAAAGTCTATCGTCAAGAGAGCTGCAAAGCTTTAGCTCTAGGGGAAACAATCTAGCTTCCTTTTTACTTTTATGTTTTATTTTATTTATTTTATTTTTAATTCCTTTTTAATTTTTATTTACTTATTCATTTTTATTTACTTATTCATTTTTATTTATATATACTATATATATTTTTGATACATATATTTTTATTTTTTAGATCTAGCTTCTTTTAACAAACAGACAAAAACCCACCTAGGAAATAGGTTTTCTTTCTTTCTTTTTTTCCCAGCTCTCTAGAAAAAATGACAAGATGGAGGAATTCACCCCAAAAGAAAAAAAAAACAAAACAGGAAGCAGATATAACCGCCAGGGATTTTATCAATATGGATATAAGTAAGATATCTGAACTAGAATTTAAGACAATTATAAGGATACTAGCTGAGCCTGAAAAAAAAAATAAGGATACTAGCTGGGCTTGATAAAAGCTAGAGAATCCCTTATTCCAGAGATAATGGAACTAAAATATAGTCAGGCCCAAAGTAAAAATGCTATGACCAAGATACATTGTTATGGATGCCATAACAATGAGGATGGATGAAGCAGAGGAATGGATCAGTGGTGTAGATAATAAAAGTATGGAAAATATTGAAGCTGAAAAGAAGAGGGAAGGAAAGGTAATGGATTACAAAGGTAGACTTAGGGAACTCAGCAACTTATTAACATATAATATTAATATCATAGGAATCCTAGAAGATCAAGAGAGAGAAAAAAGGGCAGAAGGTTTATTTGAGCAAATTATAGCTGAAAATTTCCCTAATCTGGGGAAGAACACAGACATCAAAATCCAAGTAGCACAGAGAATTCCCACTAAATTCAACAAAAGCCAACTATTGCCAAAGCACATCATAGTCAAATTCACAAAATACACAGAAAAGGAACGACTCTTGAAAGCAGCAAGGAAAAAAGTCCTTAACCTACAAGGGAACACAGATCAGGTTTGCAGCATATCTGTCCATAAAAACTTCTCAGGCTGGAAGGGATGGCAGGATATATTCAGCGTGCTGAATGGGAGAAATATACACCCAAGAATACTCTATCCAGCAAAGCTATCATTCAGAATAGGAGAGGTAAGAGTTTTCCAGGTAAACAAACACTGAAGGAGTTCATGACCACCAAACCAGCCCTGCAAGAAGTATTAAGGGAGACTTTTTCAGTGTGTGTTGGGGGGAGACCAAATGCAACAAAGACAAGAAAGGAACAGAGAACATCACCAAAACTCCAACTTTATAGGTAACACAGTAGCACCGAATTCAGGTCTTTTAGTAATCACTCTAAATGTAAATGGACTAAATGCTCTAATCAAAAAACACAGGGTATCAGAATGGATTAAAAAACGAGAGCCATCTCTCCCTACAAGAGACTCATTTTAGACCTAAAGACACTTGCAAATTGAAAGTGAGGGGATAGAGAACCATCTATCATTCTAATGGACATCAAAAGAAAGCTGGGGTGGCAATCCTTATATCAGACAAATTAGATTTTAAAACAAAGACTGTAAAAAGAGATGAAGAAGGATTTATGTTATAATTAAGGAGTGTACCCATCAAGAAGATCTAACAATTATAAATATTTATGCCCCCAATTTGGGAATACCCAAATATATAAACCAATTCATAATAAACATAAAGAAACTCATTGATAACAATGCAATAATTGTAGGGGACTTTAACACTCCACTTACAGCAAAGGACATATCATTGAAACAGAAAATCAACAAGGAAACAATGGCTTTGAATGACACACTGGCCACATTAACTTAACAGATACATTCAGAACGTTTCATCCTAAAGCAGCAGAATACACATTCTTTTCAAGTGCTCATGAAACATTCTCCAGAATAGATCACATACTGGGTCAAAAATCAGCCCTCCCCAATTACAAAAGATAGAGATCATACCATGCATATTTTCCAATCACAACACTATGAAACTTGAAGTCAACCACAAGAAAAAAATTGGAAAGACCACAAATAAATGAAGATTAAAGAACATCTGACTAAAGAATAAATGGGTTAACCAGGAAATTAAAGAGGAAATAAAAAAGTACTTGGAAGCAAATGAAAATGAAAACATGACAGTCCAAAACTTTTGGGATGAAGCAAAGGCAGTCCTAAGAAGGAAGTATATTGCAAAGCAGGCCTACCTCAAAAGGCAAGGAAAGTCCCAAATGTAAAACGTAACCTTACACCTAAAGGATCTAGGAAAGGAAAAGCAAATAAAGCCTATAGCCAGTGGTAGAAGGGAAATAATAAAGACAAGAGAAAAATAAATGATAAAGAAACAAACAAACAAAATTCAGTAGAACAGATCAATGAACCCAGGAGCTGGTTCTTTGAAACAATTTATAAAATTGATAAACTCCTAGCCAGACTTATCAAAAAGAAAAGAGAAACATCCCAAATAAATAAAATCACAAATGAAAGAAGAGAGATCACACCAACACCACAGAAATACAAATAATCACAAGAGAATATTATGAAAAATTATTTGCCAACAAATTGGGCAATCTGGAAGGAATGGACAGATTCCTAGAAACATACAAACTACCAAAACTGAAACCAAAAAAAAAAAAAAAAAAAAAGAAATAAAAGAAAATTTGAAGAGACCCATAGCCAGCAAAGAAATTGAATCAGTAATCAAAAATTTCCCAAAAAACAAAAGACCAGGGCTGGATGGCTTCCCAGGGGAATTCTACCAGACATTTAAAGAAGAGTTAATACCTATCCTTCTCAAATTGTTCCAAAATAAGAAATGGAAGGAAATCTTCCAAACTCCTTCTATGAAGCCAGCATTACCCTGATTCCAAAACCAGACAAAGAACCCACTAAAAAAAAATTACAGGCCAATATCCCTGATGAACATGGATGCAGATATTCTCAACAAGATACTAACAAATCAAATCCAACAGTACTTTAAAAGAATTACTCACCATGATCAAGTAGGATTTATTCCTGGACTGCAGGGATGGTTCAATATTTGCAAATCAATCAACGTGATACACTACATTAATAAAAGAAAGAATAAAAACAATATGATCCTCACAATAGATGCAGAAAAAGCATTTGAAAAAATACAGCATCGATTTTTGATAAAAAATATACCTCAACATCATAAAGGCCATATACTAAAGACCCACAGCTAATATCATCGTCAATGAGAGCTTTTCCTCTATGGTCAGGCACAAGATAGGAATGTCCCCTTCACCATTGCTATTTAATGTAGTTACTGGAAATCAAAGCCTCAGCAATCAGACAACAAAAAAGAAATAAAAGGCATCAAATAGGCAAAGAAGAAGTAAAACTTTCACTATTTGCAGATGACATGATGTTCTATGTAGAAAACCCAAAAGATTCCATGAAAAAATAGCTCAAAATAATACATGAATTCAGCAAAGTCACAGGATATAAAATCAATGTACAGAAAACTGTTGCATTTCTCTACACCAATAATGAAGTAGAAGAAAAGCAAATCAAGGAACCAATCCCATTTATAATTGCAACAAAAACCGTAAGATACTTAGGAAAAAACCTAACCAGAGAGGTCAAAGATCTGTACTCTGAAAACTATAGAACACTTATGAAAGAAATTTAAAAGGACACAAAGAATGGAAAAACATTTCTATGCTCATGGATTGGAAGAAGAAACATTGTTAAAATCTCTTTACTACCCAAAGCAATCTACAAAATTCATGCAATCCCTATCAAAATACCACCAGCATTTTTCACACAGCTAGGACAAACTATCCTAAAATTTTATGGACCATGAAAGACTCCGAATAGCCAGAGCAATCCTGAAAAAGAAAAGCAAAGTAGGAGGCATCACGAATCTGGATTTTAAGCTATATTACAGAGCTGTAGTAATCAAGACAGTATGATGCTAGCATAAAAACAGACACATAGATGAGTGGAACAGAATAGAGAACCCAGGAATGGACCCACAACTATATGGTCCACTGATCTTCAACTGAGCAGGAAAGAATCCCTGTTGGAAAAAAGTCTCTTTAACAAATGGTGTTGGGAAAATTGGACAGTGACATGCAGAAAAATGAAACTGGACCACTTTCTTACACCATGCACAAAAATAAACTCAAAATGGATGAAATACCTACATGTGAGACAGGAAACCATCAAAATCCTAGAGGAGAACATGGGCAGTGACCTCTTTGACATTAGACATAGGAGCTTCTTCCTAGACACATCTCCAGAGGCAAGGGAAACCAAAGCAAAATGGAATGATTGGGACTTCATCAAGATTAAAAGCTTCTGCACAGCAAAGGAAACAATCAGAAAGCTAAAGGGCAGTCTAAGGAATGAGAGATGACATATTGCAAATGACATATCTGATAAAAGGTTAGTATCCAGAATGTATAAAGAATTTAGCAAATGCAACACCCACAAAACAAATAATCTAGTTAAGAATAGGCAGAAGACATGAATAGACACTTTTCCAAAGAAGACATCTAGATGGTTAACAGACACCTGAAAAGATGCTCAACATCATTCATCATCAGGGAAATACAAATCAAAACCACAATAGATATCACCTCATACCTGTCAGAATGGTTAAAATTAATAGCATAAGAAACAACAGGTGTTGGTGAGGATGCAGAGAAGGGGGAACCCTTTGAACTCTTGGTGGGACTGCAAATTAACCCAGCCAATCTGGAGAACAGTATGGAGGTTCCTTAAAAAGTTAGAAATAGAAAGTACTTTACAGTTCAGCAATGATGCTACTAGATATTTACCCAAAGGAAACAAAATTACAGATTTGAAGGGTACATACACCCTGATGTTTATAGCAGCATTATTAACAATAACAAAACCATGGAAAGAACCTAATGGCCACCATCTGATGAACGGATAAAGAAGATGTAGTATATACACACAATGGAATATTACTCAGCCATCAAAAAATGAAATCTTGCCATTTACAATGATGTGGTTGGAGCTAGAGTGATTATGCTAAGTGAAATAAGTCAGAGAGGGACAAATACTGTATGATCTTACTCATAGTGGAGTTTAAGAAACAAAACAGATGAACATATGGGGTGTGCTGAGGGAGAAAGGGAAACAAATGATAAGAGACTCTTAAAGATAGAGAACAAACTGAGGGCTGATTAAGAGATGTGTGTAGAGGATGGGCAAGGTGGATGATGGGTTTTAAAAGCAGTTGTTCTGAAGATCACGGGGTGTTATATGTAACTGATGAATCATTGAATTCCAATCCAATATTGCACTGTGTATTGACCAACTAGAATTTAAATAAAAACTTAAAAAAAGTAAAAACAAAATAAAAATCAAAACAGTATTAAAGATGCTGAATAATTCTATATATAGCAACCTATAGTCAAGATACTACATATTATCTTATGACTCTAAAAAGTAATCTTAAAAAGTAATTCATAGATCACCCACCAGAATTCCTTCCTAAGCTACAAGAAGGTGAAGAATTATAATAAAAAATATTTTATGGTAGTATACAGGCAGACTCTGAGTATAAATTCTAGCTCTCCCATTTTCTAATTGGGTAACCATGGGCAAATTAATTCTGAGCCTGTACCTTATCACTGAACGGACATAAGACCTAATTCATAGTGACCTGTGAGGATCAAAATAGGAAATACATATAAAGCACTTAAAACAAACCCTATCAGGTAGGAAGACTTTTAAAAATGCTATCTGTTATTATGCTCATTGTTTTTATAGTTTTATTGTCATGTTAGCACCATATATTATGTGTATCAGGTCTATAAAGTAGCAATAAAAGTAGTGGTATTAATTTCTTGAGCAACTTTACGTAAGTCATTCATTGTCCCAGTTTCTCAGTTTTGAAGCTTATAGAATGGCAGTAGTAGTACCACTAGTAATAATACTAATACTGATCACAACAGTGGCAGCTAATGCTGTTCAGTGGTTTACAACCCACAGATACTCACTGTTAGCCACTCTGCTCTGTAGCCTTTTAGGAACACATATCTGTTAGGATGGGCTGTGGTAACAAGTAGCCTCAAAATCTCAGTGGGATATAACACAGAGGTTTATGTCTCCCTCATGCTATGTGTCCATTCTGGGTCAGCTGCGAGTTCTGCCCACTGTAGTTAGTCAGAAACCTTGGCTAACAGAGACTCCATCTTGCCACATGTTCCCATGATCATCAAGGCCGGGAGAAGAAAATGTGAGAAATTGCTCACTAGCGTTCAAAATTTTGCCCGGTGTTTCAGGCTACTTCTGCTCTCATAATTTTAGCCAGAGACACACAATCTCTTCAGATGGTGGGGAAATATCATAAAATATAATCATACCAGGGGCGCCTGGGTGGCTCAGTGGGTTAAAGCCTCTGCTTTCAGCTCAGGTCATGATCCCAGGATCCTGGGATTGAGCCCTGCATCGGGCTCTCTGCTCAGCAGGGAACCTGCTTCCTCCTCTCTCTCTGCCTGTCTCTCAGCCTACTTGTGATCTCTGTCAAATAAATAAATAAGATCTTTAAAAATATATATATGTGTGTGTGTGTGTGTGTGTGTGTGTGTGTGTATATATATATATATATATATATATAAAATCATACCAGGAGGTAGAGAGCCAGGAATATTTGGTAAGCAGCAATAAAAACTGCCATAAATACTAAGGGAACTATTTTCTTCAAATATGAAAATGATGGTGAAAGCCCTAATTAAAATTTAATAACTGTAAAGGCCTTATTTAATCTAAAGTTTTTCTGATGAGGATATATGTGTTGGATTTCACTTTGGGGCAAACATTAATTATATCAATGCATTTTTAAGCCATCTCAGTTTTCATCAATTCTAAGTTTTATTACTTGGATAAATAATATTTACTTCATATGAAATTAATAGACTCAAACATTTAGGGTTTTTAAAAATTTTCATTTCAGATATTTATCAATATGACAGTCCTTATATTTACTGTTGTACTTAAATTTGGAGAGTTTACCACATGGTAAATACAACTATAGACAGAATAAATATGCCAAAGGGATTTCTATAATTAAGTGGCATGTGCATGAATCATAGTCTTTCAGTAGGTTTATGTTTAATCATTAAATTACTTTTATTAAAAATGATCTGGTAATTCCAGAGTTCAATATCTAATTTAAAGTTACATATTACTGAAATGAAGTTGAATAATTTATAGGGAACCAAAATTGGTAGTTTTTACACATACCAATGTGCATGTTATATGGAAGTCTTTTAACATGGTAAATTTATACAATAAAATGAAAACAATGTACAAAGTCAATATAATAAAATAATTAGTTTATAGACAGTAAGTGGGGAGTTTAATAGAAATACACGGGGAGTGTGTGCTGTCTCTCTTGACCTGCCACCATAGTCACAGATGGGGCTTACTTATGCACCAAAAGGTGGAATGACATCAGTAATAAAATCAAATTCTGTGGCTGTGAGACAAGGGATCCTTTTTTGCACATCTTATCCAACTTTAAGTGCCAAGGGCCCTGCATGGGGCAAAGAGCACAACAGGTCATCAACAGGGTTATTTTTATAGTGCTGAAGAATTTTGCCAAGCTGAAAGTGATGGCTATACTTTAGCCCTTTCAATAAGGAATAGGACCAGTCATTTGGGAGCAATCTGTATGAAAAACGTGGAGATTTAAGTTGGCAAAAGTTTACTTCAAGTTATAGTGACTTTTAGGTCCCTCCCCTTCTGCGTGGGTCTGTGTGATGTTGATATCGAGGGTCAAACCCAGTGTAGGGGTACACCATGGTTAACACAGGTACAAAAGAGAAAATACCAGCATCAAACACCCCTCGATGCACCTGCTTGCCTTCTTCTTCAGGCATTGCTCTTAAATGCTAGTTCTCAGAGTCTGCTGCCTTTTCTTTACAGATTTCTCATTTATAGTAAGCAAGAAGAACAAATGCTGACAAGATGAACAGGGAAAGAATGGCATGAAAATCTCATCCATTAACATGGACAATCAATTCCATTCTTAGGATTGTTAGTCCCTCAAACTTCTTCATTAATTAGCTCTTGGTTATTCATCTTCCCACACCTTCTGGGTCAATTTGCTGTGACATCATACTGTGTTCAGAGCGCCTAACAAGCAGTGAAAAAAGACAGGATATCTTTAGAATATGAGTCGGCAGCTGGTTTAGTTAAATATCCTTCCACCCACGCTGTACTACATTGATTAATTTTTAAAGAAATAGCTAAATGAAGATATTTCTATGTGGTGCATATGCTTGCATGCACACCATTATATTTTAATTTACTTTTTAACCAATAAGCCAATATGATTTTTAAAGTATTTCCCATCTGGCTTACATACTAATAAAGAAAAAAATCTATTAATTTGTGCCATATCAAATTCACCCTTTTTTCCTTTTACTTCCTAATTATATAGTTCTCAAAGATATCAAACTAGAAAAAATAGATTTAACCTTCCTGCTTTTTAGTCCACATACATAGCTGTTTAGTGTGGGAGTGAAATGAAACACTTATTTTTGGAGGTCTTAACAATATGAAAACAGAACATGTACACAGTTCTCTCTCCATTATTTGTCTTTATTTTAATCATGCTTATGTAAAACTGAAATGAAGCAAGGCAAATTGATTATCCTGAAAATAATTGCCATCTGAATTGTCAGAGAATTTAATTATATTGAGCCTCATTTTGGTGGTGTATATTATGACCAGTTTTTTGGAAAGTCTATAAACCACATAGAGTACATATGATGATTCTCTGTTGCCCTGCTTATTTCCTCATTACACATGATACCAGCACCATGCTTTACAAGGAATCATTTATGTACATACAAACATATGAGACAGTAAGGTTTTGAGGCAGTAAATTCTTATAAATTAATTGGTTATGGTTTTTAGAATATTTTCCTGGTTCGAACTGTGTGTGTGTGTGTGTGTGTGTGTGTGTATTTATGGACAATTGCGCATGGTGATAATAAACATAATTAATGAGGAAAACCACATATAGAAATTTGGATAACAATGAGTATGCCTTCATGTGTTTTCAACATACATCAAAAAAACATTATACTTATTCTTTCCGGATGTCTCGAAATAGAAACCATACTGTTGCATTTCAGGTAGGTTGTGGACTGTCTGGAGGAGCCCACATTCTTACTGTAATGTTTGAATGAGTCACTGATTTAATTGCCAAAGATATACAACCTTTAAAGGAAGTGAGATAAGCACAGGGGGAGGAGAGGCTGCTGCCAATGTTTGCTAAGCTCCACTTCACAGCTGTGATTCTCTTAGGAGGGACACCAGCTCCGGAAGGAAGGCTCTTTTCTTCCTCATCAGAATCTTATTTTCTTCTATGCTTCACTCATTCTTAGAGAACTTAGGGAGTCATCTCTGCCCTTCCATTTAAGGGGATATTTACAAGCATTGAGTTCTCTTGGTTCTCAAACACCGATACCACATTCTTTTCAGTGAAGAGAAAACAGAATATTCCCTGCTGTCCCTAGACAGAATCCAAGACAGTTCATTCCCTTACATTCAATTTGGTGTCTCCTATGACACTTTTGTGATATTCTTTTACCTGGGTCGTGCTGACGCTCTGTTTGATCCAGGGGTTCTCATCAGAAATGCATTTCCTGGCACCGACCTATTGTTATTCCCTCTAAAATATATTGGGAAGTGTGGTAATCTTGAAGATAATGGAAAGAAAATGGGATCAAGTGTCAGTAGATGTCCTGTCCTCTGTTGCTTACTCTCTTCATGGCTTTAAACAAGGTTCTTAAATTTCCTGAGTCATTGGTAAAATAGTATACACGAGAGAGTTGGTATTGTCACACAAACTCATGAATGTGAGAAAGTTTTGTAAATCACAATACACCAGAATTATGACTATTTTTATGCATATGATAAAAGTAGGTTTCTTAGAAATGAGCTTTCCAAAAATAAACTAATCATTGAATAAACCTACAGTTTTGCACAACAATAGGACCATTGTCCTGGAAATCTTGGAATATAATATATATTGAGTTTTATCTCCCTGAAAATAAACCTGAAGTATTTATGTATTTCAAAAATAGACTTGTATCTGTAGATTTTTCAAAAATCGCTTTTATATAAACTATTGTCACTGTTGTGTATAAAAGTCTTATAATTTAAAAAAAGTCTTATAATTACTTCTTTTTAAAACCTAAAATTAGCATATCTTCTGTTCACCCAATTAACTCAAATGAGTAACAAATTATTTTTTAAAGGCTTCCTAAACTGATATTCTGTAATGACTCATCCAAGAAAATGTCTTTTCTATTCAGAAGTCTGCACCTCTTTTATTTTTTAGTCAAACACATAATTTACTACACAGCTTTAAAAATGTTTGCTGCATCAATCAACCAAAGGCCAATCACTTTATTCATTCCTCCATTCATGGGTGTGCCCCAGAGTGTGGACGGTGACTGCGGGTTTTCTGTGTAATTTGTGGTAGAATGGGTGATCGTTAGTAAATATGCAAGGAATTTGTCCCTCCGGTCTTTTTTCCCCTCTTTTTCAAGTCTTTATTTAAATTCTAGTTAGTTAACATATTGTGTAATATTGGTTTCAGGAGTAAGATTTAGTGATTCTGTCCCTCCGATCTTATAATGAACTTGCAGACTTATCTCAGCCTGTGTTACAGAAAACCGTGGGGTTTCCTTCACTGGAAGGGCGTGGTAAACAACTCGATTTCTCACTCATAAAATGAAAACCTAAATGCCTAATCTGAGCTTTCTTTTGGAAAGCAGAAAGTTGAAATCCCTGCTTTATTTCAACAGCTGGTGGCCTGACCTGTTAAATTGGCTTGCTAATAAACAAATACATGAGCCCAGAAAGTGAAGACGAAGAATGAGAAGTGCACATGCTACCCTAACAGCCTGATGGCATTCCAGTGTTCTGCTCCTTCTTGGTGAACCTGCGGCATGATAGCACTTTTACTTTGCAGCAGAAACCATCTTGGGATGGTTTTCATCTTTTGTGAATGGTTTAGCCACTGATTCCTCCTTTCCAATTCTCAATATTAGCAATAGAACTATTTCGATATTGTTATTTTTTTGACAAAAGTGTGACTTTTAATAATGCCATTTTTAAAAGTTGGCTTATTCACAGTAGACTAGAAAAATTACTTTCTTTTTAAGTCCTCCAGAACTTGCTTCCAGACTTGGGAGGGTACTTGCCTCTGTGAAGGTACCAAAAGTTAAAGCACTAAATTGGAAATTAGGAGACTTGGATTTGGCTCTTGCTCATTCACTAACTAGCTGAGGAGTCTAATCCCTTGTTTCAGTTTCATCATTTGTGTGACTCTGGACAAGTTACTTCAGTTCCTTTGTGTCTCATTTTCCTCATCTGTAAAGAGGATCATAAAAGTGTCTACCTCTTAGCATTGTTATAAGGAGTCCATGAGATAATGATTATAAATGGCCCAGAACAGTACTGGGCTCATGCTAACAGCATCTGTGGTATCTCTAATAATGTAATAGTAATCTGTCTTGTCATAGTTCCTATATTATCTCTCTTCACAAGGCTATGATGAGAACCAAATGAAAGAACACATGTTGTATTCATTTTTTTTAAAAGATTTTATTTATTTATTTGAGAGAGAGAGAGCATGGGGGGGTGGTTCAAAGGAAGAAGAAGACTCCCCACTGAGCAGGGATCCCAATGCGGGACTCGATCCTGGGACTCCCAGTATCATGACCTGAGCTGAAGGCAGCCGTTTAACCAGCTGAGCGACCAGGAACCTCCATGTTGTATTCATTTCTGTAGTGCTGCCCAGCCAATCGCCACAAACTTGGCAGCTTAAAACAGGAGCTATTGATTATTTTGTTTCTATAGGTTAGATAGGTCTGGCCTAGCTGGGTGCTCTGCTCAGAGCTTCATAAGGCTGAAATCCAGGTGTCAACTTGGTCTTTCTTTCTGGACCTAAGATCCTCTTGCAAACTCATGTGGCTGTCGGAAGAACTCATTTCCTTAGGATGGAAGTTGCCATTTCTTGCTAGATGTCAGCAAGGGGCCACTCTCAGCAACTAGAGACAGTCTGCCTCTCCCTGCCACGTGGCCTTTTCAGCATCGTGGCCATTGCTTTCTTCCCGGCCAATCCCTTACCACCAGCTGGAGAAAACTTGCTTGTACAGGACTTACCTGATCAAGTCAGGCCATCCAGGCGAATCTCCTGTTAGCCATACCCTATAACATGATCATGGCATGATATCATGCTTACAGGTTCCACCCCACTTAAGGGGAGGAGATTGTATGAGAGAGAGGGTCATTGTTGAATTCTGCCTACCACAAATGTGAACATGAAGTGAAAAGTAAAAATAACATACCTAGTACACATTATGTATGTCGTATCACTGCCATCATCATCATGATCATGATATCAAATTTTTACCATCATGCAGCCCTATTCTACTTATTTTCAAAGGTTTAAATGAACTGTAAAGAGTATTCCAATTCATTCAATAACCATGCAACTCAGAGCTTTGCATTTGCTTCATAACTCCCTCAGTTCCTATTCTCTTTGGTATATTTACTTCCCACATTCCCTCCTTTGATCATTGAGTCAATGAATCACGGCACTCCCCAAGAACGAAGTTCCATAGAGAAGTATGTTGTATTGAATTCATGGTCCATAAAATAATCAACCATTATCCTCCTTGCATGTATGTAGCAATCCTGAAATTCCCTATGGCCCGGTTGTGCTCAACTCTAAAACAGACTAAGGAAAAGGCAATCTCGTCCAGTGCTTGAAAGATATTTAACCCAGGGACTAATAGAGATGTTTATTCATAGATAGCAGGAGTGACCCCAAGACGACCCTTGTGGCTCTGACCGTCATTTACCAGCGCTCATGAAGGCCATATATTGTTGAAAGCTTCATAATATTTAGTAAATGTAAATATAAAATAGAATATAAAATAAAAATATAATAAAATGTAAGGAAGGGTTGAAAATGATTACATCATCCACAAAAATGGGATGGGAAAATTTAACCTAGAAATTTAAGCAAGAATCTTCTGGTAGCTTGTTAATATAAGTGCCATTAGGGCAGAGATGAATTCTCTGCCTACATAGAGATTAGTAAAACTTTGTTCATGAAATAAAGTACAATTTTATTTAAAAAAAAAGGTTACAAACTGGAAATTATATCTGTGTTTAAAATCATCTTTGCCACTGTTGACATTATGATCATGGATGTGTTACTTTTCCTCATTAAGACTTAGTTTTTGAAAAAAAAAAAAAAAAACTTAAGTTTTTGCCTCTCTAACATAGAGGTAATACTGTCTACTTAAGAACATGTTCTGAGGATTAAGTGAAATAACCTATGCTGAGTTCTTAGGACAATGCCAAGTACATAGTGAGCATTTAGTAACTGATGACTATTGTTGTTATTGTTATTTTTATTCATTTTAATTATGCTAATGTGTGGCCCCATGTCTGGAATGTATTAAGTGCTCAGAAAATATTACTTCCTTCACCCTTCTTCAATAACTGTTTGTTGAATTAAACTGGATCTGTCAAGA
The DNA here is from genome assembly GCF_963455335.1 of Martes martes. Taxonomy (NCBI): domain Eukaryota; kingdom Metazoa; phylum Chordata; class Mammalia; order Carnivora; family Mustelidae; genus Martes; species Martes martes. The sequence continues at coordinate 134,293,516 of NC_137888.1, forward strand.
AGAGAATTTCAGGTGCTATCAGTCTGAAATACATTATGAGGTTACTATTTGTCTGATTTTATATAATTTTATGCAACTTTCTTCCTCCACCATTCCTCCCTGCCCGCATGCCTGCCTACCTCCATCCTTCCTTCTTTCCTTGTCTTTCCTCCTTTTCTTCTCTCCGCTCCTTCCTCCTCTTTCTCTTATCTTTTTTTCTCAAGCAGATATTATTTTAAATTTCCGAACAACCTATGTCAGCAAGTCTGGCCAAGTTATCTTTGAAGCAAGATCAATTTGCATCCACTACGTCACAACCTGGTTCATCATTGATTTAATCGCTGCCCTGCCGTTTGATCTCCTGTATGCTTTCAATGTCACAGTGGTGAGTAAAGAGCTACCTTCTGCATGACCTTAAAGGTTATTTTTAACCCGGTGTTTATTTTCCACATGTTCAGGTTTTAAGTGTTTGTGACAGTCTGTGCACCCAGGATTTTATGCCCTCCTGAATAAAGACGCCAAGGTGGCCAAGGGTATGCAAGCCACAGACAGTCCATTTGAAGAAGTTACTTTCTTTTAAAATTTGCATTACTGGTTTGAGTTATTTAAATACCTAGACCATGGGGTGCCTGGGTGGCTCAGTGGATTCAAGCCTCTGACCTCGGCTCAGGTCATGATCTCAGGGTCCTGGAATGGAGCCCTACATCAGGCTCTCCACTCAGCAGGGAGCCTGCTTCCCGCTCTCTCTCTCTGCCTGCTTCTCTGCCTACTTGTGATCTCTGTCTAGCAAATAAATAAATAAAATCTTAAAAAAAAAATACCTAGAGCAGGATATACCAAAAGCCCGAGTTTATCATCAATACCGACTCAGAAAAAATCCTTTGGTAAGGAAACCATCCGCAGGAATACAAGCCTTATTTTTCATTGCTTAGGCAGTTATTTGCCTCCAAAGTTTAGTGTAGAGTTTAAGATTTCTTCTAGTTTTAGGACTTTTACTCTCTACCTCTTGAGTATTTCATTATTCACTGGCAAAACAAAGAAAGGACAGATCAAGATACAGAAGAGTACTGAAATTAAAATAGAAGAATTCAACCAATTCTTGGAAGTCCTTGTACAAACATTGGGAGGGACAGAAACCTAAATGATACAATGACCATGAACTTGAGAGCTCTGTTGGATTTTTTACTTTTCTGTAGGATTGTAACTTCTCCTCTTTCTTCATGGAAACCCTTTGTACAACCTCATGCCTTCTCGCAGAAAAGCAAGTATGTCCCTTGGTGGTAGCAGCTATTTTTACTATTGAACAATGGTGGTTCTTAAGAGCGTTAAGTGCTTCCTATACATAGAGAGAATTTTAGGGACATATAATAGCATTTTGGGGCCGATAATGCAATTTGCTCCCAGAATTTTTTAAATTAATATATAATGTGTTATTTGTCTCAGGGGTACAGGTCTGTGATTCATCAGTCTTACACAATTCACAGCACTCACCATAGCACATACCCTCCCCAATGTCCATCACCCAGCTACCCCATCCCTCCACCCTCTTCCCCTCCAGCAACCCTCAGTTTGTTTCCTGAGATTAAGACTTAGAGTAACAAATTTTAGCAGGCAAAAATTTACTAAGCATTAGTTCAAATTAAACATATTTCTTACTCAGTCGACAACCCCTTGAGATTCTCTATCAAGAATTTAAAAGCATAGTTTTCAATATTAAAGTGATCATTGTTTTTCAAATAGAGTCTTTATTGACTTCATAATGAAGATTGAACTGTAATCCTGCCTGTTTAGTGCAGATTTGTGCAGTTGTTGATGACCTATATGAGAGTATTTTTCTTTCTATTTTTTTTAAGATGGAAAGTTGAGAGTGTCAACATCTTTAAGAGGTTTATAAGTCAACTGGAAGGAAACCTCTGGGGAAAAATTTAGTATATAATATCAATCAGTGCCACTTTGAATTGTTATCCAGGCTTTTTAAAGTGCTTTTTAAAATTGAATTTGACTAGATAAGTGTACTGTAATGAAAGCATAATGACTTAAAACAAGGCTTTTGCAAGACTGCAACAAAAAAATTTCAGAAGAAATATATAATTCACAAAATGTTAAAAATTTTCCACATTCTCCTGGAGAATTGTTAAATAAATGGTGTTTAATAGAGTGTGCTCTGAATTAACTTACTGCTTTGCTACTAAATACTAACAATATTGTTTTATATTCCACTTCTCTTTGGGCACTGAACAAATAAAATCATTTAAAATATATATTATATAATTATTTGTAAACTATATACAATTTTAAGATATATAACCTGTTTATATATCATTAACATCCTCACTGCCTAAAATTAACACAAAGGATTTTTGAAAAAAGTCTAATTCTCATATTTTGATGAATTTTAAATATTTGCACACTTTTATTGAATTCTTGATTCCTTTCTTCATTCTGTCTTGTGAAATCTGGCATGAACCTTTTATAAAGAATGCAAGTTATATATCAACATCTACATTAGAAAGAAAGAAAAAGAGGAAGGAATAAAGGAATCTGTCTTCTCAGTGATAATTTTTGTTTCTCACAGGAGGGAGCATATGATCATTAACAAATTGGCACATAAATTTGCTATGCCCCCAAATAAATTATTCAAGATGAAATATTCTATTTGAACAGAAAAGCTTGTTCAGTGTATTATGTTAACTCCCTAGGAAAACATAAGTTACAAGGAACGGTTTATGCATTATGTGATTTTTTTTTTATACTGCACAGACTTTTAAAAAAAAGGAAGTAAACAAACAAACAAACAAACAAACGCAGGTGTTGGCTTTCCAGATTTAAAATACATCCAGTGGGACGCCTTGGTGGCTCAGTTGGTTAAGCAGCTGCCTTCGGCTCAGGTCATGATCCCAGCATCCTGGGATCGAGTCCCACATCGGGCTCCTTGCTCCGCGGGGAGCCTGCTTCTCCCTCTGCCTCTGCCTACCACTCTGTCTGCCTGTGCTCACTCGCTCTCTCTCTAACAAATAAATAAATTAAAAAAAAAAAAAGAATATTTAAAAAAAATAAAAAAAATAAAATACATCCAGTAAGTTCATCTCTGTAGATGACATTCAAAAATTCATTACAACCATCAAAAATGTAGTAGATACTCTAATTTTGACTTTGCCCATAATTGCTGGTGGTAAATATTTTATATGCAACTCACACATTTCTTTAATAAAATTTACTATGTGTAAATCACTATGAAAGGCACTCTGAGAGACAAAGCTGTGACTGAGACATAGAAAATATGATAGAGTGAAAAAAGACAGAATCCCAGTCTTACCACTTACTGTATGAGTGACTTCCTTGGGGAAGTTAACATCAAAATGGGCAAAATGAGTACAGAAATCACTACAGGGTTTCTCAGCAGCCTAAAAAGCCAACATTTCTATAAACTACCTTGCTAAGTGTCAAACACTCAGAAAGACCTCAGTACATGTTAATCAACTTCTCTCTCTCTCTTTCTCCCCTCTAGTGGATATCCAGGGGGTGGTCATGTCCTCCTAGTAATAGGGGACACTGCCATTTGATAGGGGATTCTGATGAGTACATTACTGACTTGCACCTGCCTATAAGCTGTTTCTAATTTTTATCAGTGACAAATTCAGTACTGCATCCCAAGAGTAGAAAGAATACTTTCCCTTTTTTAGATTATATATTTCCATCTAAATCAAATACACCTCTTTCTTATGTCATTCATTAAGAGCCCAAACTCACATTTTATAGCAAGAAGCTGTTGACTCAGATAGGAATAAGCATAGTTTATTTCAAAAATGTCAGCAACATCACTAAGGCTACCTCATCCTGGACACTAAGTTGTGTGTCCTTTATCTTTCCAAATGGCTATTGTTCTCATGTAAGGACAGTCCCCCATTCTTCCCTCAAACTCATCTTTATGATCTGAAAAGATGGGGAGATTGCCCACATCAGTATTCTATGTTGAGTGGTGTCTTAGTCCGCTCAGGCTGCTATAACAAAATATCATTAACTAGGTGCCTTAAACAATAGGAATTTATTTCTCAGTTCTGAAGACTGGGAAGTCCCAGATCAAGGTTCCAGCCAGTTTGGTTCTTGATGAGGGCTCTCTTCCTGACTTGTAGACAGCTGTCTTCTTGCTGTGTTCTCACATGTTGAGGGGAGAGAGAGACCCTGGGTTAAGGAGAGAGGGAGTTAGGAAGACAAGAAGAGAAGTGAAGAGAAGAGAAGAGAAGAGAAGAGAAGAGAAGAGAAGAGAAGGGAAGAGAAGAGAGAATTCTCTGGGCTCTTCTTATAAGGGCACTAATCCCATCTTGAGGATCCCACCCACCTGACCTCATTTAAACCAAATCACTTCCCAAAAGCCCCATCACCCATTATCATCACATTGAAGGCGAAGGGTTCAACACATGAGATTTGGAGGGACAAATTCAGTCCACAGCAGATGGCTTCCTCCATCTGGGATTTCTGTTTGAGGTTTCATTTCAATTACAAAACTGTCATCTATCTGTCAGATTCTTCGACCTATAAAATAAAGTCTACCCCTGGCAATTCCTCTAAGCTACAAAGTAGATATTGCAAAACGCTGCCATGGAATCGCCTGGTTTACAATGAACCGGAGAACTGACAGATGAGAACTTGGCTGTGAAGGAAAAGAAAATAAAACTTGGCACAGAAGAATGAGAAAAAGAAAGAAAAGCACAGCTAGCTGGCAAGAGTTCTATTGACCTTATGATTTTATTTTATTTCAGTATAGAATAAGTCACAAAATTACAACTGAAAATACTTTTGTTGAATTTCTATTATTATATTGAGTGTAGAATGTTTTGTATCTCAATTTATTACCCATTCATTCATTTAATACATGTTTATTGAGCACTTAATATGTGTCAGGCACTGCTCTAGATACACTTTTCTTAGATATAAGGGGAGATGGGTAGTGGAGGAAGGAACTGGAAGTCAACTGACTCCAGAATGGCTGGAAATTAAAGTAACTGTAGTAGCATGCAAAGAGCCATGGGCCAAGTTGTGCTGCTCTGTCTCCTCCCACAGGTGTCTCTCGTGCATCTCCTGAAGACCGTTCGACTGCTGCGTCTTTTGCGTCTCCTGCAGAAGTTGGACCGTTATTCCCAGCATAGCACAATCGTCCTGACTCTGCTCATGTCCATGTTTGCACTCCTTGCACACTGGATGGCGTGTATCTGGTATGTCATTGGAAAAATGGAGAGGGAAGACAACAGCCTTCTGAAGTGGGAAGTTGGTAAGGGCTTACATTTGTCACGTTTTCCATATTTAAGTGAAAAAAGAAGATTGTCTAGAATTTAGAGGAGGTGAAAGATGAGTCCATAAATATGTCCTCTGACTGTCGATTTGTCTAATGCTTTTTAGGGGTTTTGGGGCAGTGGTCCATGATGTAAGTGATTTCTTTTGAGAAAATTTTCTGGAAAATCCTTATATATTTTTTAAAGAGTAATGGGTTAATATTCAATGGGCTAACTGTTTAAAGTGACCAGCCAGGCTGTAGAAATGTTTAGATAAGTAATGTGTGATCTTATCTGACGTAGCCAATGCAAGGCTAGTACCATTGAATCACTGGGCAACTGTTCTATGGCCAATCATTTCTGTGAGAGAGAGAGTGAATATATTATAATGACACACTTTCCACATTTAGTATACTTTGAGAATTTGTGGTGATAGAGGGAACTGGATATTCACAAATATAATTTGTAGAATTTTGTGTCCCCATAATGCATGGGAATTTAAGGGAGATTTTTCCAAGCGTTACATAATTCTGCATAAATGAATCTGAAATGTTCTGCACAGAAACACATTTTTAAACTTATGTTAACCACAAGAACTTTCCAGAAAATGAAATTCTGAAGGCTATAACCCTCTATCCAAAAAATATATGCATTCTTCTCCCAGTCATTGCCTTTAGAGAACTGTCATAGTATCCTATGTAGAATTCTTCCCACCCCCCCTCTTATTCTGACATTTCATCAAAAGAATCTGTTTCTTGGTTGGCTAGAAAATTCTTCACTTCTTTTCTCCAAAAATCAATCTTGAACTTTTGGAAGCTCAGACCTTTGTACAGGGATGAAGCCACAAGAGATTCCCAAGAGAGAAACATGTTCTAACTTTTCATGCCTACACTTAATGGCAGAATGCATTGGGAACATCCCTGGGTTGGCTCTCATAATGCCACCCTCTCAGTAGAGGGCATATACAAAGCCTTCAAAGTATGTCTTTGGAGAATGAGCTGGAGACCCTAAGAAAAACAGATTCCAGGGAGTAAATCTCCTATCTATGTTCTTAAAAATACTCCTGCATGTCTCTATTTTGACCCTAAGCTAAACCAAAGCAATTAGTATGCCTGATAATTTTCATCTCAGACTGGTTTTATCTTCCTTATCAAAGTACTTCTTCTGTGTCTTGCTATGGATCTTAATTCTCAGAAATGAACTCAAGAGAGAAATAAAATTGCAGTGTAAAAGCAGGAATGTTCTACATAAAGAGAACATGAGAAAAGATGTGAAAGACTGAGAGAAGGAAGACAGGGAGAGGAAAAGACAATGAGGGAAAGGACAGAGAAGAGTTGATTAAAAAGAGGACCAAAGTCGGGATTGTACTTGGATTAAACCATTTCCTGTCCTTTAGTATTGTTTCCATTTCTATTTTCTTGTCCTGAAGGTTCCTTCATCACACACTCTGGTGTAGTCCTAATGGCGTTCAGTGAATTACAGCATTAGATCTCTGCCCTTTGTTTTGAATCCATATTAAAATTCTGACTTGTGGTCAGCCACCTGATTCCTTTCTGGGCCTGACCTAATTTCCTTCAGGCCCCAGACCTATGCAGTCATATTAATTTGTAAGTCTTGTCTAGTCTGAGAGTCTCCAGATGGGGAAATTCAGCTTATTCACGCTCTCAAATTTAGTTAGATGAGGAAAGCTTTTTGTTTCATTTCCAACACACCAGTTATGCTGCAGATGTACAAACTAGCTGCTGTTTTTCTTCCCACAAACACACAGAGGTATTGATTTTCCAAGAAAAAAAGAAGACAACCATTTAAACTGCTTCAGTATTGCCCCCTACCTCTCCTACTCTTAAACCTGATGTTATGGTTCAGCTTGTGAAATGGAACTCAACCCACAAAGAAAGCACTGGCATAATACATGATGGGAAAAAAACACTTGGTTGGGGCAACAGAACTCGTCATGGCTCCACCACTAACTGATTTTGCGGCTTGCAGTAATTTTGTTCACTTCTACAGGCCTCGGTTTCCTCACCTAGAACATGACAAAACTCACCATATAACTTGAAAGTCTATTTCAGTTTCCATGATTTATGATGTTAATGGAAGAATAAACCCAGTATTGTGTGCTTATTTTTTTTTATCATAGTTCAGTGTCCACATAAGCTGTCAATAGCAACCACCCAATGTCAACAAGTTTGAGGAAAAAGGATTGTCAGGAAGTATGTCTTGTGATCACAGCATGTTAAAGAATTGATATGTTTTGCTCAGTTATGATAAGAATAACTCAACCTTTATCTTTAAAGAATTAGATTTCCTGTCCAAACACCTCTCAGAACATGATCAGGAAGATAGTATGCTAATTGTGTCTGTCAATATTGGATTTACAGGCTTGGCGACAAGGAATTTCCCTTCCCTTAAAATTACTTGTATTATTGTTCATTTAGAATGTTCGCCAGCTGAGATTGGGACACAAACTAAATAATTATGACCTCTTCTACTTAATTTTTTTTAATGATGCAGCTGAGAATATAGGTTAATTTAGTTTTTACTATGGAATTTGTATACTAGTATTGTCTTATCTTTTTTGGTTCAAGTACTGTGAATCAAAAAATTCTTCACACAAATAAAATTTGATTAAATAACATTTTCTTTATGTTGTGACTAACATCAGATGTATAGAACAGATTCGCATTCCCAAGGGATAAAATGGAATTTTTTTTCTAATCATTGTTAATTGCCTTGAAATGATTTTTCCCCCTTTTGTCCTTGGTAGGTCTACTACTCACAGCTAGAGAGAGTTCCAATATTTTGCATCAAATCAAATCAAAGTTAAACTTTAAAAAGGATTGCAGGATCGCTTCTCTATAAGATACCTATATTTGGAAGGAAGAATTAATACCCATGGACTAATTGTACCAGAGGCTGGTTATGAACTGATTTGCCTGGTGTTATTTTTACTTCATATTCTTATGTGCTTTTATGCTATATTTTAAGAAATGTAAGGTTGGCTTATTGTTTCGTGGAATTTTAGACTTGGGAGGACCTTAGTCCAACTTTTTTGATTTTATGGTGAAAAATCCAGCTGTAGGCTTTACAAGCTCTGTGATGTAGGGGTTATTATCTGGTGTGTATTCACTGTTGTGTCCTCACTGTGGTGTATAGTTCCTGGCACATGGCAAATGTGTAGAAAAAAAAAATGTTGAATGAGTTAATCTTCATTCAATTACTAAATGACAGTCATGGGACAAGAGCTTAGGTTCCCTAACTCCTTGTGTACAATCCCTTCTAATAATTTAGAATATTATGAAATTAGAGGAAATGGCTGTTTAGCAAATCTTTTCCAGCAGGATGATTGAGAGGAGAAGAACAAATGGGGTGATCACTTGAGATTTGGTGAGTCGGGGTGCCTGGGTGGCTCAGTTGGTTAAGCTGCTGCCTTTGGCTTGGGTCATGATGCCAGCATTCTGGGATTGAGCCCCACATTGAGCTCCTTGCTTGGCGGGGAGCCTGCTTCTCCCCTGCCTGCCATTCCTCCTGCTTGTGCTTGCCCTCTCCCTCTCTCCCTTTTGCTCTCTCCCTCTCTCTGTCAAATAAGTAAATTAAAAAAAAAAAAAAGAAGAAGAAGAAGGTTTGGTTACTCATTCAAAAAATACTTTTTGAGTGCCCACTACATGCTTGCTTGGTCCTGTGTAAGGCACTCGAGTTACCAAAACTAATATACTTAATGTCATGGAACTTAAAGTCCAGTAGTTAAACAGAGACAAATAGCTCAATGGATGTATCACAGTGTGATAGCTCTGTAACTGGAACATGCATAGAGGGGAGGTAGCTAGATCTAACTAGCGTATCAGCAAAGGCTTTTCCAAGATGAGCTGGTTTTAAGGGATGAATAGGTCTTGTCTCTGCAGATGCTGAGGAAGGGGCATGGATGAGGGCAGGAACATGGCTACAGGAAGCAGGTCGATCGCATAAAGGGTGAATGGGGTAGTAAGGTGATGAAGCTAAAGTGTCAGGTAGTCAGGGACCGGCTCTTTCAAGACCATTCATGCTAAGCCTTTGAGTTTGGACTTCCTCCTAAGGCTATAGCGAAGCATAAAATTCTCTCAAACAGTGATCCTTTGAATATAGAACCCCAGGGAAAAGGGGGAGATGTTTTGCTCTGCTTCATTTTCAATATCTATAAACTGGCAATAATAATGGTGCCTACCTCGTTAGGGCTGCCAGTACTAAATTAGGAAATCTATGGGAACCATTTAATACTGTGCCTGGCACCTAGCAAATTCTCAATAGATAGTAGCCATTATAGCCATCATTACCATTTTATTATGACAGTTACTTCTAATAAGGAAAGTACCGTGAACTGTGACTAGTGATACTTACGATTTTATGTGGGAAGAGTATTAAGAAATGCTCTAAAAAAAATATTTCCCTTTAACTTTAGTTGTAGTGCTGGACAACGAATTTTATGCTTTTGCTCATCTTCAAAATAAAAAAGGCCACACTTTATATTTAGCCAGTCTCAGAAAAATTAGTAAATTTCACACAGTCTGACAGTTGCACACATACAGATTTCCCCCTTCCAGGTTAATACAGGTGACAGGTCCAACATCTATCCTATCAGCTTGTTGGGATATAGAAAAATTTTATAGAACTTTGTACTTCAAGGGCAAGATTTAATACTACATTAAAGAGGCATAACACAACTGAGTCCAAGTGTGTTTTTTATTTTTTTCTAATTTTTTAAAGATTTATTTATTTGAGGGGGGAGGGGAAGGGAGAGGACAAGAGAGAACCTCAGACCACTCCCCACTGAGTGCAGAGCCCCACAAGGCTCCATCTTCTCACCCGGAGATCATGACCTGAGCTGACATCAAGAGTCAGATGTTGAACCGATTGGGACGTCCAGGAACCCCTAAGTGTGCTTTTTAAATTAAAATTTTTATTTTGGCTACAGACATGTTTTAGAATGATCTCTTTGTTGGGGGGGGGTGTCTTTACTTGTTTTCTATAAGAAGACTTCAATAAATACCCAGCTAGAAATGTATGAGAAGACATGCGTATTTCTGTACATCTCAATTAATGTAGGGATATATTGTTTTAATGAAAACTTATGAAGTCCAATTAATGACTGATAAAGCTCAATTATTAACATTGAATTAGTCATTAAAGAGGTTCTGAGGATACTGAATAGAATATAATGGTTCTGATTTAAGTGAGAAAGATTTGGATTTGAATTTTGCTTTGGGGATTCACTAGGCATGTGATTTTGGCCAAGATGATTTCAGTGCATGACCTTTTACACAAAGATCTTTAGTTTTCTTGTCTGTAAAATGGTTATGGTAGTATTGACCATCAGTGCTTTTGAGTATTAGAGGCACTCAAGTTGACATACCTAACATAGTCTGGTACATAGTACATTCTGACAGCTGAGAACTACCACCATTATGACACCTCCTTCATTCTTTATACTAATTAGGGCTATTCTCGAACTGTAGCTACCTGCTGAAACTTACATCAATGAGCTATGTAGAGTTGAAATAGCAGTACTATTCAAGCATAGTGAGGAGGTGATATTTCTGTAACAGTCATGATTCTTGGTTGCAAACAAAAACAGAAAAGGAATCCATCAACAGGACATGCAGACTCAGAATTAGAGAGGGAACAAGACTTAGGGAAAGAACATGATCCAAAGCAGCTCCAAAGGTCCCAATGCAGGAAGCACAGTTGCTAACATTTTGCAAACAGGCCTAGACATGTTTCTGTCTTTGAAGATGCTATGACCGAGTCCTAACCTCCTGTTTGTCTCTGATTTGCAACCCCCGAAGGGAAAATCCAATTGGCCAAGCTTAGTTACATGCTCAAACACTGACTACTGGGGTGAGAAGGACCTCCCACCTTCCATTTCCATGGTGGAAAGCTGGGCCCTGTATCTCTCCATTACTATGTATGATGGAGAACACCTGCTTCACCTAAGATTTTAGACAGTCAAAAAAAAAAAAAAAAGAATGTCTTCTACAATAAAATCTTTACCCTTACATTTAAAAACAGTACAACTCAGATGCCTAGGTGGCTCAGTTGGTTAAGTGGCTGCCTTCAGCTCAGGCCATGATCCCAGGGTCCTGGGATCGAGTCCTGCATTGGGCTCCTTGCTATACAGGGAGCCTGCTTCTCCCTCTGCCTGCCGCTCCCCCTGCTTGTGCTTGCTCTCTGTCTCTCTCTCCCTTATAGATACATAAATAAAATCCTTTAAAAAATAAAAATAAATAAAAAATAAAAACAGTACAACTTACAAAAACATTTATTAAAATGCCTCTATGAATCATACGCTTCTCAGACATCATCATGTCAAATGGAATTAGCTGGAACATGGAGATGTTGTAATTATCAAGGCTTTTGCTTACTATAATACAGTCTGTGCTCCTTATGTAAACGTCACAGTGGCCTTCTACTTACCAAGCTGTTCCCTCTGCTAGACTGCATCTTGGTCAGTAGCTCCCAGTTACAGCCAAAATGCTTCCTTATATTCTTTCTCAAAGCTATCTCTATTTCTAAAGCTATGACATGCTGAACTTTAAAATAGATAATCTGCTACAGAGGTTAGAGATGAGAGTATACGGTAATAGAGAGAAGCATTTTTATCTTTTAATCTTTGGTTGGAGTAAGCTTATCCATTGTGGATACCTGAAAGTGTATCTGTACCATTGACAAAAAAAAAAAAGAAAGAAAGAAAAAAGAAAAAAGGAGAAAAACAAGCCCAAAAATCTAGAATGGGAAGAAAAGGATTAAGTGAGATATAATTTTCAAACTTTCATCGACCATTTTAATATTAAATCTGATCCTTATTGGATAAAACATCATAAAAGCTGATTGATTCATAGGGCTCTCTAGTTGTTAACTGCTTAGCATTTACAAGCCTCGTGCAATGGGGGAAAAAAATAACCAGTCTTATGATACTGTGAGCTGGTTATTTCAATAACTATACCAATTTTTCCTTAAGACAGAATTGACTAGTTCTCTACATTTTTAGGTTTTGTATTAAAGATTATAAAAAACTATAGATTCTCATTTTATGGAATATATGAAATAAAGAAAGGGGAGAAAAAGCCTAAAATGAAGGTCTCCAGCCATTAAAATATACTCTAGTGAGAGACACCTGTGCTCTTTTTTTAAAAACACAAGATCTTAAACTTCAACATGTACTGAAATCACCTGAGTATTGTATTAAAATACAGATTCTAACTCAGTAAGTCTGAGGTAGAGCCCGAGACCCAGCATGTTTAACAAGCTGCCAGGTGAATCCGGGTGGTGGTCCCCCATCATAGTTTGAGTAGCAAGGTTTTAAGAAGTCTGGGAGATTTCTGTGACTTTGATATTCCCGGTTTATAAACAGTCCTAAACCAGCAACAACTCAGTCCTTCCTATCTTTTTCCACATTCCTGTCCCTTTTCAATCCTCATTACGTCTGTGAATTTTCTTGGATACGGTAATGGACCAGGGGGGTCCACTGAGGAAGAATTAACCTCAATGCTGAAGCAATACAACACTGTGGTTAATTTATTTATTTTTTTAGAGAGTTTATTTATTTTTCAGAGGGTGAGAGAGAGAGTAAAGCAGGGGGAGCAGCAGGCAGAGGGAGAAGCAGGCTCCCTGCTGAGCAAGGAGCCCAGTGTGGGACTGATCCCAGAACACTGAAATCATGACCTGAGCTGAAGACGGACACTTAACCAGCTGAGCCACCCAGGCGGCACAACACAGTGGTTTAAATATCATCATCAGAAACAATTTATATTACTGGTAGTTCTGAGAAACTAAAATTGAATACTATCAGTTTTAAAAGAGTTGCCAATGCTCTATTCTATTTTGATAAAGATGTCTAGAAAACAGCAACGTTTTCCTGTTTTCAGAGCAAGATTTTACTCTCTTGCCAAAAGAGCAAATGGTTTATTCCTTTCTTTCTTTCTTTTTCCTTCTTTCCTTCCTTCCTTCCTTCCTTCCTTCCTTCCTTCCTTCCTTCCTTCCTTCCTTCCTTCTAGTAAAGTTGATGCACACAATGTTACATTAGTTTCAGGTGGCAAATGGTTTCTTCTTAAAATTCAGATTTCCGTTGTACTTTCTGAATATAATGATAAATTTTACTTATAAAAATTGAGGAAATATTCGGGCACCTGGGTGGCTCAGTGGGTTCAAGCCTCTGCCTTCAGGTCCGGTCAGGATCCCAGGGTCCTGGGATCAAGCCCCGCATCGGGCTCTCTGCTCAGCAAGGAGCCTGCTTCCCTTCCTCTCTCTCTGCCTGCCTCTCTGCCTACTTGTGATCTCTGTCTGTCAAATAAATAAATAAAATCTTAAAAAAAATGGAGGAAATAAAGTATATATTAATGTCCAATTCTAAGGTTGAAATTATCTCTGCAGTCTGACCTTGGGTGTTTCAAAATTATTTGGGCATTTAGAAATCAAGCAGCACAAAATTAGCTTTTTTTAAAAAATGTTTTATTTATTTTTTTCAAGATTTTATTTATTTATTTGTCAGAGAGAGAGAGCACAAGCAGAGGGAACAGCAGGCAGAGGGAGAGGCAGGCTCCCCGCCGAGCAAGGAGCTGAATGCAGGACTCAATCCCAGCCAGGAACCTGGGACCATGACCCAAGCCGAAGGCAGACACTTAACCGACTGAGCCACCCAGGCTTCCCACAAAATTAGATTTTAATTGCATAATGTTCTCAATCCTTTGATAGGGAAATTCAGGGTTTCAGGTGGCAGACTGGGAGTTAATATGATTTCACGTGGCCAGAGTTGCTCAATAAGAGGACATGCTTCATACTTAACAATTAGAAAATACTGAAGCTGAAATATACTCAGAATATCCTCATAGTGGAGTTTCCAAATACATTCAAGCTTCAGATGATACGCTCCAAGCAATTAATGGTTCTATTGTCATATAAGTTTGAGATATGAAGCTACTCCATCCCATTCTAAAGGATTGAAAGGTAAATTAGCACAGTGTGAGCTCAGAGAAATCCCAAAGAAACTGATTAAACCTTATTTAACCCAAATGTTGCATACATTTATTTTCCCTCATAACCTTTCCTTTTTGTACTATGCATTAATAATATTATCCTCATGTATAAGATGGAAATAATTAAAAATACCTACTTTAGAGAATATTGCAGGATCATTGAATATGACGGTCAGGAAAGAATTCTTGAGATGTTGTATGGTGAAACCTAGTAAGTTTATTTAAGTAGCACGGGGACAGAACCCATGTGCTGAAAGAGCCTCACTTTTTGCTGTATGAAGCTGGTGGTTGTATGCTTAGTGCTCACAGGGGAGATGCAAGGAGTATTAGAGCATGAGTGTTTCTTTGAATTTCTACTCATAAAACTACTTTCACCGAGACTTCTCTGGTGCTTATCATTCAGCTCAGTATTAACTATTGGTGAAATGTTCCAGCAGTCATGAGACCCTTCAAGAGTGTAGCAACCAGCACTTATTTGATCCTTTTCAAAACTACGCAGGCTATGGGTCAGCCTTCTGGGCTAAAGGTGAACATTTTTCTACTTCTACACCTCATCAGTTGGGTGAGCTTAAATAAGCTGATAAACCTAAAAACAGTTTGCAAACTGAAAAGTGCTGTAGAATTATGACACGTTGTGTTAGTAACATACACACAAACACACATACATGCATACGTTTATATGTATAGGTGTATCTATCTCTCTTTCTGTCTTTCCAGAGATACATTATGTACATACTCAATGCCACAAACTCCTGTCTTTATGTTCTCCCCATGATACTGATCTTGGTGTGTTTATATAAAGAACCCATGCATGATACATGTATTTGGGTGAATGCAGGAATGAATGAGTGGACCACAAATGAAGGCTTCTGTCCCGTATCAATGGGTCATCCCACTCAGATTCAAAGGGGAAGAGGTTTTGAAATCAGTCTTCCTTCAGGGTTTGGAAGAAGGTCTTTCCTTATATTATCTCATCATTTATACAATTTAAAGAACAAAATTCTCATTACTTATTTGGTTAAACTTTATTGCCATGAAGTATAGATCATAGAATAATAGGAAGGCAGAGAGAGAGAGACAAACCAAGAAACACACTCTCTATAGAGCACAAACTGATGGTTACCAGAGGAGAGATTACTGGGGGGATGGGTGAAATAGGTGATAGGGATTCAAGAATACACTTACATGATGAGCCCTGCATAATGTATAGAATTGTCGAATCACCACATTGTTTGCCTGAAACTACTATAACACTGTATGTTAACTCTATAGGAATTAAAATTAAAAACTGAATTAAAAAATAAAGTAATAGAAATCCTCGAATAGCATATTTCTTTAGGATATTTTGAATATCCAAATATTTAATTTCTTTGGTATACAGATCATACTTGAACAAGAAGTGTTTTTTGTTTCTATGGGAGGAGAAAAATTATTTTCCCTCTACTCTTTTAGATTCCTTTATTTTATTATTTATTTATATTATAGGAGACACCCCTGTAATAAAATAAAACAGATTAACAGGAGAAAACAGAAGCATAATAACTTGTATATCTCTTGTATACACGGGAGAAACCCAGGAAAATTGAGTAACTTGCAAAAATGGTCCATACCTTCATCTTAAAAACTACCTTCAGCTAAAGACAAAGGATTTGGGAGTGGGGAGCCAGATATGGGAGTTATCAAGACAGCCCAGTAAACAAGGGTATGGTTGTGTTAGGGGACAAAAATTCAACAGAGTAAATTTGAACATCAAATTAACTTTTTCAGTGATTCAGGGAAGCATCACATCTATCAAGTAGAAAGCAGTCCTAGGGAGGTATACAAAATGGAAGATTTTCATAGGCAGAACTGTGCAGGACAAGGAAATTATTAGCACAAGAACAGAAAGGATTGTTGCAGGCAAGGTCATCTTCCCTTAGCAGGAAGGACAGAGAGTCTTACTCAACTGCAAATGACCTCACCAGTGCTGATGGGGAAATTCCAGACTGATTGGTTTAAAATTCCACTCCTGGGAGAGGCTGAAACTGCAGTTAGGTTAGGTATTAGGTTTTGGTGGGGCTTAGTAAAAGTGACTCCATTTGGGGCCTGTAGTTTCTTTTTAACAACTGATATGAGTATAAACATCATATCAATATCAATATCCATTTTCAAAACTGTTTTGTTAAAACAAGTTATTCAAAACAAGTTCTAATCACAAATGACTTTGTTCAGAACAAGGTTTCAAAACATGGATTTGAAATCATAACAAGTTAGTACACAACAAGTGGCCACTGGTGATTGATTCAACCTCCAGCCCCTTTCCCCTCCCTGAAGGTCTGGCGTGGGACTGAAAGTGCCAACATTCTGACCACATGGTTGTTTCTCCAGCTATCAGCCCCCATCTTTAGGTTCTGTGCAGAAGTCATCTCATAAAAAAAGGCGTTTTAGGAGCTCTGTGCCAGAAACAAGATGAAAACCAAACACTTATTTCTTATAAATATTATAGTATCTATATTATAATATTAATATTATAAATTACAGTATCACATATACTATCCAAATACATAGATTTTTAAAGGCCATATTCCACACTTAGAGCCTTGGGATCCATGTGATGTGAGTCAATAAGTCAGTTCTTAGTACATTTTTGATTTCTTACTGTGGGAGTATGATAAGCATTGGTTTTACCCTTATAGGATACTAGAAACAGCTAATCATTTCAACTCTTCCATTTCCTATCTTGATCCTTTTTTTGTGTGTGTTTTCTGAGTTAGTAAGTGGTTCAAACATGCTTCCATTTTCTAGCTGGAGATATTGCTGCTAGTTCTCATTAGATCCAAAACTGTCCAATGAGGTATTTCCTACTCTCATTTTGGCCTCATGTCCCTGAGAAAATATGCTTGGTTCTCAAATATCTTGAATGGTGCCCTGAACCTAGACTTTGGAAGGGAGAGTCTCCTTTGAGAATATTCTTCAAGGAGCCTTTGTTTTGAGGTGATGTGTCCTGACCATTTGTTGACTTCCTATACTCCTCCCAAAGGATCCTATGACTTAATTACTAGAAACTATGCCTACTTCTGACCTTTTCCGTTCTACCCTATAGGATCTTCCTGAGTTGTGTGGCTGTTAAGCTCAGGGACAGTAATATGTTTCTGGCTCCCAGAGTGCCAAATGCTTCTGTTCTTAAATAAGTTCAAAGTTGAAGACACTAGTTTTAGGGTGGTCCAAAGGTAATGTGAGCATCTAAGGAAGAGAAAAAGGGTAAGGGGGATTTATATAGCTGAATGAGGCTTGGATCCAACTATTTTTCTTTGTTTCTTTTTTTTCTTTCTTTCTCTCTCTTTCTCCCTTCCTTCCTTCTTTCCTTCCTCCCTTCCTTCCTCTTACTTTCTCTTTCTTTCTTTCTTTCTTTCTTTCTTTCTTTCTTTCTTTCTTTCATATGCATTCATATTTCAAATGCCTAAATAAGTTCTCAGTATTATTTATTGAATAGTCCATTTAGTCACACTAATTAAATATGGCATTTTAATCATACTCAATTATTATGCATACTTATGGCTATCACTAGGTTTCATTTTTCTTTCATTGACAATCTAATTTTATACCAGTATTGCAGGGTTTAATTATTGTACTGTTTAAATTTTGTTATAGCAAGTAGAATGAGGTCTTTCTGACTTATTTACTCAGATCAATATTAGAAAAAAATCTCTCCTCCAAAAAATCCAAATGGCATTTTAATTGGAGTTAACTTCAAGAATTAATTTAGGGATATTAATACTTTTAAAACAGTGAAATATTTTGTCATCCAAGGAATGGCACTTAATCTCCAATTATTTAAAATTTTTTATATAATTAAGAGGAAGTGTGTAGTTTTCTTCATACAAGTTACACAATTTTCTTACTGAGTTTATCTCTAAATATTTTACGTTTTTGTTCTTTTGTGGGTGGGATCCATTTTCCATTAATTTTGTTCCAGTTATTATTGGTATAAGAATATCTAATGACTTGAAAATAATATTGTATAGATATTTCAGATAATATGCACCTAAGTTTTAATTAAGTTAAAATTAAGCTTTAATTAATTAATAAATTTATTTAATTAAATTAATGTTTAGGAAAACAGTCTTATAATCTAAAGTACTAATAAATTTCTCTTTGACTTATCCAATGTCTATATTCTTTTTCACATAAATAATAGAAAATATTAAAAAATATATTTTCACATAAAAGAATATATTAAAAAATAGAAAATTATCTATTTTATTACGTATTTACTCTAACTTCACTAAATGTAACTGAGATGTTTTATAGATCACTAATAGACATTATTATTGATACTTGATACTCAACTGAGTTACGCCAAACTTTAAACTATGGCCTTCAGAAAATATATTTTGTAAAAGAACATGGTATAATAGAACAATTCTTACTTGGAAGTTGGGATCCTCTATCCTAACTGCAGCCCTGCTGTTAATTAGGTGTATGACCTATGAAATTTTATCAAACCATATCTGTCCCCATTATCTCTATGAAATGAAATACAAAACTGATTCTTGCGAGTCTCAATTCTTCTTGAGCCATAAGCCCTTTTGGAAAATGAATGGAAGCTGTAGCTCTCTAATGATAAATTCATACCTGCATATAAATAGTTTGCATATTCCATGATGCTTTTTCATGAGCTTCTGGTAAACAAAACAAACAAAAACATCTTAGAGCTAGATGATCTCTAAGATTGTTTTCAACTTGTAGAAGATTTAGTTACAATTCCTTTAAGAAAACTGCCTTGCACCTGAAACATGGGTGTATTGAAGAAATAATACCTTAGTCTGTTGACATATCTTTCACCATGAGTGAGACTCACTCAGGGCTGCCTTAACTCATTAGCAGGACATTTTTCAACTTTTTGTTCTTTCCAGGTTTTGTACCATTAGAGTGTAATTGTATTCTGTACAATAATATACAAGCCGTGAAAATCCTCTCCCTTAATCCACTTCTTCCTAAAGTTCTTAACCGTTGGAGGAATTTAGCCACAGCCATGCACTGTCAATTTTATGATGCAAACAAGCTCAATACACAATTTCACTTTATGTGCAACTTCAAAGAAATGTAATGATTTCTTAAACTGAGAGAAAGCCATACTGCTCTCTAGATTGGATGTAGAAATAACTTGTGATTGAAATGTTCAAATTTTCATTTATGACTTAATCTCTAAATGATAGTGAGAAGCAAAGCTGATTTCCTAATATCTTACAACTTCAGTCATTTGGACAGCATTGTGATTAGCCCAGCTGGGGAGTCCCTTCGCATTGCAGCCTTTAACTCTAACATTTTTTTTTCAACCCTGCACTCAGCAACCTTAGGCAATTGAGTTGGCTCCAGTTGAATTACTGTTTAATTCCAGCCAACCTTGGTTCATAGAAGACAGGATGCTAGTGTAAGGAGGAGCCCTAGAGAGAACTATTCTAAACCTCGAATTTTACTTACTTGCTTGCTTCTCATGATGCACTGGGAAGAATAGTGGGCTGGGAGTCATGAAATTAATCCAATCCAGGCTCCAGGCTTCATATTTCTTCTGGGTAAAATGAGGTGGTTAGAACAGATGATCTCCAAAATCTTCAGAAATTCGACTTATTTTTTTTATGTGAAGAAGAGGGAAACAAAAGACTTTCAATGGAGATTTTCTACTCTAAGGTATTTCTAAAGATGGAAATATATATTTCTACTTCCAAAAATATATGAACTGGTTTTTGTGATTTACGGCTCTTATTCCAAAGACGAAATCTTTTTAAAATTACATTTAGTAAAAAAAAAAATTACATTTAGTCTATGTATTCCTTTCCTCAAATCCAAATGTGATCAAATTCCCAGTGCTGAAGGATAAAGAGAATATTTTTAAGAAGTAATAGAAAATAACCTGTGATTTCAATGGAAAAGAATCAGGGTGTCAGGATTTTTCTTAAATTAGTATCTTTGTTACCTTTCTTTATCTCTTTCCCCCATGACTAAATTTTAGAACATTGGATCCAGATAACAGTTTTTCTGAATAGCAACCCTTGATTCATCCTCTTCCATCTTCCCACTAACATTTCTTTAAATGACCAAGATAGAACATATTAAACAGCTTAACCATCACTGAAAATTAGGACCAATCATTGATCTCTTATTACAAGAAACAAAAAGAATTTCCACCAAATGACACATAAAAAGGTTTGGATTTTAAAATACAACCAACAGACAACTTGAGCTTCAAATTTTGAGAGACCCACACTAACAGAAGCCCTTCATTCCATACCCATAGTCTGCCCTCTGATTCAGAGGGCGCAGGTATGCAAGGAGATGGGACAATTATCCCTACTGCACAGGTATTGCTTTAAAGCAGACTGATGGCTCTGCCAGACTCAGTAGCTCTTCTATTTCATCCAAGACTAGGAGAAAGTTTCAAGTATTCAAAATTTCCCATCTTAGAAATGTGGGCAGGGAACCAGAAGTAGTACGGGGATAAATTATCAATATTAACTGGTAAGTAGAAAAGTATAGATTAGATAGACTTGTGAAAAATTAAATGTCACCACCAAAGAGAACTCAAAATAGTACACATACCTTGTAAATCACACAAACCATGGAACATACAGAAAAAGACGAGAAAAAAGGAAGTATCAAGAAAACATAAATGTAAGAAATAATACATCATGATTTTAATGAAAATTTAATGACATGGGGAAAAGCTCAGGTTATTTCAAATGACAAACTTGGGATACAGATTTGTATGTATTATATGATTCTTATTTGGGATAAAAGGTAAGTACACGCACACACACACACATATGGACTAGAAATAAATTCAATAAGTAGTAGAGTTATTTGTAATTTTTATACATGTTTAAAGACAATTGACTTACATCAAATTGATATTTAGCTTACATTTACTTAGTACAAATTACATACATGGTTCAGTGCTTAATATATTTGTGCACATTGTCTCATCTGATTTTTATTGCATTTTCATGAGGCAGATATTTTCAACCCCATTTACAAAAAAGAAACAAAAGCTTGAAAAGTTTGAGGTTTCCTAGATTTCCTTTTTTAAATAAAAATTTTTAACATACAAAAAATGTAGAATAAATGTAGCAGACATTGTTTGAAATTATACCTTTAACATTTTGCCGTATTTGCTTCATTTGTATTCTTAAAATAATACAATATTATAGATAAAGCCAAAACCCCATTACCCCTTAATTCCCACTTGCTCCTTCTTTACCGAAGTTGGTACATAAGCTTTACTTAGATGCTATTTTTTACTATGCAAGTGTATTAATAAAACAATGTGTTATTTCATCTCATTAGCTTCCATGTAAATTATCACAAATAAAAGTTGTAGTAGTAATAATAACAGTGGATAATTGAATAGCAGATACTAGTGGATGATGATAATAACACATTGTTCCAGTGTCTTATTTGGTAGTGTTACATGTGTTCTTTCCCCAGATCTTCACCACCAATTATTACCAATAATTTTAAACTTGCAAAAATCTGGGGGCAAGGAGAAGTGTCAGGTATGAAATAGTCTTGCTTTAATTTCCATTTCTCTATGTAAGTAAGGTAAAATTTTTTTTTCTAAAAAAAGAAATGGTACCTTTCTTTTTTCTTTTTTTTCTTTTCTTTTTTTTTTTTAACTTTAAAAAAATTTTTTTTTCCTTCCTCCACCTCTTTTCTCTTTTTTGGCTACTACAGTTCCCTCTTTGGTGAATGAGACACTTAGGTCATTAATTTGTAAGTTCTTTTCTTTTCTAAATAATCTATTTGGCCCTATATTTTATTTTATTTATTTTTTAAAAATTTATTTATTTATTTATTTGACAGACAGAGATCACAAGTAGGCAGAGAGGCAGGCGGAGAGAGAGGGGGAAGCAGGCTCCCCGTGGAGCAGAGAGCCCGATGCAGGGCTTGAGCCCAGGACCCTGAGATCATGACCTGAGCCGAAGGCAGAGGCTTAACCCGCTGAGCCACCCAGGTGCCCCTGGCCCTATATTTTAAAGCATTGAATCTTTAAGAATTATTATTCAATGTGTATGTGACTTGTGAAGCTAAGTGTTTGTTACTGATTTCTGAATATTTTTTTTTAATTTTTATTTATTTGACAGAGATCACAAGTAGGCAGAGAGGCAGGCAGAGAGAGGGGGGGAAGCAGGCTCATCACCGAGCAGAGAGCCCGATGCGGGGCTCGATCCCAGGACCCTGGGATCACGACCCCAGCCTAAGGCAGAGGCTTTAACCCACTGAGCCACCCAGGTGCCCCTGTTACTGATTTCTAATTGGATGCATTCGTTGTCACAGAATTTGGTCTCTATGACTCTGCTTCTTCAGTGTTTGTTGAGGCTCAATTTGAATATATCCTTTGAGTGTTTGGATAAAACATACATAAACTTTTTTGTGTATAATTCTGCAAGGTTTTATATATGTCCATTAGGTCAAGCTTCTGAATTTAGTTAGATATGTATTGTAAATCCCTATTAATTATTTTTTATCAAATGTATATCAAAATTTTATTTAGTGCTCTTTCAGATCTCTGTTCATTTTTCATGGTGTTTGGTTTCTTTTTAGTAGTTCTAGTTCCCTATTTGTTCCTAGAACAGACTTCTGAAATGAATTTATTTTGAATTGATTATCTTCATTGTGTTTCCCCATTTTTATTTTATTAATTCAAGCTCACTGTGTGTTAATTTTCTTTTCACCTAATTCTTGCAAAAGGTGAACTATTTCTTCATGCATTTTGTCTTTTTTTTTTCATTTTTATTGTCAGATCATCTTCAATAAGGCTTCTTTTAGAAATCCCGTACAGATTGAGGTATGAGAATATACAGAATTTTGGTTGTTTTTGTTTGCTTTTGCCAAGGACACTAAGATTATCTCTTGCACTAGGATCAAACTCTTAAAACCTTCTTAGCTTCAAGGTGCCTCATGGATAATGTATATTCAGACACCAATCAATGAATGCAAGGCACAAGTCTGAGTTTTAAAAATTTATCTCAAGAGATCACTTTTTGCAAACTCTGGTTTCCTTGTCATTCTCAGAAGATGTTCGGTAAATTATTTCTGCCCTTCCCCATGCATATGTCATGGCTGTATACCAGGTATCAGTCCCAGTGTTTGTAGGATTTCAGTGTTCTCTCCTGTCCCTGCATGGGTGTGAAACCCAAGGCCACAGACATCCTTACTTCTGGTCAGTTGCCTATCCCTCTCTACCTGTGAGCACCACCACTGTGTCGGCCTTCAGATTTGCTACTCTTTATTTTTGCATATGGAGATTTCACCTTCTCTTTTGGAAGAATATATATATTATCAGTATTTCCAGGTATTTATATCAGAAAGACTTACACGATAGCAAAGTTCATAATTTTGCCAGAACTAAAGTGTCAATTTCTGCCCCGAATAATGTAACCTAAATTTCAGTGTGATTTCATTGTATGTTTTGTTTGAAATATAAGGATGGTTGTCATCTAACCCTAAAAGGCCAATTGAATAAGGGCTAATTACTCAAGACCTTATTCCCACTTATGATGCCTTTATAGAGGAAAATCATTTAAATGTAAGACATCAAATCTCTAGTCCTTTAAAGAGCATTGTTTGTCTACTAGGAAAATAAATTATGCTGCTGTCTAGAGAAGACATCATCAAATGTGCTTAATATAGAATTATTTCTTTCTAGTTACTATATTAATCATATTCTTTTGGAATAGGTGACAGTTTAATGTACTGCAGATTATTTTCCCAAGAGACTATTAATATAGAGAAAAATAGGATAGAAAAAAAACTGAGACTTTGAGATTGTTGCATGTAAACTCTATAAGGTTTTCAGTATGTACTATAAAATAAACATTTGTTGAGGCCCAAAGAACAGTGCTATGAGCTGCAAACAATACAAAGAGTTGTAAATTAGAACCCCTGCCTTATAGAAGTGTACTCTCTTCTTAGAGAGTCAAGAGGTAGACACAAAACTACACAAAAATTATTTTTACTATAGCACCAAGAACCATAAGATACCTCGGAATAAACCTAACCAAAGAGGTTAAGGATCTGTACTCGAGGAACTACAGAACACTCATAAAAGAAATTAAAGAAGACACAAAAAGATGGAAGACCATTCCATGCTCTTGGATCGGAAGAATAAACATTGTTAAAATGTCTATACTGCCTAGAGCAATCTATACTTTTAATGCCATTCCAATCAAAATTCCACCGGTATTTTTCAAAGAGCTGGAGCAAATAATACTAAAATTTGTATGGAATCAGAAGAGACCCCGAATTGCTAAGGAAATGTTGAAAAACAAAAACAAAACTGGCAGCATCATGTTACCTGATTTCAACCTTTACTACAAAGCTGTGATCACCAAGACAGCATGGTACTGGCATAAAAACAGACACATAGACCAGTGGAACAGAGTAGTGAGCCCAGATATGGACCCTCAACTCTATGGTCAAATAATCTTTGACAAAACAGGAAAAAATATCCAGTGGAAAAAGGACAGTCTCTTCAATAAATGGTGCTGGGAAAGCTGGACAGCTATATGTAGAAGAATGAAACTCGACCATTCTCTTACACCATACACAAAGATAAACTTGAAATGGATAAAAGACCTCAACGGGAGATAGGAATCCATCAGAATCCTAGAGGAGAACATAGGCAGTAACCTCTTTGATATCAGCCACAGCAACTTCTTTCAAGATATGTCTCCAAAGGCGAAGGAAACAAAAGCGAAAATGAACTTTTGGGATTTCATCAAGATCAAAAGCTTCTGCACAGCGAAAGAAACAGTCAACAGAACAAAGAGGCAACCCACGGAATGGGAGAAGATATTTGCAAATGACAGTACAGACAAAAGGTTGATATCCAGGATCTATAAAGAACTCCTCAAACTCAACATACACAAAACAGACAATCATATTAAAAAATGGGCAGAAGATATGAACAGACACTTCTCCAATGAAGACATACAAATGGCTATCAGACACATGAAAAAATGTTCATCATCACTAGCCATCAGGGAAATTCAAATTAAAACCACATTGAGATACCACCTTACACCAGTTAGAATGGCCAAAATTAGCAAGACAGTAAAGAACGTGTGTTGGAGAGGATGTGGAGAAAGGGGAACCCTCTTACACTGTTGGTGGGAATGCAAGTTGGTGCAGCCACTTTGGAGAACCGTGTGGAGATTCCTCAAGAAATTAAAAATAGAGCTTCCCTATGACCCTGCAATTGCACTACTGGGTATTTACCCCAGGGATACAGATGTAGTGAAAAGAAGGGCCATCTGTACCCCAATGTTTATAGCAGCAATGGCCACGGTCGCCAAACTGTGGAAAGAACCAAGATGCCCTTCAACGGATGAATGGATAAGGAAGATGTGGTCCATATACACTCTGGAGTATTATGCCTCCATCAGAAAGGACGAATACCCAACTTTTGTAGCAACATGGATGGGATTGGAAGAGATTATGCTGAGTGAAATAAGTCAAGCAGAGAGAGTCAAGTATCATATGGTTTCACTTATTTGTGGAGCATAACAAACAATATGGAGGACAAGGGTAGATGGAGAGGAGAAGGGAGTTGAGGGAAATTGGAAGGGGAGGTGAACCATGAGAGACTATGGACTCTCAAAAACAACCTGAGGGTTTTGAAGGGGCAGGGGGTGGGAGGTTGGGGGAACCAGGTGTTGGGTACTAGGGAGGGCACGGATTGCATGGAGCACTGGGTGTGATGAAAGAACAATGAATACTGTTACTCTGAAAAGAAATAAAACATTAAAAAATTATTTTTAAATGCTGGTTTGTAGCAAATTTGAACAGGCAAAAACTTCCTAAGAAGTTTAGAAAGAAATAGAAGTAATTTTAACAGAATCTCCATGAAGATGGCATTTGAGCTGGACTTCAAAAGGTGAATACTATTTTAGAGAATATTCAGGAAACATTTAGTGAGGTGTGTAATGTGAATAAATTCATGGAAATAGGAACTTTCACAATGCATCTGAGGAACCCTTAGCAGATGAGTTTGTGTGGAGTAGAACATTCTTGAATAAAATAAAAAGCTAACAGGAGAAAGGGTCATAGCATATGTGGATGAAGCAGGCCAGGTACTAAACTAAAGGTTACTGAAATTAAGTTCTTAAAGAAGTGGAGAATGAAAGCCCTACATGAGGAAACCAACTATGGCTTAACTCCAGCTCCAGCATCTGATTTTTCCAGAGAATTTGAGAGTCAGGATTTTTTTGGTAAGTGTCTGATATTTAAAGATTGGCAAACAATTTAGAACTTGAAAAACATAGTGGAAGCACAATGTAAATAACTGTGGACCTGATCAAGTCCATAGGTCCTCAATTTACCCATTCAGACACACAATGAATAAGAAGAGAGATAAGATCAAAATAATGGGTTGGAGTCTTGGCTGACATGTGCAGATACAATCCCTAAGATAAGAGAGACCACAGGGGCGCCTGGGTGGCTCAGTGGGTTAAGCCTCTGCCTTCAACTCAGGTCATGATCTCGGGGTCCTGGGATCGAGCCCCGCGTTGGGCTCTCTGCTGGGCGGGGAGCCTGCTTCCCCCTCTCTCTCTGCCTGCATCTCCGCCTCCTTGTGACCTCTCTCTGCCAAATAAATAAAATCCTTTAAAAAAAAAAAAAAAAAGAGAGAGAGAGACCACAGACGGTGTGACCTGATGAATAGAGTATTTTAGGGATTTTATTTCAAACTCAAAAGGGAGAAACACAGACAATACTTCTCTTCATGGTGTTTGCCAAACAGTTTAGCCCAGCTGGACTTTTGCGTGAAAGGGAATACACATGCTATTTTTAGGAAATTGGTCTCACACTTTATATATACTCGCACTAATGAAAAGCTTTCTTCTATTTGTTATCCTAATTGTGTGATTATTTTTATAAAGTGGTGTTGAATTTATAAAGAATTTCCACTGGAGTACTTTCTCCATTTGAGATTTTAACACACATGACCATAAATTATAGATACATGATAAAAGAGAATTAAACATTTTATGTAAACCTGTTAGACATCTAGTTTAAAAATGTCCATAACTCTTTTCTCCATTCTTGTCATGTGTGTATATGTGGGTATTTGCTTTGTATTTAGGTTTTCTCCAAATAGCCACAACCAAAGAAATCATTAAAATATGTGTCGTAGTCTAAGACCCAGTGGAGGTTGCTGCTAAAATCTCCTTGCTGTCATGTCATTTACTTGGACACGAGTCTTTTGGTTTTTGTTTATTTCCAAGATTAGTCAGGAAAGACAGAGACAAATCCCAAATTTAATTCCTCAGAAACTTAGAGACCAGAACAGACCAGATAGAAATGACTTATGAAGTCTCTCTTTGCAAAAATTGTAGACTTGTTTCCTTGTATATTTGCCCCTGCCCCTGTTCTCAACATCAAAATTAAATAGACTGGCAGAAATTGGATGCCAGAAGATTCCCTCCATTGAAATACTAACGACAGAAATAAAAGTTTAATGTACCTCAAGCTTTATGCAGCTTTCAAACTCTATATCCATTTTCTCTTATGAAGACATGGAAAATTAATCTGTGACTGGACAGCTTCCTGTGAACCTACATTTGGTCTCAAAGGATCAGATGTCACATGACAGTTTGTGAGAATGTGAGTTCTAGATTCGGATTTCAAAACCTGTATCCTCTCCTGACCGTCTGTGTGTGTTTGCGTGTCGCTTACCTGTCTAAGTAAGGCACTGGTCCTCATCTGTAAAATAGAAACAGGATTAGCTTCCTCACCTATAATGAAGATGAAGTGATAGAAAGTGATTCTCGGATGCTCAAGTCACGTTAATAGCTGATGCTGCCGTAGCCACCGCGGCTATTGTAGCCGTCATTTGATTTATTAAAATCATGGCTCTGGCAGCTGATTTTGTTTCCAAGAAACTTTAGGTACCTGATCTGCAGCGCTGAAGCCAGCACCCAAACTGTCTGTAGTCCTTACTGAAAAATCTGCAGCTGATGGTCAGATTACAGGCTTATTTTTAGCAGTCTTCCTAGCCTGAAATGGAATTCTGTCAAGGTTGGCTTTTTTTTTTAGTGTGATACAGAAGAGGGTGGTATTTCTAATTTTATCATTTGCCCATAAATTCATGTTTTTAGAGCTAGCTAATCCCATTAATTTTTAAAATATACTGGCTTAGGCTTACGGGTTGCAAAGCTATTCTGTGGCTGAAATACGTGATGGAATATGTGATGGCTTCGACTCTCTAGGAAATAACCAATGAAATGATTTCAAAATGCCAGTTAGCACTTGGTTTAAAAACATGTCAGAACTGAGGAGACATGACTCATGTCTCCAATGCAGTGTTTTGTATGTTTCATACAAAAAATGCTTGTTCATAGCAATGCAAATATATTTATAAAATCCAAAAATAATACCATGGTGTAATAGGATTCTGAAGAGCTAGATCTTCTTAAATGAATAATCCAGTATGATTTTTTTGACAACTAAGCATATGTGGCTTTGCAGTTTTTCTGCCAACAACATACTCGGTGAATGGTGTCAGTCAGTCATGTTATGGTCGTCATCTTTACAAATCCTATGGCCATACTGAGTGTGTTTGGTGAGGGGGAGAGGGACAAACAGCAATTCATTGCCACTGACAATTTAGAGGATTTTACATTCTTTAAAGTTGGTGAATCACGTGTTTTTCATTCTCTGGAAGGGAAAGATTCCATCTTTGGATGACAAGCTCAGTGGAGTTATTTTAGTAAAAGCGTCTATTTTCTATGAATCAATAATTGCATTGAGGCATCAAACAATGAAAAAATCTTTATTTGACCAAATATTGAATTGATTTTGATGAAGATAGATTTTTTCCTTTCTTAAAATTTTTATTTATTTTTTTAATTACTCTTTTCAGTGTTCCAGAATTCATTGTTTATGTACCACACCCAGTGTTCCATGCAGTACGTGCCCTCCATAATACCCAACACCAGGCTCACCCAACCTCCCACCTCCCCCCTCTCCAAAACCCTCAGATTGTTTTTCAGAGTCCCTAGTCTCTCATGGTTCATCTCCCCCTCCAATTTCCCCATTTTCCCCATCTCCCCATGTCCTCCGTGTTATTTCTTACGCTCCACAAATAAGTGAAACCATGTGATAACTGACTCTCTCTGCTTGACTTATTTCACTCAGCTTAATCTCTTCTAGTCCCATCCATGTTGATACAAATGTTGGGTAATCATCCTTTCTGATGGAGGCATAATACTCCATAGTGTATATGGACCTCATCTTCCTTATCCATTCGTTGGTTGAAGGGCATCTTGGTACTTTCCACAGTTTGGCAACTTGCCAATGGCAGTGGCCATTGCTGCTATGAACATTGGGGTACAGATGGCCCTTCTTTTCACTGCATCTGTATCTTTGGGGTCAATACCCAGTAGTGCAATTGCAGGGTCATAGGGAAGCACTATTTTTAATTTCTTAAGGAATCTCCACACTGTTTTCCAAAGTGGCTGCACCAACTTGCATTCCCACCAACAGTGTAAGAGGATTCCCCTTTCTCCACATCCTCTCCAACACACGTTCTTTACTGTCCTGTTAATTCTGTCCATTCTAACTGGTGTAAGGTGGAATCTCAATGTGGTTTTGATTTGAATCTTCCTGATGGCTAGTGAAGATAGATGTTTTGATCCTATCATTTTGAACCTTACATTTTAACTGACTCTGTGGATGCTTGTCTTTACTCTTTTGACCTCTAAGGACATTTCCAT
Source organism: Martes martes (assembly GCF_963455335.1). NCBI lineage: Eukaryota > Metazoa > Chordata > Mammalia > Carnivora > Mustelidae > Martes > Martes martes. Next base: position 134,323,522 of record NC_137888.1, read on the forward strand.
TGTATATTTAGTAACACAGACATTTTCACCAGAACGGCAGCATTTCTGACTTCTCATCTATAAAACACTTACTACAACTTCATTATACTCTTTAAAATTTTTGGATCAGATACCTATACAGCAGTTTTAAATAATTCCTTTCCATTTCCTTTTTAAAATTTCTATTGAAATTACTTTTATCAAGGTAAGTTCTCTTATATGTAAACTTTACAGCAAAGACTTAATTCATCAATCAATTTTTTCAAATCCCACATCAAGTAGAATGAGTTTTCTTTTGTGACATTTCTACCAAGTCCAATTTTCCCAATGTAAGTTTTAAATAACTAATTTTTGTTAAGAAGATTTTATTCTTCCATCATTTTTTGGTCAACAACAATTTTGTTTTGTGTGCAGTTTTAGCTATTGTGAATTTTACTTTTTGTTGATTATTTCTACTGTGTTTAGTTTGTCCCCAATCAATGTTTGCTGTCTTCAGTGTTCTTAAAGAATGTTTATTTTCAGTCAGGTCATTTTGTTTTGGGAACTAGCCAACTTGAACATGCTCTGTTGTAAACATCATCAACTATATTTGTTTCATTTCTACTAATCATACTTATTAATTGGATAGCATGATTAAAATATGCTTATTTCTTTGAACAAGGAACCAAGAGCATGAGATAGAACAATGATGGCATCTAGATGGAGAGAGGCATCAAATGTCTTTGTAATCCAAATAGTGGGTCAACATGTCCTTTAAATTTTTAGATACCTCAGTGGAATAAATCAGAAAACATATGGTTTTGCTAAGTGATGGTGATGCCTCAATATACATTATTATCTGTCTATATTAATAGATCACTTTATTCTAACACCCAAATTTCCCCACTGGTGTATGTCCACTTTTAGCTATATACATGATATATGATGAAAATTAATTGTCAACTCATCTTCTAATTTAGAAAGCTGATTTGTTTTGGAATCATCTAGTTATTTGTGACAAAGTGATGGAAGACTGCAGAAAAGGTGAAAAACATCCAACATTTTACGTGGTAATCATACCCCAGGCACCATGACAGATGTTTGACAAAATTATCTTCTTCAAGCCTCTCCACAAACAGGAAAGCATTTTTAGTTCCTTTTTTAGTTGCAGGAGCCAGAACTTAGAGGGCTAGCTGCCCTGAAGTCATGGGACTACAGTCTAAGCCATTCTGCAGACCCAAAGCCTGATTTATATTCATGGCAAGTGTCTCTATTCTGTAGCCTTTATGATTGAGAAGGCTTTGCTTTATCCTTTAATAAATATGTATTGAGTGCGTATTAGGTGCCACACCCTGAGCTCGGCTTGGGAATCAAGCTATAAAACAATGATAATTCCTACTCTCAAGAAGCAACGGTCTAATGGGAGCGGCAGGCAGATAATCAGATGAGATTAAAGGGCAGTGAGGCATCCAGTAGCGGGAGAGGGAGGAGAGGAACAGAGGGCTAAGTGATGGAAATGAAAAATTGATTACATAGATTACTGCAAAGTGAGAGGGGATAAAAATAAGTCCTAAATGAAATCACTGGAGGTGCAAGCGTTTTGCAAAATCCTGAGAAATGTTTGTAAGTGTTGCATCATAGTGATGATGGCTCATGATGATTAGGAATTATAATCTAGATACCAGCATAAGACTTGAATGCCAACAACCCAAATTCTTCAGTATGAGCCTGTCGGAAGACTGAAAAGTGTTTCTTATTCTACATTTATTGAGCTTTGTCAGACTAAATGACCCTAAGATGAACCCCCAGGGGTTTCTCCAGCAGTTCCTCAAGGCCTCAGTAGTTTTGCCTTATTGTTTTTTCAAAAGTCATCTCTAGATTTTCAGAATGCGCCCTCTTTTTTTTTTTTTGCATTATGAGTATTCTCAAAATAAAGTTGAAGGAACACCCCCGACTCTAGTAAGAATTATACTAAATTCATCCCCATGTTATTTGTGTTTTTTCTCTCTCTCTCTCTCTCTCTCACACACACACACACACACACACACACACACACACACAATTTAGGGGGAGAATGATTTGACCATTTTCCCTGTTAATTTATTCAAAGGCTTACCATTCTTGCCACAGAGTTATCCATTATATCAAATATTAGTCTTTGATGTAGCAGTTTAAACCCAACTTTTCTCTTGGTTGGTTGCTTTTGTTGACTTTTGATATCTTGAAAGAAAAGGAGGATATTTTTAAGTTTGTGAAATTGCAGGGTAAACATACTTTTCATGATTTCCTCTCCTGTACCATTAACTTCAGCCAAATTACATAAACTCCTTTCTTCCATCGTGCATTAAGTGTTCCTGGGCAAGTGCCTTTATTTAGCTTCCCAAAATGCACTTTCCCTTCATCTCTATTATTCTTTGCAGTACAATTTGAATACTCTCCTTCTTTAAATCGTTTCTGATTGCTCCAGCAAGGGGCACTGAGTTCAGACAAACACAGGCTATGATTAGAGTCTCCTGAGCAGACTGCAAAGCAAGGATGACCCAGCTCCCTTATCTTTCTATCTCACACAGCATCTCCATCTCCAGCATTATGTATGGTTACTAAATATTTGCTAAATGAATGGATTAGTTAATTAATGAATTAGGGGCTATTAGGAAAGAGAACTGATCTGAATGTACACTGGGCTGGCAAATGGATGTGATAACAACATTCGGGAACCAAGTCTTGACATGAAGGCACAACTGCTGATCAAAACAAAGAAAAAACAAAGTACAAAAATTGACTGCATTCAATTCTGAGACAAAACATCAGAGGTAGACATGAACCATCTGCGGGATGTTTGGAAAAGGGAAACCAGGAACAGGAATTGGCCTCCTATGACCTTGAAAAAGGGGACCTCCTAATGTGGGTGGAGTTGCAGCCAAGGCCTTGACAACTGTATTTTCAAACTTTGGAAATGCTGCTATATTTTGGAAGGAGAGAGTAGAAATGGGGCCAAAGGGTGGGGAACGAAGGGAGGCAGATTGGGCTTAACCCTGGTCTTAGAGAGAACCAGGGCTATAACCTACGGGGTAACCTACATGTTCCTGGGTCCTCAGCAGTTGGAACTGGTAGCCAAATCCCGTCTCCACCACAGCCTGGGCTCACAGGGCCCCGCACTGCTCCCTCAACCCTGCCTGGGCAGGTTACTGCAGCTTCTTGCCACTTTCTCTCTGGACGTTCTGGTGTCCTTGGATTTCCCTGTTTTCATTACCGTATGCCTCTTACTGCCTCTGCAATATCCCCAGAGTGGGAGAGCTTTCTCCATGAATGACACCTATAAAATCTGCCCCATGGCCTTTGAAACATGTTTTCCAGAACCTGGATTGAAGGTATTTCAGAAGATCTCATCCAGTGAAAGTATAAACACATTTTCCCCCCAAACTGCTAGAGGAGGACTTAGGCAAATACGTAAATAAACTATATACTATACTTTGATTACGATGTGAGTTAAACCAACTTTCGCATGCTGGGCTGGAGACTAAACCATTTCTTTCCTCTGCTTCCATTGTTTCAAATCCATTACAAAGGCATTATGGTTGCTTTGTAAACAGAGTTGGCATCTGCGGGTGAAATTAAAAGTCAGATGCCAGTGAATGGGATGGTTAAAATGTGATTCCAAGTGCTTAGTTTATCTAATATTTTTAATAAGGTCTTGGAAACTATGTAGGAAAGTGGGTTTTCGTAAGAAAAACAAAAGCTGTGTGGTCTCTAATTTCTCCACAGCATGGGCTTGACCTATATAAAGTCTCTTGCAAAGTCCACGTGAGGGTAACCAAAGAATTCTATTCCTGGAAAATGAAACCTTGGGGACTTGCTGAGAGTTCAGTCTACAGTTCCAAAAAGCTTTCACATTCCCCAAGCTTTTGCTTACGCTGACCATTAACACATAAATTCCCGCCAACCACCTTTGGAATAATAGCTAAGGCTATTATTGGAATATTGGAGTTATTGGAATAAGAGCTAAGGTGGGGGTGTTGGGGCAGTGAAGACCATCACAGAAGTTTCCATGCTCAAGATAAAAATAACGTCGCGTCTCCACACCACACGTCCTAGATGATGGTGAATATAAGCAGCCGAAGACAGTAGGGGAAATTTCTATTGCCAGGTGGAAGGGAACAGCAATTACACAGAAAAATCAACTGGGGCAGCCATTTCTATGAGAGAGATGAAGACAGTCAGGAGCGTGCTAAAGCCAAAACCTTGGCTGACAAGAAGGGTCAGGAAGTAGCATGGCATATTAACAAGTGTAAGAACTGTCAACTCAGACAAACCCAGACTCCAAAGCTGGTCCTTCTCCTTAAGAAATGTCTACTCTTGGTCATGTTTGACTTGGCCTTTCCAAGTACTAATATTTTAATATCAACATTTTAGAATGTAATACTTGGCTCTTAGAGTTGTAAGAAACTCTTACACAATAGAGGATTAAATTAAATACGATATAAAATATTGAGCACATCATGTGATCAGTGTGTGGTCTGACCATTGTGCCAGACACAAAGGCACAAGCGAGAATATTACGGCAAACTGTTTTGACCATAACAAGTCAAGTAACAGTAAAGCAAATTGATGACAGAATATTCTGAGCCTGTGTTCTATCCATTTCATGTCTTCAGTACCTCATGAGGGAAAGTGGCAATTATAGTATGAATTGTGCAAAATCCCGGATTTGCAAGAATGATGTGATTATGTATGTTACTTCTGCTCCTGCGTTCATTATTTTCTACGGTTGGAAATGAAATGCTGGGTTAATATTTTATACCAGTCTTCAGTAATGAAGGATTTTAGAAGTCTACGTTACTTTCAGTAAGACAGAAAATCTTCATTCCTTTCAGACAACAGCAGCAACAGTCAGAATAGTTTTTATCCAGTGCTTGCTATGTTTAATACTGCATTCTGCTAAGCCCTCTGTGTGGCCTGTGTCACTTGATGTCACAGCAACCTGTGAGGTGAGTTACTGTCATGTTTTCCATTTTAGCCAGGAGGAGACTAGGGCCCAAGAGGATGAGTGACATAGCCAACATCACACAACTAAGTAGCACTTTCCTGTGCCACACAGCTTGCCTTCTGGGTTATCCACGTTTACTGGACTCCCTGGCTGGACACATTTTTCTGTGACCATGTTTCCCTTCTGCATTCTCCCTGCGTCTCTAGTTCCTTGATTTGTTGTCTCTGGGCACTCTGTCTGTGTCTCATTTGTAAAAATTTCCATGCCACCTGTAGATGTCTCAGGTACACCCCATTGACCTGTATTAACTTCATATCCGGTCGCTCAGTCATGTGCGGCTAAAAACTTATTTTAAAGTGTTCATGCAAACCCTCACCACTTATTGTATTTCATTCCCCATCAAGCCATCAAACAAAGGTAGTTATATGTTTTTAAGCATATTACTGGACATATGAGTCAGAATCAGCTCTTCTAAAGGAGAACAAAGGCTGACCCCTCAAAGTTGGTGTTTTGTTTTGACACGTGGGCATTTCCTAGAAACTTGAAGAAAATGCTTTTAGAACAGTCCCAGTACCAACTAAAGGTGAATAAAATCCAGAGGACACTTCGGGGTATTTGAATGCAAAATTCTGGCATATCATATGGCTTAATGTATTTGAGTTACTTTTATAATTGAGATGTTAGAAAATGTATCTCCTTTAATGCATTTGGAAGAAATGTAATTAGAACTTTATTTTGAAGTTCTACAAACCAGAGAAACTTGAGATTCCTTTTTAATGGATGTCAGAGCCTATCCTTCTAATTTAAATGACTGCTAGCCAACTACTACAGCTGAGAAATTGTTTGCAAACATGGGACATGTCGATTCATTTTTCTTCCCTCAGTTTGTAGCAATTCTGAATCTTTGAGAGAAAAGAGAGAACAAAAAGGCAATTGGGGGCAGATAATGAAAATAAACTTTAGCATGCCAGAAAAGTAAAATTATTTGGCTGGATTCAATGATTTTCATCCTAAATTATTTTCCTGAAGCATGTTTTTGTCCCTTTGTGCAAAGGGTGAGTACTTTGGATTAGAATTTTCTCACTGAGTGACAAGTCCTTGTCTTTGTAAATGATGCTCTGAGCCCAGACACCAGTGTCTCACAAACTCATTAAGCCATGAAAAACATATGAGCAATTACTCAGGAAAAAATGTTCATGTTGAGGCAGATCTGAAAGCATTGTGGACTGCATGAGCATTTAGGAGAGTTAGTTCATAGTTTATGTTCTGTTAACTTAGCCATGATCCTAATCTTTGTTAGAATTTCCTCTATTTTGGATAAAAATACCTTATATGTTTATAAAATATTTTAAAAAAATTAAAAAAAAGAATTTCCTCTATTTTTAGCCAAGATTTGGGAGGCATCTGGAAGTGCCTCAGTTGGCTGGAAACAGATGGCATGTACTGCCTCTTCTTAGATCAGTAAGAAAACCCTCCAGTGACTGCTCAATTGTGGTTTCAGGTTGTTGCACATTTCTCATTCTTTCTAGAGTGTTTTTGTTTGTTTTGTTTGGTTTGGTTTGTTTGGTTTTTGTTTTTTTGCTGCATGTGATGATGGTGTGTTTTGGTAGTTTACCATAGCGTACAACCTTTAAATTCATCATTGCTTAAGTGCAATGCTATACCTTAGTAATCAGTACTCAGCGATATTCTTTCATACAAACGTAATATTCAAGTAGACTTTAGAGAACTGGCAAACTGGTTTTTGCACAGGTGGTACATTTTTTCCTTGACAGTACCAATATCACATAAAATTTGTTCTGAAAAATTGTTCAGCAGTGGAAACAGAGCAGAAATGATACATGCATCAAAAAGTGAAAACCTTCCATCCTTATCCTATCAATATTTGCTGATGGGTGATCACTCAAATAATTAAAAACAAATAAAAAATGAATCCATAAGATCATGGGTTATTGCACAAGCATTTTGCTTTAAGAAAGTCAACCATTTGTGATGAAACGTTATGGGATCTTGTTTCATAAAATCTTAAGCCTGAGAAAGATTACTAAAAGATTATGGAAAAAGAGATTACTCAATCGATTCACCTCATATTCAAGGTGGAAAATGGAAGACCAGAAAGGCTAACTGGTGCATTAAGGATCATACATCAACTTAATCAATGGCAGGACCAGATTAGGACCCTCATTTCCTGACTCAGAGTTCAGTCTCTATCATTGTATGGTTAATCCTTTTTGTTTCAGGCTTTTATCCTGAGAGTGTTACACCATTTCAGAACCATAAGACACCTCTAGGTTTCTGAGAACCAAAATGTGTGATTAGTGGAAACTCCATGTGATGGATTTCCTGTTCAAACTGAGACCTCAGATTTACTGATGCCTTCTCCTTAATGTAATCAACAAATCAGTGTCAAATACCACTGTAGCCTGGTGTCCTTCTAGTCTTATCCATAGTCACATCTTGTTAACATGAGTTTGGAGTGGAAGATGGAGAATAAGTTTTGGGATCTAAGTCTCTGCACTCCTCCTTAACTCTATTTCTTACACTAAAATATAGAAATTCCAATTTATAATTTTATAATTTAAAATTTATAATTAAATTATAAATTATAATTATATTTTATAAATATATTGTATTTAATTATATATAATTATAATTATATTTTATAAATATATATTATAAGTTATAATTAAATTCTAATTTATAATTTATAATTTATAGAAATTCTATTAATTTAGTTAATTGTAATGTGTCAATGTTTACTTCATAGTTTGATAAACATGAAGATATTAATATTAAGGGAAACTGGGTAAAGGATATACAGGGATTCTTTGTACTCTTCGCAACTTTTGTGTTAGTCAAAATTATCCAAAAATAAAAAGTTTATTGAAATAAAAAAACAAACAAAACAAAAACCTATAGTGACAGGTGGTAGTTGGACTTTAAGGAATGGTGATAAATACATAGATAAAATTTTTAAGAGACAGTGGAGATGAACTCTTAAGCTTTTTTGTAACATTTTGTTTGGGGTTAACAATTCTTTTTTTAATGTGTATAACAGTAGATACAATACCTCACAAATGCATTGGCTTTCCACTGCCACACCATCACCACCCCCACAAACCCACATAAGCACGTGCACACAGTCAGACTTCTGACACCTGTCTTCATATCTCTCAAGCACCTCTGCAGCTGGGCAGGCCCACGCCTTAGCCCCTTGTTCCCACTGAAGAGACCAGAGAAGTTCTCATGCTGTGTGCCACAATCATTGTCTCCCACTGCTTTGCCTCTCCCAGTCAGACACCTCCTGCTTTAGGAATTGTAAGACTCACAGTGCTTTTCTATCTCTCATCCAAATGAAGTCCAGAAGGATTAAGTGTGGAGGGAGGGGAAGGAAATGTTAACTATAGTATTTTCAGTGCTTGGAATTTACATTAGAAGCCTCTTGATCCCTGTTGAAGTCATATTCAGGTTCTAAATGCCATAGTATCCCATGTCTACACTGTGGATTACGTTTGGATAATTATTTTCTCTGATATGATACGTGCCTTTGGGACACAATCCACCACTCTAAGCAAAAGTGGCCACTGGAAATGCAAACTGATTTAATAATGGTTTCAAGAAGCACAATTAAAAAGATCATTTAGGGGCACCTGGGTGGCTCAGTGGGTTAAAGCCTCTGCCTTTGGCTCAGGTCATGATCTCAGGATCCTGGGATCAAGCCCCGCATTGGGCTCTCTGCTCAGCAGAGAGCCTGCTTCCTCCTCTCTCTCTGTCTCTGCCTGCCTCTCTGCCTACTTGTGATCTCTGTCTGTCAAGTAAATAAATAAAATCTTAAAAAAAAAAGATCATTTAAAATGATTACTTCTTAATAAGCAGTTAATAAAGCAGAAAGATCCTGGATGTTTAGTTAGAGAGGTATGGATTGGCCTCTCAGTTCTAAAACTCCCTACGAGAAGGGAGAAAATCGCTGAAATCCTCCGTTGGGACTCCGTTGGTTAGAAAAAAAAAAAAGGCAGAGTAATTATGATAGTTGTATGAAAATAATGTTATGTGAAAGCCTAGTGAAATACTTGACATTTAGTAAGTGTTGACCGCTGTCAAAAATGTTGTTGGTACTCTACCATATCCCCTTAGTCTGTATGATTCCCATCCTTAGAGTCTGTGTCTATGCATGAGGCACTGTCCTCTGATGTAGAAGGTCGAAGTCTCCTTCGCTAGCAGGCATGGCAATAGTGGGGAATTCACGCTCCCTTGGAGCCGCCCTCTATCCCCTGTTCCAATATGGGGTGTGTTCCACACTGGTCCCAGAGGTTCTCCAGTGGGATTAAGCTCCAATTGCCTATAGTGATAACTGGCTTGATTAGGCATATGTCACTGGCTGTCTCCACCCTCTGTGCCCCTTCCTGTTCCCTTCTAAAAATATTTACTGGGCCAACATTTAAATAAATCACTTATAGTTAAAGCCGTGTCTCAGTGTCTGCTTCTGAGGAGCCTTAACCAAGACTATTTCTTCCTTACCATGTATGTATGCCGTAATAAAGAATGGCACCTCGCTTGTAAAGGCACTCAGGTACACTGCAACACTGTACTCTTAGGTCTGTAGTGCGTTAAAGTACTGTGCATAGTGGTCAAGAACTTGGGCTCCAATGGCACACATATCTGGTTTAAAATCCTAATACTGCCATATTGAACAAGCTATTTAATTTCTTAGCCTTAGCTTTCTCAACTTTAAAATGGGGATAATAGGGACTCCTGGGTGGCTCAGTGGGTTAAGTGTTTGCCTTCGGCTCAGGTCATCATCTCAGGGTCCTGGGATCAAGCCCCGCATTGGGCTCTCTGCTCAGTGGGGAGCCTGCGTCCCCCCAACCCCCCGCTCTGCCGGCCTCTCTGCCTACTTGTGCTCTCTCTTTCTGTCAAATAAATAAATAAAATCTTAAAAAAATAAAATGGGGACAATAATTTCTAAATTGTTATGATGATTAATGAAATGATGAATCAAAATATGGATGATAACTATACCTATTCCATAGAGTTAGTGCCTATAAGTGAGATGGAAGATGTACCGTCCTAGTACAGTGTCTGGAGCACAGGAAGTTCTCAGTAAAATGTAAACCATGTGCCAAATTAGTAACGAGAAAACCTCGGCATGGGCTTCATTTTTGCTTCTAGCTAAGTGCTAATACAACATGGTTCATTCATACCAAATTAAGTAAAGTACTATTTTTAATTATAGGTATGGTTAGGTATGTGCTAGTCCCTTTTCTCTTTTCTCTATCCATACATCACATCTTCACACACACATATAAATCAGATTTCATAAGCTTATATTTTACCAGGTAGTTTTTGATATTACTAAGGTATTTTATATGACAAAGAAATTCACCATAGACTTTCCTTAACATGCTCCTATTCCTTTCATTAAACCTAAAATTTCTGTTAATTACCAAATGCTAACCTAAACATTCCAAGAATACATATGTTGTATAAAGCAGGTCACACCTCTACAAACTGTGTGCACATTTGCATCATAAAAGTCAGTAAATTATTGTAGGAAACATAGAGTAAAATAATTAGAAACTCCCGTTTAGAGTTGAAAGTATGTGATTAAGCAAAATATTCGGCCCATGGTAAGTATGCAATGAAAAATATGTGGATTGAATTATATTAAATTACAGGCTTTTATGGGCATGTTCATTAAGAGTCATTCTATCTTCAAAATTGATCTTTATTCCAAAAATCTACTCTTTTATTTATTTAATCAGTTTCACTAATGACAGGATTATTTTATGATATCTTTTGTTTTTATGAGAGGGCAATTTATTCAGTATATTAGATTTTACTTTATGCTGTATACGTATTTTTCCTTCAAAATGTTCTTTAGGGAAAAAAAATTGAGCAGAAGCAGACAGACTGTTCTAGGACATCCCTTCCTTTTAGAGACAAGTTTCTCCAGCATAAAAAAAGATTGGCTTCCAAATTGGTTAAACTGTTTCTTCTGTACAGTACAGTGACATGTTGTCTTGTTACAGTGAACATGTGCTCTCATTTTGGACGAGCTGTTCTGTGAAAAAGTTTTATTTAGCCCACAGAGCCAGTCCCCGGATTTGTGGGTGTTACCTCCTTTCCTTGTTACCAGGTTTTGTCATCATCATTATTGCTTTTGCTCTGTCAGCTGTAACACAGTTTAGTAGCAACCTTTCTTAAAAAACAAGATGTTTCTGAAAATAGACAGAACAGTTGGCTAGACAGAAAAGAGACATCAACAAAAGTAGGTCTGTTGTTCCTCTGTGTTTTGCTCCCTGAATCATTTCTGAGATAGCTTCACACATTGTAAATGAACATGCTTTGGATGAGGATATAATCTAATATAATCTGTATGTCCTAATATAAACTTTTATCCTACTTTATCACAGAAATAAATCTATATGGACACTGATTTGTTTCAGAGAATTCTTAAGTATTTTACTTCTGTTCAAATTAAGGAGTTTAACCGAATATATTGACTGGGTTGGCTTGTTTGCTTTTTTTTTTTTTTTTTTTTTCCTGTGAGAAAACTGGTTTCTGTAGTAAATGAATACCTTAATTTAAGATCAATAGATGGATCCAGATGTTTCTTCATGGTCTGATTGAATAGCTGATTCAGCCAAGAGGAAGTAGTAGCTTTATTATTTCTGATTTTTTTTCTTCCTCTGTGCCTCAACTAAAACAAAAATTAGGTCATGCAATATTTACTCTTCGGGTGAAATGACATTTTTCAGCTTCCCAGTAATTAGCAGAAATGACCAATATGGAATAAAGGAACAAACCCCTCTAATCCTTTCCTTGTCCAGCAGAAATAATATGACATCCCTTTCAGAGCACAAGTTGGAAGACGCATGAGAAATAGTCAATCCACTAGCCCTTCAGAATCCTATGGTTTTCATATTTGACAATGTTGGGATCTAATGCCTACAGGGGCATTATCCTAAGAAATCAACATCCCGAATATGATGATAAATTCAGATGTTATCTCTGCTTCCTGATTTGATCTCTGTGTCTGGACTGCCTTCTTACAGTGTATATAAATATACCAGTAATATTTTTTAAATACACATTTGATTTGCTTTTGTAATATCTCTTCAATTCGTCTTGGATAAGTTGTCTTTATTTCCAAATCTTTTCTATACAAGATTAAACTAAGTTTTAACCAATCGCCCTTTATCACTTCCTCCTCCCCCTCACTTAAACTACTGAAACAGAGCTTTTAATCTGATATGTATGAAAGGGCTTCAGGAAGCCGTGAGCTAAATGAAAATGAATACAGAGTGGTACAAGTGTCTTCACACGTACTTCGTTCTGACAAAAGGATCATGTCTTTCTTCAGATTCACACAAGGGTGTATAACTTCCAATTTTAAGAACTACTGCCTTCGGGATTCTCTCCCTTTTGTTGCTATTAGTTAGGGAATGCTAATCCCTACCTTAAATTTTACTGAATAGATGGGGTCACCAACTTCCTTTTCCATTACAGTTCACCCGTGGTCCCTTATTTTCTCTTACCTTTCTGGCTTTTGTACTTTTCTTGTTCCAGTGTAAGTAAGAGGAGCAAGAGAGAGAAAAGAGATGACACACTAACCCTCTGCCAGTAACAGTGGTTGGCATTTTCATATGTGGCACATCATTTGATCCACTACAGCCCTACAAGTTAGACAGTATCCTTGTGTTTACAGATGAGAAAAGTGAAGTTCAAAGAAGTTAGTCATTCCTATAGCCTACACATGGAAGAATCCAGATTTAAATCTGTGTTGAATCTAGTGCTGGGGAGAAAATTTTTACTTCTTCCCTGTTATGTTCTTTGGCTGGCCTAATAATTACGTTGACATATGACAATCAAACAGAAGAACAATTTAATTTAGTACATATAGAAATCTCATGTAAACTTGAGGGGGTCAAAGACAGGCAGCTGAGGTTTATATGCCATCCTGAGCTAAGGCAAAAGGGCTGCAAAGGGAAGGAAGACAATTCTTTGGAGGATAAGAAGAACAAATGTTTGGTAAACAAATGTTTGCTATTCTGATATAAAAAGTTATCCCTGGTAATAGCTCCCTTCTTGGTACAGGCGCCTTTTCTAAATTCTTTTAGGTAGTTGAGAGGGAAGTAAAAGGCTCTTCTTGGGTCTGTTAAGCCTTGATTGCCTTCACCTCAAATAATTCACATGCCAAAGTGACACATTCTAGGGCAGTCTGCTCTGAACCCCATCACTAAAGTGCATTCCTTCACAAAGCCTTCCCAGACAGAGTGAATGGACATAGTTTACTAACAGCATCACCTTTTACAATGTCTAACTTACATTTTCTTATTATTCTCTATTATCAAAATATACTTTCATTATTCTAGGGCAGATTTACAAATGCACATGTGCTGTTTTATTTCGTCAGTGTTGTCATACTGTCTCATACTGTGACAGAGTGCAAGAATCATTTATACATTCATTAATTCATTCACTTTTTAAAGTAACATTTATTAAAATTTACTCCTGTCAGTGCTTTGATAAGTTCTGGAATAGTGGTTCTAGGTTCTATCTTCACATTAGATTCTACTGGGAAACCTTTGAAAAAATGCCAGTACCTGGTCTTGGCAACAGAAATTCTGATGCAGTTAGTGGAGGTGGCACTTGAGCAGTGTCTTTTTAAAAAGCTTTCCCAGTCATGGCCAGTGTTGAGAACCATTGTTCCGGAGTAGTGGCTTTTCAAATCACGGTCCCCTCCATCTGCAGCATCAGCATCATGTGGGAACCTATTACAAAGGCAGATTCTCAGCCCCTCCTCCCAACCTCTTGAACTGTACCAGAAACTCCAGGGATAGGACTTAGCTACCTCTGTTTAACAAGCCCTCTAGATGTTTCCAAGGCAAGCTAAAGGTTGAGAAACACTTCTCTAGAGACATAGGATGAAAAAGGCACGATACTTGCCACTAAGCAATTCTCCTTGGTCTCAAGGGGTACCCAGTTGTTTAAAATATGCATTTTAATTACCTAGCACAGTTCCATAATCTCTAACTTTAGTTGATAATGACAGCATTATTACTACTTAAAAAGTGTAATGACTTTGATCTCTTCTGGGGCAGCCATTAAATGAAGAGTTTATAAGAAAGTCATGGTCAGTGAATAATTCTCTTAACAAAAGTCTTATGAACCTTATGGGTTCAGCTGAATCATCACAGTGTTTTGTAACATACACGCATACAGTGAAAGAGACAGGATTTTGAAATACAAAACCTTAGAGGATAAGTATTTCCAAGGAAGGATTTTTTTTTAAGACTTTTTATTATTATTTATTTATTTATTTGTTAGAGAGAGAGAGAGAGCTAGCACAGGCAGATGGAGCGGTAGGCAGAGGCAGAGGGAGAAGCAGGCCAAATAGGAAGCCCTATGTGGGACTCGATCCCAGGACGCTGGGATCATGACCTGAGCCGAAGGCAGCCACTTAACCAACTGAGCCACCTAGGCGTCCCCAAGGAAGGATTTTTTTTTTTTTTTAAGATTTTATTTGACAGAGAGGCAGACAGAGAGAGGGGGAAGCAGGCCCCCTGCTGAGCAGAGAGCCAGATGCGGGGCTTGATCCCAGGACCCTGGGATCACGACCTGAGCTGAAGGCAGAAGCTTTAACTCACTGAGCCACCCAGGTGCCCCCCCAAGGAAGAATTTTAAGGTGGTCTTTGTGTTGTGTTTCTGTTCTATTATTGTCCATACCATACTTGTTATTTCCCATCTTTATTAATGTAGCTTTTTTACAGCTTTATGACAGCATAATTTACATACAATAAACTGCATATACTTAAAGCACTTAATTTGATTAATTGGGGCTCATATATACACGAGGAGTATAAAACAGCAGCAAGGGGCACTCCAGTTCCATTGCAAGTAACTGTTAGCTGTGCAGATCTCCCCCACCATCCCCAAAGGCAGGATGGGGTTCCAGAGAAGGCTTCCTGAGGAAGGTAACATGAGCTATTTGTAAGCCAACTAGATGTCAGCCCAAGTGGATAAAATGTGGCAAGGTTGTACAGGATGCAAATAAAGTGTTTCTCATCTCTGTGAAGTCTAGATCCTTGTGGTTGCTGCTATTTATCAACACGTAGGGTTTAAAAATACCCACTGGACATTTTTGTCTCTTAAAATTCCAATTGAGAAAGGTGCTGAACAATACTCTTACTGACAGTAGCAATCTCGGTTTCTATCTCTACAGGTAATCTGCAGTATTAGGGTAACTTGTTTAGTTTTGACTACTCATCTGCTCTTGAAGGCCCACTTCTCTGCTGTGTCTTATACAGAACAGCTTGCATAAAAGTGATATTTTTGCTTTGTAGCAATGGAATCTCATTCCTTGCCTTTAACTTCCTTTTAACTTTTCTCTCTTCTTTCTCCTGAGCAAATTAGTATGTCCCTATATGTTCATTTATCATTACCGCCAGGTGCTCATCCTGGGACTTTACTCTTTGGGCTTAAGTTCTCATTCTTTCTTCCATTGCAGGCTGGCTCCATGAGTTGGGAAAGAGACTAGAATCTCCGTACTACGGCAACAATACCTTAGGGGGCCCATCTATCCGAAGTGCCTATATTGCCGCTCTGTACTTCACCCTCAGCAGCCTCACCAGCGTTGGGTTTGGGAATGTCTCTGCTAATACAGATGCGGAAAAGATCTTCTCCATCTGCACCATGCTGATTGGTGGTAAGGGAAATTCTTCTTTCACACCAAGAGAAAATGCTATTCTATTGCTGTTCTGTTTATTCGGTCCTAAAACACAACAGAGACATATTATTAAAATCAGAAGAGTTTAAAAGCACTAGTTAGAAAATCAGTGACAAACACTTTAATATACATATAGATTAGCAGTGAAAGTCTATGATGTCGAGGAATTCCATTTTCTGGACAGATGTAGAAGTAACCATTTACTTGACAGTTGATTTTGAAAGGGTAGGAACTTAGTTTTCTCTGCGTACTGTTTACCCCTAGTGTTTGTGAATTACATGTGTCTGAATTCCAGGCATATGTTTGAAACTCCATTTTACAGTCTCAAACAGGTCACTGTTAATCAAATTTTATTAATACTAATATAGTAAATTAAGGATGTTTGATAGATCACTTAGTTAAAAATAAAAGCAAAGAAAACACCCAATACAATAACAAATATTAACATTTTGAAATTGTTTTTTTGTTTCTTTGTGCTAAATGCTTCAGTATAATACCCAGAGTAAATCTAAAAGGAAAAATCTATGGGTTGGGCACTATTACTATCCCTTTTAACGAACAGACAAACTAATATACTATTGTTTGGGAGCTTCAAACCTACCTTCTGTGCTGTGCTTTGTAACGCTGGGGCTGGACTCTGCGAACCTCATTTTTCCTTGCCATCCTACTTCGGTTACCCTAGGGGCGCCAGAGGAAGACTGGGAAGTAGGAGGTGGAGCGAGGAGACCGCCTGCTTCTGATGTGTCTGATGTATCTTCAGGGGCAGACCACCTCAATCAGCAGCACGTGGTCCCAGCATTCAGTATCTTCAGGCACTCCCACAAACACCTCATTGGGTCTTGGAGATCCCTGCATCCGTTGGGAGTGCCTCTGCATCCAAAGTCAGAGCCCTGGTTTCTTACAGCTCCTCACGGCTCCTCTTTTGGGCTTCTGTGTTCTGATAAGTGCGCTTCTCCCCTTTGTTTATCCATCTCCAAGGACAGAAGCTCCTTCTTGTGGTTATTATATCCATGTTACCTCTATACTCTCTATTTTACTCATTTAACTCTCTAGCCCCAGGAAAACCAGTTCCCTATAGTGAATTTTGTCTGTTGAAACCTTTTGTTTAATTTCCTTTTTCTGAACCTCCTAACATACAGGACTGACACCATTCTTATCGACATTTTTCAGATGATAAATCTAAAGCTTGAAGAAGCAAAGTAACTTTCCCAATGTCATACCATCCGTAAGATAAAGAGGCAAGGTTTGAAGCCAAATAAATGCTTATTTCCATCTATAAACACCCAATCGGAAACTTACTGAATTACAAGATGGCTCTCATGGAATAGTAGGAGATGTGAATGTTTACCTGGATCAAGTAAACATTCTTCTTAGGCCAGAATTCTTAAACTGGGGTTCTATCGGTGTTTTCGGCCCCATATGTTTCTCCCCAAAAGGCTATTCTATCATGTTCTTTTAATGGCCTTAATCCCAGATATCTCTTAGAGATTCGAACCGTATAATAGGGGATGGTTCCGACCATCTTCCTTGTGTGGGAGATGTAAAATGAGTATTCGGGGCTTTAAGCAATGACTCTTCCAGCCTATGCTGAAATCAAAGAAGTATCAGCCAGCCCTTCCCTCAAGGAACTTATGATCCAGTTTGGAAGAGATGGGCTGAAAGACATGGAAAGAGTTGTAATAATAGCAGGCAGTAAATGTTAAGTGCCAAATCAGTTAGGGAAGTTCAGAGGCGGTGACAGAGCACGGGCCAGGGATCGGGAGAATTTCTTGGAAAGGCAGTGCTGTGGCAGAGTTGCTGAAATGGCGTGCTGGGACTGCTGCGATTTGCACAGGCTCTTGGCTGAGGTACAGCAGCAACAGCCCAGGGAGCCGAGAACAGGAACTCTTGTTTTCTAAAGAGCTGCAATGTGCCAGACACCGTGGTGGCTGTTTTATGCCCAGCGTTATGACTTCTCTAATCGCCAGTCTCCTTGACTGCCCATCTTTCAGTTTAGCAAAATGACAAGCATTTTGCCAATATACACAGTTTATACTTATTTAATATTTGCCCATGTTTCTTCTATTCCTGGTGGAAATCTGAGGAAATGCTCAAGCGCTCAAGGCTTAACCTACTGATTTGACATTTCAAGAACCTGCTAGATAATTGAGCTTTTATTCTCTATTGATCCACATACTATATTGTGAATGGTCCTGCATCAGAAATGGGTAAGGCATAAATTATTCCCGGCTATCCGCTGTAAGTAGAAAGCAATGCTGGTCCCAGGGCCAAAAGATAGGGGAAATAATCAGATAATGTTACTTTGTCACTTAT
The DNA here is from genome assembly GCF_963455335.1 of Martes martes. NCBI lineage: Eukaryota > Metazoa > Chordata > Mammalia > Carnivora > Mustelidae > Martes > Martes martes. Next base: position 134,341,509 of record NC_137888.1, read on the forward strand.
TAAATATTCGTTGATCAAATTATCCTGGTGCAAAACCAGTACTCATTTGTCAGTGGCATTAAAGCATTTAGGTGACTTGAATAGCACTGAGGAAACCATTGCTTTTGAATGGCAAATGGCATCTAAGTAACTTGAATTTGTTAGTTAAAGCTTCTCGAATTTGTGTTTGTAGGAAATAACTCTGTATTATTGTGACAATTACCCTAGGCTAGAAGAAATGATGCCTGCATTTTAATATTTCCTAATTAACTAACTAGCATAACTTCTAGATCTAATCATAAGTGCTCACAATATGGAACATTTTGTTCATTTACTTCTCATAACACTGTGAGATAGAAGTTATTAACACCTTAATTTAGATAGAAGGCAGCAGAGGTTTAGTGAGTTCAAATGCCAGAATTCACTGAGACCTAGCAAACTTCTTACAAAATATCCATTTTATTATATACTATAAATTAATTTATTCCCTTAATTTCTATAAATATACACAAACAATTTATTTTTTTAAATTTAAGTATATATTGGGACACCTGGGTGGCTCAGTCGGTTAAGCAGCTGCCTTCAGCTCAGGTCATGATCCCAGGGTCCTGGGATCGAGTCCCGCATCGGGGTTCCTTGCTCAGCAGGAAGCCTGCTTCTCCCTCTGCCTGCTCTGCTTGTGCTCTCTCTGACAAATAAATAAATAAAATCTTAAAAATAAATAAATAAATAAATAAATTTATGTATATGTTACTACAGAATCAAGTCTGAGGTAACTTATTAGGAATCTCCATCCAAGGCTAATGAAATTACTAATGACAGAGATACAATATTTACTACAAAAGCAGGCAGTAAAAATATTAAATGTTGCAGGTGACTGCCAAAACCCCAGATAATTATCTAGGGCACAGGCACTCACTGGCTAAGTGAGGAGGCGGGAGGAAGGGGAAGCTTTCATGTGAGCAGCTGTAATGACAATGTGTGCGAACCACTGATTTATTGGAAGAATAATTAAGACTATCAAAGAGATCCAGCAAAAATAATGAGAAAAAAGCGCATACCTGGACAAATCTATGTAAACATTGAGAACACCCAACACAAAAAAGTAACCTTGAAAGTTTTAAACAATTATTACAATTAATGACCGAATATTGTAAAGCTGACAGATATAAGTTCAATATGCATAAATTAATAGTATTTCTAGATGCTAGTAACAATTAGAAAATAAAATATAAGAAGTGATTTTAAAAATATCAAATATCAAATGTACGATTCTACTATACCAAAAACTACAAAACATTGTTGAGAAAATTTACAAATGGTCTAAAATAATGGAAGGATATACAAAGGTGATAGTTTTAAGACTCAATATTATAAATATAGCAGTTTTACCCAAATTAATCTGAAGATTCAATGCAATGCCAATGTGAATTCTAGTAGATGAGTGTTTATGTCTGTTGGTGGGTATGTTTGTGTGTGTGTGTGTGTGTGTGTGTTTGAAAAATGACAAGATATTTCTAAGAATTAGTGCAAATGCAGAGCTAAAACTAGTCAAAGCAATTGTAAAGAAAAACAAAATTGGAAGATTTGCACTACAGATATCAAGATGCATTGTAACATTACAGCAATTAAGAAAGTGCATGATAGGGGCACCAGTCAGTTAAGCAACCACCTCTTGATTTCAGTTCAAGTCATGACCTAGGGTCCGGGGATTGAGCCCCGTGTTTGACTCTGTGCTTAGCAGGGAATATACTTGAGATTCTAGCTCTCCCTCTGTCCTCCCCTCTACTTTCTTTCTTTCTCTCTCTCTCAAATAGTAAGTAAATCTTTAAAAAGTACATCTTAAAATCTTAAATCTTAAAAAAGGAAAGAAAAGAAAAAGAGAAAGAAAGCACATGTTAGCTCAGGAACAGACAAATAAGACATGTGGAATAGAAGAGTTCAGAAATAGGCCCATGCACATATGGTCACTTTATTATGACATAGGTGACATGCAGTGTGAAGGGGGAATGATGATTCTTTCAATAAATGTTTCTGGGTCAAATGTATACTGTATGTTGGAAAACAACCTTGACAACTTCTAAAACTGTACATTAAGATTAATTCCTCCTGGAGCCCTAACCATAAATGGATAAGTTGAACTACAGAATTTGTATTTATAAAAAAACATTATTTAAAGAGCATAAAGAGAGCCATTGGGTAGGAGACAGTATTTGCAAATATTTACCTGACAAAAGACTCTTACCTATTATATATAAAGACTGTCTACAAATCAATAAGAGCAGACAATCCAAAAATGCATAGAAACCTTAAAAAGTACTTCACAAACAGATTTCCAGGCCAAATAGATAATACAAATATAAAAAGGTGCTCAACATCATTCATCAAGGACATGTAAATTAAGATCAAAATTAGATAGCATTTATATTCACTGGAATGCTACTCTTAAAAACAATGACAGCCCAAGTGTCTGAGAGGATACGAAACATCTTGACTTCTCCTGTACTATCGATGGGAGTGCACGTGGTACAAGAGTTTTGTTGATATCTACCAAAGCAGAACATACTGGTACTCTGCCACTCAACACTTCTACTTCTGAGAATATATATCCAATGGAATGCTCATATATAGAGAGAGAAAGAGAGAAAGAGAAACAGAGAGAGACAGAGACAGATAAATGCTTGTAGAAGCATAATTGTAAGAATCTCAAACTGGATATGCCCATTAGTAGGAGAATAAATAAGTAAATTGTGAAGTCATTACTCAATAGAGTACTTATACGGTCATGAGAATGAATGAACTATCACATCACGCAACTACACGGACGAATCTTAGTAACAATGCTAAGCAGAGAAGCCAGACACCAAAAAGTACATATTGTATGACTTTGTTTAGAGAAAGTTTAAAAGTAGGCAAAAGTTATGGACTGCAATATAACTCACAACTGCTGTTAACTTTGGTAATGGGGCTGGTTAGTGTCTGTGAAGGGGACATAGGGAGGCCTGGGGTGCTGGTACTATCCTGTTTATTCATTGGGAGGGTGATTCACTTTAAGAAATCCCAATGAGCTGTATATTTAGTATTTGCGTAATTTTCTTGATGTGTTATTGATCTTAATTTTGCCTTGTAAAATTATAATAGCTAAAAATAGTAACTACCACGTGTAGGATGATGGGAGGGTAGCTAACGCCTTTCATGTCAGGTTGTTTTTAAGTCTTGTCTTAACATGATGAGTCAAGCAATAGAAGTAAAGTTATGTTGTCTAAAATATTGGTGATAATTCACAAGACCTGAAATAAATGATTTTAAAAGATTATCTTTGGGACGTGGGATGGGGGTGAAGGGGTGGACTTGGGGCTGAACTATTCATATTACATTTTCTAAGCTAATTGCTTAGGATTAAAAAACTTTTTAAAGAAAGTATCAAATGACCAGAGGTCCACTTCAGTTCCATAAATATTTATGGTGCACTTAAATTATGCCAGGCACTGTGCTAGATGCTGGGGAAACAAAAATGACTAAGACATGATATTTTCCTTCGAGGAGTTCACAGTTTAGTAATGGAAATAGGAACTTGGGCAGATGATGTTCTTTCTTTTTCCATTTTAATTTTTCCTATTATAATGCACATTTAGAAAAGACTGAAAAATCCACACAAAAATTAGAATTACATCAAATCCCATTACCAAAAGATAGTCTTTTCAGTCTTTTTATACACCCATAACCCTCTTTTTGACAATATTTATATTAACTCTGCATATCATTTTTGCCATGAAACAAAAATGTATTAGGACATTTTCCCATTTCTTTAAAAGCTCTTCTATCATATTTAATAATGACTAACTCACAGTCACCTAACAAGTCAGCCCCCATTGACGGGTCTGTTGGCTCAGGCTAAGAGGTTAGATAAAACTTCCTAGTGAAGGTGACTCATCCTTGAGGACATGTCCCGTTTAAATGAGGCATTCTTGTCCCAAAAAAGGTAAAGTGAAATTCCTAACAGTTAAGGCTTTCCTTGGGTCCTCTCATCCTAAATATATTCTCCTGACATAATTTTTTGGGGCCCATATGGGCTATGGTGTTCACAAATTCAGGCTTTTTAAAGATGTATACACTGCCATTTGAATTTGTCATTTAGGAAATTGTTCTCATTCTGTTTTCTCTGCCATCTGCTATCCACAACCCAGTGTACTCTAGCAGGCGTGGAAAATTCCAGGTCAGTGAGTAGGTGGGAAAGAGGAGGAAGGCAGCTAAGATTACCCAAAGCCTGAGCTCTGGTCTCCTTTTATATCAGGGGCCAACAGTCACGAAGTCCCTGCAAAATGGTTGGTGGAGGAACTCAACAAGGACGTTATACCTCAGAGGGCAGTGTGGCCCACAATGCAGAGAGAGAAATGGAGAGGGGAAAAGGGGGGAGAGGGAAGGGAAGAGTGGGGGAGGGAAGAGAAATGGGAAAGGAAAGGAGAAGACAAAGAGGAAGAAAAAGGAGCCAAAGAAAAAGAAAGCCAGGCAAAGCTCTAGGAGTGCACTTTCATTTAAGGTCTGTTGACTTTCTTCTGAGACCCCAGTTATGGAGGTTCCTCCCAAGACCTAATGTTAAAACGAGATTTTACAAAATGCATTTGATATAAAATTCCTACACAAAGCAGAAGAGCCTCCCGCACACTCAGCAGCAGCCCTAGCATGCTACTTTAAAAATCATATACATCAGATTTGCTAGGAGTAAAAGGAAAAGTGAATGATGACTTTCAGAGTGACCTGGACATTGCAGTTCTGAAGTCAAACTGCCATAGCAGCTGGGATGATTCGGCCCTGACAGTTATATTCACTCTTTGCCCATGTGCGAGTGATAACCAGGACAGAGAGGCAGAATAATTATGGAAACTGAAAAATTATGGGAGTTGGGGGTTTTATTTTTTAACTACTTAAATGAGAAGTATTGGCCTGTGCTGAAATGAGACTGTGAAATTATGGTGACTTGGATGCAGACGAGGACTTTCCAACAACACTGAGAATGCTACAATTAATCCAGTAATTCATTTTATTGATAATGTACAATTAGGATGCTAAATGATCTGAACATATTACTTCTTTTACTTTAAGTGCTTTACACACATTATAATTAAGCAAAGCAAAGTTAAAATCATACACATAATTAAGGAAAGCAGTGTTAAAATAAATGAAATAAAATTGTTCTCAGTCCTCAGTTTAGTCTCCATGAAAGACTATTTTATACTTTTACAGATGGTAGGGCTTCCAAACACTGAGCCCATAAGTATATTAACAGAGCCTGAAACTGATGTTTAATTTCTTTGACTTGGAGTGGAATTGTTTCCTTTCTTTCCTGAGTGTTTACCTTAAATAGAGGTCTCTTCTTCCAAACAAAGTACTTGACATCAGAAGTACTGTGCTTTAACAAACATACAGAAGAATGGACCTCTATTTAGAATTTACCAAGAGCCATTCAACACTAAGTTATTAGGCAATAAACAGTTTTCTGGGAATAGTTTTCACCTGTTGGGAGACATTGATTTTTGAAAATTTAGGGAGAATATATACTTATGTTTGTATGGAGCAGGCATACAGCATTAAATATTCCTTGAATTTCTTTCATCGAGAAGTTATTCCCACTAACAACCACTCTTAAGCACTTAAGAGATTACCGGAAAATCTTAACTGAGTCCTTTCCCCGTATTTTACGCCATTGAGTGTGTTGAAAATTTGTGATTACGCTTTCCACTCTCATGGGAAAAATGAACATAAATTGAGTGCCCACTGATTTTCACACAAAATATTGGGCACTTTTTAAAATATATATATATTAACTCCTTAGATCTCAAAAAAGCCCTGTGAGTAAGGTACTACTATGCCCATTTATACATTAGGGAACTGCACCCATGAGAATTATACATCTTCCCAAGTTCACAGTTAGGAAGTGCCAAAATCAGGTTTCAAATCCTGATGTGACTGATTCTGAAGTCCATATTCTCTCTGCAACATTATATTCCTCCTGTATATCACCCTAAGTTTAACCTCATTCTCAAGGGCTTCCTTATGGTTACCATCTTTATAGGCGTGGTGACCGTATCTTCCATAGAGAAATGATGATATAGAACCAGAAAGAATTTTCATTCCAGTGTTAGATTAGATTGCAGATAGCATGCCAGTGGTCACTAATTTATGGCAACTGTAGAGGAAAGAAAGAATTTTATTTGGGGCTACCTTGAAATAGGACAGAGATTCAGGAAGATAGATGCAGTAATGTATTGACACATTTGCACTAATGTATCCATTTTGATGCTAAGAAACTTTAACAGATCTCCTTGGACATTGAGATTTTGGTACAGGGACAGTTTGATAGATCCTAATAGACAAACTACTAAATTTTTAGTCTTTTTTTTTTTTAAACCAAAAACTGTTGAAACAGATGGTTTCACCGAACCCCTGAGCTTACCTCATTGTCAATCCTATCCAGGATGGGGGTCTGGGCTGAAATCTGAGTATCACTGAGAGCTGATCTGCCCATAAATGCAACTACACCTAGCTTTCAACTCTCCCAGTGCCACAGCCCCAGGTGGGTCCAAGGCCTTCTTGGACTCTCTGCTGGTGTCTGCAGAGGCCATTCTGATTCTGCTTGACTAATGACTAGTACAAATTCTTGTCCTACCTTTTCTGACTTTAAAATAGTTGACCACTCCTTACAGTGGGAAATTCCTAGAAATCACTTTTTTTTTTCCCCAGTAGAAGACCCATCTCCAAACCCCATCAACTCTTGAGTTCTTGTGAACAAAGTCTTCTATCCAATTATAATTTGGTGGTGTTCTGAGAAAGGGGAAGTCTCAGCAAGAAAGTGGGGATTAAATACTCTCTGAGAAATCTCATCGAAACAGGAGTCATATATATATATATATCTATATATATATATATATATATACACACACACGTGCGCACACGCGCACACACACACACATACACACCATCTGGCTCCTCTCAGAATGGCAAGGATGACTCTAAGTAGAATACCTGTTTTTCTCTACGAATGCATTTGTTTTTTTAATGGCCTCAGATTTTCTGATAGCTCCCTTAAAATGTAAGTAACGCAGGGCTGGAGTGAGGCTGGTGATGGGAGCCATAGGAATCTCAGCTTCCGCTTGCTCAGAAAATCCTCAATTACATTTCTAGCAATTTTCTCCATACCTTTATTGATCAAAATGTGTTATATTTAATATCTGAAAACTCATTTTAAGTGATGACTTAGGGGAAAGACTAATAAAGTTTAACTGGTTATAATAGACTTATTAAGATTTTATTTATTTATTTTTGAATGTGTGCATGCACTTGCAAGTGGGCGATGTGTGGGAGAGGGGAGGGAGAGGGACAAGCAGACTCTGTGCTGAGGGCAGAGCCCATTAGGGCTGTCCTGATCCTGAGGTCATGACCTGAGCCAAAATCAAGAATCAGACACATAATTGACTGAGCCACCCAGGCACCCCGCTAATAGACTTGTTTTTTAAATGTATTTGTTATTATGATAACCATTGAACTATAACTTTATAGCTTATTTTATGAGATTATATTAAAATAATTTTCTCATGGCCATTAAACTATACTTAACTTTAAAATAATTTAGATGCAAAAAGTACAAAATAAAAGTTTATCGTAGCCAGAAAAGCTGCTAACAGAATAAGTGTGAATCAGAGGGGCCTCTTTTGTCTATTACTGAGTATCCTTAAAAGGTGTTTTTACTCCGATCAAGCCATTTGGATTCAAATGACTGCATCGGGATGCCCTCTGACAGAGTAGCTGTACCAAAACGGCTGTACCAACATGGCCACATAAGCATCCGCCGCTGAATTCAGGATACATGAACTGTAAATCTAGACTTAGGGGGTGAACCCCTCCATCCTAGTTCTCTCCCATGTATGCTGTGTTGTCCTCTCTAGCTTTGATGCATGCCCTGGTGTTTGGAAATGTGACGGCGATCATACAGAGGATGTATTCCAGATGGTCCCTCTATCACACTAGAACTAAGGATCTCAAGGACTTCATACGGGTCCATCACCTGCCCCAGCAGCTCAAGCAGAGGATGCTCGAATATTTCCAAACAACCTGGTCAGTCAACAATGGAATAGATTCAAATGAGGTAATGTTCATTTCTCGTATCAAAGGTTTCAGGCAGAAAGCACATATTCTTAGGTAAAAGCAAGGTGCTCTAATGCAGGTCTCAGAAGAGAAGTACACACCCACCAACTTCTTTATCTCCAATTTTTAGTCCCTCATGAAACTCAGTCCGTCTTCTTTCATCTGCTTTGGCTTAGGTTTTCTTGATGCCACTTTGGATGGACCAATGTTTTACACTGATTTATAGTTTGGTCGGCTGGGTGGTCTTTCATTCTCATTGGCCCTCTTTGAAGGAAACAGTCAATTCTTGGAAGCACTGAATTGTGTCAAGTTGGATTATTAGATTAACCAAGTTGCTGGGTGCCTTTAAAACGAACAAAGTGAGAAAGCATACGTCTTCCAGCACATATGTTATCTGTGGACTTCCAGGAATACCCCAGACCACTACTGTAAGAAAAGTATCCTATCAATAAAGCAACCTGCTACAACCCCCAATCACACTGTCATCCACGCTTCTGAGTGATTATTTGGTTTCTCCTCTCTTGACACGATCATGATGCCAGAGGAAACACCAGGGCATCCAAATTCCCTATCTTCTGTCCTGAGAGACAGTCTTTGTGAGAAGCAAGTCACAAGAAGCCATATATTTTCCTTCTAGAGTCTTCTATTAATTTATCCCAGTTCTCCAGACTTATTATCAGCTGATTTTTTCAGTAGTACCTAACCGGGGTCACAATCACTGAATAATCGCCCCGGGGTTAAATAGACATATACTTCCCCTTCTGTACTCTGGTTGGTCAAACAGTGGGAAGAACACCCCTCTTCTCTTACAGAGTAAATCAATCAGACCGGACTTACCCCAGCTTGATTTCTCCTTTCATCTTGACAGCTTTTGAAAGACTTTCCGGACGAGCTGCGTTCTGACATCACTATGCACTTGAACAAGGAAATCTTGCAGTTGTCCCTCTTTGAGTGTGCCAGCCGGGGCTGCCTCAGGTCTCTGTCTCTGCACATCAAAACCTCTTTCTGTGCTCCGGGGGAGTATCTGCTGCGTCAAGGAGATGCTTTGCAGGCCATCTACTTTGTATGCTCAGGCTCCATGGAAGTTCTTAAAGACAGCATGGTGCTGGCTATTCTTGGTAGGTCTGAGTTGAAAAGGTTCATGAAATTTTACCCTAGAGCATAAGTTAAGAAGAGAAAATTGGGGGTGGGGGATACTGCTCCTGTAAGAAAATTCTGGATGAATATATGGGATCAGGGTTATTCTTTAAGTGGATTTAATTTGCCAACGGTTTATTAATTATTATGCCACATACTGAGTTTCAATATATATCCAATATATCATTTCATTCTCGTTAAAAATCCAGCAGTATGAATCTTAACCCTATTTTAGAAATAAATAAATAGCATTTTAGTTAAGTTAATTTGTTCCAAATAACATAATAAGAAAATGAACACAGTTCTTTCTGATTCCTCAAGCCAAATTATTGGTCATGATACCTGCTGCCTTTTGGTGAAATAGCTGGTCAATTTTAAGAGGGCATTCCATATTTTTGTGGAGAACAAATTCAGAGAAGAACGTAAAAATTATTTCATCTGGACTAGAATAGTGCAAAAATGATTACGCATTGAGAATAAGCTCTCACGACAGTCACTGATCCCATATTGTCAAGATGACCATAAGTTTTTTTTTTTTCCTTTCTCAAAGAAATTCCACAGAATGGTCTGTGAAGATTTTGTACCACAAAGTTGACTCCCATCTATTAAGACATAATTGGTTTCCATTGAAATATAAGGTCAGCTGACAAAAATGGCATGTGGAGTTAATGTAGAAAAATTCCTACTCACATGTTTATGTGTACTTCTTTTAAAATCACTCTCTCTTGTTTGTTGGTTTATTCAACTATTATTTATTGAAGGCCTAAGAATGTGTCAGGTTGTGGCCTAAACAACAAATACATTTTGAAAACCAACGGAGTACATCAACGTTTAGGATTTGTGTTAATTCAAAGAGGCTAATTTATTTTTAATGTCATTTAAGTACTAAGATTTATAGACAACTTAACCATTTATAAAACATGTTTACATATGGGGTCTTATTTAAGCCTTTCTAATACAAAGAGACAGACAAGAGTGGTATTTTCTCTGTTTTTCCAAAGTCAAAGCTAACTCTGTCTCCAGTGCTCTTTCTACCTCTAAGTGATGCCTGTTATTCTATATAATCATTATAAACCTGCTATCACTGATTCTAGTTCATAAGCTTCAAGACAGATTATACTTTGGGAAAAGGGAAGAGAACTAAAATGTATTGAATCCCTAATATGAGCCAGGTGTTTTATGTCCATTATCCAATTTAAATACTGTTCCCCGGTAGGGTTAGGTTGGTGTGATGATCCCTGATCAAAGGTGAAATGGTGGAGGCTAGTGAATAGTGAAATACCCACGAGCTTTTCAGTGCTTCATATTCACTCAGTTTGCTATGTCAATAGGCAGACTATAAAACTGGGGGAAATGTAGGGCTTATATTTTATTTTTATTTATTTTTTTAAAGATTTTATGTATTTATTTGAGAGAGAAGGAGAGCACAAGCAGGGGAGAGGCAGAGGGAGAAGGAGAAGCAGGCTCCCCACTGAGCAGGGAGCCTGACTCAGGGCTCGATCCCAGGACTCCGAGATCATGACCTGAGCCGAAGGCAGAGGCTTTAACACACTGAGCCACCCAGGTGTCCCGGGCTTGTCTTTTAAAGCTTTGGCTCATTTCTTGACTCAGCCTTTTATGTTTTTTCTCCTTAACAGAAAGGTTGGATGGGGAGGTGGAGAGTGAAGGGCTGGGGCGATTGGGTGATGGGCATTAAGGAGGGCACTTGGTGGGATGAGCACTCGGTGTTACATGCAACTGATGAATCACTAAATTCTACCCCTGAAACTAGTAATATACTAAATGTTAACTAAATTGAATTTAAATACATTAAAAAAAAATGTACAGAGTAGCAACTGACAGAGTTTATTTTCAGTTTGGCCTGTTCATTATCGATGTCAGAAAGAGGCTCTCTGTGTGTGTTTTTAAAAGGAGAATTTAACATTCCTGCTCACTTATCAACTTTGCAAAGTTAATGGCATTCTATTATTTTGTGATTCTAAATTAAAATTGACAGTTATTTCTAAATTTGCTTCCAAAACTCATCTTTAATCATGAAATACTTTTCCATGGGTTTCCTTAGGACCATGTCAGTTTTATAGTCTGCCTATTGACATAGCCTGGTTTTAAGAGGGCATATAGTTATTTTTCCAAAACTATGTGGTTTGATATGCTTGTAAGCAAAAATAATGTACTATGTTTTAGTATATGTGCTGCCGAAGCGAGCACATGTCTTCATTTGTACTATGTTTAAATATATATATTTAATCTGTAATCTGTTTTTTTTTTCTACAATCTTGGTGTATTTTTACATTCGGTAACTAGCAACAATTCTAGGAATGAAATATGAAGGTATCGTTCATAACATTAGAACATAATAGGTACAAATTCAATGGCTTTTAGGTAATTAACATTGTTTGTAATACATAATTCAGCTGGATTTTTTATTTAAAAAAATTCTACTCACAGCTGAAAGATTTAATCCATTGCCTTTTGCTCTTAGTCCCAATTTCCTCCATAAATTATGATTTTCATGATTAACATTTTCACATCTTCATTTCTACTATGTCGAACATCAAAAGTGATCTAAATGCGTATTGCCACATGACCATTCTAAATACTTGTATGTGGTATTGGAACTAAACCCAAACAAGGATAACAAATTATTCATATTTTATCTCTGTGATTAACATTATTTCAATGGAGATTGACTATTTTATTTTCCCCATGGTAATATTGTTTTATAGGGCCAATTAAAATCAATACTGACTTTGGTAAACTTGAGCACGTGGCTTCACATTGGATCTGTAGATATTTAATACATGTTCACTGTGCCAATAAAATGAATTAATATATAATGTTGTAAGGAAGAAGAATCACCAAGCAGCTATTAAGCCATAACTTATTCAAGCAACTCAGTTGTCCAGTCAACACACGAAGGCATTTCTTAATCTGATGCCTGGGGATTTGTTTGCCTTGTACACTTTTATTTCATGTCCTGGTAATTGTGTTTTTCTACCAATTTCTTCATTATTGTTTAAAAGAAAATGACAAAGCACTGATAAATGTGCTCTTCACGATGGTATTAGTCTGCTTAATTATAATTAAAAGCCTGTTATTGCTCTAACCTAGATGGTTTTCCAATGCACCCCTTCAGCTCCCTCTTCCCCCCGCAACCCCGTGGAAGAGTAACTTGTTAGCAAATACCAGTAATAGAATTCTGAAAAATGGGGATAGTAAGAGACCATAGAAGTCTTTCTCTTCTTTTAGAAATAAGGATACTGAGACCTAGAGTAAATAAGAAACTTAGATCAAAGTCCTAAATCTAGGTTGTGAGAAATCCACAAGACCAGAAAATCAGTGAGAGTAGGGACCATGTTATTCTTTACCAATGCACACGTGCCAGGGCTCAACACGAGTTCCGGTTCGCATGTCAATGCTTCATAAATACTCGCTAAATGAATAAATAAGCAGATTCTTTCTAGAGTGCCAAGGTTGGCAAGATGTTGGTGTTGTTTTCATAGCTGGCATCACCGTGGCTTAAATAGCCATGCTGTGGTCACCCGAGGTATGGAAGTATGTAGACCCTACAGTCATTCCGAACACCAGTTGCTTAATAGAAAATATAAATGCATTTTGTAGCAAGATACCACATCGTGATAAACTCTCCTTAGATATACAAATTTCAAAACTGGCTATATTCAAAGCATCGTGGGTATATTTACATCTTACATTGGCACCTGGCTGAGTTTTTGAGCACCAATTTAGATTTTTTAAAAATATTTTATTTATTTATTTGACAGAGATCACAAGTAGGCAGAGAGGCAGGCAGAGAGAGAGGAGGAAGCAGGCTCCCAGCGGAGCAGAGAGCTTGTTGCGGGGCTCAATCCCAGGACCCTGGGATCATGACCTGAGCCGAAGGCAGAGGCTTTAAACCACTGAGCCACCCAGGAGCCCCAATTTAGATTTCTAACAAAACATAGAAGAAACAAAATTGCCAAGTTTAGCAGTATGGGTGGACAACAATAGATCCAACTTGAATCCTCTAGCACCACATGGTTGTACAGTCCCTGACCGTCTGTAAGTGCAGATTTTAGTCCTTTTTTCCCTTTGGCCAAATAGGCTCATCTTCAAGGTTTGAATTTAATGTTATTTCAGAGATAATACTCAGATGTAATTCAATAATTTTAAAATGCCCCATTTTTATCTGTTACATATTTATGAATATTTCAAGTATTCATGGTTAATTTGGCATGTTTCCTTTTCCTGTGAAATTCAATAAAACGGAATTTTATTGAAGTCTGCTACAAGTCAGAGGCTTTCCTTCCAGAAATGCTGGGCACAATAAAAAATAAAAATTTGTAAGTTAAAAAATGAACTGAATGGGGGACAGGACAATTTGTTCGATACGGTTCCTAAGATATTCTTTGCTTGGTGGTTTCTCTGTGGGTCCATGGTTGGTTGTTGATTCCCTGTTGAGATGGAGCAAAGCAGCCATTAAAAAAATAATAATAAAATTTCAAGCCCAGGCAGGAGGACAAAGCCAAGAAACTCCTAAGTCGTAGCCATGAATGTCACGCCAGTGTCCTCTGTGAACGTAGGTCATATAACTTCTGCGGTGAACCTAGGTTTGTCTGAGGATGGAATGGATTTTCTTTCACGTATCTCACACGGATGCCGAGTGAATTAACGGCTGTGTCTAAAATAAATTCGAGGAGCGCCTGGGTGGCTCAGTGGGTTAAAGCCTCTGCCTTCGGCTCAGGTCATGATCTCAGGGTTCTGGGATCAAGCCCCGAATTGGGCTCTCTGCTCAGTGGGGAGCCTGCTCCCCACCCCCCCATCTCTCTGCCTGCCTCTCTGCCTACTTGTGGTCATTCTCTGTCAAATAAATAAAATCTTTAAAAATTAAAAAAAAAAGAAATAAAATAAAATATCTGAAGCTGCAATCAGCTCTTTGTTAGCTCTTACATTGATGCTCACCTTCCTGCTAGGCTAAATAGATTCAAATGAACTCAAAGACTTTAAAGATTCAAATACATTGTCCGATATGATCCAAACTCAAGGAAGCAAGCTAGTTCCTAGGCGGAGGAATCCAGCCTCAGACTGAGAGGCGGCGGCATTTTAGGGCAAATAGCAGGGGTGCTGGGTGAGGTGGGAGCGCGGGTGACAAAGTGGTAGTGGGTGTCTCTCCCTGCAGTGGTGCAAGCCGAGCTTAGTTTTTATTTGTTTGCTTTCGTTTTTGATGGGAAAATCGGCCTTTTGCGCTGTCACAGAGTGCTAGAAGTATGGTTGTGTTTCACATTTTCATTTGGTAGGTTTCACTGTCCTCGATGTCCCCTACCTCTCTGTGCCCCACCCTGTTGTGAGGCGAGGGAGGGACAGCACCTCCTCCCTCCTCACCCTCTCTCTTGTAAGAAGTGTTCGGAGGTAAATAAAAGAACCTGAGTACTAGCAAGCTGATGATGAAGCCATTTATTGTGTTAGAATCAAAATTACTAATACACATTTTCATGGTCTTCTACAGCGCCCCCCCCACCCCGACCCCTGCAAATTGGAGCCATTATTATTTCTCCTGAATAGTTGAGGCAACTGTGACAAAAATGTCAACTGCTTTGTCTAAAGTCATTTATCGAATGCCATGAGGAGCTGTCTGAAGCCCATCTATCACCGACCGTTCCCAACTCTGCTCTCCTAGTTCTTATACCCCAGACCACCGTTCTCAACCAGGAGCAGTTGTGCCTGCCAGGGGGCATTTGACAATGTCAGAAGATATTTTCGGTGGTCACTGCTGGGGGTTGGGAATATGAGATGGCTGTAAACATTCTACTGGGTACAGGAAGCTTCCCCACCAAACAAATACCAGGCCCCATATCTCAGTGCTGCGGAGATGAAGGTGTCTTTTTCTTTTGCAGTGTCATCTCAGAGAAGGGAAGCCTGTAAGTGAAATGAAGTTTCCAGTCCCAGCTTGCTTTTCTTTGGAAGTGACATGTCTCTTTTTTTCACTGTTTCAAGGGAAAGGGGACTTAATTGGAGCAAACCTATCAATTAAGGACCAAGTGATCAAGACCAATGCAGATGTGAAGGCTTTAACCTACTGTGATCTTCAGTGTATCATCCTCAAAGGACTCTTTGAAGTGCTAGACCTTTACCCAGAATATGCTCACAAATTCATGGAAGACATTCAGCATGACCTCACATACAACCTTCGAGAAGGTCATGAGAGTGATGTAAGTCTTACTTCTAATTAATGCTGAGATCTAAGCCATGGGGCCTGGAGATCATTTATAACAATAAAAGCCCATGTCATGACTTCCCTTGTGAAAGTCTCTGAATGGATAAGGTATGATTATTCAGCCACTAGTTGAACAACAAAATAATTAGCTAGAAGTCAAGGGTGGAATTTATCAACATTCTAGAAAAGTATTGTTTATAGATGACCTCCCTTTATTCAGTTTCTTTCTTGTTTACCTTCATGCACTTATAACTAGAGTCAATTTCAGTGACGTATAATATTTAGCTGCAGTTGTGTGTTTTCTCCAGAATTTAAAGATTTCCAGATAGAATATATGGCTCAGAGTTTGCTGTGTTTGTAACTATTTACTATTCTGCTTGCTTGTTAGGGAGTTTGCTTAAAAATAATCTTTTTCTTAACCAGTACCCAAAACAGTCTATCTTAAAATGACTAAATATGCATAAAAAGATTCAAGCCAAAGATTGTCCACGCTGAAAGCATAATGAGCATTTTATGAAATTATAAATTTGCTGCATGTTTCAGTTTATACAAACAGCTTTCCTAGCAAAATAGGTGCTACACTGCATCCTGGGATTAAGCTGATCGCGAACATGACTTCATTACATGTGTCAGAGACACAAATGATTTAATAGGCATGATTGTTGAAAGGCAAGCCAGAGCATGAATAGTGTTCTGTAACAACAAAAGCCTTGATTGCTGCCTTGAGTTTTGTCCCAGATATTTGCAATACTCAATTTTTTTTTCCCCTGAGACTTCAAGGAACTATTGTTTTGACTAACCTATATTATGTAGGCATTTTGTTAGTCATTAATATTCCTCACTTTAAAAGGTAAAGAATATAAGTTGTATATCACTTCATCTTCATTGAGGATATCAAGTGACAGTCAATACATAGATGGTATCCCATTCTGAAGTTCAAGACTAACGAATTTTGAATGTGTGCTCTCTATAGATGATAGCAAACAGAAAAGGAGGTATCAGTATTTGTTGGGAATCTGTTTGTGCTAAGCACTCTGCCTAGATAAAGCATCTCATTTAGTGCTTAAAATGATGTTGGGAATCTGTTTGTGCTAAGCACTCTGCCTAGATAAAGCATCTCATTTAGTGCTTAAAATGATTTTGTAAGGTAAGTATCGATCAATCTGTATGGAAAAGAAAACAGATTGAGAATGGCTAAGTAACTTGTGTGTAGTCACACAGACTTGTAGGTGACTGGGACAGAGTCTGAACACAGATAGCTGTCATTTTATACACTATTAGTTATGTTGTCTCTGCTGAAGACACTTTTCATATCTTCTGATTCAACAGATGGACTTATTTTTTTTAAGATGTATTTATTTATTTATTTTAGACAGAGAGAACATGGGGGGAGGGGCAGAGGGAGAGGGAGAGGGAGCATCTCAAGCAGACTCCCCATTGAGCACACAGTAGGGCTTGATCCCACCACCCTGAGATCATAACTTGAATCAAAATCAAGAATCAGATGCTTAACCGACTGAACCACCCAGGTGCCCCTTGACACATGGACTTTTGAAACTACAGTTGTCTTT
The DNA here is from genome assembly GCF_963455335.1 of Martes martes. Taxonomy (NCBI): domain Eukaryota; kingdom Metazoa; phylum Chordata; class Mammalia; order Carnivora; family Mustelidae; genus Martes; species Martes martes. The sequence goes on from NC_137888.1 coordinate 134,358,549, forward strand.
TGTACTCTCTAAGACAACCTAATGGGACAATTATTTTTGAAGTGTGGAAGTGTGCTAGAGGGAGGAAGGAATCAGAAAGGAAAGAAGAAATCCAGGAAGAGAGAAAAAGCCAACATGCCTAGGCCTATTAAAGTGGAAGATATGGATCGCAAGCCCTATGTTCTTTTTATTTGATTCCTTTTTAAGGATCTGTATCTCTGATCAAATCTTTTATCCCCTTTTATCTATGTGCCGGAACATGAATTGGAGTGATTTTTAGACTCCCATACTTGAATTGCCTGTGGGATTATTTTCATTATCTGTTCTTTCTCTTGCGTTGTTTTGTTTTGTTGTGGCCATTTGGTTCCTTCTTTTTAGCAGATGTCATACTTTTGTTTAAATGTAGATGTGTCTTATGAAAATTATTCTATTATTTTCCTCCACTCGGGTAAGGTTTTCTCTTGGCAGACAGAGTTCCAACAAACCAATTTCATCTTGCCCAGAGTTCCTCTTAGGTTTTGTTAGGCTGCTCTGTTCAGCTTTGCCCATCATCTAGGGCTACAGCCTCCACGCTTAAGACGTGCTTTTTCTGGAATCTCAGCTGAAAGCCTGAGACGTTTACCAGGGCCTCTCCTGTTTGGTGGGGCTTGAACTTCCCTCCATCTCCTCAGCACCCATTGTGGCTGAAATCTCTGCTCCTCCTAGGTGCTCTCATCTTCTGAGTGTCTTGGAGCACTGCACTGTGCATACGTTCATGTTAGCAGCTGGCTCATGTGTCCAAGTTCACACGGATGCAGTTACCTGCTCCCTGGGCTTCTACTCTTCAAATCCCAGGGGTTTTGGTATCACCTGAATGTCATCTCAGTTTCCTTTGCCAGGAAGATGACTCCTTTCTGTTCTGCTCTATTCCCTCTCACAACGAAATAGCGAGTTCTCTCCAGAAGATGCCTGGGTAAATGCAGAGCGCGCGTTGGTGTGCCCCTCTTCTCTCAGGGACCGCGGCCCTTCAAGTTTTCCCTAAGCTGACTGCTCCAGTGCTTTCAAACTGTTATTTTATGCATTTTGTCCAGCTTTATTTTTTACTCGAGGGTTCGTTCAATAAAAGCTCTTTTATTACAGCTGGAACCAGAAGTATTGCTTCTTTTCAGCTACATTTTTAAGGGCAAATGGGAACTGGAACTTACCCCTGAAACCTTTATTGTTTTGTTTTTTTCCTAGTCATTTATCACTCAAAACTTCTCTCTCTCAATCTCTCTGTATATTTATATTTATGTATATATATATATGTATATATTTTTATACACACACACACACACACACATATATATATACACATATGTATACCTTCAAGATGTTGGGATGGTATGCCTTCCAAAGGCTCGATACATTTGGGCCACCTTCCCCATAATTCCATACCCTGGGGGAAAAGTCTTCTGGTCTTTGTAAGTGTACTCCAACTTCACGGCACATTTGTATTCTGATGGTGACCTATGGTTGTGAATTCTTGCTTTGCAACTCTGCTGTAAGATCAATGGGATACCCAGCATCTTTCCTTAATTTCCATGTACACACAAACAAAAATATCTAATCACACAGGACTTTTAGTGGGTTAAAGCCTTTGGTGATCAGTGGGTGGTAGAGGAAGGAACATTTGCATAATGGAAATACAAACAATATAAATGTAAGATATCTATATATCCTTATTCTTAAAAATCAAGTGGCCATTCTGCTGCATTGTTCAGCCCTTTCTTCCTGCTCTCATCACTCTCTTTTTCTTGCTCTCTCTTTATCTCCAATTCCCCATTATTTCTGATATGTATTAGTTTAACCCCCACTCTTTGGCTGCCTTTTGTCTTTCTCATTTTGCCTCTGGATTCACCTGGTACCCCTTGGAACTTACACATTATTAGGTGACACAGAACATCAGGGTAAAGAGAAGACTGATGGTCAACCCATTTTGAAATAAAGATCAGAAAAGCATTTTAAGAAATAGTTAAAAATTAGGGGTGCCTGGGTGGTTCAGTGGTTTAAAGCCTCTGCCTTCGGCTCAGGTCATGATCCCGGGGTCCTGGGATCGAGCCCCACCTCTGGCTCTCTGCTCAGCAGGGAGCCTGCTTCCTCCTCTCTTTCTGCCTGCCTCTCTGCCTACTTGTGATCTCTGTCTGTCAAATAAATAAAATCTCTTAAAAAAAAAGTCAAAATTTAGAAGGGATATGTATGTAGCCGTGGTATGATGTAACTCCTAGATTTATGATAAATTATGTAACTTTAGAATTACAGCTCATTCAATTCTCGTAGGAAAATTAACTAAAATATATAATATTCTAGTTTATGGAAAGGCTAGCTAGCATGGTTTGGACCTCATACTAATTATGCATCAGAGGCACCCTGTGTTTTCTATCTTTGCCTTATTTATTTATAGCTCCTGGATAGCTCCAACAATGACGTGGATTAATTTAGCTATTTCTTTCCATGCAGATTATGAGAAATTTGCTTCACTGCTTCTCATGGTAGACCCTATAAAATTGGCTTTAGCTCAAACTTGTTTGTTGTTGATTATGAAATTTAGTGCCTTAATATAAGAATTTTGAATTTGTGATAAAACAAATACAATGATTGATGAGTATCTAAAATACCTGTTTTCAAAAGTTAATAATGCTAATACACTGAAAATCAGATATTGATATGGCTACATATAAATACCGATGTGCTTCTCACGTGGTAGACACTGACTGACGGGTGGTATCATGGTTATGGAGCAACAAACAGCAATGATTGTTGAAAAAGAATGAGAAATTCTAGGAGTGCCTGGGTAGCTCAGTTGTTCAGTGTCTGCCTTTGGCTCAGGTTATGATCCCAGGGTCCTGGGATCTGGTCCTGCATCGGGCTCCCTCCCTGCTCAGCCGGAAGCCTGCTTCTCCTTCTGCCCCTCCCCTTGCTTGTGTTCCCTCTCTCGCTGTGTCTTTGTCAAATAAGTAAATAAAATAGTTTTTTTTTAAAAAGGAAAGATAAATTCTTACTGAGGGGTTTAGCAATGATGAAACCTATTCAATTTTAAGTGTTACCTCATTTTCCCTCAATTTCTCTTTGTCATGTAATCTGATCAGCTTAAAAAAAAATAAAGTCTCCTCCTTCAGACTTTCCACCTCTTTAGTAGAGGAAGGGGTGTTTCCCCAGTTTCTTGAGGGTCAGTGACCTCTAGGAGAAGGACTTTGAATGCCCATCTCCAATATAGCACAAGAGGCTACAGCAAAGTTCAGGGAAGGCTCCTGGGGCAGAGACAAGGGAGCCCCCGAGGATGTTCACATTCAGCAGCTTCTTCCCACTTGGACGCATTTGATCATACTGTGGTTGTTTAAGGTGCTGACCTATCATAGCTGCTTAAAACTTCCACATTACTGGGGCACCTAGGTGGCTCAGTGGATTAAAGCCTCTGCCTTCGGCTCAGGTCAGGTCATGGTCGAGCCCTGCATCGGGCTCCCTGCTCAGTGGGGAGCCTGCCTCCTCCTCTCTCTCTCTCTCTGCCTGCCTCTCTGCCTACTTGTAATCTGTCTGTCAAACAAATAAATAAATTAAAAAAAAAAAAACCTTCCACATTACCTTAACATCCCAGCTCCCCACAATCTACATCTACTCTCTATATAGACCAAGCACCATGCTTAAATAGCATAGTTATAAAAATTGAACACTGCAAATTCTCAAGTGACCCTCAAGTGAAGCAAATGCAAATATAACCATAATTTATTGCAAAAGTTCCAGAGTGATCATATACAGTAGTTAGAACATATATAAATAAATATAGTGGAATGCAAATTTTCATAGTAATTGAAGAGTCAACTTGCCATCACCAGCCTGTGGGGTGTGTGTGTGTGTGTGTGTGTGTGCATGTAGGTGTGGTGGGTGCTGAAAGAATCTGACCATGACACACGAGAAGTGGTATCCTGAGTGGTCCTCCTGCCTCTATTCTTATTCCCCTACCACCCTCTCTCCTCAAGGGTCCAGAAGCAACCTATCCAAAACAATAAATTGGATCATGTCATTCTATTGCTCAAAATTTTTCAATGGATCCCCACAGACTGTTAATAAAATCCAGACTTCTGACCATAACTTTGGAGATCCTATGCATTCCAACACGTGCTGGCCTTTCAGATCCATCCAATGACATCTTGAGTCCAGCTCACACTCCAGCAAACTGGCCCGCTTTCCCTTCCTGCAGGGCTGCTCCTCCTGCCTCACCTGACCACCTGCTCTGGAGTTTGCCTCTCCAGCGTATCCTCTGGCATATCACCTTGTTGGTCTTTTTCAGAGCTTTTAGCAAGATCTGAAGTTCTTTTAATATGTATATTTGCTTGTTCATGGCCAGTTTTTTCTATCAGAATGTCTACTTTATGTGGGCTTTGTTTTATTCTAGACTGTAGCCTCAGTGCCTAAGTCAGAGCCTAATGTAGAATTAACATTTAATATACATTCAATGAGTGAATGAATGAATTTCAGAAAGTTTACTTTGGGAACTGGAACTTAAGTGAAATTTTGAGAAAATGAATAAAGTCCTGAAGACGCAGCCACATAGCCTTGAAATGTAATTTAAAATGAAATTTGGGGCACCTGGGTGGCTCATTGGGTTAAGCCTCTGCCTTCGGCTCAGGTCATGATCCCAGTCCTGGGATCAAGCCCCACATCGGGCTCTCTGCTCAGCAGGGAGCCTGCTTCCCCCTCTCTCTGTCTGCCTCTCTGCCTACTTGTGATCTCTCTCGCTCTGTCAAATAAATAAATAAAATCTTTAAAAAATAAAATAAAATGAAATGAAATTTAAGAGGAACACCTGGCTGGCTCAGTCGGTAGAACAAACGACTCTTGATATCGGGGTCGTGAGTTCAAGCCCTACGTTGGGCGTATGGTGTACTCAAAAAATAAAATAAAATGAAAAGTTAAGAGAATTCAGAATTACATTCCTAAGAAGTAACAAAGCCAAAAAAAGTATCGTAGTTAAGATTTAAAAGAACATACTGAAAAAATACCTAAGTTGGAAAGGCTGTTTTTCTCTTCCCTCAAATTTAAGATGAGAGGTTTTCAAGAGCCATAGGAGGAATTTAAGCTGAATAATAAGGGGGGAAAAAAAAAACAAAAACAACCTCTTGCAATATAGGTAATGTAATTCCTTCAGGTAGTCTGGGATAGTAAGTTGTATTAGGATGAAAAAGGATCTGCCTTCAAATCTAAGCACACACATATTTTCTGTAAAAATAGATGAAATGTTATAACACTAATGCCCCCCAGAAAGTAGAGAATCAATACTTTTAACCATTAAATCATGCTGGACTGTTATTCACCTCACATTTATTGCCTAGGGTATAAGACTACAAACTTCCTGTGTGAAACGAATTTACATGTGGATAATTCCAGGGTTTAGCAAAGCAGCTGATCTGTGTTTATAAAATACTTCATCAAAGCGTAACACATGGGTCTGCTGCACTGCACGGTTAGCTGTGAGGTATAAGGTCTCTAATGTGTGTGGTGGAATCGGCTCAAGTAAATCTCATGGTCTTTAACGTTAGCTTCAGTGGTATCTGAATGTGAATTCATATTTCCATCTGGGTCTAGACCCCATGTCTTTCATATACCGAGGCGAATCTTTTTTTTTTTTAAAGATTTTATTTATTAATTTGACAGAGATCACAAGTAGGCAGAGAGGCAGGCAGAGAGAGAGGGGGAAGCAGGCTCCCCGCTGAGCAGAGAGCCTGATGTGGGGCTCGATCCCAGGACGCTGAGATCCTGACCTGAGCCGAAGGCAGAGGCTTTAACCACTGAGCCACCCAGGCGCCACCTCCCCCGCCCCGAGGTGAATCTTTATTTTGTTTGACGTTTTCAACAGGCAGCCCCTATCTCAAACACAAATAGCAGTGGAAAAAGTATCTAATTCCCAAGTACTATTGAAATGTGTCCATTGGACCACTTGGCCCTGAACAATTTCTTAAGTAATTAAGCTGTACTATATCCATGAGGTTTGACTCTGCTTCCTCCCGTAGATAAAAACAAGCCTGGGTAGATCTTCCAGGTGAAGTCTATGATTTGCCAACATCCTTGCCGCCTATGTGACTATATTACAATTTAATTTGAGATTGTACTGAAAAGAGAGCTATTTCCAAAGGAGGGACTTGGTTTAAATTTAGTCCCCATTTCAGACTGGAATAAGATTAGGCTACTTGGAAGCAATTTTCTTGAGAATGATTTACCGAATGATAATAATGTAAAAAATCGTATCTGGCAGCCCAGATACTTAGCTTTTCAAGAGTAGCCTGTTTGTAGGTGTGCATCTGCAGCCCAGTTTTGTGTAATAAGAGAACATAATTAATTCTGTGCCTTTTTGAGGTAATTGTTCCTTGAAAATTGCATGTTGAAGGACTCTCGTGTCATCTGATCATGTCAGCTTTCCCTGCTATCCTGGGAGCAACAGGTGTTTTGTCAGTTGTGTATTTTAGGATACTCTCTCTATAAGAAATGTCTTATAGTCAATTGTTTTACCTGCATACAGTTTAATGGTGTTTAAGATGGTGTCAGATATGATAGGAAAAGCTCAGTAAATAACGGCCTAGAAATTCTACTTGTACCCAGTATACTTCCTAGGTTCTGAAACTTTTCTCATACTGGTCTTTCTGTGCGTGCAGAAGTTGCGGCAAACATATTACCTTGAAGGAAAAAGATTGCATTTTTGGTAGGGTCCCCAGAGCCCAGCATTGTGTTGACGTTCATGGCTTTCAGTAAATGAAGATTGTTGTTGAATTTCTGGCACCTAATGAACCTCTCACTTGCTTTGACTGCAGCAAAAAGACTCTCAGTGTCCTCTTTTCTTCTAGCGATTACCCAGCCTTAATGTTTCATTTCCCCCATTACCATCAGTCCAGTCCCCATCTGTTTCCCCCTGAAAGATCTCGGGATGGAATGAACTCCACTGGACCCATTCCTCTCTAACCTTGAGATTTTCTTTCTCCTGCCTCAGAGAGATGAAGGCTCCATACTCCTAGGATGAAAAAAGGTTATTTTTAACCTCTTCTCTAACTACAGACTGATTCTTTTTTACATCCTTCTTTTAAAACAGAGCTAGTATGGGGCATTGGCAAAGGGCCTGAGGATCCTAGTAAGTTTGGGGGCAATTTAGAATAAGGGCATTGACTGTATGCAATAAAAATCCAACTCAAATAGAGCATCAGAGTCAGAGGAGATTTATTGTAAGGATTCCCAGTATCCTAGGGGATTAAATGAAATACACACACGTGCACAGGCACACACCTGGGTCTCTGGAATTCTTATAATTGGGTTAGGTTGGATTTTCTCCACATTTCTTATTTTTCCTTGCTTCTCCATTTCTCTCTCCTTCAGTCATCTTTCTTTCCTGTCCAAATGGCAAGAAATGGTCACAGATAGCAACTCCTCAGTTCAAGTGGGGAGTAGATGAAGCTTTCTTGGTTGATTCTAGATTCCTGTAGGACCGAGTGGTTCAGCTCTAGTCAAGTGCTGCTCAGGCTTCATCAATTATTGTGTGTGGGAGTGTTTGTGTGAGGGGGTCAAAGAGGGAGGGGGACCACACTGTAATAGTATGATGGTTTCCATGGCAACCCATGGACTGAAGAGTTGAGATAAGAAAGATCCAGAAAAGTGGTGGGTGGTCAGAGGTAGTTGTCGGACAAATGAAGCAAAACCAGTGATTGTATGAACTGTGGGGAATCACATCATCGTAGGCTGTGCAATCATATCGCAGCAACATTTCCTTAGAAAACAAGTCTTATTTAAACACGTATTAAAAAATAAAAACAAATAAAGTAGAGGACACATAAAATGCTTTAAACCACCCTGAATGGGCTCTTGTTTCATGGGTGAATTCTGTCCTGTGTAGCATTTGTCAGTCAAACAGCATGAGACATATCATGCAAAGAGATCAGCCACATTTTGAGGTATTTCAGCTTATGTTTTCAGGTTGAACAGTGAACATTTAGATTTTTGAGCTCTTTGGGGAAAGCAGGGGTTAGCCGAGTTGAGAAAGTCAGAGGATAAAAGGCCACCTGTCATCCCATAAGCGAGACAAAAAGTCTTTCTTTCCCTTCTTTTCTGGTTACTTCCATCCTGCAGGGAGCAGCAGATGTTCATTCAGCCTATAACAAAGTGTCCCATTTGCATACACACACACACACACACACACACACACACACACACTCAAAGACTCGACTTATGCCCATTCCTTCAGAATGAAAAACTACCTAGGCTGCAACCACCAGGAATCGTCCACGTGGCCCCACTGTTACCCGGGGTCCTCCATTCCCCACTCCATTTTTGATGGTTGTTTCAGCCACCATAGAAGCCCAGAGCCTGCCCTCAAGTTCAGCTGTAGATGAGGGTAACAGAGCCCACCCTCTTGACAAGGCTCTATGAAGTGAAGATGACGTCGATGCTGCTAATGGTATAATAGCTCCTTTGAACCAAGCTGTATGCTAAGCACTTTACAAACATTGCCTTCTGTTAACTCTCACCATACTCTTGGAGTCAAGTTGCTCAGTGCATGTCCTAGATAAGGAGACTAGGTAAAGACGAGAGAGGTAAAAACTGGTCCAATCCTTCCACAAGGAAGCAAAGGAGGTCAGAAACTGCAACTTCTGTCCCATGCCAACTGAATCCTAAACCCAATGGAAACTTAGTGTAAGTACATCCAACAAAGCGAAGTTATACACTTTTCCTCTGTCCCTTTATCCTAGAGCAGTGAATGCCAGCCGTATTTTAGGTTAATGGAGCATTCATGGGAAACATGTTTCCATGGGAAAACAAGCTTCACATGTAAGAGAAAATGAACCACAGAAGTTTTTGGTAGTTCTTCAAACTGTATACTTTTTATTTGTGCACAGTTTTGCATATATTATACTTTCATGAAAAAGTTTTTAAAAAATAAATAATTGAAGAACTCAACCAAATCATCAGTTGAGAACTCCATTGTATATATATAAGTTCTTTGAGAGTCATAACTGTATTTTATTCATCTTTGTAATCATTTTCCTAGTCAAACTGCTGGTACAAAGTATGTGCTTGATGCATGCTGACTGGAATGTAATTTACACACACACACACACACACACACACACACACACACACAGAGTTTCCATACCCACAGAATAAAATGTTAGGACTGGAAGTGATCTGAAGTACCCCTTATTAAAACTCAGATATTCCTTCGATTACAAGTGACTTAAAGGGAGGAGCAAAGAAAATTTACTCATTCACAGAACTAAAAATCCAGTCATTGGTTAGGAATATAACTTAAATGACTGCTATATCTAAATGAGTTAGAATATTCCCGTTGCACAAAGTAGACTTCTTCTTTGGGATGAAGTCTTCCATCAACCATTCCAAGTATGTGTTTCAAATAAGATTCAGTCAAAAAATCAAAATGTTTCTCAACAGATTTTATTTTCTCTTGCCAACTGCAAATTTAGTAGCACGACCGCTGACAAGGAAAGGATGTAAATGTTTATTAAATATGTATTAGGAGCAAGGGAGTTTGTTTACATCACCTCATTTCATTCAATTTTTAATCCTAGTATCACTCCTGAATCCTTGCTTAGCAGATGAAGGAACTCGCTATCCCAGCAGTTCCTGTCTGAGATTACAGAATTAGTGAAAGAATCGAATAGTATAAAATTGAGTCAGATGCTGGTTTTCTGAATCCCAGCCTAGTACATTTGTCCACTAAAGCACTGTCCACTAAATCAGAACATAATTCTCCTAAAAGAGTTGGTTTCCTTCAGGCATCCCGACTTACAGCAAAAGCTATACCGAATTTCCAGAATAACATTCGCTTTAATCTTCTTAACCTTAATGCTATTACTCGTCATGTCTCATCAAAAACCCACTGTGCCTAAATGTTTCAGGAAAGACATCTCCTTAACAAGAGGATAAGACGGCAGAACTACCGTAGCTTGGCCATCTGACTTGTCCTTTCTCTTAGTAATTGTACTTTCAGTTGCTCAAAATCCATCCATCTATTAATAACCCTGTGGTCACCGACAAGCTCTGGGAAAATGTCTTCAAGTACATGGTTCTCAATCTTCTATACATGCGATGATTCTTCAGTCTTCCCTTTGTTCCATGTTTGAGAGTAAATCTGTGAAATCACTCCACGATCATTTCAGATGTACAAAATAGTATTTCCATTCCTTTCAGACTCAGTTTCATCCATGTAAGTAGTTGGAGGCCTTCTTATCAATTGAAATAAAATGTTCTCAGCACTTCCTTTATGTGCTTATAAACACTGTTATGGAGAAGGATTAAGACTATAGGTGAAAGAGGTGCCTGGGAGGCTCAGTGAGTTGAGCATCCAACTCTTGATTTCAGCTCAGGTCATGAATGATCTCAGGGTTGTGAGATCGGGCCCCACATCAGCTCTGTCCTGGGCATGGATCCTCCTTGGGATTCTCTCTCTCCCTCTACCCGTCTCTTTACTTTTCTCTCTCCTCCCATTCTAACAACAACAACAAAAAGAATACAGGTGAAAGAAGCAATATTTTTTAACATTTCTCAATCAATCTGCGAATACTTTACCTCTGTATGTTAGGATTTTTTAAAAACATAATTTCATTCTGTTTTTTCATTCAAGGACTGGATCTCCTGGGTCTTTTTAGAATAATCCTGAATGTTTTACTACAGTATATATTTCACTGTCTGTACTCTGCTAGTCTAATAATATTTCTCTGGTCATCCTTGGACATGGACAATATCTCTTCCGTTAGCCCTTTAATCCCAAACCCAAGCTCAACTGATAAAACATAGAGTCAGTGGGTGGTATAATTAAAACTGCTCTAAATGAGCGAAGTTGGTAGAAATTAAATTAAAATTAAAAACAAATCACAAAGTCCCAGGATAAACATCTCTCATAGTGCTTTTCCCGTGAAGTTCCTCAAAAGGGTATAGACAGCAGAGACGATGACATATGGTAGAGACAGTCTGCTTACACCACAGCACAGACTGTGCTCGGCAGGCAGAGCTGGAGGCCTCCGGTCCATCCGATTGGAGGCACCTTATTTGCTCACCATTTAAACCCAGCAGCCTGGGATGCCAAAGGAGTGGTGGCTTTGACTGAAGGAAACAGTAGCCAAGTAGTCAGAAATCAGAAGCAAACAAGATGCCAGGTTGAAGGGGGAACTGAAGTACCTCAAGATTATGAATTGGCAGCCCAGCACGCCATCCTAATGACAAGTCTGCGGCGGTGGAGGGATCCGTGGAGATACAGTTCTGTGAAATGAATTGGGATTTAAAGGATTTGGTTTCCGTGTCATTGAGGAAAATGATTAAGGAAAAATTCTGAGATGAACATCTGCAAGATGCTAAGCGTTTAGTGATGTGGTAATCCCACTTATACGTTCCACCCGGAAGATTAAGTTCTTTAAAAGCGGAGCATATGGTCACCGATCTGTGTCACTGCGTTTTGCCAGGATTCATAAACAGTCCCAGGTCTGACTAGGGCGTATTTGTATTCCAGGTTGTACAGTATGCATTTTTTCTTTTCTTGGCCACACTGCTGTCTCAATGGGACAAAATGTCAGCATTATGTATGGGGAAAAGACCGAAGAACCAAAACCGGGTTCTGTCAAAAAGAGCAAAGAATACGAGGCATTAGACTCAATACACATAGAAGCTGTATGACTCGGAACAAGCTGCTTTCCTTCTACGGGCCTCCAGTTCCTCATCTCTGGCCTAAATGGTCACTAAGAAACCGTCGGTTGAGTCAAGCTAAATGCTGCAACAAACAGCCCCAAGTCTCGGTAACTTAATGCAATAAGTAGAATCAACAATTCGTGCAGTAAAGCTCATTCATATCATAGCGTACAGGTGGCAGCTCCTCACCTGACTCAGGAATCCAAGCTTCCTCTAGTTGATGGCCGTGACAGCCCCCAGACCTCAGAGTCATCTGGAACTTACAGTCCCTCACCAGGTGCTTTGTATGCAGCCAGCCAACCAGTTAAGAGAGGGAGGGTGCGGCGGCCTTTGCATTACTTGGGGCCAACCCAGAAATGGCACAGGTCTCTTCTGTTCGCATTGCATTGGCCAGAGTGGGTCATGTGGTTCAGCCCCGGTGCACGCAGGCTGGGAAACCTCATCAGGCTGTGTCCACTGGGATGCAGCCGCCCAGGGCAACGGCTGACCAGTTAGTGAACAATTAACCAGTCTGAACTGTCGGCCCTTCAAGTATGACCTTTCCATTATTATTTTTTTTAATTCCAGCACAAGAAAACTTTTAAACATTGAGAAAGATGTGCAACCAAAGTAAATTATTTGATTTTGCTCTCCCTCTGTTTTATTTTATTATTGTGTTTTTGTTTTGCCTTTCAATGAGAATGTGTTCCTCAGGGAACAGAATAAGCACACATGATATCATTTAGTAATTTGAGGAAAACTTGAGGAGCGGCAGATCAATGCAGCTTGCTGGACAGATGAGTGTGCCATTGTTTTATGAAAGTCTAGCCTATAGGAATATATATCTGCCAAATACATTAATAAATAGAAGGGTATCCATTCCTTAAAATATTTCTTCAGTTTTTCTGAATTATTTACCACAGAATCACTTTAATGGTACTTCTCCAAGTAAAGGTGTCTATTTAAAAATTCTGAATGAATTAACAAAAAAGGAAGAGAGGAGGAGACACTTAAAGTCAATGATTGAGAGCCAGTGCCAAGTAGAACTTAGACCTCCAGAAGATCTAATGGGAATTAATAGGAAAAATATGACTCCCACTGTGGGACTCCAAATGACTTATTTGGAAGCATACTAAAAGTAGTATGCCTTCACAGTCCAAGTAAGGCCAGAATTGTTCCTTCGAAGAACCCAACATGCCAGTTTCCTGCAGTCCCCAAAGACACAACTTCACAAGCACAGTCCAATCCAGGAGACTGGGAAACTTGAAGGGCCGGAATTGCTTTGCACAAACGTGTAACTCATTGTGAAGGCATCATCCTCCTAGTAAATTCACTGGTGCCTATTTTGTAATCATGAAAATAATCACCTTAAACATGCAGAGAGGGGTGCCTGGGTGGTTCAGTCAGTTGAGCGTCTGTCTTCTGCTTGGGTCATGATCCCAGAGTCCTGGAATCAAGCTCCCTGTCAGGCTCCTTCCTCATCAGGGAGCCTGCTTCTCCCTCTGCCTGCTGCTCCCCCTACTTATGCTCTGTGTGTGTGTGTGTGTGTCAAATAAATATATAAAATAAAATCTTTAAAAAAAAAGTGGAGAGAAAAGTTTGTTCTGATGAGAATTACATGTATAGATTTCACGTGTGTAACTAGAAGAATGATGTCTTTGTATGAACCTATAAGTAACTGACTTAGCTCGTAAGTTTAGAATGCCCCTCTCAAGGAAGTTATGCCCGTTCTAAATGGATCTGCTTTATTCACTGTTCACATGTTTATGAAGAGGATTCCAAAGTCGATACTGCTGTGATTTTTTCCGGACTTGGAAACGGCCACTTTGTGATTCATCTGTCATGTGATAACGCTGAAATCTCATCCACCTAGTGTAATTTCAGGAAAGAGGTCGTTGCCTTACCTCTCCCCACAAAACTCTCCTCTAAATCTCCCATTTTTTTTTTAAGATTTTATGTATTTATTTATTTGCCAGAGAGAGAGCACTAGCAGGGGAGAGGGGGGACAGGGAGTGGCAGGCAGAGGGAGAAACGGGCTCCCAGATGAGCAAGGAGCCAGATGGGACTCGATCCCAGGACCTGGGGTCATGACCTGAGCTGAAGACAGATGCTTAACCACCTGAGCCTCCCAGGTGTCCCCTTCACTGTTTATTTTTCAAGGTTAAGGAGGAGTCTATCCTGGGATGAAAGCGCTGGCTGAAAACACAAATTTACATAAGAAAAGAAATAGAAAAGACATACCATTATATAAATAACTGGGGAATGATTCCTTCACAGGATGTTATTAGGAGATACCAGAGAAGGAAACAAGATATATCAGGCACATTTGATCTATTGCAATTGTTGTTCTGGGGACTTCTTAGAGCCCCACTGGGGGAGCAAAAATGCCAACTTAAATACATTTCTTCCTAAATTTCAGTGGTTTATACTCCTATTGTGAATTCTGACAAAGACTGTTTCAGTCAATATATAATCAGTCAGTAATACCTTCCTTAACAATGCTCCACACATCACCTTTGAGTACAACAAAACTGTAACCTAAGAACCTTGGCCTTTGTCTACTAACTGTGAGACATTCTTCTTCACCTAGAAATTGTTGAGTATTTGGCAAAAGTGTAAATGCTATGAAATACAATACTCCTCATGCTTAAGTTTCACAGAGGGCTTTAATTTAAAAAGAAATGCATTTTGGAGGGCACCTGGATGGTGCAATCATTTAAGCATCCGAATCTCGGTTTTGGCTCAGGTCTGATCTCAGGGTCATAGGATCAAGCCCCATGTCCAGCTCCAGGCCCGAGGTAGAGTCTGCTTGAGATTCTCTCTCTCCCTCTTCCCCTCTTGCTCATGCTCTCTCTCTAAAATAAATAAATATTAAAAAAAAAGAATATGCATTTGGTCATGTAGAAGCAGCCTATGACCCCTCTATCATGGTTCTATATAGTCCTCTTATTTTCTCTGGCTAACTGAGCTTAACCAAGGCACTGTGGTTTAAATTAGCAGAGCAGCTCATTTCGGTTTGCTGGTACAAACACTATTTTCAACATACAGAGTTGTTCACCTGTTTTGTTACAGTGTATAATTGACAGTGAGCTTCCTTGGCAGCAAATTAGTCATTTCACATTAGCTTTAGAAGTGCCATCGGGAGTTGTGATGCGAAAACTTCTCATACCAAATTGAGCATCTGTCTTCACCGACCTGGTTTGGAACCAGAGTACTCAGCATGGATCCCGAAACTCTTATGAAACCAGCTATTGTGTTTCCTTACAATCACATAGTAGCTGATTTTACAAGCTAACCAAGGAGCCATTGTACCCTAATCAGAAGCAGGTCATTGGGGGGCATGGAATCTCAGCTCAATATAATGAGTTTAAACTGCAAATTCTTTTAGCACTGATTAACTGCTGAACTCCCAAATCATGGAGTTGGTCCATAGCTCCCAAAGCCTGAAACCTTTAAAACTCTATGTCAGTGCGGAGAAATTTCTAGTTTTCTCATATAATGGTGTGTATTTTCTTCCCTTTCCTTTCTGGAATGATATGAACCACATATTTATAAGTAACTCTGTCTCTCCCTCAAAATCATCCTGCATTTTCCAAGTTGTTGACTAAGTATTAAGAGACCTTCTGGGTTTTCTTTTAATCCCCAAAACCTTGTAATTCATACATTTGAATTTAGAGATAAGAGGTTAAAATCATGCTTGAGTTAATTTGCATACATTATCAATGTCTTGACTGTATGGACAGTTTGAAAGTGCTTTATTTTGCTTAAGTGAAGCAGATCAAAGTGTTGAGGGAGAAAAGACTAGAATACCAAGTCATTACTTTATTTAAAATGTTCTACCTAGTATTGCACAAAGAAGAGTTCTGTGGCATGGGATGATAGCCCTCTGCTAAGAGAGCAATGTGGGGAAAACTCCTGTTTAACGATTTTGTGGTCTCTTTATTAAGGGGTCCTACATATATGTTAGTTGCAGTTGGAAATCAACCTGTGTGAATGTTTGGATGTCCATAGCTAAAAATGCCCTATTTCCCATTAACCCGATTCAAAGAAAACTTTTCTTCATAATCAATACATCAGTAATAACATAACTAACATTTATTTATAGGAATTAATTGCTTTTTATGCCAGACACTGGACCAAGTACTTAACAAGTGCAACAATGTGAGAACTTTTTTCACCATAAGTCCCTTTGTGTATCTCATGAAGTTGAAGCGATAAGAGACGCACACCGGCAGGCTCAGAATGCTTTCTTTCCCTAGAGAAAAGGGAGGGCTGGGAGCGAGGCATGGCACCACCTAGCGGTCGTCTCTGGCAGGAACGTTGGGCATTGTGGCCAGAGGAGAAGTGGAAGGGAAGTGTGAACCAAAGGGATCCAGAGTGTCAGTGAGAGAACTGAGAGCACCCTTGTTATTGCTGATGGACTAGAAAGGGAGGGATAATTTTAAAATGTCTTACTGTAACTTATCAATATATAACCTTTAAGGTTCTTGAAAACACGAAAAAAAATATTTTTAACATTACAGTTAGCTCTTGAACAACACGGGTTTCACCTGCATGGATCTACTTATAGGTGGATTTTTTTTTTTTTGATAAATACAGTACTTGAAACGTATTTTCTCTTACGATTTTCTTAATAACATTTTCTTCTCTCTAGCTTACTTTATTGTAAAAATACAGTATGTATTACTGTATAACATACAAAATGTGTATTAATCAACAGTTTAAGTATTTGTAAGGCTTCTGGTCAGTGGGTGGTAGGCTATTAGTAGTTAAGTTTTTGGGGAGTCAAAAGTTATAAAATATTTTCTACTGGGTTGGTGGTCGGCACTCCTAACACCCAGTGTTGTTCCAGGGTCAACTGTACTTTTGGGTGCTATACATTTTTCTTGTGGCTGATGTGGCCAACTGGGTCTCCAAGATTTGTTCGGTTTACATTTATATATCTCATTTAATCCTCAAAACAACTTTACATATTACCATCATTTTTTATCTTTTTTAAACATTTATTTATTTATTTGAGAGAAAGGGTGCGCGCAAGAGAGAAGTAGGGGGAGGAGCAGAGAGAATCTCAAGCAGACTGAGTTGAGCTGGAGCCAGAGATGGGGCTAGATCTCATGACCCTGAGATCGGGGTCTGAGCCGAAACCAAGTGTCAGATGTCCAATGAACTGTACCACCCAGGCACCCCATCATCATTTTTTAGAGGAAAAATGAGAAATAAAACTCCTTAGGATTAAACCATTAAAATTCACCAAACTATTTGTTACTTCAACATTACCTATTTTATCCCAATTACTATGCTTCCCAAGGTCACATAACTAATAAGTGAAATGACTAGGAAAATCCCAGCTCTTAATCACTATGCTATACTACCTCCTAAATGGGTCCTATCCACCCCCACCCCCTCTGCCCGGCAGACAGAACTTTTATCATAATACACAGTGGTGAAGGGTTTTTGCGGTGTTTCTTACACTATAGTCTTAGTGGTTGAGCTCTCCAGAACTAGAAAATAAGCTAAATTTAAGTCTCGGTTATTTGACTTAGATGCGCTTTCTGCATCAGAAGTGATAGTATTTACTTAGGGGAAAAGAAGTCTTCTCTAAGTCTTAATAGTTTGTCTTGACCTCAAGGCTCAGGGTGAAATTGGAAAAGTTCAAAATCATCAGTTTTTTAATTAAAATCTCATTTCTGTTTCTAAGTTATACAGCAAGCAAAGGAAACATGTTAGCTACTTTATTACCCACTTAGGGTTTCAGACCAGCTTCAGAAATGTCTTCTTTAGATTAGATGGTAGTGAACTCCTAAATTTTAGCTGAAAACGAGTGCCCCCTTATTCAAAGCCTGTTCTTTCTCCAGAGCTTTCAAATTTCTCTTTCTGTCTTCCACCTGCACTTGGTGGTACTCACTATTTCTTAGTACCTCCACTTAGATCTACAAGAGAAAGAAGCAGATCAGAAATAAAAGTGAGACCTGGGGAGCCTGCATGGCTCAGACGTTAAGCATCTGCCTTTGGCTCAGGTCATGATCCCAGGGTCCTGGGATCGAGCCCCACATCAGGCTCCCTGCTCATCAGGAAGCCTGCTTCTCCCTCTCCCACTCCCCACTGCTTATGTTCCCTCTCTTGCTGTGTCTCCCCGTCAAATGAATAAATAAAATCTTTAAAAAGGAAGAAAAATAAATAAAAGAGACCTATTGATTTGTTACTTGCCTATATCATATGACTATCATTAATGGTTTTGTAAGAATGGGCATTTTAACTATGTGAGTTACTGAGTTATGGGGGAGTATCCTTCATTCATAGTCTATTTATCCCAAACAGCCACCAGTACCAGTAATGTTGCTGTCCAGAGAACAAGATAAAATATGTGATGATTCCTTTTTCTGAATGAGGACACATGTTCCTTCAATCTGCTTTGTGACTTAATCAATGTGGCATTATTAACAAAGCAGCGGATATCATGAATCACTCAGAAAGAAGAGCCTTGTAATTTGCATCTCATTTCCCAATTGAGCAATCAGCTGTAGATAACATTCCCACCAGAGCACTTCAGTGTCTTAGGAGATTCCAGAGTTGAGAGGACATTTGCAGGCTCACACAGGGGCTTGTAATTCTGACCTGCAAACCAAGAAAACCAAGAGAATACCTTCCTTGGCCACTAGTCCACTGGGTCACAGCTGAGGATTCCCAAGCCTCTGTGGTGGGTTCCATTCCCATTTGCTTCCTTCCTACCTCATAGTAGTCAACTTCTTGGAGGTTCAGCCTCTTGAAAAGATCTTGAGAGTAAGAAAAGCTTATTGGCAATGCCTCACTATTGCTGAAAAATCAGTCGGCTTCTAAGAGTGAGACATTAGCATCCCATGAAAGGCTGGGCCCCAAACTTTATTGTCATAGTACCATGTGTCAGAATTCAGAGACACTTTTATCCGTGGGCAGAAATAGATGAAACAAATCAAAGAGCTTGCAGCCCAGCTCAAAGAAAATCCCCAAAGCAGGAAAATTTACTACTGGGGAGTTTAGGAACTTAAGAAAAGAATAAGTTGGATGGCCAAGGTCAGGTATGAGCCTTTGAAAGCTCTTCTAGAATGTCTTCATTCAGTAAAATAGACAACATAAAAGAATACAATGACATTTTTTACATCTATAATCACCAGTAATTTTAGTACATTTGATTTCTGTTTGCAGTTCAAGCTCAATAGTAGAATTTTGAGGCCTTTATTACACATTTTTCTTTAAAAAAAAAAGATTGTGAATTTGTTTTGCTGTTTTATAGCAGATTGAGTAATAAGAGACCATTTTTCTTCTTCTGGTTCTCCATTCCAGTGAGCAATGTTTTTTTGAAGTAAGGGTCCTCTCTTGTAGTTCCCATAGCACTTACAGAGTGATAGAGTATGTTAAATGGTTAGGACTAGGGAATAAAATAGAAAGAATTTATGCAGAAACTTTTTAAAGATTTTATTTATTTATTTGACAGACACAGATCATCAGCAGGCAGAGAGAGAGAGAGAAGCAGGCTCCCCGCTGAGCAGAGAGCCCAATGTGGGGCTCGATCCCAGGACCCTGAGATCACGACCTGAGCTGAAGACAGAGGCCCAACCCACTGAGCCACCCAGGCACCCCTATGCAGAAACTTTTTAAACCAACTCCACATAGCTGAGAATATGTTTCTTTCCTAGTCCACAAGGTTATAAAGCCTTAGCTTGTTTGTGATAACCTTCTGCCAAGGCATACCCTCTCTCTTTCTTGCCCACACTTGGCTTTTTCTGACCTGGCGAACTGAAGGTACAATTCTAAGATCTGAGTGGGCTGACCCTCAGCCTTCTTTATTTCTCTCAAGACTTCATTGCAATGACCTTCATTTCTTGTTTTATATCTGATTTAGAACATTTTTATCAACCCAACCTGTACTACTTCAGTCTTTTTTAAAAATCATCCCCATTAGAGATTACCAGCCGTTCTGTGTCTAAAAGGTTTAAAAAGTTCATGTGGGAGGGACTCAGATTGGATAAGACTGTCTTCCTCAAAACGTTCAAAACCTTGGAGTCTTCCAGGTACTGGAATAAGAAATGATATCTATAAACATTATCCATGCAAAGGTTGTATTGTGCATTTTCCCCCATGGGGCTAGAATGTCTAGAATGCATCATATTTCTGGAGAGATTTGTAACTCAGAGAAGGCTAACAAGGTGCTTGGGTAACTCAGTATCACGAGATTTGGGGATCAGGTTTGTGGCAGTCGTCAAACCTTATGCTAGATTCAATTCCCTATTACATCAGGCATTTAGTCTCTCAGCTCAGGTAATAGCATTAACTGCTGGAGGAGGCACCTGAGACAACTTCTGATTCTGTGCAAAGTACACAGAGAGTCAGGGCACCTGCCAGAATTCTAACCTGATGTGTGGATTGGGCGAGTCACCTCATCTCCCTGGACGGCAATTTCTGCATGTCTAGGTAGGGAGTTGGACTAATTCGGTGGTTTCAACCCTGACCTGGAGACCTAGGCCTACCCACCACCAACTGGAAGAGACCTTCTGGAGTTGGTGCTCTGGAGTCCGATTTACTTAGGAATGCTTCTCAAACATTCTATTGTCTGCCAGGTTACAAACCATCGCAGCAGACACTTTTTAGGGTGACTTCTACCTTTAGAATACGGGGTTTCCATTAAACCAATATTCTCTGCTGTTGGCAGAATCTGGATCAGCACGAAGTGTTAGTCAACAGAATGACTGTATCATAGTGGTCTTTTAAACACATGTGATTAATGCCATATGCAAATGAAACGACTTATTCAGAGAGCCTATCACAGTAGCACTGGTTCTATGACGGATACTTCTTACCTCATAGGATTACAGTGAAAATTAGTGGACAGAATGACTGGGAGCATTTTTCAGGGTGCTTGTCACTTTGTGAACACTTAGTGAATTAACAGGTGATAGGATGATAATAGCAGTGATACTGGTTATGAGATCAAAGTATGCCCCACGGGCCAGCAGCATCAGTATTCCCCGGGAGCTCATTAGAAATACGGAGTCCCGGCCTCTACCACAGACCTCCTGAACCAGAACCTGCATTTTATAACAAAATCCCCAGGGGATATGTGTGCACATAAAAGCTTGAGAAGCACTAATGCAACTTGACAGCAACTTGACAGAAGTCACGCTACCAGTAAGTAAACCAGGGAACTAGGAGTCACACCCAAATCAAAAGACGCTGAGGCCTGTTTCTCAGCGCATCTTTGACCTGGAGCTGTTCAGGCATCCTGAATCCTACTGGGCTACTCGTTCTCTCCTCCAGGCTGTAACTGAAAGGCTCTTTAAAACACATTTTTGCATCTACCACAGAGACAACAGCACTGTAATTTTGGTTTTCACATTTTTAATTATTCAGCTGTTTTATTTGTCACCATTTAGGGAATTATTACAAAACTTATGTCTACAATGCTTCTGATTAATGCATATTTAGGCAACTAAGCAGATGTAGAATGGGTTGACTTCTTTGACAAAATTAAACATTGATGAAACATGTATTTGCACAGCAATAATGATGCCAGCGTTTGTATAAATAATAACACATCTATTTCCCTAATCATCTAGAAAAAAAAAAACACAACAACAACAGTGAGAGTTGACAGAATTACCAAATATGTCTCACTTCCTAGGCAGATCATTTTTGAGTGTAAAAGGTTTTTTTTTCCAATGTGAATAAAGTTATGCTAATTTATAGCATCTATTACCACTTTAAAATGAAAGGACTGTTTTTGAGCAAAAAACAATGTGGATGAGACCTGAAGCGTGTTTCCAGGATATATCATGAGTTCCAGAGCTTCTTTGTCCAGCATGGAAAGCTGCATGTTATAACAGACTCCTCCACAGTACTGTAGTTTGATTTTATGTAAGATGTATTCTGAAGCCCATCTGAACTGATTCTACAGCACACATTTGTTTTTCACCTCTTACCATCTCTTTTTTTTTAAGATTTTATTTATTTATGACAGAGAGAGGGAACACAAGCACAGGGGAGCTGAAGAGGGAGAAGCAGACTCCCCACTGAGCAGATGGCCCAATATGAGGTTCGATCCCAGGATGCTGGGATCATGACCTAAGCCCAAGGTAGACCTGAGCCCAAGGTAAACACTTAACTACTGAGTCACCCAGACATCCCTCACCTCTTAGCATCTCTGATATTAGTGTTTCTCTTACAAGTGATGACAGGTCCCAATTTGATTGCCAGCATTTTTTTCTTCTTATAATCAATGGAATCTTAAATTCAATTAAATAGATCAGGATCCCCAGTGAACTTAAATCATACGTAGTTCACAAGAAACATCATGTTGAGGAAAACAAATGGGACAGAAAGGTGATATCACCCCCACCGTATTCAAAGAAAGGGAGGTGGACAAATGGAATGAAATTAAATAAGAAAAGGTTCCATGGGTTTCTGTTTTCACAGAGCCAGAGAGAAAAATCATAGAAGATGTGAGCATTTAGCCGAAGGTGAGGAAAGAGGAAAAGGGGAGAGGGAAAACAAAAGGGAAGTGAATAAGGCATCAGGATGGAAAACACAGTGAATAGGTCCACTATTTCGATCATTATTTCCTAGGTGTGACATTCAATTTGCTGCTCCCTTTTCTTAGTCCTCACGTTGGTCAACAGAGCTCCCAGAGGCTGGGGTGAGGGGGGCCATTTCTGTATCTGTTAGGAGGCATTATTTCTTCTTGCCTACCCAGGGGGATCAATCATCCCCCACACTCTCTCTCCCCTGCTTCCTACATTTTACCCAGTCCCAAACCACCTGGGAAGGCTTAAGTGATTCTCATGACTTCTGTTGTTTGTTTGCTCTTTCAGGTGATATCAAGATTATCGAACAAATCTACGGTCTCACAGGTATGGCTTTTTCCAAAGAGCAGAACATTTGTCTAAAATCTGTAGGATTTCCAATAAATCTGCCTCCCACTTCAGGGTTTTATGCATTTATTTTCGACCTTCCCTGATACACTTCCCAATGAAATGTATTGACTGACTTTCTGGAGCTTGGAACAGGGAAGTATTGAAACTGACCTCTCTATTTAAGGGTTTTATCGTTGTTGAAAGGTGGCTGCCACCAGAACCTGCCAAAGGTAATAACATCCTGAGGTATTGATCTTGGAAGTACATTTATTATGTTTAAAATTAGTAGCCAAATGTTTTCCTGTAGGCTTCCAATTGATGGTACAACATGATTTTCCATGATATAAACAACAACAACAACAAAAGTGGTTCAGAGACACTCTGGAAGTGGTTTCTCTTGAACTCTTAAGGTAGTGCCAACTTTTAAGAATCCTCCAATTTCACAGAAAATTTTCCAAGAAACTGACTTATCAGATTTATTACCTGGACTTTTATTACCAATAATCCTGTGACAGAAATCCCATAAAAAAGCTCCTTGCCTTGCTCAGCACTCTTCTTGAAGCAGAACCCAACACCCTTCTCACACAGACACACATACATACAAAGAAACACATATCCAGTTACATAACCTACGTCAAAGACATTGATAATTTACTGAACGTAGTTGGGGCTGTGGGAGCACAAACAGGGTTTACTTTTAATACTATTGAGAAACTTCTTAAAAGCCCTTAAAACATCTCAGTGCATTCAACTGAGTTTCTGGCAGGAGTTGTCTTTCTCATCTCTACAAAATCCCTCCTCAGGAGCTGGCAAAACGGTTATGTTTCAACTCTTCTCAACAGGCCGTCTTTCCTCACGACTATACCCCTTTTTCCCCAGGCCATTCCTATCTTCCTCTTTCTCATGAAGAAAAATTTAGCTTTCTTTTGGACTTTCCAATTTGAATTCCTCACCCCTTCATAGCACTCTGAAAATGAACATCCCTTCCAAGAAGGGATGGATATCTTTAACTTTCAAAAAAATTATTATGTGTAATCAAGGCTTAGGTTCATGTACAATATCAAAACCACCAGAATAACAGGAGCTTCAAGGCAATAGATGTTTATTTCTCTCTCGTGAACGAGGCCCGAGGTGGGTGATACAACTGTGTCAGTAGGGTCCTGAGCTTTCTTCTTTGGGATTCATTATCCTCCATGCAAGGCTTCCCTGTTTAAGAACTTCTCATTGTCTAAGATGGCTGCAGGAGATCTCTCCACTTTATCAGTGGTCCAGACTAGAAACTAAATATGTACACACACACACACACACACACACACACACACGATAGAGGCTTGTCTCTTTCCAGACATCTTCCTAAAAGTTCCTTTTAACCTGTCCACTTGCATAGTATCACCCCAGAACTCAGCCTCATGGCCCAACCCACTGGCAAAGGAAGCTGAGAAAGGAGATCTTTGGGCCAGGTGCATTGCTGAAAGTTCTGTTAACTAGCAAAGAAGGGGAGATTATGTAAAAAGAGGTAACCAACAGCCTCTGTAGTAACCACCTGAAGCATATGTTTCCATTTTCTTCATGATCATCATCATCCCCACAAGAACATCTATTAAGTATTTCCAATGCACATTGCTAAGTGTTTTAACCTCCATTATCTAATATCTATTTCCTCACACCGTTCCCAATTAACAGGTGAAAAAAACAAGGATTTGCCTACCCAGGGGGATCAATAGGTAGTGAATAATAGGCAGTAAGTCTCAAGTAATAGGTAGTAATAGGTAATAAGTAATAGGTAGTAATAGGTAGTAAGTCTCAGGACTTCTAGGACCGTGTAACCAAAAGTCCGTGCATTCAGCCGCTAGACTTTATTCTGCTTCCCCTGTAGTCATCACAGGTCTGGCTGAATCTAGTCACTTGTGAGTTCAAAATGGCTATTTCAGTAGAATGTCATAAGCTAAATGAGAGATTCTTTTGACTTATGGGGATAAAAACCTCATTGTCCTCATGGAAACATCTGTCAGGGGGAAATGAAGGAGTGGGTCAGAAGAGAAGGAAGAAATCTGTAGCTGAACTTTATGGCAGTGTATACAGGGGTGAATCCAGCTACCCAAGAGAAGCAAGCATTTCTGTGTACGTGGCCTGAAGAAAATAACTGGTACTCCTGCAGAGAGGCTGTGTGTGGGGCTGGGTATTTACTGATCTAATAAATTCGGCTCCTCTCTGCAATAATGTCAGGGGGAATAACTAATTCTTCGTAGAAGTACTGTTGGCTGCCTTGATCACAAGAATCACTATCTAAGCAACTGCCCAAGGTGCCAAGTCTCCATGATAAAATGGAAGTATGACATTTAAACAAACTTGTAGAAGTACAAACACTGTAGATTATTAGTCAGAGAATTCTCTTAGGGCCATTGGAGCCTCCTTGAACCAAAGGAATGATTAAATTGCCAATGCAAATGTAAATAGAAGTCCAATTAAAAGAATTTACTCATTGTTTTTCATTTCTTGAATAAATTTGCCCTGTTGTATCTTTAATGGGACGAGCTAATTTTTCTATTCTACAGTGCTACCAAACAATTGTTCCTCCGCAGCTCCATGTGGGATTAACTTTGTTATAAACACAGAACTTTAAAATGCTGTGAAAAGCAAAAACAAATAAAAGCCAAACCATGACTATTCCAATAAAAAGCTAATTATAATAATCATATCTAGTTGGAAAGATGAGTCTCATGTCATTTCTTCAAGAAATTTTGTGCCATTAAGATGAGAATATAAGAAAGCTTCATGAGTAAACTAACTATTTTGTTTCATTTGGCCTAAACTGAATGGGCTATTGCCTGTAAAGTCACCACAGGTTCAAGTTCATTTTTTGTTGTTGTATCTATCATTATAGCTGTTACAGAAAAATCAATATATACCAAAAAAACCAACTCTTTATATTAAGATGAAGGAAAATCATGACAGTTCATGAGATTTAAGTAGTACTCTTAGATCTTTTCATTTTGTTGTCTTATTTCTCTTAGAAATTATTGATGAGAAGGTAGAAGCAATTGTATCCTCAAAAGAGAATGAGGCACACACAAAAAAAATGAATGACCTTTTGGAGCAGGGAAACCATGTTTGGGGCAGAGCAAGAAACACCCATTGTTGTAATGACTTCATTGAGGGCCACTCATTTAGCTTTTGCTGTCCTTTCTGCCCTGCCTCCCATCATTACCTCCATTGCCCTTACCCATCCTCTCCCTTGCTTCTTCTTAGTCTAAAAGGTTGAATGACTCCAGCCAAGAGTCTAAGGTGGGTTTACACAAGACTTCTTCCCTTCCCAAGGTTCTTAAGAGGAGCAGACCAAATGGTTTGCTCCATTTCCTGCCAACTGATGTCTGAGAATAAACATAACAGGAAGCAGAATAGGTGTGGATGCTACTGAACTTGCTCCATCTATGTGATCCAGAATAGGAAAGATTTTTATTCTCAAAGATAATATGTTTTTCTGGTTGACCTGCACATAAAAGTTCCACTAAAGACCTTATGACTTTAAAAAAAAAAAAAGACCTTATGACTTTAGAATAACAAGGCCCAAGACCTTCCTGTAAAATTGAAAATGTCCTAAGAGCATGTCACCATATACTATTATAGATGATAGTCTGAGTATAATCTGGAAGCAAACCAGGTAAAACGCAGGTTTCACACAGCTCCCCACCAAGACAGTTTAAAAAGACCAAGAGAGGCGTTAACAGAAGGACGCCAGGATGGCAAAGAGGGTAAACCTGGGGAATTTCAGAAATGCAAGACATGGAACCCCTGAATAAATAATAGCAAAATCTGCAAAGTCTTAAGTTTTACTGAGAAGTAAGTTTCTAAAGGATTTGACTTTGCTTAGGCGGGCCCACCAGCATGAATGGTCTACCTCTCAAGCGGTCTTTGTGGTCTGTACTAATCTGTGTTATCCACTGATTTAGTCAGAGCCCAAGGGAAATGGCAGCATCAACAAAAGACTCCCATCCATTGTGGAAGATGAAGAGGAGGAGGAGGAGGTGGAGGACGAGGAGACATCCTCCCTCTCTCCCATCTACACCAGGGGAACCTCGTCTGCGCGCAGCAAGAAGGTTGGAAGCAATAAAAGCTATCTAGGCCTAAGCTTGAAGCAGCTGGCCTCAGGCACTGTACCGTTTCACTCACCTAGCCGAGTCTCCAGTTCACATTCCCCCAAAAACAAACAGGAAACTGACCCCCCCAACCATGCTAAAAGGAAAGAGAGAAACTTGAAATTGCAACTGTCAGCTTTGAATAGCGCCGGACCCCCAGACCTCAGTCCAAGGTAAGAATCACATCATGCAATTCTTTCCTAGGTGAAAAGGGCTGCCTTTTGTCCAAACTGGTACCTTGCTAGTAAATTATTCAGATTTCTGGGCCTCTCAGCCACATAGGTTCCTAGCCTGGGTTCTTCAGCTTTGCTGAATTTTGTGTGCAATTTTTGCCTCTACGTGGTGGTGTGTGCAATATGAGAAAGTTAGTTGTATTCTCAAAAGGGTCCATTAAATATTCGGAAGTTCTTCTCTACTCCTTTCATCCGTTTAGCGCTACCTATTATTATGTGTGTATTTCTACATTGTAATTTTGTAATTTATAAGTTTAAATGAAAATAAAAGATAGAACAAGGCCCATCGATGTGATTCCCTCAATACCTGATCTTACCAAACATTTTATGGAACAATAATTTGAAATCATAAAGGCAATGAAGTGCTGATGTTCATTTTCAATCCTATTTTCTTTATCATTGTGGACAACTGAAGCTTTGTTATATTTCTGGCCTCCTCTATAGGTAACATGAAATGGCTCTACTTTTAATTTTAAAAATTCACTTTAGGATTAGCTAAAGAGGATTGAAAGGGTGAAAAATCCTGATGCAGATAATGTGAAAGGAGTAGTCTATGGTGAGTATAAGCAATAGTAAAAAATCACAGCATAGCTGAATAATAAGTAGAAGCAAGAAAAAAAAATGAAATGCTTCCTATGTGCCACGTCCTCTGCTAGGTCACTCCACATTCACTATTGCATTTAGTCTCCTCAGGAATTCAGGAGTCCTGTAGAGTAGTTCATAGTATCTGTACTATGAAGATATAAGAAGTGAACTCTTTTGTCCAAAATCTCATAGATTATGGCTGGAAATCTGGATTCAAATTCTATTTTTCTACCTGTAAAGCCAGTGATATTTTTTAGTACATTTAACTAGTCATCTGAAGGACACAATTTATCCATTTAGAGGGGAATTTTTAGAAAATAAGCAAAACAGACTTAGTGAAAACTAGGTGGACATTAAAGTTTCTGGAATTCAGTTGGGATGGTAATTTGAAAATGTTGCCTTATTCTTCTCCTTCCTAAATTTTTAATAAGAAGTAATACAATAAATTCTAAATAGGGGAAAATATGTCAGAGCTGGAAAAGAAAGGTTTATGTACAATTGATCCTACACTTATAAAAAGATTTTGAGAACATGTACCAAAATGCTAACAGGTAGTGGTAGATTACAAGTGACTTTTATTTTCTAAGTTTTGTTACTTTTATGTTTAAACTTTCTACAATTGACACATTTTTTAAAATATTTTTTTAAAAGATTTTATTTATTTATTTGACAGAGAGAGAGAGATCACAAGTAGGCAGAGAGGCAGGCAGAGAGAGGGGGGAAGCAGGCTCCCTGTTGAGCAGAGAGCCCGATGCAGGACTGGATCCCAGGACCCTGAGGCCATGACCTGAGCCGAAGGCAGAGGCTTAACCCACTGAGCCACCCAGGCACCCCTAGACTTATATTTTTTAAATAATGATTGGCTTAGACATTCTTTAGCAGGAAAGAAGACTAGCCAAAGTCTTAATAGTCATTTATATGTAATTCTTTAACTCTTACTTTAGGGTTTGTCCAGGTTCCGAGTAAAGGTGTCATCAAAGTTATTTAATGTGATGCCATAATCATTAGATTAAAACACTTTAATTCTGGATAGAGTGGTGGTTTAATACAAATTCAGATAAGAAGTTTTCTGTATCTTAAGGCTTTGAATCTGAGAACAAATAAGTTTCTAAATTCTATAGTCTTTCTATCCAACAGAAATACAATGTAAGCTAAAATTGTGAGCCACAGATGTAATTTTAAATTTGCTAGTAGCCACATTTTTAAAAAACAAAAACAAACAAAAAAATAAAGTGAAATTTAATTTTAATAATATAGTTTATTTGACTCAGTATGCCCCAAATAATATAATTTCAAATGTAAATAATATTTAAAAATTTACTAATAAAACCATTTGCATTTTTTTACTCAAATCTTTGAAGTCCAATGTGCATTTTATTCTTAGAGTATGTCTCAATTTGCATGAACCACATTTCTGGTGCTCAGTAGCAATATAAGGCTAATGGCTACCATATTGGATAGCACAGCTTTATAGTATACAGAATTTAGAAATTAACACAATAGTTTTAAATCTTCTAGAAATACTAGAACCCGGGGTTCCTGGGTGGCTCAGTTGGTTAAGTATCCGACTCATGGTTTTGGCTCAGAGCATGATCTCAGGGTTGTGAGATCAAGCCCTGAGTCAGGCTTCGCACTCAGTGGGGAGTCGGCTTGGGATTCTCTCTCTCTCTTTCTCTGCTCATTCCTCCCACCCTGTGTGTTCTCTCTGTCTGTCTAAAATAAATAAATAAAATATATTTTTTAAAAAGACATACTGGAACCCATAAATATAAATGCACAGCTAACCAATATCCTTTATTTTAAATAGGATTGTTGATGGAATTGAAGATGGAAACAGCAGCGAGGAAAGCCAAACTTTTGACTTTGGCTCTGAACGCATCAGGCCAGAGCCCAGAGTTTCCCCTCCTCTAGGAGGTAAGTTCCATATTAGCCTTCGGTCAAAAGGTGATTTCCTTTTAACTTGTAATGTTTGGCATAGGCACTTTTTTGCCTTCCCACTCTCTGAATATTTTCTACATGATCAAACTTCACCAATGCCATGGAACAATTTGACTCGAGTCTGTGCCATCTCCAAGTTATTAAGATATAATTTGTAATTGTTCCTCCCTCCAGGCTAGATGTTCTGCCATTTCTCAGCCCAGGTAAATGGTATGTCAGGAGACTCAAATTTCTGCTATTCATTAGAGGATGACCATGTTTTCTTATTACAAATGCAGACTAATCCACAGAAACAACACTACCCAGAGGAAAAGCTGTGTTGGTTGTACACTGTAGGAACACTGGTTATTTTTAACCAACTTATTGATGAGAGATTATGTATTTGCATTATGTGTTTGCATATCAGAGGATAAACAACTTCAGAAGAATGTAAGAAGGTTGGAAATGATGGAGACCTGTGTGAAGCACTACTCTCTAATGATGGTGAATTTAATATAAGGGAACCCCAAACCTAACCCAGCCTCCTCTCACTCCCTTGCCTTCTTGAGTTCATAGGATATGTTGATAGGAATATATCAACATAATGAAAGCCAGAAACGAATGGTAAATTCTAAAGAAGAAACACCTGTACTTACTAGAGAGAGAATAATGAGCAAGCATAGGCTATCCAAAATAATTTACCAGCAAACTCCAGACGAAAGGCTAGTAGTCGCCTGCCAACTCCATCCTCCCCTTCCCACTCAGCTCTGAGATCCTTGTGTCAGGATCTACTACCAGTTAGTGAATACCCCCATGAACAAAGCCGAGCCCAATAAAAACAGTCCTGGGTGTGTGTCTCCTTTTGGTAGAATACCGGTATTCCATCTCAATCAATAATCCTACTCCCTGGCACTCACCATCTTCTGAAGAAATGGAAGGGTCCTCGTAAGTCTCTGGGTGAGGTGGGGGAGTGTGCAGAGAGAAGGAAGTGATTTTTTCCTTCCGCAAACAAATTTTCTATCCATAATTTACCAGAATTAGGGTATTAGGATGATCATATCATTTTATATAAATATATTTAAGTAATAAATATAAATTAATTATGTATGTGTGTATATGTGTGTGTGTGTATAGATCCCTTAACACTCCAGCTAGTAAGAGTTCATATATGTATCACTCATTCCTGTATCACTCATTCCTTTCCACTCCAGCTAGCAGCGATTCATCTATACTTTTGTCACTGACAGAAACAAATGTATTTGGAAGAGTAAGGTAAAGAAAAAGTGAAGATAAGAGAATCAGGAAATGGGAGATATTATCTTTTAGAGGAACACAAGAAGAGATAGGAAACCCACAATGAAGTTTAGCTCCTGAAATAGAAGTGGCGGGGGGGAATACTCTCATGGGCACAAGAATTAATATTTGGGGGAAAAAGGAAGAGGAAAAGAACACTCCTTTTCTATGGTTTAGGCATTGACTGTGAAATATTTTTGAAGAATGCTCAAAAAGGAGAAACTGTGCCATCTTGGAACATGGTGGTGATTGTGTTCAGGGGAAGGGAAGATTTGCCTTGGGCACATCCAATCAGTGCGTTCCCAGTCCCCACCATGACATGTGCCCGTTTCAAGGAGTTTATCAGGCACAGTCCAGAGGATTACTAGAAGCATGTCCAATCCCAGGGAGATAGAACCTACAGTGCACAGGCATCAGGAAAAGGTAAAGGTAGTAGCTTAGGCTTCCTTCTCCATTCCAATTGCCCCAATCCTCATATATGAGGTTTATTACTGAAGGACTCATTCTGAGTGTGTTCTACTTTTCAGACCCAGAGATTGGAGCTGCTGTTCTCTTCATCAAAGCAGAGGAGACCAAGCAGCAAATAAATAAACTCAACAGTGAGGTATGGAGCTTTCTCTTTCTTTGGTCATGCTGGAATGGCAAAAGCTATAAATCCAAGTTACCAGCAAAAGTGGTATAATAGAGTAATTACAGGCATGTGCTCTGGTGTCAGACCACCACAGATGAATTCCCGTTAAGCCTCATATTAGTTACATGACCTTCCACAAGTTACTTATCTTCTCTCATGCTCTATTTCCTCATGTATTAGAAGAGGACAAAAATTATGCCTGCTTTATGGCCCATTGTGAAATTGAGATAGTATAGGCAAATCATTTAGCTTAAAGCACTAAATAAATGATAATTATACTAATTAGTGTCATAAATGCATTGATACTTGATGTAATGGGTGCTTTTTCACTTTTTTCATGTAATTTTTAATGAGTTAAAGCAAGATGATTAACCCAAAGATGAATGCTATTTCTCAGAGTAATCAAATGACCTGGAATGCTCTTCCTTTCCCTGACATATTTTTGCTGTGTAACTTTAAGCACTTTACTTCTCTGGATCTTACCATCTATCCATGTAAAATCAGGTAATTTTTTTAACGACTTTGTTAAAATATATTTTACATATCATAAAATTCACCCATTTCAAGTGTACAGTTTAATGATTTTTAGTAACTTTATTGAGCGGTTCAACTGTCACCATATAAGTTTTAGAATACTTTGACCACCCCCCACTCCTCTACCCCTGCCACCCCGGACAACAGGTCTTCTCATTGCCATTTATGATTAATCCCTGTTCCCACATCCAGCCCTAGGTACCTACTTACTTACTTTTTGCCTCTTCTGGCCATTTCATATACACTGAGAAGGTGATTTCCAAATCCCTGTCCTAATTTGGGTGTCCTCCCAAAAAATTTTAATTAAAAAAAATTTGAGACAACAATTTGGATGCAAATAGTTTATTTGGGAGGTGGTCCAGAAAGCAAAATGAAGGAGTAGAGAAGTAAGACAGGTGAGAAATGAAAGCTCATAAATAAAGCTGTGCTAATGAGATGACTAACTCTGTAAGCAACTGGGGCTCGATCCTGCTGGGGACCACTGAGAGAGTATATAGGACATTTCAAAACTGTTCCACCATAAGACAAGGAAAGGGGGAACTGAGGGTGGTTTCTGAGAGACTGACTCCCTAGCCCTTCATGCAGTCCTTGCTGCGGAGGAGACTCGAAATGTTCTTCAGACAGGAATATGCGGGAAGACCTGGACTGGTCTTTGGTGACCTTCAGGGTTGGCCTAAGGCGAGGACATGTGGGCAGGCACAGACAGCCCCTTTCTAGGACAAAAGTTTTACATTATCTGATGAGATCTTAGCAAAAATGTAACCAGTTACAGACACTGGTGAGATTTGTGAAAAATGAAATCATATATCTAAATCAGTTTTTCTTAAACCTGTGTGTCTTCAGTTTAGTGAAGATTTACGATTTACTACCATTGCTCCTTCTGTGCCCACTCTCTCTGGAAGTGTGATTGTTGCTAATAAGACTTCAGAGCTCCAATGGGCAGACTAACAAGATAGATAGGAATGGAAAACTAATGGGATTAAAACCCCTTAAATCACAAGGATTTGGCCGTACGCTGGATTATCTAAATAACCTCTTGTTAAAAATCCACCAAAAACAAAACAAAACAAACTAAATACCTTGTTGGAGAAACTTCGATTGAATAATTTCTTTTCAAATATTGATCTCTAAAAGCACCCGTTAGTACCGTTTGAATTCTTTTCCCTCACATTTGAGATCATTTAATGGTTTTAAGAACTGACTGACCCATACTGTAGCTCAAAATATTAGAGTTAAGAATTATTGTGGGGAAAGAAATGTGTTTATATCTTCACCTTCTGGAAGGTACATAATTTTCCCAAGTCACGGCTGTAAATCCACACACTATAACACACTATACGATTTTCCTTCGATAATGTGAGCCAGTGGTAGATACATTAAAACAGATAACCACTTGAAAAACAAGTATTTCCCCAGTGTGATTTGGTATTCATGATTGCTTTTCTAGTGAGATGACATAAATCTTTTTATCTTGCCATATATTGAAATAAAAGGGCAAGTTAAAATATCAATGGTCCAATTATCCTTCCCTAAAGAATTAGTTTTTCCTTATAGGAAATACCTGATTTCTTCATGGTTGAAGCTTAAGAAAGAAAATCTTATCTTTTATACATAATTGAATTTATATAGTCTTGACCCTTTGGTACATTAAAACCCACTGATAGGCAGAATGAAAATACGAATTGGTTTCAAACTGTAAAATTATCTTTCTCCCAACTTCCTACTTGATTTTTCCTCTTATCTCCTATAATATTATTTATGTAGCAAAAAAAAAATCTATATTTTAAAATCCAAACCTAATTTTTCCATTAGGAGTATCCTACCACTCACCCATGATTGCTTTGTTTTTCATTTATTCTATTTCTTGGTAGTAGTAGACAAGAGAAGAATCGATAATGAACACGGGATATACTACATAATAATAACTCTTTAAAAAAAAAAGGTCAATCCCCAGTATATGTGGGGCATGTCAAGTGTTATATCAAGTATGAGAATATGGCAACAATCTCATTCTGATATTTGCTTAAACATTTAAGATATAAAGAAATTGTTCATTGATATGTGGGTTTCATAATTAGCTGGCTAAATACAGAACAAAAATCAGAAAAGGAATAATGTTGGTAATAACCTACATTCACAGAGCAGTGACGAGAGTTTAAAAGATGTAGGGCAGCTGCTAATATTAGAACGCTTTTGAAAACATTGCCGTTGCTTTAGGGCAACAAAGAAAGAGTGCAATTCTAAGGAAATTGTTTAAAAATAACAACAAACTGTCTCCGTGGGGGCCATGGGCTATGTAAGTCAAATGCTCCATTTCTGAAAAGGTTTGTAGGTAAGGGTTAGAATATTTCCTCATTTCTGAAATCTGGCTGACCCAGAAAGATACTGTGGCAAAGCCGACCAGGGAAGCTGTGTGCTTCACCGCAGCAGGCAGAAGACATAAAACACACTAGTAGAGAAAGATAATACGCTTTGGAGAGAGGAAAATATTCAGATCTCTATTCATAAAATTAACTGTCTGATTTCAGCAAAGTGTTCACCTTCCCCAAGTTCAGATTCTTCCTCTATTAAGTGGTAATGATAAAATCTGCAATACAGGATTGTTGTGAAGACTTAATACCATATATAAAGCCCCCAGCATGATGTCTTCTGCTAATAAGGGGTCAAATACTCATTCTCTTCTTATACAAGATTATACTTCCGTTCAACAGAAGGCGACTCTCAAGTTAGCACCCGCTGCTCCCTCCTGCTCAGTGCAGAGTAGTACGAGAGAATTAGTCTCAGTGCTTATGGGGGAGAACATGAAAACGACTGGATTCAAGGGAAACATTTGATCATGACAATGACTACTGTTTATCTGAGACTTTTCTTTGGCTACTAAAATAATCAGTATAAAATTGGAATAGAAAATAATAGGGCAAAATGTTTATATTTCAGTGCATCTTATTTTAGCTAAATAGTTTGATGGGATAGGGTCACTGTGTTAATGGAAAGAACACTTGCTCTGTAAGACTTAAAGATTTAAGGGCAAAGACACCCACTACGCCATTTTAATGATGCTTCATCATTACCTGATTAAACATATAAATAGCAAAACAATTGTGAAACTAGGCAGAAAAGAATCTGCCAAGCTTACTGGAAACAAAATCACAGCCAAATCTTCATTTTCAAAATGGAAGAATGCAGGTAGCTTGTTAAATCATCCTTGTTCACCAAAAGGCACTTTGGGTGGAATGCTCTGATCGCCCCTTTTTAGCATTTTATTTTGTATGTACTCAAAGGACCCAGTTAATATTAGACCATTAAAGTCTTAAATGTATTCAGAAGAATGAAATGTATATAACATTGCTAAACAAAAAATGGGCTTTGTAGAAACAACTTATATTGACTTTTTAAAGGGAGAAGCCCATCTTTCCGTACTATTTATTAACTTCCTTTTTTTTAAAGCAACTTTATTGAGATATAATTAATGTATCATAAAATTCATCCATTTAAAGGGTGGCTCAGTCATTGAGTGTCTGCCTTGGGTTCAGGTCATGATCCCAGAGTCCTGAGATCGAACCCCATGTTGGGATCCCTGCTCAGCAGGTGGCCTGCTGCTCCCTTACTTGTGTTTTCTCTCTCTCTCTCTCTCTCTCACTCTCCTCTTTCTCTCTTTCTCTGGCAAATAAATAAATAAAATCTTCTTAAAAATCAAAAATAATAAAGTGTATAATTTGAAGGCTTTTTGTATGTTCATAGAGTTGTGCATTCATCACCGTAATCAATTTTAAACCATTTTATTACCCCACAAGAAACTCCATACCATACAGCCATCACCCGGAATTCAAGTTCCTCTACCCTCAGCCCTATGAATCTGCCCATATATTTGCCTATTCTGAACATTTCATATAAATGGAATCATACAATATGATCCTCTGTGACTGGCTTTTGTCACTTAGTATAATGTTTTCAAGGTTCACCCATGTGGCGTGGGAGTACTTCATTTGCTTTTATATCCAAGTAATATTCCGTTGTGTGGATATACCACTTCTTATTTATTCATTCATCAGCTGATAGACATTTTTGGTGTTACCACTTTTTAGCTAATATGAATGATGTTGCTATGAACATTCATAGGACAGTCACACATGTTTTTGTGTGGACATGTTTTAGTTTCTCTTGGGTAATTAAGTGGAATTGCTGGCTCGTATGGCAACTCTATGTTTAAACATTTGAGAAACTGACAGACCGTTTCCCAAAGCAGCAGCAGCACTTTATACTCACTCAGCAGTACATGAAAGTTCCAAGCTCTCTACTTCTTTGCCAACAATTTTTTATTATAGGACTTATTATAACCATACTAGAGCATATGAAGTGGTATTTCATTGTGGTTTTCACTTGCATTTCCTTGATAGCTAATAATATTGAGCATCTTCTCATGTGTTTGTTCCTTGGAAAATTGTCTATTCAGATCCTTTACCCACTTTAAAATTGGGTTGTCTCTTTGTTACTAAGTTGTAAGAATTCTGTATATATTCCATATGCAAGTTATGATGTGCAGTTTTCTTCACCCATTATCGAAGTTGCCTTTTTGTTTTCTAAACATTTTTCTTTGAAGCACAAAAGTATTAATTTTGGTGATATCCAGTTTATCTATTTTTTCTTTCATTCTTTATGATTTTGAGGTCACATCTACATATTTGTATCATGAGATCAATGAAGTCTCTTTCAGTCAAAAAAATAGAATAGTAGTAACAGAAGTTTCTCCTTACCTAAGAAATGGCTGTGAAAATTTAGAGTTCTATTAATAATTCACACAAGGAAACCTACATGAGTAATACCTTATGGTAAAGGGTATTCTTCAGTCCTCTGAACTAGTGTTATTATTATATCTTCTTGTTGACAGTTGGTTCAACCAAAATGCACTGACAGAATTGCCAGGCCGTTCCAAGATCTGACTGTACAATCTCTTTTCTTCTGCATCATGATCACATATGCGTTCTTGACCATCAATTCTCAAAAGCAAAATCTAAAAAAATGTTGTACATTCACTTTTTGACAAAGGAAAGCAAAATCCATTTAACTGCTGACAAACCATTCTGCATTTTTCATTTTAAAACATAGGTATTATTGATTATAATGTTACACTTTGTGGACATAGCCTTCTAAACTGGAATACACTCAACTATTTAATGATTTGCAGGATGCTTTTTGCTTATTTTCAGTTCTCGAGCCTGTATGCATGGGTAGATTTGCAGCTCTCATGAGAGATTTACTGATAACACACACACACACACACACACACACACACACACACACACACACACATATATATCCTAAAGAATAGTGAGGATCTCCCAAAAGAAAAAAAAAATTATGCCACTCAAAAGTTCATCCTGTGAAGTGTGAATTTAACATGGATATAGCTTTTGGATATTAGCTGTTTTTGTCTTCCTGGCCTGTGATTACTTATATATAGGCCTCTTTTTATTTTGAATAGAGGGACTAAATGGATATATCGGTAAGAGTCCAAGGGAGACCAATGCCACATTCCAAATGGGCAGTTTGAGCAGGGTTGAATAAAAGGAGTATTTACAAAGAAGTTCCTTGAGTGTAAGGAAACCACAAAGCATAGAACTGTCCCTCCACTGTGGGAATAATAACAACAGAAACTCACTACAACTCCTAGGTGTGAAGGGGTCAGTGTAGAGAGTGGTTCTGAAATATTGAGTCAGAGGAAGGTGGGTGGAGAAAGCGACGTGAAAGGAGCTGTAATCTTTTGTTGGGACCCTCTGTGACCTTCTGCCCACCTCAACCCTGCAGGGAAGCAACCAGAGGAACATATACCTCGACCTCCCTCTGCTACCACCCTCCAATCTGATGATGTTTTAAAATGGCCAAACCCAATGAGCCAATAACCCTGTTGATGGAGTTCATACAAGTCAGCCTCCAAGGAGCAGAAATGGTTGGAAAATGGATCTGTTCTAGGAATAAAAGTGGGAAATAGTCAGTAAAATGAGTTACTGTATATTCAAACAAGTAGAGAAAAATTCAAATGAAATTTAAACAGTCGGTTATTAATTACTTATTGTTAGTAATTAGCCAGTTGGTGGTAGGTAGTTATTAATTGAATACTAACTGATAGCTTCAGAATAACTGGTTATTTTTTAAAAAGATGGATATGGGTGTTTCCCCATCCCTCCATACTTCCTAAGTTGAAATTTTTTTTAAAGATTTATTATCTTAGAGAGAGAGATAGAGCAAGTGAGAGAGTGCAAGCAGGGGGGATGGGAGTACAGAGTCTTAAACAGACTCCATGCTGAGCCCAGAGCTGGACATAGGGCTTGACCATGAGATCCATGACCCTGAGACCACAACCTGAGCCAACACCAAGAGTCTGGCACCCAACAGAATGCACCACCCAGGAGCCCCACAAGCTGAAAAATGTTTAAAACAACAAACTTCTCTGCCATTTTCCACTCATCAATAGGAAAATTAAGTTCAATAATTGGTCTAATCCAGCAGCTACAGATAGTATTAGAATTTTTTTTAATTTTATTTATTTATTTGATAGAGATCACAAGTAGGCAGAGAGGCAGGCAGAGAGAGGGGAGGGGGGAAGCAAGCTCCCTGCTGAGCAGAGAGCCTGATGCAGGCTCAATCCCAGGACTCTGAGATCATGACCTGAGCCTAAGGCAGAGGCTTAACCCACTGAGCCACCCAGGCGCCCCAGTATTAGAATTTTTTTATAGAATCTTACGGTTGGAAGGGATTACAGGGAACTTTTCTTTCTTATCATCCCCTAATACATGAATATCCCCCTTTTAAAAATGAGAACATCATACATCTTCCAAAAGGGCTCTGATTCTATCTCTAATCTCCTATTATTGCTCTTGATTCTTCTATGATGAATGCCAAATCTTAAGTCCCTTCTCTGAGCTTTAACACCTGCTTTCTAACCTTGCAGTATTTTCTTTTATAAAATTTTCTGTTATTTTCATGTGTATATTTCTACCTTCCCCAAGGCTCTTGAAGACTTTGATTATAGCTCAAAAAAATTCTGTGAAATGCCTCAAAATTATTATTATTATTGTTATTATTGATGTTGTTGTTAAAGTACTCAGACTTTAATGAAGTACAACAGAGAATATCCTGTATCTCAAGTAAGTCAATGTTCAGTACTAGAAAATAAGCATATATGAACTTGGGAAGGTTTGGGGATTTTTTTCAGTCTCTTTGTTAAAGAACCATGAGGCACCTAGACAATAGGAACTGACACTTCCCATTTACTTGTTCCCAAGTAGAAATAAACACAATATTATAAATCAATACTAAATTAATCAAATTTCCTTTTTATGCTTATATGACCATATGATAGGGTAGAATTTGAAGTAATCAACTTTTATAAATAATGGGTAAAAGAAAATTTACCCATTATTCTAATGGGTAAATGGGTTCTAAGACAAATATTTAAGCAACCTTTGCTTTGATATTATTGTATTTTCATAATGTGGTAGAATCATAAAATCTGAAATTTGAGAGGTATCTCAGAGGCCACCTATTTTGGCTTATCTCCCAGTATGGGATTTTTATTTCTGAGGTGATTAGTAAGAAGTTACTTTGCCTGAACATTTTCTGTAGTAAGGAGCTCACTATGCCCCCAGAAAAAGCTACACCAGCAGTTCCCAAACCCAGTTGTGCTATCAGATTCTCTAGAATATTTTACATGATTATAGATATTTTTATAAACTAATATATAAAATATATTTAATATCAATAAATATTTTTAAAATAACATTTCTGTTGGCCCAGCATTTGGTTGACATTGGGTATCTGTACTTTTAAAAGTTCTCCAGGTGCGCCTGGATGGCTCAGTCAGTTAAACATCTGTCTTCAGCTCAGATCATAATCTCAGGGTCCTGGGATCGAGTCCTTTGTCAGGTTCCCTGCCTAGCAGGAAATCTGCTTCTCCCTCTCTCTGCTTATGTTCTCTCTCTGTGTCTCTCAAATAAATAAAATCTTTAAAAAAATTAAAAAAAAATTCTCCAAATGCAGGACACACAGGTGGCTTAGTTGGTTAAGCCTCTGACACTTAATGTTGGCTCAGATCATGATCTTTGGGTCCTTGGAGCACCATGTTGGGCTTGTGCTCAGCAGGGAGTCTGTTTGAGAATTCTCTCTCTCCCTCTCTCTCCTCCTAGTCATGCTCTCTCTCTCTCCCTTTCCATCTCTCCCTCTCTAAAATAAATAAATAAATCTTTAAAAAAAATTTCCACAAATGCTTCTGATAACAGCCAACTCATTCCTCAAATAGTTTAGCTATTAGAAAACTATCCTCTTTATTTAGCTCATATAACTCTTGTAAAGACTTTTTTTTAATTTAATTTTTTTAAATTTCTTTTCAGTGTAACAGAATTCATTGTTTATGCGCCATATCCAGTGCTCCATGCAATACGTGCCCTCCATAATACCCACCACCTGGTTCCCCCAACCTCTCACCCCTCACCCCTTCAAAACCCTCAGATTGTTTTTCAGAGTCCATAGTTATTTATATTTTCTACTTCTGTTCCTCTTGAGTTGAATATAAAAAGGAACATAAATGGTTGATTTTAATGAAAATATTCTAAATTTTGAAGGTGGTTAATATCTCTCTTCCTCCTCACTCTGTGGTATATTCTCCTCTTCTCTGAATGCTCTCTCTTCCTTGAAACTTTACTCATATGACATGACACTTTACTCATATGACATATGACAAACTTTACTCATACATACCCTTAATCATCATGATTAACTTCCTTTGCTGCTGCCCCTTTCTCTTGTCCTAATTTCTTAAAGATAACCACAAATGATCTCAGTGTCCTACAGATGACATTTCCAGAACAGACATTATTGTCTATCATGTTAGTTTATGAAAGCACCTGAGAATCTTGTATTTGTTCTCTCTGTTCCCCAATATCTGCTTGGACATCTCTCTTCCTTCTTTCAGCATTAAATATGTACTTATTTATATAGTATCAAGTCTAAATGAAAGTTAAAGAAGAGAAGGCATTAAGTTTTCAAAGGCCATATGCTCTGACAATGTAAATATGGATGAAACACTGAAAGGGGAGTGGGCAGAAAATTAGACTAGAATATGCCTCCCACCAAATTTTTAAATTGTTTTCAGTAATCATAATTTGTAATGGTAGTACTAATATTGATATACTGCAACTGTTGTATGTATAATGGGGGATAAAGCAGATAAGTCATTATTGGATATCCTAACTCTATCATCTTCTATACCTCAATAACCAGAATTCACAGTGTAGAGGAGATACAAATGTAATATATAAAATGTTAAAACCCTGTAATACTGAAATAGAATTAGTAATATTAATATGAACCTATATTTTCTCTCATGTACATGCATACAATTCCAAGCTCTTTCAACAGAAAAGGAGTATAAACAATGACCAGCCCAATAACAGTCAGTATCTCTATGCATCAATTATGGTCTCAGATATAATTTCCCAATAAAAGAAACAAGAGTGTCTTTAAATAGCTGTTTCACTTCTGGGGACATGAAATACACATAAGTTTAGGACACCTTAGTGTACAAGACAACAAGAAAACTATCAAACACTACTAGGATGATGTCAGAAGAGCTCAGGAGCCAGTATAAAGAGTCTCCCACTCACCAAAGATGGGATAATTTTGGTAAGAATAACAAGTACAGTAAGGGTAACAAGAAACCTGTGTAGCTATCAGTTAAGCGTCTGCCTTCAGGTCAGGTTACCATCCCAGAGTCCTAGGATAGAATCCTGCATCAGGCTTCTTTCTCAGCAGGGAACCTGCTTCTCCCTCTGCCTGCCATCCCCCTGCTTGTATTCCCTCTCTGGCAAATAAATTTTTAAAAAATTTTAAATACAATGGTTAAAACTCATAAAATAGCTAACAAATGCCCCCAAATGGCAGCATAATAAGCTTCTGAATTTCCCTCCTCCTACAGACACACTGAATGTACATCTATATACAGAATAATTCCCTCTGAGAGAAACATAAAACAAGGAATGATTTTTAAAAAGCTGAATAACTCTGACGTATCAGGTGAACGAGAAAATCCCCACATGGAGACTGATCGGAAAGGTTGGGACACATAAAGCAAAAATACCACCCCAGATAAAGTGCCATGCTATCAAGAAGGAACCCCTAACTAAGTTTGGACTTAGTGTCCCCAACTAGGACCCTCAAAACACTTAGCTCTGAAAGCCGAAGGGGCTTATGTTCACAAGTCCTACAGGATCATAGCAAACAAAAGTAATTCTTAAATGGATGTAAGAACATATTAGATGAAGAGCTAGTATCCAAAATCTACAAAGAACTTATCAAACTCAACACCCAAAGAACAGATAATCCAATGAAGAAATGGACAGAAGAAATGAACAGACATTTCTCCAAGGAAGACATACAAATAGCCAAAAAGCATGTGAAAAAATGCTCGACATCACTTGGCATCAGGAAAATACAAATCAAAACCACAATGAGATACCACCTCGCACCAGTCAGAATGGCTAAAATTAACAAGTCAGGAAATGACAGATGCTGGCAAGGATACAGAGAAAGGGGAACCCTCCTACGCTGTTGGTGGGAATGCAAGCTGGTGCAACCACTCTGGAAAACAGCATGGAGCTTCCTCAAAAAGTTGAAAATAGAGCTACCCTATGACCCAGCAATTGCACTACCAAGTATTTACCCCAAATATAAAAATGTAGTGATCTGAAGGGGCACCTGCATCCCAATGTTTATAGCAGCAATGTCCACAATAGCCAAACGATGGTAAGAGCCCAGATGTCCAACAACAGATGAATGGATAAAGAGTGGTATATTTATGCGATGGAATACTACTCCACCATCAAAAAAGAAAAAAATGAAATCTTGCCATTTGCAACAATATGCATGCAACTAGAGAGTATTATGCTAAGTGAAATAAGTCAATCAGAGAAAGACAGTTACATGATCTCACTCATATGTGGAATTTAAGAAACAAAACAAAGGCTCATAGCTGAAAGGAGGGAAATCAGATGGAATCAGAGAAAGAGAGACAAACCGTAAAACATTCTTAATTTAGGAAACAAACTGAAGGTTGGTAGAGAGGAATAATGAGCACTGGGTATTATATAAAACTGATGAATCACTGAGCTTGGTCTCTGAAACTAATAAAACACTATATGCCAATTAATTGAATTTAAATTTTGAAAAGTGAAAAAAAATGGATGTAAGAATATCTCTATGGTTGTATATCCAGGTTCAGCAGAGAGGGAGCATGCAAAAATGCTCATCTCCTAGTTTCTCCCTGGAACAGATATGACTGCATACTGTCCTAGCTGCTACCTTAGGGCCCAGCTCCTAATCCACCTGCACCTAGATGCTCTCTATGATCCTATACTTTGGGACACTGACAGATCTTGGGACACCCTCAACT
The DNA here is from genome assembly GCF_963455335.1 of Martes martes. Lineage (NCBI taxonomy): Eukaryota > Metazoa > Chordata > Mammalia > Carnivora > Mustelidae > Martes > Martes martes. Next base: position 134,401,856 of record NC_137888.1, read on the forward strand.
ACTGGGAGCCACCAAGAACAAAGACAACAGCATCGACAATCATGAAGACCCTAAATTTTCAAGATTCCACCAAAATCTGTTAGAACTAATAAGTGAATTCAGTAAAGTTGCAGGATACAAAGTTAATGTACAAAAGTCAGTTGTATCTATACACTGATAACAAACTATCAGAAAGAGAAATTAAGAAAAACAATCCCATTAACAGTAACATCAAGAAGAATAAAATACTTAGGAATAAATTTAACCAAAGAGGTACAAGACTTGTACACCAATAATGACAAAATATTGTTGAAAGAAATTAAAGAAGATCTAAACAAATAAAAACTCCAACTACAGACTTGCCAGAAGAATTGAAGAAAGCTGTTTAAATTCTCAGCTCTTACCGAAAGACCAGTACATGAGGAGTTAACCAAAGTTAGAGTACTCCCTTAGAATACAAACTTGCAGCATTGGCATCAACTGGGAGCTTGTTAGAGATGCAGAATCCCACCCTACACCTACTGAATCTGAATATACTTGGTGTCAAGATCCCCAGGTGATTCCTCTATACATTGTCTTGATAAGCTATCTATACGGTTGGTATTCTGAGATAAGACAGACTCATGTTTGGTATTCACTAATAGCGGTGAGGATCCCTCAGCGAGATAGCAATTTGGATACTAATCAAACTTTGTCACAGAAAGTAGGAAAACAGATGAAGAAAGCAATCAAAGGGTTGATAAATAATGGATTAAAATAGTACAGCTAAAGTAATAAAGTTGTGTCCGAAGGCCTGAGTTTGCAGAAATTCAGTGAAACCCACTGGAGTAATCACTTTCAAGGCTTGTAATTCTTCTCTTATTATAATTGAAGAGGCACCAGATGCACCTGCAAAAGTAAAGCCCTTGGTACTATTCCTGTGTGACCTTGGATAAGCCACTTCACCTCCCAACATTCTAGTCTCTCCAGCTGCAGAACAAGATTTACAACATTCGTTAGTAATGGGATTGAGATTCTCATTTGGACAAAATTTATGCAAGTGCCAAGTATGATTATTATTTTAGCTGACAGATAAAAAGATTGTCATTTGTTTTTGAATGTGTTGTGAAGCAAAAGACACAAGGATGAAATTATGCCGATCATCCTTTTTGTTTTGCCCGCTTATGGAGTTTGATTGAACTTGTCTGAATCCTGAATCCCACAATAAATATGCAACATAACAAAAGATTAAATGAAAGACCATTTAATTACCTGAATCAGAGCTCGTAAAAATGTATATGTGTTCGTGGCAGCGGGAGGAGGATTGGTGTAATTAGTACCCGGAATTTAGGAAAATTGTGTCTAGCAGGAAAATGTATACATGTTTGGCAAAAATTGAGTGACAGGTCAAGAACTCTTCAAGCTAAGAAGATTATATCAACAGATGCATTCCCCATCTGCTCACTGAATGCACAAAAATGGAAATGGCATTTTTTTCTATCAATTGAAGTTCCAGTTATACTCAGAGGCCATGAATCATACCATGCCAATAGCCAAGATTGAAAAATGTAAAACATGAATAATAGAAGGCAAGAGTTAGCTACTTTTGATGTGAAATAAAAGGTATTTTCAAAGAGACGTTCTGGTCTTCCTCGTGAAACTCACACTGCTGTTCCTAAAAGGCATGATGCAAAGACACACCAGAACAGCAAATCTGTGTTTATACCAAAAGGCACACAATCTAACTGTAAAAACTGGCAGTGCACAGTCTTATTGGGACACTAGGGCACCAGCACCACAGATGGATTTTTCTCAACTATGTAATAACACAGTGGTTTGTAAATCTCCCATTTTGAAGTAATGGGGGTATCCATGAGACACTGAGATCATATAAAATGTTCTTCCCTGCTAGGGGTATAATGGTAATTACTTCTGTGTCTTGCAGTGCTATTTATGGGAGATTGGTAGAAGTTTCTTAAGTTCAAATGAAAATACCAGAAACTCATATTAAGAAATAAACCATCCACCTTATTATTCATTAAATTACCATGTATCAACAAAGATTTATAAATGGCAGGATTTATGCAGGGACTAGAGCCATTATAAAGGACAATAAAGACAGTCATACCTATCCCCAGCAAACCCCACATTGGTCCTTACTCAAATGTGATCAACACCAAGCTGCACATTGTTTTATTTTAGCTCACGCATCTTTTATAGAGAATTCTCAATCCATCTGACTGCAATTACTTGAACTTTTAGAATGGAAATACAGGATCTTAATCAACATTTTTCAATGACTCTGGTTATTGCTGTTACTATTTGTTACTGCAAAGATCTATGCAAGGTGATGCTAAAACTCAGAGACTCTGTTTCTCCCAAACTAATTATGTAAAACCATTAACAGCGTGGTTTGTCTCTCCATGCCGAGGCTGAAAAGGAGTTCTGTAGATAACTGGCTTTTATTGTCTTTGGGCTAAATCTTTCCTGGGTCAGTATTCCCTACTATGAGGATGTTTTCAGCTGAGCTGTGTTGCATTACCAAATGCAGATACTGGGACCCTGACAAAGTATCAGTTGTATGGGAATGAGACTTTAACATCCTTAAACTATTTGATCCTCACAACAAAGCATCTGTGGGCATATGCTTAAGAGGAGGGTGAGAAGTAGCATCACATCAGTGAAGCAAATTAAACATAAGAGGAGAAAACCAGATGCTCTGGAAATGTAGGCAACAATGACTATTTGTAAGCCAATGGAAGTTCTGAGAAAACCTGGATACAACCAAAATAGAAAAATTGTGGCAATTAGTGACTTCCTCCTTAGAGGTATGGAAAGACCACAGTGTGGACTATCATGGATAACTGACCAGTCTGTTGTTGCATGGATGTCTCTATTCATGATAGAAGGGGCTGCTCCACAAGACCAAATGCACTGCCCCCAAACCTACTAAACACCTAATGATTTGTGTGTTGGTAAAATACATGTTACTGGGAAAACAGAGGAGGGAAGGATCTTTAGATGCTCCGAAGTTTTGGATAGAAAACTGAACCACTTGGAAGCACAGATGGTGTTTTCAACACTTCTTTCTAGCAGTTGGGACTTTGGAAAGGATAGAGAAATCTTGTATGTGAACAATTGGCTCTGCAGATGGTGATGGTGAACTGGTTTGGCCAACAGTCTTAAATCCCAGACTGATGGGTTCCTATTCACAGAAGAATTAGGAGAAGGAAGCGGAAGGAGAGGAAAAATCGATAAAGGAAACATAACTTAACACACAAGGGAGAGAAAAATGTGTATTAAGTTATGGCTTATTTATCTATTTTCTCTTTATAAGTAGAAATAATGAGAAGGCCACATCTAAAACAGCCAGCTTGGGTAGCAACCAGGGATGCAAAAAGATTTACCAAATTTCAACTGATAAAACAACTCTGAATAACTTAATTACATTTGTCACTTGGCACTCAGAATATAGTCATGAGATATGGGAGTCAGTAAATAAGCGCCACTAAAAAATGTGAAGGGGGGATGCCTGGGTGGCTCAGTTGGTTAAGCATCTGACTCTTGATCAGGTCTTGATCTGAGGGTCAGAAAGGAAAGGAATGGACAGGACAGGACAGGAAAGGAAAGGACAAGAAAGGAAAGGAAAAAAATGAGATGGGGCTTGTGATAATATTGATAATTATGATGTAGTGTTCCATGATTCATTAGTTAAGTATAACACCCAATGCTCATCACAGTACAGTTGTGTCTTCTAATATGAGTGACAGGACATTTAAAGAATATGATTAGGTGTTGAGGTAAGTGGGAGAACTTTGGTTCATTTGTTGTGAATGATTTTTGTTTGTTTTTACTGATCTATTTCTGTAGTATTCTGATTTTAAGTTGTATTTTGAAGGTATATCTCCTTTAATGGATGGAGCCTTGTTCACAAAGTAGCCCCAACAACCTTTTTTTAGCAAATGCACATCTTCTTAGCATGCTATAAAAAAGTATTAAGTCTCACCACCCTTGGAAAGCAGAGACTGCATTCTTTGCTTTCCACATTTGATTAAGAAGAAGGTCTTTCCTGTTTTGGAATGAATTTTGTTAGCAAGCCCAACAGAAAGCAGTAAGCAAAAGTGAGTTACTCTCTGTGGCAGTATGTTGTCCCCTTCAGTGTCACCAGACTATCCACCTCCAGGAGATGCCATCTTTCCTTGTGACAGTTGCCTTTGTCCTTGTGAAGGGAAACATCCTGTACCCACAGGGATTAATTCTCTCATGTAACTTTAATAAGGCGCGGGGGTGTGTCCTCAATGACACAGTGACAGAATTCTTCCCTGATACACATTGATCATTACCCTTCAGAGCTAAAGAAAGTTCTATTTCTTTGGATTCTTTGCTGCTTTTAGTTCAAGCTAATACAGTGATTTTGTTTTCTGGAAATGCTAATGCTTGTTTACATTCCGGGAGCCAGTCAAGACTCTGGATTCCCATTTAAAGTTCATAACCTCAAAGTTGTGGTAAGTGTGCAGTAAAATTTTGATGTCAAGGATGTGACCATCAAAAGGTATTTCACCCAAGGAAAAATATTTGTTTATTTTGAAATCTAGAAACAATAGCTCATCAGAAATATGTATGTTGATATATTGTCTGGCTCCAAATTCCCCCTTGCTGCACACTGTTTTTGTTGTTTTATTTGTATAATTTGACATGAGGAGATTTTGCTGTGCTTCACCGGTTTCTGACTTCGAGATGATGGTATTTACTTACTGGATGTTGAATTAACATTTCAGACAGATTTTACACACGAAGGTATTTTTTTGTATCATGTGGGATCTTCACAAATTCTGTCCACATTAGCAAAACTCTATCAACTCTTAAGCAGTATCTCCTTTCCTGTGTGATAATACACTATAACAGAAAGAGCACCAAACTTAGAAGGCCTGATTTCTAGCCCAAAGACTGTCCTTCATGAAATATGGGACCTTAAAAATGTCATTTAACCTCTGGGCCATAGTGTCCCCATTTTACAGGTGGGGAAATAATAATGTATCCCTGCCTATCTTAGCACTGTTTATAGATCCAATAGGAAAAAAGGTACCTGAAAGCATATTGTGTTATAAATGTACTCAAACATTTAATAACATAATTGTTGATGTGCCTAAAATGCAAATGGTTCTTCAAAGATTGTGTCTTTATTCAATCCTAATAAAAGGCCTGTTGAAAGCATTTTACCGGGAGCTAATGCAATTTTGTAAAATGTACTGGGATGTAAAATGTACTAAGAGCTAATGTCAATTTGATACAGGAATGAAGCTTAGACAGTCCACAGAAACGGGTTAGTCAGTATATCCCTTCAAACATCTCATTCAGCACCAGCCTTCTCTTCTGAAATTCTGATAGAAGAGCTAATCAATTCAAGGGGGTGCCCGTAGGTAAATGTCTGCAGCACCAAGATCCAGATCCTGATTTAAGTATGAGCCATGCACTGTGAAATTGAGGCTTGGCAGGTCATGAAATGAGACAACCTGCAGTGAAAATTTCAAAACACATAGCATCTTTCTCAGACTCACTATTTTGCCTCTTAAATGTGAGGCTCGGAGGTATCTTTTCATCACCTGAAGTTTCAGATCTGCTGAAAAGCCTGGACAAGCGTTCAGTTGAGTCCCCTGAGTTCCATGCTAGCAGCAAGGCAGAAATGCTTTTGGCCTGGCAGTTTCAAGGCAGGTGTGACCAGTTGGTTGCCTGAACCATGGAAAAACCTCCTTCTGGCCTTTTTAAAATGCCTGATTCAAGCGGCACTACCTCCTGGTGGACCTGCCAGGGAGGATTAGTTTCAGAACACACTCAACAGGAAGTGGACTGAATTAAGCTGCTGGAGGAATTAGGAATGTATATGTCAATGTTGAAAAAAGTTTGCCCAAAACAGCAATCTTGGATCTGGTGTCACTGAAGTTGAACTGCCTTTTGTTTTGTTTTTTGAGGCTAGTCAAGAGGTTCAGCTGCTTATATTGGAGTTTTTTTGATTCATGATAGTAAACTCAAGTCATAGCGGGTCCTTTATAAAATACAGTCCTAACAGCAGTTGAAGGCGAAGTATTACAACATCGTGTTAGTGTTACAAATCTCACCAAAGAATAGAAGATACATGTTCAAGTCCTGCCTTCTGAAATACAGGGTTTCCTCACTTTGAAGAATGTAAACACTCCAGAAAAGCTAGATTCAGTCTTCTGGTGGTCTTCCTGGCTTCAGAAAGTGATGTGGTTGGTAAGAAATCCTCTGGCAAATTTTATTATTGGTTTTAAGTGTAAAATGAATAATGAAAACTCTTCAATGGTTCTTAGGTATTCGAGAGTTGTGTTTACTTAGAAAATCTCACAGAAGCTAAATGACTTGCCTAGAAAAGTGAAGAAAGCACATACCACACAATTTGGGTTAAAATTCCATAAGGTTCCAGGTTCACTGATCAACTACAGCACCCCTAGGCTTCCTACTGGGCTGATCTGCACCTACTTGTTTGGCAGGTTTCTCTTATTTTGCTATTTTCCCTCTTTCTGCAAACTCGCTTCCTCACAAACCTGGTATGGGTTCTTGCTTACCACCTTCATCACCCCTGAAGGCCAGTTTGTCCCTGACCCTACGGTAAGCATGGATCTTGGCCAGAAATGATGAAAGTGAGAGCTATCATTTACTATCTGCTGCAGGCAGATGGCCTGCTGAGTGCTTTACATACAAAATCCACCACTCTATACTGGTTTTTGAGGTGTCCAGGATGATTTGTGTGCACCACTGTGTAACCCGCTAACTCAGGGGAAGTAAAAGATACTGACTGTATTTAAGTGATATAAGAGATAGTTGACCCCTGTCTCTTAATTTTGTTCAAGAACCTCAGAGTCACTGATTAAAAGTGCCAGACTATGAATGTCTCTCTAGGTTCCCTCAGAATAAGGATGGCTTCAATCGGGTGCCAACTTCTCCATTCACCCCTTGGATTTGGCTGGAGTTGGAGGTGAAGCAGCCTTTCCGCCCTTCTTACTGAGAGATCTCCTTTCCCTGCTCTGAAATCACTACCACGCACGTCTGACTCTTGCCTTCTGCTTTACTTTATCCACACAGGTAACGACATTGACTCAGGAGGTCTCTCAGTTAGGTAAAGACATGAGGAATGTGATGCACCTTCTAGAAAACGTTCTGTCACCTCAGCAGCCGTCGCGGTTCTGCTCTTTGCACGCCACATCCGTGTGTCCCTCCAGGGACAGCTTACAGACCAGGATGACCTGGAGTACTCACCAACCTTGCCTACACTTGCAAGCCGGTGGAGCCGCTTACACTCAAGCACAACTCTGTCACGGTAATGTCACCTCAGACATTTGGAGTGTGGATCCCTCCTCCGTGGGGAGCAGCCCCCAGCGAACTGGAGCTCACGAGCAAAATCCAGCAGACGGTGAACTTTATCACTCTCCAAGCCTTGATTATTCATCTGCCCACTACCAGGTTGTCCAAGAAGGCCACCTGCAATTTTTAAGGTGCATCTCTCCACATTCGGATTCTACACTGACACCCCTGCAGTCCATTTCGGCGACTCTCTCGTCCTCAGTCTGTTCCTCCTCAGAAACGTCTTTGCACCTAGTTCTCCCAAGCAGGTCAGAGGAGGGTAGCTTCAGCCAGGGAGCCACAAGTTCCTTCAGTCTGGAAAACTTGCCAGGATCTTGGGACAGGGAAGGCGCGGCGCCGGTCTCTGCAGAACCCTTGGAGAACTTTCCCCTGGAAATTGTCACAAGCACAACAGAAACGAAAGATAATAAAGCCATAAACGTATGATATTCACGCACGTGCAGCAGCTGCCTGTTTTAGACCCACCACTGCATGACAGCTTTCATTTGCCTTTTTTGCCTCGGGCAGGTGTGAAGACTGAGCAGAGCTGGGAGTCCTGCCGGAGAGTGCTTGAGGAGCCAGCCAAAGGCAGAACCACGTCCATACTGTAGCAAACACTTGCTAGATCCTTAGAAACATAGCAGAAACAGTTCCCCATACAGGTATTCACTTACCGGTCTGTTTGACAGACTTTTTAAAAGTCCAAAGACCCTGAGGGTCTGAGCAGCTAGAGGTCCCAGACAAAGAATTTGTGGATTCGTTTTGTCCTTGGTGACTTTTGTGAAGTGCAGCAAAGGTTTTTCCTGAGTGCCTGTTTGTCATTCCTGAACAATATCCATAGCGCTGTTGGCCTCGGGAGTGCACAGCTCCTGCTGATCTATTTTTCTTTTTGTGAAGGCAAAGGGACAATTATCACTGCATGTCATCTCCTAGACAATCAGTCAAATAGAGCTGGTGGCCAGTGGTTAGCTATTGCACGTTATTTGCCATGTAAATGAACATGTCTTTATTTATCGACAAAAAAAAAAGAGAGGTTATTTTTATATCCTTGGTATGAAATATGTATTTAAACTATTTAAAATATTTATAAAGAAATGAATGTTTTCTTTTCATTTTGGTAAAAAAGAAAAAGCTTGCCGTTTTAACAAGAAATGCACTACTGTTATGTATAGTAGATCAAAAGTTATTTATTATTAAGAGGATGTAGTTTCAAAAGGAATCCCCCTTTTATCTGCATGCAGTTTGCAACCAATGTATCCTTGTGCTTCTGGATTACAAAAGAAGCGTGAGGTCATATTTTATTAATGAAATAAGAACACGGACCCAGTGTCAGGTATGTGGGCCCTGGCGTGGTGGTAGGGAGGGCTTCACCTAGTTAGGCTCTGCTGACTCACGCCAACGACCTGAATGAAGGCTTTCCCCACTGAGCTAGCGTAAATATCTCTCCTCCAGGCATCACACTCTGTTGTTCAGGAGCCCAAAATTGGTCTGTGGGATATGAGAGCACAACTACTTTAAGCCATTTTGACCTCAAAATGAGGGAGAGAACCTTGGCTGTATCCTTCCTGTGTGCTATTCTTGCGCGAGAGGTTGTAGACCAGTGCAAATTCCAAAACGGAACCAAGACTTCTGAGAAATGACTTGTGAGAGTGAGGCCAGCTTACACTGGATCAGCATTTTCATTTTTTTCTGTAAAGCCTCAACAATGCTGTAAGTTATGCGGTGCAGGTGCTTTCATTCTCATTTTGCAAAGAGATAAAAAGCCCCAGAGATTACACAGCTCGGATGTCAGAGATGGTCTAGAACCTATAATGTCCCCTGCCTCTCAGCCAACATGCAAATTCAGATGCTGGCTTGGTAATGAGTTCAACACCCTTCACTCAACTTTTATTTGATGTTTAAGAACATTTAGGGCCAACTCATCCCAGACATTCTTAGAAAACATCACATTTACATTTTGGTGTCCCCCTGTTCTTATTTCACATTAAAAAGAATAAACAATCTGAGAATTGTATCATTAAAAACATCTAAACAAACCAAAACCTCTGACGTGTGAATCTTGTACCCTAAAACTGGCTAGGGCAGCAGAAAGAAATCTGTAAGAAAAAAGGGAAGAGTAGATGTTTATCAGGCAAGTTACACAAGACAATGTGTTCGACTTCACCTCTAAAATTCAATCCCTCCTTACCTATGTGAATGGGAAAATTGAGGCCAAGGCAACTTTCTACATTTAGTGCATTCTCCCTTTTGATCATTCTGACCTGTGTAATCATTTTTAATACCATTCAAAAAGAACTAATTGGTGTTAGTTTGTGAATATTCTGGCAGACTAGCCCTAACTATTACTGACGCTAACAATAATGACTGACATTCTGTTTTTTGAGTAGTGACTATGTACCAACAGATATTTCTAAATTAACACATGTTACATATCTTCATATAATTGTCAAACAATGCTAAAAGTGACTTACTGTTATCCCCATTTTGTAAATGAATATAATTGGGCCACAGACTTTTTTTAACTTGCCCAGTCACACTGGTTTAAATAATAAATCCAATATCCCCATAGCTGCTCTGGGTACCCTTCCGTTCATGTCCAAAGCCACTCTTGTCTTTTAAAATTTTACTAGTAATTACTTCCTTTTGAAACCTGTGAATAGAATAAAATATTTGTTTGTTTTTTAAGGAAGTATACACATGGGACAAATTAGTAAGACTGTGAGGATCTGAGGAAGCCCCAGTGATATGCCCAGAAACATGCCCATATTTTTCCAGCCAGTCCCCCCTTCTATGTATCTACTTCTAGCGGCTGACTGTAGTTGCTGCAAGAATCAGATGCCTGCCCTCAGAGGTCTGCAGCTGGACAAAAATGAATGAGCAGCTGCAATAAGGAAGGGCCCCCACTGATTTCTTATAGGAGGGCAACTTGCCTCATCTCAATCAGTCCCAACCTGCTCCTTATTCACCTTTTCCCTCATCGTCATTATTCTGATCCACAGAACTCTCCCATATCCTGGGCAGCTCAGAATGACGTTTTGCTTTGTTTGTTTATGTGTGTTGTGATACTACTCCAGGAAATGAGAATTCTAAGCTTTTCTAGATGCTTGATTTTCTAAACATTATTGTGGTGTAAGTAGCAGAAGCCCTTGTCTTCTTACCAGGGATGCATGTTTGGACCTCTGCATTCTCCTCACCTACCCACTCTGCTGAAGAAGCAAAACAGGGATCCAAAGGGGAAAAAAGCACTTATTTTCTTGGTCAAGTATATTTTCTTAAAAACAATATTGGGGACTAAAGTCTTCTGTGTAGCTCTAATTAAGAGAGCCAGACAGACAGATTAACAGGATGTTATTTTAATTAAATGTAAGAAATTTCTGGCAATGAAAGCACTTACAAATAGAGTTTATTGCCTTGAGAGGTGGTAAAATCACCAACAAAGTGTCCTTTCAGAGGTCGTATAACTACATGACAGGATTATTGTTTCCAGAAGGGCTCGGTATTAGGTCTGAGGTTAGCAGCATACGTGCATCAGAATCAAATGGGGTACTTGTTTAAACTTAAGATCTGGCTTCAGCCGAGTGGGGTGAAGATTTCCAGGGTGGGGCCTGGAAATCTCCTACTTAGTAAACTCCCTGGGTGACTTACATATACTAAATATTGGGAAATATCGGACTGGAATCTATAGTAGTACAAGACTGAGTCCTAGCTAATTTAGACATAGGTGGACTGGCATCTACATTCTGTTAAATATAGGCCTGAGTCCATAATTGTATGAGAGAGACCTGTTCAACTCCTCTATCAATAGTTTCAAACTTTCGTTCAAATGATATATTTCCAGGGGGTCTTAATAAAATAGAGATTTTAGGGACCTGATCTTTCAGATATGGGCTGGGTCCCAAGTGATTCTGATAGAGACATTCCAGGGAACAAACTCCAGAAACATTACCTCAAGCCATGTAATCATCCCTTAGATAATGAGGAGTTAGTTCTGTGGGAGGCAGACCAACTAGAATCAAGCTAATTGAAACGGACAATTACGTACAATACCATTTCCGTAGCATTCCTAGTACATCAATGATTTTTTTTTCATGAAAATAATGGATCACTTTCTTCAAGAGCGCTTTGAACATTCATTCGTTGCTTCAACTAGTAATGACTGAGTGCCTACTATGTGTTATGTACTGGTACCTCTTGATTCGTTGGAGGTCTTTGTTCTCCTGTTTTATTTGGGTTTTCTAGTAGGAAGAAAAAGGTGAAAATATCTTCTCAAGCCTAATAAGTTGGCCAGTTCTTCCTGGATAGGAGGAATCATATTTGGATGTGAAGCAAGCTAACTAGTTGGTTAGAAAATGATCATTGCTTTGGATGGCCCCTGTGTGAAATGGAACTGTTCATGTCAAGATTATGATTTTATCCAGAGCAATGAAAATAGCCTGTTCCAAATAGTTCTTGCTATGGCTGCTGCTCCTTTCATGAGGTGTAAGGTCACCCTTAGAAGACATCGCCTTTACTATAGAATTCTGTAACACTCCTTAGACCACCATCACCACTGAAAACAGAGCCTCAGAACCTGAACAATTTCAATGAAAGACTGTTCCAAACGGCTTTTCCTTTGCCTACTTCTTCAGTTTATCCATTGGCACACACTCTGAATAAATAGAATGTTGAGAAAGGGGCAGGAGTTTTGGGGGGACACAAATGAGTGTTCGCCTCCAACCATTTCCCTTACTCTGTCACCTCAGACAAGTTATTTAACACTTCTGAGCCCCCATTTCTTCATCTAAAAATCAAATATTAAAATATATCTAATTTTCAGAGTCCCTGTGAAGAGTCAGTGAAGTAATTTATGTGAAAGCACACTGCCTGACATATAGTGAATGCTAAGCAAATGTCACTTGGTCTCCCCTGGCTCTCCTACTTCCTCCTCTCATCTCCCTCCCCCTTCCCTTCCTCATTCCTCCACCCCTCTTTTCCCCACCTCTTCTTCTCCAGCTTCCTTCCTAGCCTCCCTTTTTCTCCATTCTCCCCTCCCCTAACATCTCCATTTCCCCCTCTCTCTCTTCCCTTCACTCTCCTCACTCCTTCTTCCCCTCCCCTAAGAGTCCCAGGCTAACTTCTGAAAAGTGAGCCCCCTTTGACATTTTCTCAACTGAGGCCATAATCTAGCTTTTACACAGTGTCACCTGCAATCTATTCCTTACAATATTACCAATCAAGTCAATATTTATCTTTAAAAAAGTTATGGGGGAAGCACCGGGGAAAAAATATGCCATCTTTTCTCCTAGCCATCTTAGCCCCAACCTGTGTGGCTTCTGATCTCTATGCAAATTTTAGTAATCAAAACCTTATCTTAAACTCTTTACAATTACAGAAAGATCCAGGGAATTTTTTGACTAACATGAACATGTTTCCTAAACATGTATCTTTTTTTTCCCTAAGTTTCTCTACAGAAATTTGCTGTTGCCTCAGAAATCAGATATATATGTCACGCTCACTACCCTGGGACACAGAAGACCTGAGCACTGTCAGCCAAGAGCCTCAGAACGTTCCCTGTGGCAAGGGGCCTTGCCCTGTTGCCCATAGCTCCTCTAGCTGGAAGCAGAGATGAGGAAATGTCTGCCACTTCATACAGATCCCTTCAAAGTTTCCCCTTGTTATCCCATAGAGAGAGTAGGTCCCACCAGAGGGAATAAGGTAAATGTCACTCCCTGCAGCTTGTGTCCTGAAAGAATCGGTTCCTTGGGTTGTGAAATTCGACAGAGTCCTGAATAAAGAGCTCACAAAAGACAGGAGGACAGCCCAGTGAGGCAGAGACCAGCACATCTGCACCTGTTGTTCAAGGGAATTAAATAAAATGTATGTTTTAGGGGCGCCTGGGTGGCTCAGGGGTTTAAGCCTCTGCCTTCAGCTCAGGTCATGATCTCAGGGTCCTGGGATCGAGCCCCGCATCGGGCTCTCTGCTCAGCAGGAGACTGCTTCCCCTTCTCTCTGTCTGCCTAGCTCTGATTTCTCTCTGTCAAATAAATAAAATCTTTAAAAAAATTTTTTAAAAAAAATGTATGTTTTAGAAAAAAAATAGCTGGGTGGGCAAGATGCTTCCTATGGGCAAAACTATGCCTCCTCAGACTGTTTCCTTCTGCCTTAGTTTTCTCCCCTATGGAGATAAGAAGCTGGAAATTGGGTAGAATTTAATACTGAATCTGAGGCTCTGTTTTAGGTTGGTTTTCTTTTCTTTTCTTTTTTGTCTTTGTTTTATTCAGATGGCTTGATAAAAATAGAAGATACATATATGTGATATATTTGAGTACAACAGAGAATAAAATGGGAGGAAGTGAACTTTAAAGTGTGTCCATGTTGCTTGTTTTTGTAAGAAACCACTATACTAACCTGAACGGACCTTTCTTATTTAAGAATTCCCTCTGGGTAAAGAGTGAGTACTCTATCCCTTTGGTACTCTTGCTTCCAGTGGTAAATTTTCTACCAATATTAAGGCTCCTGAACTCCAGCTGGCAGTTCATTCTTCACTATGGTTTATTTGTCCTGAGGGAGAATTATTTCTGAACTCAGCATAGAGGTCAGTGTTAACTGCTGCTGAGGAAGGGGCTCAAACTCAGTGGCAGCTCTCAGGGAATGCAGTGCCCTCTGAGGGGTTGCAGCTACATGGCTAACACTCTCAAATGTCTTTGGGGTCCCTTGCTGTGATTGGCAGTGATGTTCAGGAGCCCCCAGGTTGAGAGGCAGATTTCTGAAAGTTGCCATGGCAACCCATTGCCTAAAAAATGAGTCATGAGAGTCCCTGTTCTAGTCAGGACCAGCAGAACAAAATCTAATTGCCATCTTCAGCTTCTAGTACCTGAAAATATTTGAGCCCTAGACCTGAAACATTTAGTACATCTCTGGTTAACTCACAGAAAAACCATATCCACAGAAAAGAGCAGCAGTTCTGATTCTTGGTTCTCAAAGTATGGTCCCTGGAGCAGCAGCTTCATGTGGGAGCTTGTTAAAAATGCAAAATCTTAGACCCTATCCCAGAGCTACCAAATCAGAGTCTTCATTTTATCAAGATTCTCAGGTGTATGCATTACAATTTTGTAGAAACACTTGGACAGACATTGGTTCCTGACTCACTTCCCATTAGAATCACAGGGAAGCTTTCATAAACCAGATTCCTGGCCCTGACCTCAAAAGTTCCGATTTATTTTGAGTGGGACCCAAGCACCAATAATGTTTAAGACTCCCCAGGTAACTCTGATATGCATCCGGGGTTGAAAAAAACACTACCCTGGAACAGTGATTCTCAAAATGTGGTGCCCTGACCAGCAGCATCAGCATTACCAGGAACTAGTTAGAAATGCAAATTCTCAGGCCCCACTGCAGACCTACAGAGTCAGAACCTGGGGGTGGGCCCTTATAACCTGTGATGATTCTGATGCTTGCTAAAGTTTGAAACTTCTGCTGTAGTCTAGAGAGCAAAGGAACCAGCATGGGATAAAGCAGGTCATAAGCAGGTAATAGTATATTATCATATATTAGATGTTTAATAAAATGTACATCAATATTGACCTTCCAGGAGACTCATCATTTTCTATCTATTTTGAATATCCCTCTATGTTTTAAAACAATAGGTGAACATGTCACTTTCTAGTTAGAATAGACTCCTTACATTGCTATCTTTTCTATTTCTGCAGTTTAGCCTAAAAATTTTACTCTTAGGGTGGTATTGATGCAGCTCAGTTTCTTTTTTTACTCTTTTTTTAAAATAAGATTTTATGTATTTACTTGACACAGAGAGAGACATTGAGAGAGGGAACACAAGCTGAGGGAGAGAGAGAAGCTGCGTTCTTGCCAAGCAGGGATCCCGACATGGAGCTCAGAACATGACCTGAGCCAAAGGCAGACGCTCAATGACTGAGCCACCGAGGCGCTCTGATGCACCGAGGTGCATCTCAGTTTTATAACGCCTAGTTTGGAAAAATAATGGTGTTGGTTATAATAGCAAGTCAAAATTATAAGATTAGTAAACCATGGTCTGAGAGAGAAGCTTCTCTAAGAGTACAGACAATGTATCCCAAGAAAAACCAGTCTAATGTTTTTCCTAGCTTTAATTACAGATAGTTGTGGTTAGAAATCAGGGTTTTTGGGGTGCCTGCATGGCTCAGTTGGTAAGCAACTTCCTTTGGCTCAGGTCATGATCTCAGAGTCCTGAGATCCAGTCCCGCATCGGCTCCCAGCTCTATGGGGAGTCTGCTTCTCCCTCTGACCTTCTCTCCTCTCATGCTCTCTCTCTCTCTCAAACAAATAAATAAAATCTTAAAAAAAAAAAAAAAAGAAATCAGGGCTTTATATTTCAACAGAACCAGCTGTGTATATAAGCCATAAGAGTAATCCTATGCTGTTTTGATCACATTTGTAGATGTGAGGCACCTATATTCTGGGATTTATGTATTTAGACTAGACTAATAGGACTGAATTTATCTAATATGTGGTTAAAATGATCTTTATAGAGATATTTGTTGAAGTAAATGTGAATAATGACTTGGGGTGAGATGAATTGAGTTTTTAACTCCACTACTCAACTATCTGACTTCAGACAAGAAAATTTCATTTGCCTCCTCTTCACTCCCTCATCTCTGAAATGGAATATAGTAATGCGAGTTCCTCTAGGAAGATACCCTGAGATAAAAATTGTAGTGAAATAGTTTATTTGGAGGATGACTTCAGGAAACACTGGTGGTAGAATGGGGAAATGAGATAAGGAGGAGAAGGAAGCCCATAAAAAAATGTGTTATTGAGCAGATAATCTCTGTGAGTGACTGAGACTCAAAACCCCCATATTGCTGTGGGAGACATTGTGGAACATGACTATGAACATTGCCCGACTTGAGGAGGAAGAAGTTGGTGTATTCATCCCTCAGCTCCCATCTGTTGATGGCTGAGGGCTGCTCCCAGAGGTGTAAACTCCCCAGTATGCCTGGTCTGCCCTATGCAAAGGCAGAAACAAAGTCTTTGCAGAGAGTCACAGATGCTTACAGAAGAATGCCTTGGGCAAGGAGTGGAATGGTGTGTGCACAGTGGAGATGGGCAGAGCAACAGAAGTCTGCTACCTGAGGTATGTATCAGGTCCAGTCAAAGACAGAAATCACACAGTAATACTTGATATAAAGAATTATTATTTATGGAGGATTGCCTCCAAAAAAGAGATGAAAGAGAATCCTAAAGAATAACCTACAGTGGAAAGGGAGTCCCCAAGAGGAACAAATTTGGAAAAGGGGACCACAGAGCTAGAATCTAGACTTTGTTTGGGCTATAGACATAGCCCATTGAATGGCAGCAGGGTTTCCTGGTTGCTTGGATCAGAAATGCCCATAGTCACTGGACTGAGGCTGGAGGGTGGGAAAATGCATGCAGGGCAAACCAGAAACCCCTGCTGGGTACAGGTGTACCAAGGCTGGTGTCAGAATTGGTAAGCCAAAAGTGAGCTTCACTGAGTGTCCAGCTCACTACTTGTCATCATGTACCACAGGAGCCAACCAAGAAGCAGAACACAGAAGACAGAATCCCATCTCTTCTACAGTGTCTTTCTAACACACTCACTTTCAAGGGAAATATTTACAAGACACAGCCCAGCCTCTGTAATGGAATGAATCAGGTCAATAACAGGTGGATTTTGAGATGAAAGGCAATAATCTGATACAAAATAATGCTATTCACATAATATCATTCCATATGAAGTAAATGAAATAACATGTATTATGATTACTTTTTAAAATAGAAAGTTCTTTTTGATAATATTTTTAAATGAGTGTTTTTATTCAAAAACATCCTCAGAATTACTGTTTATGGTAAAGCCATGTTTTTCCCTGACACTACTGATTTATTACTTTTTTCTAAAAAAAAAATGCTTAGAATAAACCTTCTTAACAGGGTTTGTCTTCTATGTAAGAATGTTATAAATTGACTCCTGTGTCCATACACCTCTTCTTTCATTGCCTAAAATTCCTTTAATGGGGAACCATGTCTTTCTTCTACAATTAATGACAAATACGATATGTCCATTTTAATGCATGTAATATAAGGACTCTAGCATATCTTTATTTTTTTACTACAAATTTTGATAGCAGCAGGGAAAGGGAAGATAATGGTTGGTATACACAATGAATGAGCATCTGCTGAGCAGCTGGAATCTCCTTGCTTTCTCCCCTCAAAGACCTCCAGGAAACCACATCTCATTTTCTCATCTTTATTAGTGCAGAGTCAGAGAGAGTGCAATCAGAAACACTGAGTTGAAATTCTCTAATATAACACTTTTCTCTCTTATCCTCCTCACCAATGATATGAATCACCTTGAGATGTTTTTATCACATACACATCCAATTAATTAACCTTTTGACTAAATGAATTAATCTCTTGACCCATCAATACGCTTCTGGCTATTAATTTATTGTTTCCTTTCAATTGCCATTGATTTTCACAATCACTCATAATTCTTAAAAATAGAAAATCTGTCTTAGGTCAGAGCATCCTTCTTTCTTCCTTCTCCTTGTTTCATGAAACTTCAAAAGACTACAGTACAACTCATGGGCCCAGAAACCAAATGATAAGAATTAACCAAGGATGGGGATACATTCTGCTTTTTTAAAAGAGTTAGGCCCATGGAGGAACAATTAGCATTCTGAAGGAAATGATAGCAGTGATCAAACCCACTGGTCAAGCCCAGTGTGGAGGCAATGTATACAGGGTACGTTGAATTGGACCAGGTGGCTTCTGAAACCTTTTCTGGTTTAAGATCCTCTGATCATGGGGAAAGAGGAGAGAAGTAAGACTAAGTGACTATAGGTCACTTGGACTCTGCTCAGGTGTGACCAAAATTAAAATTGATAGTTCATAAAAGCATGGAAGGGGACAATCTAATCAAGACTGAGAAACAACTTGGATTGTAAATATCCAAGAAGTTCATGCCCCAACACTCAAAGCTAAAGAAACTCAGCTTCTAGAACCACCAGAGAGAAATGTATCCCCTCTTCTGTCTGATACAAGAGCTGATTCTGGCCAGTTACTTAACCTAACTCTGGTTTCAACCTAATTCTGGGGCTGGGGCAAGAGACAGCAATCAGGGGGCACCTGGGTGGCTCAGTGGGTTAAGCCTCTGCCTTAGGCTCAGGTCATGATCTCAGGGTCCTGGGATCGAGCCCCACATTGGACTCTCTGCTCAGGGGGGAGCCTGCTTCCCCCCCTCTCTCTGCCTGTCTCTCTGCCTACTTGTGATCTCTGTCTGTCAAGTAAATAAATAAAATCTTAAAAAAAAAGAGACAGCAGTTAGATATAAGGTGAATCAAAGTAAGAAGTAGCAAAACTGGGGAGTATGCCTCACTACATGCATCTGGGGTGTCTGCTGCTCTGGAGAGACTTGAGTTGGGTTACCGGGGTTTGTGTAAATGAGTGTCCACATTGGGGTTCAATACCCTTCTTCTACGGTCTTCCTTCCATGTTTCACCTTTCCCTCTTCTTTTCATATCAACATCAGATGATTTTTATTGACTGTCTGCTAAATGCCAGGTACATTAAATATGTGCTCTCTTTTAATACCCTCAACAAGTCCATAATATATCCTTTGTTATCCTTTCATCATAAATAAGAAAGCAGAGGCTAAGAAACTATGCAATTTTCCACCACAAATAGGAAGCACAGTCCTTCCTCACATATTCCAGAGGCCACATTCGGCACAACTTCACAGTGCTATTGGATCTCCCTCAGACCCTCCTGGACATTTATAAAAACATACTTAACTCTGTTCTGAACTTTAACTTGAAAACCAAATTTTATTAATAAACACATGCATTGTGCTTTCCCTTAAAAGTGTAAGTTTTTATTTTAGTCTCCTGATAAATCTGTTACATTGTCAGAGCTTAGGTTATTAGGCTTATTTTATTGATGAGGATATGGAGGCAAGGTTGAACAAGGAGTCTAAACCAGAAAGACACAAAAATAGATAATATTTAGTGGAAACTTACAGGGTAACAAGCACCACACTCAGAGTTTTATAGCATATCAATTCATTTTGTCCTAACAATAATCCTATCAGGACGTCACTGCTGTTATCTTCATTTTACAGCTGAGAAAACGGAAGATAAAAGTAGTTAAGTAATACATGCAAAGCCACACTCCTAGTAAGTGGCTGAACTAGGGTTTAAACCTAATTACATCAGTTCCCAAAATCCTTGCTCTTAGCTCTACTTCATATACGTTTTATGCTTGTCTATTACCTGTGTGCCTCTTTGGGTTATAAGGCATTCCAATACAGCCAGTCTTTTGGTCAATTTTTATTCCCCAGACAGCAACCAAGCCAGAGCCTGACACAAGATGGTTGCTGCAAAATTGTGACTGAAAGACCCTACGACCTCAACAATGGCCATTATTTGCAGCGGAATTAATAAAAGACTAGTCATTATAAGGCTTCACATGACATGTTTAGAACTCAAAGCAATAACTGAAATGACATTAAATCAGCTGCTCCAAAACATCTCTTCTTGTACTTCCAGATCTCCCATCAACTGTGCAGCAAAGGTGAGACATAAACGGGATTTGACAGGGTACAGCATCTGTGTTCCAATGTGGAACCCAGAGATGGGCAGGATCCCCACTCAGCACATTCCATACAATCTTCCTAATCATTATTAACTTAAAGTAGCTTCTTTGAGGGATCTTGTGAGAATTTGTATAGCTCAGAGTATCAATTATCCAGCAAATCAATAACCTAAGTACTTACTTAGCATCACCATGCTTATTTTCCAAGAAATGGAAGTCAGAGGAAATGGCATTTTTTCTTATGCTCAAGATCTTTGACTTGCCCCAATCAATAGTTAAGATGCTGCTAGTGTTAAAAAGAACAGAAATACACACAAAAAGTTTTAGTCCTCTACCCAAACCAAAACATCAAGGCATTCACACATGACCATTCAAGACAGGCAGAAACCTTTCTCCTTAGTGTCTCATTAAAGCAGGTACAAGTTAAATGTGACATTTGTCCCCCTTGAACTATTCTGAGTTAAGCTTGATTTTTTTTTTTTTAATTGAGGCACCCATGTCCGTATATTTGCTACTGGAGCTTTCCTTTAGAATCAAGCCCTCATAATATATAAAGCTTGATACTTAGCCAAAAATGTCTCTGCTCTTCTTTCCTTCCTTCCTCCCATTCTTCACTGTTGCCTCTCTTCCCTCAATCCATCCCTATACTCTACGTGGAAATGTCAACACAAGAAAGTTGGCTTGAATGTGAGGTAAAATATTTCCATCATCTGCTAGAGACCTCTGCCAAATATCAAGGTTATTGACCCATGTGGAGTGTAAATATACTTTGGAAAGCACATGTCAATGGACCTCAGTTTACATTATTCACATGGGCCTGCTCACAAGTAGGCTGCTCAAAGACAGGGCAATTGCCTGAGGCCACAGTAAGAGCAAAGCCTCAGTGTGGTTGCTGTTTTAGGTCCCTAATTCATATCAGTTGCCGTGATTCCTTTACTGAAAAAACCAGTGGTTAAATTCTTCATTTACAGAAAGGAAATTTGGCAGAGTAAAGGGGACTTCAGATTTTTCCTAAGAAGTCATCTGCATCAGTTTTCAGTAATCACGATTGGATCCTATCTTTGCTACAGCAGTTTGTAGATAGCTAAGTGTGGTGTGCAGCTGCTGACATGGCTTCCAGAGCTCCCTCTTTCCTACTGTTCATGCCTTTGTGTGATCCCCTCCCTGTGAGTATGGGCTGGACCTACTGACTTTCTTCTAACAGTATATGATAAAAATGATATGCTATCCCTTCCATTTTTAGGTAGCAAAAGGCTCTGACTTCTTTCTTGCTGGTATTTTCTCTCTTGGGTTCTTCTCACGTAATTACTGTGATGGAAAGTATCTCAAGGCCAGGAGCTGAGGGTAGCTCCTGGCCAGCACCCAGCAAGGAACTGAGGCCTTTAGCCCAACAGCCCACAGAGAACTGAATCTCACCAACAACCACAGAGGGAGCTTAAAGCTGATCCTGCCCCAATTGAGCCTCCATCTGAGCCTTGCAATTTCTGCCTATATCTCGATTGCAGCCTTACAAGAGACTCTGCAGAGAGGATCCTACAAATCCATGCTCAGATTCCTGACTCAAGCAATTATGATAAAACAAGGATGCATTGTTTTATGCCAGTAAATTTGGAGATAATTTGCTATCCAGCAATAGATAACTCATATGGTAAGAATTGGGGAGTATGTCCTTAAATTGAGGAGATGCCCTAACCCCTCTTCTAAGTATAAAAGTCACTACCAAAACCCAAATATTCATGGTCATGGGTTGCCTGATGAGCATGATATAAGATAAAAAGCAATTCATTGGCCTTAATGTTCTTTCTTCCAGAGTTGAACAGCTCTTAGTCTAAATACTAAAAAACAGTGTTCTCTCCTTTGGACAGGACAGGAGAGCACTTGTAATTTTTGCCCTTTCTTCTATCCAACCCTTTTCCAGACCACCCAGTTACAATACAGTTGATTGGCTTTCTGCTTTCTGTAGTTATTTCTCTGAATTCACAACCCTTTGACCACACTAATTGGCTTGCATGGCTTTCAAGTGTCATGCAAATGGTTCTACTGTCCATCTTATGCTGATTGTTACTAACTTCTATCTCAAACTTATCCCAATAACTACATACTATTAGTTCCTATTTATGAATAAGGAAGTCTGAGAGAGGTCACATGACATATAAGTAGAAGAGCCAAGAAGAGAATCCAGTCCCTAAGGCTCATTTCCTGGATCATTCAACTTCTTAAAACCATTCTAGATTGTATGTGAAATTTCATTGAAATTTCATTCATATACATTGTATGTGTATGTATATATGAATGTGTGTGTATATGAATTTCAAGATTTGCACAATGAATAGTGCCCATAGCTCCCAGTTCTATCTATTTCCACACTAATATCCTCTACTTAATACCAGTCTCATGTCTTCCTGGGTCATATGGTCCCTCCTCCAGCTTTGTGCTTTCAAAAGTTCATTCTGATCTCTTCCCCAGAGTTTTAGAATCTTGGAATCCAGAATCTCAGTATCTTTACCAAATATTCTCTCTCATCTCCTTGAATGGCTTATAAAAGGCGTGGATCTTGAAGTGTGACATTCCTGGGTTCTAATTCCAGTTTTATCATTTACTAAATGTGTGACTTTTGAGAAAGTTGCATAATATCTCTGGTCCTCAGTTTCCTAACAGTTTCAGGAGACTGGGGGGGGGCAATAATCATGTGTGTTTTAATAATTAAGTGAGATGTTAGATACAAAACATCAACAGAGTGTCTACCATGTTGTAGGTATTCAGCAACTCCTAATTCTGTCCTACCTGTCACTCTCTTTTCTATTATTTCCTATACAAATAGAAGGGAATAAACTATTTTTCTTGGCTATCCAGTTCTTTCTCTACCTTGGCAAAACCCAACATCAATTGGGTTATTTACATCAATTACACTATTATAATGTTTTAAATATGTGCATCCTTCAGGGGCTAATTCTTTCTGTTGAGTTGTTTCTGAGTAAGTGCTAAAGTTTCTTTTGACATCCCCACACAATAATACTACATAGTATGTTAGATATCACACAACATTTCAAAGTGTTGGGGTAAAGGGGCTTTGGTGATGATGATATTAAATCCCAAGTAATGTGAATGTTGACTCCTAGGTAAATCAGCAAACAATCCCATGAGTTCATAAAATCCCCAGAGTTAAGTCCAAAGATGGTCAGTGTGAGATCATGACTCAGATAATATGTGACAAACATTTTTTCTGGGGGTTTGTGCTCTTCTGCGTCCATTTCTCTCTGCTGAGATTTCACATTTTATGACATCAGAAAGACTTCACAGACCTGGTCTGATTTCAGTCCTTTCACATCAAGCCATGTGACAATCATTCGCATTGATTTCCAAGAAACTATTTGTCCTTGACAGCATTTACTCATTTTTCTGATTAGTACCTGCTTTTTGTCCGTAGTAGAGGAACAAGGGCTCCAGTGTTCTGTATGAAACTGTGTTCTGAGCATTAATGTTTGGATGTCCTCACTTTACTCATACTGTTAGACTGTGACACATAACAGGTGCTGAGTTCACTTAAGAACCTAACAGGAGCCTGGTATAAGAAGTCTGTTGATGACTTAACCAATCCATCAACAGATTTATGGGCCAGCATGGACAAACTTTCATCCTTTATCTTCAAGATCTTCAGATCCCTTCAGATCTTACCCAGATGACACAATTTACTTTCTTATATTCAGTGCAAGGTTTCAAGCTTTGAGTACTTTCCTAAGGGATCTAAGAACTGATGGAATTCCTGCTTAATAAAGTTTATATGTGAAAAATCAGGTACTGTCATCTTTCTTTATTCTCTCCCCCATTGAATCATTGTTTATTTTTTTTTTTTACAATCTGTGTACAGAGGCTGGACAAGTTTCTATAAAAATTTTAATATGAAAGTGGAAATATCAATAAGACACGTATGGCAATTCACCCTTCAGGTCCCAGCTCAATGTCACATTTTAGGTTTATACTCTTAGAGCACTGTGAGATTTTCTTTCACAGGATTTAAATTTAAAAATATATGTTACTTACTTGCTTACTGTCTCTTTCCTAATCAAATCATCAACTGTTTGGGAGCAGACACCTTGTCTACTTGGCTCATCATTATATCTGCAGACAAAATAGAAGTTAATGTGTATTTAAATGAGAGAATGAATGAAAGAATGAATGCATAAATGAATAAAAAGTTGGGATCCGATTTTTTTCTATCACAGAAACTGTCCATAAGAAATCGTATGGACACCAACCTAATTTCTAAGTTGCATTCCCTATATTGTCATGTTTTCCACTTCATAAGATAGTGAGCCCCACCTGGAATTCATTGCAGTAGTTGCTCTGCTTGGTACATTAAACCCATCTCCAGCTTCCTCAGACTCTCCAGGTTCTAAATCAGCAGGGTGGACTAGGAGACAACTATCAACATCCAAGACTTCAAGGCTTCTTATCTAAAGAGCATGAAATAAGATCAAAGAGTTATCCCAAAACCTGACAAACGTTTTTGACCTAAAATTCAACCATGCTAGAGTACAGAGGAAAGAATTGAAGGAGGGAAAAAGATTAAAAGTAAAAGGAGAAAGGCAACGTAAGAGAATTTTGATTTTTTTTTGTTTTTTTCTTTTTCATTCTTTTTTCTCTCTCTCTCTCTCTTTTTTTTTAATTTTTTGCTCACCCATTCCCTCAGAACTTTGATTTTTTTTTTAAAACACAATCTTTGGGAATAAGGGGAAAATAATAATCCTTATGCAACTAGTTATATTGTTACATAATTACCAAAGAATTATAGTACATTTCTCAAAGCCTAGGTTTTTAAAATTGATAGATCGTTAAAGCAATGGTATTATCTTTTACAGTTCAATATGTTGCTAATGGGAACATAATAAGATACCTGGTGTTTATATTTAATATAAGTTTCTATGTTTTATCTATCAGGGGGAAACTGAATAAGGACACTGTGGTTCAGAATACCTCAGATTTCCTCAGCTGTAGCTCAGTATGCAGATATAATTAGTGGTGGGAATGGAAATTCCCTGCACTGAGAATTCTGGTTTTATTGCTATTAAATCCTCTACACAGAGGTTGGGTGAGAAGGTCTTGGAACCACATGTTCCATTTCCCCTTCCTATCCTGTCCCCATTTCTGCTACTGAGTAGATTTTCTCCAAGAACAAAACCATAAGATGCAAATGGTACCTGTTGCCATAGCAGCTAAAATGTTCAGTTCTACTTTCCTCCTCTCAAAGAGAGCTTAATGTATTCAACATTCTTGAGGTTAGAACATAAGTTAGAAGGTGGGCTAGGATTAACTCAGATATTCTCTCAACCACTGAGGTATAGCATCTGTGTGACTTCATTGACTGTTGGTATTCTAAATTATCGTCAAATCATTTGTAGTATGAAAAAGAATCAATGAGATGATTGACTGATGGTTCTGTATTAATACCATCTGTCCAGAGGCTATTCTAAGAGTTCTATGGCAAGAAAGAACAAGGAACACTAAATCAGCCTGAACTTTCTATGGCTTGGAAAGTTGGTTACATCTCAAGTTAGATTTACATGTTTGATTCCCTTCAGTTTAATTTAGCAAGCAATACCCCATTAAGGTTAGCCCTCTTTCTGATTGAGCCAGATAATTAGTTGCTTATACTTCCAAGCTTTCACACCCCTTCCAATTTACTTTGTTCTCTCAATGGAACTACTGTCTGCTTGGTTAGTTGAAAGGACTAAATCCTAACCTAAATAGAGGTAGGATTTTTTTTCTTTGCAGTGACTACTCTCTGTCTCCATAACAGAAACAGGAAAGGCAGGAAGTCCCACAAACACTGTAATCACATTTATTGCTAAGTCTGTCCATATCAGTCCATTTCAAGGCATGGCTCTATGAAGCTGTAGAAAATAAAATAGACAGATGGACTTTAAGGAAGAAAAACAAAAACAAACAAGCATATATCTACATAAAGACTTATACATAAAAGTTCACATCAGGTTTATTCATGATAGTTTCAAACTGAAAACAATTCAAATGTTCATCAACAGAGGATAAACAAAATGCCACTCAGCGATAAAAAAAATTAATGGTCTACTAATATATTCAACAACATGGATGAATCTCAATAACATTGTGCTGAATGCAAGAAGTATACTGTATGATTGTCTAAAAGTCTAGAAAAAGCAAATTGAATCTATAATGACAAAAAGTACATCATAATAGAAAGAACACAAGGGACCTGTGTGGGGGTGATAAAAAAATGTTCTGCGTATTGATTGTGTGATTATAGGAATGTATAAATTTATTGAAACTAATTAGAATACTTAAAATGTAGCATTTTGTTAAATGTAAATTATATTCAATAAATATTATATATATATTCTTCATCCCTTATTACCAAACCTTTGTCAACTCTGACACTGCCTTTTTTACCCTGCCCTTTATGTTCAAACAGAGAAACAAACTCAAGATTAAAGAAAGGTTATATTTCTTTGGATCAGATGCTAGGTACCTGTGGTACCTTTGGGATAATATCCCAAAGATATCAAGTTTTAATCCCTAGAACCTGTAATTGGAAAGGGGTCTTTGCAGATGTTATTAAGTTAAGGATCTTGTCCTAGGCTAACCGGACAGGATCTAAAATACTATCATCAGAGTTCTTATATAAGAGAGACAAGGGGAGATTGCAAACACAGAGAAAGCAATGTGAAGACAGACAAAGATTGGATTAATAGAATCATAAGCCAAGGAATGATGGAAAGCACCAGAAGCTGGAAGAGATAGGTAATATACTCTACACTAGAGCTTCCAGAAAGAGCCCAACTTGATTTTGGCCCAGTGATACTAGACTAGTGGCTTCCAGAACTGGGAAAGAACAAATATTTTTTATAAAATCTCAAACATTTAGAACTTTAAAAATTCCATTCAATCATAAAAGGATTTAATGAGTGAGAATTACAAACAAGACCTCAAGGAGAGCTGAGCTCAAGTCACTTATAATCAAAGAAAGGAAACAGTTGCTAGAATACAGGGCAGAAGACAGAGATATAACATGAGAGGATAGGTGATGGGAAAACAGAAGAGTAAGAGATTATATCAAACCAAGGAATCAGAGAATGTTTCTGGAAAAAGCCACCTTCAAACCTGGCCTTGGAAATTGTCCAGACTTTTGGGAAACAAAAGCAAATATAAATTATTGGAATTATATTGAGATAAAAACCTTCTGTATAGCACAGAAAACCATCAAGAAAACAAAAAGGGAACTTACTGAATGAGAGAAGTTATGTGCAAATGATATATCCAATAAGGAGTTAATATCCTAAATATAAAGAACATATACAACTTAATACACACACGAAAACAAACAATCTGATTAAAAAATAGGCAGAGGACTGAATAGACATTTCTTCTAAGAAAACATACAGATGGCCAACAGACACATGAAAACATGCTCAACATCACTCCTCATCAAGGAAATGCAAACCAAAAATGCAACGAGTTATCACCTCACACCTGACAGAATGGGTAAAATCAAAAAGATAAGAAATAACAACAACAACAAAAAAGAAATAACAAGTATGAACAAGAATGTGAAGAAAAAAGAACTTTCATATACTGTTAGGAATGCAAATTGGTATAGCCACTGTGGAAGATAGTATGGTGGTTCCTCAAGAAATGAAAAATAAAAATACCATATGATCCAGTAATCCCACTACTAGGTATTCACCCAAAGGAGAACAAACAAACAAACACTGAATTGAAAAGCTATATGTACCCCTCTGTATATAGCAGCATTATTTACAATAGCCAAGACAGGAAAGTAACACAAACAACTGTCTATCAATAGATAGATGGATAAGGAAGATGTTATCTGTATGTGTGTATCTGTATATCTATTATCTATCTATCTACCATCTATCTATCATCTATCTTTCTATCATCCACCTATACAATAGAATATTACACAGCAACAAAAAAAGATGAGATCTTGCCCTTTGTAACAACATGGATAAACAGATAGGGTATTAAGCTAAGTAAAATAAGATTGAGAGAGACAAATACTTTGTAATTTCACTCATATGTGAAACCTAAACATCAAAACAAATGAAGAAACAGACAAACAAAAACCAGAATCAGATCAATAAATATAGGAAACAAACTGATGGTTGCCAGAGGAAAGAGGGGTGGAGATGGGAAAATACATGAAAAGGAGAGAGAGACACAGGCTTCCAGTTATAGAATGAATAAGTTATGGGAATAAAAGACACAGTATATGAAATACAGTCAATGATATTGTAAGAGCTTTGAATGGTGACAGATAGTAGCTATACTTTTTTTAAATTTAAAATTTTATTCATTAATTAACAAGTGGGGGGGGAGACACATTGGACTCAGAGCAGTTGAATCACTATGTTGTACACCTGAAACTAATGTAATATTGTGTGTCAACTATACTCAAATAGATTAAAACAAAAAACAAAAAAAAAAAAATACCCAGGCAAAGGAATGTTGAAAAAGGAAACCAAAGCTGGTGACATCACAATTCCAGACTTCAAGAGGTATTACAAAGCTGTAATCATCAAGACAGTATGGTACTGACCTAAAAGCAGACACATAGATCAATGGAACCAAATAGAGAACCCAGAAATGGACCCTCAACTCTATGGTCAACTAATCTTCAACAAAGCAGGAAAGAATATCCAATGGAACAAAAGTTTCTTTAACAAATTGTGTTGGGAAAATTGTTCAGCCACATGCAGAAGAGTGAATCTGGACCATTTTCTTACATGATACACAAAAGCAAACTCAAAATGGTTGAAAGACCTAAATGTGAGACAGTAAACAATTAAAATCCTAGAGGGGAACACAGGCAACAGCCTCTTTGAACCTTGGCCACAGCAACTTCTTGATAGATACATCTTCAAAGGCAAGGGAAACAAAAACAAAAATGAACTATTTGGACTTCACTAAGATAAAAAAGCTTTGCAAGGCCAAGGAAACAGTCAACAAAATCAAAAGACAACCTACAGAATGGGAGAAGATATTTTCAAATGACATATCAGATAAAGGGCCAGTATCTGAAATCTATAAAGCACTTATCAAACTCAATACCCAACGAACAAATAATCCAATCAAGAAATGGGCAGAAGACATTATCAGACATTTCTTAAAAAAAAAAAAATCCAAATGGCCAACAGATACATGAAAAGATGCTCAACATCACTCAGTGTCAGGGAAATACAAACCAAAACCACAATGAGATACCACTCCATACCAGTCAGAAAGACTAAAATTAACAAATCAGGAAACAACAAACATTGGCGTGGATGTGGAGAAAAGGTGACCCTCTTAAACTGTTGGTAGAAATGCAAACAGGTGAAGCCACTCTGGAAAACAGTATGGAGGTTCCTCAAAAAATTAAAAATAGAGCCATCCTATGACCCAGCAGTTTCAGTACTGGGTATTTACCCTAAAGATACAGATGTAGTGAAAAGAAGGGCCACATGTGTCCCAATGTTCATAGCAACAATGTCCATAATAGCCAAACTGTGGAAGGAGCCAAGGTGCCCTTCAGCAGATGAATGGATAAAGAAGATGTAGTCCATACATGCAGTAGAATATTGCTCAGCCATCAGAAAGGATGAATACCCTATTTGCATCGACATGGGTGGAATTGAAGGGATTATTCTAAGTGAAATAAGTCAAACAGAGAAAGACAATTATATGGCTTCACTTATATGTGGAACATAAGGAATAGCGTGGAGGACATTAGGAGAAGGAAGGGGGAAATGAAGGGAGTGAAATTAGAGGGGGAAATGAACCACGAGAGACTATGTACTCCGGGAAACAAACTGAAGGTTTCAGGGTGGGGGCGTGGATTAGCCCAGTGATAGGTGGTAAGGGGGGCACATATATCATGGAGCACTGAGTGTTAGATGCAAACAATGAATCATGGAACACTACATCAAAAACTAATGACATATTCTTTGGAGAAGTGTCTGTTCATGTCTTCTGCCCATTTTTTGACATGATTATCTGTTTTTTGAGTGTTGAGTTTGAGGAGTTCATACAAATGGCTAACAAAAACATGAAAAAATGTTCATCATCATTAGCCATCAGGGATATTCAAATCAAAACCACACTGAGATACCACCTTACACCAGTTAGAATGGGCAGAATTAACAAGACAGTAAACAACAAGTGTTGGAGAGGTTGTGGAGAAAGGGGAACCTCTTACACTGTTGGTGGGAATGCAAGTTGGTACAGCCACTTTGGAAAACAGTGTGGAGATTCCTTAATAAGAGGAGAACTTCCCTATGACCCTGCAATTGCACTACTTGACATTTACCCCAAAGATACTGATGTAGTGAAAAGAAGGGCCATCTGTACCCCAATGTTCATAGCAGGAATGGCCACAGTCACCAAACTGTGGAAAGAACCAAGATGCCCTTCAACGGACAAATGGATAAAGAAGATATGGTCCATATATACAATGGAGTATTATGCCTCCATAAAAAAGGATGAATACCCAACTTTTGTATCAACATGGACAGGACTGGAGGATATTATGCTGAGGGAAATAAGTCAATCATATGGTTTCACTTACTTGTGGAGCATACGGAATAACACAGAGGACACTGGGAGATGGAGAGAAGTGAGTTGGGGGAAATTGGAGGGGAAGATGGACCATGACAGACTGTGGATTCTGAGAAACAAACTTAGGATTTTGGAGGGGAAGGGGTTCGGGGGTGGGAGATCCTAGTGGTGGGTATTAGGGAGGTCACGTCATGGAGCACTGGGTGTGGTGCATAAACAATGAATCTTGGAACACTGAAAAAATAAAACTAAATTTGCAAAAAACTAATGGTGTACTGTATGGTGACTAACATAACATAATAAAAATAAGAAAAATAAAATAAAATGAAAGATCAGTTACCTATGGAAAAATTGAGAAAAGAGAAGGATAAATGGTATATGTGGCCAAGAAAACGTTAATTGATGGTATGTTACATTGATATCACCTCCTTAAAGGGCAATTTTGTAACATCTGTCAAATTTTAAAGTGCATATACAATTTGGTGGGGATTTTCATTTCTAGAAAATTATTCTATGAATATTCCCAACAAAGTGACCATAGATATTTATGTGCATGAATATGTTTTCTATGTGGCATTGTGATATCCCATTGGCATATAAAAACATTTCAACAAGTTTGTTCATTAAGATCAGAGATTTAATTGTTTGTAATGGATGGGTATCACCACCACTCTATGGAAAGAGATTTGTTAAAAAGGTTTTTATTATTGTTATGTGCTGAAAGGATTTTTATTGGAGAATAAATTCCACCCCAGTGTTATCAACACAGAGTGTTATTTTTTTTTATAATTTGCTTACTTAGTTTCTCTATTTTACATTTTTATCACTAGATAGTATGAACAATTTCTCATATTATTATTTTCCAATTGTATTTCCTCTTTTGAATTATCAGTACATGTCACGTGCTTGCTTATTTTTTGTGGTCTTGATATTTTGCTCAAAATTTTATGTGCATCCTCAATATTTTATAGATATTAAATTTTGTCATGTCTGATGTAAATATTTTATGGTATACTTTATTTCTTTATGATTTTTTCATCATAAGACTATTTTAAACTTTTTATATAAACTTATTCTCATTTTTCTCTGTTGCTTAGAAGTTGAGAATGTTATCATTTCTCCTCTATACGTGAGATAAACTATTCTATTTTTCACCACTTCTTCTCTAATTTGATGTTTTATATTTAACCCTCTAATTTGGTGTTTCTAGACATCTCATTCTTCTTCAGGACACAAGCAGAAACAGATAAATTACAATTCCCACTCTCAGTATAGCTGTAAAGGGACTGCTTTTTCTTTCATCCAGGAAAGAAGGCAGCATGATTCTGCAAAGAACACTCCACACCTCACCACCCACTCCCTGAACCCCACCCCCATGACAATCATTGCCCTTACTCAAATGGCAGACATTTTAGTGATTACTATAAAGTGACATTTTTATATTTCAAAGTGCTAACCAATTACTTCAATGTGACATATTTAATGATTTTTTTTCACTAACCACTTAAAACATTTTTTTTTAATTTTAAAGGCTATTATTTTAGAGTAGTTTTAGATTCACAGCAAAATTGAGAGGAAGGTGCAGAGATTCCCAGTATATCCCCCGCCCCTACACACGCACAGCCTCCCACATTATCAACATTCCCCACTTCATGGCACATTTATTGCACTTGATAAACCTGCAATAACATATCATAGCCACCCAAAGCCCATAGCTTACATCCCTACCCATTTCTAAATAAATAAATACAAATAGGAAAGGTGATGGTGGGCACCATTGTTATTTTGTTCTTGAATTTAAGATGAATGTCGATACTTCATTCAAATACAAATGTTGTCTTTGTGCTTATATAGCTTAATCATTCTCCCCACTCTTCTGGATTCTTAACACTGCAGGTACTATAAAAATATATATCTATTCTACTGTATGTTAACTAACTGAAATTTAAATAAAAACTTAAATTTAGGGGTACTGGGTGGCTCAGTCAGGTGAGTATCCAACCCTTGATTTCAGCTCAGGTCGTGATCTCAGGGTTGTGGGATCAGGCTCCCCCATTGGCTCCACATCCAGCCCAGAGCTCTCTTGGGAATCTCTCTCTCTCCCTCTGCATGTGTGCTATAAATAAATAAATAAATAAATAAATAAATAAATAAATAAAATCTTTTTTAAAGCTTAAAAAATACATATGAAGTTTTTATTTAAATACATTTAAAAATACATATGTGTTTAATTTTTTTTTAAATTGTAAAAGATCAAAAAAGGAGTTTAGGAAAGGCACATGATGTGATGAGCACTAGGTGTTATATGCAACTGATGACTTATTGAACACTACATCTGAAACCAATGATGCACTATATGTTGGCTAATTGAATTCAAATTTTTTTTTTTTTAAACTGCACTTTTAAAAAAGGAGAGATTCTTTCAGGAATTAGCTATCTCTTTCTCTCTACTCAAATCTTGTTTAAATTATGTCATCATGGGGGTCACCTAGGTAGCTTAGTTGGTCAAGCATCTGCCTTCAGTTCAGGTCATGATCCCAGTATCCTGGGATTGAGCCCCGCATTGGACTCCTTGATCAGCGAGGAGTCTCTTTCTCCCTCTCTCACTTTGTCTCCCTCTCCACTCATGCTGCCCTCTCTCTTTCTAATAAATAAAATCTTTTAAAAATATGTCAATATGTTTTAGTAATTTTAGAAAATTCTATGTAGCATACTTTTTTGAACAATACCCATTTTCTACCTAACTGAATTTTAGTTTTTTGCACCACTTTACATATTTGTTAAAAAAAAACAAACTTGAAAAGCTTATCAGAGCACAGTGATCTCTAAGTAATCAAATTCACATTTTTCAATCATGAATTTGAAAAGTATCTAGTTTGCATTGTTAGTGGAACTCAATTGATTTGTATGTGTATATATACGTATACATATATATCTGTGTGTATACTTATACATATATTTATACAAAACTTCTAGTTACTTTCTCAAATATTTCCACTAATTCTAGTATGGGTTTGTTTTTTTTTTCCCCATTTAACTCTCACACTGATATTTTATCAGGTTAAGGACCTAAGATTGCATTTGCAATCTATAGAAGCTTTCAGAAGATTCTAGTTTCCAAAATGAACTGTGTAACATATCATTTACTTTGTTAAATGCAATATTTACTTTCCATATATTTAATTTTTTCTACTAGATCTTTAGTAGATTAATTAAGGTAAGTTAAAACCTTCTAATTTTCCTTTTCTGTGTACTTCACACAATTTTGCTATTTGTGCATATATTAGTATATTATTTGTGCATACATTTATGCATCAATAGTATTTGAAACATTTATACCTTTTATCATATTGTCATGATTCTATTTCACTTATGATACCTTTTTTAAAAGATTTTATTTATTTAATTATTTATTATTTATTTGTTTATTTATTTATTTATTTGAGAGGGAGAGGGAGGGAGAAAGAAAAAGAGCATGTGAGCAGAGGGGAGGAACAGAGGGAGAGGGAGAAGCAGGTCTCCATCCCAGGACCCCAGGATCATGACCTGAGAAGATGGCAGATACCCAAATGACTGAGCCACCGAGGTGATAATCTGTTCATTTTACTCGCCATTTTTGCTACCTTGTTATACCTTTTGGTCCATTTCTTTCAGTACATATCACAAGAGCAAGAAATCACTGGGCTTCTTAGATTATAAAAATCAAAGATTCTGAGTGTTATATGTACAAATAGAAGTGTTTATATTATTTGCTACATCTGTTTTATGTTTTTCTAGAGAAGTATATTTTCTTTTATTCCTTATTTTGAGAGGATACCAAGTTGGGAATTAGATCAAACTACATACTACGGTGGGCTTTTTCCCGCTATTATGTATGATCATGTTCTTTTTCTTTTATACTTTTTGTATAGTTGGAAAAAGCAAATTTCTTCTTTCTACCCCACTCTTTATTATGCCACTCTTGTTTACAACCTAATTCACAGGATTATTTACCTATCTCTAAAGTGAGTAACTTATTTCAATATTTTTTAGATGTATTTCCCACAAAGTTCTAAATGCAATATTTTTTTTCATTTTTTAAATTAAATTTAATTTTTTTTTCAGTGTTCCAAAATTCATTGTTTATGCACCACACCCAGTGCTCCATGCAATATGTGCCCTCCATAATATCTACTACCATAATACTACTACCAGGCTCACTCAACCTCCCAACCCCCTCCCCTCCAAAATCCTAAGTTTGTTTCTCAGAGTCCCACAGTCTCTCATGGTTTGTCTCCCCCTCTGATTTCCCCCAACTCACTTTTCCTCTCCATCTCCCAATGTCTTCCATGTTATTCCTTTTGCGTCACAAGTGAAACCATGTAATAATTGATTCTCTCTGCTTGACTTATTTCACTCAGCATAATCTCTTCCAGTCCCATCCATGTTGATACAAGAGTTGGGTATTCATCCTTTCTGATGGAGGCATAATACTCCATCGTATATATGAACCATATCTTCTTTATCCATTTGTCTGTTGAAGGGCATCTTGGTTCTTTCCACAGTTTGGTGACTGTGGCCATTGCTGCTATGAACATTGGGTTACAGATGGCCCTTCTTTTCACTACATCAGTATCTTTGGGGTAAATACCCAGTAGTGCAATTGCAGTGTCATAGGGTAGCTCTATTTTTAATTTCTTTTTTTTTTATTTGACAGACAAACAGCACCAGTAGGCAGAGAGGCAGGCAGAGAGAGAGAGGGGGAAGCAGGCTCCCTGCCAAAGCAGAGAGCCCGATGTGGAACTCGATCCCGGGACCCTGGGACCACGACCTGAGCTGAAGGCAGCAGCTCAACCCACTGAGTCACCCAGGTGCCCTCTATTTTTAATCTCTTAAGGAATCTCCACACTGTTTTCCAAAGTGGCTGCACCAACTTGCATTCCCACCAATAGTGTAAGGGGGTTCCCCTTTCTTCATATCCTCTCCAACACTTGTTTACTGTCTTGTTAATTTCGTCCATTCTAACTGGGATAAGGTGGTATCTCAATGTGGTTTTGATTTGAATACCCCTGATGGCTAATGATGATGAACATTTTTTCATGTGTCTGTCAGCCATTTCTATGTCTTCTTTGGAAAAGTGTCTGTTCATGTCTTCTGCCCATTTTTTGATATGATTATGTTTTGTGTGTGTTGAGTTTGAGGAGTTCTTGGATATCAGCCCTTTGTCTGTAGTGTCATTTGCAAAAATCTTCTCCCATTCAGTGGGTTGCCTCTTTGCTTTGTTGACTGTGCTGTGCAGAAACTTCTCATCTTGATGAAGTCCCAAAAGTTCATTTTCATTTTTGTTTCCTTTGCCTTTGGAGACATATCTTGAAAGAATTTGCTGTGGCCAATGTCAAAGAGGGTACTGCCTATGTTCTTCTCTAGGATCTTGATAGATTCCTGCCTCAATTGAGGTCTTTTATCCAGGTCAAGTTTATCTTTGTGTATGGTGTAAGAGAATGGTCGAGTTTCATTCTTCTACCCATAACTGTCCAATTTTCCCAGGACCATTTATTGAAGCGACTGTCTTTTGTTCCACTGTATATTTTTTCCTGCTTTGTCAAAGATTATTTGACCATAGAGTTGAAGTTCCATATCTGGGCTCTCAACTCCGCTCCACTGGTCTATGTGTCTATTTTTGTGCCAGTACCATGCTGTCTTGGTGATCACAGATTTGTAATAAAGCTTGAAAAAAAAAAAAGCTTGAAATCAGGCAACAAGATGCCACTAGTTTTGTTTTTCTTTCTCAACAGTTCCTTGGCAATTCAGGGTCTCTTCTCATTCCATACAAATTTTGGGATTGTTTGTTCCAGCTCTTTGAAAAATGCTGGTGAAATTTTGATTGGGATGGCTTTGAAAGTATGATGGCTCTAGGCAGTATAGACGTTTTAACAATGTGTATTCTTCCAGTCTATGAGCATGGAATACTCTTCCATTTTTTTTGTGTCTTCTTGAGTTTCTTTCATGAGTGTTCTGTGGTTCTTCGAGTACAGATTCTTTACCTCTTTGGTTAGATTTATCCCCATGTATCTTATGGTTCTTGGTGCTATAGTAAATGGAATTGATTCTCTAATTTCCCTTTCTATATTTTCATTTTTAGTGTCTAAGAAAGCAACTGATTTCTGTACATTGATTTTGTATTCTGCCACATTACTGATTGCTGTATGAGTTCTAGTAGCTTTGAAACTGGAACTCAACCACACAAAAAAGTTTGGAAGGATGTCAAACATTTGGAAGCTAAAGACCCCCCTGCTTAAGAATGTTTGGATCAACCAGAAAATCAAATAAGAACTTAAACAGTTCATGGAAACCAATGAGAATGAAGACACTTCAGTCCAAAACCTATGGGATACGGCAAAGGTGGTCCTAAGGGAGAAATATATAGCCATCCAAGCCTCCCTCAAAAAAAAAATTGAAAAATCCAGAATACACCAGATCTCTTTACACCTTAAAGAACTGGATAATCAACAACAAATTAAGCCAACCCCACACACAAGAAGGGAAATAATCAAGATTAGAGCAGAGAGGGACACCTGGGTGGTTCAGTGGGTTAAAGCCTCTGCCTTCCACTCAGGTCATGATCCCAGGGTCCTGGGATCAAGCCCTGCATCAGGCTCTCTGCTCAGCAGGGAGCCTGATTCCCCCTCTCTCTCTGCCTACCTCTCTGCCTACTTGTGATCTCTCTCTGTCAAATAAATATTTTTTTTAAAAAAAGAAAAGAAATTTAAAAAAAGATTAGAGCAGAGATCAATGACACATCAACGAAACTAGAAGCTGTTTTTTTGAAAGAATCAATAAGATCGATAAACCATTGCCAAACCAATCCAAAAGAAAAGAGAGAGGACCCAAATTAATAAAATTATTAATGAAAAGGGAGAGATCATGACTAACACCAAGGAAATAGAAACAATCATCAGAAATTATTTTCAACATATGCCAATAAGTTAAGCAACCTACACGAAATGGATGCATTCCTGGATACCTATAAATTTCCAAAACTGGATCAGGAAGAAATTGACAACCTGAATAGACCAATATCTAGTAATGAGATTGAAGTAGTGATCAAAAATCTCCCAAAAAACAAGAGCCCAGGACCTGACTGATTCCCTCTAGAATTCTACCAAACATTTAAAGAAGAAATAATACCTATTCTACTGAAGCTATTTAAAAAAATAGAAACAGAAGGAAAATGTCCAGACATTTTTTATGAAGCCAGCATTACCCCAATCCTTAAACCAGGAAAAGACCCCACCAAAAAGAATTTCAAACCAATATCCCTGATGAATATGGATGCCAAGATTCTCAACAAGATCCTAGCTAATAGGATCCAACAGTACATTAAAAAGATTATCCACCATGACCAGGTGGGATTTATCCATCGGATGCAAGGGTGGTTCAGCATTTTCAAATCAATCAATGTGATAGAACAAATCAGTAAGAGGAGAGAGAAGAACCACATGGCCCTCTCAATTGATGCAGAAAAAGCATTTGACAAGATACAGCATCCGTTCCTGATTAAAACGATTCAAAGTATAGGGGTAGAGGGAACATTCCTCAACTTTATGAAATCTATCTGTGAAAAACCCACAGGGAATGTCATCCTCAATGGGGAAAAGCTGACAGCCTTTGAGATCAGGAACACGACAAGGATGTCCACTCTTTTTTTTTTTTTTAATTTTTTTAATTTTAATAAACATATAATGTATTTTTATCCCCAGGGGTACAGGTCTGTGAATCGCCAGGTTTAAACATTTCACAGCACTCATCATAGCACATATCCTCCCAAATGTCCATATCCCCACCACCCTCTCCCGTCCCCCCTCCCCCCCGCAACCCTCAGTCTGTTTTTTGAGATTGAGTCTTTTATGGTTTGTCTCCCTCCCAATCCCATCTTTTCATTTTTTCTTTTCCTACCTCCCCCCAACCCCCCCCCGCCTTGCCTCTCCAATTCCTCATATCAAAGAGATCATATGATAGTTGTCTTTCTCCAAATGACTTATTTCGCTAAGCATGATACCCTCTAGTTCCATCCACATCGTCGCAAATGGCAAGAGTTCATGTCTTTTGATGGCTGCATAGTATTCCATTGTGTATATATACCACACCTTCTTTATCCATTCATCTGTTGATGGACATCTAGGCTCTTTCCACAGTTTGGCTATTGTGGACATTGCTGCTATAAACATTCGGGTGCACGTGCCCCTTCGGAGCACCACGTTTGTATCTTTAGGATATATACCCAGTAGTGCAATTGCTGGGTCATAGGGTAGCTCTATTTTCAGTTTTTTGAGGAACCTCCACACTGTTTTCCAGAGTGGTTGCACCAGCTTGCATTCCCACCAGCAGTGTAGGAGCGTTCCCTCTCTCCGCATCCTCGCCAGCATCTGTCATTTCTTGACTTGTTAATTTTAGCCATTCTGACTGGTGTGAGGTGGTATCTCATTGTGGTTTTGATTTGTATTTCCCTGATGACGAGTGATGTGGAGCACTTTTTCATGTGTCTGTTGGCCATCTGGATGTCTTCTTTACAGAAATGTCTGTTCATGTCCTCTGCCCATTTCTTGACTGGATAATTTGTTCTTTGGGTATTGAGTTTGATAAGCTCTTTATAGATTTTGGATACTAGCCCTTTATCTGATATGTCGTTTGCAAATATCTTCTCCCATTCTGTCAGTTGTCTTTTGGTTTGGTTAACTGTTTCCTTTGCTGTGCAAAAGCTTTTGATCTTGACGAAATCCCAATAGTTCATTTTTGCCCTTGCTTCTGTTGCCTTTGGCGATGTTCCTAGGAAGAAGTTGCTGCGGTTGAGGTCAAAGAGGTTGCTGCCTGCATTCCCCTCAAGGATTTTGATAGATTCCTTTCTCACATTGAGGTCCTTCATCCATTTTGAGTCTATTTTCATGTGTGGTGTAAGGAAATAGTCCAATTTCATTTTTCTGCATGTGGCTGTCCAATTTTCCCAGCACCATTTGTTGAAGAGGCTGTCTTTTTTCCATTGGATATTCTTTCCTGCTTTGTCAAAGATTAGTTGACCATAGAGTTGAGGGTCTATTTCTGGGCTCTCTATTCTGTTCCATTGGTCTATATGTCTGTTTTTGTGCCAGTACCATACTGTCTTGATGATGACAGCTTTGTAATAGAGCTTGAAGTCTGGAATTGTGATGCCACCGACTTTGGCTTTCTTTTTCAATATTCCTTTGGCTATTCGAGGTCTTTTCTGGTTCCATATAAATTTTAGGATTATTTGTTCTATTTCTTTTTTTTTTTTAATTTTTTATTTATTTTCAGCGTAACAGTATTCATTGTTTTTTCACCACACCCAGTGCTCCATGCAATCTGTGCCCTCCCTAGTACCCACCACCTGGTTCCCCCACCCTCCCACCCCGCCCCTTCAAAACCCTCAGGTTGTTTTTCAGAGTCCATAGTCTCTCATGGTTCACCTCCCCTTCCAATTTCCCTCAACTCCCTTCTCCTCTCCATCTACCCTTGTCCTCTATATTATTTGTTATGCTCCACCAATAAGTGAAACCATATGATACTTGACTTTCTCTGTTTGACTTATTTCACTCAGCATAATCTCTTCCAGTCCTGTCCATGTTGCTACAAAAGTTGGGTATTCGTCCTTTCTGATGGAGGCATAATACTCCATAGTGTATATGGACCACATCTTCCTTATCCATTCATCCGTTGAAGGGCATCTTGGTTCTTTCCACAGTTTGGCGACCGTGGCCATTGCTGCTATAAACATTGGGGTACAGATGGCCCTTCTTTTCACTACATCTGTATCTTTGGGGTAAATACCCAGCAGTGCAATTGCAGGGTCATAGGGAAGATCTATTTTTAATTTCCTGAGGAATCTCCACACTGTTCTCCAAAGTGGCTGCACCAGTTTGCATTCCCACCAACAGTGTAAGAGGGTTCCCCTTTCTCCACATCCTCTCCAACACACGTTGTTTCCTGTCTTGCTAATTTTGGCCATTCTAACTGGTGTAAGGTGGTATCTCAATGTGGTTTTGATTTGAATCTCCCTGATGGCTAGTGATGATGAACATTTTTTCATGTGTCTGGTAGCCATTTGTATGTCTTCCTTGGAGAAGTGTCTGTTCATATCTTCTGCCCATTTTTTAATATGATTATCTGTTTTGTGTGTGTTGAGTTTGAGGAGTTCTTTATAGATCCTGGATATCAACCTTTTATCTGTACTGTCATTTGCAAATATCTTCTCCCATTCCGTGGGTTGCCTCTTTGTTTTGATGACTGTTTCTTTTGCTGTGCAGAAGCTTTTTATCTTGATGAAGTCCCAGAAGTTCATCTTTGCCTTTGTTTCCTTTGCCTTTGGAGACATACCTTGAAAGAAGTTGCTGTGGCTGATATCAAAGAGGTTACTCCCTATGTTCTCCTCGAGGATTCTGATGGATTCCTGTCTCACGTTGAGGTCTTTTATCCATTTCGAGTTTATCTTTGTGTACGGTGTAAGAGAATGGTCAAGTTTCATTCTTCTACATATAGCTGTCCAGTTTTCCCAGCACCATTTATTGAAGAGACTGTCTTTTTTCCACTGGATATTTTTTCCTGTTTTGTCAAAGATTATTTGACCATAGAGTTGAGGGTCCATATCTGGGCTCTCTACTCTGTTCCACTGGTCCATGTGTCTGTTTTTATGCCAGTACCATGCTGTCTTGGTGATCACAGCTTTGTAGTAAAGCTTGAAATCAGGTAACGTGATGCCACCAGTTTTATTTTTGTTTTTCAACATTTCCTTAGCAATTCGGGGTCTCTTCTGATTCCATACAAATTTTAGTATTATTTGCTCCAGCTCTTTGAAAAATACTGGTGGAATTTTGATTGGAATGGCATTAAAAGTATAGATTGCTCTGGGCAGTATAGACATTTTAACGATGTTTATTCTTCCCATCCAAGAGCATGGAATGGTCTTCCATCTTTTTGTGTCTTCTTCAATTTCTTTTAGGAGTGTTCTGTAGTTCCTCGAGTACAGATCTTTAACCTCTTTGGTTAGGTTTATTCCGAGGTATCTTATGGTTTTTGGTGCTATAGTAAATGGAATCGATTCTCTAATTTGCCTTTCTGTATTTTCATTGTTAGTGTATAAGAAAGCCACTGATTTCTGGACATTGACTTTGTATCCTGCTACATTACTGAATTGCTGTATGAGTTCTAGTAGTTTGGAGGTGGAGTCTTTCGGGTTTTCCATATAAAGAATCATGTCATCTGCGAAGAGAGAGAGTTTGACTTCTTCCTTGCCAATTTGGATACCTTTTATTTCTCTTTGTTGTCTGATTGCTGTTGCTAGGACTTCTAATACTATGTTGAACAAGAGTGGTGAGAGTGGGCATCCTTGTCGTGTTCCTGATCTCAATGGGAAGGCTGCAAGCTTTTTCCCATTGAGGATGATATTTGCTGTGGGTTTTTCATAGATAGATTTGATGAAGTTCAGGAATGTTCCCTCTATCCCTATACTTTGAAGCGTTTTAATCAGGAACGGATGCTGGATTTTGTCAAAAGCTTTTTCTGCATCAATGGAGAGGATCATGTGGTTCTTCTCTCTTCTCTTATTGATTTGTTCTATCACATTGATTGATTTGCGAATGTTGAACCATCCTTGTAACCCAGGGATGAATCCTACCTGGTCATGGTGGATAATCTTTTTAATGTGCTGTTGGATCCTGTTTGCTAGGATCTTGTTGAGAATATTAGCATCCATATTCATCAGTGATATCGGTCTGAAATTCTCCTTTTTGGTAGGGTCTTTGCCTGGTTTGGGGATCAGGGTAATGCTGGCTTCATAAAAAGAGTCTGGAAGTTTTCCTTCTGCTTCAATTTTTTGAAACAGCTTCAGGAGAATAGGTATTATTTCTTCTTTGAAAGTTTGATAGAATTCCCCAGGGAATCCGTCAGGTCCTGGGCTCTTGTTTTTTGGGAGGTTTTTGATCACTGCTTCAATCTCGTTACTAGATATCGGTCTATTCAGGTTGTCAATTTCTTCCTGGTTCAATTTTGGGAGTTTATAGTTTTCCAGGAATGCATCCATTTCATCTAGGTTGCTTAGCTTATTGGCATATAACTGTTGATAATAGCTTCTGATGATTGTTTCTACTTCCTTGGTGTTAGTTGTGATCTCTCCCTTTTCATTCTTAATTTTATTAATTTGGGCTTTCTCTCTTTTCTTTTGGATTAGTGTGGCCAATGGTTTATCGATCTTATTGATTCTTTCAAAAAACCAGCTTCTAGTTTCGTTGATACGTTCTACTGTATCTCTGGTTTCTACCTCGTTGATCTCTGCTCTAATCTTGATTATTTCCCTTCTTACGTGTGGAGTTGGTTTGATTTGTTGTTGATTCTCCAGTTCTTTAAGGTGTAGAGACAGCTGGTGTATTCTGGATTTTTCAATTTTTTTGAGGGAGACTTGGATGGCTATGAATTTCCCCCTTAGGACCGCCTTTGCTGTATCCCATAGGTTTTGGAGTGAAGTGTCTTCGTTCTCATTGGTTTCCATAAATTGTTTAAGTTCTTCTTTGATCTCCTGGTTGATCCAAGCATTCTTAAGCAAGGTGGTCTTTAGCTTCCAGGTATTTGAGTTCCTTCTGAACTTTTCCTTGTGATTGAGCTCCAGTTTCAAAGCATTGTGATCTGAGAATATGCAGGGAATCATCTCAGTCTTTTGGTATCGGTTGAGCCCTGATTTGTGACCCAGTATGTGGTCTATTCTGGAGAAGGTTCCATGTGCACTTGAGAAGAATGAGTATTCTGTTGTTTTAGGGTGGAATGTTCTGTATGTATCTATGAGGTCCATCTGGTCCAATGTATCATTCAATGCTCTTATTTCTTTATTGATTTTCTGCTTCGATGATCTGTCTATTTCTGAGAGAGGCATGTTAAGATCTCCTACTATTAATGTATTCATATCAATATGACTCTTTATCTTGATTAATAGTTTTTTTATGTAATTGGCTGCTCCCATATTGGGGGCATAGATATTTACAATTGTTAGATCATCTTGGTGGATAGTCCCTTTAAGAATGATGTAGTGTCCTTCTGTATCCCTGACTACCGTCTTTAGTTTAAAATCTAATTTATCTGATATGAGAATCGCTACCCCGGCCTTCTTTTGAGGCCCATTGGTGTGAAAGATGCTTCTCCATCCCTTCACTTTCAGTCTGGGTGTATCTTTAGGTTCAAAATGGGTCTCTTGTAGACAACATATGGATGGGTCCTGTCGTTTTATCCAATCTGCAACCCTGTGTCGTTTTATGGGTGCATTTAGGCCATTCACATTGAGAGAGATTATTGAGAGATACGTTTTTATTGACATTGTGTTATCTTTGAAGTCTTTCTTTCTGTCGATTGTCTCTATATTTCTGTTCAATGCTATTCTTAGGATTTTTCCTCTTTTATAGAACCCCCCTTAATATTTCCTGCAGTGTCGGCTTGGTGGTTGCATAGTCTTTCAAGCCTTGCCGGTCTTGGAAACTCTTTATCTCTCCATCCATTTTGAATGTCAGTCTTGCTGGATAAAGTATTCTTGGCTGCATGTTCTTCTCATTTAGTGCCCTGAATATATCTTGCCAGCCCTTTCTGGCTTGCCAGGTCTCTGTGGACAGGTCTGACGTTATTCTGATGGGCTTTCCTCTGTATGTAAGGAGCTTCTTTGTCCTAGCGGCTTTCAAGAGATTGTATCTACAATTATGATTCCTCAATTTTACTATGAGGTGCCTGGATGTTTTTTTTGAATTTATAATCTTGGGGGGGGACCTTTCTACTTCTAGTACATGAACACTTGTTCCATTCGCAAGATTGGGAAAATTTTCATGAAAAACTTGTTCCACTATATCTTCTAGACTTCTTTCTTTCTCCTCCCCTTCAGGGATTCCAATAATTCTGACGTTGGAACGTTTCATGGCATCATTTATTTCCCTGATTCTGTTTTCATGGCTTCTAAGCTGTTTGTTCCAGGCTTCCTCCTGATCCTTTCTCTCTATTTGTTTGTCCTCCAGATCACTAATTCTATCTTCTGTCTCAGTTACCCTAGCTTTTAGAGAATTTAGATTAGATTGGAACTCATTGAGAGCGTTGTGAACCTCATCCCTGGTGGCCTTCAGCTCTGCCCTAACATTATGAACCTCCTCTCTGGTCGCTTTCAATTCTGCCCTAATCAATTCTGTTTGGTCATCCATGGCTTTCTCCAACCTAGCTATTGCCTGGATAATTGTTAGCCTGAATTCTCTTTCTGACATATTGTCTATGTTGATAGCCGTTAGCTCTGTTGCAGAAGGCCCATCCTCTGTATTTTTCTTCTGTTGGGGATTCCTCCTCCTAGTCATTTTGGTGAGAGATGACTGGACAGATGTAGCTGGATGTATTGACCGTGGTGCAGTCAAGGTGCACCCTGGAACGCTTCTGAGCACTCAG
Source organism: Martes martes (assembly GCF_963455335.1). NCBI lineage: Eukaryota > Metazoa > Chordata > Mammalia > Carnivora > Mustelidae > Martes > Martes martes. The sequence continues at coordinate 134,446,796 of NC_137888.1, forward strand.
GATTCCCCACCCAAATGAGAGAAAAAAGAAAAGAAAAAGAAAAAAGAGGGAGAGAGAGAGACAGGAAAAAAAGGGAAGATAAAAGTGAAGGTTCAGCCCAAATGGGCCCCAGGGTAAGGTTTATGACGTATACAAACAAAAACAGACAAACAAAAAGACTGATAAAAGTATATGACGAGAGAAAATATATATATATATAAGCAAAAAAAAGGAGGAGCCTCGTCAAGAAGAACCCCAAGTATAAGATTTATATACTATCCGGACAAACATAAATACACAGAGACACTGGCAGAAGAAAAAGATGGGAGCATGGTTATATATTCTCGGTGTGGGCGAGGAAGGTTATTTTGATTCTTCCTGGATGTATCTTGATATCTTTGTTAAAGGACTCAACTTTCCTAAGAAAAAGGGGGATTAAAAATTGGTTCACCTATAGGGGTAGCATTGCTTGGAGAAAGGGGGTTACCTTGAAGTTTAACTCTATATGAATATTAGAAAATAAAAATAAAAAAGGAATAAACTGGACTAAACTAAATTAAAAATTTTTTTAAAAATTAAGAAAATAGAAAAGCAAAAGAAAAACACATGTGTATGTATCAAAAAATTCAGGTTAGAAGTTTATCATGGAATTTGATGTACTGGACATCTCACTGTGATGGTAAATAGGTTAAAAAATTATCTATATAAAAAAAGAAAAAAAATGAACCAGAATAGTGGGAAAGAATTAAAAATAAAAGTTGTATCTATGAAGTAGTGGTGGTTGTTCTCTTGTAGTCTTTTTTTTTTTTTTTCCTGATTTGTTTTCTGGGGGAGGGGGCTGCCACGTGGGTTTTCAGTCAATGATGTTCCCTGAGTTAAGTCCTCCCGACCCCCTCAAGGGGGTGGGCTCTGAGAAAAACTTTTTTTTCAGGTTTTTGTTCTCTGGAGGTTTTTATGTTTGTTCACTTCTTTTCTCTCGCCTTGACAGCTTTTGATGGTTTTTGGAGGTTTAGAGGAAAGAAAACTGCACCCCAACCTCCCTCTCAGAGAGAAGCCTCAGTCTGCTCCCCTGCAGGTGCTGCAGCCGCTGGGCCGCTGGCAGAGCAGGTTCTGAGTCACGGTCCCTGGGGACGCAGGATCTCCTGCTTGTACGCAAAACCAAGGCAGCTGTGGCTGTCTGGGCAGCTCCAGACCACCAGAGAGGTTCCAAGCAGCAATCGCACACTGAGATTTTCCCGCTGGCTGGGGCTGAGAGCTCAGGTCTTGCGCGCACCTCTCCCAGGGGATGGTTTGGGGCGCGGCGCCTCCAGCTCTATGGGCTCTATCGCCGCGTGGGTCTATCGCCGCGTGGGTCCCAGAACACCAGGCTGGGCGTGCACCTCTCTCAGGGGAGATTGAGGCACGCGTGCATCTCCAGTAAGGTGCGCGTTCTGCCGTCTGGTGTGGCTCCCAGCCCCTCACGGGAGCCGGACTCCACCCGTTCTCGGGCGCACTGGCGGCTCCAGGACAAAGACCAGGTTTCTCCGCCGCACTCTCCGGCTCAGCGCCAGGGGATGCTGCCCTGGGTCTGGGGACTTAAGCCCCTATCCCTATCCGCCCCGATTCCCACAATTTCCCGCTCGAGTCTTTGCTCTTTTGAGTGCTTTCAACAAGACTCCAAGTTAATGCTGGTCCCCAGATGCCGGGCACTCTCGTATCGGGGTATAATTTTTCAGTCGGTCGCCTCTGGTGGCTCCCTCCCCCTTTTGTTTATCTTCCGATATCAGTCCGACGTTCCCACTCCACTTTACCTGCCCACTGGCGTCTTCTGGCCCCCGTAGAGATCCAGACGTGTATAATTCTGATCTCAGGCTGATTTCATGGGTGATCGGAGTTCTTTGGTAGGTAATCAGCTCACTTTAGGGTGCAGGTTGAAAAGGCGCCTCCTCCTACTTCCCCGCCATCTTGTCTCCCCCTATTTGTTCTATTTCTTAAAAAAAAAATGGATGGGATTTTGATAGCGATTGCATTAAATGTGTAGATTGCTTTAGGTAGAATAGACATTTTCACAATATTTGTTTTTCCAATCCATGAGCATGGAATATTTTTCCATTTCTTTGTGTCTTCCTCAATTTCTTTCATGAGTACTTTATAGTTTTCTGAGTATAGATTCTTTGCCTCTTTGGTTAGATTTATTCCTAGGTATCTTATGGTTTTGGGTGCGATTGTAAATGGGACTGACTCCTCAATTTCTCTTTCTTCTGTCTTGTTGTTAGTGTAAAGAAATGCGGCTGATTTCTGTGTATTGACTTTATATCCTGACACTTTACTGAATTCCTGTATAAGTTCTAGCAGTTTTGGAGTGGAGCCTTTTGGGTTTTCCACATATAGTATCATATCATCTGCAAAGAGTGATAGTTTGACTTCTTCTTTGCCAATTTGGATGCCTTTAATTTCTTTTTGTTGTCTGATTGCTGAGGCTAGGACTTCTAGTGCTATGTTGAACAGCAGTGGTGATAACGGACATCCCTACCGTGTTCCTGACCTTAGCGGAAAAGCTTTCAGTTTTTCTCCATTGAGAGTGATATATGCGGTGGGTTTTCAATAGATGGCTTTGATAATATTGAGGTATGTGCCTTCTATCCCTACACTTTGAAGAGTTTTAATCAGGAAGGGATGCTGCACTTTGTCAAATGCTTTTTCAGCATCTATTGAGAGTATCATATGGTTCTTACTCTTTCTTTTATTAATGTGTTGTATCACATTGATGGATTTGCAGATGTTGAACCAACCTTGCAGCCCTGGAATAAATCCCACTTGGTCGTGGTGAATAATCCTTTTAATGTACTGTTGGATCCTATTGGCCAGTATTTTGGTGAGAATTTTCACATCTGTGTTCATCAAAGATATTGGTCTGTAATTCTCTTTTTTGGTGGGATCCTTGTCTGGTTTTGGGATCAAGGTGATGCTGGCCTCATAGAATGAGTTTGGAAGTTTTCCTTCCATTTCTATTTTTTGGAACAGTTTCAGGAGAATAGGAATTAATTCTTCTTAAATGTTTGGTAGAATTCCCCTGGGAGGCCTTCTGGTCCTTGGCTTTTGTTTGTTTGGAGATTTTTGATGACTATTTCAATCTCCTTACTGGTTATGGGTCTGTTCAGGTTATCTATTTCTTCCTGGTTCAGTTGTGGTAGTTTATATGTCTCTAGAAATGTATCCATTTCTTCCAGATTGTCAAATTTGTTGGCGTAGAGTTGCTTGTAATATGTTCTTATAATTGTTTGTATTTCTTTGGTGTTGGTTGTTTCCTCTTTCATTCATGATTTTATTTATTTGCATCCTTTCTCTTTTCTTTTTGATAAGTCTGGCCAGGGGTTTGTCAATCTTATTAATTCTTTCAAAGAACCAGCTCCTAGTTTTGTTGATTTGTTCTATTGTTTTTTTAGTTTCTATTTCATTGATTTCTGCTCTGATCTTTATGATTTCTCTTCTCCTGCTGGGTTTAGGTTTTCTTTGTTGTTCTCTCTCCAGCTCCTTTAGGTGTAGGGTTAGGTTGTGTATTTGAGACCTTTCCTGTTTCTTGAGAAAGGCTTGTACTGCTATATATTTTCCTCTCAGGACTGCCTTTGTTGTGTCCCACAGATTTTGAACCATTGTGTTTTCATTATCATTTGTTTCCATGATTTTTTTCAATTCTTCTTTCATTTCCTGGTTGACCCATTCATTTTTTAGAAGGATGCTGTTTAGTCTCCATGTATTTGCGTTCTTTCCAAATTTCCTCTTGTGGTTGAGTTCTAGCTTCAGAGCATTGTGGTCTGAAAATATGGAGGGAATGATCTCAATCTTTTGATACCCGTTGAGACCTGATTTATGACCCAGGATGTGGTCTATTCTGGAGAATGTTCCATGTGCACTAGAGAAGAATGTATATTCTGTTGCTTTGGGATGGAATGTTCTGAATATATCTGTGATGTCCATCTGGTCCAGTGTGTCATTTAAGGCCTTTATTTCCTGGTTGATCTTTTGCTTAGATGATCTGTCCATTTCAGTGAGGGGAGTGTTAAAGTCCCCTGCTCTTATTGTATTACTGTTGATGTATTTCTTTGATTTTGTTATTAATTGGTTTATATAGTTGGCTGCTCCCATGTTAGGGGCATAGATATTTAAGATTGTTAGGTCTTCTTGTTGGACAGACCCTTTAAGTATGATATAGTGTCCTTCCTCATCTCTTATTATAGTCTTTGGCTTAAAATCGAATTGATCTGATATAAGGATTGCCACCCCAGCTTTCTTCTGATGTCCATTAGCATGGTACATTGTTTTCCACCCCCTCACTTTAAATCTGGAGGTGTCTTCGGGTCTAAAATGAGTTTCTTGTAGGCAGCATATTGATGGGTTTTGTTTTTTTATCCATTCTGATATCCTGTGTCTTTTGATTGGGGTATTTAGCCCATTAACATTCAGGGTAACTATTGAGAGATATGAATTTAGTGCCATTGTATTGCCTGTAACGTGACTGTTACTGTATATTGTCTCTGTTTCTTTCTGATCTACTACTTTTAGGGTCTCTCTTTGCTTAGAGGACTACTTTCAATATTTTCTGTAGAGCTGTTTTGGTGTTTGCAAATTCTTTCAGCTTTTGTTTGTCCTGGAAGCTCTTTATCTCTCCTTCTATTTTCAATGATAGCCTAGCTGGATATAGTATTCTTGGCTGCATGTTTTTCTCATTTAGTGCTCTGAATATATCATGTCAGTTCTTTCTGGCCTGCCAGGTCTCTGTGGGTAGGTCTGCTGCCAATCTAATGTTTTTACTCTTGTATGTTACAGACTTCTTTTCCCGGGCTGCTTTCAGGATTTTCTCCTTGTCACTAAGACTTGTAAATTTTACTATCAGGTGACGAGGTGTGGACCTATTTTTATTGATTTTGAGGGGCGTTCTTAGCATCTCCTGGATTTTGATGTTTGTTCCCTTTGCCATATTAGGGAAATTCTCTCCAATAATTGTCTCCAATATACCTTCTGCTCCTGTCTCTCTTTCTTCTTCTTCTGGAATCCCAATTATTCTAATGTTGTGTCATCTTATGGTGTCGCTTATCTCTCAAATTCTCTCCTCGTGGTCCAGTATTTGTTTGTCTCTCTTTTGCTCAGCTTCTTTATTCTCTGTCATTTCGTCTTCTATGTCACTAATTCTTTCTTCTGTCTCATTTATCCTAGCAGTGAGAGTTTCCATTTTTGATTGCTCCTCATTAATAGCTTTTTTGATTTCAACTTGGTTAGATTTTAGTTCTTTTATTTCTCCAGAAAGGGCTTTTATCTCTCTGGAGAGGGTTTCTCTAATATCTTCTATGCCTTTTTCGAGCCCGGCTAGAACCTTGAGAATTGTCATTCTGAACTCTAGATCTGTCATGTTACCAATGTCCATATTGATTAGGTCTCCAGCCTTCGGTATGGCCTCTTGTTCTTTGTTTTGAGGTGAGTTTTTCTGCCTTGTCATTTTGTCCAGATAAGATTTGCTTTGTCCTGGGATGCCTGGGTGGCTCAGTTGGTTGGGCAGCTGCCTTCGGCTCGGGTCATTATCCCAGAGTCCTGGGATCAAGTCCCACATTGGGCTCCTTGCTCAGCGGGGAGCCTGCTTCTCCCTTTGCCTCTCCCTGCCTCTCTGTCTGCCTGTGCTCACTTTCTCTGACAAATAAATAAATAAAATCTTAAAAAAAAATTATTAAGATCTGCTTTGTCCTGCTGTGGAATTCCACTGTTCTTGGTGAGTGAAGTTGGTTTTGGATGGGTTTCTTGTTGATCTTCTGGGTGAGGGGCCTGTTGTAGTGATTCTCAAGTGTCTTTGCCGCAGGCAGAATTGCACCGCCCTTGCCAGGGGCCAGGCTAAGTAATCAGCTCGGGTTTGCTTTCGGGAGCCTTTGTTCCCTGAGCGCTTTCCGTAGAGTTCCGGAGGACAGGAATGAAGATGGCGGCCTCCCAATCTCTCGGCCTGGAGGAGTCGAGAGCTTGGGGTTCAGTTCCTCAGTGCGCCCCCAGAGAAAAGCGCCCAACCGCCCTGCCTCCCTGGCCTGCGGTCGCGCCTTGAGGAAAGCAGTCAATTGCTGGAACCTGGAGAAAAGCGCCCGGTCGCTTCCTTCTCCGTGGCCTCCGGCTGTGCTCCGAGCCCACCCAGCCTGCAACCGGCACAAGGTAACCCCGGGCTGAGAGCTCAGTCCTCGGCTCTTTCGCTGTAGCCAGCTTCCCCGCTCCAATACCTGTGAGCTCCGCGGCCCTCAGACACCCCCGGTCCTTCCGTGACCCGCGGGACCTGGGGTTATGCTGACCCCGCCTGGGTTTCCCCCAGTTTAGCCCCTGGATCGACGTCTCCCAGTGGAGCAGACTTTTAAAAGTCCCGATTTTGTGCTCTGTTGCTCTGCCGCTTGCCAGGAGCCGGCCCTTCCCCCCGGGGTCTATCTTCCCATCGCTTTGGATTCACTTCTCCGCAGATCCTACCTTTCAGAAAGTGATCGATTTTCTGTTTCTAGAGTTGCTGCTCTTCTTCTCTTCGATTTCCCGTTGGATTTGTAGGTGTTCACAATGGTTAGATAAGCTATCTAGCTGATCTCCTGCTACCCGATGTCGTCTCAGCCTGCTACTTCTCCGCCATCTTGACTCCTCCCCTCAAGGATGTCCACTCTTGCCACTGTTATTCAACATAGTACTAGAAATCCTAGCAACAGCAGTCAGACAACAAAAAGAAATAAAATGTATTCAAATTGGCAATGAGGAAGTCAAACTCTCTCTCTTCTCAGGTGATATGTTACTTTATATGGAAAACCCAAAAGACTCTATCCCCAAACTACTAGAATTCATTTTCTTTTTCTTTTTAGTTAATCACTGAAAATCTGAAAATCACACTTTAATGCTGATAGGTAAGATCAAAGATAAGATTTTTGGGAGACAAATTTTTCAAAGTGTGCTGGACTATATACTTCACATAATAATAGCCCCTTGGCCAGGCATGGCATTCCTGCATCACATTCTTTTCTCTGAGAATATCTCAAATACTACTCTATGACCTTGACGTTTGATAGTATAATACCTAAGTAGGAGCTATCCAAATTTTGATTCCTTTGTTAATTATCTTTAGTTTTAAGGAAGGATGGGAAAATTTTATGCAATGGAAGATAAGAAATAGCTGGAGTATGCCTTGTAGTATGTTTTTGTTTTTCTAAATTTACCTAGGATAGAGTGAGACACTGCTGTCTCCTACTTGTTATTTTTTTTAACATTTTTATTTCTTTTTCAACATGTTGATTATCAACATGTTCTTTTATTCAGACTTTTCATTCAGGAACTTCTATTTTCTCTCATATTCATCTTTTAGTTACTCTTTTATGCTCCACCACATTCTGTTCCACCAGTCTGATTTTCTGAAGCATTACACTTCAGTCTGGTTTTTTTTTTTTGTTTGTTTGTTTGTTTGTTTTTGTTTTTTTTAAGAGATGACATGAACTGGTTAGCACAATTCTACCTTTTCCTTTCACAACTCTCATATTCTCTTTTATCGCTGAAAAATAGATAACTAGTATCTTCTAAAATCCTATTTAAAAATTCCATTTCAACTATTGTTACCTAAGTATTAAGAAAATAATCTTAGGAAGTTTGGGGGAAAATCAATTATCTGTCCTAAGTCAAAAGTTCTACTCTAAAAATGAGAAAAGGAAATGGAAAAAAAATTTTTAAAAGCTCTTTTCCTTCTCTTTTATACATCTTTCATACATCATTATAGGGTTCATATTCTTAATTTAATTCAACTAAATTTGATACCACTGGTGTGTCACTGAAGGATAAGCAGCCTCAGTGTTAGAAGTTACCTCTTAAATCCTAGCTACTTCTGAATTTTGTCTATAGCTTAGACATTGGAATGATTTATCACATCTCATCATGTCACACTGGTTTTATACATTTAAATTTGGGATTTAGAGGTTTGAAAGGCCTCCCCTCTACTCCGGCCACTGAAGTCTTTGACCTTCCAATCTTTAGCTTTCCTTGGCTTGAAGCTGTGTTACTTTGATCTTTGCCTTCATGTTCATTTGGTGTTCCCATTTTTATAACTTTATAACTTCCCCTTTTTATAAGGACATTAGTCATATTGGATTAGGGTCCACCCTACTGACCTTTTATTAACTTAATTATCTGCAAAGAGCCTATTCACATCTGCAAAGGTCACCTTCATAGGTCCTGGGTGGTGGTTAGTATCACAATATCCTTTTATACAGTTCAACCCACAATAAAAAGGGACATCAGATTACCAAAAGGTCAAGTTAGGTCTTCAGCTTGAATCAGTAGCAATCTTCCCATACTTACATTTCAGTCAGATGATACCAAGTTAAGAATTAGATCAAGCTAGTTATTATGCATGGGTTTTTTTCTCAATTTTAATTTCAAATGTGGTAAATATTTTTTCTTTTTTAAATTTTTATTTAAATTCTAGTTAGTTAACATGTAATATAATATTGGTTTCAGGAGTAGAATTCAGTGTATTATAGATGTTTTTAATCCTGCACCTTCAGTATGGAGTATATAGAAATCTCTTCTTTAATTTTCAATATTTTTATTTTAATTAATAGGCAAGTAAAAACTTTCTCTCTAGATTAAATAATCTCCTACACTTTTTCTTGAGAAATTAGAAGAGAAGGCCAATAGGTTTTTCCTAACTCAACCATCTTCCTAGACATCATCCACTGGGGATTATTATCAGGAAGAACAATTCCCTGACAACCTCAATCAAATTAAAAGAAAGTAGTAGCAAATATAGTGGTATTGTTTCTACTTTTAAACATCCAATAGGAATGCTCAAGACAACATCAATGGTGATTATATGATTTTCAATGGCTAATCAAACATTTTATTATGCCCTGCATTCATTCATGCACATGAACACATACACACAGTCATTCAATTAGTGGTAGCCTACCCAAATTAATCGTAAGAGGTCTTATTCACCTGTAGCTTTCATGCCAGTTAAAAATAATAATGGAAACCCTCAAAGATACTCATTCTGTTTTTCTTTTATACTTTTATTTTGGCATGAATTCTTTCAGGTAGATACTTTCTTTGATGCCTGTATTTCCAATGTTTTACCACATTAGACTCCAATGTTTAATAAGATTTAGATTTTAGTGGCTGTGCAAGCAAATGGTTATACAGTAATAATAAATGAATGGACATAAGATCAGTTTTACTGAAGCATATGGTTTTCAGCCAACATCATCAATTCTCATTATTTCCTATGACAGCACTAATTTGTAAGGCCCTTTATTATTAAAGTATTCCTGATGAAACAAATTGAACTGGTACTTAAAAAAATTAGTTATATTTCAGGCTAAATTTATAAATCTTTCCACTAGGCTTATACATACTACACTATGTGGAATATTCTGCCATCAAATTTGTCTTCTGCTGCCAAATTTAACTCTATATTAAAATACTTCTCATTGATCTGAAAGCATAAAAACTCTTACTTCTACATGGCTAAGTGAAATGGATTATTCCATTTACTGAGTTTCCAGTAAACCCAGCTATAGGACCAGTACACCCAGCAGATCATTGGGTACTAGAAAATGCAGTCTTAGTTCCACAGTTTGTCCTCTATTACACAGAAAAATTGGCAGCCCGAATTCCATCAACCAGAAGCCACACTGAGTCTGGAATTTCAAATGTAGTCAGAGTGGCTGTGTCTCTAGTGGTTGGAAATGGTCATTAACATTCAGACAGATATTCACCTTTTTAGCATGTCTTTTCTTTATTCTTTACCTTCAATATGACTGCCATTGCTCAAAGGAACTAGGAAAACAAAAAGAAGGATAAAGAATGACAATGTGGTAGCAAGAATGAGGGCTGAGCAATCAGAGCATGACTACATAATATCAGAAAAATTATAATGCAGTTATCTTCCAGAATTATTTTCTGTACATACAAAATTGATTGTCATGTCATTCAGTAGAGGTTTTATTTATTTTTATTATTTTTTCTCATGCTGCTACATGGACCCAGTATTTCATGTTCATCATAAAACTTCGAGATACTTTAATTTGTCAGGGATAATACAAGGAATGAACGAAGAGTAAAGATTAGAAGCAAAGAGAAGAAAGGAGAAAACAAACTTGGGATTCAGAGATTTCTGATAATGCAAACCAATACAGAGGAGGGTATGGGGTGGCAGGGAGGATAAATGCTGGAACTCATTTTGAGACAAAACTTCCTCCCATGCTTTCTGGGAATCAAAATCCTATCTGTCAGAATTATATTACTGAAATGGGATAAATGCCTCACATAAACAGGATGGAAGTGGCTCATATGAATGGGGGATGTGAAGCAGAGAATGGTGTGTAGAATCTTGGTCAGTGTCCACTGCCTTCAGGATGATGTCATGACTATGAAATAAAATGTATTGTGATACTGTTTCAATTGGATTAAGGAGTCTAGAGTGAGTTCAGAGCTCCCTCCAGCTTGCTGCTTTTGTCTGTAACGCAGGCCTAGAAGTCGTGAAATTTGAAGTCCTAGAGATGTCATGTTGGATCTGAGTATCACAGATTTCTGTGGATTATATTGGTGTTGATGATGGACATACCTCTTCGGGGTGGCAGCGACAAAACTATAGCAATGAAGGAAGAAGCCCTTCTATAAACAGGTTTTGTGTGTTTGTTTGTTTAGGGGGGAGGTGCAGAGGAAGGGAGAATCTTAAGCAGACTCCACACCTACCGCAGAGCTCAATATGTGGTTCAATCCCACAACCGTGCAATTATGACCTGAGCTGAAATTAAGAGTTGGATGCTTAAACAACCAAGCCACCCAGGTGCTCCCATACACAGGTCTTCTAAGGCCATCTCAGTATGTCCTGGAATCTTAGGCAGTGGTGCCCATGGACACTAGGGCTGAATATCCATGAAGAAACCTTTCTGGGGTAGACTATCTCACTTGTTTCCAGATAATACAGCCTAGACAAAAAGACACCTACTTGATGATTTCAGGTGCTCATCAAATATGCTGTAGAGAACACCCAAACATGGCCAATACCTTCTTGGTATCATGTGAACTTCTTGGCTGGACTAAACTTGGCCTACATATTCCATTTCTTGGTATTCAAATTTAATTTCTTAAGACTGACTTCCTTGTTTTTCTATCACAGTTGCTACAGAAATACTCCACCAGAGGTCCACATGAGGATAAATTTATCAAGCAATTCCAGCAAGAGATCTGCAGTATAAGCCCTCAGATGCAGGCTTTGAATATGATGAGGAGCCAGGTAGGTATACTAATGCCCTTCCTTCCATCACAGGTTATACTTTGTTGGTACCACAACCCTGCAAGCCTACAGAAATGATTCTTGGTTGGGGAGCACTAGGATTACAGGATAAACCCTAGACTAGACTAGTTCCTCTTCACTAGTAGATTGGGAGGATTTCCCTGTGGCGAAGGATGTGTCTTTTAAACCATGCACCCTGCCTCACCACACATTGTACAAGTGTGCACTCCCCATATTTGCCATCACTTGGAATGACCTACTTTATAGATGCCAACAGAAAGGGGGAACAAACTGATACATTCACGAGCTACTTATTTATTTATATATTTATTGGTCTGTCTCTCTCTCTAAGACAGAAACCTGTCACATCTTCATGTTCCTGCAACTGAACCACACACCTCTTGCTGCCCTTCCTAGGAGACATAGGCAGGCTGCTATCCTAGCCCCTACCTAGCTTCTCAAATACTTTTCAGTTCAGAAAACTCAGAAGTTAACAATAATAGCAGTAGAATCATACTATAAGATAATAAAAACAATAATAAATGTTATTGAAATTTTACAATGTTTGAAGCACTATGCCAGGTGCTTCCAACATACATTATCTTTCTTATTCTCAGAAAAAAATCTATGAAGATGGTACCATTGTCATCTCAGGAATAGGAAATATAGACACTATAATAACTTCCCTGATATCACACATCTAGTATGTAGTAGAAAAAAATTGAAATTCAGGTCTGTAAGACACCAAAGCCCATACTTTAAACATGCTCAGGAAATACACACACACACACACACACACACACATATATTCATATACATATACACATATGCAAATGAGAGAGAAAAATTATTCTCTGAAAATTTTGTTAGTCTCTCTAACTATCTACTAAATATCCATTCTCTCTTTCTCCCTTACCAACAAAAACTCTGATTTTCATAGAGTTTCAATCTGTCCAACTAAAAATTGTTTTCCCAGCCATTCTTGTAACCATGGGTAATCCTGTTACCCACTTTTAGCCAATAAGACATAATTGGAAATATAGTACAAAGTTCATGATAGGTTTTTCTCGCTCTTGTTAGAGGAGCTACCTCTTTTTTCTGCTCCCATTTTTGTTCAGGTTAGGATACAGACCTGATGTTTGGAAGTACATAAGCCATTCAGAGAATCTGAAGAGGGAATCAACACACATAGGATGGTAGAGTGGGAAGACAGAAGAAGCATGAATCTCTGATGACCTCAGAGTCCTACTGAATGATTTCTGGACTTTATGTGATGAAAAGAATCCCTTATTTAAGCCATTGTTTGGTGGATTTTCTTTTCCTTTCAATATAGTACAATGCTAACTGATATAAATATTAATGAGCACATATCTCAGAGCTAAAGTTTTGTGAATTAAAAACTCTCTATTCCTAAGTCTTCTTGTAATAGGGTCACCCTTGGTAGTGGGCACTTCTGGATTGTAGCAATACCCCTCCCAAATTAAAAACTTTTTCTATATGCCTGTTATCATGGTTAAAACAACACACAGTTATACACCAAAAAATAAAATACTATGAACCAAGTACATAACAGCTTTGATGCTGCAACCTGATTAGTTAAACTAAATTATGGAGGGGGGTGCATATTGTGATAGCTCCTGCTGCTCTTCAGCCAATTTGCACATTTTCCTAGGATTATTTTAGATGTTATTATCACCCAAACACCTGCTGCTATGTAGGCAGGAAAACAAGCCAAAATCAAGTGAGGAAGCAAAACATACTAAATTAAAAACAAAAGTGTATACTCCCTAAGTATAGAATAGAAATAAAAGCTTTCAAATTTGAGGGCCAGAATGTTTGGTTACTAGCCAGTCTCTAAGCTACTGTAAATGCCCAAACCCAGATAGGAAGAAAAAATGATCTGGATAATTTCCATGTTGCTTATTTCTTCTTATCACTCTATGTTTTCAATAGGATAGAAAAAATTATTTCAAAAGGTATATTCTTATCTTTTTTCCTTTTTTTTTCAGCAAACTCTGTGTTACTTAATTTATATCAACATTTTGCCCAAAACTGTTTTGAGCTTCTTTACTCAAAAACCATACAGATACAAAATAATAGGTAGTAGGGAAGAAATGTTCATATTAAATATAACTTTATATTATCTGAACATTGAAAATTGTTGATTTTTTTGAGCTCTCGTGACATGGTGCACAGAAGTAGGGAGTTGGAGGAAAACAGACCTTCTAAACTGAATAATTTAAGGCTGACTCTTAGAATAAATATTGCATTCCCAGATCCTTTTCTTTACTCCTAAGACTGCCCCCTGAAAAGCTTTCCTCTTTACTTCCTCCTTAATTGAGTTTTAGAGAAAGGCACTAAAGTAAGAAAGAGACAAAATTCAAACTTCAGTTTCTTGTTGATAGCCATTCATATAGTGATAATTCATCCCTGTTCCAAAGTGGAGCTGATGCCTGGATATCATGAGAAAGGCCATCAGAAGAAGAACCAGACTATCTTCTCAAAGGTCACATACAGCTGTTCTGGGATGGTATATTGCATATGGTATGCAATTGGGGAGGAGAAAGTCAATGGGACACAGGAAGGTGGTGATGGGACTCTGAATTCTAAAGGTTTTTAGCAGTTGCCTGCTTTAGGAACAGAAAGAGATCTAAAGAGGATATTTACAGAAAGCTTTCTGTATTGGATAAAAATGCTTGTGCTACCCCTTGAACACTGGCAATAATGATTTAAAAATAATTTTTAAAGCCTCTAGTAACAGAGAGTTATTCTTTGAATTCAATATGAATTGGTTGGTGTCCTGGATTATACAGGTTGAATATCAGGGACTACTGTGCAAGGTTCAGTGCTGCTCTGTGCCCAAACTAAAGCACCATGACCCAAGGCTGGGACTGCCCCACCAGCCATGCCAACTAAAAGAACAGTATCAAAGAGTATAGATGTCAAACACACGCTAAGATGTTCTTAGAATATCACTACAAACTGAGAGGGACAATTTGGGGAAGAATACCATTTTAAATAGCATGTTCCATGCAGAAAACTGATTATAGCCAACATTATATGAATTTTCTAAATGTATGGAAATCTAAAAACTTGCTCATGAAATTAACTCCTGGAAAATGGTTTTTAACCTAGACTTAATAATTTCTCAGTTTCTTAAGAAATTAGTCTTCTTTCCTCTGGAAGAATGGAGGGAAAGTATAGATATCCTGGGACAGATCCAATCTTTTGCACTTCCTAGTATACTAAGCTGATGTTTTAGACCTCTACTTTTACTCTAGATCTTGCAGTGAAAGAGATTTATGAATTACTGGTGTTGTCTGCTAGCAGAAACTGAAAAAAATAATTTAAGGCACAGTTAAAAAAAAGTTGTAGGACAAAGAACAGCCCCACAATCCCTGCTTCCTTTGTGCTCTTACATAACTTTCTCCTCTTGAGTGTTGGCTGAACTTAGTGACTCAGTAGTCAATAGAATATGGCAAATGCAATCTGACATCATTGTCCAAAGTGGATTACAAAAAGATGATGGTCTCCATCTTAGGAAGTCTCTCTCACTCTTTCGCTAACTTGCTCTGAAGGAAGCCCGCTGCCATGTTGTGAACTGGCTCTCTGGTGAGGCCCACACGGTAAGAAATTGAGATCTCCAGTCAACATCCAGGGGAGACCCGAGGCCTGCAAACAGCCATGTGAGAAAGCTAGGAAGCAGATTCTCTCCCAGGTCAGTCAGAGATGATGCAGCCTTGGCTGACACCTGACTGCAGCTTAATGACAGTTGCTGAACCAGAGGTACCCAACTGAGTTACACCTTGTTGCCGGCCCACAGAAACTGTAAGATAGTAAATGCCGTTTTAAGCTGCTAAATTTGGGGCTAAGTTGTCATGCAGCAGTAGTTAACTACTATGGTTGTCATGACCGTAACATCTCAAAGGCTGAAAAATGCTACAGACTAGGTAAGAATATACTGAGTATACATTTAGAGGTTAATTATAGATTCAACTCTATTGACTAGGACTTCCCATTCATTGGCCAGTTGTCTCTCCACTCTAGAAAGTGTACCCCACAAGAAAGCAAATAATAGAGATTCAGGTCAAGCAGCCAAGGAGAAATGTCTTGTCTTTTGTTCATATATCTGACGTCTATAGTGAGCTCTTCCTCGGGACCATGGAACGTGGCTTACAGAACCAGAGAAGCATGGAGCAAGTCCAGGTCCAAGTGATTTATACATAACCAATGGTGTACAATAGCTGTCTACAAGTGCTCATTAGAGTCTCTGGTGCACACTTCTTCCCATCACCAAAATCAATGTAATGAAACTGATCACCTAAAACTGACTATGGTGGGAGTATTTACCCCAACAAAATTAGCAAATGCTACAAATCATATCTTTCCCCAAAGAGTCAACTATTAAATATTTACTAGCACATCACTGTTTGTAACCAAGACCTACTAATTATCACAGACCCAAGGAGCCACCTCGGTCCTATCTCTGGCATAGTTAATTAGGGCTAAGAAAAAGAAGATGATCACAACTGCCTCAGGGAGGAAGACAAAATGGATAGTTGAATTGGGATTGGAAATATCAGCGCAGACTTCGGAGCTTACATTGACACAAGTATGCCTCAGCCCCTTCAATTTAGATTCATAGATGCAAGGTCCAAGTAACTACTGGAGCACCTGGGTGGTTCAGTCAGTTAAGCCACTGCCTTTGGCTCAGGTCATGATCTCAGGGTTCTTGGATGGAGCCCCAACTTAAGTTCCCTGCTCCACAGGGAGTCTGCTTTTCCCTCCGCCCCTCCCCCCTTCCACTTGCACATGTTCTCTCTCTCTCTCTCTCTCTCTCTCTCTCAAATAAATAAATAAATAAATAAAATATTTTTTTAAAAAGGTCCTTGTAACTACTACTAGTATCACCATTAAACAGATACAGAAACTGTCCAAGACCACAGAGCCTACACTTGACCCCAGGTCTGTGAGGCACCACGGCATATTAACACTATGCTATTGACTTCCACTCTGCTTTGCCTTCTGACCCTTTGGCATTTTAAATCGCAGTTACAACTGTGGGTCAACGAAAAATAAGAAATGTTTAAAGTGAAAGATTCATTAAGAAAGCTGGGAATATACCTAGGGATAATATGATACAAAAATTAAAGAATTCCATTCGAAATGTTTTATAAAAACACAGCATAAAGCCCACTGCACAGGAAGGAAGCTTTGCACAAATAACCCAACAAAACTTGTCTAATGTCTTTAGGTTTCCATGTTCTCAAACTGAGAATAGGACACAATGTGTAGCACTATCTCTTTAGTCTTTAGAATCTGAATTACATTTTCTAAGGTTCATAGGTCCCATTATTTGGAGGCCTCATTAGTGAACTTATAGGAGGTGAAATGCATGAGCTACACAAATATAAAACTATTTTTTTTAAATCAAACAGTTCAGAAAAAAATTTAAAGTCATGTAACAGGCAAACATTAAGTAAGAACCTGAAAGTCAGACTAATATAAAGACAAAATAAGTAAGAACCTGAAAGTCAGACTAATCTAAAGACAAAATAAACTGTGGAAAAGAAATCAGAACATATTTGGCCTTTCATTTGCACTAGAATTATGGATTAAGCAGAATTCTCTAATTCCAACCTTAATGACAAGAGAAACATATATAACATACAAACATGAATCAAAATTTCCAAGTGGAGCTATGTGAGATCATGTGTTGCCTAAGTGATTTGCGGAAGAGGTAAAATCTGAAGACAGAAGATCCAGATGTTATATGTGTACAAAACAAACAAACAAACAAACCAAAAACCACTAGAGATCCCATAAACAGTCTTTTCCTATGCTACAAAATTTAAAAAGTAAATTATAGGAAAAAAAGTATTTGCTTAAAGAAATAAAATTAAATATCACAGAAAGAAATGCCTCCCCCACCTCAAAAAATGAGAAAACCCTCATCCAATTAGATAAAACATAGAAGCAATGCTTTGCTTTCTGTTGGGTCACCACAGATCTCAGTAAGAGGTCAAAAAACCTGTTTGGTTTTCAGTGCACAAGCCCATTCCAGGAGCTAGATAATTTGTACCACATTAGCATCCTTTCACAAGAGTGTTCTTGGCTGAACACCTTATTAGATGTTTATGCCTTGCTAGATTCTGCCCTGTAGCACAGCTTTAGATTCTTGTGAGGCAAAACATCAAAAGATTACATGATAGGGGTCATCTGAGATTATTGAATAGGATTTTATATCATTACATAGTATATTTAAAAGATATGATAACTTTGTTAGACATTGTTAAAAACAAAAAGCACCTTATACTATTCCTAGAGCAAGTAGAGATTGCAATCCACACAAAGGATCTTTTGGGGGTACTAGCTCTGTTGTTTTATCTAGGCTGCTTACATGGGTGTTTTCCAATTTGTAAGACTACATCAAGATGTAAACTTATGATCTATCCACTTTTCTGTGTGCACATCGTACCTCAAAAACAGGTCACTAAAAGCAAACAAACAAATGATGGCTACTTGAAATCACTATCCTCCCTGTTTTGGGAAGACTTTCAGAATATTTATGAAACACTAAAAAAGAGCAGGGGACTGTTCTAGATGTTGTGTGAAGGACTTCCTTTCTTCTGGGAGCTTTCTATTCAATAAAAGAAAAAAAGGATACAGCACCAATTCATACTCACTGCAATGTGAATAAATAACATGGAGTAATAAGTGATAGGTATCACAGAGTGATGTAGATGCAGTTTTATAGAAGCTGGAAGGAGGGAAAATCACTTTTGGTGGTAAAAACCATAATATGGACTATTCTATGTCCCCTAACCCTGTATCTTGAAAGAAGTTATATATTGTTGGGAATTAGCTAGATCAAGAGAGACATATAGGGAAACAGCAAATGCTTTGGAGACAAAGGCAGAGGCAGAACTAGTTCCAGTCCCAGCTTCATCATTTACAGATTATTAAGGTCACAGATAAGTTACCCATAGCAATCAATTACTGGTTTTGTTTTCCTAGTCCTTCTCCCCTTTTCAAATTAAAATTATTATGGAAAAGAGAAATGGACCTCTTCTTTCCTGACTCCAAACTTGAGACTATAGTGGAAGCAATCAATCTTAGTACCCAGTCATTCCTACCACTTTCATTGGTCCAGGAATGGGTACATTGTCCATATCAAACTAATCAGAATTATCACCTTTGTCTCTTGGGTGGGGCTGTGAAACTGTAAGAGAAAGAGCTGCCCAGGGCTATGTTCCCAGTCATAATGCAACAGCCAATGTGAAAGAATGAAGTTCATATGCAGAAAAATGAAGGGTGAGTAAGATTCTGTAGCAGAGTGGGGCCTGGCACTACTACCTTCCCTTATTCCAGAAAACTCTGGGACCTAGCCTTATCCCTGCATTTTTTGTCATTTGGGTATTTAAGCCAATTAATTCCACATTTTGCCTAGCCTAGCTCCAACTGGGTTTTGATTTTTTGCCATCAAAAAAGCCATAACTAATACATCTTCTCCACTGAGCTTTTGTTTTCTCACCTACAAAATTGAGAAGACAAATATATAATGCATAAGTTCATAATAAATGTTAAAAACCTCAGTATCAGTAAAGACAATTGTTCAATATCAATTCCTTACCATGTCCAATCAATGTGAGGATTTACACAATCCATCCAAAGATACTCCAAACTAGGATCACTCTAAATTACCTCTGATTAAACAACAGATGAATAATTTATAAACTATTCTCCCATAATCCAATAAAGGCAAAGGTAGACTGATTCAAATATTTCCCATGACCCTCTTTCTTCCACACTCCCATCAGCTTTCATTCCAAACCCATGCTCCTCTGAGTTACCAGATTGTTCTCTGTCCCAAATTTGATCCTGCCTCAGACCCATTACGGTGTTTCATGCTTGTTCTCCACAGCATTTTACTTTCCACTATCACAAAAGGAGGTACGGCACACCTTCACATCCCCCCCCCAAAACAAATTGTGTTAGGTGTGTACTTAATTTGGTCCCTTGAATTTTAACTCCTAGCACCGGCTATGTGGTCAGCACTTCTAGTTAAATTAACTAAGCCGATTTTCACCTTTTCCACAAGCCTTAAATGATCTCCAAAACACCACAAGACTTAACAATTATAGCTAAAATTTACTGAGTACTTATCTTGTGACAGGTTCTATGTTAAGCTCAATGTTTGCATATTTCATTTAATTTTCTCTGTGACATTATATTGTTACTGTTGTTTTTCCTAGTTATGAGACAAAGAAACTGAGACGTAAAACATTTATATAAAATTTTTAAGATTTTGTAGCTAATAAGTTGTAGATTTCAAATTTAAACTCATGCAGTTATGACATTAGGGACTACAACTAATACTATGAAAGGATATGAAATAAAACAAAATATTCCAGATTTCAGCTTTGTCCCAGCCTTCCTTCCTATAACCATTACCCTCTCTCCCCTGCCCAGACCCAAATTAGAACATATATTCATTCCCTAAGCTGGGCCCCTTCTTATGGAGTAAGCTAGCAGGAACACTGGTATAAAAGTTTGCTTATATATTTGTGTTAGGATGCCTGGGTGGTACAGTAGGTTAAGTGTCTAATTTGGTTACATCTCAGGTTGTGTTCCCAGGGTCCTGGGATCCAGCCCCAAATCAGGCTCTGAACTGGGCATGGATCCTGCTTAAGATTCTCTCTTTCTCCCTCTGTCCTTCTTGCTCATGTTCTCTCTCTCTAAAATAAATAAATAAATCTTTAAAAAAAAATAAGTTTGTGTTTAATAGACTCCATCAAAGAGAAAAACACTACCTATTTTTAACTCCTCCCACCAGCAATCCGAGATATTTCCATCCTAGAAAACACAAAAACATGTTCATGTGAGAGGAAGACAGACAGCAAAGCATTTAGGAAAGAGATTTACTTATGAAAAAGTTGGCAAATGTCAGATTTCAGGAAGGTTAACTTACAAAAAACAAAAACAAAACAAAAAAAACCCTACAACATAAATTTAAAGGAAAAAAGCTGCAAAATTACCAAGGTTATATAGCTTACATTAATCTATTCACAGTAGAAAAACAACTTTCTCACATAGTTATTATATCCACAAAGGATATCACATGTCCTTAGAAATCAATTGTGCAAAAGTCAGGGTTATAGTTATTTTGCTAGGGAGGGGAGTAATTTAGAAGAAATGCTTAAAGTTTCCTTAATTTTAGGGACCAGAACTAGACAGGGTGACCCTGTTATTTTTGGTTTATCGCATTCTGGAACATCATGTATATGCTTATTCATAATGTTAGCAGGACAAAATGTTCATTTTCTTCCACAGGGGCTGTGATTGACATGGCTAGGATGGCCCTAGACAACAGTTAGGTCATCTGGGTAATCTGGAGGATAATGAAAATACCTTGTGACTGACTCAGAAACTATGTCATTGATAAAGTGGTTTTTACTATTAATGCTTCATGGAAGCAAATGTGATAGGAAAGGCTGAGAGACTTTCATGAGCTGAGACGTGTTTTCCCTTGCTTTAAAGAAGATAACGTAGTCCTGCTGAAAGAACATGGACTCAGAGGTAGTGGACCTGAATCCAGACTCCATAAATTACCAGGAGTTTGACCCTGACAAAGTCACTGTGTTGTGGGTAATATGGAACATGATGATTGCATTTCTTTTGTTAATAGGGCTTTTCTTCCGGCAAGTAATTTAACTTTTCTGTGGCTCAGTTTCTTTATCTATAAAATGAGGAAAATGAAAAAAAAATAGGGCTTTAGTACAAGGACTATTAATATTAGTCAGGGTATAATCAGAGAAGCAAACCTTCTAAGAGACATACATAATAAGAACTTATTATAGGATTTGATCTTACACAATCATGGGGCTTCTTATTCAGTGTTTTTAAGACTATTATTTCAATGTCTGGTTCTGGAAACCAAAACCTACAGGTAAATCAGTCAGAAAGGGAAAACAGATGTAAGGTTAGGGAAATAATAGAGAATATATAAAGAACGACAACTCAACAATAAAAACCAAACACCTCAGTACAACAATGGGAAAGGTCTTAAAGTGACACTTTCTAAACGAGATATACAAATGGCCAATAGGCATTGGAAATGATACTCAATATCACTAATCATTAGAGAAATACATATCAAAACCACAATATGAAACTGCTTCACATCTGTTAGATGGCTAGTCTAAAAACAAAACAAAACAGAAAATAACAAGTGTTGGCAAGGATATGGAGAAATTGGGACACTTGAGCATTGTTGGTGGGAATGTAAAATGGTACAGTTTCTGTGGGAAAAATATGGCAGTTCCTCAAAAAAATTAAGCAAAGAATTGCCATGTGATCCAGCAATTCCACTTTTGGGTATATGTCCAAAAAATGCAGCAGGGTCTCAAAGAGATATTTGTAAACCCATGATTGTAATAACATTATTTTTTGCAGGTTTACTGAGATAAAATTTACATATATGATTGTGTAAGTACTAGGTTCACAATGTGATGACTTCATACACATATATTATGCAAAATGATTACCACAATAGAGTTAATAAACATCTCCATCACCACACATAATCACCATTTGTTTGTGTGTGATGAGAACATTAAGATTTTCTTTCTTAGCAACTTTCAAGCATATAATTACAGTACTGTTAACTAAAGTCCCTATGCTATACATTACATCCTCAGAATTATTCATCTTTTAACTGAAATTTGTTAACCTTTGACTAACATTTCTCCATTTCTCACCCCTTAGACCCTGGTAATTAGCAGTTTACTCTATTTCTATGAGTTCAGCTTTTTTAGATTCCATATATAAATGAGATCATGCTTAGCATAATGCTTTTGAAGTTCATCCATGTTGTTGCAGAAGGCAAGATTTCCTCCCTTTTCATGTCTAAATGTTCTGTTGAGTATAAAGATATACCACATTTTCTTTATCTGTTCATCCATCGATGGATGCTTGGATTTTGCCTTGGTTATTGTGGATAATGTAAAAAATATGGGGATGCAGATATCTCTTCAAGATATTGATTTCATATCTTACAGATGTATACTGAAAATAAGATTGCTGGATCTTATGGTAGTTCTATTTTAAATTTTTTACATTAGTTGTAATCATAACTATAATTCACTGACTTTGTGTTTCTGGACACGTAAGAACCTGCTTCTTTATCTCTAAAAAGGATATAACAAGAGTATAAACTTCATAGTGTTCACTGAAAGAATGAAATAAAACAACATGAAATGCTTAGAGTAGAACCTTGCATATATAGCAAGCACTCAATCAATACTACCTATTGTTATTAATTTTGTAGCTGTACAATAATAGCTCCTTAATTGAAAGTTGGGGCTTATAGGAAGTCTAAGTATGCAGTACCTGAATTAATTAAAAATAAATTTGATAGAATGTAAATCATAAGCATAGACTTTTGCCACAACTTGGTTCATTATTTTGACTTTTAGCCAGTCATTAGCATTAATAATATTTCTGAGTAGTCAAGTAACTAATTTCTCAAGAAAAAGGCATTACATTTCCTCCATAATTTATAGTTTAATGAAATTTCTAATATGTGAGAAATCATTTCAATGGCCAGAAAAGCCATTCTGAGCAGCCTCATTTTAAAATTATTGTCCATGGCTAAAGACACTGTGTAAAGCTTGTATTCTAGTCTTACATGTAGATCATTTTGCTCAGTAAAGGGGTTTCCAAAGAAAGTTGCTTGTCAATCTAACTACTGTAAATCAAATAATATCCCTTTGACTTACCTTATAATTTTAGAAATATGAAGCCATTTTAATAGCACATTAATTGACTATGACATCTATTCATTAGATTTAAGATTCTCTATTTAATAATTGAGCAGAACGCAAGCATCTACTTGCCCAGAGAAAAATATGTACTAAAGGAGATCTGTATGTATTCATTTTAAATTTAGGTCTTTTGAAAGACAGCTATCCCTTAATAATTCAAGTCTGAGTTTTCGTGTAATTTTTTTTCTTGGTAGGTCACATCTGTCCCCTATTTTTGGCTTTGTTTTCCATTTCCAGGTTGATAATGGCTCCCACAGCAGGGGTCTGATGTAGGGATCATTTCACACCATACGGAAATGCAACCACTGAAATGAACTATTTCACGTCCATGAAAGGCTGAGAGGACTTTGAATTGCACAAGCTGTAATTTCCCAAAAAGGATTTGCTTAGGGCAGTGAAGTTTATGGATTTGGAGGAAACTTAGTGAAGCTTTTACAGGATCAAGACCTCAACTTTAGGAACTTATTTTAAGGCCATGAACAAAGTCAAGAAAAGGGTGTGTCATGGCAAACTGAGTCAACTATAAAAAAGGAGGTCTGATAGAACTGTCCTTTTGCACCCCAGTGTATTCTTAACTCCTTTACACTTAAAATTATCAAGGAAATCCAAAACTTTTGTCCATGTGGGTTATACATATCAATATCTATATTATTAGAAGTTAAAACTGAAAAAATGTTCAAAATATTTATAAATTTATTTAAAAATGTATTTGTTAGTTGGCATAAATAGCATATTTCATGAAAAAATAACTGTATTTCCTAAAACAAACAAAAAATGAAGAAGAGTAGCATGTACAATTTTGCACATCATTTTAATGTCCAGCCTCATAGGACACAGCTAGATTCTTAACCAGCTTCTGCAGTCAGTCAAATGCTATGCATATTTTGGACTGAAGTATATGAAGAAAATTAACTTTTATAAAAATATGCAGTTGGAAGGAGAGGAATATTTTAATAACCTTTTCAGATATTTGTGGATTTTCTTATTTGATGCTATGTCAAAACTCAACAAGAGGTAGTTACTGAAAGGGAAGTTGCAGTAAGGAATCAGAAACAATCTCAATGAACTTTGCATACTCTATGACATTAAACTCTGTTGGTGTTTCTTGTACTCTAAATGGATCTTTTAACATGAGTGATTTTGTTACATTATGATCATTTGGAAGATACTGGTTCACTTGGCTATACAGATGTTCAAAATGTGGACACATTTTGTTACACAATATCAAAAAGTAATATTTGTTAATATCACCACTGATTTCACCAGCAAAGCCTTTTGGAAAATGTCAAGATCACATACATGATGCAAGCTTTCTAAAATTCTAATTTTCATTTGAAAACTTAAGTGACAGCTTTTTTCATTTATTTTTGAGAAAACATTTGCAAATACTCAAGCCTAAATAATCATATTTTGTGTTAATAGATTTAATAGATTTTCAAGTAAAAATGGAACTTCTTTTTTGTTTTTTTTTTCTTTTCTTTCCTCTTAAAAATTTTTATTTTATTTTAATTCAACTAATTAACATACAGTGTATTATTAGTTTTCGAGGTAGAGTTCAGGGATTCATCAGTTACATATAACACCCAGTGCTCATTACATCACAAGCCCTCCTTAATACCCATCACCCAGTTACACCATCCCCTTGCCCACTTCCCCTCCAGCAGCCCTCAGTTGTTTCCTATATTTAAGAGTCTCTTATGGTATTTCTCCCTCCCTGATTTCATCTTACTTAATTTTTCTCTTCCCTTCCCCATGATCTTCTGTTTTGTTTCTTAAATTCCACATATGAGTGAAATCATATGATAATTGTCTTTCCCTGATTGACTTATTTTGCTTATTATAATACCCTCTAGTTCCATCCATGTCATTGCAAATGGTAAGATTTCATTTTTTGTGGCTGAGTAATATTCCATTGTATATATAGACCACATATTCTTTATCTATTCATCTATGGACAGCTTTAAACTCAAAGTATACAAGTGCTTTATGCATACTTCCCATTATATTACTCCAAATATTTAAAAAGCATAGTTTAGGGTGATTTAATAAGATTAACAATTTTACTGATTCATAAAGGACATTCTTAAGTAAAATAGACATTTGCATGTAGTAATTAAGAATACATGATTACTATACAGTTTGGTGGAATTGCCTTGATTTGTACTTGGTTTCATAAGCCACAGCTTTTGTACTCTCAGCACAATATCAATACAATACTAAAGGTAAATATTGTATTACATTATTATAAAAATAGTTTTAACCTCACTGACTTCCTGAAAGGGCCTGGTGTACCCCAGGGATTCATGGACCATATTTTAAGAACTCCTGTTCTAGAGAATTCTAGGTCTATCTAGTGGGCCAGTCTGAAAAAGCCTTTGCACATGGGTCTGATGTCTTCTGTTTTAGTTTTCCTTTCAAGATCTAGCTGAGGACTGGAAAACTGGGGTTCTTAACTGTCTGATGGTATAAGGAAACCCAAATTTCTCAAATTAGAGAAAAAAATACAATAAAAATTTTGTTCCCTCTTTTGAAATGAAAGAACTGTGTGGTCATTCTGACAAATTCCATGTTACTCTGTATAAAGTGCCAAAAACAGTATATTAATTAAATGAGAATAAAAATTAAAATAACAGAATAATCTGAAAAATCTTTAGTTGTGATAAACAATGGATTTTGTTCATTTTTAACTTGCCTAAACATGTTTAATATTTTTGCACAAAACTTTATGTAAATAGACCTTAATTGCTCTGAAAACCCTCATTTTATAATAACATAACCTGAAGTTTATTGAATTTCTACTTAAATCTGAGAATCTTAGAATTGAAACCTAAGTTCCACCTTTAAATTAATTTAATCCTTAGATAAACTTTAAGAGTTCTGTTGAATCCTACCAGTGTCACATGGCTCACTGCTTCAGGAGGCATTCTTGTGTTTCAGACTGGACATCAGCAGCAATTCAGATGTTTCTCTTTAAGCTGAAACAAATGAGTCTTTGGCAAACTTTCTAGTGTAATATAACATTTCTAATTCCTAAGACCATATTTGCTTTTTCAGCAATCTAAGCACAATATTAGTTTGTGTTGACCAGATGGCTTATAAAATCCATGTTTTCACATGAATTATTGTCAATTCTACCCCCCCATCTTTGTATTGTACTGTGTTGTTGATAGTTTCCTCCAAAAATAAGTTTTCAAAATTAAATTTCAGATGGATCATTTTGGTCCAAAGTCTAATTTCTTATGATCAGTTTTAATTTTAATTTATTTGACAGTGATATCACCTACATGCAATTTATATCATCAGAAATATTGATGTAGAGGCCAACCATGTCTTCATCCAATTTTATTTCTTTTTTTAAAGATTTTATTTATTCATTTCACAGAGAAAGATACAGCGAGAGAGAGAACACAAGCAGGGGGAGTGGGAGAGGGAGAAGAAGGCTTCCTGCAGAGCAGAGAGCCTGATGTGGGGCTCAATCCCAGGACTCTGGCTTCATGACCAGAGTCTAAGGCAGATACTTAACAACTGAGCCACCCAGGTGCCCCTCTAACTTTATTTCTAACAGAAATAGCAATAGGGAGTATACTCATTTATTCAATCATATTTGTTAAGATTTCCCAGTAGTGGGGCGCCTGGGTGGCTCAGTGGGTTAAAGCCTCTGCCTTCGGCTCGGGTCATGATCCCAGGGTCTTGGGATCGAGCCCCACGTCGGGC
Organism: Martes martes; assembly: GCF_963455335.1. Taxonomy (NCBI): domain Eukaryota; kingdom Metazoa; phylum Chordata; class Mammalia; order Carnivora; family Mustelidae; genus Martes; species Martes martes. The sequence continues at coordinate 134,473,580 of NC_137888.1, forward strand.
TCTCTGCTCAGCAGGGAGCCTGCTTCCCTTCCTCTCTCTCTGCCTGCCTCTCTGCCTACTTGTGATTTCTGTCAAATAAATAAATAAAATCTTAAAAAAAAAAAAAAAGATTTCCCAGTAGTGTTCTAGGTTCTTAGCTAACTATCTAGCATAAAGGAAAAGAGAAAGAGAGAGGGACAGAGTTTATTAAATAATAATGGCTAAAAAGTGCCCAAACATGGTGGGAGAGATGCACATCCAGATTCATGATGCCCAAAAGAACCCAAATAGGTTGAGTCCAAAAAGGGCTGCGCTAAGATACATTACAATTAAGTTGTCAAAAGTCAAAGACAAGGAATTATGAAAACAGAATAAAAAAGTGACAGGTCACATTCAAGGAAACCCTCATATGACTATCAGCATTTTTCTCAACAGAAATTTTTTTCAGGCCAGGAAAGAACAGGATGAAGTGTTTTTAAAAAAGGCAGGGTGGGGGAACCCTGCCAATGAAGAGTATTATACCCAGCAAAGCTGTCCTTCAGAATAGAAAAAGAGAAAAACTTTCCCAAATTAAAAAAACTGAGGGAGTTTATCACCATTAAACCTATCTAAAGGGAAAGGCAAAAGGGTTATTTCCAATTGGAAATAAAGTAATTCTAATTAGCTTCAGAAAACATGAATGTGTAAAACTCATTAAGAATAGTAAATATATAGCCAAACTCAGATTCTCTAATATAGTAATTGTGATATATAAGTCACCCCAACTTTAGTTGGAGAGTTAAAATCAAACATATTAAAATTAACTATAATTACTGTAATTTGTTATTATTTGTTATTACAATATTTGTTATTGCATTAATTTGTTATTTGATATAAAAAATCCATAATATCAATAACCTAATATGAGAGGGGGGGAAGAAGTAAAAGTATAAATTTTCTGTATGCTATTGAATATGTTGTTATCAGTTTAAAATAGGATATTATAGGGGCTCCTAGATGCTCAGTTAACTGTTTGCCTTTGGTTCAGGTCATGATCCAAGGATCCTGGAATCAAGTCCCACATCAGGGTCCTTGCTCAGTGGGGAGTCTACTTCTCCCTCTCCCTTCTGCCTGCCTGCTTGTAATCTCTGTCTCTCTCTGTGTCAAATAAATAAACAAAATCTTTTAAAAAGGGGGACATTATAAATATAAGCTATTTTATGTAAGCCTCATGGTAACCACAAAGGACAAACCTGCTATAGATACTCAAAAGATTAAGATAGAGTGAAAGCATTTGGTAAAAGAAGTTGTTGAGTCACAAAGGAAGACAACAAGAGAAGCAGAAAAAAAAAAATCTACAAAGCAGTCAGAAACAACAAATTGGCAATAGTAAGTCATTACCTATCAATAATTATTTTAAATATAAGTGGATTAAATTATTCGATTAAAGGACAGAAGAGCTGAATGGATAAAAAGAACAGATTCGACAATATGCTGCCTATAAGAGACTCAGTTCAGTTTTAAGGACACCCATAGACTGCAAATAAAGAGATGGAAAAAGACATTTCAAGTAAATGTTAATCAAAAGAATGTAGAGGTATATCAGACAATGCAGACTTTAAGGTAAAAGTGGACAAAAGGAACAAAGGAGGTCACTACATAATTATAGGAACATTGGAACCCAACACTGGAACATGTAAATAAATAAAGCAAATAGTTACAGAACTAAAAGGAGAAATATACAGCAAAGCAATAAAAGTTGAGGACTTTAATACCATATTCTCAACAATGGATCGATCATCCAGGCAGAGAATCAGTCAGGAAGCAGTGGATTTGAACAATATGATAGACCATACTGAAGCTAGGAGACATATACCAAACATTCTATCCAATAGCAACAGAATACACATTTTTCTCAAGCATATTAAACATTTGTTAGGATAGATGATATGTAAGACCACAAAACAAGTTTCAACATATTCAAAAGGATAGAAATTATATCAAATCTATTTTCTGTCTATACTGGTATGAAACTAAATGTCAATAACAAAAGGAGGGCTGGAAAATTCAAAAATACATGAATTTATATAAATTAAATAATACATTCCTGAACAACCAAGGAGTCAAAAAAGAATCAATAGAAAAAACAGTCCCATTCTCAATAACTTAAATAGATTGAGTACTTACTGTAAGACCTGAAACAATAAAAATCCTAATAGAAAACATATGGAGAAAGCAATTTTACATTGACTATGGCAATGATTTTTTGGATGTGACACCAAAAGATCAAATAACTAAAGCAAAAATATATGAATGGGACTACATCAAACTAAAAAGTTTCTGCATTGTAAAAAAAAAAAAAAAAAAAAAAATCAAAATGAAAAGACAACTTCCATAATGGAAGAAAATATTTGTAAGCATACATCTGACTAGGGATTAACATCCATTTTATATAAGGAACTTATGCAACCCAATAGCAAAAAAACACAAATAATCTGTTTTAAAAATGGGGAAAGGACCTGAGTAGAAATTATTTCAAACAAGATACTCAAATGATTCAAATGGCCAACAGATACAGAAAATGGTGCTCGGCATTATTAATCACAATCAGGGAAATGCAAATCAAAATCACAATGAGATATCACCTTACACTGGTTAGAACAGTTATTATCAAAAAGACAAGAAATAACAAGTGTAGGCAAGGAAGTGTTGAAAAGGAAACACTTGTGCACTGTGGGTAAGAATGTAAATTGGTGCAGCCACAATGGAAAACAGTATGGAACTTTCTCAGAAAATTAAAAATAGAACTACCATATGATACAGCAACCCCACATGTGGGTATACATTCATAGGAAATGAAATCATTATCTCAAAGAAATATCTGCACCCCCATGTTCATTGTGGCATTTACATGGCCAAGACATAGAAACAACTTAAGTGTCCATCAACAGATGAATATATGCTATATGTATACAATAGAAAACATTTAGACTGAAAAAAGGAAATCCTGTCATTTGCAACAAACTGGACACAAGCTGAGGGCCTCATGCCAAGTGAAATAAATCAGAGAAAGACAAATACTCATAATCTCACTTACATGTGGAAGCTAAAAGACACACTTATAAAAACAGAGAACAGATCAGTGGTTGCCAGTGTTGGGAAGGTGTGGGTGGGGTAGAAATGAGTGAAGATCATCAATGGATACAAACTTCCAGTTATAAGATGAATAAATTCTGGGGATGCAATGTACACTATTACATTTTCATGACTATAGTGTGACTATAGTTGATAATTCTATCTTGTATAACTTCAAAGTGCTGAGAGTAAGACTTAAAAGTTCTCACCTCACATACCAAAAAAAGTAATTATGTTACTAATATAATAACTAAACTTATTGTAATCATTATGTAATATATATATATATTTCAAATCATTATGTTGAATATAGTAAATTTACACAATGTTATATGTCAATTATATCTAATTGAAGCTGGGGGGAAGTGAGAAGCATCTGAGAAGCCCAGCTTAACTCAAGTATCCTTTATATTATGTGCAATGGTGTCCTTTTATAGTATAAAGTGAACATTAATATCACAGGATAGGGAAACTCTCTAATTATACATACATTTCCTGCGTATGTCCTGTGTAATTAATTCCATAGGCTGAAGTTCATAAAGATGACATAGATGACATTAGTACTCATTTGAAAATCAATCCATTTTTTCCCTAAAGTATGAATTCTGTATTTGGGAATGGCGGTTGTCATTTTAAAATGGGCACTGTTATTTCTTAGCATTTAGATTACTCCACCCATAATCCACCTTCATAATATCATAATTCATAATCCACCATCCTTTCTGCACTAGGCAGGGTCTCTGTGATTGATGCCTGAATTTGAATACATGATTTTTACCCTAAGAACTGCAGTCACATTCTATTCACTTATTCATGACTCCATTCATTTATGCATCCATCTCTCCATCCATCCATCCATCCATCCAACCATTCACTGGTTGCTTGTCATATGCTTGTCACTGAGGATTCCAAGTATAATGCAGAAACCCACTAAAGATTAATTTTCTTTAAGAAAAAGGAGAAACAACATTTTTTCAAGAACTTAAATAGAAGACTGAAAGAAAAAAATTATTCCAAAATTTTAATAGTGTTGTCTCAAGTAATATGTTTATTAATCTTTCCTGTTCTATCCATATTTTCTGCTGAAATATAACTAATCTTATAACCTGTAAAACAAATTAAAATTTTGCTAGTTTGAAAAGACGATATTAATTTTTTTCAATCAAGTCTTATGATATTAAATAGTATGATGAGATGAAAGTCATATATATGGATAAATATGTTTCTATATGCACTCGATAACTGGCTGCTCAAGGTTCACAAATTTATTGATCGTCTAGAAAATCAGGTATATTTTATCTTTCTCTCATATTAACAAGTTAATATACTTTATTTTCGTCCTATAGTTTATGATGATGGTAAGCCCAATATTGCTGTTTTCACCTCTAGTAAGAATATGTGATTTCTTTCTGATGGAGGCATAATACTCCATAGTGTATATGGACCACATCTTCCTTATCCATTCATCCATTGAAGGGCATCTTGATTCTTTCCACAGTTTGGCAACCGTGGCCATTGCTGCTATAAACATTGGGGTACAGATGGCCCTTCTTTTCACTACATCTGTATCTTTGGGGTAAATACCCAGTAGTGCGTAGCAACATGGACAGGACTGGAAGAGATTATGCTGAGTGAAATAAGTCAAACAGAGAGAGTCAAGTATCATATGGTTTCACTTATTTGTGGAGCATAACAAATAATATAGAGGACAAGGGTAGATGGAGAGGAGAAGGGAGTTGAGGGAAATTGGAAGGGGAGGTGAACCATGAGAGACTACAGACTCTGAAAAACAACCTGAGGGTTTTGAAGGGGCGGGGGGTGGGAAGTTGGGGGAACCAGGTGGTGGGTATTAGGGAGGGCACAGATTGCATGGAGCACTGGGTGTGGTGAAAAAACAATGAATACTGTTATGCTGAAAATAAAAAAAAATAAAAAAAAAAGAATATGTGATTCCATATTCCCAATAGGAACCAGTACTTATCAGATAGACCTGATTTGCAGTTCAAAGAATATGTCCCCTTAGGATGTTTATGTGGCATTGCTTTTCTGGGAAACTGATTGCAGATCCCAGGGGGAGAGGTGGAGATGGAAAAGAAAAGCAGATGAGAATATGAGACCTCTACCACATCCGCTACTCTTGATTTCAGATTCCACTGAGGAATAAAATTGACAGTGCATTTATGAGTAGGACCATAGAGAGATACTAGAGCAAAGAGGATTCTCTAGCCCAGAGACCAGAGTCAGAAAGAGCCACCAAGATGATTAAAAACATGCTGAAATGTGAAATCACATGTTCTTATTTCTATACCTTCATAGACAAAACTGAGAAGGACTGAGGCTGTCACCAGAGGAATCAGGGGATATTGTATTGTAAGCTACTCCCTTTTCCCCAGCTTATTTTTCTCCTACTTTCTGTTTTGGGCCATTTAATTTAATTTATTACTAAATAATAAATTATTGTTATATTGTTATAATTAATTTATTGTTATTATGTTTGGATATTTCCTTATTTTCTCCCTCTGCTGGAGAAAAGTGGAAGTTACTCTTAAATTGTTGAACATACTTAATTTGGGTCTTTGTTTTCCTAAGTTTGAAGCCATTCAAGAGTCCTTTCTTCCTTTCAAAAATGATGCTAATCTTAACATGCTTTAATTTCCACAAAACAATGTGCCCCTGTTGTCATTGCTTCCTAGAATACTACTCTTTTCCTTTTTATTCACACATAATATTTTTTCTGGATTGTTATTATGTCCAATAGTTAATTACTACTACCAAAATTTCATATTTAATTTCTGTGCTCATATATGTAACTTCTTGTATCTCACTCTCCTCAGGGTTTAACTGTCTCCTTCCAAAGAAAACAATTTAATATTTCTTTCAGTGAGAGACTATGGCTGGAAAACTCTCCTAGGGTTGTATATCCAAAAACCTGCCTACATTCTTCTCCCTCTTTCATGATAATCTAGCTGGATATAAAAGTGTAAATTTACACCAGACATTTTACCTCACTATTTTGAAGGGATTCCATTAATAACGTTTTTGGCATCTCTTGTTAATGATGTGAAGTCGGCTGTCTCATTAATTGATTCTAGGTAGTCTATACTTTCTCTGCTTTTAAGAATCTCCTTTTCTTATATGCAACTGATGAATCACTGAACACTGTACCTGGGAAGAGGGGGAGGAGGGAGGGGGGAGGGGGAGGGGAAGGAGGGGGAGAGGGGTATCTCCTTTTCTCCTGGTGTTCTGCTGTTTCAATACCAAGTATGAGTAGGTATTTTTATTCCAGCCCCTTTTTAAAGTACCCTTCCATCCTGAGTACTCTGCCTTTGTTACTGCTACTAGTGTTTCAAATCTTCTTTCTCCAAAATTCTTTCCATTCTCTTCCTCCAGAAATCTTAACAAGCATATATGGAAAGTTATCAACAATTTCTATAGCTCTCAACTGTTTACTATTTGATATCCATCTCTCTGTTGTTTTCAAAGTGGATAACCCAGAGTTCCTTTCCATTCCTGTAATTCTTTACCTTCATGCAGTCTAAAGTTTGTTTCATTGGTTGGAATTATCTTTAAAATCTATTGGTTCATTTTTTATACACATGCTCCTCTTCATATTGCCTCATTTCATCATTCCTTTTTTTTAATTAAAGAACCACTTTATTGCTATAAATACACAAATTTTAATATTTTTTCACACAAAACTATAACATTAGTTTTACCTGGAGTGAGTAAATGTTCCTGTTTTATTATAGGCCATGTTTCTCCACAACCATATTAATGGAACATCACAGAAAATAGGGAATATGTATTAATATGTGTTCTCCAACACTCTTCTGATAAAGTAGTTTATTTGCTCATTAGTGAGGAAGTAGAAAGGTAAAGGCAAAATATGAGGTGATGTTGGTGATTCCTCCCAGATGGAATTACTTTCCCTTAATTTATCCCAATTTTAAATTCTATTTTCCAAAAAGAGTTTACTTTGTTAAAGCAGCAAAATGAAAATCTAGAGTCAGGACAGCTCTAAATAATCATGCACAGTGCTGATATCTGTGAAAAGTGTTAAAAATAAGATTCCTACTACAGGAAGAATCATGTACTTGATCTGAAATCATTCATTATACAATCTCCACTACATTGATCATTCCCTTATGACTTTTTTTCTGTAGTAAACACCACATGATTTATATTTTGCAATGCACTCAGGTTTAAAGACAAACCCTGGGAGCGTAAACCTCCATCAGAAGCATCCTAGTGAGACTCAACTGTTCTCATGATGCATAATGATCCCTATACCAGGTGCAGCACTATAACATAAATTTTGGGGAAGCATTACAATTGCCATATAAATTTAAAAATACTGATCAAAGATTTCATTCAGGAGGTTTTTCTATTTAGCCCTGAGATCAGAGTAAGATACCATGTCACTTTACTTTTTTTTTTGCAATTGTCTTAATTATGAGTATTGCTCTACTGGGTTATTTTCTACACTGGTCATATCTATAAGTTAAACCATAATGGGTTCAGCTACTGGTTTGGCAAACAAAATAGTTGTATAACTGTATTATCAAGAGAAGATTTATAGATGAACATTGTAGCTTCTTTCTTTAAAATCAGCTAAATTAGACAAATGTTTTTGAAAGACCCTAACTTCCCCCTTAAAAACATATTATAGATTCATAATTAATGTGTTCATCCAAGTTTTTCCTAAAACTGTAATCTGGTAGATCAATCAATTGCTGATCATTCATTCTGTATAAAATGATACACAAATATCTTTAATTCCAAAATTAGCAAGGCACAATCCCATAGTTGGTACTTTTGTCAATTATAGTAAATATAAATATCCACATAACTGCTTGGATTTGGATTAATTGTGCTATTCCTAGTCAGTCTAAGAAAAGATTTTTAAATTATTCATCAAAAAAAATTTTTTTTTTTTTTTTACTATGAGGAGACATTGTCTCTGCTCTATCTGGATCCCTCAGATTCCCTTTACATTTTCTGTGCACCCCTACTCCAACACCTATGCTTTTGCTTTTAATGGCCTGCCCCTGCTACCCTCTTCATAAAACTTCCTTGGGCTGTGAGAGTCACTTGCCCGCTTTCCCTGCTAGGAGAGAGGACCAGAAGGGCGTACAAGTTTATGTGCCCCAAGAGTGGTCATTTCCAATGATTGACTAGTGGAAAGCTAACTCCTGACTTGGGCTGGGAAAAATAGGAGATGGAAGATTCTAGAGCTCTCATGGAGATCAGGATGAGGCTTACTTCATCCACTTATCAAGTGGGACATCACCTGAAATTGTACCTTTGCTGGGCTTCTGCCCTTTCCCTGTCCCATCCTCCCATCCCTAGCCCACCTCCCCACCCCCAGTTCCCAACACCAACTTTCTTTCTCTTGGGAACCCTTTCTAATAAAATCATCTACACACAAATCCTCACCCTGGTAACTGCTTCTGGGGACACTAACCTAAAGCATACTGTGTGTCATACTTGGGGCTGAATTCCAAGGACATAACAGTGAACAAATGAAATATAGAAACAGCTATTTAGAGCTCACAGTCTAATGAAGAAGATGGGACACTGAACCAGCATTAAAGTACACTGCGAGAAGTACTCTGTCAGGAGACAGTGCTTTAGGAGAAGGAGCACATAATCTTGTACGGTGGCAATTGTCAGAAATGGCTTACTAGAGAATGTGGCATTGAAACAAACCTAAAGCCTAAAGGAGTTGGCCATGCAAAGGGCAATGTGGAAAAGTGCAAAGGGAACATGAAGTGCAAAGAGCCAGAGTGAACAGAGTACACAGTTAGATCCTTTAGTGAAGAAATTAATACAGAACCTATGTGTTACTGCATTGTCCTATAATCCAAGAAAGAATTATAAGTAGGACTTAATTGAATGAGAGCTTTGGAACCGTCATTCTTGCATTTAATAAGCACATTTGTGTGCCTCTGTTTCAGTATTTCATGTACTTTAAAGGAAGATAGGACAGGAAAGCCATGGAAAGAACTTTATTATGAAATACCTATTGAGATCAACAAATCAACACCTTAAGAAGTTCAAAATCACAAGGCATCACTTTGGGCTACCATGCTCCCAGGAGAATTCAGTTTTTCAGCTCAAGTTAAGCAGGATGTTAGCAAAGAGAGGTAAAGATCACATTCTAGGCGGTAAGTCCCAGAATAGGGAATAGTCCGAAAATACTCAAAGATGTCAAAAGACAGATCCTAATGAAAATTCATCACCTCTTTATGTTCCCTGGCTTATCTAGGTAGCTAATCACACTTATCTCTTTATATACACAGTAATATCCAAATTTTTCTGCAATCCCTTTTATTAATTCTCTGACTTCTTTGACTAGACTATGACTTTGACTATGAGTTCTTCACAAAAGAAGGGATACTGATCTTTAGTATGCCAAATAATTAACACATAGCATGTGTTCAAAAATGTCTACCAGGGGTGCCTGGGTGGCTCAATCAGTTAAGCATCTGACTCTTGATCTCAGTTTGGGACTTGAACTGAGGGTCATCATTTCAAGCCCCACACTGGGAAGGGAGCCTACTTTAAAAAAAAATGTCTACTGGGTACAGGAATTAAAGAATAAGTGAAATATTATTTCTTTTAGCTTTTGTTCTTTTCCAATAAGCAGAATATCTCCTGTTCAAAATCTCTAATTCATAGCTTCTCCTTTTCGAAGCCAGAGCTGTCCAATGGAATTATGACATGAGCCACATATGAAACACATTTTCTAGTAACCCATTTTTTAAAAATGTAAAATGAAACAGGAGGAATTAATTTTAATGACTTATTTTATTTTATTCAATATTTCAAAACTATAATTTCAGCATGTAAAGAATATTTTTAAATTATTATGAGATATTCTACATTTTTTTAAACTAAGAAACCCAGTGTGTATTTCACATATGCATATCTCAATTCAGAGTAGTCGTATTTCACGTGCTTGATAGCTAGTTTCTATTCTGCTGGACAATGTAGTTCTATATACTACCTCAAAATATGAAGTTTACATTTTCCAATACAAGATTTTTTTCCAATACAAAACTTTCCTAAAAAGCAAGAGTTTCAGTCACATTATTTAGACCAGAATTCTCAATAGTGACACACTGACGAGATAATTTTGGCTAAATAATTCTCTGTCATGGGGGGGGGGGTGCTTTCCTGTGTGGTGTAGGATGTTCTGTAACTCCCTTGGCCTCTACTCACTAGATGTCAGTAGCAACCTTCTCCCTTAGTTGTGACATCAAAAATGTCTCTAGACATTGCCAAATGTCTCGTGGGGGGTAAAACTGTCCCCACTAAAAACCACTGAATTAGATTATCCCTTTGAACTTTGGAAAGCAGGAGTTTTGTCACACCAGCAATCTACTGGGACTCATGAAGACTTATCTCCAAAAGAATTACCATGCCACAGAGGAAACCTTGCACCACAAAGGCTTTGTTGTGGAATTTCTCCATGTTGAGGTTCTGCGGATCTGCCAAGAGCATCCCAACTTTCCCTCCATCCCCACTTTTCCACCTCTGGCCATTGCAGGACACTGCATTTGGTTTGACTGGTGTTTGTTCAGGGAGTCCACTAAACAGAGTCTTTTCCTATCTTTTTCTACCACGTTTCATAGGACAAGATTTCTTATTTGCAAGCAATATGAGTTGATTCTGGAAAAAAAGAAAAAAAACAATTTTTGGAATGTTGTCAGGAAGGTTATTAGGAAGATCACATAGTCCACAGGAAGACTGAAAAACCAAACTCAGAATATAGCTGACAATGAAGGGAGACTCCCTCTCTGTTCAATACTTTATTACAGGAACAGTCTAACTAGGATGCAGCTATTGGGGCCACGGTCGCTGCACTCTTGCTGCCTCTGAACATTTGACCTCAACACTGTTGTTATGAGTATTTTACAACTTCATTGTGATTTTGCATCATTCTCCCATTACAATCTCTAATATTTTTCATCTGCATTTATTAGCCCTTGCATTTAGAATGCAAGAAAATTTTGAACCATCCTCACAAAACTTTGATCCATTTTCACTATGAGCCTTTCTCATGGAGGTTTGCACTCCAAGCTGCTATAATTGCTTTCTTTTCAAAATCCACATTGGATACACAAAATTCTAGATGCTTAGAAGCTCTCAAGTGGTAGCAGCTAAATTCAGTTTATTTCACAGGAATCACTGACCTTTCCTTTTCTGGGCCTCTCCCTTCCCTTTGCCTCCCAGGGAATTACCTTTAATGACCCTTGGAGTGTCCACTGCAAGGAGGTCTCTGTTTCTGGGCCTGACTGGCCTACACCTACTTGCTATATTTTCCCTTGTAATTATTAAATAATAACAAACAAAGATCCTGGCTAAGTTGATTCACTATAATGACATTGCCATGCTATGGTCCTGTCTTTCTTTTTTTCTTTTCTTTTTCCTAGCCAAAGAACTTTATCAATCTTGTTTCAAACTTTATTCCCAGGCTTCCTCAGCTTAATTAGTTGCAAAGAATGAATTGTGTAGAAGCAAAAACTGAAAAGAGCTGCAGGGTCCAAGGAGCTTGGGCTTAAAAATATTAGAGATCTAGATTTTATCAGATCCATGAATAAAATATTGAAAAGCAGACATAATATAAAATAGCAGCTCCCAGGAACTTCTTCAAGTTTTATCTTCTTCAGAATCGGACTCAACTCAGTTTGCTTCATTCTTGGAAGGCTCATCAAAATGCTCCACAAGTACTGGAACTTTATCATCATCATCCTCTGCAATAGCAACTGGGGCTTTTCCACCCATGGATTATTTGGGCAGAGCTTCCGCTAGTCATCTTAAATTGGTCAGACTGTCTGCAGCAAGTTGGTTGAAGATACTGGGTAACATTTTTGTCAGCTGTTTGTCTCAGCATAACCTGTAATGGTGAAAGTGTTCGTGGCCAGCAATGCCTGAACTTTTGGGTTGTTAAAGTGGATCTCTATTCCTTGGTTTGTGAACATATGCACTTCTTCAATATCAGAGGTATTGTTTACCCCTAACTTCTTTAAGGAGAGCTGAAGTTTTTTGTCATCTGCTTTAGCCATTCTATGAACCACGTTCTTCTTTCCATGAGTAGTTTCTTTCCCACAAATGTGCACTTGTACTTGCAGTTTGGTGAGTTTCTCCTGGTTCCTGATAGTGTCTTTCATCATGTTGGAGTGGAAATGAGACCACAAGGGGGACTAGGGTTGGTGCTCAGGGGTTCTCAGGCAGACCAGGTGCACCCAGATAAGGTGCACACATGCAGGGACACAAGATGGAAGCTCTCATCCTGTTTTTCATTCATCCATTTACTCACTCAACAAATATTTATTGTACACTTACCATGTAGTAAGCTCATTGCCAAACACTAGATGAAAGTAATCCAAATCAGTCCCTGTATCTCTGGAGCATATAGACTAGTAGGAGAGACAGATATTAATCAAATATTCACAGAAATATTAAATCACAACCAGGAGAAATATATGGAGAGGTGTATTTCCTACCTGGGTGAAATCCCATATTTGGAAGGTTATTGTAATGTTCTAATAGTCAGAAAACCAGTGATGGTTTCCCAAAGGGAATGACACCTAAGGAGAGCTGAGGGACAAGTAGAAGTGAAATAGTTGAAGATGATAAAAAGGAGCATTCTGTGAAAAATAAAGAGCAGGAAGAGTGTGAGAAATTCAAGAGAATAAAAAAGGCCAGTGAGGTTGAAGCAGAAAGAGCAAGGGAGAACTTACATATTTACCTACTGAGTCTTCAGTTTTGTTCAATCAACTGTAAGTCAAAGTAAAAGTTTTAATTAAAAATAAAGTCCTCCATACACAAAATAAACTCAAAATGGATTAAAGACTTAAATGTGAGACCTGAAACCATAAAAACCCTAGAAGAGAGAATAGGCAGAATGTCTCTGACATCAGCCATAACAAAAATTTTTTCTAGATATGTCTCCTGAGGCAAGGGAAACAAAGGTGAAGATAAATTATTGGGACTACATTAAAATAAAAAGCTTCTGCTCAGTGAAGGAAACAATCAACAAAACTAAAAGCAACCTATGGAATGGGAGAAGGTATTTGCAAATGTCATATCTGATAAAGGGTAAGTATCCAAAATCTATGAAGAACTTATAAAACACCCCAAAAATGAATAATCCAATTAAAAAATGGGCAGACAGTAAACAACATGTGTTGGAGAGGATGTGAAGAAAGGGGAACCCTCTTACACTGTCGGTGGGAATGCAAGTTGGTGCAGCCACTTTGGAAAACAGTGTGGAGATTCCTTAAGAAATGAAAAAGAGAGCTTCCCTATGATCCTGCAATTGCACTACTGGGTATTTACCCCAAAGATACTAGTGTAGTGAAAAGAATGGCCATCTGTATCCCAATATTCATAACAGCAATGGCTACAGTCACCAAACTGTGGAAAGAACCAAGATGCCCTTTAATGGACAAATGGATAAGGAAGATGTGGTCCATATATACAATGGAGTATTATGCCTCCATGAGAAAGGATGAGTACCCCACTTTTGTATCAACATGGACAGGACTGGAGGAGATTATGCTGAGTGAGATAAGTCAAGCAGAGAGAGCCAATTATCATATGGTTTCACTTACTTGTGGAGCATAAGGAATAACATGGAAGATATTGGGAGATGGAGAGGAGAAGTGAGTTGGGGGAAATCAGAAGGGGAGACAACACATGAGAAACTGTGGACTCTGAGAAACAAACTGAGGGTTTTGAAGGGGAGGGGGCGTGGGATTGGGTAAGCCTGGTGGTAAGTATCGCGGAGGGCACGTATTGCATGGAGCACTGGGTGTGGTGCATAAACAATGAATGCTGGAACACTGAAAAGAAATAAAATAAAATAAAATGGGGGAAAATGGGCAGAACACATGAATAGACATTTTTCCAAAGAAGACATAGATGGCCAACATGAAAAGATGCTCAACATCACTTATCATCATCAGTTTTGCAAATCAAAACTAAACTGAATTATCATCTCACACCTGTCAGAATGGCAAAAATCAAAAACACAAGAAACAATGGGTGCTGATGAGGATATGGAAAAGGGGAACCCTCTTGTACTGTTGGGAATGCAAAGTGGAGCTGTCACTCTGGAAAACAGTATGGAATTTCCTCAAAAAGTTAAAAATACAACTATCCTATGATCCAGCAATTGCACTACTAGGTATTTACATGAAGAATACAATAATACTCTTCAAAGGGATAAACACACACCAATGTTTATAGCAGCATTATCTAAAATAGCCAAATTATGGAAGTAGCCCAAGGGTCCACTGACTGATGAATGGACAAGCAAGATAAGGTGTATATATATAATGGAATATTACTCAGCCATAAAAAAGAAGGAAATCTTTCCATTTGCAGCTTGGATGGAGCTAGAGAGTATAATGCTAATGAAATAAGTGAATCAAAGAAAGACAATTACTGTATGATTTCATTCATATGTAGAATTTAAGAAATAAAACATTGACCAAAAGGAAAAAGAGAGAGAGAAAAACCAAAACATAGACATTTAACTATAGAGAACAAACTAATGGTTACCAGAGGGGAGGTAGGTGGTGGGAATGGGGTAAATAGGTGATGGATTAGGAGTACAGTTGTGATGAGCACAGGATATTATATGGAAGCGTTCAAACACTATATCATACACCTGAAACTAATATTACAGTATATGTTAACTAATTAGAATGTGAATAAAACTGCAAAACAATTAAGAGTGAAGAAAAAAAGTTAAGTTTGTCCAATATAAAAAAATGTATATGTGATGGGGGAAAAATAGGTATATGCATCCCTGTTTATTGCAGTATTATTTAAAATAGCCAAATAGCAGCCCAAGATGAATGGGTAAAGAAGATGTGGTATATATATAAGGGAAATAAGTCAGTCACTCATACAAAAGAAGTCATTTTGACTGGTTATAAGGAAATCGGGGACCAGCTTCAGAAAGTGGCCAGCAGAAAGATGCTCTTGTTGAACTCAGTTGTGATTTAAATGAGAAGTCCTAAAGCTGGTCCATAAACTGGTTCCTTTTGTAATATATGGGAAAGCAAAATATTTTGGTGTTACCCATCTCCTGAAAACAAACTTTCTATCAAGTCCAGTTGGTATGACTAGCTGATTTCTACGTAATTCACCAGAAAAAAAAGGGACTCTGGGACCTTCTAATTATTAATGTCACTGTCACCCATACATCTGAGTCCACCAAGTATACATTTGATCACAGAATAACAGGTGCTTAACTGAAAATAAAGAAATTTTGCTTTTAAAAAATATTTCTATAAATAAGTAAATAAGTAAGTAAGTAAGTAAATAAATAAATAAATAATTCTGCTTCTGAATCATTGCAAAAAGAAACTAAGTAAAGCCTTTCACTTGAACACCTGTTACTGGTCCACGTGACCCAGTCCAGAATAATTTAAAGCAAAGTAGGCTGTCTGAGGCAGAGTGGCAGCTCTGCTTCTTTACAGGGGACCATCTGAAAGCAATGCAAGAAAGAAAGCAAGGCACAGCCAGTTTCCTTTCTTCATTTACACCTCTTTGGCCCAACTATTTTCTCTGATGCTGTTGGTGTGATGTTAGAGGCACAGTAATCTCTCTGAATGCCGGGCTCACCACTTCTTCTGACCCAAGAGTGGACTCCATGGAAACTATAATAGGCAGCTATTTGATTCTCATTTGCTGCAGCAAATTCCACCTTGATGCTTCCAGCTTGTTTTCTCAAATAAAAGAAAGAAAGGAAAGGAAGAGGGAAGCTGCCACCAGGAGATGTCTGTTGCTGAAGGTCAATGACTTTTCAAGTGGCCTTACCCTGATGCTTTTTTTTTTTTTTCCAGCGTAACAGTAGTCATTGTTTTTGCACCACACCCAGTGCTCCATGCAATACGTGCCCTCCCAATACCCACCACCTGGTTCTCCCAACCTCCCACTCCCCTCCCCTTCAAAACTCTCAGGTTGTTTTTCAGAGTCCATAGTCTCTCATGGTTCACCTCCCCTTCAAATTACCCTGATGCTTTTGAGAAAGATTTTCATATTTGAAAGCACCTGTCACTCATTCTCCAGCATGTTTCCACATCATGGAAAGAAGAAAAGCCTGAAACTTCCTGATAAAGGAACAACTGGGAAATTAAGGTTGATGTGTGACACCTTTTGCTGTCTCAATTTTTTGGATTCCAAATCCCCACTTACGGGAACAATCAAAGACAGAACTGGAAATAGTGAGCAGAGTGAGAAATGAGAGAGAAAAGAAAAAGGAAAGTGAATGAGAGGGAGACAGAAACAAGTCAGCAGGTGACAAAGAAATGTGAGAGACCTGAGGACAAAGAGATGAAGGCAGAGAATGAGAAACTGAGGCAAAAGAAGACAGAGAGAGGTAAAAACAAGGATTGGAAAAAAAAAAAAAGAAAATAGGTGGAGCTAGAAAGAAAAAGGATACCTGTACAGGGTATACAAGAGAAAAAAAAAATTCTTTCAACAAGAAACTATGGAGCAGATTCTATGTGAGTTTTCTGTTAGCAGGCACTGGGACCATAAAAGGAAGAAGAAAGAGAAAGAAAGAAAGAGAAGGAATTGATTTTTAAATCAATTAAAAAGACAATGCAATGAAGAGCAGTGATATGCAAAACAAAGCACTCTCTGAGAGAAGAACATAGCAGGAATACTCAGCTGGTATAAATTGGTCTGGCACCCTTTGGGAAAGTTTGAGATTTTTTTTTTTTAAAGGATTCTATGTGTTTATTTGAGAGAGGTGTGGATGAAGAGAGAAAGAAAGAGCACAAGCAGGAGAAGGGGCAAAGGGAGAGGGAGAAGCAGGCTCTTCACTGAGCAGGGAGACTGACACAGGACTCAATCCCAGGACCCTGGGATCATGACCTGAGCCGAAGGCAGACACTTAATGAACTAAGTTACCCAGGTGCCCCCAGATCTTTTCTTTTAATGAATGTATAAGAAAAAAAAGTTCAGAGTTTATAAATAGTAGGTTCATAAAGTTGAATTTTATCTGATAGGCAGCCTTCCTAGATATTCTCCTTTGAACCTCTCCTTATCAGAGTTGCCCACATTTTATATTGCCCACATACAGCAATATAAAAATAAATAAAAAATTCTTGTTTTCAAGGTAATTTATTTCCATCTACTGGAAAATTGTCATAATGTGCTGACTTTCTTAGAACAAATTACTTTAACACTAGTTGCCAAAAAATTATATCTGAATAATTGCATACATCCTTCATTTGTGCAATATCAATGATGACTCACAATATATGTGTCCTTGTGCAGTGCCCCAGTCTGTACCACTGTACTCAACAGCTGATATGCACATCTCTTCCTTAGGCCAGGGTCTCAGAATTAAAATAAAGGAAAACTTTCTGCATCATTCTTTTTCAGGGCATTGAAACTAAAGGTCTACTGGCTGATGTGCCTCATAGGTATGTTTGCTTTTATCTGAAAATTTGAAGGATCTGAGTAGTTAAGATAAAAACCCAAATTCCTAGCTTCTCTTGAAAATTTACTTCTGATAATAACTATCTGTTTTCTAATTGCTAAAACTGGCAGGAGCAGAGTAGCTCTCTCCCTTACCGCCAAGGTACACCCTCTGAAGAACACCTTTCTTCCACTCCATTATCAATCTCTAGAACACTGAGACCAAGAGTCAGTGCTATTCATCATAAGCCTTTCACTGTTATCTTATTTATATTAGATAAGCTTCTCATTTTTATATACACTGGCCTTTATAAGCAACTGAATCTAAAAACTTTGATCTAAAACTGTATTGTCCAGGGGTGCCTGGGTGACTCAGTCATTAAGCGCCTGCTTTTGGCTCAGGTCATGATCCCAGGGTCCTGGGATCAAGCCCTGCATTGGGCTCCTGCTCAACAGGAAGCCTGCTTCTCCCTCTCCCACTCCCTCTGCTTGTGTTCCCTCTCTTGCTGTGTCTCTCTCTGTCAAATAAATAAATAAAATCTTCAAAAAAAATAAATAAAGCCGTATTGTCCAATACACTAGCCAGTAGTGACATGTAGCTATTTAAATTTAAATTAATGATGATAAAATAAAATTTAAATTTCACTTTTTCACTTGCACCAACCACAATGAGGTGCTCATTAACTACCTGTAGCTAGTGGTTACCACAGCACATATATAAATGACATCCATCAGTGCAGGAAACTCTATTGAACAGGGCTAATTTAGAGAATAAGGTGATGGACTGAGACCATCAGTCTCCCCAAATTTTGTTCCAAATTTGGATACAAGATCTAGGAGATATTAAGTATTCTATGGTCAAATGATTTTGTAAAACACTGTATTAGTATCTTATGGCTGCTGTAATAAATTACTACAAACTCGGTGGCTTAAAACAACACATATTTATTATGTGTTTTACAATTCTGGCAGCAAGAGGTGAAAACAGGTTTTCTCTGGGTAAAACTCAAAGTATTAACAGGACTGTGTTCCTTTTGGAGGATCCAGGGAGGAATCATTTTCTCGGCTTTTCCAGATTCTAAAACTTACCTCCTTCCATCTTCAGAGCCAGCTATGCCCAATCAATTCTTTCTCTGATTCTAAAATTGACTCTTTAATTTCTGTCTTCCATTTTTTTTTTCTAAAGATTTTATTAATTTATTTGACAGAGATCACAAGTAGGCAGAGAGGCAGGCAGAGAGAGAGAGAGGAGGAAGCAGACTCCCAGCTGAGCAGAGAGCCCGACGCGGGGCTCGATCCCAGGACCCTGAGATCACGACCCGAGCCGAAGGCAGAGGCCTTAACCCACTGAGCCACCCAGGTGCCCCTCTGTCTTCCATTTTTAAAGACATATGATTACATTGGCCCCATTCAAATAATCCAGGGAAATCTCATTTCAAGGTTAACTGACAAGTAACCTTAATTCCATCTGTAGCTTTAATTCTCCCCACCATATAACAACATATACATAGGTTCTGGGGATTAGAACATGGACATCATTGTAAACAATTATTCTGCCTATCATGCTGTGTTTTAAAAAAATTAAGCAGGGGTCTCTATAGCAGAAATATTAGTATCCAAAGAACAATAAATTGCTAGGGGATTACATGATCTAGTGTTTACTAAATCTATGTCATTACTGAACTTTTTAATGAGGAACATTTATTAACATTGTTTCAAAATTTAAAAATACCACTGTTGGAAGTCAAAAAGCATAGCAGAATAACTGAAAAAGAGTTACCTTTCCAATTAAAGACCATGATAATAGTAGACTCTCTCTAAATAGCACATGCAATTTGTTTTTGCAGGTACTTACAGAGTCCTGTTGATTCCTTGTTCCTTTAAACAAGACTAGATGGAGGAAGTGGAAATCAGCTAACCACATGGAAGGAATATTTAGCCTGATCAGTCTGTATATAAATATCCAGGGTCATGCCTTTGCCTGGGCCCTATACTGTCAACTATAATAGAAGATTCATGAAACATTATACCAATAAGAGAACTTTGAGGTAATCTAATCCAAAATCCTGGAGTATCAATTTGTCCTATGTCATTCAGCTAATATGAATCTAAGGACAGACTAGGTTTCTCTAGTCCCATGTAAATATTCTTCCACACTATAAAGCTGGATCTTTCCAAAAGTCTAGTCATCTAAGTTGTTACTAACTAAGCATCTAAGATAGAATTTTTGTCCTTCTAGGGATTACAAAAAGGCTTTCATTAGAAAGAAGTAAAATATTTTGTTGCCGGTTCCCTGCTTCAGAAATTTCCCAGAAATTCACACGGAGACCAGACTTGGCTTCCCTGTCCACATGAACATTCTAACAAAAAAAAAGATGATTAAGTCTCTTATCTATCCTCCCCACCAAAGTTCTTGCACTGGACCTCCCCTTCATGAAGCAAGCAACCAAAGGGGCACTAGAAAAAGAATGAGATTAAACAGAACTAATGATGTAGGAAGTTAGTACATAAAAATGTGGACAAGAGAACCATTTATTTCTAAGAATAAGAGAGAAGGGTAAGTAATTTCTACACTGCTTCCCAGTTTTGAGTGGGAAATGAATCTGCTGTTGATGTGTCTCCACCAGGTCAACAAATACCTGTATAAAGTAGAGAACTTTAATACCCCACTTATATCAATGAATAGATGATCTAGACAGAAAAATCAATAAGGAAACATTGGCCTTAAGTGACATGTTAGGCAGATGGACACAACAGACACTTACAGAACATTCCATCCAGAAACAACAGAATATACATTCTTCTCAAGTGCCCATGGAAACTTCTCCAAGATAGATCTTATGTTAGACCACAAAACAAGTCTCGATAAGTCTGAAATCATGCCAAATATTTTTTCTGACCATAGTGGTATTAAACTGAAAATCAGTCACAAAAAGAAAACTGGAAAAATCACAAATATGTGGAAGCTAAATAACATGCTACTGAACAACCAGTGGATTGTTGAAGAAACTGAAGGATAAATTAAAAAAAAAATACCTTGAGACAAATGTAGATGAAAACACAACATATCAAAATCTATGAAACAGCAAAAGCATTACTTATAGACAACTTTATAGCAATACAGGCCTATCTCAAGAAAGAAGAAAAATCTGAAATAAACAGACTAACTCTGCATTTGAACTACAGAAAAGAAGAAACAAACAAAGCCCAAAATTAGTAGAAGAAAGAAAACAACAAAGATCAGAGCAGAAATAAATGAAATAGAAACTAAAAACATAATAGAAAAGATCAATGAAACTAAGAACTTGTTCTTTGAAAAAATAAACAAAATTAATAAATTAATAAACCTTTAGTTAGATTCACTAAGAAAAGCGAGAAAAGTCTCAAATAAAATCACAAATCAAAGAGGGAAAGTTAAACAGATACCAAATAAATACAAAAAAAATCATAAGAGACAACTATAAACAATTATATGCCAACAAATAGGACAACCTAGAAAAAAATGATAAATTCCTAGAAACATATAATCTCCCAACACTAAATCATGAAGAAATACAAAATTGGTACTAGCAAGGAGGTTGAATCCTAATGAAAAACCTCACCAGAAGGGTGCCTGGGTGGTTCAGTGGATTAATTGTCTGCCTTCCACTTGGGTCATGATCCCAGAGTCCTGGGATTGAGCCCCACATTCATTGTCAGTCTCCCTCCTCAGTGGGGAGTCTGCTTCTCCATTTCCCTCTGACCCTCCCACCACTCATGCTTTCTCTCTCTCTCTTTCTCAAATAAATTAAATCTTAAAGACAAAAGCAAAAAACAAACAAACAAACAAAAAAACACCTCAGCCAAAACAAAAGTCCAAGAACAGATGGCTTCACTGGTGAATTCCATCAAACATTCAAAGAAGATTTAATATTTATCCTCAAACTCTTCCAAAGTTTTAAAGAGAAAGGAACATTTCTGGTTTTTTCTTCCAAATTTTTATTTAAATTCTAGTTAGTTAACATGCAGTATAATTTCAGTTTCAGGAGTAGAATTTGGTGATTTCGTCACTTACGTATAAGATCCAATGCTCAACATAACAAGTGCCCTCCTTAATGCCCATTATCCATTTAGCCCATCCTCCACCCTCGTCCCTGCATCTACCCTCAGTTTGTTCTCTATCATTAAGAGTCTCTTATGGTTTGCTTCCCTCTTTTTTTTCCCCCTCCTGTATGTTCATCTGTTTTGTTTACTAAATCCTACATGTAAGTGAAATCATATGTTTGTCTTTCTCTGACTGATTTATTTCACTTAGTATAATACACTGTAACTCCATTCACATCATTGCAAATGGCAAGATTTCATTCTTTTTGATGGCTGAGTACTAGTCATATATATTTGTATATATGAATACATATGTACATATACACATATATACATAACTGAAACTGAGTGTGTGTGTATATATATATATATATATTCATCAAAGCTGGATATATGTCTGTGTGTGTATGTGTGTGCATATATATGTGTGTATATATATATATATTTCAAAGCTTCTCCTTTATCCATTCATCAGTTGATGGACACTTGGTCTCTTTCCATAGTTTGGCTATTGTTGACATTGCTGCTATAAACATCAAGGTGCAGGTGCTCCTTCAAATCTGTATTTTTTTTTTAAGTAGGCTCCACACCCAGTGTGGAAACCTACATAGGGCTTGAACTCACAACCCTGAAATCAAGACCTGAGTTGAGAACAAGAGTGAGACGCTTAACTGAACCACCCAGACACCCTCAAATCTGTATTTGTGTATACTTTGGGTAAATACCTAGTAGTGCAATTGCCAGATCATAGGGTAGTTCTATTTTTAACTTTCTGAGGACTCTCCACACTTTTCCAGAGTAGCTGCACCAGTTTGCATTCCCACCAATAGTGTAAGAGTGCTCCACATCCTCATCAATATCTGTTGTTTTCTGTATTGTTAATTTTAGCCATTCTGACAGGTGTGAGGTGGTGTCTCACTGTGGTATTGAGTTATACTCAAGAAAGCAATACTTCCAAATTCATTTTACTTCACCAGCATTACCCTAATACAAAAATCAGATAAGGACACCACTTTAAAAAAATTACAGGTAATATCCCTGATGAACATAGATGCAAAAATCCTCAACAAGATATTAGCAAACCAAATTAAACAATACATTAAAAGAACATTTTGATCAAGTGGGATATTTTTCCAGGGATGCAAGGATGGTTCAATACCTGCAAATCAATCAACTTAATATATCACAGGTACAAAATGAAAGACAAAAATCATATGACAAACCCAGAGCTAACTTCATACTCAATAGAATAAAGCTGAAATCTTTTTCTCTAAAATGAGGAACAAGACAAGTATACCCACGCTTGCCACTTTTGTCCAACATAGTATTGAATGTCTGAACTGGAGCAATTATAAAACAAGCAAACAAACAAACAAACAAAAACAAATAAAATGCATCCAAATTGGAAAGGAAAAAGTAAAACTCACTATTTGTGACGTGACATGATTTTATGTATAGGAAGCCCTAAAGATGCAAGAAACAAAAACAAAAACAAAAACAAAAAAACCTGCTAGAACTAATAAATGAATTCAATAATGTTGCAGGATACAATATCAATATACAAAAATATGTGCATTTTATACACCAACAACAAAACTATCAGAAAAATTAAGAAACAATCCCATTTACAATTGCATCAAAAAGAATAAAACACCTAGGAATAAATTTAACCAAGGATGTGAAAGACTTGTATACTGAAAACCACTAGACGTTGATGAAAGAAACTGAAGACACCAATAAATGGAAAAGATATTCTGTGCTCATGGGTTGGAAGAGTTAATATTGTTAAAATGCCCATATTACCCAAAGCAATCTATAAATTCAATGTAATCCCTATCAAGATTCCAATGGCCTTTTTCACTGAAATGGAAAACAATTCAAAAATTTGTATGGAATCACAAAAGATCCCAAATATCCAAAGCAGTCTTGAGAAAGAACAAAGATGGAGACACCATGCTCCTTGATTTTAAACTATATTACATATATATAAGCTATATTATCAAAACAGTATGATATTGGCATGGAATCAGATACACAGAACAATGGAACAGAATATAAAACCCACAAATAATTTGCTGCAAAGGAAGCAAGAATATATGATGAAGAAAAGAGAATCTCTTTAATAAATGGTATTTTAAAAACTGTACAGCCACATGCAAAAGAATAAAACTGGATCACTGTATTTTGACATACACAGAAATAAACTCAAAATGGATTAAAGACTTGAATTTAAGACCAGCAGCCATAAGATTCCTGGCAAAAAACATGTAGTAAGCTCCTTAACGTTGGTGTTGGTCTTGGTGATTTTTTTTTGGATCTGACTCCAAAGGCATCAGTAACAAAAGTAAAAATAAACAAATGAGACTGCATCAAAATAAAAAGCTTTTGAATAGCAAAGGGAACCATCAGCAAAATAAAATAAAAAGGTAACTAACTGAATGGAAAAACATAATTATAAATCATAAATCCAATAAGTGGTTAATATCTAAAATATATAAAGAATTACACAATTCAATAATAAAAAACAATGATTGATTAAAAAATGGGCAGAGGATATGAATAAACATTTTTTTCCAAAGTGTGGATAGCCAAAGAGAACCAGAAAAGGATTCTCAACATCATTAATCATCAAGAAAATGCAAATAAAAACTACAATGAAATATTATCTCACACCAGTTTCAATGGCTAGTATCAAAAATACAAGAAATAATAAGGTTTGGCAATGATGTGGAGAAAAGGTAACCCTCATACATTTTTGAGGGATCGTAAATTACTACAGCAACTATGAAAAACAAGACGGTGGTTTCTCAAAAAAACAAAAGTAGGACTACCATATGATCTAGCAATTCCAATTCTGGGTATTTATCTGAAGAAATTGAAAACACTAAATTGAAAAGATAAATGCACCTTTATCTTCATTGCAGCATTATGCACAATAGCCAAGATATGAAAACAACCTAAGGGTCTATTGATGGATGAATGGATAAAGCTGTGGGGTACACATACACAAACACTAGAGTATTATTCAGCCATAAAAAAGAATGAAACATTGTCATTAGTGACAACATGGATGGACCTTGAGAATATTATGCTGAGTAGGGGTGCCTGGGTGGCTCAGTCAATTAAGCATCTGACTCTTGATTTCCACATTCGTCATGATCTCAGGGTTGTAAGATCATGCCCCATGTGGGGCTCCATGCTCAGCAGGGAGTCTGCTGGAGATTTTCTCTCTCCCTCTTGCTCTTTCTCTGCCCCTCTTTCCCAATTCTTGCATGCTCTCTCTCTCAGGAGAAAAAAAAAAAAGGAGTATTATACGGAGTAAAGTAAGTTAGATGGAGAAAAAACAAACAATATATAATCTCACATATATGTGGAATCTAAAAAATAAAAGAAAAAAGAAAAATAACAAATTCATGGATGTAGAGAACAAATTTGATGGTTATTGGAGAGAGGAGGGGTTTGAAGAGTTGGAAAATGTAAGGGGTAGGAGATACAAACATTCAGTGATGTACAACATGGCGACTATTTTCAATAACATTGTAGTGCATATTATGTAAATTTATAAGGTGGTGGGAGGAAACTAAACTTGTGGTGATCATGTCACAGTGTATAGAAATATAGACTCATTATGTTGCATACCCAAAACTAATATAATTTCATATATCAATTATAGCTTAATAAAAAAATTAATAAAAAAAAAAGTGAGGCCCATCCCCATTTGGTTCCTAACAAAGATTTTATGGTGAATTTGAAATCTTTTAATGCTGTTAACAAATTAACTTAGTTATTTTTAAGATGCATTTTTCAGGCTTGAAATTTGTCTTATTGGTTGTTGATTAGCCGGTTCCTTGCAGGTGAATAAAGCTTAAACACAATATTAATGTTTATGTTAGAAATGAAACCAGAGGAATGCCTGGGTGGCTCAGTCAGTTAAGCATCTAACTTTGGTTCAGGTCATGATACCAGGGTCCTGGGATCAAGTCTGGCATTGGGCTCCTTGCTCAGAGGGAGTCTGCTTCTTCTACTGCCTGCTGCCCCCCCTGCTTGTGTGCTCTCTCTCTCTCTCTCTGACAAATAAGTAAATAAAATCTTAAAAAGAACAAAAAAACAAGAAATGAAACCAGAAATATTCAGGAAGTAACAGCCATTCAGAAGTTGAGGAATATGGTTAGTTTTGGAATCAAAAAAGATATAGAATATTCTATCTTTAAGTATTTTTGTATAGACTGATATAGCAAAGTAAAATAGACTTTATGAAAGACCCTGAACTCATTGACGTTAATTTTACAGAATGTAGGGTTTACGCAACTAGGTTAAATGTATGACCGTAGAGGGATTGGTCCATATTCCAAAGATGGTGTGAATTCTCCTCTCACTCACCAGAACCAAGGCAGAAAAGGATCTTTCTAAAGTTTCCAGGAGAGGAAAGTGACCCTGGTGAGATTGGAGGAACAGCCTGCAGTGAAGGAAATATCCCTGGACCATAAATTTGGTGACACTTGAATCAAGCTCTACCTTTCACCTTAGGAAATGTTTCCAAAACATTGATTTCTCATTAGTAAAATGACAGGGCTACATTCACTCATCTCTAAAATCTCTACTTCTATTCATGAGGAAAAGATGGAAATCAGAGAAAGCTCCTCTGACAGATTTTCAGTCTGACACCCAAATAGCTCATCTCACCACAGCATGAGCAATTGAAAGACAAAGCCAGGAGGAAATCCAGTGATGCAGATGCCTCCTGTGTCCTGGCTAATAACTGAGGATAAAGAAAGGAATGGATGTGATAACGTAAAAATACAGAAGGCAATTACTGAAGACCAGAAAAGCAATGTGCTGTGATGAACAGATTTGTTGCTTTCAAATGGTAAAACTTCATCTCAATATAACTTTAGAACAGAGAGAGTAGGAGAGAAAGAGAAAAAGATAAGAGAAAGGCAGTGAGAGAGAGCACTTTGTCCATGAAACTGGGAAAAGCTTTTAATGTAACTAGACTTAAGGATGTCATCAATTCGTATGGGACTATCTAGACTTCCTTTCATTTCTTGGATCTGCTTCTCCGTGTGTTTCATTCATACTGTTCAACCATATCTAGATCTTCTCCTTTTGGTAAAGTAAGAGGAGAACACGACCACAGACAAATGCAGGCATATGGCATCCCAACTTAGCATTCACAAAGGAAAGATGGAGCTTCTCTCTACTATCAATAAATTAAAAATGCATAGAAGGATTCTTAATGACCTTGCTTAGTTCGTCTAAGGAGTTGTGACAAAGGAGATAGCATACCATGGATGGCCAGACTTAGTACAGTCCAAAAACTTTGTGGCCAGGAGGTGCAGGATAATATTACTGCTGGTCCTTTCAGGATCACAGTGAAAGGAGGAATTCACCAAAGAATAAAGAGAAGAGATAGGAGGAGTCTCGGACAAATGAAAACAATAAACAGTCAATTGTGCACAGGACATAAGAGTTCAGTAATTGTATAGAAAAAGGGTCCCAGTGCCCTGAGTAGCCCCCGCTGTGTATCTTTGAGAGCTTCTTTTTTTCTGTTGAGGCACTTATATTAATAGCAGAGAGAAATCAGGTGGGAATCTGAAGGTCTGAATTTACTCCTAGTTCTGACAATGAGGGATCTTACAGAAATCCTCTAAACTTTCTAAGCCTCATTCAGAATTTCAGAGGGTTAGCAAGGTGGTTTTAAAGATCTATTCTACCAGGAATATTCCACGAGTCTTCAATTGAGCTTGTTATCCAATGTATAAAAATGTGTATGTGCCAAGTTGTCCTCATCCCACAATCACCTTGAAATTGCTCTAACTGCAGGTGTGTCTCCTTCTTGATTGATACTGGAAGAGTTAGTGGTAGTCGTGGTAATGGTAATGATGGCTGTTAGGATTTGCTAAAAATTTGCTAAGCTTCAGGTATTATGCTAGGCATTTTAAATACATTTTCCCCAATTATTACATTTCTGCCAAGTAAATATTGTTTCCACTATTGTTTTGCAGTTGCTAATATTAATTCTCAGAGAAGCTAAGTAATTGGCAAATGTAACACAGTTGCTAGAAGGTACACATTCTTATTCTTCCTTTATCCAATCTCTTGTTCTGCTATAGTGCCAGGGAGTCATATCTAAATGATAGAAGGCAATTATCTATTGCTAATTACCTGCTTTTCAAACAATGTATTATGAGTATCTTACAATGTCAATAAACACAGTTATATCATTTCAAAGGCTAAATTCTTCAAAATTATTTAACGAATCACTGATTTTTAGATGAACTGTTTACAAATTTTTACTATTGTGAGTGGTACTGAAATAAAAATGTTATTCATTAAAGTCTTTTCTTTGGGTACCTTTCAAGCATTTCCCTAGGTTGAACTCCAAAAAATAAAATTCTTATATCAAAGGTTATGTACTTTTTTTTGTTTTTAAGATTTTTATGTATTTAGTTGTCAGAGAGAGAGAGAGAGAGAGTACGCACACACAGCAGGAGGAAGCAATGGGCAGAAGAAGAAGCAGGCTCCCTGCTGAGCAAGGAGCCTGATGCAGGACTCACTCCCAGGACCCTGGGATCATGACCTTAGCTGAAGGCAGAGTTAGCTTAGCCAACAGAGCCACCGAGGTGTCCCAAAGGTCATGTATTTTGGGTACGCATTGCTAGAGTGACATCCTCTCCTCCGAAAAAACAGACTATACCAATGTATACTCCCATAAACAATGCATAAGAGTATCTATTCACCCACATTATACCAACCATACCAACACCAAGTACTAGACTACTTTGTACTAGTTGTCAATTTTATGAGTGTTTTTCTATCTTAATTTTTATTGCATTACTATGTTTTTTCATGAAAATGATTTTTATATGCTTATAGGCTATTTCTATTTTTTTTTTTTAGTTACTTGCTTATATCCTTAACCCATGTGTCATAAACCTTAAAATCTTGGTTTTATTCATATTCACATTACAAACCGAAATACTCAATCAAAAGGACATATTTAATATGAGCTATAATTTTACTGTTGAAACCATTGGATGCTATATTAACATAAGAATAAACTGTTCTAGGTGACTTTGAATATTTCTAGTTTTCCAAAGATTTAAGAAAAATGGGATAGTTGATACTAGTGATACACAAACTACAGTTACATAAAGTACAAGCACATAGGGGTAAAAAATTCTAATTTAGTACATGTTTTAGATGCTGTTGGGGTGCCTCCATATCTTATTTACTGGATCCTGGGTGCTGAGAGTGTTAGCTGTTAAGAGCTCACAAATGCCCCCTTTTTATGAAAACTACCCTCTGTTGATGGCAGGCACATGGCTAGAAATATTCACTAACTCTCAAGATAGCCTATATTTAATAACTAATCAATATGGAGGTACAAAAGACTGCCCCCTATCTCATGGAGAGAAAACTTTGTGGTATAGTTAATGTTCTAGAGGCACCTACCCCACCACCAGTGGATTAGGCCAAGGCAAACTTTTCCTAAGGTAACAACCTTGCTCTTCGTTCTTTGCTGTCCTGCTTTCCTCATTCACTTACAGGTTCCTCCTAAGAGCAATGCTACCATAAATCAAAATGCACCTGAATCTTTGCCTCAGGCTCTGCTTTTTAGAAACCAATCTAACATATCAGGAGTTAACAAAATATCATAGAGGAAGTGACCTTTCTTCTGAGCCTTGTTACGTGGGTGGGCATCTAATGTGCAATGGGTAGAAAAAGATATGAGCAGTTCATGTAGATAGAATGAGTAAAGGAAGACACAAGACATACTTGGGGACTATCAAGTGTCTTCATGTGGCTCGAGTATAAGAAACTTGAAGAGCTAGGGACACACATAAATCCTTACACATAAAAAAACTTAAGACCAGTTAGGAGGCTAATGCAGTAACTTCATTTAGGGCTGATAAGTAAGTGCCTGGTCTTCAGCAATAATGGTCAGAATCCAACTCCCTAACAACACTTCAATAATTGACAGTGAGTCTTGAGAAATTATGTAGATTAAGTAAAGATAGACTAAATGTGGTTAAGTATGTTTTCATATGACTCAGAAAAAGACTATAGGGTCAGATTCTAATTTTAAAGCATTCTAACCTGGAGCAAAAACATATTATTCATCACTGGAACTTAACCAAATGACTGGTCAAAAAGAGAAAGCATAAAAGGAAAATAAGGAAGGAAAAGAACGTGCCAACTCAGCAAGACTTGACAGGTGTTCAAGAATTTAGGCTAATTAATTGACCACATGTTTGATGAATTAAGACAGTATCTTAGTTTGGAGCAAAGTATACTTACTACCCAATTTGTGGTGATTAGAGAAACAGGAAAGATGTAACTGAAGTTGAGATAAAAAGTAATGAAAAGCACGAGGAAAAGGAAAAAAATTAAAGAGTAATATGCAAATAGAAGTGTGGCAATTTAGATAACAATCCCACAGTAGAATAATACAGGGGCCTAAGACCTGGATGTCTTTTTTTTTTTTTTTTTAAGATTTCATTTATTTATTTGACAGAGAGGTAGGCAGAGAGGGAGGGAAGCAGGTTCCCTGCTGAGCAGAGAGCCCTATGCGGGGCTTGATCCCAGGACCCTGAGATCATGACCTGAAGCTTAACCCACTGAGCCACCCAGGTGCCCCAAGACCTAGATGTCTTAAAGGGCTGCCAAAAATTGTATGACCTTCAAGTCTATTAAAGAGAACTATCTGAAAATGATGATGAAAGATAGAAGTTAATGGACTAAAAGATATACTTATCATCCACCACACCCTAGGCTAACAGTCTCTGAAACAAGCCCTACCTTCAGAAGCTAAAAATAATATTTTCCAAGGAAAACTCATTACCTTGATAACACAAATACCCTCTAATGGGCTTACTGCAATACTCCGATAATGGGCAGGGAGGAACAGATAGCCTAGAAAGCACAGGACAAAGTAAATCTGACTTCCTTTGAATGGCTTACCACTTCTTCAGCCTCTACAGCTCAGCTAAAATAGTAATGATTCTGCCATTTTAGTTTTCCCCAAAATAAGATGGTGTGAGGGAAAATGCACCATCTTAAAACCTGGGAGCTCACTGTTTCCATTACTAACCAGCTATATATAACCTTTCCAGATCTCAGTTCTCTTATCTGTAAAATGAAAAGACTTCACAAGAGGTTAAATCCAACTCTAAAAATGCTATTCCTCTACTTTGAAGTCTTCAGCAATCATTATTAGACACTAAAATGACAAAGAAGAATGGCTAAGTTTATACTGCATAGCAATCAGCTCTATTGATGGTTCTATCCACCGGTTTGACTTACAAGTATTTTCCATAAAATAATTTCTATTGCTACTGAATAGCACTTCTTTCCCTCTGGCTCTGACTTGACATTAGTCTCACTGATGATGAATCATTAGATTTTTTTTCTGCAACTATTAAATAACCAGTTAACCCCAATTATGTGATCTAGTGAAAATAGCATGGCATTATGAAGCAGAAGCTCTGAAAACCAATTCTTGCCTTATTGCTGTTGGATTGCATGGACATTGGGAAACTTATTTAATTCTGAATGAAAAGCAACCATAATTTATCTTCTTTATAATATTATCAGGTCAAATGACATATGAAAAACCCATTTGAAAGTGCTGTATGTTGGTAAACTTGAACCTTGGGCCACAAACTGAGATTTGCCAAGATAATAACTTCATTTCTACAACTGAATTTAATTTCTGTTTTGAGCTTTCATTCTTCTGGATGTGAAAAATTAACCTTAGTCAATTCATGTCCTTTCCATTTCTGCTGCATTTATACCCTTCATCCCACAAGGGTTGAATAGCGCCAAGGCCTTGAGATAAATCTTTATTGCCACTTGTCCCTGCAGACATCTGCCTTGACTGCCCCTTGTCTGACCCCAGCTGGTTTCTGGTTGTCAGTCCCTCCATGTCACCACTGCATCCTCCTCTTCATAATTGCAAAGCCACTCCCGGTCTGGCAAAACCTGCAAAGGAGAAGGAAAAAAGCAACCAGAGAGGTAAAAAAAACAAAAACAAAAACAGACAAACAAAAAAATAAACCCTAAAATACAGATGTGTTATGGAAACCAAAGGAGGAGAAAACACTAAGGAAAAATGGTAGTCAGTGGCTTTAAGTAATTCAGACAAGTCTGAGAGTAAAGGAAAAACAAAATGGAGCTTCAGATAAATTTTGCAAGAACAGTTTCTGTTGAGTGTAGATACGCAATGCTAACTGCAGAAGTAGAGGTGAACGTGAAAATTTTGAAATATTTTTCTAGAAAAAAATGATTCCA
Organism: Martes martes; assembly: GCF_963455335.1. Lineage (NCBI taxonomy): Eukaryota > Metazoa > Chordata > Mammalia > Carnivora > Mustelidae > Martes > Martes martes. The sequence continues at coordinate 134,505,500 of NC_137888.1, forward strand.
ATCATCTTCACTTTGAAATAGTGTGAAAAGTTTTAATTTAGAATGTAATCATTTGAGTAAATGAAAGGAGATAATTCTTCATATGGGTCAGCAAGACCTGACCACAAGAGTGATTAAGATTAAGTATTAGGGGCTCCTGGGTGGCTCAGTGGGTTAAAGCCTCTGCCTTCAGCTCAGGTCATAATCTCAGGGTCCTGGGATTGAGCTTGCATCGGGCTCTCTGCTCAGCAGGGAGCCTGCTTCCCCCTCTTTCTCTGCCTGCCTCTCTGCTTACTTGTGATCTCTCTCTCTGTCAAATAAATAAATAAAATCTTTAAAAAAAAAAGATTAAGTATTATCAAATGTTGTCTCCCTAAGTAAGATAAAATATTTAAGCCCTTAAAAATTGGGCCACCACTTCTCTGAACTAGCCTTGGGGGTAAATAGCCAATGAAGATGAAATCCCCTCTTCTGCTGTAACAACCTGAGACAATGAGTGACCAGTAAGTAATGAAACAGGCACTACTGCTAATAGATGAGGGAGAGGAGAAGATAAGTGGAGTTGGTCTGGTTGCCACAACTGTCTACTTTACATGATTCCATAAGGCCAACCTGATTGCTTTTAACTTAAAGGGTATCATGAATAATCAAGTCAACCACATAGGGGTGATCATTATCAGATCATTCAATGCCTTGGGGCACCTGGGTGGCTCAGTAGGTTAAAGCCCCTGCCTTCAGCTCAGGTCATGATCTCAGGGTCCTGGGATCTAGCCCCGCATCAGGGTCTGTGCTCAGCGGGGAGCCTGCTTCCCCCCCCCCCGCCCCCCCCGCCTCTCTGCCTACTTGTGATCTCTCTCTGTCAAATAAAGAAATAAAATTTAAAAAAAAAAGGATCATTCAATGCCAGTCACATCCACCTTACAGGATGCCCAGATTATAAAAATATTGCATGCTAAATTATTCTCCTAAAGGGCTATGAAATAGAGGGGGATATGAGCAAGTATCACCATGATTTTTTTTGCTTCCATTTTGACCCACTGATCTCAATAAATTCACATTTTTTAAAGTTTCAAACATTTATAACACTGTATGTTAAACTTCAATAAAAAAATAAAGTTTCAAACATTTAAGGCTAAGAGTATTAAATTCAGTTAAACAATGGAGTAAGAAAAATTTATAAGTTTATTTTTTCCCCTTAATTCTCCTGCCTAGCCCAGATAAGCCATCCAGAATAAGGGGGGAAATGATACGCTTTAGGAATATATGTCAAATTGGCTAAGTCATAGACTCACAGAATAAGTACAGCTCAAATACACTTACATATTATCTAGAGCCATTGTATTGTTTTCAGATGAGTACAATGAGGCTCAGGGGTATTGTGTGTCTTACTCAAGATTATCACAATAAATAGAGTAGAGCCAGAAACAGAACCCCAATTTTCTAACATTAAGACCGATAGTCAACAAATATTTACTGAGTGCTTAATCTATGTTAGACAATGTCCTAGCCCCTGAGAGTTAAGAGCTGAAAAATATTACCTGGGGTATGGAAAACAAATTGACAATTGACACAACCATTTATGATGGCAGCAAAAAAATATGGAATAGATTTGAAGACTCAATATTGTTAAGAAGTTGGTTCTCTCTTATTGGCTTATAAATTCTTTATAATCCCAATCAAAACCTTAGCAGGACTTTTGGTAGGTATTAATAAGATGATTCTAAAATGTTTATGGGAAGGTAAAATACTAGAATAATCACAATTTTTTTTTAAAAAGAAGCATAAAGTTGAGAGATTCACACTACCTGATTTCAAGTCCTAATATAAAGCTGTGCCATTGGCAAAAGTATATATAGACAACAGAGTCAATGAACAGTCTATAGACCCCACCCAGCTGATTTTTTACCAATCCAAGGCAATTCCATGGAGAAAGAATGGCCTTTCAACATATGGTGCTGAAGCAATTCAATATTCACAAATATAGAAGAAACTTTGATCCATACTTTGTACTATATAAAAAGTGACTTAAAATGGGTCAAAGACATACAGGTAACACTCAAAGTTCTAAAACTACTAGAAGAAAACAGGATAAAATCATTGTGACCATGAATTAAGCTAATCATTCATCAAGAAGACACCAGAAGTATAGTCAATAAGTGAAAACACTGATAAATCTAACTTCATCAAAATCAAAAACTTTTGCTCTATAGAAGATATTACTAAGAGAGTGAAAAGAAAAACCATGTACTGGGAGAAACTATTTACAAAACAAATCTGATAAAGATCTTGTACCCAGAATATATATATATATGTTAAAAAAAAAAAACTCTCAAAACTCAATAATAAGAAAACAGATAACCTAAAAAAATGAGTAAATATCCAATGCTGGAGAATATGAAGAGAAACTGGACCACTCATGCATTTCTGGTGGGAATGCAAAATGGCACCGCACTCTGGAAAATGAGTTGGCAGTTCCTTTTGAAACTAAACATAGTACCCAACAATCTTATTCCTGGACAGTCCCAGGAAAATAAAATTGGATTCACACAAAAATCTCTGCATTAGAGTTCATAGCAGCTTTACTCGTAGTAGCTAAAAGGTGGAAATAACCAAAATGAGCTTCAGTGAGTTTCATCCTCTATTGCAGTTCACAGTTGACACACTCTACAAAAGTTCTCAGAGCTTCTAAATCAGCTTTTTTGTCCCTGACTCTTAAATAAGAGCTGCCAAACAAGGACTTCCAGCCATCTAAAAAAGGTTCTAATCCAAAAGGTAAGGACTAAAACAAAGAAATGGGGAAAAAATTGGAGGAAAACAAGACTGTTGGGTGAAGAATCTTCTCACACAAACACACACCAATATATTCAGAGAAATAATGGAATATATTGCACTCATGGAATAAGAACAGGATGCTATTTTTTAAAAAAAATGGCTGTTCCAGGAATAAGAAAGAAAGCATAGAGATGTAAAACATAACACCAGAAATAAAGAAGTCAAGAGAAGGTCAGGGGTATATAATATGTGAGAGAGAGAGGGAAAAAATGAAGAAATAGAAAATAGAGGAGAAAAGAGAAGAAATTAAAGGATCAATCCATCCAACAGGCCCAGAAAAAAAAAGGTTAGAGAGAATGAAGAGCAAGAAATCATCAGCGAAATAATTCAAGAAGATAAACATATATTTACTACAGCAGTTTCATAAAATACTCTCAAAGGAAAAAATCCTATGGCAAAAACTTGTGAGAAATTTGTGAAATACATCACAAATAACCACAAGATGTCTTTTGAGTATACTGAAATTGACAAAACCTCCCTTATTATATTTTGAAAGTGCACTGTCATTGTTATCAACGTTGGGTCAGAAGGACAGGGAGATTCACAACTTCTTTCTTCTCCTCATCAATAATTTACTTTCATTTCATTTTTTTGTTTGGGGATTTAACCACAATTTAATTTAAAGATTTTATTTTATTTATTTGACAGAGATAGATAAAGCAAGAGAAGCAACACAAGCAGGAAGAGAGGGAGAGGGAGAAACAGGCTTCCCACTGAGCAGAGAGCCTGATGTGGGGCTCGATTCCAGGACCCCGGGATCATGACCTCACCCAAAGGCAGATGCTTAATGACTGAGCCGCTCAGGTGTCCTCACAATTTAATTTAAAAGAACTGAACAAGTTGTAGCAGTAAAATCCAATGACTGATTGTGGTATTTTATTTTTTGTGTGTGGTATTTTATTTTATAGCAAAGGTCTATACTTAAGGAAGAAAAAGAACTACCCAGATTTCACTTTGAGAATAGACATCAGGCTACCTATAGCTCTGAATGTCTTTTTTTGGTTTTAATATTCAGAACTCTTACATGACGCTGAGGGCACCTGTTGGCAGTTCACTGCTATTCTGTTGTGACTACATAGGGACAACAGTGGGCAGGTGCCATTTCAGCACTTCTCCTTCCCCTCCCCGCTCAACCCTGCTCTGACGGCCTCACCAAATGAAAGAGGGCTATTTTCTCGATTCAGGGATGTAAGTTAGTATAAGAGGCCAGTGTCTCAATAGGTATATCTTGAACATGCCTTCATTTTATCACTACAATAACATTTAAATCTGATTTTTTGGAACAAATTGTTCATATGCAGCCAAGAGTCTGTTCTGTATTATGCCCTGAATTACTTTTCTTCAACAAACATCATCAGAAAATACATGCACAGTTCCTTACTATTTGAAGAGGCAATGTTGTACAAAGAGCAAAACCCAAAAAAAGCAGCTAAATTGATGGTGGCTTTAGAGTTTAATGTGACAGATTCATGTTACTCTCCCTCTTCAAAATCCTTTGTCTTTAATTTTCCTTTGCTTTTTCATAAGTCTACTTCCTATCTCTCAATCCTTCTCCAAAGTACAACTTCTTGTGGACTATTTTTTTTAGATAATAATATACAAATGTAATAATAAATGTTTATTCATCAAAAAATATTGATTTTCTATTATAGCCCACATACTGTGCTAGGAATTCAAATTGGAAATGTTAATCAAAAAGTAATCTTTAGGGGCGCCTGGGTGGCTCAGTGGGTTAAAGCCACTGCCTTCAGCTCAGGTCATGATCCCAGCATCCTGGGATCGGGCCCCACATCCGGCTCTCTGCTCAGCAGAGAGCTGAGCTTCCTCCCTTCTCTCTCTGCCTGCCTCTCTGCCTACTTGTGATCTGTCTGTCAAATAAATAAATTAAATCTTAAAAAAAAAAAGTAATCTTTGTGGAGTTTAGAATGTAATGTCCATTAAAACTTGATATTCCTCGGGTGCCTGGATGGCTCAGTCAGTTAAGCATCCAACTCTTAATCTTGGCTTGGGTCATGATATCAGGTTGTGAGGTGGAGCTCTACGGCAGGCCCTGCACTGGATGTAGATGTAGAGCCTGCTTAAAACTCATTCTCTCCCTCTCCCTCTCCCTCTGCCCCTCCCACTCTGATCCTACACATGTTCTCTCTCTCTCTCTCTCAAAAACAAAAACAAAAACTTGATATTCTTGCCTTATTGCTAAATCTTCCTCCATTTGTCCCTCCATCACTTTCCTCTGTATACATATATATCCATTGCACATCATCCTCTCCTGTCACATGTACACAGGACATAGACCAATATCATTTTAATTGATAGGTTCAGTAATCATTAATGCAGAAGCTGTCAAAAATGCTAAAAATACATGTAAAAGCTCCCCATTCAGAGTCAACAACAATGAAAAAAAAAGATTTAAGATCATGAAATCAATCAGTTTATTTTAAGCACCAAAGTTGGTTATCAGATTAGGTATGACTAGAATTAGGAAAAACGTATGCCAAAAACCTGTTCAAACTCTTTAGCACCTGTGTTTCCCCAGGCCCTACCAGTTAGGGAATGACAGAGAGTCGCATTTATAGAAACACAGTAATTTCTAATTCTTCCCTCATCTATTATTGAGTATCTTCCAGATATCTTTTCAAAGCCTTCCCCAAGAATTCCTGCATGTCCCCTACAGATGCCCCACTGATACTAAAAAGCAAGGCCTCTCAGCTACCAACTTCTTCTTTTGCTCTGGCTTTAGCTCTGGCTCTGTGTGGCTCTATCAGCAAGACTTCAATCTCTGTAAAGCCTAGTGAATGTGCAATTTTACTGATGTTGCCTCTGATGACATTTTTTATCAATGTCGCCTGAAGTCATGCTGTGCTCATGTTGTACTTTGCTGGAGCTGCCAAATTTCCAATATGGCTGATGCCCTCCCCTGCTGATTGCCCAGTGTCCTCCATGGGGCAGTTGCATTCTGTATTCTCTGCTGTACTGTACAAAACAGACACCCAGTCTTTGTTACTCACCACTAAATATACCCAGTTAGTAGCTCAGAATACCACAACACGCACACAAGACAAATAAGAAATAAGGTACTGGTTTATTTGTATGGGAATACCCAAAATGTTGCACCACTGGAAAGCATAGTTAAGAAGGCAAAGCAGAGCCTCCTTCCTCCCGTTCTAAATCTAAATCTTAAAGCCTGCAAGCTCATACATGCACACAAATGTGACTCCATATCACTTACACAAAGAGTCCTACCTTATACCCCAGTTACACACAGAACAGATAGAGCTTGGAGAATGAGAAGGAAAACCAACCACAAATACTGCTTCATGGAAGCCTTGTCCCAAAGACATAGCATGAAATAAATTGAGAATGTCTGCATGTACAGGACATCAAGACATTCATTTTTAGGGAATTGACTTGCCATCTTACTCCTACCTTGTGTGTTCTTCTGGTCTGGAGGATTCTTCACTCTACGTAGGCTGCTTAGACATAGCTTCTGGTATGCTTCCATGAGAATTGAGCAGGTAGGAGGGAGCTGCCTTCATGTGCACCACCAGGTGTGCTTATCTCATCTGCATCTTTTCCACTCCTTGCTAAATGAGACCACTGTAAAGCAAAGTCATTACAACTGTGGACTAATTAAGGAAATCATCTCTGATGATCCTAAATCGAGGCCCACCTTTCATCTCTGGTCTAGTTCATAACACCTTCTTCCGAATATGGGCTGTGGGCTCTTTGCAGGCTAAGTGCATGGAGACAAAAGGGCCAGGAAGTAAAAGCTTGGAGAAGGTATATCACATATAAGCATCCTGCTCACTAGTAAATCTGTCCCAGTGAGCAAATTCTCCACATAGGATTAACTCTTCCACCTGCCCTCACTCTGTACTCCCTAAAGGGTGTGAGGAACAGAAGTTCATTCAACCCTCAAGCCCATTATATACTGAGACAGAAACTTGAGGAAAGAGGTACAAATGTTTCTTCCTACAGGTTTAAGAAGAGTGAATATCTATGCCTTCCATATCACTTAGAATTTGGGAGAAAGACTTTCAGTTGCATTGATAATCTTCTCCCTTCCCTCTGTATCCCTGTCTCTTTTCTTCTCCCTCCACACTAAAAGTCAAGCCAATCCAGGTAGGCAGTAACTAAGGGTGATCTGCCTATAGTGTTTAAAATTACCCAGAATTCACCTCCTCCTCAGAACATGCCAAATTACCCCTATTTATAGAATAATTTCTCCTGAAGAATTGAGGGCCGACTGAACAGCTTCTGCACAACAAAAGATAGAGAGAACAGCAAAAGAGAACAACAAGACAGCTGGGGACATGGTAATGAAGACACCCCCAATAATGCTGTTAACTACAGTGGGGAGGGAAAGTGCTGAGAACTGGGAACAGATTCTTCTGTCCTTGTGCACAGAAAAAAGTCCATGGTTAAAAGAGCAAATAGGATTAAAAGAGCCAGCCCTAGAACTTGGCCAAATGGAAAGCTCAGTGGGTGGAAGGGGCTGAGAGAGAGTCTACTCTCCCAGTCCACCTTGAAAGCACAGGCTAGTACACAGTCTGGGTGTCCTAACTAGCCTGCCACCTTAGTGAGTCCAGGGCCCTAGCCCACACCAACCCCATCCATCCCACAAGGCAGACCCAAGGTGGTGCCCACCGACTAGCAAGCACTATAGTTCCAACCTTCATGCCAAGATGAGAGAGTCACAAAGCAGCCCAGAATACTCTAGGCCCACACCACTTTGGCTTTAGTCAGCATGCTAGGGCACCCTTGGTGCAAAGCACTCTGGGATTTCTTGGCTGATTTCTGCTTCAGACCCTGCCACCTTGCCAGGGTGCCTCCTGTGCAGAGCACCCTAGAACCCTCCCACTTATGCTGGCCTTATCTCCATTCACCTGGCCAGGGTACTGCCTACACTGAGCACCCTGGGACACTCTGGCTTACACCCAATCCAGTTTAAGCCCAGGACCACACTGGTCTGCAGCCACTTTAGCTTTAGCTGTCCTGCCAGGGTACCCCATGCATAGAGTGCCCCAGGACCTCCTAGGCTATGCTGTGCTTCAGCTTCAGCCACCTCTCCAGGGAACCTTCTATACAGAGAGTCCAGGAATACCTCAGTTTACATCCACTTCAGCTTCAGTTATTCTGTCAAGATACCCTCTCTGCATAGAGCCCTGGGTCTTCCTGGCTTGCATGCACTATACTTTCAGCTGTCCTGCTTGGGAACCCTTTGCACGGAGAGCCCAGGGACCTCCTGACCCACACCAATCACAGCTCCAGCTGCCCTGCCAGGGCATCTTTTGTGTGTACAACTTTGGGACACCCTGGCTTGTACCCACTTTAGCCTTAATTGTCCTGCCATGGTACCCACTGTGTGGAGAGCTCTGGGACTCCCAGCCCACACCACCCACAGCTCTAACCAGCCAATGAAAGTCACCAAGCACACACAGTGAAGCACCTGCATAGTAGATGACCACACACAAGATAATTTTTTCAAATTTAGGAGAAGTAGCTGTTTCAACTAAACCATAGAAACAAACACAGAAAGTCAACAAAATGAGGATATGAGGAAATATACTCCAAAAGAATGAATAAGACAAAACCTCAGAAAAAGAACTAAGTGAAACAGAGATGAGCAATATGCCTGATAAAGAATTTAGGGTAATGATAATAGTATTTTAATGATATTTGGATTAAAATAAAGTGAAATTTAAAACTTAAATTAAATATTAAAAAGAATTTAAAGTACTGATTGTAAAGATACTGAGAGCTGGAGAGAAGAGTGGAAGACTCAGCGACACCTTCAAAAAAGAAATAGATCATATTAAAAAGAACTAATCACAATTTAAGAATACAATAACTGAAATAAAAAATACATTAGAGGGAATCAACAGTAGACTAGTGGGTGCAGAATAACATATCAGAGATCTGGAAAATGAGGTAATAAGAAGCCAAAAGGGAAGCATTTCAAAAATGAGGATAGGTTATGAGATATCTTGAACAATATCAAGTGAACCTTCACATTAAAGGGGTCCCAGAAAAAGTAGAGAGAAAAAGGGGCAGGCAGAGAACTTAAAGAAATAATAGCTGAAAACTTCCCTAAACTGTGGAAGGAAACAGAAATCAAGGTCCAGGAAACACAGAGAGTTTCAAACAAGATGAACCCAAGGAGGTCCACACCAAAACACATAATAATTAGAATGTCAAAGGTTAAAGAGAATTTTAAAAGCAGCAAGAAAGAAACAAAAAGTCTCATACAAGGGAAACCCTATCAGGCTATCAGCAGATTATTCATCAGAAACTTTGTAGGCCAGTACAAAGTGGCTCGATATATTCAAAGTGCTGAAAGGGAAACACCCACAACCAAAAATACTTTACCTAGCAAAGTTATCATTCAGAATTGAAGGTGGAGAAAAGATTTTCCCAAACAAAATTTAAAGGAGTTTATCACCACTAAGCCAGCCTTGCATGTTAAGGGAACTTTTTAAGTTAAAAAGAAATGGCCATAATAAGACACAATAAAAATTATGAATAGGAAATGTAAAATATGATAGCATAAACATACAGTGTGGAGGAGGGAGTAAAGAAAGAAGTTTGTTGATTTTTCAGAATGCAGTTGAACTTAAGTGACCATTGACTTTAAATAGACTGCTATGTACTTGAAAGGTTATATATGAACCTCATGGTAACCACAAACCCAAAACCTATAATAGATATACAAAAATAAAGAGAAAGAGAAAGAAAGCCAAATGTAACATGACAGAAATTTCACAAAGAGTAAAATCACCTTCTCCCGACCAATGCTTGGGAGTTGTTATTGTACCAACCTACACATTTTACATTTTCAGGAAGATTCTTTCCCAAAAGATCTCCTAACATTCATACAAACACACTCCTGGTAAACCCTCCTCTCCAGTCTCATAGGAAGGCCTTAACACACCCTAATCTAGGGTAATCAAACATTGGTTCTGCTGCAAAATCAAGATTTATCATAAACTAGCTCTTACAGACATTTGTACTTACCTATGTTTACCTTTTGGTTCCAGTTACCAAAATATTTACATTTACATTGTTCTAAGCATACGTATGACTTCTATAACTGACAAAAAGTTGTTTGCCACAAAACAAATAACCAAAGCTTTTGGGTCAAAGACCATGGAAATATAAACTTGCTGTAGTATATGCAACCCCTGGTTCTCTTTCACTAGGAAATTAATTCTAGTTATTTTCAGAGTTTACATGACCATCAGCTAGATTATGGGTCTAGACCTAAATTCTAGACTGCTACTATAAAAGATATTTCAGTTGTTTTCACTTTTATGATGTAATTAGTAAAACTTAGTGAAGATTTGGATCTGTTGCCTTTGGATGGAATTATTTGCATATCATTCCCAAGTTTCTGTAATTATTGTACTTTTATATTTCTCAAATTACAAAGTCTTTTTTTTTAATTAAATTTTTTATTTATTTTCAGAAAACAGTATTCATTGTTTTTTCACCACACCCAGTGCTCCATGCAATCTGTGCCCTCCCTAATACCCACCACCTGGTTCCCCCACCCTCCCACCCCGCCCCTTCAAAACCCTCAGGTTGTTTTTCAGAGTCCATAGTCTCTCATGGTTCACCTCCCCTACCAATTACCCTCAACTCCCTTCTCCTCTCCATCTACCCTTGTCCTCTATATTATTTGTTATGCTCCACCAATAAGTGAAACCATATGATACTTGACTTTCTCTGTTTGACTTATTTCACTCAGCATACTCTCTTCCTTGACCATTCTCTTACACCGTACACAAAGATAAACTCAAAATGGATAAAAGACCTCAACGTGAGACAGGAATCCATCAGAATCCTCGAGGAGAACATAGGGAGTAACCTCTTTGATATCAGCCACAGCAACTTCTTTGAAGGTATGTCTCCAAAGGCAAAGGAAACAAAGGCAAAGATGAACTTTTGGGACTTCATCAAGATCAAAAGCTTCTGCATAGCAAAAGAAACAGTCATCAAAACAAAGAGGCAACCCACGGAATGGGAGAAGATATTTGCAAATGACAGTACAGATAAAAGGTTGATATCCAAGATCTATAAAGAACTCCTCAAACTCAACACACACAAAACAGATAATCATATTAAAAAATGGGCAGAAGATATGAACAGACACTTCTCCAATGAAGACATACAAATGGCTACCAGACACATGAAAAAATGTTCATCATCACTAGCCATCAGGGAGATTCAAATCAAAACCACATTGAGATACCACCTTACACCAGTTAGAATGGCCAAAATTAGCAAGACAGGAAACAACGTGTGTTGGAGAGGATGTGGAGAAAGGGGAACCCTCTTACACTGTTGGTGGGAATGCAAGCTGGTGCAGCCACTTTGGAGAACAGTGTGGAGATTCCTCAGGAAATTAAAAATAGATCTTCCCTATGACCCTGCAATTGCACTGCTGGGTATTTACCCCAAAGATACAGATGTAGTGAAAAGAAGGGCCATCTGTACCCCAATGTTTATAGCAGCAATGGCCACGGTCGCCAAACTGTGGAAAGAACCAAGATGCCCTTCAACGGATGAATGGATAAGGAAGATGTGGTCCATATACACTATGGAGTATTATGCCTCCATCAGAAAGGACGAATACCCAACTTTTGTAGCAACATGGACAGGACTGGAAGAGATTATGCTGAGTGAAATAAGTCAAGCAGAGAAAGTCAAGTATCATATGGTTTCACTTATTGGTGGAGCATAACAAATAATATAGAGGACAAGGGTAGATGGAGAGGAGAAGGGAGTTGAGGGAAATTGGAAGGGGAGGTGAACCATGAGAGACTATGGACTCTGAAAAACAACCTGAGGGTTTTGAAGGGGTGGGGTGGGAGGGTGGGGGAACCAGGTGGTGGGTACTAGGGAGGGCACAGATTGCATGGAGCACTGGGTGTGGTGAAAAAACAATGAATACTGTTACGCTGAAAATAAATAAAAAATTAAAAAAAAAAAGAAATAGAACAAATAATCCTAAAATTTATATGGAACCAGAAAAGACCTCGAATAGCCAAAGGAATATTGAAAAAGAAAGCCAAAGTCGGTGGCATCACAATTCCAGACTTCAAGCTCTATTACAAAGCTGTCATCATCAAGACAGTATGGTACTGGCACAAAAACAGACATATAGACCAATGGAACAGAATAGAGAGCCCAGAAATAGACCCTCAACTCTATGGTCAACTAATCTTCGACAAAGCAGGAAAGAATATCCAATGGAAAAAAGACAGCCTCTTCAACAAATGGTGCTGGGAAAATTGGACAGCCACATGCAGAAAAATGAAATTGGACTATTTCCTTACACCACACACGAAAATAGACTCAAAGTGGATGAAGGACCTCAATGTGCGAAAGGAATCTATCAAAATCCTTGAGGACAATGCAGGCAGCAACCTCTTTGACCTCCACCGCAGCAACTTCTTCCTAGGAACATCGCCAAAGGCAACAGAAGCAAGGGCAAAAATGAACTATTGGGATTTCATCAAGATCAAAAGCTTTTGCACAGCAAAGGAAACAGTTAACAAAACCAAAAGACAACTGACAGAATGGGAGAAGATATTTGCAAACGACATATCAGATAAAGGGCTCGTATCCAAAATCTATAAAGAGCTTATCAAACTCAATACCCAAAGAACAAATAATCCAGTCAAGAAATGGGCAGAGGACATGAACAGGTACCATCTTATTGTGGCCACTACCTAAACAAAGATTCAGTATGAGAAAGATAAGTCAACATCTGTATTTTACCCTTTGAAACTATTTCTATAAGGCAGTCATTAACATTAATCAGTAAGCACTTCTCAGGCCCTTAAAATCTCATGAGAGGACAGAGCTTCATTAATGCTAATTTCTATTTCTTTTCTTGTTCTTGTCTAGGTTGAAATGAAATTCCACAGGTCTCATGCTAACAAATAATGTAAAAATGTTGATTTAAATTAAATCAAATTATTGATCTTTTAGCTTCTAACAAGGTATCTTCAATCAATTATTGAGTGTCAAAAAGGTGGTATTTCCTTGCTTTGTTTTAAATTAACTATTGTAGACTCAGTTCTCTGCTGCTTATTAAGAAATTAAATCTTAATGAATGTAAAATACATTTAGAAGAATAAAAGACAAGAAATCTATTTTTGCATGCCAAGTAGCTTAGAATTTTATATTTAAATTCATTAAAAGTAATCAGAAATGTTCTAAATTCTGTATGATGTGAACATTCACTGAATCTTTCTTTAAGAGTTAGAATTACAAGTCTCACTCATTGGACATGATATGAAGATACGTGTAAAATTTAATAAAAACCTGCAAAAGCCCCCTCTGCCCTTAGAAGTCTGTTTCTTAATCATTCATTCAAAAACACTTACTGAGTGGGCACCCGGGTGGCTCATTCATTCAAAAACACTTATTGGGGGCGCCTGGGTGGCTCAGTGGGTTAAAGCCTCTGCCTTCGGCTCAGGTCATGATCCCGGGATCCTGGGATGGAGGCCTGCATCGGGCTCCTTGTTCTGCGAGAAGCCTGCTTCTCCCTCTCACACTCCCCCTGCTTGTGTTCCCTCTCTCACTGTCTCTTTCTGTCAAATAAATAAATAAAATCTTTAAAAAATACTTATTGAACACTGTATAAGTTAGAGCCTCAGCAGGAAACAGATGGCATATCAAATTAGGATGTTTTCAGTAGGGACACATTACAAAAGTGTGGGAAGGGTGGAGGGAAACCACAAGGAGCAGTGTGGTAATGCTGGACTCAAAACATACTAAATCCTCTGGTACAAAGGGAAGGTAGCATTATCGAAGTCATAAGGAGAGAGCCTGGTAATAGACAACTACCTTAAGAGAAGCAGTGACTTCAGGGAACAAAGCTAACTTGAGGCCACCCCATAGGGTGGGAGCCAGCAGCCATGGCAATAAATATTCTCTTCCTCCCTCCCACTGCTCTCTTGCTGGGGAACTGGAAACCCAGCAGTGAACTAAAGGGGCAAAAATGGCTGCTATCATGGGTGTGACATGCTAGATACAGGAAACCAACCTAAGTGCCATGAAGAAAAACAAAGCTGGATAGAGTCATAGAGAAAGCTAGTAGTAGAGTAGAAAAGGTGAAATTTAAACAGAATAGCCAAGGAAGACCTTGTTGAAGCAAGTGGTATTGGAACAAAGGCACAAAAAGGGTGAAGGGGCTAAACATATAGATATCTAGGGAAGAACATTCAAGGCAGAGAGAGAAGAATCCACTTAGGGGATTTCTTGGCCTGAGAATCATCCAGGAGGCCTGTGTGACCAGAGCAGAGCAAAGCAAGGGGAAAGGGTTGGAGCAAAGAGCAGAGTGTAAAGGACAGGTGATTGGATAGGGTCTTGTAGGCCACTGTGAATACCTTGGCTTTTATTCTGAAAAATAGGATGCAATTTAAGGGTTTTCAAGTTGGGAAATGGTATGATCTGACTTCAACTTTATCAGTATCACTCTGGCTGCTGGATGGAGAATAAACTGAAGGTGGTAGGATTGGAGGAGGAAAGGCTTGTTAGACATTTACTGCAATAACTCACACAAGAGGTGATGGTGATTGAGAAAAGTGAGGTAGTAGTGGAAGTGGTGAGAAGTGAAATTCATTGACTTATGAATAAGTACAGTGGTTTATAAGAGCAAGCTTAGGCATCAAAATCTCTGGATTTATGTCTATCACTTAGCTGTGTTACTAGGGCAAGTCACTTAACCTCTCTCAGTGCTTCATTTTCCTCAACTGCAAATTAGATATAATAATAGTACCTAGCTTGTAGGATTGTTTCCAGATTTAAATGATATAATGCATCTAAATGGCTTAGTAAAGTATCTGGCTCATAAAAAGCCCTCATAAATATTATGATTGTTATCTGCATTTGAAAAGCATCCTGAGATGCATTTTTAAAGTTCTCTCTCATTATTAAATTAATGGAAGATCCTTTCATGCAGGACAGAAGTCTGCAGGATGTCACTTATGGTGAATTTTCAGGCATTTTTGAAAATCCGTAGTGGTCTCCTTGCCTATCCCTGAATTCTCTAGGCAATGCCTAGCAGGTCCATGCCACCTTGCATACCTCTGACCAGAAAAAAGTTCCTAGTTAGTTTGAAGTGGAATTTTTCCCATTGTCACACCTGCTAGTTCTAGACCTCTCTTTGGAGATTTACAGCTCATTTTCTCTTTCATGTGGCAACTCTTTTGGCATTTGAAGAAAGTGACTAGCCCCTTCTTCTCTTCTAAAGAGTTTTTAGACAGCAGTTTTTGTTTTGTTTTGTTTTTTGTTTTTAACCAGCCTTTTAGAACAAAGCTCCATGGAATGGGTAAGCGGTTAATGATGAGCCCTGTGTCTGGAATTATAAAAGCTAGGATTTTAGGCTGACTCATTTACCATTCCACTGTATACCCTGTTTCCATCTCATTCTTAACTACAGTCAGTGGAAGACTAACTTTCTCAGACTCCAGTGGTTAGAGGGAATCATGCTGGTTCAGGGTTGACCAGTGAAATGCATGTGGAAGTATGTTACCTTGTGCTTTATCCTTCTGCATCTGTATATTTGCCTTCACTTTCCTTCATGCTAATTGTGAGTGCTGGAATAAATGCTCCCTAAATCTCATTCTGGTACTAACATTCCACACTTGGATTTTCTTTCTTTTTTTCTTTTTTAAGATAGATAGATTTATTTATTTATTTATTTATTTATTTATTATCTATTTATTTTAGAGAGAGAGAAAGAGAGAGTGGGAGGAGGGGTAGAGGGAGATGGAGAGAGAGTCACAAGCAGACCCAACACTGAACATGGAGCCCCACACAGGGCTTGATCTCACAACCCCAAGATCATGACCCAAACAGAAACCAAGAGTTGGATGCTCAACCAACTGTGCCACCCAGGTGCCCCCCACACTTGGGATTTTCTAATCAAAGTATCTATTCCAATTAAGATGTTTAATTCAGGTCAAACAACCGACCGGAAAGCTAGATTCACTCTTTTGATTTATCTTCCCTCATTTATATAGCTTTATTGGATCTAGCCTAGTGTCTTGTGCATAGAAAACACCTAATAGATGATTGCTGAATTTAATATAGCTAGAAAGATTATAATAGGATACCATTATATATATACTTTACCCACCAGATTACCCTTCTCTGATCTACAGCAACTTGGTAAACAAAATAGCACTTGAGAACAAATACATCAGACATAAATTTTTTAGGCTTTTCATACTTGTTACCTCATTATATTGTCATGGATTCCTTTCCTAACACTTTTTTTCTGCTCATAAATAGGTGTATTTTAATAACAGGAAGCTGAGAGATATTAGAGAAACATAATTTCAGTATGTTTGCATTCACTATGTTTTACTTTGTATATTACACTTTTGAGATTGTTCTGGAAGAGTATTGCATTCTTTTCATTTAACATAAGGATATCCCATCTCTTTAAATAGTGTTTTTTTGTAAAGATTTTATTTATTTGACAGAAATACAGACAGCGAGAGAGGGAATACAAGCAGGGGAAGTGGGAGAGGGAGAAGCAGGCTTCCCACTGAGCAGGGAGCCCAATGTGGGACTGGATCCCAGAACCCTGGGATCATGACCTGAGCCAAAGGCAGATGCTTAACAACTGAGCCACTCAGGCAGCCCTTTAAATCGTTTTTTTAAAACATAATATGAAATCATTAGTGATTTTTTCCTGGGAAAGTTATTTTTTTCCTCAGAGCATGGCATTTGATAGATAATTAATAGATATAGAAACTTAAGCACAGAAAAATTATAACTGTCCTGAGTTTATATAGTAAGATTATGCTCTCCTTTTAACCTAACTTCTTCCTTTGAAATATGAAGGTATCTCCCAAAATGTTGATGTTGGTCATCAATAATTGTGACAAATATCAAATGAAAATCAACTTGTCATATAAAACACCCAAGGAAATTACAAAGAAGACATATAGATAAGAAATCAATGTGTAAACATGGATGGATGAATGGATGGATGGAGATGAATGGATTCTAGGAATCTGAGTTGGATTGCTTTTCCATTAGAGCAAATTGTCAAAGTCTGCATTAGAGAACAGTTATCTGGAAAAAGATTGAAAGTTTAACATTTCTTTTATGCTTCAGAGCTAAAATAAGGAGCCTGATACAATCTCATCAGAAAATGAAAACCTGTGTATCACTCCTGACAGGAATGGATCTTTTTCCAAATTCAAAGTTGTCCCAGCTGCATTCTACCAGCACATCTCATGCTGTTGCAGAAACACTGTAAACAATGCAAAAAGCCACTGTGGAGCTTTGTGCAGTACAAATCAGTACCCATAATGACAAGCATGCCGTTAGCATCTAACACATCCGATCTCCTATGTAAAGTTAAATAATGACATGTGTTCCTTCTAATCCTAACTAACTCTAGGTTACTTTAATTCTAGAGAAAGTATTTAGATACAAATGAAGTGAATTATAATATCTGAAACACAGAAAACCATGCAATGGAATAAACTCTTCGATATTGCCAAAGAAAGAGGCATTGAGGAAAGGAACCAAGGAGCATGTCCTTGGTCCACCTGAAGGAAAGAACCACAGTTCTCTAGAGTACTCTCAGCATCATACACTTGACCTGCTACACTAGCTTCTGGTGCCAATAAGACACACTCTCACTTAAACTTTATCATTTCACTCCTAAATATTTAAGTATGCAAGTTCTATTTATGGATGAAATGTTAAAAGCTCCTTTTAAAAATCATAATAGTATGTCATCTTAAGAAAAATTATTAATTTTTTAATATCATTGAATATCTAATCACTACTTGGATTCCTTTCTGTCTCTCTCTGTGTCTCTTTCCTCTTCATTTTCAATGTGTGTGTTCAAATCAGGATCGAAGGGTGTCATTATTCCAAGGGTCAACAGTAGGTTGCTATGTCCTTCATTCAGTCTCTTTCAACCTCTCTTTATCATGCTCTCACTCTCCCTGCAATTTGTTTATTATAGAAACCAGGTTGTTTATCTGGCAGAGTTCCTCCCTATCTGCATTTTACTGGTCATTACCCATGTTGTCATATAACATGTTCTTATATCTCTCCTTCCTGCACACTTATATTACTTTCTAAGTTTCCCATAGATCTAGAGGCCTGATCAGATTCAGACATGATTCTTCTTCTTCTTCTTTTTTTTAATCTTCTCTTTTTAATATCTGAGGGAAGTATCTGGGCTCCAAATGCCACATTATCAGAGAACCATTTTTGCCTATTTTTAATGTCTGTTCCACCTCTAAATTTTACAAGAGACTATGGAAAGGACAGACATGTTCTGGCTGCCACCCCCACTCTATCTCCTGCTATGAGGAAGGACTACCTGTCCTAAACTCTGAGCCATCTCTAATAACTTCAGGTTAACAGCTGGCAACACCTATGCCAATCGAACCTCTCAAGTCTTAGCTCTGAAATTGGGTTTCCATTTCAGATTCCCTCTTCCCATTTTTTTATTTTGTTCCACCAAAGTCTTCAGTAAAGATCCTCTCAACCTGTTTTCTAAGTTTTCATAAAAGAAATGGTCTTGGCTTTGAGCCTTTGGTTCATAGAGGTTCCATGATTTTAGAACTTGTGACGTCCGCTAGCCTTTAAACTGTTACAACAAAGACCTACTGTCCTTATAATTACATGCTGAGAAGAAACACTACATTCTTCTTGAAACAAAGAACATCCTCTGGCAAATGATTTTCTGCCTTCATCTACATAATGAAATAGTGGGCAAGTCTATTTGATAAGCCCAGCCTCCAAGATAAAGGATTTACTGTAAGTATAGTCTTCTGGGACCATAGAATTTCATAAAAGCGGTCACAGTAAGTCTAGAAAAACTTTCACAATGGTTACCTGATATAATCCTTCGAGGAAAATTATGAGTTTGACCCACTACCCTCACTCTAAAGGTTGGAAAACCAAGGCTCAATAACTTTCCAAGGGTCATAAAAATCTCTTCCCGTTACAATATATGGTATTTAACCAATATTTAAATTAACAATGGTTGTCCAAAGTCAGACTATAACATAGAAAAGAACCAAATTTCAAAAATCTGCACAGGTCTGGCTAAAAGCAGTATGCATCCTAAAACTGGTGCAGCAGTCTCTTAGACACAAGGAGAGGGGAAATAAAAAAAGAAAAGAAAAGAAAAGCTCTGCACACTTCTCTCTGCCCAGGAGACTGGCAGTGCACCCTGGGGGGTAATCTTCTGTTACTGATGGGATGCAAAGTGCTGGTATGGCAGAGGCAAGACTCAGCTTGGCATTGTTCTGTATTTTTGGCTCCAAAGCCATAAGATTTTTTCCTTGCTAAGCTCTTTGTCTATCCTTGCTGCATTCTCTCATTTGGTGTCATCAGTACTTTTCTGTAAATGTCTTTCCTGTTTCTATTCAGCACTGTTTTTCTTTAATATCAGAATTTATGTGCTATTTAGGATTTAGTTAAGTACCCAAGTTTTCCATATCAGACTGAAAATGAATTTCATTTGCTTATGTGTATAACCTTTCCTGCTTGTACCCAACATTGGAGGAGTCTGTTTATTCCATCATCTAGTCCTCAGGTGTCTTCTGACCTGTTCAAACCTAAACAATAGGCAAAAGCCTGAGTCAGAATCTGTCATTTCATGCCATGTTCAGATGATTGGAACCATTGGCAGTTTTTTGTTTTGTTTCGTTTTGTTTTAGCAGGTACTCCATAAATGGACCTAGACTGTAGAGGCAAGGCAAGATAGGATTTTGTTGTACATCTTTCCAAATTCACCTTTTTCAAGTCAACTTATTCCACCCACCCATCCATTCATTCATTTATTCACACATTTATCCATTCATCCATTCACTCATTCACTCACTCATCCATCTATCCATTCACTTAACTACTTATTCATTTATTCATTCATTCATTCATTCAAGAAAAATCTGTTAAGTTCCCGCTCTATGTCAGGCACCACTGCTGAATCACTCCCTCTACTTTACATCCTATCCTGTCCCTTCCTATCTTCTTTATTTTTTCTTGTTCTACTCAAATTTCTGGATGCACCTCAAAAGTTCTATACTTCTTTTTTATCACCTCCAGTGCATGTAATAGTCTTTCAATATATATTTGTTTAATAAGAAAACTTTAGAGAATAAGAAATGTGAAATCATGGTGAGTAAACAAGCTAGAAGAAAGGTTAGGAGGGGTTTAGAATATGAGATGGCCAGATGATTACCTAATCTGACAAGATTTCTAGGAATATACACTATATAGCACTTGGAGTAGTGGTATATAATTTAAACTCTATAGAACATGAGAGGTAGAAGAAAAAAATCAATTTATTTATAAGATGAGCTGCTCTCCCAAAAAAGACATGATGTGATGAGCACAGGGTGTTATACATAACTGATGAATCATTGAACACTACATCTGAAACAAATGATGTACTATATGTTGGCTAACTGAATAAAATAAAATAATATTTAATTTAATTTAATTAATAAAATTAAAAAATATGGAGATTAAACAAATACCAAAAAAAAGATTAATTCTTCCAAGGCTAAGTTATTGTGACAATTTTATTTCCTAAATAGATAAAGTCAGTGGCTTGCAATAACTCCTTTGATATAGGGCAAGTAATATAGTTTTGCTAAAACAGTCCACCTGGATTATGGTTCAGTCAGGATGCATTAGGTAGTATATACAGGATAGGGAATAAAATAGACCTGAATTCAAGCCCAAATTCTAATATTTCCTATCTATATGGCCTATCTTATTAACCTCTCTGAACCTCTGTTTCCTCATCTATCTTATAAGAATAATAAGACTTTTCTTTAAGGAATTTTGAAAATTAAATTATAAATATGATAAAATTGTTAGCCCTGCCCCTAGCATTAGTAAATGTGCATTATGGTTGCTATTAGTACTATCACATGGATTTAATAATTCTCATAAGCAAGCTTAGTCAATTCTTGGTTTATTTTCATATTGTCTACTTCTGCTTCTGCTCTTTAAAGAGGAGTCATCACCACCATATTAAAATGTGTACTAGCTGCAGTTTTCAAGGAAGAAAATGTAATTTACCTAATATTTTCCACCTTTAAAAGAAATTCCAAACTGCTTACTATATTGACAGTGAGTGTTTAAAGTAACATGAACTACTTCTGAGAAAGTCTCTGGGCTTCATTACTAAATCAACCATTTCTTCCTATTGGCTTTACTGCATAAGGGCCAATAACCCTGAGCAAACCCATCCTTTATGTACTAACTTAATAAAATTTTTAATGTACACGTTTTGGGCAGAATATAATGAAATGTGAATCAAATAAGGTTATGGGGGAAAAAAGCCAATCATTAGGAGGATTTTTTTCTTTCTTTTTTTTTTTTTTTAAGATTTTTATTTATTTATTTGACAGAGAGATCACAAGTAGGCAGAGAGTCAGGCAGAGAGAGATGGGTAAGCAGGTTCCCCACCGAGCAGAGAGCCCAATGCAGGGCTTGGTCCCAGGACCCTGAGATCATGACCTGAGCCGAAGGCAGAGGCCTAACCCACTGAGCCACCCAGGCACCCCAGGAGGATTTTTTTTTTTAAGTAATCACAAGCCAGCTAGGGTCACCCTGCCCCTTAAAATGAAGATTGACTTAAACGCTGTGCCATAACACTAGGAAATCTAGTACTCTCTTTGAAATTCCTACAAATGGACTGGAAGCCTGGGTTCTTGTGGTCACTTGGTCTCCAGCTATCTGATTCTGCTGCAGATAAATTATTCAATTTATTAATAATTTCCCCTTGATCCTCATCTTCTTCCAGCACTGCATTAAGCCAAACTTAAAACTTGACCTCTTCTCTTGATTCCTATAGGCAAACACCTCAAAAAGAGCATTTGTGGGGCACCTGGGTGGCTCAGTGGGTTAAGCCTCTGCCTTCAGCTCAGGTCATTATCTCAGGGTCCTGGGATCAAGCCCCAGGTCAGGCTCTCTGCTCAGTGGGGAACCTGCTTCTCCCTCTCTCTCTGCCTGCCTCTCTGCCTACTTGTGATCTCTCTCTCTGTGTCAAATAAATAAATAAAATCTTTAAAAAAAAAAGAGCATTTGTATCTATAACTGACTTTACTGAAAGTCTACAAAAGAGGGAAAGGATGCATTTAAGCATGATAGTAATGCAAAAAAAAAAAAAAGTTAAAATTATGAGACAAATTTCCCTAAAGTTCTTTTGTTGACTCTGCCACTACAGACTGTTTACCCTCTGCTGTTTTCCAGTTTATGTCCCAGACTCCAGCCAAGTTCTTTTTTTTTTTAGATTTATTTATTTATTTTAGAGAGAGAGAGTAGGGGGCAGGGGGAGGGGAAGAGGGAGAGAGAGAATCCCAAGCAGACTCCCCACTGAGCCAGGAGCCAAATGCAGAGCTTGATCTCAGGACTCTTGAGAGCATGACCTGAGCTGTAATCAAGAGTTGGACACTCAACTGACTGAGCCACCCAGCTGACTCCCAGCCAGATTCTTAATATCACTCTTCTCTCCTACTTTTCATTTCCTACTCTATGTTGAAATGTCCCTGAAATCTACCAGTTTTCTTACCATTTGTTAGTATATTCAATTCTCTTTGGCTCTTATTTCTAAATTTACTACCAAATCTACTTTATGTTGGGTGAATCCCAAACTGATCATGTGCTAAATATATCAAAGAACCAAACTATTTTCTTGGCAACACAAAAGACTAGCAGAAAACTAAGGTTTCCTTTACCAGGATCTTCCCTCCTAAAAATATCTAATTTTAAATAGTGATTTCTCCTTGTTATGTAAATATTTTAAAAAGTAACTGGGAAGTGAGCCAAATAAACAAATTAAGCCAGCAACCTCTGTTTTGTATAATGTAATGGGAATATGATTCTTAAAAGGTTAGAAGTGTGACCACAGAGAATATTAAGTGGGATCCTTCATCAAAATTACTCCCCAGTCTGATACATCATTTGACATGTGGACATTTTATTGGTCTTAGATACAGAAATTTGTTTTAAATTTCCACTTATCCAGTACATCAACCTATGATCTTGAATAAACAAGAGCACCTTATAACTTTATGTAAAAATAGAAATCAGTTCCAGCTACATTACTTGGTTGGTGTGAGATAAGATGAAATAATAAATAAGTAAGTATTTAACATAAACAAATAATAAATACAAAAGAGCTACTAGGAGACATAAATGAAGTCTTTAACATTTTAAAATATGGAGATATGCCCCAATATTCCAAGATGGTGGAGGAGTAAGAGACCTTAGTTTCATGTGGTTCCAGGAATTTAGCTAGATAGATATCAAATCATTCTGAACACTTGTTAATTCAACCAGAGATCTAAGAAAAGAATAGCTGGAACTCTACAATAGAAAAGTGACCACTTTCTGCAAGGTAAGAGGTGCAGAGAAGTGAATCCAAGACAATATATGGGAAGATAAACCATGGGGGGAGAGATCTGCCATAAGCTAATACTGGAAAGTGATAAAGCAGTGGAGCACAAAATCAGAACTTTTAGAAGTCTGCTCCAGTGAGAGATGCCCAGACGTGAAAGGTGTTCATGTGGTGAAGTAGGGTGGATTACTAGGAGGGATACTGTAGTCTCAGGATCTCCAGGGTCACAGGAAGACCAGGGATACCTGAGTGTGGCAGTTTCCAGGCATCAGAGCAGGGAAGCCAGCTGCAGTCAGTGAGCAGAGGAGTGGGCTCTCAGTTCTCCATCGCCATATACCATAAACCATGGCATGGTCAGAGGACTGCAACTGCTCTCCAAGCAGGAGCCCAGAGAGCAGAAGAACTGAGGTGAGACACCCCCACCCCCACCCTTCATCTCCTGGGAAGAGCAGTGCAAGTACACACCACAGGAGTCTGCAGGGTTTGGAGACTTGAAACAGGGTCATGTGCCTGAGATAGAAACACTGTCACCGGCTTGGTGAACATGGAATGTGGATGGAGACAAGAGAGACAGGAGTAATTGACTGCTTTTCCTTGAGGGTGCCCTGAGGGGTAGGGCCCCAAGTTCTCAGTTCCAGCCATTTTCATTCTCATGTAAAGTCTTCAGGGAACAAAAGCCACATAGAGCAATCTGGAGCCATTTACTTAGCCAGGACTCCTAGCAAGGGTGGTGTAATTCCACCCAGGACAAAGACACTTGAGAATCAGCACAGTAGGCCCCTGCCCCAGAAGATCAGCAAGAACATATGACTAAGACCAAGTTTACCACTCATAGAGAACTGCAAAACTCCAGTGCTACAGGGGAAATAGTATATAGAATTCATGTTTTTCCCCCACAATTCCTTAGTCTTTCAATTTTAATTTTTTTCTCTTTCCTTTTTCAACCTATTTGTTATTTTACAACTCCTTTTTAAAAACATTTTTAGTTTTCATTTTTAGTTACATTCTACCCTTTCATTGTATTTAATTTTATTTGTGTGTGTGTGTTTGTGTGTGTGTGTGTATATGTATATATATATATATATATATATATATATGAATATGAAAGTTTTCCTTTCTTTACAATTTTGGGATACAATTTCTTCTAACAAACAGACTAAAACACACACAGAATCTAGTGTATGGTTGCATTCTCTTCACCTGTCTGATCATATGTTCTCTCTTTTTTCTACTTCATCTTTTTTGTTGTTGTTGTTAGAGTCTTTTTTATCTTCACCTTTACACTTACATTCTGTCCTTTCAATGTATTTAATTTCATTTTATACATATATATTTTTCTTTTCATTAATTTTTCTTTTCAGTTTTGTGTCTCTTCTGATATATTTACTGTATATTTCTCTGTGTTTGTTGTTTCTATTTTAGTATTTTCTTCTTGGTTTCATCTATTCTTCTCTGGACAGAATGACAAGACATAAAAACTCACCACAAAAAAGGAGAACAAGAGGGAGTACTGACTACCAGGGACCTAGTCAGTATGGATGTGAGTAAGACTAGAACAAGAGTTCAGAATAACAATTATAAAGATACCAGCTGGCCTGGAAAAAAACATAGAAGGCACTAGAGAATCCCTTTCTGGGGAAATAAAAGAATTAAAATCTAACCAAGTAGAAATCAAAGAGGCTATTAATGAGATACCATAGAAAATGGAGGCTCTAGCTGCTAGGATAAACGAAGCAGAAGAGAGAATTAGTGAAATAGAAGACAAAATGCTGGAGAATAAAGAAGCTGAGAAAAAAAGAAATAAACAATTACCTAATCATGAGAGGAGAATTCTAAAGAAAAATGAAACCATAAAGCAAAACAATATTTGAATAATTGGGATTCCAGAAGAAAAGGAAAGGGGGTAGTAGGGATATTGGAGAAAATTATAGTGGAGAACTTCCCTAATCCTGGGAAGGAAATGGGCATTCAAGTCCAGAGGCACAGAGAATTCCTCCCCCTAGTCAATAAAAATAGGTCAACACCCTGGCATATAATAGTGAAACTTGCAAATCTCAGAGACAAAGAGAAAATTCTGAAAGCAGCTCAGGACAAGAGGTTTGTAACCTACAATGGTAGAAAACATTGGGTTGTCAGCAGACCTATTGACAGAGACCTGGCAAGCCAGAAAGGACTGACATGATATATTCAGGGTACTAAACGAAAAAATATGCAGCCAAGAATACTTTATCCAGCTATTTTGTCATTCAAAATAGAAGGAGTGATAAAAACTTCCAGGAAAAACAGAAACTAAAACAATTTATGATCCCCAAACCTGCTCTACAGGAAATATTAAAAGGGATCCTTAAGTGAAGAGTGAGCCCAAAAGTAACATAGACCAGAAAAGAACAGAGATGATATTCAGAAATAATGACTTTACAGGTAATAAAGTGACATGAAATTAATATCTTTCAAGAGTTACTCTGAATGTAAATGAGCTAAATGCCTCAATCAAAAAACACAGGGTATCAGAGTAGATAAAAAAAGCAAGACTCATCAATAATGCTGTCTGCAAGAGACTCATTTTAGACCCAAAGACACCTCCAGATTGAAAGTGAGGGGGAGGGGCGCCTGGGTGGCTCAGTGGGTTAAGCCTCTGCCTTCAGCTCAGGTCAAGATCTCAGGGACCTGGGATTGAGCCCTGCATCGGACTCTCTGCTCAGCAGGGAGCCTGCTTCTCCCTCTCTCTCTACTTGTGATCTCTCTCTCTGTTAAATAAATAAATAAATAAATAAAATAAGATAAAATAAAATAAAATAAAATAAAAAAGAGGGGCACCTGGGTGGCTCAGTGGGTTAAATCCTCTGCCTTCGGCTTGGGTCATGATCCCAGGGTCCTGGGATCAATCCCCACATTGGGATCTCTGTTCAGCAAGGAGCCTGCTTCCTCCTCTCTCTGTCTCTGCCTGCCTCTCTGCCTACTTGTGATCTCTCTGTCAAACAAATAAAACCTTTTTAAAAAAATTAATAAATAAAAAAATAAATTAAAAAAAAAAAGAAAGTGAGGGGGAGGGAGTGGAAAACCATTTATCATGCTAATGGACATCAAAAGAAAGCTGGGGTGGCAATCCTTATATCAGGCAAATTAGATTTTAAGCCAATGACTGTAATAAGAGGTGAGGGAGGACACTATTTCATACTTAAAGGGTCTCTCCAACAAGAAGATCTACCAATTATAAATATTTATGCCCCTAACATGGGAGCAGCCAATTATATGAGCTATTTTATATTATATAAGTTATTATATATAATAACAAAAGTAAAGAAACACATCAACAATAATACAATAAGAGTAGGGGACTTTAACATCTCCCTCACTGAAATGGACAGATCATCTAAGCAGAAGATCAATAAGGAAACAAGGGCTTTGAATGACACACTGGGCCAGATGGACTTCATAGATATATTCAGAACATTCCATCCCAAAGCAACAGAATACACATTCTTCTCTAGTGCACATGGAACATTCTCCAGAATAGATCACATCCTGGGTCACAAATCAGATCTCAACTGGTACCAAAAGACTGGGATCATTCCCTGTATATTTCCAGACCACAGTGCTTTGAAACTGAAACTCAATCACAAGAGGAAATTTGGAAAGAACTCAAATATATGGAGGCTAAAGAGCATCCTACTAAAGAATAAATGAGTCAACTAGGAAATTAAAGAAGAATTTTTAAAATTTATGGAAACACATGAAAATGAAAACATAACTGTTCAAACCTTTGGGATTCAGCAAAGGCAGTCCTAAGAGGGAAGTATATAGCAAATAAGCCTTTCTCAAGAAACAAGAAAGGTATCAAATACACAACCTAACCTTACACATAAAGGAGCTGGAGAAAGAAGAGCAAATAAAGCCTAAACTCTGCAGGAGAAAAGAATTAATAAAGATTGTAGCAGAAATCAATGAAATAGAAACAAAAAGAACAATAGAACAGATCAATGAAACCAGGTAGGAGGTAGTTCTTTGAAAGAATTAATAAGATTGATAAATCCCTGGCCAAATTTATCAAAAAGAAAAGAGAAAGGACCCAAATAAAATCATAAATGAAAGAGATCACTCCCAACAGCAAAGAAATACAATTTTAAGAACATATTATGAGCAATTATATGCCAACAAATTAGACATTCTGGAAGAAATGAATGCATTCCTAGAGATGTATAAATTACCAAAACTAAACCAAGAAGAAATAGAAAACCTGAACAGACCCATAACCATCAAGGAAATTGAAGCAGTAATCAAAAAATCTCCCAACAAATAAGAGTCCAGGGCCAGATGGCTTCCCAATTCCCATTCTATCAAACTTTTAAAGAACCAATACCTATTCTTCTGAAGATGTTTCAAAAATTGAAATGGAGGAAAATTTCCAAACTCTTTATGAGGACAGCATTACCTTGACCCCAAAACCAGATAAAGACCTGACCAAAAAAGAGAATTACAGACCAATATCCCTGATGAACATGGAATCAAAAATTCTCTCAAATATACTAGCCAATAGGATCCAACTATATATTAAAAAGATTATATACCATAACTAAGTGGGATTTATTCCTGGACTGCAAGATTTGTTCAACATTGGCAAATCAATCAATGTGATACATTATGTAAATATATGGGACCAAAAAAAAAAAAAAAGAAAAGAGAAAGGACAAGAACCATATGATCCTCTCAACAGATGCAGAAAGAGCATTTGACAAAATAGAGCATCCTTTCTTGATTAAAACTCTTCACCATGTAGGGACAGAGGGAACATATCTCAATATCATAAAAGCCATCTATGAAAAGCCCAAAGCAAGTATCATTCTCAATGGAGAAAAACTGAAAGCTTTTCCCCTGAAGTCAGGAAGATGGTGGACATGTCCACTATAACCACTGCTGTTTAACATAGTACTTGAAGTCCTAGCCTCAGCAATCAGACAACAAAAAGAAATAAAAGGCATCCAAATCAGCAAAAAAGAAGGACAAATACCCAACTTTTGTAGCAACATGGACAGGACTGGAAGAGATTATGCTGAGTGAAATAAGTCAAGCAGAGAGAGTCAAGTATCATATGGTTTCACTTATTTGTGGAGCATAACAAATAATATAGAGGACAAGGGTAGATGGAGAGGAGAAGGGAGTTGAGGGAAATTGGAAGGGGCGGTGAACCATGAGAGACTGTGGACTCTGAAAAACAACCTGAGGGTTTTGAAGGGGCGGGGGGTGGGAGGTTGGGGGAACCAGGTAGTGGGTATTAGGGAGGGCACAGATTGCATGGAGCATTGGGTGTGGTGAAAAAACAATGAATACTGTTATGCTGAAAATAAATAAAAAATTTTAAAAAAAAGTCAAACTCTCATTCTTTGTAGGTGACATGATACTCTATATGGAAATCCCAAAAAATTCCACCCCAAAATTGCTATAACTCATAAGAATTCAGCAGAGTGGCAGGACATAAAATCAATGCAGAAATCAGTTGCATTTCTATACACTAACAGTGACACAGAAGAAACAGAAATTAAGGAGTAAATTCCATTTACAATTGTACCCGAAACCATAAGATATCTAGGAATAAACCTAACCAAAAAGGCAAAGGACCTGTACTCAGAAAACTATAGAATACTTATGAAAGAAATTAAGGAAGACACAAAGAAATGGAAAAATGTTCCATGCTCATGGATTAGAAGAACAAATATTGCTACCTGGAGCAATCTACACATTCAATACAAGCCCTATCAAAATACCATTGACTTTTTTCACAAATAATCTTAAAACTTGTATGGAATCCAAAAAGACCCTTAATAGCCAAAGGAATGTTGAAATAGAAAACCAAAGCTGGTGGCTTCACAATTCTGCACTTCAAGCTCTATTACAAAGCTGTAATCATCAAGACAGTATGGTACTGGCACAAAAACAGACACATAGATCAATGGAACAGAATAGAGAGCCCAGAAATGGCCCCTCAACTCTAGGGCCAACTAATCTCTGACAAAGCGGGAAAAAAAATAACCAATGGAAAAAAAGTCTCTTCAACAAATGATGTTAGGAAAACTGGACAGCCACATGCAGAAGAATGAAACTAGACCATTTCCTTAAACCACACACACACACAAAAGGGCTCAAAATGACTGAAAGACCTGAACGTGAGACAAGAATGCATCAAAATCCTAGAGGAGAACACAGGCAGCAACCTCTGCGACTTTAGAGCCCACAGCAACTTCCTGCTAGACTCATCTCCAAAGGGAAAGAAAGGCAAAAATGAACTACTAGGACTTCATCGAGATAAAAAGCTTTTGCATAGCAAAGGAAACAGTCAATAAAACAAAAAAACGACTGACAGAATGGGAGAAGATATTTGCAAGTGACATATCAGATAAAGGGCTAGTATCCAAAATCTATAAAGAACTTACCAAACTCAATAACCAAGGAACAAATAATCCAATCAAAAAATGGGCAGAGGACATGAACAGACATTTTGCCAAAGAAGACATACAAACGGCCAACAGACACATGAAAAAGTGCTCCACATCACTCAGCATCAGGGAAATACAAATCAAAACCACAATGAGATACCACCACACACCAGTTAGAATGGCTAAAATGAACAAGTCAGAAAACAACAGATGTTAGTGAGGATGCAGAGAAAGGGGAACCCTCCTACACTGTTGGTGGGAATGCAGGCTGGTGCAGCCACTCTGGAGAACAGAATGGAGATTCCTCAAAAGGTTGAAAATAGAACTACCAACAGACCCAGCAATTGCACCACTGGGCATTTACCCCAAAGATACACATGTAGTGATCCAAAGGGGCATGTGCACCGAAATGTTTATAGCAGCAATGTCCACAATAGCCAAACTATGGAAAGAGCCTAGATGTTCATTGACAGATGAATGGATAAAGAAGATATGGTATATATACACAATGGAATACTACTCAGCCATCAAAAATGAAATCTTTGCAATGATGTGGATGGGACCAGAGGGTTATGCTAAGTGAAATAAATTAATCAGAGAAAGACAATCATCATATGCTCTCAATGATATGCGGAATTTAAGAAACAAAACAGAGGATCACAGGGGAAGAAAAGAAAAAATAAAACAAGATAAAGTGATAGAGGGGAGGGAGAAAAACCATAAGAGACTATTAATCATAGGAAACAAACTGAGGATTGCTGAAGGGGAGGGGGCTGGGGTGATGGGGTAACTGGGTGATGGACATTAAGGAGGGCACATGATGTAAGGAGTACTTGGTATTCTATAAGACTGATGAATCACCAACCTCTAACTCTGAAACTAATAATATATCACACATTAATTAATTGAATTTAAATTAAAAAAATAAACAATAGATGTGAAATAAAGAATGAAAACACAGTGATTGGGGTGCCTGGGTGGCTCAGTCAGTTAAGCATCTGTCTTTGGCTCAGGTCATGATCTCAAGGTCCTAGGATCAAATCCCACGTCAGGCTTCCTGCTCTGTGGGAGCCTGCTACTCCCTCTCCCTGCCACTTCCCCTGCTTGTACTCTCTCTGTGTGTCAAATAAATAAAATTTAAAAAAGAAAGAAAGAAAGAAAACACAATGATTATAAAGATGAAGAAAAAAAGAACTTGAATTATTTCAGTTCTGTCATTCTAAGTGACCACTTGAAGTTTTCATTTGTGTCTAAAATTTGTTGACTAGGGGACTGTTGAAATCTGCTAGTACAGATTCTGAAGAAACAGTGACACAGGCAGGACTGTACTTTGTGTCTATGAAATGTGAATTTTTTTGTGAATCTCCACTAAATCTATCTTTCAAGACTTCCCTCAACTTATTTGCATATCTGTTTTCATGTCAGTTAAAATTAATTAAATTACTTATTTAAAATTAAAATTAATAAATAGGTTCCTCAACTATGAGTGAAGATTGACAAATCTGCTATACCATATACTGAGCATGAATACAAGAGGATCAGTTTTGACTCAGACAAATTTGCAGAATTTAAGGCTCAGCAACAGAATCTACATTATTATTCATTACTGCAACAACCAATATGTAGGTGCAGTTTTCTCCATTTTTATAAAAAATAAATTAAGGTATTTTTAAAAAAATAAAATAAAATATGGAGACCCATGAGAATGTACACGAACTTCTTAAAAGTCTCAGGATGATCTACTCTTAAAATCTGAAGTAGCTATAAGGCAATCATATACTAGTTTCTGCAGAAATGTTTTAGTTTAGTTACTTTCATGAATAATCACATTAAATACTTTCTTGGTACAGAGTATAGAAGCGAGAATGTGAAGGAAGGTAAATATCAAAGTAAAGAGCCCACCAGGAGAATCAAGCTTACATTAACCAAAGAAAATGATGGATAAACAAGATACCAATCATTGTATTTACAATAAGGTAAATTACTTCCAGTCAGCCAAGAATGTCCATTCTGTTGTGATAAGCACATTCTCCTCCAAGAGAGAACTCCTTGTAGAGCTCTATTCAAAAGCAAGTTACAGAAAGAAGAATGCATGGTGAACATGGAACTAAAGTAGGGAAATTAATTATATAATTCTTGCTTTGGTTGTTACCAGACAAATGATAGTCCTAAATATCCATTTTCACGATAGGAACATACATGCATTTGGTATCTAGTGCTCATGTTAGTTACTGAGATCTGGGTTTTCACTTATTCTAGAGATTGTTGGCATAAATAGAGCTCCCTCTATCTCTGACCTTCCTTTCCTGCATTAACCAAAGTGACCAGCCACTTCTTTTTGTTATCATCTTTTCCCATATATGCAAATACCTTCAGTCAAGGCTAGTAGCCTAAGGGCCATTTGATCTTGTTAAATTTTCTTCACATATTTCTGAAGGGACCAACTGTGCTACATTCCAAAGTTATCATTTCACTCTCCAGGGTCTATATATTATTCCTCTTATTTTTAAGGCACCTCACTGTTAGGACTCCCTTTCCCCCTCACATAGCCAAATGAATATGTTCAAAGACAGAAATGTCAGCTTGCCTATTACACCACCATCCACTTCCTCTCCAGGGTAGAAATTCACCTACACTCGTCTTTTGAAAATCCTGAGGGACCTCCCTCAAGGCAATGAACAGCAGTCTAAGAATAGTCTTCCTAAAAAAATCAGAAAGTCCCTGAGTAATAGCAAGGCATAAATCATAAAGACCTCTAGAAGGTGGTCTCTAGAGGTTAAAAATAAAGTTTTATGAAGTAGTGATAAAGAAACTAAGCTTAGGTTTTTGAATTCTCCTAGCGCTCTCCTTACTTTGCTCAAGATTTCAAAATGGCAAAACTTTTAATGAACACTGTAAAAATAGGAACATATCAACCAATGTATATTTCTGAGTACCAACTATATGCCAGTTCTTGTAGCTGTAAGCAAGATTAAGATAAGGTCATGTTCCTAGCTCTCCAGGACTTTACATCTAACATAGAAGGCAGAAGAAATAAATCAGCAATTGGAATAGAGGATGAAAAGCACTTTTGAAAAGCAAATAGCTATCCCCTTGGGAGAAGCTCAACCCTCAGCATCAGCAGGGGTAAAGAATGTAATCAAAGCAGTGGACTCTATTCTTTCCCCATCCTTGGGCTTTCTTCTATCTAACATGGCACCAGTTGGAACAAGGGACAAAGCGAATTCACAGACATCCAATTTACTTACTCTGGTTATGACAGCTTTGGGGGAAAAGACAACAGATTTGTAATATTCCTAAAATTTCCCAGTCCACATGCTTCATTCAACCATTTACTTAACACCCAAGAAGATATCTCTTGGACACATGCTTTGTGCACCTCACAGAATCTTCGAAAACTTCCTTTCATTAGGTAAGGTCAGTTAGATCAATGCTTTTTAAGCCTCTTATTTGAGCTATGTATGTACTTGTACTATGTAGCCTAAAATAAGGAGGAGCCAGAGCAACTGAGAGAGAAGCCCATACATTTTGGTCCTTATTAGACTCTGCTCCCTTAGGTTGAACTCCAATGCTGCCCTTAACTCATCTGGTGTGCATGGCCACAAAACTGCAAGCACACAATAATCTTACCCTCATCATCTTTGTTTTTACAAATGTCCACAAGAAGTCACTTAACATACTCAATTTTTACATCAAATGCAATATATTTTCCTCCCTTTGTATAATAGATTTCCTATTTGACCAATCCTACTCAATGTATGGGACTGCGGGGAATGAAGGTGAGACACCTACCCCAGTCCAAGAAGACTTCTGAGAAATATGATAGCCAACATGGATAGAAACTAGCTAGCTAGAGAGGAAGAGGAAGGAACATTCAAGCAGAGAGCTCACAACAGGGACAAGACCCAGAAGTGTGGGAAAATGTGATTCTTTCAGGGAAACAGTTTTGGTAAAAAAAAAAAAAAAAAAGAGCATCTGGGATATGAAAAAGAAGGTCATAAGAAGAGGGCATAAACAAACCCAGCAGCCAACTGATGAGGAAAACTTGAAATATTGAGTCCAGCTGTTTCTTTCTTTCTTTTTCTTTTTTTTTTAAAGATTTTATTTAGGGGCACCTGGGTGGCTCAGTGGGTTAAAGCCTCTGCCTTCGGCTCAGGTCATGATCCTAGGGTCCTGGGATCGAGCCCCGCATTGGGCTCTCTGCTCGGCAGGGAGGCTGCTTCCTCCTCCCTCTCTCTCTGCCTGCCGCTCTGCCTACTTGTGATCTCTGTCTGTCAAATAAAGAAATAAAATCTTTAAAAAAAAGATTTTATTTATTTATTTGACAGAGAGAGAGAGAGAGAGAAAGAGAGAGAGCACAAGCAGGGAGAGGGCTGGCAGGGGGAGAGGGAGAAGCAGGATCCTAGATGAGCAAGGAGCCTGATGTGGGCCTTGATCCCAGACGCTTAACCAACTGAGCCACCCAGGAGTCCTGGGTCCAGCTGTTTCCATCTGTTGATCACTACAAAGACAGTGAACTGTGTATTTCTTGTCCACTGTCGCAAGCCCTAGAACAGAGTATGACATAGAATAGAATATATACTCAATGAATGTGTGAATAATTGAATGAATAACAAATAAATACAGGTTATCCTTTATGTATAGCAGTGTTACATGTAGCACTCCCAGTATCGCAGTCCTATCAAGGGAACTATTAATGAAAAGGAAGAAAAAATTAGCGCTAGTAGGTATTCAGATAAAATATGGCACTTTGAATGCTCATAATGTTTCTCTTGCCTAGGCTGGGTATGTAACTAGAGAAGTCTACAACTTTGGCTGAATACTGGAATCACCTGGGGGAGTTTTTTAAACTCTCAAAGCCCAGTTCCCAATTAAATCAGAATGTCTGGAGGTAGAACACAATAGTAGTGTTTTCATGACTCCAGGTGATTTTAATATGCAGCCACAGCTGAAACTCCTGAGCTTGTGCATTGGTATAAGCCAGGGTTTACAAGAGAGGTTTTTCATCTTTGGTATAGATAGGAATAACCTAAAGAACTTTTTACCCCCCCCAGCCAAACCACATGCATACTCCCAACTCCTGACTCAGTAAGGGTGAGAAGGATCTCCCCATGTGTGTTTTGAAAAAGCTCACTAGAGGAGTCTGCTGGATGCCAAAGTTTGAGCAGCACACCTTTAGAGAAATAATAGTCAGTTTGGCAAATACTCAAGGGTACCTAGAGGGTAAAGGGAGGGAATAGAAATGAGAAAAGAACTCTATCTTCCATCATGAGCCATGACACCATCACTGCTGGAGAGACACTGTGAAAGAATGAAGATGGAAATTGCCATAAGACAAATGATTAAAAGTATCTCTTCATTCAGAGAAGTGGTGTTTTTACCTCTCCAGGCACATGACTTGTTTCCTGGGAAACACATCAAGTGATGAGACCACACATCGGGCTTCAGGTATAAACCTAATAGTTGAGCATCAGCTTGACTCATCTACATCTCTCTCAGGCAATGGTAAGAAGAACCCCCAAGTCCTACAATGAGGGTTTCTGGGCACTCTTATTCATATTGAGGCTATATTATGAATCACCTGCTCCTGCATTGCTGACTGTGAGCATTGTTCTCTCTTTAATTAAATCCCTTGAGTGAAAAGATCTTTCCAATCAAACAAATTCTGGAATGCTCTGCAGAGGTAAGCAGATTAAAGAAAAGAAAAATAGGGTCAGCCAATTATTTGTTAAGGGAGTGGGAAGTGAGAGCTATCATATACCTCTTTTTAAAAGAACATGAATCAAGGAGGTAAAAAATTTCCTAATAGTCCTCTGCATTGTCTTCTCCACAAGGCAAAAAAGACTTTTACAACTTTTTTCAAAGTCTTTGAAGACAGAATCAATGAGCTTCACTGCAGCACAGAGACAAGAGTTTCTCAGACTGTCAAAAAAAGAAAGAAGTCAGCATTCATTAGTATTAAATTGAGCATTTTCTCTTATCAAAGTCAATATGCATTCTCTTGTCTTTATAATACTGCATTTATTAGCTTGTCTAATTTGCTGTTATTAACTAAATGGAAGTGCTTGCAGACCCAAAAGTTACTTTGTTTTTGTATAATTTGTTCTCAATTTCTCTTTTTTCCCCCTCAGGGAAAATGATCAAGGGTGAGTTGCATCGCTCTTATTATTATTTATAATAATTATTAATGAAATCTAACTTTCACAAGTCTTTATGTAGTACCATTTAATCAAGCTGCTTTGCCAGGCTTGTTTGTTTTTTTTTAATGTTTTGCTGGTTTTAAGACAAATAGTCTTATGCTCAGAAGCTGTGAGCCTGGCCCACATCAGAACAGTTAATGATTTTATGATGCTTGTCACTTACACACATTTCCTCAAAAGAAAGAACTGTGTGTTGCTGACAGACCTCACATGCACTTCTGTCTACTTCAAAGGCCTTCTATTTCTAATGTCAGTAATTAATATTTGTCCCACTTAAGGAGGATTTGTGTTGGAGAGGGGACAGCAGCCTCTTCAACCTTAAGAACTCTGGTGAGAGTGGTTGTCATTACTCTCCTACTGCAAAAGTATAAATAGGACTGAAACAGGGGAAAAGAGGAAAAAGAAATGCATACTGACTTTAATAAGAAAAAACAATTTAATACTAATGAATACCAATTTATTTTTTTAACAGCTTGAGAAAAAATAGCAAAGGTAATAAATGATTTTATTTATTTTTTTATTTATTTTAAAATGCTAATATTTATTAAAGAATAGTGGCAGGCTGGCACCTTGCTAGATCTTTTCCATGAGCTACCTTTATCTTAGTCTTTATCTTCCAATAATCATATAAAATAGAAAGCATTGTTATCCCCATCATAGGGAAGAAAACTGAGGCTTAAAGAGATTTATCTAAGACTTATCTAAGGTTACACATGAGGTCAATGGACAAGCTGCAACTGGATCCTGATTGACTCAAAACTCTCCTGGAGATGTCCTGAAAAATGTTCATGCTACTCAGGAGGAGAAAGGTGGCACTCATTCCGAAATTTATTTCCCCATGCTTTATCTCATTATGGATAAAGTCAGTGTAATTGATAATTGTGGTCTTCAAATTTTGAATTTGTTAAGTATTTTCTCTTACATAAATGCATTTCAATCTCATGAAAGCAGCAATGTTCCTATATTATATGGTTGTAATTTTAAACAGTGAAAACTACATTTTCTCAAAAGCTGACTTCTCAAAGAAACAACAAGGCAACCCACGGAATGGGAGAAGATATTCACAAATGACACTACAGACAAAGGGCTGATATTCAAGATCTATAAAGAACTCAAACTCAATACACACAAAACAGATAATCATGTCAAAAAATGGGCAGAAGACATGAACAGACACTTCTCCAAAGAAGACATACAAATGACTAACAGACACATGAAAAAAGTGTTCATCATCATTAGCCATCAGGGAAATTCAAATCAAAACCACATTGAGATATTACCTTACACCAGTTAGAATGGCAAAGATTAACAAGACAGGAAACAACAAATATTGGAGAGGATGTGGAGAAAGGGAACCCTCTTACACTGTTGGTGGGAATGCAAGTTGGTATAGCCACTTTGGAAAACAGTGTGGAGATTCCTCAAGAAATTAAAAATAGAGCTACCCTATGACCCTGCAATTGCATTATTGGGTATTTATCCCAGAGATACAGATGTAGTGAAAAGAAGGGCCATCTGTACCCCAATGTTCATAGCAGCAATGTCCATAATTGCCAAACTATGGAAAGAGCCAAGATGCCCTTCAACAGACAAATGGATAAAGAAGATGTAGTCCATATATACAATGGACAATTACTCAGCCATCAGAAAGGATGAATACCCAAATTTTGTATCAACATGGACGGGACTGGAGGAGTTTATGCTGAGTGAAATAAGGGAGAGAAAGTCAATTATTGTATGGTTTCACTTACTTGTGGAACATAAGAAATAACATGGAGGACATTAGGAGAAGGAAAGGAAAATTGAGTTGGGGGAAATTGAAGGGAGAGATGAACCATGAGAGACTGTGGACTCTGAGAAACAAACTGAGGGTTTTAGAGGGGAGGAGGTGGAGGGATGGGTGAGCCTGGCAGTGGGTATTAAGGAGGGCACGTATTGCATGGAGCACTGGGTGTGGTATATAGACAATGAATTTTGGAACACTGAAGAAATAAAATTAATTTAAAAAAAAAAAAAAGCTGACTTCTCTGGAGCTACTGAATGTCTATAAAGACACATTTGGTTCTTTTTCCCAGAGTGAGTGATCACCAAAAATAAGCTATAACCAGATATGCATAGACAAGCCCTCTTTTCAAAAAAAAAAATTTAAAATCAATTAATTAACATATATTATATTGTTAGTTTCAGAGATAGAGTTTAGTGATTCATCAGTTGCATATAACACCCAGTGCTCATTACATCAAATGCCCTCTTTAATCCCATCACCCAGTTACCCCACCCCCCACCCACCTCCCCTCCAGCAACCTTCAGTTTGTTTCCTATAGTTAAGAGTCTCTTACCATTTTTCTCCCTCTCTGATTTCATCTTATTTTGTTTTTTCTTCACTCCCCCATGTTCATCTGCTGTTTCTTAAATTCCACATATGAATGAAATCATATGATAATTGTCTTTCTCTAATTGACTTATTTCATTTAGCCTAATACTCTCTAGTTCCACCCATGTCATTGCAAATTAAAAGATTTCATTTTTTATGGCAAAGTAATATTTCATTGTGTATATATACCACATCTTTATCCATTTATCTGTCCATGGACATCTGGACAAACTCTCTTTTAATTGCCATGGAACATCATAGATAAACATTCCATTCATTTTCTAAACCTAGAGTTGATTTGCTTTCAGTGTGTTTGGGGTATAAATATGCAGCATTTGATAGCTAGTGGTAAACTCAAAAAAGTTTTGCTGGATATCTGCTCTGTATTCAACAATGTGATAAATATGACAAAAGAAACATAAGCAAAGGTCCTTGCCTTTGGAAATTTCAAAATCTCATTGGTGAAATGGGTCACTCATACGAAGAATTCATAAATGAGAAAAGCATGGTATAAAATGATAATCATATGTAAGAAATAATTCTGTGACAAAGGTGTTGGAAAACTATAAGATGAATTGTATACCTGTTCATTTATCAAATATTAATTCAATACTTGTCAGGTATTGTGAGATTTCAAATAGGAATCATATATGGCCTCTGTCCTCTAGTCTAAAAACTTATAATCTAGTTTGGGAAAATATAGATCTATGAACAAAAATAGATATAATACAAACCAAACATTGTATGTCTGAGAAGAATATATGATATGGAAAATCAGAAAAACCTTTATAAAACAGGTTCCAAGTAAGCTTACCTTGAGCGCCAAGGAGAGTTTCAATGAATGAAGAAATTTCCAGAAGGAAAATTACATATGTAAGCCTGTGTGTGCATAC
This sequence comes from Martes martes, assembly GCF_963455335.1. Taxonomy (NCBI): domain Eukaryota; kingdom Metazoa; phylum Chordata; class Mammalia; order Carnivora; family Mustelidae; genus Martes; species Martes martes. Next base: position 134,544,622 of record NC_137888.1, read on the forward strand.
ATATAAGCATGCATACATTTTTTTTTCTTACTTCAGATTTTATTAGGTTTTTTTTAAATTTCTTTTCAGCATAACAGAATTCATTGTTTATGCACCACACCCAGTGCTCCATGCAATACATGCCCTCCATAATACCCACCACCTGGCTCCCCCAACCTCCCACCCCTGCCCCTTCAAAACCCTCAGATTGTTTTTCAGAGTCCATAGTCTCTCATGGTTCACCTCCCCTTCCAATTTCCCTCAACTCCCTTCTCCTCTCCATCTCCCCATGTCCTCCATGTTATTTGTTATGCTCCACAAATAAGTGAAACCATATGATAATTGACTCTCTCTGCTTGACTTATTTCACTCAGCATAATCTCTTCCAGTCCCATCCATGTTGCTACAAAAGTTGGGTATTCATCCTTTCTGATGGAGGCATCATACTCCATAGTGTATATGGACCACATCTTCTTTATCCATTTGTCTGTTGAAGGGCGTCTTGGTTCTTTCCAAAGTTTGGCAACTGTGGCCATTGCTGCTATAAACATTGGGGTACAGATGGCCCTTCTTTTCACTACATCTGTATCTTTGGGGTAAATACCCAGTAGTGCAATTGCAGGGCCATAGGGAAGCTCTATTTTTAATTTCTTGAGGAATCTCCACATTGTTCTCCAAAGTGCCTGCACCAACTTGCATTCCCACCAACAGTGTAAGAGGGTTCCCTTTCTCCACATCCTCTCCAACACACGTTGTTTCCTGTCTTGCTAATTTTGGCCATTCTAACTGGTGTAAGGTGATATCTCGATGTGGTTTTAATTTGAATCTCCCTGATGGCTAGTGATGATAAACATTTTTTCATGTGTCTGATAGCCATTTGTATGTCTTCTTTGGAGAAGTGTCTGTTCATGTCTTCTGCCCATTTTTTGACATGATTATCTGTTCTGTGTGTGTTGAGTTTGAGAAGTTCTTTATAGATACTGGAAATCATTGTCTGTACTGTCATTTGCAAATATCTTCTCCCATGCCATAGGTTGCCTCTTTGTTTTGTTGACTGTTCCCTTTGCTATGCAGAAGATTTTGATCTTGATGAAGCCCCAAAAGTTCATTTTCACTTTTGTTTCCTTTGCCTTTGGAGACATATCTTGAAAGAAGTTGCTGTGGCTGATATCGAAGAGGTTACTGCCTATGTTCTCCTCTAGGATTCTGATGGATTCCTGTCTCACGTTGAGGTCTTTTATCCATTTTGAGTTTATCTTTGTGTATGGTGTAAGAGAATGGTCGAGTTTCATTCTTCTACATATAGCTGTCCAATTTCCCCAGCACCATCTATTGAAGAGACTGTCTTTTTTCCACTGTATCTTTTTTCCTGCTTTGTCAAAGATTATTTGACCATAGAGTTGAGGGTCCATATCTGGGCTCTCTACTATGTTCCACTGGTCTATGTGTCTGTTTTTATGCCAGTACCATGCCGTCTTGGTGATCACAGCTTTGTAGTAAAGCTTGAAATCAGGTAACGTGATGCCCCCAGTTTTGTTTTTCTTTGAAGCCAGCATTACACTGATCCCCAAACCAGGCAAAGACCACACAAAAAGGAGAATTTCAGACCAATATCACTGATGAATATGGATGCTAAGATTCTCAAGATCCTAGCAAATAGGATTCAACAGCATATTAAAAAAGTTATCCACCATGACCAGGTGGGATCCATCCCTGGGTTACAAGGATGGTTCAACATTCACAAATCAATCAATGTGATAGAACAAATCAATAAGAGAAGAGAGAAAAGCCACACGGTCCTCTCAATTGATGCAGAAAATGCATTTGACAAAATCCAGTATCTGTTCCTGATTAAAACGCTTCAAAGTATAGGGATAGAGGGAACATTCCTGAACTTCATCAAATCTATCTATGAAAAACCCACAGCCAATATCATCCTCAATGGGAAAAAGCTCACAGCCTTCCCGTTGAGATCAGGAACATGACAAGGATGCCCACTCTCACCACTCTTGTTCAACATAGTATTAGAAGTCCTAGCAACAGCAATCAGACAACAAAGAGAAATAAAAGGTATCCAAATTGGCAATGAAGAAGTCAAACTCTCTCTCCTCACAGAAGACATGATACTTTATATGGAAAACCCAAAAGACTCCACCTCCAAACTACTAGAACTCATACAGCAATTCAGTAACATGGCAGGATACAAAGTCAATGTACAGAAATCAGTTGCTTTCTAATACACTAACAATGAAAATACAGAAAGGGAAATTAGAGAATTGATTCCATTTACTATAGCACCAAGAACCGTAAGATACCTGGGAATAAACCTAACCAAAGAGGTAAAGGATCTGTACTCGAGGAACTACAGAACACTCATGAAAGAAATTGAAGAAGACACAAAAAGATGGAAGACCATTCCATGTTCTTGGATGGAAGAATAAACATTGTTAAAATGTCTATACTGCCTAGCGCAATCAATACTTTTAATGCCATTCCAATCAAAATTCCACTGGTATTTTTCAAAGAGCTGGAGCAAATAACCCTAAAATTTGTATAGAATCAGAAGAGACCCTGAATTGCTAAGGAAATGTTTAAAAAGAAAAGCATGCATACATTTTTAGAAATTAAGGAAGAAATGCACAAAACTTAAATGGTTATTTATGGGTGGGAAAACCATAGGCGATTTTCATTTACTGCTTGACAAATTTCTGGATTTTTCAAGTTCTTGATACTACACATGCTTTTCTTCATAATCAGAAAATACTTTTTTCATTTTCAAAGCATTTTGCACACTCTTGGTAATAACATGTAAAGGCTGAAACAAAAACCAGACAAAGCCGATATCCTTCTTACCTTGTTTAAGGGAGGAATGAGGCACCATGGGAATGGAAATGCATGGGTTGAACTTCCTTCTCCATCCAAAGTTGAGGTGGTTATAGCTGTTAACTGTGTTTTTATGGACCCCATATCAAAGGAACTAATGTCTTCTCTGCTGAGCTGTAAATAGAAAAAGTGATCCTGAGATCTTTTCAAAGCCTATGTCCTGTTGTATATCCTCTTTCAAAATTGAGTTCTACTTCCCCCAGTTATTTTGTATTATCAGGAACCTAGCAAAAGCCTTCAATGACCTGTGTCTTAGTCCAAGTATCCTAGAAAACAAGCTTGAGACAAGTTTTAAGCATGAGATGTAAACTCCAAACAGTAAGAGAGGCAGAGAAAGATGGGAAGTAAATGTAAGGTGATGTATTACCATGCCACCTATTGCTTCACAAGTCACAAAGAGACACAGCTGGTCTCTCAGCTCTATGAACATCTCCAAACAAGATGCATAGAAAACTATGTTTCTGTACCACCCATGAAAACGAAGGAGGTAGAGGAATTGATCTGATGGCTCCCCATCCTCATTTCCTGTTTCCCATTTGGATAGAGTTTTCCCATAGAGAATCAACTCTTCTGTTCTTCCAGTTTACATTATTTCCTCCCTTTTGACTTTGTTGGGGAAGCCAGGTCCCATGCCCTGTGACATGGAATCCATTCTGAGTCCAGTGAAAAAGAAAAGAACCAGGGTCCATGGATCAGATTCATCCAGGCTCACACCATGGTGGGTGCCATGGAGTCATTCCAGCTGAAGAAGTTCTGATGGTGTTGGCAACTGTCTTCCCATGGTCTAGTGGCTGAAGGCCCATAGACATGACTCTGAGAGAGTCTAAGATACTGCTTAATATGTGTCCAATACAGCTTGTTATCTTAGTCTTGGATTTCTCAGGTAAAGCATATCTTGATACAGGTCCATATACAGGGAGTCATTTCAGGACATGATTTGGGAAATGGGAATGGAGGAACAGCAGAGAGTGAAACAGAAAAGGGAGAAAACAGTGTAAGTGTTCCACCTGACTCAGTCACTGCTGTGTGCACCTGCTGGATCAGTCCTACTGGGACCTTCTGAGAAGCCATGACCATGACTCAGAGCTGAACATCTCAGGGACAAAGAGGGAGCATCTTTTCCCTGGCTCCCATTCCCTGTAGGTCAGGTGTTGCCCATGGGTTGCTAACTCCCTTGCACTTTCAGGTTGCCCATTACAGAAATACTGGGTGGATTCCCAGGCAACAGGGTCAGAAAACCCCATGGCAGAAGGTTGAAGGTGTATAGTGTGGCTGAGGGGAGGTCACACCAGCACAAAGTTGGTTGCCATAGGGATAAAATGTGGGCCAGGAGGCAATGAGGAAGAGTACACATATGTCAACAAGCATTTCAACAATAGGATTATTCCTTATTTTTACTTTCAAGAACTGGTTAGATATTTCATTGTCAATTGTCAGTTTTTATTATTGGGATATTTAATATGTAACTCTATAAATAGGGTATTTTCATCTTAACTGAAATTAAGCCATAAAAAACATTAACTGTGTTAATTAGGTTTATATTAAGGTAGGTAAACAGGGAAAGTATTTTTCTTTCTCTTTCTTCCTAAAGAAGAATCTCAGAAGGAAGAAAACTTACTCTTACTATACTAAATGCTATTCCCTGTGCTAGGAACTTTGAAATATCTTAACTTTCCATAAACTTTATGAGAAAACGTTGTAATCAAGATGAGAATTTTTACACGTCAGAAATTTCAGTTTCCTAGACCTGGCACCTCTTTCACAGCATGCTCATCAAAAACTCACTCCCCCAAATTCCTATAACTTCCAACTTTACTTCTGCAGGGTTTCTTCTGTCTCAACCCCTTCATTTGGGAGTAACACATTAGTAAGTTTCATTCTTGTAGAGCACACAGAAATCAGTCCTTTGGTTGTGAACACCCAAAAATCCAATTACATTCATGGTTTCAGGAGTACAATTTGGGTTTTCAAAGCATGAGGAATAACAGAAAGAGATCACATCCATCACTACCCATCCTCCTGCTTCTCTCTGGATTCCCCATACCCTGCCCCCTTCCAGAAGCCTGCTCAGGATACATGACCATCTGACTCCACACAGCTTCTGAAAATAGGAAGGGTAACCTTCCAGCTCTGGCTATCATTGGGAGCTGCCTGATTGAGTTTGTGAGACTTCCCCATCTCCACCAGGACACTGCTAAACAAAATTACACCATTCCCACAACATTAATTTGGCTGAGAGAGTACATATTGACTCTTTATTCTATTATACATCAAGCTTTGTGCTAAGAACCAGAAATCATGGGCACCATCCATGCCGACATGGTAGTCAGAATTTTATGGAAGAGTCAGACAAACATAATCATTATTCAAAGTGATAAGTTTAGTAACACAAACACTGTCAAGTAACAGAAGAAATGATTGAGGCAACCAGCAAGGCTTCAAAGAGGGGTAATGCCTAAAGGTGAATTTTAAAGAATGAAGGTGAGTTTATCATATTGAGAAAAGATGGGAAGATGTTCCAGGGGCCACATAATTTATAAGTTCATATAGGTGGGAAGTCCCGTGATATGTTTGGGATTAACATAGTTTTAAATTGATAGATGCAAAGTAAAAATGAAAGAAGTGTGAAATGAATTTGAATAGGTAGAGGATAACCAGGTGATGAAGTTTGGAGTCATGCTAAGGAATTTGGACTCCTCCTATGCATGGTGAGGGCTGGTGAAATATTTGAAACAGCAACATGACATGGCTAATTTTATATCACTCTGGTTACCACTGGTGGAGGGGAGGGGCGGGGATCAGAGACCAGGGAGAACAAGGGTAGGAAGACTCACTGGGGCTCGAATGCAATAGTCCAAGTGAAAAAGGATTAGATCCTAAACATAGGCAACAACATTGAGTACAGGGATGAAAAATAGGTTTTAGAACTAGTTAGGAAATGAAACTGACAGAATTTGGAGAAAAGAGATGTAGAGAGTAAGGGAGAGGTTAAAGACAAGAATGATATTCTGATGTCTGGATGAGTGACAAAAATGATTGGTAAGGCCACCAACCATCAAAGGAAATACAGGACAAAAGAACGGATTTATGGTGAGTGGTAGAAAAAGAGTTTAATTTCAGGCAAGCCAAATTTGATTTGCCTGTAAAACATGATATTGACTAGCTCTTTATGCAGAACAACTCCAAAACTTATTTGTAGAATAAGTAAAAAAACAATTACTTATTATCACTCATGTATTATAGGTTAACAGGTTCAGCAGGACAACTTTGCTTTAAAATACTGTGATGGATGGGTCTGCTTCTCATTATAGGTCTTGGATTAGATGGGGATTCTCTACTCCATTTTTCATTCATTCTCCTTGAACCAGCAGGTTAGCCATGGGATTTTTTGTGTGTGTCTGAGGATAACAGAGGTGGGAGAAAGCAGGTAAATACAGACAAATTCTCTTAAGGCTTGAGCTCAGAACTCTCATTCTATTCCTTCCACCCATATGTCAGTGGTAAAAACAAGGCATAGCATGTGGCCAACCCCAAAGTCAAAGAATGGGTTGCCCATTATCCACAAATCAGTTCTGATAAAGATGTAGATGCAGACAAAGATGAAAATTTTCAGTCAATAATATGTTGGCTGAAATACACCAGTAAAGATTTTAGGAAGGCATTTGGAGACATATGAAACAAAGTTTGCAAGAGAAATCAGGGCTCAAAGTTATAGATATGGGGTTCATTATGGTATAACTGATAATTAAAGTGATAGTATGTAGTACATACAGTGATAAGAAAGATGGGCCAAAGACAGAACCCTAGGAAAAACTAACATTTATGAGGAATTCCCTGAAGGAAAACGGGGAAAAGCTGGTCTCAAGGGTTGAGAAAGGCACAGGAAGCTTTGTTGTTAAAGAAGCTAATTGAGGGACGCCTGGGTGGCTCAGTTGGTTAAGCAGCTGCCTTCGGCTCAGGTCATGATCCCAGCGTCCTGGGATCGAGTCCCATATCGGGCTCCTTGCTCAGCGGGGAGCCTGCTTCTCCCTCAGCCTCTGCCTGCCACTCTGTCTGCCTGTGCTCCGCGTTCTCTCTCTCTGACAAATAAATAAAAAATCTTAAAAAAAAAAAAAAAGAAGCTAATTGAGTAGAGACTTTCAAGAAAGACACAGTAGTTAAAATTACATTACATATAGTAGTAATAATAAAATATTTATTATTTACTAAGAACCAAATATTATTTTAAACTCTTTTACATGAATTATTTCACCTAAAACTCATAAGGACAAAATGAAGTATGTAACATTACTATCTCCATTTTGCTGATACAGGAATTGAGGTAGACAGAATTAATTTGTGCAAATTCACATAACAATTTAAAGCAGACTCCAGAACTCATACTCTGAACATTGATACCAGACTGTGTCTTTAGAGTTTCAAATGCCAACTTTTCAGTCTTTGAAAAATTAATACTACAAAATACTCATTTTTACCCTAATCTCTCCAACTCCTTGTACTGACTGCACTGCAGTCACTGCAGTAATGAGTCTTTCACACATATAGTTCACCCCAAGCCCTCCCCCAAGAGCATGGTTTTTGAACTAAGACTTAAATTAGGAAGATTGCTTATCTTCTATAGTTTAGTAAATGACAGATTAAGAAAAACAATAAAAGAGTAAAATATGTGGATCATCTACCACTTCCCTCTCTGACTGATGTGAGTTTCAAACATAGACTTGACAGGTAGAAATAAACATCTGGTAAATACCAGGCAAGCTGCTGTTTCTTTTGGGAGATTGTACTTGCTAGAATAGCTAACAAGTTGAACATACCTTGTCTACCAAATTCAATTCAATTGGACTCTTTATGGATTTGGTTAGATCTTTTCACAAAACCAAAGCCTTTGACAAATTCATAAATTTGATCTACATGATATGGGTTCACTCAAAGTATACTTGAAAGGAAGATAACATTTTATCCTGTGTTATAATTAAAACTATGTAAATAGTACTTAGTATGCATGGACAAAAAATGTTAGAAACTATGGAAAATGAAGATCAGTTATGAAGAGTCCTTTTAATTTATAATAACATTTCTGTTATTATTTCATAGATAATGTTCATTCACGACATTAGCCCTCTTTTTGTGTGTATGGTTTTGAATCTACTCCATGAAGTTTTCCCTCCCCTTTGAATTGAACAAACTTCTAAGGACAAGAAATATTAGTATGATTTATGATTTATCATGTAAGGAAATTTTGTCTAAAATAGTCCTTAATTTTTTATATGTAAAATAAATAAATAAATAAAATAGTCCTTAATTTTTTAATTCAAAGAATCAGTAATAGTTCTTAAAGACTAAGCCAACCACAAAAGTCGCATATACTAGGTCTTTGTTACACCAAGTATAACCCCAGACCAGGGAGCTTGTTAAATACAGATTCCTGAGGGGCACCTGGGGGGCTCAGTTAGTTGAGTATCTGCCTTCTGCTCAGATCATGATCCCCAGGGTCCTGGGATCAAGCCCTGTGTTGGGCTCCCTGTCAGCGGGGAGTCTGCTTCCCCTGCTTCTCCCTCTGCCATTCTCTTGCTCATTTTCTCTCTCTGTCTCTCTCTTTCTCTCTCAGATAAATGAATTTAAAATAAAATAAAATGAAATACAGATTCTTGAGTCCCACCCCAGACATATGGCATCAGAATCTTCGTTTTAGCAAAATCCCTAAGTGATTTTTTTCATATTAAAAGTTTGAAAAACATTGTCATAGATGACAATCTCTCTTTACGGAACTTATATTTTCTATGTCCTTATTCCTACATAATTCCTCCAGCTCATTCCAACATATTCCCTACATTCTCCTGTATAGCTGGGGGAAAAAAAATCAATAACACAAAACAAAATCATCTTCATTATTCTATCTAGATCTTTACTTACATCCAACTTCAGAAGTTTAGTGAGTCAAGGATGTTACTCTGGATGTTGTTACTTTGTGTTCTCATCTCACTTTTCCTTGCAGATAAGCCTTGTTCAAGGCAAGGAATGTGTTGTATTTATTTTTGTAGCTCTAGAAGCTACCACAACATCTGGCACACACAAGGTGCCAAGTAATATTTTCTGAATAAATAAATGACTATTTTTCCTTGCATATATTTATTTTTTGGAATTAACTTTCTTGTAGATTTCAGAACCCTTTTATTACCCATCTTTGTTTACTCTTCCTATCATCTAGCAGAGTACCTTGTGTTTAGTAGGTGCTTCATAAATGTTTACTAAATCGAGTTGGATTGGTCATTGGGCATGAAAAACAACAGAGCATTTACTAAATTAGGAGATTTAATCTGAGAGTAAAGTTGAACCTGTAAGCAGGATGGAGAAAGCATCAGTGAGAACAAAGTAATTACTATCATTAAAATGTAATAGGATAAAATCCTGCCTGAGGGAGGAGAAAAGTAAGGGGCATTAATTTTTTAGTAACCCAGTGAGTTCAGAATTATTTTTTGACTCAGATGTGTTTTGATACTTATGCAAATGAGACTAACTCAACTTCTTAAAAGACAGTGTGATATTGTGAAAACATCCATAGTCATTTTCCTTTCTGGGTAAAATGGGAGCAATGATAATACTTGCTAGAATATAAGGTGGTGTGAGGATCAAACAAGACTGTAGTTAAAGGGCTCAAGACAATTCATAACACATATTAGGTGTTGAATAAATGTTAGCTTCCTTCTTCATTGAATTAAATCTAATGCATTTACTATACACTCTTCATTCAATTATCCATTCCATATTTAGTGGAGATCTACTCTGGAGTCAGGAAAGATTTCAAGGAGGAAATGACACTTGTTTGGAGTCTAGAAAGACAAAGAAGATTTCAATACACAGAAAAAGAAAGGAAATTCAGGTTGAAAAAAAAACATGAAGAATAGCACAGAGTTAGGTGTGTTTAGAATACCAGGTAAGCTGAAAAATAGTAATAGACTTTGAAACTGAAAAAACAGTAGATGAGGACAAGAAGATGGGTATGTTTGAATGCCAAAATGAATATTTAGGCTTGCATGCTGTATGCTGCTGGAACCACTGGAGAATTCTGGCATCAACTGTGGCTGTCTTCTAAACTTCTTCTCACCTCACTCTTCACAGTTTTCTCTAGATGATGTCATCTATTTCTATATCACTGTGAGAGCCTATACGACCTAAATCTACACTCTAGACCTCTTCCCTGAGCTCATATGCATGAATTCATACCCTGCAACTGCCTGAGGACATCTCCCTGTGGAAATATCACAGACAAACGGACCATGCAAAAATCAAACATTTATCTGTCCCAATTGTTTCTATATCAGGTTAATTCCACTATCATCCACCCAGTTCTTTAAACCCAATACTTAGTGTCCATCCTTGACTTTTACCTCTCCCTCACCAACTATATCCAATCTAGAATCAAATTCCTAAACATTTCTTGAATCTTCATATTTCTCTAATCCTACTGAATCAACTTTAGCACAAGTCAATGCTATCTTTCACCTGGATGAATATAACAGCCTAACTGGCCCTCCACTTCTACTTTTGCCCCCTCTCCAATTTATTCTCCACATAAAAACAAAGGTTACTTCTTGGGGCACCTGGGTGGCTCAGTGGGGTAAGTCTCTGCCTTCAGCTCGGGTCATGGTCTCAGGGTCTTGAGATCAAGCCCCGCATCGGGCTCTCTGCTCAGCAGGGAGCCTACTTCCCTCTCTCTCTCTGCCTACTTGTGATATCTCTCTCTCTCTCAAATAAATAAATAAAATCTTTAAAAAAAAGGGGGGGGTGACTTCTTAAAAATGTCGATCTACGCACATTGCTCCCCTGGTTGGAATCCTTCAATGGCTTCCCTATCACAGATGAGTAAAATTATAATTCATTCTTAAAGTGGCTTGTAAGGCCCTGGGCAGTTTGGACCATGCTCATCTTCATATTTATTTCTTGCTTTTTTTGCCTTTGATTACCACACCCCAGTCCAGCTCTCCTATTGTCATGGTCTTTACATATGTAATTTCCTCTTCTTGAAAGTTGCCCTCTCTTTTCCCCCGCCAGTGTGGCTAACACTACCCCTGGCAGTAGTATATCAAGTGTATAATGTCTTGTGCAATGTCTGTCCTCCCAAGAAGATTGCATAAAAACAATCAAAACCCTCTGTGCCCGTGCCTAGATAATGCCTGGAAAATAGAAGCTGCTTAATAAAAACATAAGTAGAGTGGCACCATCAGAGCTGTGTGGGATCCCTCTGATGTCAGAACAAAAGTTGTCCTCATTATCAAGGTAGATAACTACCAGGCCCAAATTAGATAAACAGGAAAAAGAAACAGATATGGTAAAAACTAGTGGTGTTCACATCAGTATTCTGGATCTAAAATGAAATGAAACTAAAATGAAAACTCACCACATTCTATCTTTGTATAAATACATGAAATGCAACTTAGAAGTATTGACCTACCCTCGACCTGCTTAGAAGGCACTGATGACCCTAACAGCTCTTCATGATTCCTTAACCTTCACTATTGTTTCTGAGAAAGGGACCTACACTTGAGGACTTTACAAACCTATTCAATCTGTAACGACTGCTTATAAGTCTCTTTTACTACCTTAGAAAATGGCCCAAAGAAGATTTCAAGTCTTTTTAATCTACCTCAGGAGAGAAACTGATTATTTGTCCTTCTAGAATATCTACACTAGTTCTTGTATTATACTTGATGTGAGTAAAACTAGAGGGAAATATTTATTAATGTAAAATAAACCCAACAGTATTGTTCAGTATTGCTACTTGTTCATAGCTCATTTTGAAAGTTTATTGAAGATGACACAAGTGGAAAGGTATTCCATGCTCATGGATTGGAAGCACAAATATTGTTAAAATGTCCATAATGCCCAAAGCAATCTACAGATTTAAAGCAATCCCTATCAAAATGCCAACAAAATTTTTCACTGAACTACAACAAATAATCTTAAAATTTGTTCGAACCCACAAAAGACCCCAAATAGCCAAAACAATCTTGAAAAAGAAAAAGCTGGAGGTATTACCATTACAGATTTTAAGTCATGTTACAAAGCTATAGTAATCAAAACAGTATGGTACTGACACAAAAAATAGACACATAGATCAATGGAACAGAATAGAAAGCCTACAAACAAATCCAAGAGTATATGGTCAATTAATCTTTGACAAAAGAGGTAGGAATATGCAATGGGGAAAGATAGTCCTTTCAACAAATGTTTTTGGGAAAATTAAATGGCTACATGCAAAAGAATGAAACTGGACCACTTTCTTACACTATACACAAAAATAAACTCAAAATTGATTAAAGACCTAAATGTGAGACCTGAAACCATAAAAATCTTGGAAGAGAGGATGAGCAGTAACGTCTCTCATATGGCTATAGCAATATTTTTCTCTATTCCTGAGGCAAGGGAAACAAAAACAAAAATAAACTATTGGGACTACATCAAAATAAAAGTTCCTGCATGGAAAGGAAACAGTCAACAAAACTGTAAGACAACTTACTAAATGGGAGATATTTGCAAATGACATATCCAAAAAAGGGTTAGTATCCAAAATCTCTAAAGATTTTGTAAAACTCAACACCCCCAAAATGAATAATCCAATTTAAAAATAGACAGAAGACATGAACAAACATTTCTCCAAAAAAGATACAGATAGCCAACAGACACATGAAAAGATGCTCAACATCACTCATCATCAGGGAAATACAAATCAAAACTACTATGAGCTGTCATCTCAACAGCTGTCAGAATGGCTAAAATCAACAACACAAGAAACAACAGGTGTTGGTGAGGATGTGGAGAAAAAGGAATACTTGTTTACTGTTGGTGGGAATGCAAACTGGTGTAGCCAGTACGGTATACAGTATGGAGGTTCCTCAAAAAAATTAAAATAGAACAACCTTAAAATACAGCTATTGCACTACTAGGTTTCTACCCAAAGGATACAAAAACACTAATTTGAATGGATATATGAACCCCCATCTTTATTGCAGCATTATTTACAGTAGCCAAATTATGGAAGCAGCTCAGGTGTCCATCAGCAGATGAATGGATAAAAAAGAGGTGGTATATATAGACAATAAAATACTATTCAGCCAAAAAAAGAATGAAATCTTGTTATTTATAATGACAAAAATGTGGATAGAGTTAGAGAATATTATGCTAAGCAAAATAAGTCAGTCAGAGAAAGACAAACACCATATGATTTCACTGATATGTGGAATTTAAGAAACAAAACAAATGAACCAAGGAAAAAGAAAGTAAGATGCCAAGAAAAAGACTCTTAACTATAGAGAACAAACTGAAGATTACTAAAAGGGAGGGAGGCGGGGGGATGCAGGAAATAGGGAATGGAGTTTAAAAACTACACTTATCATGATGAGTACTTGAGTAATATATAGAACTATTGAATATATTGTATACCTGAAACTAATGTAACACTGTATGTTAAGTATACTGAAATAAAAATTTTAAAAAAAGTTTTAAAAAAGAAGGTTTATTTGTTGCAGGAATATTTTTTGGTGGGTATCTTTGCAACTGTCAGCACAGATTATTCAATGAATATATTATTATGATATTTAAAGGGAAAAGGCATATCATTGAATAAGCTTTTGGTCAAATCCCAGCAAACTAAGAATTTGCTGAGAAACTATTTTAAATTTATTTCAGGGCTTTAAGCTCCTATGGCTGAATATACTTCTAAAAAGCTACATAAGTATCTAAATAATAAGATATTTTCCTATCCATTTCTCTGGACCCATCACTAAAGGAATGCTTTCTTTCAACCAGGAAAAAGGGAAACAAAAATTTTTAGAGTTCTGTGAATTAGGTTTGAAGGTAGGGGTGATGTTTAGCACAAATTTATCCAGTGACCAAGTCATTTTTCTGCTCTAGTTGCTTGTCTTATTTTCAAAAGTGAAAGGCAGTCAGATGATCATTAAGGTCTCTTGCTCTTGGAGATACATTTCACAGTCCAAAAACAGAGTTACTCGAAAGACTGTAAAGGAATAGGAGACCTTAGTTTCATCTGGTCCCAGGAATTCAGCAAGATAGCAATCAAATCATTCTGAACACCTGTGAACTCAACCAAAGGTCTAAGAAAAGAATAGCTGCAACTCTACAAATAGAAAAGCGACCACTTCCTGCAAGGTAGGAGGTGTGGAAAAGTGAATCTGAGGCGATATATAGGAAGATAAACCGCGGGGGGTAGGGAGCTTCTGTAAGCCAGCTACCGCAATGTGATATAGCAGCTTAGTGCAAAATCAGAACTTTTAGATGTCTGCTCTGGTAAGGGACTTGCCTGCCTGAAATGCATTCAGGCAGTGAAGCTGGGATGGATTCCTTGGTGGAACAGTGTTGTTTCAACATCCCCGGGTTCACAGAAAAACCAGGAGTCCCTGAGTGCTATAGAGCTCCCAGGCATCAGAACAGGGAAGCCAGCTGCAGTCAGTGAGCCCAGGAGTGGGCTTTCAGCTCTGGGTTGCCATAAACCACGAACTGTGTCACAGTCGGGTGATAGTGTAGAGCACTAGTAGGAAATTTTTTAACCTCCTTGATTCATGTTCTTCTAAAAAGTACATGAAGCTCTTGCTTCCCACTCTCATAACAAATAATTGGCTGACCCTGTTTTTCTTTTCTTTAATCTGCTTACCTTTATGTGGAAAACACAAAAGACTCTACCCCAAAATTGCTAGAACTCATATAGGAATTCAGCAAAATGGAAGGATATAAAATCAATGCACAGAAATCAGTTGTGTTGCTATACACTAACAGTGAGACAGAAGAAAGAGAAATTAAGGAGTTGATCCCATTTATAATTTTACCCAAAACCATAAGATACCTAGGAATAAACCTAACCAAAGAGGCAAAGAATCTTTACTCAGAAAACTATAAAGTACTCATGAAAGAAATTGAGGAAGGCACAAAGAAATGGAAAAATGTTCCATGCTCATGGATTGGAAGAACAAATATTGCTAAAATGTCTATGCTACTTAGAGCAATATACACATTCAGTGAAATCCCTATCAAAATGCCATCCACTTTTTTCACAGAGCTGGAACAAATAATCCTAAAACTTGTATGGAACCAAAAAAGACCTAAAATACCCAAAAGAAATGTTGAAAAAGAAAACCAAAGCTGGTGGCATCACAATTCTGTACTTCATGTTCTATTACAAAGTTATAATCATCAAGACAGTATGGTACTGGCACAAAAACAGACACATAGATTGATGGAACAGGATAGAGAACCCAGAAATGGACCCTCAACTCTATGGTCAACTAATCTCCAACAAAGCAGTAAAGAATGTCCGATGGAAAAAAAGTCTCTTCAGGGCACCTGGGTGGCTCAGTGGGTTAAAGCCTCTGCCTTCGGCTCAGGTCATGATCCCAGGGTCCTGGGATCGAGCCCCACATCAGGCTCTCTGCTCAGCAGGGAGCCTGCTTCCCCCTCTATCTCTGCCTGCCTCTCTGCCTACTTGTGATCTCTGTCTGTCAAATAAATAAATAAAACCTTTTTTAAAAAAGTCTCTTCAAAAAATGGCGTTGGGAAAATTGGGACAGCCACATGCAGAAGAATGAAACTGGACTGATTCCTTATACCACAAACAAAAAAAGTTTCAAAATGGATGAAAGACCTGAATGTGAGACAGGAATGCATCAAAATCCTAGAGGAGAACACAGGCAGCAACCTCTGCGACTTTAGAGCCCACAGTAACTTCCTGCTAGACTCATCTCAAAAGGCAAGGGAAACAAAGGCAAAAATGAACTACTAGGACTTCATTGAGATAAAAAACATTTGCACAGCAAAGGAAACAGTCAATAAAACCAAAAAACAACTGACAGAATTGCAAGTGATATATCAGATAAAGGGCTAGTATCCAAAATCTATAAAGAACTTACCAAACTCAATAACCAAGGAACAAATAATCCAATCAAAAAATGGGCAGAGGACATGAACAGACACTTCGCCAAAGAAGACATCCAAATGGCCAGTAGACACATGAAAAAGTGCTCCACATCACTCAGCATCAGGGAAATACAAATCGAAACCACAATGAGATACCACTTCACACCAGTTAGAATGGCTAAAATGAACAAGTCAGAAAACAACAGATGTTAGTGAGGATGCAGAGAAAGGGGAATCCTCCTACACTGTTGGTGGGAATGCAGGCTGGTGCAGCCACTCTGGAGAACAGAATGGAGATTCCTCAAAAGGTTGAAAATAGAACTACCAACAGACCCAGCAATTGCACCACTGGGCATTTACCCCAAAGATACACATGTAGTGATCCAAAGGGGCACATGCACCCAAATGTTTATAGCAGCAATGTCCACAATAGCCAAACTATGGAAAGAGCCTAAATGTCCACTGACAGATGAATGGATAAAGAAGATATGGTATATATACGCAATGGCATACTACTCAGCCATCAAAAAATGAAATCTTGCCATTTACATTACATGTCATTACAATGACATGAACAGAACTGGAGGGTGTTATGCTAACAGATCTAAGTCAATCAGAGAAAGACAATTATCATATATTCTTGATGATATGTGGAATTTAAGAAACAAGATGGAGGATCTTAGGCGGAGAGGGGAAAAAAATAAAACAAGGCTAAATCAGGGAGGGAGAAAAACCATAAGAGACTCTTAAGCATAGGAAACAAACTGAGGGTTGCTTGCAGGGAGAGGATTTGGGGGATGGGGTAACTGGGTGGGCGTTAAGGAGGGCACGTGATGTAATAAGCACTTGGTATTATATAAGAATGATGAATCACTGACCTCTACCCCTGAAACCAATAATACATTATATGTTAATTGAATTTAAATAAAAATTTTAAAAAGAAATAAATAGAGAGTTAGATATTATGAAACAAATAACTGTGATACAATGTGATATATATAAAAACAAAATTCAGGGGAAACTTCTCCATGGAGGTCTTGGCAAAGAAAGTCTTCAAAGGAGAAAAAAGGCCCTCAGGTGAGGTCTTGAAGGACAAATAGGAGTTGGACAGGATGAGAAAGTGAGAGAAAGGTATGCCAGGCAAAACAAAATTCGGCAAAGTCCTGGAGGCCTGAACCATCATGAGTTTCCATGAAACAGCAAGGGATTTACGGTAGCTAGAGCACATCCTACCAGTAATAAAGCTTCAGGAAGTGAGCTTAGCAAGCTAGGCTACAACCAGAAGAGTTGATTTGGAGAGGAACTGGGCAGGATGTACATTAAGGGATTTTAAGGAATGAAGAAATATGAAAATTTTTTTGCTCTAGAAAAATCACTCTGGAGTAATAACAGAGGATGCAAAGAACATGCGTGAGATCAGATGCAGGAAGACCAACTAAGGCGATCGTTATTATGAAGTTGTAAAATGGCAAGTGACAGTGAGAATGAAAAGGCATTTTTAACACTCACACACACACAGACCTATATTGTCAGGGCTCAATAAGTGATGAGATGTTGGAGTTACAAGACAGGGTAAAGCTGATGCTAATTTGCATAAGGAGATAAGACAACAAAAGTGATAACACGCCGCTAGTGGGAATATAAAATGGTGCAACCACTATAAAAAAAGTCTGGCAGATTCCAGAAAGATTAACTGTAGTTACCATATGATCCAGCAATTCTACTCCCAGGTATATCCCCAAGAGAAGCGAAAACATATGTCTAGCAAAATCTTGTACAAGAATATTCATGCCAGTATTATTTGTAACAGCCAAAAGGTGGAAATAGACTAAAAGCGCATCAGCTCATGAATGGATAATTAGAATATGGAACATCCATTTAATGGAATATTATTCAGCAACAAAATTGATGAAATACTGTTGCATGCTACAGCATGGAGAAATCTTGAAACAGTAAGCTAAATGAGAGAAGCTAGGTACAAAGAAATATATATTGCATGATTCCATTTACATGGCATGTTTAGAGTAGGCAAATCCTTAGAGACAGAAAGTATACTGGTGGTTTCATAGCACTAGGAGGTTGATGCAAAATGGGGAGTGACCACTAGCAAATATAGAGATTCTCTTTGAGGGGACAAAACTATTCTAAAATTGACTGTGGTGATTATTGCCCCACCCAGGAATATACTGAAAACCACTGAGCTGTCACTTTAAAATGGATAGATTGTATATGTGAATTATTTCTCAATAAAGCTGTTACTTAACAAGTGCTAGTAGTACCCATTCCCAGCCATAACCTCTTCAAGGATAAGAATTATGCCACAGACACAGCAGGGACTCAGGAAAATGTTTCTTGAACTGAAATCACATTGGATAGATCAGAATCAAAGTGGAGGCAATAGCTAATTATTATGATGCCACAGATAGCAAAATCTTTTAGACTTTGGTCATGCACCTAAATTAAGAACTATCCAAAAAAATACCAACATGATGCCATATGTTCTTTGTTCCACCTCTCAGGTGTCAACAAGCATCAGGGTGTCCTTGGCATCCCTCATTAAATCATACGTAGATAGTGAGTCCCCAAACCTGCTCTCTTAATTGAACCTAATGACTGTTCCTCCTACATGGATGAGTTACCCTTGAGGGCTGGATTGTGAAGTAAGGGAAAGGTGTGGAAATTGGAATTGAGTTGTTTATTTGTTTGTTTGGTCAGTATTTCCTTTGGTTTGAATTATTTGATATGGATTGGCTTTTGGAAGCAATGAAAAACAGAAAGGAAGACTTCAACTTTATTAGAATGTAGTTCACTCTTACAAATACTGCTTGAGATATGTTATGACTTTGCCAATTAACCCAGATATTTTTTATTTGATAGATTTCTCTGCATGTTGTGCTTTATTTTATTTAGCCTTGCCTTGCCTTGCCTGGCTTGGCTTTGTGCATGTTCGCTTTTGTTACTCAGGGCTATTTATCAAGCCAGGCACTAGAATAGTAAGTCTAATGCTTATGTGAAGACAAAATAAAACCAAATTTAGCCATTCCATACAAAACCTCTGGGTGAAAGTTGAGAAGGACATTTACTTCCAGACATTCAAGGTATCACTTTAAGAAAATACAAAAAAGGAAACAATGCCTAAAATACTTTGCAAGTAAATCTGCTCCCCTCCACAGCACACCAGTTTACATCACTCTTAGCATCCTCTTATTTCTCCAGGAAAGCCATGAGTGTAGATAAGGATAGTTTAAAGAGGAAAGGACCTTATTATAGCCTATAACCCTGAGCGCCGGAATAGAAATATGGAGAGAGGTTAGATGAAAAGTGATCATTTTCATCACAGTATACATTGAGAGACTTACCCAATTTCTTCTCATTGTAATGATTTGACACTAACAGGAGCTTTCCCTTTGGGTTGTCATCTGTCTCCAGAGGAATTTGACGCACAGAAAATCACTCCTTCCATTTGTCAACCATCTAGGTGGAACCCAGAACCCTACCGCCAATTCTACCACTCAGATCTCCAAAAACAACGAAGTCTATAGTGGGACCCATTAAACAAATAAAGATTGAAACATTGTCAAAATGTGACTGTATAGCATAGCTGGAAACATACCTCAAAAGGAAGCTCATAAATATGGCAAATTGCATCCAAAGTGTTTACGCACTGAATCTAAACATCTTTTTTATACAATAGTAGAAATAAGTTTACCTTTTCTTGCAGGATGCAACAATGTCAAAGCTGGAATATACATTTTTAAAATTCCATCAGAAAAGTCAATTTATTAAGTTCTATCCTCAGGATTGACTCCATTATACCCTGTTCACCTATTGTAAAGCACAACAGGATCTATGCAATGTAAGATAATGATAATATTGCAAAATTTGTCTTTTATTGGGTGTTTTGGCAAGTCTTTAAGGCTGCCTACTGTGTTTAGTAGAATAACAGTAATAATAATAAATGCTTATTAGTGTTTACTGTGTGTCAGGCTCTGTCCTAAGTTCTAAGAATGTACTAACTCATTTAATTCTTATAACCCTACATAGTAAATGCTATTATTATACATATTTCACACTAAAGGACTAAGGCAGAGAGATCCTAAATAATTTGTCAAACTCATACACCTAGTAATAGAAATCTGGCTTCAGAGTCCTTATTTTTCCCATTTTATTGAGATATAATTGACATAACATCATGTTAGTTTCAGGTGAACAGTGTGATGATTTGATACATTTATATATTGTGAAATGATTACCACATTAGGATTAGTTGATACTTTCATCATGTCACAAAATTACCACTTCTTTTTTCATGGTAAGAACATTTAAGATCTATTTTTTAAGGATTTATTTATTTATTTGAGAGAGAGAGAAGGAGGGAGGGAGCATGAGAAAGGGAAGGGTCAGAGGGAGAAGCAGACTCCCTGCCAAGCAGGGAACCTGATGCAGAACTCGACCACAGGACTCCAGGATCATGACCTGAGCCAAAGGCAGTCGCTTAACCAACTGAGCCACCCAGGCACCCCTAAGATCTACTTTCTTAGCAACTTTCAAGTATATAATATAGTGTTATTAATTTTAGTCACCACCTTGTATATTAGATCCCTAGAACATAATAATCTTATAGCTGGAAATGTATGCCCCTTTATACCCAACATCTCCCCATTTCTTCCACTTTTCAGCTCTTGGCAACCACCTTTCTACTTTCTGATTTGGGAGTTTGTTTTTTTTTAGATCTCACATATAAGTGAGATCATATGATATTTGTCTTTCTCTGTTTGATTTATTACACTTGCATAATGCCCTCCAGATATACCCATAGATGCAGAGTATGTGTTTTTAAACATTACACAGTTCTACCTCAAAGTAGAAAGTGGTCTAGGACCACAAATGTCTAGGACCTGGATTATAGTTTCTTTGGAGTTTAGATACTTTAATTCTAAAACAATTCAGTGATACATAAGATAAACTGTGAAAAGTTATAATAAATGATAATTTTTGCCATTTATTAATGTAACAGGTACTTCATTAGATATTCTTACTTATAGTACCTCATTTAATATTAACAACATTCTTATGAAGAAGGAATTATCATTATCCCTACTTTACATGTGAAGAAACAGAACAAAAAAGAGCTAAATCATTTCATCCTTTAATAATAATTTAATATGCAAATTCAAATTGTGCATATTTAGTTTATAAAATCATTCACTTAATATGAATCTATCAAACAAATCGAGTGAAAAAATATTCAAAATATGTGTAATTTTCCATCAACAAAATTCTGTGTCTGAAAAGGGGGGAAAATATGACATTTTATAAAATGGTCATTGAGCAAATGCTTAACCAATCAATTTTACATTGAAAATCAAGTCTGTGGTGCACGGTCATTTCTTTAAACCCTTCCCCACAAATATGATGAAATAACAAGAATAAATAAATGTTCAGGAAATCATTAATCATTTGTGGTATCAGCATCTGCAGAAACAGAAGGAGATTAAGTCTCTACATATTAAAAGATTAATGAGTATAATCAGCTTGTTCTTGTACCCCCTTCTTTCTCAAGTTTTTTTCAGCCCAGACATCTACAGTATCTTCTGTTCTGTGTAAATTACCTTAGTTCCATGAATTCACAAGACTCCCACAATGACAACCTGCATATTAATGTACCCTCTACTGCCTTCCTTCCCTTCCCTAACTTCCCTACTTCCCTAGTGGTGGTTTCTGCAATTATCTCCCATATGAAATACTCTCAACATTCACATCCTTCTCTTAGAGGGAAATCCAGCCTAAAAGATTTTTAACATAGACCTTGTTTCACCATATGAAACTGTCTTTTTATTTGTCTTTCTAAATCTCAATCACATTGATCATTTTATCTCCAGCATACTGCCTGGTACATAAGGGTCTCTTTCTAGATGTTTTCTAAATAAATGGACAAAAGAATAAAGGAATAAGTTTCGAATCAAATGTCCTTAGGTCAGAATGCTCCTTTATCATTAAAATCTAGCTTCTGCCTCCAGTACAGTACTGGGGGCCAGTGTTTGGGAGCCACACACCATGTGTGGTCCCCTACCCAAGAAAATCTATGTGTCAGTGGGATTCTGCTTTCAGAGTCACACAGAGCAGGAATATGTTCTCTTAACATGAGACCCCAACTCTCTAGACCTCTCTGCCACCCTCCCTCCCCCTCTTCCATCCTCTCCCATCTATAATCACTTAGGAAAAAAATCTGGACTAATTTTTGTCCTTTCTTCTCCAACATGTACATAGTAACTAGAACCTTTAGTTCCCTAATCACTGGACTCTATCTCTTCATCCCTACTGATTTGGCCTTAGTTAATGCCTTCACTATCCTTTGAACAAAGTATTTTAAATGACCCTTCTGGTCCCCTGCCTCTGAAACATTTTTCAAATTGCTATTGAAGATAGATAGATAGATAGATAGATAGATATCTTCAATAGCAATTTGAAAAATGTTTTAGAGGCATATATATATATGATTATATATATATATCATATATATCATATATATCATACATATATCTCATATATGTATGATTCTAACACCCCTTGCTTAAAATTTTACAACAGATTTTACTCACAGAATATGTCCATATCCCTCAACATAATCTGTAAAGCTCCTCTTAGGGTAGTTCCTCCCCTGTCCCCAGCCTTCTATCCCATTGCACTCCCCTGACACTTCAGATCCAGGAGTTCAGCTCAAAGAGGAACCAACAATCCCACCAAAGACTCCATGCTTTTTTTCACACTTGCTAGCCTTGACTATTTGAAATTCCCTACTCCAAGCATTCCTGGAAAAGACTTCTCATCTTTCGATTCTAAATTCAAATGTCACTACTTCAATGAAGATTTTCCCTCTCTCTTTCCCAGGGGGATTTACCCACTCTTTCCCTTGGCCCCACAGAGTACTGAAAGCTACTTTCGCCTTTGGATTCCATAAAAGTGTAGTGCACTTTTTTTAAATGTATCTAGGTTGTACCTACCTATTTAAATGATCTCATTAGCTAAAAGAAGGCTGGCTATATTCCAGGAAGTGAACTGATGATCAATCTTAATTTATTTTACAAAAGTTAGTTTGTGTTCCTTCTATTAATCCATGATTGTAAATGAAAGGAATCTGAGGTTAGGTGGTTCTTTGGTTCCTAGCAGTAATAAAGCACTGTTCCTAAAGCCTGCCATTCTTCTGCCTATTATTTTTATCAAAACAATAGCAATGTTTCAAGCTGTTCAGGTCTTAGTTTCCCAAAAATATACAGAGGAAAAGGTATCTAAAAAGGTCAACTAAAAAGTCATTATTGGAGAAACAGCACGATTGTTTACCAGGAAGATGCAAAAGCTAATGGGCATTGGTGACATGGAAATGTCTTCTGAAATATTTCAGATAAGTGGCCTCTCTATTTTTAATACAGTCACCCATTGTGACTATAATAACACAATTCCTTCCAGAGGGAGGCAACTCCAACCCAGTAAGGAAATGAAAGAACAAACAAATCAGAATAGTGCCAAGTGAGGAAAATATTAGGGGTCCATATGTCTGAGAAGTAGAAGCTAAAGGAAACTCAGATACACCCCCAGGGGGGTCCTTTGGCAGGAGAAGTTATTGTATGAAACTAAAGGTTTATTTGTTAACTAAATTATACTTCAAGTTTTCAGCAATTATTTCTGGAGCCACTTGATAAAGAAATTGAATAGGAAATTGTCTATCAGTGCATTTAGCCTGAATTTTTCTTCCACTTTAGGAAATGCCAAGTCATATTACAAGGGCTGAGGTTAACAAATGTGGCTCTGAGTTTGACTTTTTCAAAATCCAAAATGGAAAAAGATGGACCACAAAGTGAGGAAAAACCCCTGCTTTCCTCTGACTATGCAAATGGAAAGAGGGGGAGGAAAAGTCAGACCCCATAGGAGGATGTAGAGATACATTTGTGAAATTAGACTTTTCTTATAAAAGGTCTCTTGTACTCCTTAAGTTTTGCATTCAAATGGAATTTAAAGATTCCTCCCAGTGGGTGTATCTTCTGGCCCTGAGCCAACACAGAGGTGATGTGATTGAATCACAGACATGATTTATGTGCAGTAAACAGATGAGGTCTGTGTAAGCTCACCAAGCAATTTTATTTTTAGGTTAGGTTAGCAACCTTCTCCTTGTTTCTAGTAATTTCTCTACTTTATTTATTCTCCATCCATCCCAGGTCCCTTTTTCTATCCAACTTCTCCCACTGGTTCTTTCCCTCTATTTATTTCCTTATGTTTCACTTACTTCACTTCCCTTCCATGCCCTTCCTATTTATATTAGTTAGGATTCCTGCAGAAGAAATTGTGAGGCAAAGATTTAAATACAGGTAATTTGTTTAGAAAGTGCAAGAAGTCCTGCAGAGGGGTGGGAAAAGAGGTCAAGGAAGGGGGAAAAATCACTAACGGGTTTGTATCAGGTAAGTTAACAGTGTGGGTAACTTGAGTTTGATCCCGCAAGAAAATTCTGGAAAATCGTGTAAAATGACATGCCTCAGATTTTTCCCAGCTGAGTCAAGGGAGCTGGAGTATTTGTATACCACCTTTCAGCAGTCACTGGCTGAGGGCTGGTACTAAGGAAGTTAATTTCCTGCAACTTCGGACCTGCCATGCACTCAGAGACTGAGGTCTTCCCTGGCTTGAGAAAACGGGCAGAGATACAGAAACTGGCAACTGGGAGTGGCAGAAACATACTGAAGTTTATAAAGCCCTGGGATGGGGTACTAAAAAACAGCTACCATGCCTGTCCTCTTTCCTCAGATTCTATCCCCCACCATCATAAAAATGACCTCCATCAGTGGTAATAAGGTGTTAACAGCTGGCAAAAGAAATCGAGAGAGGACTCCATTTTAAGAAGCAGACATTAAAGGACTTTAGGATATGGCCAGTGATAATATGAATGTGCCGAAACTGGATGTCCATGGTTTAGAATGTTCTATAAGCCTCAGAAAATCAGGAAACCACTTAAAGCTTCAATGCTTCTATGGCACCCGTGATGGACGAGCTGTCAGATGACTACCAGAGCACCACAGAGAAATTTCAGTATCAGGCAGTGAGGGTCACTGGCAAGCATCAGTGTGTATTAACCCTCATTTTAGAGCTAAATGTGTTAAAATATGCTATGTTGACGAAAATGCTGTTTTCTTTAAAAAAGTAACATCTGTCTACCTTCTTATAGTACTTGGCAGAGAACACTACTTTGCACAGTACATGAAAGTATAGGATGGGAATTAGACCAGATACAAATGCCAGTTTTGCTTCTTACTAAAGCAATTTATGCAATCTCTCTATTTGTTTTTCTATCTATAAAATGAGGATAATAAATATGAATGTGTGTGTGTGTGTGTGTCTGTGTGTCTGTGCATGTATTGTGTTTGGTAGAATACTTAGTAGTCCTAAATGTGCTCAGAACATGAGGTGCAGTAGTTTTGTGCAGTGTCAACTTCTCAGCAACTAGAGATAGAACAATGTTTCCCCTCTCTGTCTAATTCTAGGTTAGCAGGGGCCACAAAAGAAATTCACACAAGGCTGGGAAAGCAGAGGTAAAGCGGTAGCCATTGCACTCTGAAGGTCAGTGTGGAGCACCGGGCACTGTGGCAGCTCACACACATTTTCACTAACCTCTAATCTGCTTGGTTGCCATGAGGAATCACTCAGACCTGCTTCCAATGGTTGTCCTCCTTTAGCTTCTCCAGGTCCTGGGCCAGATGCATGTGTACCAGTGAAGAGCACCGGCTTTTTGTCACTCACATTGTCAAGATCAGAGTTAGTGAGAGACAGTCATGGGTTCCAGTCCATCTTCATGTTTTTCCATCTCTCCTTGCTCTCATTTGCATCCAGTATTCCTTCCTGGTTACAGATCTAACTGAACCATAGAGACTTCCAGCCAAATATTGTACCAAATGGGGAGGCAACAGACTGCAAAGCCTATCCCACCAGCTCCCACAATTATATAAAGTTTAACTCAGTAATAAATCCCTTATTCTATGTCAGAATCTGACTAATTCAACATGGTAATTATATGATAAGTTGTTAAAATGAAACTATTTCAGACTCAGTAGTACTTAAGTGGTGCCGTGTATAAGCCTTCAGAGAGTAATAATGTAAGGTGTCTGAGATAAAGGGCGGGTGGCAGCAAAAAATGATGAAGTCATTCTCTTTATAATCCATTAGGGCTTTCCCATTGCACTCAAGATAAAGTCTAAACCTGTTAAAATAGCACACAAGGACCTTCATGGTCACAAATTCCCCTCTCCAGCCAAGCAAAAACTGCCTTCGGTTACTCAATTCTTTCTCCTCTCCTCCCTTCTCTCCCCTTCCATCCCATCCCCAACCCATCCCATCCCCTTCCTTCTCTCCCCAGCTCTTCCTCCCTTTCTACTTTCCAATCTTCTCATAAGCTCTTCTATCCATAACACAGGCTCTTCTCTCCCTCTCTCTCTCTCCCTCTCTCTCTCTCTCTCTCTCACACACACACACACACACACACACACACACACACACACAACCTCTTTCACCTAGCTAATCTCAGTTAAACCTTACTCCTTTTAGTATAGCCAGGTTACTGGCTCCAAGAATTTAGTTTTGAAGTAGTACCCTAAGCGTTCCTTATTTTCTCACTTCCTGACTTTTCAATCTCTCTCCTTACTACCACCTCATCTTTGTCTCTCTAATTCCCAGTGTTCTCTCAGAACTTAGATGCTATGCTTCTTCAAATGTCCCTTGAACTACATTAAATTCTCCTCCTGTGAGACATTTACTCTTGTCTTTATCACACAATATTGGAATTGGGCATTTATTCAACTGTTGCCCTTAGTAGATACTTAACTCTGGCTGCCATTTGTGATGGATACACTATGATATGCTTCCCAGGTCTCCCTTCAAAAATAAAGGACTTTGTACTTCAGTTTCTGGGAGAGCTGCTGGCAAAGAGCCCTCTGCTGCCTGCCACTTTGGGGGATTATAGAACGTTGAAAGAGCCACCTTGCCCAAAGTTGCACCTACTACTAGAGGGAACCAACACTGATGCAGATGTTTAAGACCCCACCTTCTTGCCCCAGCACAGATCAGCTCTGAAGGGTCATTCTTCAGAATTCCAAATGGTTGGCTGAAGCTTCCATTGAAACCACATTACAGTTCAATCTCTCCATCTACCCCATCTAGCTCTTTCCATTTCATTCCACAGGGTTTGATCCTAAGGACCCACCCAAATATGCCTCTTGCATACTAATATCTGTCTCAGAGTCAGCTTCCTAGGGAACCCAGTCTTATCACAGGGCCTAAAATTGGGTGCTATTCAATAAATATTGGTTGGTTAAATACAAGACACAATGGTGAAGATCCAAATCATCAGAAACACTGGAAAAACAGGGGAATAAAGCTGAGGGACTACTATTCAGCTGCCTCAACTAGTTCAAGTGCTCCCTACAAGTCTGAAAACATGTGGTTGCAGAATTACAGACTGATCTACCCCCTACAAACTTTCTGTTGCCAGTAGCTCATTGGGGATGATTTAACTATATAAGGACACATAGCCTGGTTGAAGAAACTAAATTCTATCCTAGATAACTTGTGTTTGTGGAAAACTGCGAGAAAACTAATCAAAAACTATGAGAATTCCTTCTTAAATGACAATAGAAGGAAAAGACATTCTAGAAAGAAAGAAAATGTTGGGAAGGAAAAACCAAAGACAAAGCCAAAAAAGCAAAGTACTCTTTATATTCAGGAAGTAATCAGAAGTTCACACTGTCTGGAATTCATAACAGAAAGTGACAGAGAAAGAGGTGGGAGTCATAGACAGAGCTGAGTGATAGATGGAAAAATTAGTTGTAAAAAATTAGCATTAGAATATCCTAAACTTTCATTCAAATTAATAATAATGTTTATCTACAAATCCATTAGTTAACTTTTAATGTTGACTATTTTCCAAAAAATACTTTTCCATTAAAATCATTAAATCCATGTCTAATGGATTCACTCCCTATAAGTCTAATCCATTCCCAAGGATTCTCTTCTAAGAACGTTAGGTTTAGATACCATCCTACTTGTCATTTAATGTAATAAATTAAGTATATTAATAAGAAGAAGGTATGAAATATGATAGATAAAGTCAATGTTTTGTCATGATATCTAAGCAATAAAAATCAATATGTAGGGACCCCCCTGGGTGGCTCAGTAGGTTAGGCGTCTGCCTTTGGCTCAGGTCATGATCCAAGGGTCCTGGGATCAAGTCCCATGTTGGACTCCTGGCTCAGTGGGGAGACTGCTTCTCCCTCTGCCTGCTTCTTCTCCTGCCAATGTTCTCTCTCTTCCTGACAAATAAATAAATAAAATCTTTTAAAAAATCAATATTTAATAATCTATTGTGAATTCTGTTAGAAGTCAAATGTTTGCTAAAGAATTCTACACCCTTTTAAAAATGTTAAGTACAGAGGCTTACACTGAAAATTTCCATCTTGTTCATATGCTTGCATCCAGTAAGATAAGGAGCATCTTTATCATAGAAGTTACCACAATTTAGGATTATTTTGTGCTTTATTTATTTATATACTGTCTCCTTATATCAACTGCTTGGAAGCAGAAATTATGTTATATTTGTTGTTGTTTCCCCCATTTTATCTCTAACACCTAGCTTAGTATCTCTCTCACAACTGACACTCAATAATTAAGTGGGGGATAAGAATAAGTGAATGCTGAATAATTATGAACTAAAAAAAAAGTCATTTTAGAGGACTTTAATTATATTGCTAGCAACCTTAGAGACTTTGATGAAACTGAGTTGGAGCCATTAAAATCCTGATTTTTAATTTTTGTCAAGTGGAATGGTAAAAAACATGCTTACTACCCACATAATTTTGTGCCTCCATCAAAATATCATCACCATCAGCATATTAGAGTTGAAGAAAGGGAGAATGGATGGTAGATAAATCCATTTTATGAGTTAGGGTTTTTTGGTGGCAAGTGACAGAAACCCAATAGCTAATTTAAGCAAAGGAGAATTAGGTTACCAGATCAAGAACAAATCACAACAAGATGAAACAGAAACCAACCATAAAACCAAAAATCCTTACTGGGATTTTCATTGGAAAACATTGAATTTATAGGTCGATTTGAGGAAAGTTATCATGTCAACTATATTGAAACTTCCGTAAAAATTTATCTCTTCATTAAGAAATCTTCTATAAAACATTTTAGCAATTATTTTTTTTCATAAAAGTATTGTATGTTTTCTGTTAGATATATTTCTAGATTTCTCTACATAAACATATACCCATATACACATAAGTGTGTGTCAACATTTAACATTTAAGAATTATATGTTCTAGTAGTTACTTGTTATATACATGAAAATTAAATTGAACATTGTGCACCGAATTTATACCCTGTATCAGCCAGCCAGAGATATGCTACAAACCTCAAAACTCAGTGGCTGTGTTCTTGTGCCACTTTAAGGAGAACAGAGGAGATTTACAATTTCCTAAGTCCATGAGGTGTGAGCTCTTTGGTCCATTACCTTGTACAGAGTACAAATCTGAATAGTTGCTAGGTAAAGTTGACCCTTGAGGCAAGTCACGACACTTAGTCCTAAGCCTTGTTCTAAGTTAAACAGGAACATGGAGATTCTATTTTCTAAAAAGACCACAATAATGTCTCCTATTCTTCATGCTCTTCTACCATGTGACCTTGCCAGTAACTCAGCAAGAAGCGGCACTTACTTTCCTTCTCCTTGAATTTGGGTGGACCCTTGAGGTCCTTGATGAATAGAATATTGCAACAGTGACCTTCAATGACTTCTGAGGCTAGATCATAAAAGATGATGTGGCTTCTACCTTGTTCACTGAGACATTCACCTTTAAAGCTCTGAGACATCCTGTAAGTCCAACTACTCAAAGACCTCATAATGTGAGGGAGTCAACCCCCATGAAAAGACTGTATACAGATGCTCCACTTAACATACCCAGCTGTGAGTAGGTCCGAAGGTTGTGGATTATTGTTAAGCTGTTTAACATACCCAGCTGTGGTTTGAGTCAACAACCAGCACCAACGTCCAGACATGTGAATGAAGAGCCATCTCTAGAAATGGATTCTCTAGCTCTCAGCCACGTGAGTTTTCCCAGCTGAAGTCCCAGACATCACAAAGCAAAGCAATCTATCCCTACCATGTCCCTACTAAATTGTCAACCCAAAGAATTTGGGGCTTAATAAATCGTTGTTATCTTAAACCACACAGTTCAGAATGGATCACTATCCAGCAATTGTAAATGCAGCAGGATTTAACCAAATTTTTCTGAGATCTCCAGGGACTGGGGTCTAGAGCGTTATTTCTAAATTCTGCTTCAGGGTGAATCATGTCAGAGCAAGGCTATGGAGAATGCTGGTATCTAAACCCCAGCTTCCTAGATCCAGGTGAGAAACTATTCATTTGCTCTCAGGATGATACATATTCAGAATCAGAGTGTGCCCACTTTGGGTTAGTTCTTTTTTGAGTCTCCATTTTTCCAATCAAGGCCATAGTTCCTTTCCAAGAACTTTAGAGTACAGGATCAAGGGAGCCTACAGAAAAGACAGCCATGCCACTGTATCTGTGAATAACTGACACAGCCAAACTTCAGACTAAGCCTGGCTCGGTTATTTTAGCTTCACTTTGTGTTTTCTCAAAGTATGGCTTGCTCAGCTACTTTTGTAATTTTCTTTTTAACAGGATAGCCGAGAAAGAAACATACAAGGGGGATGGGGGAGCAGCTGTTAAAAACACACATTGTGTCAAATAATTAATTGCTCCCCAAAATACAATTTACCTGACAGAACCTAAAATGAATCAAACCTTGCATTGTCTTCTGTGTTCTTATGTTGATTCCTCCTTTTGGGTCCCTAAAGCAACATTTCTCTAACTTTCTTCTTTGACTGCAACAGGGAGAAAAACATTCATGAGCCTCTTTGTTATAATTTCCTTTTTCAAAGTAATTGCTTAGAATATCACCCCAGTATATTCAGAAGGTTTTCTTTAAAGTATTATTCCTTACTTCCAACATGAGTAATTCATACAACTATAAAAGCCCAGCTCCCCATAAAAAATGATTATGTGCTAAAAAGACATTATTTGATTGTAAAACTCTCGAGTTGCTGAGTGGGTTGCAGAAGGATGCCAAAAGAATCCTTTGAGGGGAAATGTCTTTTCCATCTTTTCCTGAAATTGCTTGTTTTCACTTTGGAAGGAAGATGTAAGTGTCTCAGCTTCACAGTTTGAGGAACTTTACCTTGGAGGCAAGAATTCTAGCTATGAGAATCCCAAGATAGTAGCACTAATCAAAAGGCCTCTTGTTGGGAGACATAAGCATCCCCACACAAGATAAGAACACCAGTTCCTTGTGAATCCTGCTGACAACTATATTTGCCTGCTTCTAGAATAAGAGGTCATCCTAGATTTTCAGAAGTCTACTTATTTCCAGAAATCAAACCCAGGTCACTTCTGTTAATAGGAAAGTCCTGGTAGCTTACAGCTTTGTTTTTAATGGCTTTTAAATCTCACAGAAGGATATTTTGAGGTGGGAAATTATTATAGAAAGAATCATAGTACCAGGAAACTGGGACCCTATAGAGATGGTGATTCATGTGATAGCTAGTCTCCCAGGATACTCTCCAACAGTCTCTCATCTTCTGTTTGCATAAACCAAGCCTACACGCTAATACCATTGTCTGGGAATCTGTGCTAGATTTTCCATTGCTTTGACCGACTCAATGATGAAGAAGCAGAGTTTTGGTAACCTCCTTTTCCCTCAAGGTACCTTGAGCTGCTATTAAGAAATCCAGGTTACTCTGCTGGAGAGGAAGATGAGACACCAAGTGGAGAGAAAGATCACATGCAAAAGCACCAATGTGCAAAATAACTACTCTTTATTACATTGCATTTCATCAAATCATTAAACTTTCCTGAACCCCAATTTCTGAATTTGTAAAAAGAAGGACAATACCAGTTTCACTCTCTTATGAAGGTCAAGTGAAATAATTTTCTCTTCTTTAGGTTTATTGACTACCGACTGAGGCACTAAGTATAGAACAATAAATATATTACGAACATTGTTTTACAAGACACTGCATTCTAAGAGACACATATAAATCCCTGAGCTTAGTCTCAGACTATACTTTAAAAAATTAGTAATACTGATAATAATATGGTCTCAAGTTGTATAAGGCAATTAGGGGCTATAAAAACAAAACATAGAAAGTGTGAGTTGGGCGGAGTGTAGAGGGAGAGGGAAGAAAGAGAATCTCAAGCAGACTCCATGCCCAGCATGGAGCCCAGTGCGGGACTCAATTTCACAACACTGAGGTCATGACCTGAGCTGAAATCAAGAGTTGGACATTTAATGGACTGAGCCACCAAGGTACCTGGCATAATTCTCATCTTTAAAAGGCTTTTAATCTAGTTAAAAAACCAGGCCTAGCAAAATAATAATATTGACTGCATATTTTTATGTTCTAAATTCTACAAATGCTGCCTGAGAAATTTAAAAACTGGAAAATGAAGGTGGGGTAGTCTTTAAATGAATGATAGGGGGAGAGCAAGCCAAATTTCAGTGGAACTGTAGGTTTTGTGGAGACAGTGATATGGGAAGGTGATATTCCTAGATGGGAAACAACTTAAGCAAGGTTAATAACTAGAGCAGTGTTGTCAGTAGAACTTTCTGCTCCGGTGTTATATATGTGTTATATATACGTGTTGTCTACTATATTAGACCCTAGCCGCATGTGACCATGGCAGTATTGACATGTGGTCAGTGTGATCAAGAAACTGAATTTTTAATTTATTTAATTTAATTAATTTTAATTTAAATAACTACTTGTGGCTAGTGGTTACCATATTGTATGGCATATACTCAAAGGACTTGGAGAAAAGCCATGACTCCTTCTATTACTTCTATTACTTTTGTGTGATGCCATCCTAGCTCAGTTGACATACTAAGATTATTTGCCTGCCACTACTTCACCCCGACTATCTACTCTGAAGTATAAAACAGACTGTCAGAATAAGTCTTTCCCAGGGCACCTGGGTGGCTCAGTCGGTTAAGCATCCAGCTCTTGATTTCCACTCCAGTCATGATCTCAGTCAAGGTCATGAGACCTGCATGGGGCTCCGCACTGAGCATGGAGGCTGCTTAAGGTTCTCTCTCTTCCTCTCCCTCTGCCCTTCCCCACCCCACTCACTCTCTCTCTCTCTCTCTCTCTCGCTCTCTTTCTCACACAAAATCATCATCATCATCATCATCATCATCATCATCATCATTGAGTAAGTCTTTCCCTGAAACCTTAAGTCCAGGGCAACCTCATGAATTGCCAGTTTTATTCTATTCTCACATCTACTCCTTGGGTTAATCTGAACCAAAAGTTTCTCCCTTCAAAGGAGTGGCATTTCTTATAAAATCCAGAGAAGAATGGAATTGTGTGTGTGTGTGTGTGTGTGTGTAAAGCGATAGAAGTTTATTAAGGGAGGATACCGAAAAACTCTCAGGAGTGAGAGGGGTCACCACAGGGTTGCCAAGAGGGTCTTTAGTGTTGGTCTTTTATAGAAAGCTAACCAAGGAGGGGCACCTGGGTGGCTCAGTGGGTTAAAGCCTCTGCCTTCGGCTCAGGTCATGATCTCAGGGTCCTGGGATCGAGCCCCGCATCGGGCTCTCTGCTCAGCGGGGAGCCTGCTTCCCTTCCTCTCTCTCTGCCTGCCTCTCTGCCTGCCTCTCTGCCCGCCTCTCTGCCCGCTTATGATCTCTCTCTGTCAAATAAATAAACTCTTAAAAAAAAAAAAAAAGCTAACCAAGGAATTTAAATCCATTTACTGTATCTATTGATGACACCTTCAATGGCTTACTTCTTTTTCAAGGCCTGGTTATTCTTTGTCAGTCGCAGGGGATTATCATAAAGACACCCACCCCACATGACCAAGGGACCCCACCCGCCTAGGGCAAGGTGGTCTTCCACCCCACTTCAGAAACAAACTAGCAAACCAAAAAACAACCGGCAAGGAAGAAAACAGCTAAAAGCCTTTAGTATGTATCAGTTTCCTTGGTTACAGGTAAGAAAGAAGGGGAGGAGCAAAACGTTTCAAGTATGAAGAGCCGGAACAAGAGACCAAACCGGATCAAGGACTCAAAACTCACAGTAGCATTTCAACCACTACCAAAGCAGAGTGAGAAAATGAGGCAATTATCCTGATGGCCCAAAGCAAAAATGAAATCTCTCACCTGGAAACAGCCAGAGAATTTCAAGTGAAAGGATTTTTTGGTGGTTGTTTTCTGTTGTGTTGAGCTGATAATTGCCAGGGCTTATTTTCTCAACATACCCTTCAGTATAGCTATCGATAAAGCACCAAAGGACCTATTGGGAACTAGAGTCTGCCTGCAATGACCATGATGGGACCCACATCCCTTTAGGAATTAAATCACGGCCAAATAGGAAAACCAGAAGAGAAAAGAATATGTACAAGTCCAAAAGCCCTGAGGAATATAAGGGGAGATAGCTGCTTTGTTTTGATTTGTTGTTTTTTTTTTTTTTTTTTCAAGAGGCTTTTGATGATGCTTCATGCCCAGCTGTCAACACTAAGTTGAAGAAGGCATGAGTTTGGAGGGAGGGAGCGGTAATTCCAGAAGCAGCAGCAGCCGTCCACATTACTGTGTTTGTTCACATTAGTAGGCACTGGCAGGCCATTTTGTCATGACTTGTCCTATTTCTCTCCAGCAGACCCAAGAGAAAGTCTCATTAGAGGGTGGAAAACATGCATATGGATGCCCTAATGCAGGGAAATGGCGCCTAGGGAAAAGCATACTCGTTAAGCTAGTTAGTGAGAAGGAGAAATAAACCAGACAACAAGAAGTCAACTCCAGAATCAGTTTGGATAATTGTCCTGGATTTGAAATGCTTGTCTGCCAAGACCCAGCAGATCTAGAAAACCAGAGTAAGTGCTATAGTATAGTAGGGAAAACTCTCAAGTGATGTATTAGCCAGTGTAGGACAGGCAGCTGGGACTGGCTTTGCCCTCCAGCAGGTTAAAAGGCCGACACTGTGGAGCGAGGCTCTCCACGCATACATCAACCACAAAAGAATCCCCCTCACTGTTCAGCGCATTGTGCTGGAGCAGTCAGGTTTCCAGAAATAGACTCGCCCAAATCCCCTTTTTATATTTTCCAGAGCTGAAGCTGAACTTTCAAGGGGCATGACTTTGCTTTTATTTTTTACTCTTCTTTTCATTGATGATTGAATTTCCTAGCGTTGCTTTCAGATCAGATGTTATTTTGGGCACAACTCAAAGAAAGCCCTCCATATACATTGAGAAGCAGCGGGTGGCAGAAAAGTTCAACTTCATTCCTGATTGAGCAAAGAGACACATCAGGGGGTCCAGGAGAGGGGGAGAAATGCTAAAGGCTCCAAAGTCCTTGGAATGAACAAGTATTTGGCTACATAGGATGGTGCTGGCTGATGTTCAAAGTCTACCAAGTTTTAAAGAAGGATTTTCAGTTTTTCAAATATCAGAGCTATTGTTCACATTTGCTATAATCACAAACAACATATTTAACCACTAATTATGCTTGTAATTAAAAATTTTAGGGGTGCCTGAGTGGCTCACTCCGTTAAATGTGTGACTCCTGATTTTGGCTCAGGTCAGATCTCAGGGTCTTGAGATTGAGCCCCAAGTCAGGGTCCCTGCTCAGTGGGGAGCCGACTTGTCTCCCTCTCCGTCTGCCGCTCCCCCCTGCTCAAGCGATGCTTTCTCTCTCTCTCTCTCTTTCTCTGGAATAAATAAATAAATCTTTAAAAAAAGAAATTAAAAATTTTAACAGTAGAAGCTATACAAAGTCACCATGGTTTTGCAGCTAAAGCCTGAGTTAGGCTTCTCTCAATAGCATATTAACTCTCCAGTCTTTGTTCATAACTTATCCTCAAAATTCCACTCCTCCCTCTTGTCTGCCAGGAGAGATTTGTTAAGTCTGAAACCCTGTGCAAAACCATTTGCCTAATTGTCTCACTTAATTTTCATGATCACACATTGAGGGAAAATTGGGGATCAGGCAGAAAAATAACTTGCCCAAGAATAGACAGATCATAATCAGATCTAAAGTGATATTTACACTCAAAGGCCTTCTGTCTGACCACAAGGAGAGAGGAGCATTTACTTTAAATTCAATATTTGAAGATTTTAATATAATGACCTGCGGGGGGAAAGTCCCAGTACTTCCAGTGACTTACCCACAGGAAGACAGCACAGGCCATTATTTTCTCTTTATTGGTTCCAAGGTGTATTGGAGAAACAATATCACTTTAATTTACTCCCCAGGGACAAAATAACAAAATATATTGGCATCTTGAACCTGCCAAAACAGAATTGAATTTTTTTTTTTTTTTGGTCCTTCTTTCCTTCCTTGGAAGCCTAATCCATCAGGAGCCACCTGGGACAGCACCCACACACACTGCAGCATCACTTCTCAGCTGGGCTCCTTCCCGACAAGCTTCTCAGCTGGATCCTAGGCAAAGAAAATGTGTTTTTGCTTGGGGAAAAAATAACAACAGCAGCAACAACAAAAAGAAAAAATCCATAGCAGCCCACCCACATCTCCATCTTAAGAAGCTAAAATCAAATGGGGTAAATAACTGAGAACAAGCTTCATATATTCAGACCTAGAGTTAAAGAAAAAAAAATAGATTTTCACCTACTTTAGACATGTAATGAGAACCCTTAAGCTCTCACTGAAGATGTCTTCAAACAAACGGGGAAGTATCTAAGCCCCAAATATATATATACTTTGTTTACCCAAATAGATATCTATTTACCTACTTTGTTTGAAGACAAGAAACTTAAGCCCCACTTTTCTCTTTGACATTTCTTGGTGGCAGAGTGGTAGACTCATTATTAAAGAAGACTGTTCTCTCATTCTGAGCCATCCTTAAGAAGATGAAATATATTAAAATATGACTATCCAGGGGATGGTGACAAATTTACGGATGATTTCTTATCTCTATCATTTTTACTAATCTCTATTTCCTATTTCTAAATGATTGCCTTACATATGTTGTTAAAAGCTGTTTCATTTAGAAAGGAGTTAAAACTTGCATGTAAGGAAATAAACAAGAAGAAACTGGTATGTTCTTATAACTTTTGAAATAGCTAGGAAAACAATTTTAAGGCTTCAGTGGGTCCCTATAGTTCTTAGGGTTTTGCCTTTGGGATTCAGTTTGAGCATGAATAGAATGTTGTGGACATCACCCTGGAGCAGAAGGCAGCAAGTCAATTCAGCAGTGGGATGACCTTGAGCAGATCAATTAACTTCTCCAGTTCTTGATTTGCTTATTAGAAAAAGATACACTGTATACACTCTAAAGACCTCTTACAGTCCTAACTGTGCTCAGAATTCAATGCAATGTGCCATATTTAGACTGTAATGAATGCTGCTGCTTGAGATAATTAGGTATCCTTTGGGATTGCAAGATGGTAAATGGATGCCTGTTTCTCTCAAAGGATATTATTCCCCCATCTGCCAATTCCCTTGAGTCAAGATAATAATCATTAGTCCTTTCCTGAATTTGTTCTTGTCTCTTTTATTACACATATAGTTTGAAAATGATGTACACTCTCTTATCCCATGCTGAGATATATTTGAGAAAGCAAGGCAGACAGTATTGTCTGTCCTCTCACCATTTCTATAGTCAAATTGTCATCACCCTTAACCTACTGGAAAATACCCCAGAACCTCAAAAGAACCCAAAAACAGAGTGGTTAGATGTAATGTTACAAATACAATGATAGCAAATACATGGGGAAGGGCATTTCTATATGGGCTAGCCAGAAAAGACCTCTCTGAGGAAGAAGGATGTAAACTAAGATATGTTGGATAAAGAATCAGGCATGAGCAAGGCAAGGAAAGAACTCCCCAAGAGGAAGGAACAGCACGTACTAAGGTCCGGAAACGGGAAAGAGAGTGCCATATTCCAGGAACTCAGAGAAGTCCAGTGTGATCAGCCAGAGAGAAAAGCACATGAAATGAACTTGGAGAGTCAGGAAGGCCTGGTTCATACATCACACTGCAGGCCGTGCTATGGTTTGCTGCTGAGCACAGCAGGAACCATTCCAC
Source organism: Martes martes (assembly GCF_963455335.1). Taxonomy (NCBI): domain Eukaryota; kingdom Metazoa; phylum Chordata; class Mammalia; order Carnivora; family Mustelidae; genus Martes; species Martes martes. The sequence continues at coordinate 134,582,556 of NC_137888.1, forward strand.
AGAGGTATGTTATCAGATCCAAGTCTTTGAAAGAAAAAGTACTCCGGCTGCTGTGTGGGAACTCAACGTTTGGAGTGTGGGGTAGCAAGAATAAAGGTGGAAAGAACAGTGGGAAGGATTCAGAGAACTCTGCAACAGCTCCAAGAAGAGTTGACTGGACTCAGATGGTGACAACGGAAATGGGGAAAATGGGTGATATTTGGAGATATATTTGAGATTATATATATATATATATATATATATATATATATATATATTCTACCTTTGGAAGTAGAAACAACAGAACTTGTTAATAGATAAGATGTGATGGGGGTGAGTAGCTGAAGGGAAGTGATGACTACTCAGGTTCTGGGTCAAGTAACAAAAAGATGAAGAAATTTAATGACATGGGAAAACCTAGGAGAAACCCAAATTTGTGTCATGAAAGCAAAACTGTCTGTGTACAGATGATGTTTAAACAAGGAAAATAGATGGGTTTCCTAGGGAGAGAAGACAGAGGAGAGTGGAGGACACGAGGCCACTATCAGGGACTATACTATTTACAGCAGAGAGTGAGATGGAATAACAAGGTAAAAGGGAACCGAGAGAGAAGAGTGGAAAACATTTCAAGAAGGAAAAATAGTGGGGCGCTGGGTGGCTCAGCGGGTTAAAGCCTCTGCCTTCGGCTCAGGTCATGATCCCGGGATCCTGGGATCGAGACCCACATCGGGCTCTCTGCTCAGCAGGGAGCCTGCTTCGTCCTCTCTCTCTCTCTGCCTGCCTCTCTGCCTATTTGTGATCTCTGTCTGTCAAATAGATAAATAAAATCATTTTTTAAAAAAAAGGAAGGAAAAAATGGTAAACTAGGTCTAATGCTACCCAGAAGTTTGACAAAATGAAGTCTGAAAATTAACCACTGCACATGGCAACATGGATGTCATTGGTGACCTTAACAAAGGGAGTTTTTAAGTATTAAAGTCTTTAAAGGTTTTAAGTTTTTAAAGATATGTTAGTGAAGTCAGCTTCGGTGTATCAAGGAATGAACTAGAAGAGAGAAAGCAAAGGTAACACACATATGCAATTCTTTTTTTATTTGATTTTTGAATAGGAAATATATTAATATGACTCAAAATTCAAACAGTACAACAGAGTATGGAGGGTGAAGTCTCCCTCCCACACGTGTCTGTATGCCCCACTGTTCTTCCTGAGTTAGTCTATGCCTAAGTATGCAATGTGCTTGCCTTTTTTTTTTTGTTTGCTTGTTAAGCAAATGACAGTGCACTATATACACAGTTCTGAGCCTTGCTTTTTTCATCTAAAAATGATCCTAGAGATCATTCAATATCACCATATAAAGAGTTTTCTTAATCTTTTAAAAACTAGTATTCCATTGAAAGGGTCTAACAATGTATTTAATTAGTCCCTATTTGACATTTTGCTATTAAAGGCAGAGATGCAATAAATATCTTTATATGTATGTCATTTTGTAAATGTGCAGGTTTATGTACTCAGTAATTTTGGATGTGGAATTACTATCTCAAAGAGTGTGATTTGGGAAAATACCATCAAATGCTACAGATGCAGAAGACTTTCTTGTCTGGGATTGGACAAGTTTAACCCAGAACTTTTCCAAACCTCTTAAACTATGATGGCAAGACCCTTCCATCATTCTTCTCTGCAAAATTAATTGGCACGGGGTACCATCTTTAAAAACATTTCAAATTGTTCCACCTTTAAATATATTCCAAATCAGTTGTTAATAGAAAAATTGGTATTTCCTAAATAGGTAAAATTTTTGTTCTCAGAACTCTGAACATCATGAGATTAAATCAGCAAAGTAGAAATTTCTTTTTTTTTTAAGTAGAAATTTCTGATAAAGTTCCTCATAACACTAGGCCAATTAAACAAAGTTCCAGGTGACAAATTAATAGCCAAATGAGTTTCAAGGCATTTTCTTCTTACAGTCTATCAGTTTTGTGAATGTAGAGGCTTTTTGTACATAATGCTTAACATCAAAGAGGGCAAGTCTAAAAAAAAATTAGCTTTCTTTTTGTTTTGTTTCTGTTTTTCTATTTTTTTGCAATTTATTTTTTTTCCCGATTGTGTTTATGTTACATAGGATCCTGTCCTCCATTTTGGGAGAAGATACTCTCTCGCTTGTTCTGATTAAACAGATGGACATGTTGTGAGGCTCATGGGACAAGGATCTAAAGATAGTCTCAACGCACTGAAGGTAACCTCCAGCCAATACCAGCAAGGAATTGGATCACTCTACCCTACAACCATAGGGAAATGAATTCTGCCAAAAACCACATAAGGTTAGAAGAAGATATCCTCCCACCTGCGTCTTCAGGTAAGAATCCAGGCCTGTCTGATGTCTTCACTGCATCCTTGCAATGAGCCAACTAAGCTATGCCTGGACTCCTGACTCACAGAAACTGTGAGATAATACATTTGTGCTTTTTAAGCTACTGCATTTGTGTTATTCATCAAATCAAACTAATATAGCATGATTTTCATAATTGGGAAAAACTTAAATTCTGCCATATTTAATAAAATAATGTTTAGCTCCAATTATGACCCAAAAAAGTTTGTACAAGTTTTAGTCCAATTAATAAAGTTGTGGTTTCCCTCTAAAGAAGCCTGACTTTCATAATTCAAAATATGAACTCTGGTAGTTTTATGATACATTCAAAACATGCAAGGTAAATGTAGATCTGAAGTGGATGCTAATAAGAAGAGTATATGCATTGCTCTGATTTTATTGTTTAATTCTCTATTTGCTATGACTTCCAAACTTGAAAAAATTTTATTTCTCTGATTCCAGACTACACAGTAGAAAAGGTGAAAAAAGAAATTAGCATTTACTCTATGCCTGCTATATTCCAAAATCTGGACTGCATGTTGAACATATACTCTTTCCTTTAATTTTCACAATTGCCCTGCAAGGCAGGTTTAAATTCACCATTTTACTGGTGAAGAAACTGAGGCTCAGGGAGCTGACATTATATATGTAAAGTATCACAAGTAGTAAAAAGCTGAGCAGGGTTCATACCCAAAGGGTGTTTATTTCCCAGTCCCATTCCCTTTTCCCAATCTACCAATTTGGAGAGTAGAATATTATTTTTTAAAAATGTATCTGGCGGCACCTGGGTGGCTCAGTGGGTTAAAGCCTCTGTCTTCAGCTTGGGTCATGATCTCAAGGTCCTGGGATCGAGCCCCACATCAGGCTCTGCTCAGCAGAGAGCCGGCTTCCTCCTCTCTCTCTGCCTGCCTCTCTGCCTACTCTCTCTCTGTCAAATAAATAAAATATTTTTAAAAAATTTTTAAAAATGTATCTGAATACCTGAATATTGCTAAATTCTGTACAAGTCACACCAAGGAAATTTTTTTAAATTTTTTTATAAACATATAATGTATTATTAGCCCCAGGGATACAGGTCTGTGAATCGCCAGGTTTACACACTTCACAGCACTCACCATAGCACATACCCTCCCCAATGTCCATAACCCAACCACCCTCTCCCGTCCCCCCTCCCCCCAGCAACCCTCAGTTTGTTTTGTAAGATTAAGAGTCTCTTACGGTTTGTCTCCTTCCCGATCCCATCTTGTTTCATTTACACCAAGGAAAAATTTTAAACATCCTTTTCTTTAAATAGTTTATATTTATTTCATTAGTTTAGTTTATATTTCCCTAAATAGTTTATATTCTAATAGGCTTGGGTCATTTGGGAAGGGGCAGGAGAGGTGGGAAACCAGGGAAAACAAGCGCAGTGGAACACTGACCAACAACATTGGAACCATCTGGAAGCTTGTTGGAAAAGCGGAATCAGGCCCCACCCACACCTACTACATCAGAATCTGCATTGGCAAGATTCCCAGGTGGTGCATATTAAAGTTGGAGAAGCACTATCATTGAGAGATTAAGAAATTCTTCCTCTCTAGGGATTGAATGTCATAAAAAAAAAGGAGTAGTTTTTCATTTAAATTTTAAAAGTGAAAAGATACATGGATGTTGATTTTTGCAGGATATTGGGATTTTCCCAGTCAACTCTTTAAAGTTATCCTTGGAAATAGAAGGGTCTATGCCTATAATTTCTCACTGGCTATCTCTAAATGAAGTCTCCTTCTTCGCACATCCACACCAAGTTACACCACAATATCTGTAAGTATATGTGTTTTGTGTTTTACTCTTCAGGTGGACACTAACAACTCAGTTTCTATATGCCTCCTAAAGTTTCTCTTAGCTCATGGATTACTAAAGTAACCTGACCAAGACATTTTTGGTACACCTAAGAGATCTAAAAAGATTCTTCTTGAAGAGGCAAGAAATTTAATGCTGTTCACCAGTCACCTAACCAAATCAGTTTAGTTTTCCTACTTTGTAATGAATGCACTTAGAGTAACTGTGAAGTTAACTACAATTAATGCTCAACCTTAATTCTTTTTTTTTAAGATTTTTTTGGTTTGTTTTGTTTTTTATTTCTTTTCAGTATTCCAGAATTCATTGTTTATGCACCACACCCAGTGCTCCATGCAATATGTGCCCTCCTTAATACCCAGCACCAGGCTCACCCAACCTCCTACCCCACTCCCCTCCAAAGCCCTCAGTTTGTTTCCCAGAGTCCACAGTCTCTCATGGTTTGTCTTTAAAGATTTTATTTATTTATTTGAGAGAGATAGCTCAAGAGAGTGGAGTCAGGAGCAGAGGGAGAGGGACAAGCAGACTCTGCGCTGAGCGCAGAGCCCCAGGCAGGGCTCCATTTCACATCCCTGAAATCATGACCTGAGCTGAAATCAAGAGGCAATCAATAGTGGAACAGACTCAGACATCCAGGTGCCCCCAAACTTTATTCTTTTAACCTAAATTGATATGCAAAACACAGCTAAATTCCATTAGATTTGAAATGATCCTGATAAAGAGCACATTCTTCATTAAATTTTAACCAGGAGCTCTATTAATTACACATCTCAAAACAGACCCTTGATAGCTTGATGAAAAGGTTTCTTGCTTCATGTTGTGACACTCCTTCCTATGTGGTTTCCAGTTTTATTATCAGGGGAACACTTTTTTCATCACTGTTTGCTAGGGAGGGCAATCTAGGTTAAAACTTGAATTTCTAAGGATTTATTTCAAACCTCTTTAAGACTTTGGTATTTGAAAGGATTTATGTACCAAAGTGTTAAAGTAAGTACAAAGCACAAATTCTTGAATCCCAAAGAAATCAAATGTCTTCTGGTCTCCCTTCTGTCTACGTTATTAAAACCCCTTCAGGGAAAAAGCTCCAATATACACATTATCACTAACAAAAAATATATAGTTTAAGCCCCATAATTGATTTTTTTAGGAGGTTTCGTATTACTGTGTATAAGTAACATGAAGGTGGAGTTTTCATTTTTTACCAATTCTCCTCCATATTCTGACTCAAACCACTACCACCACAAATGAAAGATTTTTTCCTTTTTAAAATAATTTTTGAACTAATAAATTTTATTGTATTTTATATGGAAAGCAATAAAAGATTTATTTTAAAGTCTGTCACTCAAAGAAAGCTACTTTTTTTGCTGTATTTCTATCCATTCTTTAAACATGTATTTGTGTATGTATATGTGTGTGTATAGAGTCTTGTTACAAAATTAATGCATACTTATTATATAAGAAAACATTAATTTGAAAGTGAATATTCCCTATAATCCCACACTCAAAGATAACCATCACTGATAGTTTTTTCTAATATTCCATTATTCTCTTCCATATTCTAATCATACACTTATTCATTTACTGTTTGCTGAGTATTTACTATGTATTAGGCACCATTTTCTATACAGTAAAAATTACAGCACCAAAAAATTGACAGACTCTGCCTCCATGGTGCTTATATTGTAATGGAAAGAAACAGATGTAATAAATAAATAAGCAAACTATATAGCATGTTAAATGTTGTTCATTGCTACAGAGAAAAATCAATGTAAATTTTTGATGTTTTGAATCTCAACTTTTTTCCATACTTAACCTTATCATATATTTATGTCTATGTTATTAACATAACTTAAAGTCAAATTTCAACATGTAGATATCTCACAGTTAACTATTCACCCATTATTAAACATTTGCACTGTTTCTAATTTTCCACTGTTTGAAACAATTTGTAATTGTCTTTCATTGTTTTGTATGCCAATATGTGGTCTTCCTACCTAATTTTTAAATTGATTTATTTATTTGAGAGAGAAAGAGGGTGAGGGAACATGAGAGCAGCAGAGGGAGAAGCAGGCTCCCCACTGAGCAGGAAGCCCCATATGGGGCTTCACCTGGAATTCTGGGATCATGACCTGAGCTGAAGGCAGACGCCCAACCAACTGAGCCACCCAGGCACCCCCCTACCTAGTTTTTAATCAACTCAAATACAAGGATGATGTCCCCTTCAATCTTTATGTCCCAAGAGTGATCCCCTGTACAAAGCTCACTACTCATCTACATTCAGTGAATGCTTTCTGAATAATAAACACACAGCCCAATAAGTTAAAAGTTAATTACAGAAATATAAGTTCTCGAGGGACACTGAAGTAACACTGAAAGTAAGCTCCAGGCTAAACAAGGACAGTGGTAGAATAGGGGCACACCATACTTCGAGAAAACTCTACAGATAGGAAGCTTCTTGCCTTCTAGTCGTATCAGTGGGGAAAGACAGAATTAGGCTTGAAACTGTGAAGTGCAATTCCAGCGATTTATGTTTTAGTAGGATATATGCTCTTCCTACTAGAAATCGAAAAGCCTGAAAGGACAGGGCATAGTGTGTGGTTGAGAGGAGAGATAAAAGGACCTACAGATCAACCTATATAAATGTTCTAAGAAAGCTTGATTCTCATGTCAGAGATGATTTACCTGTATTGCTACCTGAAAGCAGTAAGAGGGACCAGATCTCCACTGAGTAGCTACTATGTGCCAGGCATGCTAGTAAGCACTGAGAGAGAGAGAGACAATAAGGTCTTCATGGAATTTAGAGACTGGAAACAGAATGGAAGTGGGCAATGAGGAAGGGAGACAGACAACCACAATGTAAGCAAACAAATAAATGATTGAAAATTGTGGTAAGTGCTCGACACAGGTGCTAGGAGTCATTTGGTGGAGGCAGGTATATACTGAAAGTAAGAGCATTTCTTTCTCTTTTTTTTTTTTAAGATTTTATTTATTTATTTGACAGAGAGAGAGAGAGATCACAAGTAGGCAGAGAGGCAGGCAGAGAGGGGGTGGAAAGCAGGCTCCCTGCTGAGCAGAGAGCCCGATGTGGGGCTCGATCCCAGGACCCTGAGATCATGACCTGAGCCGAAAGCAGAGGCTTACCCCACTGAGCCACCCAGGCACCCAGTAAGAGCATTTCTGATGAGAAGACAGTAGACCTAAGACCTGAACAATTAAATATGTCATCCATACAGAGAACAAGGGCAGAGTGTGGAGTGATGGAAGGAAGAAGAATGATCCAAGTTAAAGACCACAGCATGGGCTTGGCTGTGAAGAAGCCAATTTAACCTCAGAATATTTCCCGCTCTCCTCTTTCATTTGCACAACCCAGGTGTTCCCATCCTGGCTTCCTGCCTCAGCCTATTTTCAACAGCCTGTTTCCCAATTAAATTTTAACTTGTGTTTCAGTGACTTAGCATCCTGTTCTCTAAAAAAACAATTTATTTTGATGTACTCAGATTAGATGAAGTCCCATGTGATACAATATTTTTGCAGATTTTAATTTTTCTCGGTAACACAAATCACAATTGTTCTGTGTGTGTGTGTGTGTGTGTGTGTGTGTGTGTAGACTTATATGAAAAAAAAATTCTAACCAATATTTCCCAAGTCTAGCTGGAGGTAATATTTATGTATTTACATTCAGCCAAAGAATACTTAAGCATTCAATGATCACAGGAAAACTTCACCTGAATATTTAAATGTATCTAAATTCTAAAATGATCTTGAAAGTGTCTTAGAAAATCAAGATTCTACGTTTTAAAATTACACTATTACTTATTTACTTGGAAAATAAGTTTTAAAAATTAGAGTCCTTTTGGTATTTTCTTGATGTAGAGAAAAATCCTCACAGCTTTTTAAAATAACTGAATTCATTCAAATTTAATAATAAGTTCAATGAATTAATTATTATGAAGTTGATGCATAAAACCAATCTGTTATTGGAAACTTATAAACTAAAATGAACAAATACAATTTTCTTCTGTCACAAACATATTTTTTTTAAGATTTTATTTATTTATTTGACGGAGAGACAGCAGGAGAGGAAACACAAGCCAGGGAAATGGGAGAGGGAGAAGCAGGCTTCCCAGGACCCTGGGATCATGACCTGAGCCGAAGGCAGACGCTTAACTGACTGAGCCACCCAGGCGCCCCTGTCACAAACATTTTAACAAATAAATTTCCCACAACATTCAATTCTGGCTTACAACCCAGTTTTTGAATTTTTACAGTAAAATTTTCAACTTTATAGGAAATCTCTGAAAACATACATAAACAACAAAATAAATTTGATGTAACCTTAGTATCATGGTAAATACTATGGCAGTGTTCACTTTTTTATGTGTGGTCAATGGAAACAAAATGTAATATTTAACTCTGGTCTTTAATTTCTTAAACATTCTTACATCCATTGTTTTCTACAGGTTCCTGTTATTGAAAAAAAAATAGCTTCTAATCTTAGTTTAATTTTTATTATTTCTATTGATATTCAATAGATGCAAAGGAATAATTATAAAACATGTGTAAGGCATAAAGAAGAACAATAGAGGAACCCATCTGTGCTCATGCGCTCATCAAGTTATTTAAGAAATAGAACACTTCCGATTAACTTCCGGTGTTCTACAATGCATAACCTCAAACACGTGTCACCAGTTCTGAAATTAAAATATTAGATATAAAAGAATTTAGATGTTTCTGTTTTCCTGAACATTAGCTTACTTAGTGAAATAACTTCTGTGTTTCTGAAAGTTTAATTATAGAACCAATATTCAAGCATTTAAAGAAATGTAAAAATGGCTGAGAAACATGAAAAAGTAGAAGGAAGGGTACCCACAGAAAAATAGAGATCATTTATGATTCTCTATGAAAACCGGGACAAATAGGTGATGAGAAGAGTAAATTAAAATAGGATTCATGAAACGAAGTACCAAATGCCAACAGTCAACAACAGATCATTGCATAAAGGAATGAACCTGAACTCTTAAGCTTTATTTTTTAACCAAGATTTTCTTTCTTTCTTTCTTTCTTTCTTTCTTTCTTTCTTTCTTTCTTTGGCAGAAAGAGAGAGAGAGAACAAGGAGGGGGAGAAAAGGAGAGGGGGAAGCAGGCTCCCCCGATCCCAGGACCCTAGGATCATGACCTGAGCAGAAGGCAGATGCTTAACCAACTGAGCCACCCAGGCACCCTTGAACTCTAAGCTTTAAAATGGGAAATATCTGAGATAAGAATTCAAAATCTAAAATGAACACAAAAAATGCTGTTTGAATGATAGTGTTTGATATCAGCTCTTTTATGGGAACTGTTTGAAAGAAACACACCTAGGAAAAAACTACAAGGGACACATGTGTGGGATGACAACCAAGCCAAGGGATATGCATCAAATGGGCACGAAGGGTCACTCATTGTCTGTATCACTCACAGGTAACTATTTGTTGGTTTCTCCTCAGAATTTTCTCTTAAATGTGTAAATAAGAAAATGAAATACATCAACATTTTATTTAGCATCAGGAGCCTCTAGAATAACTTATATTAACATTATGTGCAACTATTTTTTCAATGTATTCCTCCTTCCTTCCAAAGGTTTCATAAAAAATGATCCTGACTTCTTCATTACTATATCCCAAATTGCCCAGCTCAGTGTCTAACATAAGAAGATGCTTATTAAATATTTGCTGACTGATAACAAATAAGTTGTTTCAAAATGTATCTCCAAAGGAGCAATATACTTGATTTTTAATAATAGTCCCCCAAATTTTCAATATTCAAAAGTCTTTATTTCAAATCCACATCAATCCCCTATTTTGAGAAACTTATTCTATCATATTATAATCATTAATGTGATTAATCATCTCTAAGCAAAAGCATTTAATCCTAATCAGTACTTCCAATTACCTCCAGAAAACCAGAGTTATCTCCCTAAATTCTAAGATACCAGCCAAAATTAAGGAGTGTTGATGTTATAACAAGTCCCTATTGCCTAATAACCAAAGAATTTCATTTAGGCTTTTTGGAAATATTGAAAATAATTCACACTGCCCAGCAAGATTCTTCTCTCTGCTCAGTTTAAAATAATCCCTTTTGCTTACATGCCTGCTACAACCTTCAAAATTGCCCTCAATCTTACTCATACAAAAAAAAATTATCTTCACATTTCACAAAAGACAATGAAATTATTACTCTGTACTCTCTTCTTCTTCCCCAAGGCCTCATACTGCCCTCACAATGCTGTCCCAAAGAGAAAAGAAATTTCACACTCCCACTGGCTCAGTTACAGGGAGAATGTTACTAGTTTTAAGAATACGGCCTTTCCTTATTGTCAATTAATCTTCGACAAAACAAGAAAGAATATCCAATGGAAAAAAGTCTCTTCAACAAATGGTCTTGGAAAAACAGATGCAATAGAGTAGAGATGTTAATATGAGTGTTTGAGGTCAATGGGAGGACATAGACTGATTAAGGTATTTAGAACTTTGCTCTCCATGTTGCATGTGGGATGGAGCAGTGATTCCCAATTTTGATTGTACATTATAATCACTTGGGGCAAATATTTAAATGCCTCATACCCAGACCAATTAAGTCAGAATCTCTGGAGTGAGACCCAAGTACCAGTAGTTTGTGTGGTTTTGGGTGAATCCAATACACAACCAAGTTAAGCCCATTAACTACTGGATGGAGGAAGCAAGAATGAGGGCAGAAATCCAATTAGGAGACTTGCATTAGTCCACATGAGAGAACAACGAAGCTTGGATGATGCTGATGGCATGAAGATGAACAACTTTCCTCTATATTTTAGAAAGAATCTACAGGAATTTCCCATGAATTGATGTAGAGCAAGGATAGGATGTCAGAGAAAGTAAAATCAGGGGTGGTTCCTACATATCTACATGCATGTTGGCTATTCCCTGATAAAGGAAAAGATAGGAGAAAAGCAAGTTGGATGGGGGGATGAGTTCAGGACATGTTAATTTGAGATATAAGTGAATCACCCGAGTGGAAATGGTAAGCACGTAGTTGGGCTCAGATAAAAAAAAAATAAAAGAAGAAAGAAAGAAACAAACAAACAAACTGGACCAGAAACATAAAACTGGGGATCATCAGGATATAGGTAAATTTTGAGCCTTAAGAATAGGTGAAATACAGTAAAACATAAGGAAAGAAAGATGGAAAGTACTGCATGTTAATCCAGAAAAGTCACAACATGTTGATGTAAATCTGTGCATGTTTAGTCTTCCAAGTGATTTGGATAATGAACCAGGCCAGAAACCAGTTTTATAATATTTTTTTCTAAAAAACTCTCTGGCAAAGGCACTTCTCCCATGTTTCAAATAATCCCAAGAAATCTAGGAAGGGGAATATGTTTCTCAAAATACTCAGTGAAAATAATTACTGGAGAAATTCATGAAAAAAAGATCATTAAGGCAATAGAGAAACAACAATGGAGGAAAAGTATGATGTGTGTTATGACTCGATTTCTTAAAGAAGGATAAATGACTAATTGGATGGATATGAACATTCTGAACATCCTGGTTTCTTGTACCAGTCATTCGAGACCAAATAATTAAGCACATGCTCTCATAAAGTATTTTTTCCAGACACTTGTACCAAACTTTTAGATCTTGCTAATGTCAGAAGGAATCATGAAGGGACAAACGGAAGCTCTAAAATGGAACTGTAATTACAGCAAAAGAGCATAACTATTACTTATAATTACAGGCTTCTCAAGAGTTTTTCTTTCCTTCCATTTCCAGAGATTTGACCCCTTCTGAGGTAGAGTAATTATAAATACTAGCGAAGAAAATTTAAAGGTTATCTGTCAGGAGGGGGGGCATATGCTTCACACATTTCTGTAGTTTCATGAAAGGAGACTAAAAAACATGGTGAATGTCATCTTAAGAAATAGGTGCTTAACGTCAGAATGAATATAAATAATTTATTTAAATGTTATATTGCAGGGCAATACCTGTACCTTCTAATGGATAATAAAGTAGACAAAAAGTAGTTTCATTCCAAATAATCTGCTAAAGTTAAGGGATCTCCAAAGAAAAGTTTGGTAGCAAATAAGAATATCAAGATAGCATATCAGTTCTCTGAGCAGCCATTTTCCGTTTTAACCTCCACCAAATGAGGAGACAACTCTATCCAGAGATATCTGATCTTTCTGCATCCTCTCCCGAGATAATCTCATTCTCTCACAACACTCATGTTCATGTGGGCAACTCCCAAATTCAATGTTGAACAGAGTGATCTTGAAATTGTCTAGGTAAAATGATCTAGCCAGCTAGTCTCTAATCTCACATTTTCCATGGCCTCCTAGGTAATTTTAGACAATCTTAGATCACTCTGTTAACACTGATTGCATCTTCTTCTGTTGCAAAGCTGCATCTCCTCTGTGTTCTCTTTTTCTATTCATGTCATCACTACCTTCTAAACTGTAGATCTCAGATCTGTCTTTGTCTTCTCTTCTTTGCTCCCATTAGATAATGTCAGTCTGTGCATTTTTAGTTCACTACTTGCCAAGCCCTACACTTTAACTTCTACTGACTCTGATGTTTGTCCCTTCTTCCCAATTACCTCTGCCATTTCCATATCAAGTTCTTGTTATTTCTTGCCAAGACTACTGTTGTAACCACTGCACATATACTACCCACAGAAGTGATTTTCCAGGAAGCTATGAAACTTAGATTTTGGGGCCCAACATTTATTTGAGCCCCTTCTAAACTCTTACACCTAATGTCAGATAAACTTTCCAAAGGCATGAGTGACTATTCCACTCTGTGAGTCTGTGGTTCTCCACCAGCACTCCCAAGCTGATAACATAATAAATCTATTCTCCTTTTTCTGATTGTAAAGCATTTCTTGGTCTTGCCCAAACCCTCCTTCCCACCTATGTTTCTATTACTCCCCTTAATGTATATTTTTCTTAAACCGAGTTGCTACTGTACACCCACTGGATAACCAACTCCACCGCGCTTCTGTTTACATATTTTTCCTCTACCAAGAACATTCTTCCTGCCTCAACCTTATCTTTCTCCCTATCACATCCCCAAATTTATATTCTACCCAACACTAAGTTTCCAGATTAAGTACCATCACCCCCCATGAAGTCCTTGCAGATGACTGCTGTCTAGATGCAAGCTCTCCCTCCTCTGAACCCCCATTTATTAGTATTTCTGAAATCAAATCATTACTTTATACCTTTCAGTATAAGCAAACAATGGCCCATGGGTCAAATCCAGGCTGCCACCTCTTCATAGTTTTATTGTAACACAGCAACACCCATTTCTTTACCTACTGTCCTGTGGCTGCTCTTGCACTACAACAGCAGAGCTGAATAGTTGCAACAGAGGCCCTCTGGCTGGCAAAGCCTAAAATATTTAATATCTGGCCCTTCACAGGGCCAAAATTTTCTAACCCCTGTCCCAGGTTATTTCTGTATTCATTTAACTTCTCTTGTAGACAATAGCATGAGCCACTTGAGGAAAGAATCATTTTCTCATTTTTATTGATATCCCCCCACAATGTCTAGTTCACTTAACTGAAAAATAATAGGTGAGAAATGGCATTTCAGTTGTTTCCATATGCATTTTCCTTACCATGAATAAGAGTAAACATTTTTTCAAATGCTTATTTTTATATGTTTAAGAATGATGTTGTTTCTGCAGGATGTCTCTTCATATCCTTTGGCTGTTTTTCCATTGGGCTGTCTTCACCATATTGATTTATAAAAATTCTTTTTCCCTTCTTTTAAAAACAGCTTTTTTGAGATATAATTCACAAACCATACATTCAAATTTAAGGGTGTATTTCAATGGTTATCAATCAGTGTATTAATAACATTGTGCAACTATCACCACAATTAATTTTAGAATATTTTCCCATCCAAGTACTAACCAGGCCCGACCCTGCTTAGCTTCCAAGATCAGAAGAGATCAGGCACATTCAGGGTGGTATGGCTGTAGGCAATTTTAGAATATTTTCATCCCCCCTCCACCAAACTCCACATCTCTTAGACATCAACCCCAATTCTCTATCCCCCACAGCTCTAGGCAGCCACTTACAAAAATTCTTTATGTGTTAGAGAAATTGACTATTTATCTATGATGTAAGTTGCAATTCATTTTCCTAGTTTGTCACTTGTCTTTTGACTTTGTTCATGGTGACTGTATTGTGAGGACTAATTCCTGCAGGTCTGGAATTAGCCCAAACTGTTCTTGCTGAAGTACCTGCCCAGCACTGACGCCCAGGTCAAAGTATGAAGTGAACTGATTAATAGTGTTACTTTGTAATTACTACTTTATGGAAAGTTGGAGAGTAGTTTATGCCAGCTTGTTAGCATCGTTGATTAATGACAGTGAGATTGAAGATTTATATCTAGTCTCATTAGGATCCCTAGAAATGCTCTGACATACAGGTTGGTTACATGGAAGTGACCTGCCTCCATGACCAGCAAGGTAAAAGAAGCCCCATCTGAGACCCATTTGAGGCTCCCTAGTTCTGAGATATGTCTGCACACGTCAGTGATTACTGATCTGGGAGATTAAATGCATCCTGATACAGCCCTCCAGAGTGTACTTGGAGTTGGTACCTGGCCTCTCCAGACCCCTTGCTGCCAAGCTACTCTTAGATATGGTGCATATCCTTATTTTAATGCTGTTGCTATATTATATCATTTTTTTTTTTATTTTCAGCGTAACAGTATTCATTGTTTTTTCACCACACCCAGTGCTCCATGCAATCTGTGCCCTCCCTAATACCCACCACCTGGTTCCCCCACCCTCCCACCCTGCCCCTTCAAAACCCTCAGGTTGTTTTTCAGAGTCCATAGTCTCTCATGGTTCACCTCCCCTTCCAATTTCCCTCAACTCCCTTCTCCTCTCCATCTACCCTTGTCCTCTATATTATTTGTTATGCTCCACCAATAAGTGAAACCATATGATACTTGACTTTCTCTGTTTGACTTATTTCACTCAGCATAATCTCTTCCAGCCATCTGTACCCCAATGTTTATAGCAGCAATGGCCACGGTCGCCAAACTGTGGAAAGAACCAAGATGCCCTTCAACGGATGAATGGATAAGGAAGATGTGGTCCATATACACTATGGAGTATTATGCCTCCATCAGAAAGGACGAATACCCAACTTTTGTAGCAACATGGACAGGACTGGAAGAGATTATATTATATCATTTTCTAACAATGAACTGTGGGTTTGAAAACACTGCCATCTGGCATCATGTGAGTCTTCTTTAGCAAACAAATCCTAAGCACTACTGTCAGTGCAGTGACCTTTATCATAGAAATTTTCTTTTATCTTTACATAGTCAAGACTGTCAACTTGCTTTATAGCTCTGGGATTTGTTGTCTATTGTTTTTATCTGGACTGATTTTTTCAACTGATTGTTAATTTCTTTAACCTTCATTCTTAGCTTAAAATTCCCTCATTTGTTGTAGAATTTTGTGTCTCAGACTCTTTTTGAGTGGAAGTGTTGGTTCTTCATGTGTCTGTCTGTCTCTGATATTGATATTGATATTATATATCAATATAATATTGATATATTATCAATATAAGTTCATCTGGAATGGAGCTCCATTCCAATAAATTCCATCTCCATTCCAGATGAACTTATATTGATAATTCAAAGGGTTTACCCCTGAGTGATTTGGGGAAATACAAAAAATCCAGTTCACTCTCCAAGCCAGTGGGAGACTTGTTCATCAGTCTCATAGATTCCTATTAGTCATAAGCCCACAATAGTCTCTTTCTATCTCACTTCCAGAGCAAGGGACATTAAACAGGAAGCCCCATATAGTCCCTATTTTCATGTTCACCCAAAGCCCAGCAAATCCACAGTGTGAACCTCAATCAAACTTTGATTTTTCTACCCATTGAAATGTTCCTGTATATTTTGAGCCCATCCATGTCTTTTATACCATACCTATAATTCCAACATGTTTGAAGCAAAATTTACAGCGATATTTTGACCAGAAGTATATAATGATATACAAATATTTTTATGTATTTCTCCTTCTTTATGCTGAAAGGAAGAAAATGTTATATATTTCATATACATATTTTACTATCTGTTTAGCTATGGTACCAAGAAGGACTCTTTTAAAGCTTTTTAAACCACAACCAGGTGAACAAAGAGTATCCCTCAGAAGAATTTGATTAATGTTCTTTAGTCTCTATCCAGGACTCTAGCCAAAATTTCTGACACTGCTATATATTTTAATAATCCCAGCTACTCACCGGGCAATCTTTCCATGTAACAACAGATCACTGACCCACCACTCGGACTAAAGTTCTGAGTGTGATGTTTTGATTAAAAACTAAATTGCTAAGCATTGTACAAGAAAAATCAGGCTACTATAATTATAAGTTTAAGTAGCTGAAAGCATCTGAAAGAACAGCCTCTGATCTCTTCTTTCATTGTTATAGACAAGAGGATTAAAGCCAAAAGACCATCCAGAGGTCTGATGTCTGAAAGAATGCAGGGATGAAGTACACTGTGAAGCGACTTTGTGATCCAACTGAGATCCTCTCTAAGAGTATTAAAGAGTAAAAAAAAAAAAAAAGAAAGAAAGAAAGAAAGAAAAAGAGTATTAAAGAGCAAAATCATTTGCACCTAGAGAAGGCTCTGAGCCTCAGTTAAATCACTAGAGAATTATTGTTCTCCCATAGTAATTAAGTGTGAAGACTGTATTCGCCAGAATTCTTTACCACAGAGAGCACTAGCTTTGTTTAGAAACAGTTCCTCAACAAGCCTGCCTAAGGTAGAGGCTGAGACCCACAGGGAACCTGAGAGTATGCAGGAGTGACCTGGAAGAAATTCTTAGTTATACCACATGGAGAGGGAGGAAAGAAAGAAGAAAAAAACACACACACACACACACACACACACACACACACACATGAAGGGCATAACAAGTAATTCAGTAAAAGTCTTCAAAGATATATAAAGCCTTGATAATAATGACTTTTTTCCCATGGAAGCAATGAAGGGATGGGCTTATACATCCAGGATGTCCTGAAACAAGAAATAGTCCACATGGACAAGGGAGTACAGGAACTAAGAGAAACACAAGTCTAGTCCCAGATTCAGCAAATATTTTCTGTTAAGAGCCATAAAGTAAATATCTTGGACCTTGTGGGCCATATAGTCTCTGTTGCAACTATTCAGTCTTGCCAATATCACATGAAAACAACTGTGGACCATATGTAAAAGAATGTTCCAATAAAATTTTATTTATGGACACTTAAATTATGATTTCACATAATTTTTCATGTGCCACAAAATATTATTCTTTAATTTTTTGATCAACCATTTAAAAATGTATAAGTTATTCTTAATATATGGACCATATAAAAACATAAAATTTGGCCCATGAGCTACAATTTACCACTCCCTGGCATAAGATATAAAGTATAAGAAGGCAGTTAAATCATGGGAAGAACTTCAGACTGGCCCAGGCAGTAGAAATCATGATAGTCTCTAAAGATAGGGTTGCACCTGCTGCCATATAGATAAATTCCATCAAAGCTCCAGGTAGTTCTATAATAAACATGTAGTGAACTCTAAGCAGCTTCTTAGTTACCTTAGCAGACCCTCCCTCTTGGCCTCTCTGCACCTCTTTCTACCCAGTCCAGATTTATGTAACACTCTTTTCTCTTATTTAAGCAAAACAAGTGTTTTTTTTTTCTATTTTTCTAATATATTTTTTTATTTTTTATAAACATGTAATGTATTTTTGTCCCCAGGGGTACAGGTCTGTGAGTCACCAGGTTTACACACTTCACAGCACTCACCATAGCACATACCCTCCCCAGTGTCCATAACCCCACCACCCTCTCCCTACCCCCCTACCCCCAGCAACCCTCAGTTTGTTTTCTGAGATTAAGAGTCTCTTATGGTTTGCCTCCCTCCCGATCCCATCTTGTTTCATTTATCCTTTTCCTACTCCCTCAACCCCCCACATTGCATCTCCACTTCCTCATATCAGGGAGATCATATGATAGTTGTCTTTCTCTGATTGACTTATTTCCCTAAGCATAATACCCTCTAGTTCCATCCATGTTGTCGCAAATGGCAAGATTTCATTTCTTTTGATGGCTGCATAGTATTCCATTGTATATACATATACCACCTCTTCTTTATCCATTCATTTGTTGATGGGCATCTAGGTTCTTTCCATAGTTTGGCTATTATGGACATTACTGCTATAAACATTTGGGTGCACATGCCCCTCGGATCACTATGTTTGTTATCTTTAGGGTAAATACACAGTAGTGCAATTGCTGGGTCATAGGTTAGCTCTATTTTCAACTTTTTGAGGAATCTCCATGCTGTTTTCCAGAGTGGTTGCACCAGCTTGCATTCCCACCAACAGTGTAGGAGGGTTCCCCTTTCTCTGCATCCTTGCCAGCATCTGTCATTTCCTGACTTGTTAATTTTAGCCATTCTGACTGGTGTGAGGTGGTATCTCATTGTGGTTTTGATTTGTATTTCCCTGATGCCGAGTGATGTGGAGAATTTTTTCATGTGTCTGTTGGCCATCTGGATGTCTTCTTTGCAGAAATGTCTGTTCATGTCCTCTGCCCATTTCTTGATTGGATTATTTGTTCTTTGGATGTTGAGTTTGCTAAGCCCTTTATAGATTTTGGATACTAGCCCTTTATCTGATATGTCATTTGCAAATATCTTCTCCCATTCTGTCAGTTGTCTTTTGGTTTTGTTAACTGTTTCCTTTGCTGTGCAAAAGCTTTTGATCTTGACGAAATCCCAATAGTTCATTTTTGCCCTTGCTTCAGTTGCCTTTGGAGATGTTCCTAGGAAGAAGTTGTTGAGGCTGAGGTCAAAGAGGTTGCTGCCTGTGTTCTCCTAAAGGATTTTGATGGATTCCTTTCTCACATTGAGGTCCTTCATCCATTTTGAGTCTATTTTCGTGTGTGGTATAAGGAAATGGTCCAATTTTCCCAACACCATTTGTTGAAGAGGCTGTCTTTTTTCCATTGGGCATTCTTTCCTGCTTTGGTGAAGATTAGTTGACCATAGAGTTGAGGGTCTATTTCTGGGCTCTCTATTCTGTTCCATTGATCTATATGTCTGTTTTTGTGCCAGTACCATACTGTCTTGATGATGACAGCTTTGTAATAGAGCTTGAAGTCCGGAATTGTGATGCCACCAATTCTGGCTTTCTTTTTCAATATTCCTTTGGCTCTTCGAGGTCTTTTCTGGTTCCATATAAATTTTAGGATTATTTGTTCCATTTCTTTGAAAAACATGGATGGGATTTTGATAGGGATTGCAATAAATGTGTAGATTGTTTTAGGTAGCCTAGACATTTTCACAAAATTTGTTCTTCCAATCCAGGATCATGGAACATTTTTCCATTTCTTTGTGTCTTCCTCAATTTCTTTCATGAGTACTCTATAGTTTTCTGAGTATAGATTCTTTGCCTCTTTGGTTAGATTTATTCCTAGGTATCTTATGGTTTGGGGTGCAATTATAAATGGGATTGACTCCTTAATTTCTCTTTCTTCTGTCTTGTTATTGGTGTAAAGAAATGCAACTGATTTCTGTGCATTGATTTTATATCCTGACACTTTACTGAATTCCTGTACAAGTTCTAGCAGTTTTGGAGTGGAGTCTTTTGGGTTTTCCACATATAGTATCATCTCATCTGCAAAGAGGGATAGTTTGACTTCTTCTTTGCCAATTTGGTTGCCTTTAATGTATTTTTGTTGTCTGATTGCTGAGGCTAGGACTTCTAGTACTATGTTGAATAGCAGTGGTGATAATGGACATCCTTGCCATGTTCCTGACCTTAGCGGAAAAGCTTTCAGTTTTTCTCCATTGAGAATGATGTCTGCGGTGGGATTTTCATAGACGGCTTTGATAATATTGAGGCATGTGCCCTCTATCCCTACACTTTGAAGAGTTTTGATCAATAAGAGATGCTGTACTTTGTCAAATGCTTTTTCAGCATCTATTGAGAGTATCATATTGTTCTTGTTCTTTCTTTTATTAAGGTATTGTATCACATTGTTTGATTTGCAGATGTTGAACCAACCTTGCAGCCCTGTAATACATCCTGCTTGGTCATGGTGAATAATCCTTTTAATGTACTGTTGGATCCTATTGGCTAGTGTTTTAGTGAGAATTTTTGCATCTGTGTTCATCAAGGATATTTGGTCTGTAATTCTCTTTTTTGATGGGATCCTTGTCTGATTTTGGGATCAAGGTAATGCTGGCCTCATAAATTAGTTTGGAAGTTTCCCTTCCATTTCTATTTTTTGGAACAGTTTCAGGAGAATAGGAATTAATTCTTCCTTAAATGTTTGGTAGAATTCCCCTGGGAAGCTGTCTGGCCCTGGGCTTTTATTTGTTTGGAGATGTTTGACAACTGTTTCAATCTCCTTAATGGTTATGGGTCTGTAAAGGTTTTCTATTTCTTCCTGGTTCAGTTGTGGTAGTTCATATGTCTCTAGGAATGCATCCATTTTTTCCAGATTGTCAAATTTGTTGGTGTAGAGTTGCTCATAGTATGTTCTTACTGTTTGTATTTCTTTGGTGTTGGTTGTGAATTCTCCTCTTTTATTCATGATATTATTTATTTCAGTCCTTTCTCTTTTCTTTTTGATAAGTCTGTCCAGGGGGTTATCAATCTTATTAATTTTTTCAAAGAACCAGCTCCTAGTTTCATTGATTTGTTCTATTGTTTTTTTTGTTTGTTTGTTTCTATTTCATTGACTTCTGCTCTGATCTTTATGATTTCTCATCTCCTGCTGAGTTTAGGCTTTCTTTATTGTCCTTTCTCCAGCTCCTTTAGGTGTAGGGTTAGGTTGTGTATTTGAGACCTTTCTTGTTTCTTGAGGAAGGCTTGTATCACTATACGTTTTCTTCTCAGGACTGCCTTTGCTGTGTTCCACAGATTTTGAACCATTGTGTTTTCATTATCATTTGTTTCCATGAATTTTTTCAATTCTTCTTTAATTTCCTGGTTGACCCATTCATTCTTTAGAAGGATGCTGTTTAGTCTCCATGTATTTGCGTTCTTTCCAAATTTCCTCTTGTGATTGAGTTCTAGCTTCAGAGCATTGTGGTCTGAAAATATGCGGGGAATGATCCCAATCTTTTGATACTGGTTGAGACCTGATTTATGACCCAGGATGTGGTCTATTCTGGAGAATGTTCCATGTGCACTAGAGAAGAATGTATATTCTGTTGCTTTGGGATGGAAAGTTTTGAATATATCTGTGATGTCCATCTGGTCCAGTGTGTCATTTAAGGCCTTTATTTCCTTGTTGATCTTTTGCTTGGATGATCTGTCCATTTCAGTGAGGGGAGTGTTAAAGTCCCCTGCTATTATTGTATTATTGTCGATGTGTTTCTTTGATTTTGTTATCAATTGGTTTATAAAGTTGGCTGCTCCCACATTAGGGGCATAGATATTTAAAATTGTTAGGTCTTCTTGTTGGACAGACCCTTTGAGTATGATATAGTGTCCTTCCTCACCTCTTATTATAGTCTTTGGCTTAAAATCTAATCATCTGATATAAGGATTGCCACCCCAGCTTTCTTCTGATGTCCATTAGCATGGTACATTGTTTTCCACCCCCTCACTTTATATCTGGAGGTGTCTTTGGGTCTAAAATGAGTTTCTTGTAGGCAGCATATTGATGGGTTTTGTTTTTTTATCCATTCTGATACCCTGTGTCTTTTGGTTGGGGTATTTAGCCCATTAACATTCAGGGTAACTATTGAGAGATATGAATTTAGTGCCATTGTATTGCCTGTAAGGTGACTGTTACTGTATATTGTCTCTGTTCCTTTCTGGTCTACTACTTTTAGGCTCTCTCTTTGCTTAGAGGACCCCTTTCAATATTTCCTGTAGAGCTGGTTTGGTGTTTGCAAATTCTTTCAGCTTTTGTTTGTCCTGGAAGCTCTTTCTCTCTCCTTCTATTTTCAATGATAGCCTAGCTGGATATAGTATTCTTGGCTGCATGTTTTTCTCGTTTAGTGCTTTGAATATATCATGCCAGTTCTTTCTGGCCTTCCAGGTCTCTGTGGATAAGTCCACTGCCAATCTAATATTTTTACCCTTGTATGTTACAGACTTCTTTTCCCGGGCTACTTTCAGGTTTTTCTCTTTGTTGCTAAGACTTGTAAATTTTACTATTAGGTGACAGGGTGTGGACCTATTCTTGTTGATTTTGAGGGGGATTCTCTGCACATCCTGGATTTTGATGCTTGTTCTTTGCCATATTAGGGAAATTCTCTCCAATAATTGTCTCCAATATACCTTCTGCTCCCCTCTCTCTTTCTTCTTCTTCTGGAATCCCAATTATTCTAACGTTGTTTCGTCTTATGGTGTCACTTATCTCTCGAATTCTCTCCTCGTGGTCCAGTATTTGTTTGTCCCTCTTTTGCTCAGCTTCTTTATTCTCTGTCATTTGGTCTTCTATATCACTAATTCTTTCTTCTGCCTCATTTATCCTAGCAGTAAGAGCCTCCATTTTTTATTGCACCTCATTAATAGCTTTTTAAATTTCAACTTGGTTAGATTTTAGTTCTTTTATTTCTCCAGAAAGGGCTTTTATCTCTCCAGAGAGGTTTCTCTAATATCTTCTATGCCTTTTTGGAGCCTGGCTAGAACCTTGAGAATCGTCATTCTGTACTCTTGATCTGACATATTACCAATGTCCGTATTGATTAGGTCCCTAGCCTTCGGTACTGCCTCTTTTTCTTTTTTTTGTGGTGAATTTTTCTGCCTTGTCATTTTGTCCAGATAAAAATATATGAAGGAGCAAATAAAATACTAAAAGGGTGGCAAAGACCCCAGAAAAATGTGCTTTAACGAAATCAGAAGAGACCCCAAATCATGGGAGGTAGAAAGGGTATAAAAAGAAGTTTAGGAAAAAAAAAAAAGTTAAAAAAAGAAAACGAATAAAGAAAAAATATAAAAAAAGAAAAAATATATATATATATATATTAGACTGGTGACTAGAACAGGGTCACCCACTTAATTTTGGGAGTATTTTGGTCTCTTAGAAGAAACTACCTCCCAAAATTTTAAAGAATGAAAACATATATAAGAGTAAACACAATGAAGGGATGGAATATGCCTATAAAGATGAAAAAAAATTTTTTTTTAATTTCTAAAAATGGAGTTGATAAAGTAAGTTGGTTGGGAGAATAAAGAAAAAGAAAGTGGAGAGAATTTGCTCAGGCTGGAGACTAGAACAAGCCTGGAGCTAGATTTAGGGTATATTTTGATCTATTAGAAGTTGTACCCCAAATTTTTTAGAGGAAAAAACCCTATGTGTATACAAAAAATAAAGTTAGATACAATGAGGGGTAAAATATGACTATAATAATGAAGATTCAAAAAAGATTATTATTTTTTTTAATGAAAGGTATTAAGATAAACTAGTTAAAAAAATGTTAAAAGAGAAAGGGTAAAAGTTGAAAAAATTTAGCAGAAGAAAAAAATAAAATTAAAAAAAAATTAGTTAACTGCCAGACTAAAGAATCATGGGGAGAAAGACTTGGATTTCATGCTTTGCTTTCTCCTCCTCTGGAATTCCACTGTTCTCCTTGGTAAGTGAGCTGGGTCTTGGCTGGATTTCTTGTTGATCTTCTGGGGGAGGGGTCTGTTATAGTGATTAGTGATTCTCAAGTGTCTTTGCCCAAGGCAGAATTGCACTGCTCTTAACAGGGGCCAGGCTAAGTAATCCACTCGGGTTCGCTTTTGGGAGCTTTTGTTCCCTGAATGCTTTCCGTAGAGTTCCGGAGGACAGGAATGAAAATGGCGGCCTCCCAGTCTCCGGCCTGGAGGAGCCGAGAGCTCAGGGCCCCACTCCTCAGTGCGCCCTCAGAGAAAAGCGCTCAATCACTCCTGTCTCCCGCCTCTGGCTGTGCTCCGAGCTCACCCAGCCTGTGACTGGTTCAAGGTAACCCCGAGTTAAGAGCTCACTCCTCAGCTCTGTCTCTGTAGCCGGCTTCCCTGCTCTAATACCTGTGAGCTCTGCAACATTCACCCCGGTTTAGCCTCTGGAACAATGTCCCTCAGTGGAGCAGACTTTTAAAAGTCCTGATTTTGTGCTCTGTTGTTCCCCGCTCGCCAGGAGCCAGCCCCTCCCACCGTGGTCTATCTTCCCATCGCTTTGGATTCACTTCTCCACCGGTCCTACCTTTCAGGAAGTGGTCGATTTTCTGTTTCTAGAATTGTTGCTCTTCTCTTCGATCTCCTGTTGGATTTGTAGGTGTTCACAATGGTTAGATAAGCTATCTAGCTGATCTCCTGCTACCTGATGTAGTCTCAGCCTGCTACTTCTCTGCCATCTTGACTCCTCCGCCCAAAACAAGTGGTTTTTTTTTAGGACTAGGTAGGACATGGAGAAAAATTTCACAGAAGTGGAAAGAATAATCCAATGACACAAACTTGGTTTTTCAGAACTCAGGAGGCAGTTAGATTTCAAAGGCTTGAATTCATTATATAATTGAATTAGTGTCCTAGAGCACTGAAGATGAAAGTTGTTCTTTCTCTCACTCCTTTGAGCAACACATTTCCTAAACTAAGAGGTAAGGGAAGAATCAAGCAATTCAGGTTTCCACTGACATTAAAGGCAGTGGGTGGAAATATCTGAGGTAGGAAATGAAATCTCATGTGTTCTTGATTCACTCCAAAGAAAAGCATTCAAAAACCAAAAATTGCATGTTGAATTTGGATTAATAGAAAAGGGAGCATGAGGGGAGAGAAAACAAGGAGATGAGGATAGGCAGATAAGTATAACAAAAGAAATAAAGATTATAGGGTTGACTTCATTTCAGTTTCTAATTCACTAGTGTTTTTCTTCCCCTTGGCACTTAGAAAGTTGATTGTATATCCAATGTAAAATTGCCTTACAGTTTTAAAACAGTGTAATGTTTTAAAATATTGCTGTTAAATTTCTTGGGAATCAAAGCCTTCTGGAAAATATGTAAATCACCCTATCAAAATTTGACTATATAATGTACTAATACACCCAACAGATCAGAGAATCTCTATAACTTTCCTTAAACTGCCCTCAGTTAAGGACTTAACAAAATGCTCAGGGAAGTTTTTCTCTGCCTCCGATGAATGAATAATGAATGCTCTCCCCTCCACTAGAAGGGCACCGGCCCCTTTTCTTTCCAGTTCCAAGATTCTCTAAGGGGACCCCCTTGAATCCAGTCTCATAGTTTTCAGTCTTTATCCAGGTCTTTACATCTTAAAACACATTTGGGATTGCTTACAATAAAAACAGAGACAAAATAAGATCAAATATGATTAAAATAGAACCAAAGACAGATACAAGCAAACCAGAAAATACCAAGAAGTTGTAGAATTGTTAATCAAAAATTGTTCTCTGAGTTTCTAACAGAGAAATAGGGGAATAGGTTATATTACTTTTCATTTGTTTTAATGTTTAATTATTATTAGAAGAAAATACAGGGGTGCATTTGTGGCTTGGCTGGTTAAGCATCTACCTTCTGCTCAGGTCATGATCCCAGCATCCTGGCATTCAGCTCCACCACCGGCTCTCTCCCTCTCCCTCAGCCGTCCTTCACCCTCTGCTCTCTCCTGAACACTGGTGCTCACCCAGTTTTCTCTCTGGCTCTCTTTCTCTCTCAAATAAATAAATTAAATATTTTTAAAAGAAAGATATCTTATGGTTTTGGGTGAAATTATAAATGGGGCCGACTCCTTAGCTTCTCTTTCTTCAATCTTGCTGTTGATGTATAGAAATGCAACTGATTTCTGTGCATTGGTTTTATATCCTGACACTTTACAGAATTCCTGTATGATGTCCATCAACAGATGAATGGATAAAGATGATGTGGTCTATAGATACAATGGAATACTCTGCAGCCATCAAAAGAAACAAAATCTTGCCATTTGCAATGATGTGGATGGAACTAGAGGGTATTATGCTGAGCAAAATAAGTCAATCAGAGAAAGACAATTATCATATGATCTCTCTGATATGAGGAATTTGAGAGGCAGGGCAGGGGGTTGTGGGGGGTAGGGAAGGAAAAAATGAAACAAGATGGGATTGGGAGGGTGACAAACAATAAGAGACTCTTAATCTCATGAAACAAACTGAGGGTTGCTGGGGGGGGTGGCTGCGATAGGGTGGCTGGGTTATGGACATTGGGGACAGTATGTGCTATGGTGAGTCCTGTGAAGTGTGTAAGCCTGGCAATTCACAGACCTGTACCCCTGGGGCAAATAATACATTATATGTTAATAAAAAATAATTTTTAAAAAACAGCAACTTATTTCAAAGATTCAATGCTTTGTTTCACTCTAAGTTTTGAAATGAATTTTATTGGTAACAATATGCATTTATTTACCAAGATCTACATCTGTGCCTCTGTGTTAGGCAATAGGGAAACAAAGGTAAATAGAAAGTATTTCCTGCCCTCCAGGTTCTTAGAGTATAATGAGGGAAACAGATATTCAAATAAACTACTAATATTGATTAATATTCTTAATGGAGCTATATACAAGATATTGTAGTATACAAAGATAAGACAACTAACTTTGTCTGTGGTTGGCTAGCAAAACTTCCTGGAGAAAGGGATATTTGAAAGATGAGCATTAAATTCATCAAATGGATAAAAAGGAACGAGTATTTCAAACAGAAGGAAGAGAAAACATGCAGATGTAGGGATTAATGGCTTCTTCAAACAAATACAAAGAGAAATGCAAGAAAAATAAAGTCTTCTATAGAGTAGGGTATAGGGGTAGGGGGTGGTGAGGCCAAATAAGGAACAAAACTCAATTTATAGATTTATGAATTATGTCCACAATAAGAAATTTTTAAGAAATGCTTCAGGTCTTTCACAAAAGTATATTGTTTTCAAATCATCTAGAAGGTTTTAGAAGGGCACTTCTTTAAGGAATCCTACATGATATATAACTTGAACATTTAGCTCTTCAGACAGGTGACTGTGATCCATATGCACCTATCCTTCTTAGAGAAAGTGTTGACTTCACCCTCACCATTAAAATGGGAATCAGGGGTGCCTGAGTGGCTCAGTGGGTTAAGCCTCTGCCTTCAGCTCAGGTCATGATCTCAGGGTCCTGGGATCAAGCCCTGCATCAAGCTCTCTGCTTCCCCCTCTCTCTCTGCCTTCCTCTCTGCCTACTTGTGATCTCTATCCATCAAATAAATACATAAAATCTTTTAAATAAATAAATAATAAAATGGGATTCAGCACTCCATAAAAAAATTATAAGAAATAGATTATATTGAAAAGTTATAAAGAGAGGAGGAGAGATTTATATTACTTACATACTTCCATAATTCTCATAGAAATTTGAAATTCAAAAAAAAAAAAAACAATGGAATAAAATAACCTTTAAATTTTTTCCAACCAACAAAAGCCTAGAAATGCTACATAAAATATAACCATCTCTGATTTGGGTTTTCTTTTTTTTTTTTTTTTTTTTTTTTTTAAGTTCACAGGAAGTAAAGGGAAATCCCCAGATACTACAAATGAAAAAGAAGCTAAATTTTATGGTAAGAGTTTGCTCTGATATTAAATTTTCCTGGAGAATTGGTGTAGATCTTGGTAATTAAATGCTTAAGTTTGCTCTGGCTTTTTTTTGTTGGGTTCAATCAACACTATTGATTAATAATTTATATACAATAAAATGTACCTATGTTAAGTATAGAGTTCAATGAGTTTTGAAAAACTGTAACTTAGATATGCTTATAATTACAATGATTGAAATCCAATATTTCCATCACTCCACAAGTTTCCTTGTGCCCATTTGTAGTCAAGCTTTCTGAACCCCCAGCCCCAGATAAGCATTTATCTGTTTATCTGCTGTTTGCCACTGTAAATGAGATTTCCTTTTTTTTTTTTTTTCTTTAAATTTCTTGTAATGGACTCGTACACTATGCAACTGTTGGGGATAAAACTTCCTTCCTCATAAAGCTTTTGTGAGTCATCCATGTTACTGCATATATCCGTAGTCCATTCCTTTTTACTATGGAATAATATTCCATTGTATGGCTAAACCGCAGTTCCTTTATGCATTCACCTGTTGTTAGACATTTGGGTTTTCTCCAGTTTGGGGCTAATATGCATAAAACCACTATGAACATTTGTGTACAATTCCCCCAGTAACTACCTAGAAGTGGAATCGCTGTGTCATATGTTCAACATTATAAGAAACTGCCAAACTGTCTTTGAAAGAAGATTGTGCCATCTTACACTCACAATAGCAGTGTATGCGTGTTCCACATTCTCTCCAACACTGAGTACTAGTAGTCCTTATTCTAGCCATTCTACTAGGCATGCAAAGCAATCTTACTGTGACCTTAATTTGTATGTTTTTGTGCTAACAAATGGTGTTTAGCATCTTATAGGCACTTACTGCATTCAAATATCTTCTTTGTAAGATATCTATAAAATATTTTACCATTTTTATTGAATTATTTAGCTTATTATCAAGTTATAGAATTTATTATATATTGTGGACAGAAGTCCTGTGTGAGATATCTGTATTGTTAGTGATTTGCATCTCCATTTATATCAGTTCAGACGTTTAGATTAGGTTAAACCAAAGAAGCTCCTGGAATTATCTGATGATCCATGGATTCCTTGTTTCTAAAGTCTCAAAGAGACTAGTGTCAACTGAGATATTATATGTTATGGAACAATAGATCTGAGGTTGTCTTATTAATGTCCTACTAAAAACTAGACCCCTAGGCTTCATCAGATTTTCTACTACAGTTCTTCCCAAGCTTAACTGTGTATAGAATCATCTAGAGATGTGTATAGCATACAGATTCTGATTCAAGTCTGAAGCAGAGTTTCAACTTCTACATTTCTAACAAGCTCCCAGATGATGCTGACTTTGTTTATCCAGAGGCCACACTTTAAGTAACAAGGTTCTAGTAGAAAAAGAACAGTTTTAAAAACAACAAAAAAAGATAATTCATTCCCCAGTTTATACCTAAATATTCCAGGACCAACCATAAAACTTTTGAGTCTGTCATATCAGCAACATTACCAGCATGCATTCTAAACACCTCAACCCACATCACACTACAAACTGGGATTCATTAGAGACTAAAGTTGCCTCTGAAGTTGGTATGGTAGGAGAGGCAGGGGAGAGCAGAAATAAATGAGAAGGGCCCATAGAATGTTCCATTCAAGTTGATTGCCAGATTAAATAAACAGTCAACTTTTCATATTTTTCCATCTCCAAATTAATATTTTCAATGACAATAAACTGGCCAACTTAGGATATAATATAAACACCATGTTAAAAGTACCAGGGAGCCCAAAAAGGCTCTATTACATCAACTCACATTTAAGAAGACTGAACACCCTGAATGCTTTCTAAAACAGGGTCATTTACTTATACATTTTAGGTTTAACTTTTGTAGTTTTCAACAACTTATTAGACACAAAGATTCTGAGAACATTTTAAATGAAGATTGGAAATGCTGTGTGTGTGTGTGTGTGTGTGTGTGTGTGTGTGTGTGTGAACTAATACTTCAAGTCCTGAAAGAGGTTGGTTACTACACATGTTTCAGTTAATGTTCTGTTAAGTAAATTTCTCATGTCAACAGAAAAAAAAAATGAACACAATGGCTGAAGAGAATGAAATGACTAGGCAAGAATATTTGATAACAGCTGGAATCAAAAGGTTCATCTTTAATGAGCATCACTTGATAAATTCCTATTTATACTTTTTAAAGATTTATTTATTTATTTTAGAGAAACAGAGTATGCAAGAAAGCAAGCAAGTTGGGGGAGGGTCAGAGAGAGAGAATCTTCATGCAGACTCTCTGCTGAGTGTGGATCCTGATGCAGGACTCCATCCCAGACCCCAAGAGATCATGATGTCACCAAAACCAAGAGTCAGCCACTTAACCAACTGAGCCACCCAGGTGCCCCTGATAAATTCCTATTAAATAAACTCAAATGGCTCAGAAAGTCATTCATGTCTGCTATTGTTTTAACACTTAGCAAAGCAAAACTCTTTGTGTCTGTGCTTTGGAATCCACAACTAACTGACCAGACACATGAGCAATAGTCAAGCAATATATTTCTGACTGACTCATAAAAAAAGAGATGGGAATTATGTTGTGTTAGCTACCCCAAACTGGAATAAAAATTTTTAGGACTAACTAAACAAACTCTTCTCAGTATTAAAATGTGTAAAATCTCAGCTTTGAGAAGCAGTTTAGCCACATTAAGTCATTTATGAACAACTGATACCAAAGATTTTCGGGAACCCACCCCCCAAAACTTATTTTCTGTCCTGTCAATTCCAGTATTGCCATTACCAGTAGAGACCGCCAGTTATCTCACAAAATCCATTCTCCTACTCTTCCACAGTAATAGAGTTTAAGCAATAATTGCCCAGTTAATGTTGCATTGCGTGATCACCCTTAAATAGCCATATAATGCTTATCATCAACTTAACATGGGCAGAAGTAAGGTGTACAACTTATGTTTCATTACTTATGAGAAAAGACTATTTGCCCTAAACCTCCACTCCTCCCTGTCTGGTGTGCCTAAGATTTAGCTTGACTATATAGATTAAGAGAAAGCCCCAGAATGTAGAGAGCTCAAGTTAAAAGAAACCTGTGTCCTTAATTGACTGTGTAAGGCTGAGCTGTCCTCACATGGACTGCTCACTTCAAAACTCCTTTGCAAGACTTGAATAAGCCACATTCTTCTGTAAACCACTATGATGTTCCACACTTCCCCATTTTATAACAGCTTTGCCTATATGTATCCTCTGCCACAGCCTTCTAAAGAAATTGCCAAAAACTGAGTCTTACTAAATTAATCTGATAAAGCAATTTCAAACCTTCCTAGGGAAACTATACCAACCATCCATGAGAACTGTTTGTGTGACATTGATATACTTACAGGCAAAACTATTTTTAAAAGACTGGAGAAGTTAGCTGTTCATGTCACTGTTAAATCACTGTGCTTTAAGTAATAAGAGAAATATATTTAAAGGCAAAACATCTTAAAAGAAATTGAAGATAGCCATTTATACACTATCAGTCATTTTTATTTCCTGTTATCCAGCAAGAGATGACATGTGGTATAAAAAGAGGGAAATTATCTGTATATATTATCAATGCCAACTCTCTTTCCAAAATCAAAGTGAAAAGTGATTCATCCTACTCCTCCTGATATATTGCTCACTCACTGAAGAGCATATTATTGGCATATTTCATTAGGCAAGGTTTCCTAACATATTCTCCTCTTTCTATGGCCCCATGGATTAAGGGGAACAACTTTCATTATAAAATCAATCTCCATTTGAACATTGGATTTATCTGTTCATTCTTTTAGCACCAGGGATACATAGACGGATATGGTTCTGTCACTACACTCAAACTCACAGCCCAGAGTAGGAGATAGACATTTGAAAAGATTATTACATACAGAATGAGATATGCAATGGAAGAGAAAAGCAGGTGTTTTAAGAGAAGCCAAAGGGACAGCTTGTCCATTTATAAAGGTCAGAGATCTAGTCTGTCTTCTTCCACCATTGTACCTCAGTGTCCCTTCAATATATTCTGATCAAACTGAAGAGAATTTAATTTAGACATAAGCTACATCTACAGGACTGTAACCTTAAATGAGATGCTTCTTTAGGTCACAATTTCCTTGCCAGTAAAATGAAGAAACTAATACGTGCCTCATAAGATTGTTTTGAGAAGTAAATGAAATAAAATATATAAAATACCCACACATAGTAAGGACTTAATATATTAAGTTTCCCTTACCTACTCTCTCCCTTCCAACAATGACTATATTTTAACCTTCAAGCTAGAAATATTAATGTACATTAGATTTATTAACAATTTTTCCACTTCCATTGATTTCAAGAAATGCTCTGCCATGTATTTCTAGTTTCAGTCTATAAAACTCTTATGAATAGTATGTTCTAATATTTTATTACCTTCTATAAGTAATAGTATTTCCATACAATGGTCTAAATTTGTTCATCAAGTGTCTCCTGTTAACACATGGTGATTTATTGCACAATTCTGTTCACATGATTCAGACTATAATTTCATCAACTAAGTCCAGACACAAGGAAAACAGTTTTCCTTCACTGACATCAGAAAATCTCAACCCACCAGCCCAAACTGCAGTGTAAATTAGTCACCCACCTCAAGCCATGAATGGAGACAATAACCTGAAAGAAATCAGATCTTGTACTATGCATGGGTGAAATTCAAATGTGGAGCAGTAAACATGTAATCACAGAAACCAATATGAAAACTGATACAAAAATGGAGTTCCAACCAGAGCAAAAATGAAATTGTCCTGCAGAGAAGCCTCTACTAATAAAAAAACACAGGACACACACACACACATACACAACATATATAAACATATATGGAAGATAACTTCCTTTAAAGAACTCATAGAAATTATAAAATATAGAAGATATTCATGTTGGTATAAAATTCTGATGCCAAAAAATACATAATAGATAATGTATTCATGATATATAATTGATAATGATTTGACAGAATAGCTTATGGAAAAACAACTCTTTCTCCAAGAATAACTAGAAAAACTTGAATACAATACCAAAACAAAACCTATTTAAAGGCTAAGAGAGCCACCAAGGCAATTTGAACTTGAGAAGCCAAGATGTCAGAAAAGTAATCCAGGAAAGCTGCTTTTACCTTAAAAGCATTTGCAAATAATTTCATGGTACCAGAATTTGGAAAAATAACTATGAAAATAGAACTTCTGAAAAACTCATCAGTGTAAGGAGACAAAAATTAGAACATGGGCCTCTAAGGCAGCCAATAATTGAGCATTCAGTTCCTAAAGGGAAAGAGAAGGGAGAGAAGTTGAACACATGATGGTATCCCACCCAAGCATTTGTTGGATGCTTACCCTGCATGGGGCAAAAATCAAGAAGCTAAATACAGAGATGCTGAAAAGAAAATAAAAATTTTTGCCAGTCTCAAGTGCTAAGGAAGCAAAAATAAGAATTTAAGAACTGAAAATTATAGGGCCTTGTAAACACCTCATCTGGACTCTCAACAAGAATCTTAAAATGACTATATCCCAGTGATAGGGACAAATGAATATTTGTTCTCCTTAGAAGGAGCACAACCTGAACTTGTGAGCACAGTTCCCAAATGGATGAAATCTATACCCATCCTATCTGCCTATCAGACAATAATGAGAAGATTCTTTGGATAAAGATAGCATCATCAAGAGCCTCTATAATTTTTCATATGTAATACTCATCATTAAATTGAAAATAACCAGGAATGCCCAGAAATAAAAATGGAGGGGCATCTGGTTGGCTTAGTTGGTTAAGCATCCAACTCTTGGTTTTGCCTCAGGTCATGTACTTGGTGTTGTGAGATCAAGCCCCACCTTGGACTTCCTGATTGAAGAGTCTGCTTGGGATTCTTTCCCTCTTCCTTTCCCTCCCACTGCACCCTTCCCTGCACACACACACACACACACACTCACTCACTCTCTCTAAAATAAGTAAATAAATCTTTAAAAGAAATAAATAGACCCACAGAGGAGCTATTTATTGGAGCTATCTAACACAGAGATTAAAGTAAATGTGATTAATATGTTTAAGAAAATAGATGACAAATGGAGACTATTAAAGAACTCGAATTTCTGAAAAATAATTAAATGGAACTCTTATGACTGAAAAATGCAGTAATTCAAATTAAGAACTTGGTATCTATATTTAAAAGCATTACAGGGGTGCCTGGGTGGCTATGTTGGTTAAGCTTCCAACTCTTGCTTTCAGCTCAGGTCAAGATCTCATGGCTTATGAGACTGAGCCCTGGGTAGAGAGCCCTGCATGGCTCCAACCTCACCAGGGAGTCTGCTTGAAGATTCTCTCCCTCTGCCTCACTCTTCACTCATGCACACATGCTCTCTCTTTTTCTCTCTCTCTCTAAATTTCAGAATCTTTAAAACATAAATTAATAAAATCAAAAGAAATTGTGAATTATAAGGTGGGTCAGGGTAAATCAAAAAGGGTAAAAGTTAATAATAGGGAAATGACTGCAAAATATATCTGAAACATAATAAAATATTTAATTTACATGTCATTAGAATCCCAAGGAGGGAGAAGAATGAGAACATGACAGTAAAAATATTTGAAAAAGCAATGGCTGAGAATTTTACAAAACAGATGAAAGACATCAAGCTATAGACTGAAGACATATTATAAACCTCAAAAAAGATAAATATATAGAAACCCATATATAGACCCATCATAGTAAAACTGATGAAAACCAAAGATAAAGAAAAATATTAAGTCAGACAAAGATCCAAATGCTCTACAACATATTCTGTTGATGAGGCTGTGGGAAAACAAGCACTCTCATACACTTCTAGTTAGAATTCAAAATGGTACAATGTCCATGGAAGGGAATCAGACAATATCTATGAAAAGTACACATGGTCCTAAGAATCTAACCCAAAGATATAGTGGACAAAATATGAAAAGACATATACCTTGTGTTATTCAATTGCAAAAATATTTGAAACAGCAAAAAAAAGATACAAATGTGTATTA
This sequence comes from Martes martes, assembly GCF_963455335.1. Taxonomy (NCBI): domain Eukaryota; kingdom Metazoa; phylum Chordata; class Mammalia; order Carnivora; family Mustelidae; genus Martes; species Martes martes. The sequence continues at coordinate 134,617,368 of NC_137888.1, forward strand.
ATAAAGGAGTGGTTACATACTGTGGTACATCCATATAATGGAGTACTCTGAAACTGTAAAAGTGAATGGGAAAAATTTCTCATAAAGTAATCATAAGTGTGGAGAAATGGGAGACCTCTTACACTGTTGGTGGGAATGCAAATTGGTTCAGCCACTTTGGAGAACAGTGTGGAGATTCCTCAAGAAATTAAAAATAGAGCTTCCCTATGGCCCTGCAATTGCACTACTGGGTATTTACCCCAAAGATACAGATGTAGTGAAAAGAAGGGCCATCTGTACCCCAATGTTTATAGTAGCAATGGCCACGGTCACCAAACGATGGAAAGAACCAAGATGCCCTTCAACAGACAAATGGATGAGGAAAACGTGGCCCATATACACTCTGGAATATTATGCCTCCATCAGAAAGGATAAATACCCAACTTTTGTAGCAACATGGACAGGACTGGAAGAGATTATGCTGAGTGAAATAAGTCAAGAAGAGAGAGTCAATTATCATATGGTTTCACTTATTTGTGGAGCATAACAAATAACATGGAGGACATGGGGAGATGGAGAGGAGAAGGGAGTTGAGGGAAATTGGAAGGGGAGGTGAACCATGAGAGACTATGGACTCTGAAAAACAACCTGAGGGTTTTAAGGGGTGGGGCGTGGGAGGTTGGGGGAGCCAGGTGGTGGGTATTATGGAGGGCACATATTGCATGGAGCACTGGGTGTGGTGCAAAAACAATGAATACTGTTACGCTGAAAAGAAATTAAAAAAAAATAAAGTAATCATAAGGATATATTAACTGGAAAAAGGGTTTGTGCCATGTGCTACTGATTATCTGAGAAAGGAGAGATATGAAGAATATATATTTTTAATTAATTTTTAAATGAAAAAGAAAACCATAAAAATATAAATGATCATCTATAGGGGAAGAAAGGAAATGGTGGAGCTGAGAGGAATATAAGTTAGATTTTGTCAAATATAACATATTGTGTAGCTTTGATTTTAGTGCCATATAATTATTTTACACGATAATGACACAAGGGTTGTGTGAAGATGGCTCAGGGGGTAACTTTAAAAACCTGCCAATGGGAAAATATGGGATAATTTGAGGGTCAGTACAAATTATAAGTACATTGGTGTGAAATTGTACCTTAAAAAGTGACTGTCATTCAAGGAAATGAGAAAAGCACTAAATTATTTTGAAAACTGGTAAGTAAAGGGAAAGAATCAAGCATTTATCTGCATTTCCTATATAAACTGTATCACTGAGTTACCATATAGTAGATAGAATAACAAGTTAAAAAATGAAAAATGATAGAATTTCACATTTTGGCAACCTCTAATTAATTATATGCTCTCTAGGGGTGCCAGGGTGGCTTAGTTGGTTAAGCAACTGCCTTCAGCTCAGGTCATGATCCTGGAGTCCCCAGATTGAGTCCCGCATCAGGCTCCCTGCTCAGCAGGGAGTCCGATTCTCCCACTGACTTCTACCCTCTCTTGCTCCCTCTCCCTCATTCTCTCTCTCTCAAATAAATAAATAAAACCTTTAAAAAAAAAAAAAGAAAAAAATTATACACTCTCTACACATTGAACACCAATGGCTGCTAACATCACAAAGAGACCACCATACATCATGTAACTTCTAATGAAAGAATTTGACTACACCCATGGAGTATTCTTGCCCAGAAACATAAATCCCAAGTCTACATCCAGCCGCCGTATTACAGGAAACACAAATAACTGTGGAACTGTTATAAAGAAACCACGGGGACAGGGACGCCTGTATGCCTCAGTCAGTTAAGCATTTGCCTTTGGCTCAGGTCATGATCCCAGGGTCCTGGGATTGAGTCCTGCATTAGGCTCCCTGCTCAGTGGGGAGCCTGCTTCTCCTTCTGCCTGCCATTCCCCCTGCTTGTGCACTCTCAATCTCTCTTGCAAATAAATATTTTTTTTAAAAAAAAGAAAGAAAAGAAACCATAGGGATCCATTTAGCAAAGTACAGACTGTATAAAAACTACACACACACACACATACACACACAAGATTCCATTTCTTTAATAAACAAACTGCACAAGATGAAAGAAATAAATAAGGAAGGAGAGAATGGAGAGAGAGAAAGAGAGGAAAATATATATTAAAAAACTTGAAAAATATCTCAACCAACCCCAACAATAAATCTTTCTTGATTCCTGATTTAAACCAAAAGAATGTTAAACTAAAATAATGTTAAACATACACACATGTTCATATATGTTCACATATGTTAAATAGATGCTAAGAATATATGTGTAGATTTATATCTATAGATATATATCTATCGATATAGGTATATATATGTGTATATATACATACATCTATCTATCTATATATACACACATATATACCTATTATCTGTATTTTCAAATAATTTGAAATAGTTGTTTGATCATACTAAGAAACTATTATTTTTAGGCATACTAATGGTGTTGTGATTATATGTTTTTAAATAAACTAAGCTTTAGAGGTACATACTGAAATATATACAAATTAAATGATAAGCTGAGAAGTTGATATTTTGACATTGACTCAAAATATGAAGAAAAAATTGGTGCAACTAGAGATTAAAGAAGATTAGCCATAAGTTAATAATTAGCCATAATTTAATAATTAGCAAACCTGAATGATGGAGAAATGGGGTTCATTATAATATTCTGTAAAATTCTGTAGTTCCTTGAAATTTCCCACAATATAAAAACTTTGGATAAAAGAAACCAGAAAAAAGTGGGGTAAGTTATTATCTTCGAAAGAGCAAATAAGATTGGAAGCTAGGAAATAATCACAAGTTTTTTTTTTAAGTTTTTATTTAAATCCAAGTTGGTTAACATACAGTGTAATATTAGTTTTAGGTGTACAATATAATGGTTCCACACTTCCATACATCACCAGGTGCTTATCACAACAACTGCACTCCTTAATGAATGAAATCATATAGTATTTGTCTTTTTCTGGCTGACTTATTTTGCTTAGCATTATATTCTCTAGCTCCCTCCATGTCATTACAAATGGCAAGATTTCTTTCTTTTTGATCACTAAGTAATATTCCCTTGTGTATATATACTACTTCTTTATCCATTCATCAATCTATGGACATTTGAGCTCCTTCCATAATTTGGCTATTGTAAATAATGCTGCTATAAATAACAGGGTGCGTGTATCCCTTTGAATTAGTATTTTTGTATTCTTTGGGTAAATATCTAATAGTATAGATAATCACAAAGTCTTTAATGTGGTAAATAAATTTTTTTAAAAACTGCCAACACAGAATTCTAAGCCCAGTGAAATATTCTTCAAATGCAAAGATATTTTAGGCATCAAAATTAGAAAATCTGTGGTTGGGAAAAAAATCTGTTCTTAGCATATTAATTCTAAAATGATTTTCAGACAGAAAGAAAATGATCTCAGATAGAAATATGAAAATAGAAAAGTAACGAATAAATTAAAGGATAAAATATAAATAAAAATGAATATTGACTGAACAAAGTAGTAATGCTAACCAGTTTGTGGAAATTAAAACACATGTAAATTTAAATCTATGACAACAGTAACATAAAAGGCAAATGAAGTTATAGCATTCTTGAGTACTAACATTGTCATTTTAGTGATAAATTACCAATATATATTAAATATCAACAAGTTAAGGATGTATGTTGTAATTTCTAGCTATCTGATAAAATAGTAAAATAAGGTTTGACTAACAAGCCAGTAGAAAAAATGAAATATAAAAATAAATGCTAGGTTAAGTCAAAAGAAGAAAACAAAGAGGAGCAAAAGTAACATAACCCAGGAGAAACAAATGAAAAATAAATTGTAAGAAGATAGGCATATTGTATATAGATAGATAGATGATAGATAGAGAGAGAGCAGTTATATTAAATAAAAACAGACCAAATACTCCAATTATAAGACAAAGGTTATCAAAATAGAAAAACCAAAGAGCTTACTACGTGTTGTTTCAAGAGAGTCATTTTAAATATAAAGACACAGAAAAGTAGATTTCAGAACAAGCAATATGATCAGAGATGAAGATGAGCATTATATAATGATAAAGGGATCAATACACTAAAAAGACATAAAAAGGTTAGAAGTTATGAACTTAACAAAAAAATTTCAAATACAAAAAGCAAAATTAATATAACTGAAGGAAGAAATAAATCCACAATTATATTGGAGACTTTTTTTTTATTGTGTTATGTTAGTCACCATACAGTACATCATTAGTTTTTGATATAGTGTTCCAAGATTCATTGTTTGTGTATAAAAACTTTGGTACTACTCTCTCAGTAATTATAGAACAAATAGATTTAAAAAATAGCAAATTTATAGAAAATCCTGAACAGCATACCAACCAAATTGACATAATTGACATTTATGGAACATTCCACCCAACAAAACAGAATCCATTTTCTTTTCAAGTGCACATAGAGCATTCTCCCAGACAGACCATATTCTGGGCCATAAAACAAATAAAATTATATAAAATATGTGACCAAAATAGAATTGAACTAGAAATCAATCACTAAAAGATATCTGAAAAATTCCCAAATATTTGGAAATGGAGTACATGCTTAACAAACTCATGTGTTGAAGTCTCAGTGGAAATTAGAACATAAAATAAGTCAGTCAAAGAAAGAAAAATACCATATGATTTCACTCAAATGTGGAATTTAAGAAACAAAACAAAAGAGCAAAAGCAAAAAGACAAAAGAGAGAAAGAAGCAAACCAAGAAACAACTCCTAACGATAGAGAACAATTTGACAGTACCAGAGGGGAGGTGGGTGAGGGGATTGGTGAAATAGGTGATGGGGATTAAGGAGTGCACTTGTGATGAGCACAGGGTGATGTATGGAAGTGTTAAATGACTATCTTGTACCTGAAACTAATACAACACTGTATGTTAATTAACTGGAATTACAATAAAAACTTAAAAACAAACAAAAAAGGAAATTTGAATATATTTTAATTGAATAAAAATGAGAATATATAAAATTTTATGGGATGCAGCTAAAGCAAAGCTTAGAGAGACATTTATAGCATTAAATACTTACACTAAAAAAGAAGAAGTGTCTCAAACCCAATGATCCAACTCGAGAAATAAAAAAAGAGAAAATTGCATATAAATCAGATCAGCTAGAAGGAAAGAAATGATAAAGATAAAAGTCAAAAATCAATAAAGTTGAAAACATAAAGCATATAGAGAAAAATCAATGAAACCAAAAACTGGTTCTTTGAAAAACCCCAAAATATTGATAAAGCTCTAACCACTTTGATCAAGAAAGAAAGAGAGGAGACATAAAATCAATACCGGGAATTAAGTGGAAGTCTATCAAAACAGATACACTAATATCAAAAAATTTCATCAATTACTGAAGTATCTTCATGAATTTTTTTTTAAAAAGGCAGAAAATCAGGCTGAGAACAGAAGAATGATGATATAAGAGCATAATCAAGGACATAGAAGACATACATATAACAGAAAATGAACGAAGTCAAACATTGATTCTTTGAAAAGATTAATAAAACAGATTAATCTCTAAGAAGATTAATCAAGAAAAATGGAAAATTTACAGATTACTATTATCAGGAAAGAAAGTCACAGACTTTAAAAATTGAACAGACTATTATGAAAAAATTTAAGCAAATAATTTTAAAATTTAAATAAAATAATCAGATTTCTAGAAAACACAACTTACCAAAATTCATATAAGAAGAAAGAGAATATCTTAATAATCTATATCTATACTGATTTGGATGCCTTTTATCTCTTTCTGTTGTCTGATTGCTGAGGCTAGGACTTCCAGTGCTATGTTGAACAATAATGGTGAGTGTGGACATACCTGCATGTTCCTAACCCTCAGAGAAAAGCTCTCTGTTATTCTCCATTGAGGATGATATTCACTGTGGGTTTTTTGTATATGGCTTTTATGATATTGAGGTATGTTCCTTCCATCCCTACACTGCAGAGAGTCTTTATCAAGAAAGGATGTTGTATTTTGTCAAATGCTTTTTCTGCATCTATTGAGAGGATCATATAGTTCTTGTCTTTTATTAATGTGGTCTACCAAATTGATTGATGTGCAGATGTTGAACCACCCTAGCAGAAGTCATACTCTTACTCTCTTACTCTTCACAGATGACATGATACTCTCTGTAGAAAACCCACAGTCCTCCACCCAAAAATTGCTATAACTGATATAGGAATTTAGCAAAGTTGCAGTATATAAAATCAATGCACAGAAATTAATTACATTTCTATATACTAACAATGAAGCAGAAGAAAGAGAAGCCAAAGAATCAATCCCATTTACAACTGTACCAAAAACCATAAGATACCTAGGAATAAACCTAACCAAAGAGGCAGGGGATCTGTACTCTGAAAACTATAGAACACTTATGAAAGAAACCAAAGAAGACACAATGAAAAGGAATAACATTCCATGCTCATGGACTGGAAGAACAAATAATGTTAAAAAGTCTATGCTACCCAAAACAGTCTATACATTCAGTGTAATCCCTATCAAAATACCATCAACATTTTTCACAGAGATGGAACAAATAATCCTAAAATTTGTATGGAACCACAAAATATTCCAACTAGCCAGAGGAATGTTGAAAAAGAAAACCAAAGCTGGAGGTATCACAATTCCAAACTTCACGCTGTATTATAAAACAATAATCATAAAGACAGTATGGTACTGGCATAAAAACAGACATAGATCAATGAAACTGAATAGAGAACCCAGAAATGGACCCACAACTCTACGGTCAACTAATCTTTGACAAAGCAGGAAAGAAGATCTAATGGAAAAAAAGACTGTCTTTTCAACAAATGGTGTTAGGAAAATTGGACAGCCACATGCAAAAGAATGAAACTGGACCACTTTCTTGCACCATACAGAAAAATAAACTCAAAATGGATGAAAGACCTAAATGTGAGACAGGAATCCATCAAAATCCTCGAGTAGAGTGCAGACAGAAACCACTGTGACCTCAGCTGCAGCAACTTCTTGCTAGACACATTTTCAAAGGCTAGAGAAACAAAAGCAAAAACAAACTATTGGGACCACATCAAAATAAAAAGCTTTTACACAGCAAAGAAAACATTAACAAAACTAGAAGGCAGCCTACAGAATGGGAGGAGATATTTGCAAATGACATAACAGATAAAGGGCTACTGTCCAAAATCTATAAAGAATGTACCAAACTCAACACCCAAAAACAAAAAGTCCAGTTGGGAAATAGGCAGAAGACATGAACAGACATTTCTCTGAGGAAGACTTACAAGTGGCAACAAACACATGAAAAAGTGCTCAACATCACTTGGCATCAAGGAAACAAAAATCAAAACCACAATGGGATACCATCTCACACTAGTCAGAATGACTAAAATTAACAGCCCAGGAAACAACAGATGTTGGCAAGGATGCAAAGAAAAGGGAATTCTCTTACACTGTAGGTAGGAATGCAAGCTGGTGCAGCCACTCTGTAAAACAGTATGGCGGTTCCTCAAAAAAGTTAAAAATAGAGCTACCTATGACCCAGAAATTGCACTATTAGGTATTCATCCAAAGAATACAAACATAGTGATTGAAAGGGACACATGCACCCGAATGTTTATAGCAGCAATGTCCACAACAGCCAAACTGTGTAAGATGTCCATTAACTAATGAATGGATAAAGAAGAAGTTGTATATATACACAATGGAATATTACTTAACCATCAAAAAGAATGAAATCTTGTTATTGCAATGACATGGGTACAACTAGAGGGTGTTATGGTAAGCAAAATAAGTCAGTCAGAGAAAGACAAATACTATATGATTTTATTTCATTCATATGTGGAATTTAAGAAACAAAACAAATGAACACAGGGGAAGGGAAGCAAAAATAAAATAGGATGAAAACTAAGAGGGAGGAAAACCATAATTGACACTGAATTTAAAGAAACAAACTGAAGATTTCTGGAGGAGAAATGGATGGGGGAAGGGATAGCTGGTGACAGGCATTAAGAAGGGCACTTGATGTAATGAGCACTAGTTGTTACATTCAACAGATGAATGACTAAATTCTACCTCTGAAACTAATTTTAAAAAGCATTAAAAATATAGCCTATACGAATGAAACAAGACGGGATTGGGAGGGAGACAAATCATTAGAAACTCTTAATCTTACAAAACAAACTGAGGGTTGCTGGGGAGAGGAGAGTATGGAGAGAGTTGTTGGGTTATGGATATTGGGGAGGGTATGTGATATGGTAAGTGCTGTTAAGTGTGCAAGCCTGATGATTCACAGACCTGAACCCCTGGGGCTAATAATACATTATATGTTACATTTATATTACATAATTACATTTACATTGCATTACATAAGTTACATTTACATTACATAATACATTATATGTTAATAAAAATAATTTAAAAATTAAAAAAAATATATAGCCTGTACCTATAAAAGAAATTGAATCTATTAATAAATACATTCCCACAAAGAAATCTCCAGGCCCAGATATCTTCACTGGTAAATTTTGCAGGATAGTTAAGAAAGAAATAGTAATAATTTTACAAAAACTCACCTATACCCTAAGAAAAGAGAGGTCCATTTCTTTTAGGTCAGCATAACCTTAATACCAAAACCTGGCAGAATTCTAACTGAAAGAATTACAAAATAATAAATTTATGACATTTAAAGCCACTAAATTTGGGGTACCTGGGAGGCTCAATTGGTTAAGCATTCAACTCTTGATCTCAACCCAGGTCTTGATTTCAGGGTCATTAGTTCAGGCCCCCACATTGGGAGTGGAGCCTATGAAAATAAAATAAAATAAAATAAAATAAAATAAAATAAAATAAAATAAAAGCCTAGGGGTTATAAAAGACAAATTGAGGAAATTCCAAACAACATACTGTGATAACAATGACAGAAATCAAATACAACACATTAATGATAAAACTCTTACCAAATTGGGCATAGAAATGAAATCCTTAATCTGAGAAAGAATATCCACAAAAACCTTATGACAATTCATATATTTAATAATGAAATTTAAAAGCTTTCTTTTCTAGATTGGGAATGAGATGAGGATGTCTTCTAGCATTATTTTTATTCGACGTTGTATAGGAGTCCTTATCCATAATACAAGGTAAGGAAAAATATTCAAAATGCGAATGAAAAAATAAAACTACAATTATTCCCCCATAAAGTGATCATGTTCACACAAAAAAAGCAAAACAACCTAGAGACAAACTATTAGAATTAATAATTCAAGATGAAAACACATTAACAATATGCAAAGAAGATTCTAGGGTGCTGGACATGTATTTTACTTTGATCTGGGTGTGAGTGCATTCATTTTGTGAAGATTCACCAAGCCATTCCATTATGATTTTTTAAATAACTTTATATATGTATGTTCATATTTCAGTAGAAAGATTATAGGGGCGTAAAAGACATGTAAAAATCTGCACTGAATGATGATTTTGAGTGTGTACCCTGAATCTAGACTTTTTCCTGGCTCTGCCTTTCCTATCTATGTGTCCTTATACAAGTTATTTAATTTCTCAACTCTTCAGTATCCCTATCTACAGTATGGAATGACAGTATCTACCTAATAGCTTACTGGAGGATTGAGATAATGCAAATAAGGTGCGCAAGGCTCCCCAGTGAAAAATCAGTAATTATTAACTATTAACATCCAGCAGTCAAGAGATAAACCGCCAACCTAAAAAAATAGAAGAATTCACACTAGAGAAACAGAAATAATCAAACTATCCAGAAGTGACTTCAAAATAAGTATAATTAAAAACTTCAAAGGGGGAGCTTGGGTGGCTCAGTTGTTTAAGCGGCTGCCTTCAGCTCAGGTCATGATTCCCAAAGTCCAGGATTGAGCCCTATGTCAGGCTACCTGCTCAGAAGAGAGCCTGATTCTCCCTTTCCCTCTGCCTGCCTCTCTGCCTACTTGCACGCTCTCTCTGTCAAATAAATAAATAAAATCTTAAAAAAATCTTTCAGAGGAGTCAAGATGGCGAAGAAGTAGCAGGCTGAGACGACATCGGGTAGCAGGAGATCAGCTAGATAGCTTATCTAACCATTGTGAACACCTACAAATCCAATGGGAAATTGAAGAGAAGAGCAACAATTCTAGAAACAGAAAATCGATCACTTTCTGAAAGGTAGGACCTGCGGAGAAGTGAATCCAAAGCGATGGGAAGACAGACCGCGGGGGGAGGGGCTGGCACCCGGCAAGCTGTGGAGCAACGGAGCACTAAATCAGGATTTTAAAAGTCTGCTCCACTGAGGGACATCACTCCAGAGGCTAAACCGGGGGGAAGCCCAGGTGGGGTCAGCGTAACCCCAGGTCCCACGGGGTCACAAAAGGACCAGGGGTGTCTGAGTGCCGCAGAGCTCACAGGTATTAGAGCGGGGAAGCCAGCTACAGAGACAAAGCCAAGGAGTGAGCACTCAGGCCGGGGTTACCTTGTGCCGTTTGCAGGCTGGGTGGGCTCGGAGTGTGGCCAGAGGCCACAGAGACGGGGGCAACCGGGCGCTTCTCTCCAAGTGCCAGCAATTGATTGCTTTACCACCGGTGTGACCGCAGGCCAGGGAGGCATGGCGATTGGGCACCTTTCTCTGAGGGCGCACTGAGGAGTGGGACCCCAAGCTCTCAGCTCCTCTGGGCTTGAGACTGGGAGGCCGCCATCTTCATTCCCGTTCTCCGGAACTCTACAGAAAGCACTCAAGGAACAAAAGCTCCCGAAAGCAAAACCGAGCGGATTACTTAGCCCGGCCCCGGGCAAGGGCGGTGCAATTCTGCCTGCAGCAAAGACACTTGAGAATCACTACAACAGGCCCCTCCCCCAGAAGATCAACAAGAAACCCAGCCAAGACCAACTTCACTCACCAAGAACAGCAGAATTCTAGAGGAGAAGTAGGCAAATCTTATCTGGACAAAATGACAAGGCAGAAAAACTCACCACAAAAAAAAGAACAAGAGACAGTACAGAAGGCTGGGGACCTAATCAATACGGACATTGGTAATATGACAGATCTAGAGTTCAGAATGACGATTCTCAAGGTTCTAGCCAGGCTCCAAAAAGGCATAGAAGATATTAGAGAAACCCTCTCCGGAGAGATAAAATCCCTTTCTGGAGAAATAAAAGAACTAAAATCTAACCAAGTTGAAATCAAAAAAGCTATTCATGAGGTGCAATCAAAAATGGAAGCTCTTACTGCTAGGATAAATGAGGCAGAAGAAAGAATTAGTGACATAGAAGACCGAATGACAGAGAATAAAGAAGCTGAGCAAAAGAGGGACAAACAAATACTGGACCATGAGGAGAGAATTCGAGAGATAAGCAACACCATAAGACGAAACATCATTAGAATAATTGGGATTCCAGAAGAAGAAGAAAGAGAGAGGGGAGCAGAAGGTATATTGGAGAGAATTATTGGAGAGAATTTCCCTAATATGGCAAAGGGAACAAACATCAAAATCCAGGAGATGCTAAGAACGCCCCTCAAAATCAATAAAAATAGGTCCACACCTCATCACCTGATAGTAAAATTTACAAGTCTTAGTGACAAGGAGAAAATCCTGAAAGCAGCCCGGGAAAAGAAGTCTGTAACATACAAGGGTAAAAACATTAGATTGGCAGTGGACCTATCCACAGAGACCTGGAAGGCCAGAAAGAACTGGCATGATATATTCAGAGCACTAAATGAGAAAAACATGCAGCCAAGAATACTATATCCGGCTAGGCTATCATTGAAAATAAAAGGAGAGAGAAAGAGCTTCCAGGACAAACAAAAGCTGAAAGAATTTGCAAACACCAAACCAGCTCTACAGGAAATATTGAAAGGGGTCCTCTAAGCAAAGAGAGACCCTAAAAGTAGTAGATCAGAAAGAAACAGAGACAATATACAGTAACAGTCACCTTACAGGCAATACAATGGCAATAAATTCATATCTCTCAATAGTTACCCTGAATTTTAATGGGCTAAATACCCCAATCAAAAGACACAGGATATCAGAATGGATAAAAAAACAAAACCCATCAATATGCTGCCTACAAGAAACTCATTTTAGACCCAAAGACACCTCCGGATTTAAAGTGAGGGGGTGGAAAACAATGTATCATGCTAATGGACATCAGAAGAAAGTTGGGGTGGCAATCCTTATATCAGATCAATTAGATTTTAAGCCAAAGGCTATAATAAGAGATGACAAAGCACACTATATCATACTCAAAGGGTCTGTCCAACAAGAAGACCTAACAATCTTAAATATCTATGCCCCTAACAGGGGAGCAGGCAACTATATAAACCAATTAATAACAAAATCAAAGAAAGACATCGACAGTAATACAATAATAGCAGGGGACTTTAACACTCCCCTCACTGAAATGGACAGATCATCTAAGCAAAAGATCAACTAGGAAATAAAGGCCTTAAATGACACACTGGACCAGATAGACATCACAGATATATTCAGAACATTCCATCCCAAAGCAACAGAATATACATTCTTCTCTAGTGCACATGGAACGTTCTCCAGAATAGACCACATCCTGGGTCATAAATCAGGTATCAACCGGTATCAAAAGATTGAGATCATTCCCTGCATATTTTCAGACCACAATGCTCTGAAGCTAGAACTCAATCACAAGAGGAAATTTGGAAAGAACGCAAATACATGGAGACTAAACAGCATCCTTCTAAAGAATGAATGGGTCAACCAGTAAATTAAATAAGAATTGAAAAAATTCATGGAAACAAATGATAATGAAAACACAATGGTTCAAAATCTGTGGGACACAACAAAGGCAGTCCTGAGAGGAAAATATATAGTGGTACAAGCCTTTCTCAAGAAACAAGAAAGGTCTCAAATACACAACCTAACCCTACACCTAAAGGAGCTGGAGAAAGAACAACAAAGAAAGCCTAAACCCAGCAAGAGAAGAGAAATCATAAAGATCAGAGCAGAAATCAATGAAATAGAAACAAAAAAAAACAATAGAACAAATCAATGAAACTAGGAGCTGGTTCTTTGAAAGAATTAATAAGATTGACAAACCGCTGGCCAGACTTACCAAAAAGAAAAGAGAAAGGACATAAATAAATAAAATCATGAATGAAAGAGGAGACAACCAACACCAAAGAAATACAAACAATTATAAGAACATACTAGGAGCAACTCTACGCCAACAAATTTGACAACCTGGACGAAATGGATACATTTCTAGAGACATATAAACTACCACAACTGAACCAGAAAGAGATAGAAAACCTGAACAGACCCATAACCAGTAAGGAGATTGAAACAGTCATCAAAAATCTCCAAACAAACAAAAGTCCAGGACCAGACGGCTTCCCAGGGGAATTCTACCAAACATTTAAAGAAGAATTAATTCCTATTCTCCCGAAACTGTTCCAAAAAATGGAAATGGAAGGAAAACTTCCAAACTCATTTCATGAGGCCAGCATCACCTTGATCCCAAAACCAGACAAGGATCCCACCAAAAAAGAGAATTACAGACCAATATCCTTGATGAACACAGATGTGAAAATTCTCACCAAAATACTGGCCAATAGGATCCAACAGTACATTAAAAGGATTATTCACCACGACCAAGTGGGATTTATTCCAGGGCTGCAAGGTTGGTTCAACATCTGCAAATTCATCAATGTGATACAATACATTAATAAAAGAAAGAATAAGAACCATATGATACTCTCAATAGATGCTGAAAAAGCATTTGACAAAGTGCAGCATCCCTTCCTGATTAAAACTCTTCAAAGTGTAGGGATAGAAGGCACATACCTCAATATTATCAAAGCCATCTATGAAAAACCCACTGCAAATATCATTCTCATGGAGAAAAACTGAAAGCTTTTCTGCTAAGGTCAGGAACACGGCAAGGATGTCTGTTATCACCACTGCTGTTCAACATAGTACTAGAAGTCCTAGCCTCAGCAGTCAGACAACAAAAAGACATTAAAGGCATCCAAATTGGCAAAGAAGAAGTCAAACTATCACTCCTTGCAGATGATATGATACCATATGTGGAAAACCCAAAAGGCTCCACTCCAAAACTGCTAGAACTTATACAGGAATTCAGTAAAGTGTCAGGATATAAAGTCAATACACAGAAATCAGCCGCATTTCTTTACACTAACAACAAGACAGAAGAAAGAGAAATTGAGGAGTCAGTCCCATTTACAACAGCACCCCAAACCATAAGATACCTAGGAATAAATCTAACAAAAGAGGCAAAGAATCTATACTCAGAAAACTATACAGTACTCATGAAAGAAATTGAGGAAGACACAAAGAAATGGAAAAATATTCCATGCTCATGGATTGGAAGAACAAATATTGTGAAAATGTCTATTCTACCTAAAGCAATCTACACATTTATACAATCCCTATCAAAATCCCATCCATTTTTTTAAAGAAATAGAACAAATAATCCTAAAATTTATATGGAACCAGAAAAGACTTCGAATAGTCAAAGGAATATTGAAAAGCCAAAGTTGGTGGCATCACAATTCCAGACTTCAAGCTCTATTACAAAGCTGTCATCATCAAGACAGTATGGTACTGGCACAAAAACAGACATATAGACCAATGGAACAGAATAGAGAGCCCAGAAATAGACCCTCAACTCTATGGTCAACTAATCTTTGACAAAGCAGGAAAGAATATCCAATGGAAAAAAGACAGCCTCTTCAACAAATGCTGCTGGGAAAATTGGACAGCCACATGCAGAAAAATGAAATTGGACTATTTCCTTACACCACACATGAAAATAGACTCAAAATGGATGAAGGACCTCAGTGTGAGAAAGGAATCCATCAAAATCCTTTAGGAGAACACAGGCAGCAACCTCTTTGACCTCAGCCTCAACAACTTCTTCCTAGGAACATCTCCAAAGGCAACAGAAGCAAGGGCAAAAATGAACTATTGGGATTTCGTCAAGATCAAAAGCTTTTGCACAGCAAAGGAAACAGTTAAAAAAACCAAAAGACAACTGACAGAATGGGAGAAGATATTTGCAAATGACATATCAGATAAAGGGCTAGTATCCAAAATCTATAAAGAGCTTAGCAGACTCAACACCCAAAGAACAAATAATCCAATCAAGAAATGGGCAGAGGACATGAACAGACATTTCTGCAAAGAAGACATCCAGATGGCCAACAGACACATGAAAAAATGCTCCACATCACTCGGCATCAGGGAAATACAAATCAAAACCACAATGAGATACCACCTCACACCAGTCAGAATGGCTAAAATTAACAAGTCAAGAAATGACAGATGCTGGTGAGGATGTGGAGAGAGGGGAACCCTCCTACACTGCTGGTGGGAATGCAAGCTGGTGCAACCACTCTGGAAAACAGTGTGGAGGTTCCTCAAAAAACTGAAAATAGAGCTACCCTACGACCCAGCAATTGCACTCCTGGGTATATATCCTAAAGATACAAACATGGTGCTCCAAAGGGGCACGTGCACCCGAATGTTTATAGCAGCAATGTCCACAATAGCCAAACTGTGGAAAGAGCCTAGATGTCCATCAACAGATGAATGGATAAAGAAGGTGTGGTATATATACACAATGGAATACTATGCAGCCATCAAAAGAAATGAAATCTTGCCATTTGCGATGATGTGGATGGAACTAGTGTGTATTATGCTTAGTGAAATAAATCAATTGGAGAAAGACAACTATCATATGATCTCTTTGATATGAGAAAGTAGAGATGCAATGTGGGGGCATTGGGGGCAGGTAGGAAAAGAAAAAATGAAAAGATGGGATTGGGAGGGAGACAAACCATAAAAGACTCAATCTCAAGAAACAGACTGAGGGTTGCTGGGGGGAGGGGGGACGGGAGAGGGTGGTGGGGATATGGACATAGGGGAGGGTATGCGCTCTGCTGAGTGCTGTGAAATGTGTAAACCTGGCGATTCACAGACCTGTACCCCTGGGGATAAAAATACATTATATGTTTATTAAAATTTAAAAAATAATAATAATAAAAATTTTTTTTCGAAGTATTTCAGAACATAAAAACAGAAATTTATGGACATTTGTAAAAAAATCAATGGATTATTTTTAAATTTTTAAATAAAAGGTTAATCATTGAAATAAAAATTTTATTAGACATTAAATTAATTACATGTAAATTTATACAGGTGAAAAAGAACTCATTAATTAGAAGAATAAACTAAAGAAAAACCCTAAATGAAACAAGAAGGAAATAAATTCAAAAAACGAACAGAAACCATTGATACTACATTTAGATGCTCCATATTACATCTAATCAGAATTCCAGAGGGAAAGACTGAAGAGAATAGAGAAGAAGTGATGGCTGTTCCCATTATTCTGAGATTTTTTGAAGAGCAGAAGAAAGATTTGATTCCTTAGATGAAAACACATACTGGGTCCCAAGCAGTACAAATAAAGCTAAATTCATGAAAAAATATTTGGAGTGGGGGTTCCTGAGTGGCTCAGTTGGCTAAGTGTCCGACTCTTGATCTCAGCCCAGCTGGTGCACTCAGGCTTGTGAGATTAAGCCCCCATTGTGCTCCAAGCTAGGTATGGAGTCTGCCTGAGATTCTCTGTCCCTTTTCCTCTACCCTCCGCCCCAACTCTCTCTCTCTCTCTCTCTCAAATAAATAAATACATCTTTAAAAATATATCCAGGGCACCTGGGTGGTTCAGTTGGTTAAGTGGCGGCCTTCAGCACAGGTCATGATCCCAGGGTCCTGGATCAAGCCCCACATTGGGCTCCCTGCTCAGTGGAGAGCCTGCTTCTCCCTCTCCCTCTCTGCCTGCTGCTCTGCCTACTTGTGCTCTCTCTGTATTTCTCTGTCAAATAAATAAATAAATAAATATTTTAAAAAATAAAAATAAATCTATACATAATTTAAAACTGCAGAACATCAATAGTAAAAGAAAGCCTTAAAAGCTCCCAGAGAGGGGCGCCTGGATGGCTCAGTGGGTTAAAGCCTCTGCCTTCGGCTCAGGTCATGATTCCAGGGTCCTGGGATAGAGCCCCACATTGGGCTCTCTGTTCATCTGGGAGCCTGCTTCTCTCTCTCTCTCTGCCTGCCTCTCTGCCAACTTGTGATCTCTGTCTGTCAAACAAATAAATAAAATCTTAAAAAAAAGAAGCTCCCAAAGAGGGCACCTGGGTGGCCCAGTTTCTTAAGCAACTGCTTTCAGCTCAGGTCATGATCCTGGAGTCCTGGTCAGGCCCCCTGCTTGACAAGGGAGTCTTCTCCCTTTGACCCTCCTCTTACTCATTCTCTCTCTCTCTCAAATAAATAAATATAATCTTTTTTTAAAAAGCTCCCAGAAGGGGTGCCTGGGTGGCTCAGTGGGTTAAAGCCTCTGCCTTTGGCTCAGGTCATGATCTCAGGGTCATGGGATCGAGCCCCGCATCAGGCTCTCTGCTTGGCAGGGAGCCTGCTTCCTCCTCTCTCTCTGCCTGCTTCTCTGCCTACTTGTAATCTCTGTCTGTCAAATAAATAAATAAAATCTTTAAAAAAATTAAAAATAAATAAAAATTAAAAAGCTCCCAGAGAGAAAGATTACCTAGAATAGAAAGATAATCATACTGACATAAAGTCTATTCAACAACAATAGATGTTATGGCATGCTGGAGTGTCAAAGTTCCAGAAATCTTGTGAGCCACTCATTAAAATGTCAGTAGCTTGAAATAACCATGTTTGGAATATTTATATCACAGAAACTGACAAATGCTGCAAATCAGGATTCTTTCTTCAACCTCCAGAAATCATCTACCAAAACATTACTGAATAAATGTCAGATAATAAAAATCTCCAAAATACTGATGGAACACGGATCCTAATATTCTATACTACTTCAAACCATCATTGCAGACAGAAGGGGAAGAGAAAGCATTTCCAACCTAAGACTTAAAAAACTCTTTTACCCACAGATCCGTGCCAAAAGAAATACTAAAAGCTATACTTAGGTAGGAAAAAAATAAAGCCAGAGGTAAGGAATAAAGAAATAAAGAAATAAAGCAAATGATATTCTAAATGCAAACAAGTATTAATGATAAAAGAGTATAAATAATTAAATTTATATTTAAAAACAATGTGGAATCAAAATCATATGCAATAACGTGGAAGAAAACAGTAACTAATGGAGGAGATGTTGGAGGGGTGTTTAATAGGTTAAAACTCTGTTGTTGTTCTTGTTGCTGTTGTTGTTAAGGAAGAGGATAAAACTGATTAATTTTTAGACTTCTTTATAAAAACATAGTTTAGTATGTTTGAAACTGCGTTAGAAATAGCCTAACACACAGCAAATCCTTAATACGTATTTGCTGTATCTACTACCAAAGAAATGAAATCTTTCTTATTTTTGAGTTTAGAAAACAACACTGCAGAAAATAATGAAGGATTGAACACACCATATTCTGTCCAAGTACAAAATGACATTAAGACTTGCTATTCACTGTAGCCAAAAGAGCTATGGACCTAACATTTAACATTGTAACCATCTGGACATGAAATTATGGTAACACACAATCTTGGTCGTTTGTATTGTTTCAACTTGTTCTATTCCTCTGCCATGTCTACATCTCTGAGATGGACTATAAGAGCCTGCTATTCTCTCAAAACAAAATAGTTCTCAGAACATCATGGATCTGATTTTCTTCTTTACCAACAATATTTTAAGTAGTTTTATACAGGATGAGAATTTTTGACATTGCTGATCCATTCCCATTCAAGATGTAGAGAAATATAATTGTCTCTGTATCAAACTCTGATAACATGAATTCTCCTAGTCAATTATTCTTTCCTGGAACTATACATTTAGTCGTATTGAGATTAAAATGGGATCTAGAGAAAAAAACAGTCAGGGAGTACGATACAGGGACAGAAAGTGCTTTCAAGTGGATTTGATTAATTCCCTTATAAATTGGTTTTTTTTAACCTTCATACAAAAGATAAATTTGCTATGAGATATACCATCACCAATGAAGAAATGCAGGGTAATAGAAAATATTGTCTTACAGTTATTCTGAATTCTGATTACCTCTTACGAGATTTCTCATCTACTTTATAATGTCCTTAATTTAAAGCATATTAAATAATATTTAATATGAACAGACTCTGCAAAGTTCTCATAGAAAGCATCGGCTATTGTTCTGTCCTTGCCTCCTCCAGCAGTTCCTTACAACCAGGGTGACCCAGTTTACCTGGGATATTCCCAGTATGTGACTCTTATCTGGCATAAGCATTAATAATGCATCATTGCGCACTCAGAAGTATCCTCATTTAGACAATAAATGTTATGGTCACCCTCCTTATGAGCACACAGTTATGCCTCTCCCTGATCAAGTGTAGAGAGAAGTAGATTAAAATTACTGAATGCTTGCTTTGATTAAGTAGGGTAGTTACTGGGATCGAACTGTGTAAGTTATGTCAATTACATCTCAGCACTACCATAGGAGATAATATTCATTACTAACTTACAGATGAGGAAAATAATGTTCACAGAGTCTGAAGTGGCCACAAAGCTATATACCTTATGAATGGCTAAGTAAGCATCAGAATCCAGGTCCAAAGTCAAACCAGTGGTTTTCCTCCTGCACACCTTCTCAATGAAAGAAAAATGAATCAGAACATCAATATCTACCCCTGTGAAACTTGGAAAATCTGTTAGTGCTCCCTACCAGAAGGCAAAGGCACAAGGCATTCATTGGAATTCAATTTTGGATGGTCATCTGTGAGAGATAATGTGCAAGGATTTCCACAAACAATTTCTCTGGTCCCATGCCACACCTCTTATCCAGCAGTGGAGTCTGTTGCCCCTTCCTTAAATCTGACAGGCTTCGACCAACAGAATGTAGCAAACTTGATACTGCCTACTCCAAGCCTAGGTCTTAAGAAGACTGGAAACTTGCCTTTTGCTTTATTGCTACCTTGAGCCAACATGTAAAGAACTCCAGGCTACCCTATGGGAAAAGAAATCACACAAAGAGAAAGCCAGTGGAGGAAAACCGAAACAATCCAGCTGACATGGATCACGAAGGCTCCCAACATGTGAGTGAAGTCATATTGGGCTTATCGCCTTTCCCAGCCCCAGATGAGCACAGCTGCATGAGTGAACCATCTCTGCCAAGTCCTGCCAGGATTTCCTGACCCATGAAATTGTAAGCAATAAATGGGTATTGCTTTAAGACACTGAGATTTGGGTAGGATTGTGATGCAACAATAGATACCTGATAAACCATGCTCTCCCCACCTCCGAGTCTCTATTACTCAACTGCATAACAAACTCACCTTTCTGGGTCTTTTAGGAAGCCAGGAAATGATGCCCAGGTAGGAAAGGCTGGCCTAGAACCAAAATGGACCAGTAGGCTTATTTCCTGTCAACATTTCCCAAGCTAGATTTGTTCCACTTCTATTTTCCTTTACCTCAGATAAAATTCTAAGAATATCTCCTTTTCTAGTTTATTTTGCTATGCCTCTACTCCATAATTCTAAGGTCATTATCATATCCAGTTTAGTTCTTCCCTCAAGGACACTAAAACTACAATTTTCTTTTTTTTTTTTTTAAGATTTCATTTATTTATTTGACAAAGAGATCATAGGCAGAGAGGCAGGCAGAGAGAGAGAAGGAAGCAGGCCCCCTACCGAGCAGAGAGCCCAATGTGGGGCTCGATCCCAGGACCCTGGGATCATGACCTGAGCCGAAGGCAGAGGCTTTAACCCACTGAGCCACCCAGGCGCCCCTAAAACTACAATTTTCATATGGCTATTTTTTAGCCTAAGGACGATCTGTAAATGCGTATCTGTGTGTGTGTGTGTGTGTGTGCATGTACAGTTTTCATTTATATTCACTCGTTCTCAACTAAGTCAAAATTACATTTAATTCTTTGTATAGTTGATTCATACAACATAAATGTCTAATCTCTTTATATGTCTCCCAGTGCCAACTAATAATGTGCCAATTTCCAATAAGAAGCCCCTTTTATTTCTCTATAAAAATTCTTTAATCCAATTTGATTCGTTCAGCAGTCACAATATGAATATGCTACATTGACCTGAAGAGCTTATTCAGTGTTTTTAAGAGATCTCAACTGTTACCAATGGCAACCAGAGAATCAGCTTGACATCTCAGACTATAAAAACCTTACAGTCCATCTATATGATGAGCCCAGCAGAGATATGGGAGGTTTATGACGTTTTAATCATTGATAATTTTGGTTGCTGCTGATGAGAAGACTTTTTAATGTGAGGAATTTGGAAAGGGTTCCAAGGAGAGTTGCCAAGGTAATTAAAACAGCCTTGTAAATTGGTTCGAAGAATATGCCAGGCTATCAAAACGACCATCAGCATATCTGACCCTCCCCTCCCTGGCCACCCCATCTATTCATCAGATGTTCTCAGCCTTAATTGAAATTGACAACACAATGTTGACAAGAATGTTCCATGGCTCATGCAGCACATACTACTTCATAATCCCATAGAGAATGTGACAATAAATGATGAGATAAATCATTTATACCCTGCTGACTTCTGAAAGTTTTAGGTAGCTTATATTAAAAATGCAGTGAGAATAATGCACAAAATTAATATAAGGCAATAGCCAGGCTTGGATATTTTAAAATGCATAAGAGAGGAGGTAAAGGAGTAGAAATTAAACTCCCCAAAAATGCTAAATAAAGAAACATAGGCTATATGGCTATAAGTATAGCCTTGACTATATAGCATGGAGGAGAAGTGGTGGAAGGAGAAAGGAAAAATACACTCATGGTGAAGTGTCGTGGGGAGATGGGAGGAAGAGAAATTGGAGGCAGAGCACCAAAACACACTGGCGCCCAGTCTCCATAAAGTGCACTGTTCTAAAATTTTCAAGTGTCTCATTTAATCTTCACAGGAATTTATTAAAAAAAAAAAAGTTGATTCCCAGAGCCCTAGTGACTTACCAAAGTCTCACAACCAGAAAGCATCCAACGTATATGCCCAACCTAAGGTCATATGACTCCAAAGCCAATACTCCTTCTTCTCAAACATTCTCAATCAGCAAGGAATTCATTCAAGGGCACTAAGCAATAGAATAAGTAGTTTTATGCAAAGCAATTCTTTCACCCATACCAAGGTGCTCTTTATGGGTCTCTTTTCAGAGGACAAGTATGCTCCAGTGGTAAGACATTTGTATCCTGTGATTAGGGGAATAGGAGACAGAGTAGGCAAAGAAAATTTGAATCCCCGTAGCATCACTTCCTAGCTGTGTGACCTTTAGCAATTTACTACACCTCTTGGAACTCCTCTGTCAGAGAAGTGGGAACCATTATGCTAGTTGATTGAAAGGTGAAAGGATGACATGAGACAACATGATGCAAATTGCCTGGCATAGAGTTCTGAACGCAGTAGAACATAATAAATGTA
The DNA here is from genome assembly GCF_963455335.1 of Martes martes. Lineage (NCBI taxonomy): Eukaryota > Metazoa > Chordata > Mammalia > Carnivora > Mustelidae > Martes > Martes martes. The sequence continues at coordinate 134,639,832 of NC_137888.1, forward strand.
GACTATCAATCTATTTTATTTTCACTCCAGTATCTATGATTATTAAGTTAAGATGGCGAGTAACTTTACTGAAGTATATACAGGTAAAATGACACGCTCTCTGGGACTTGTTTCAAAATACTTTAGCTTAAATAGGGGAGTGAGGGAAGTATTACGTGAAAATAGAGAAAACAAAACCAACAAATTTTAATGACTATTGAAATTAGGTGAAACTGGTACAGTGAGCTCATTATACTATACTATTTTTTGTATATTTATATTTTTCCACAATAAAAATTTTTGAAAAATGTTTGTGGTTAGTCCCCAAAGGGCACATATGTTGGTTGAAAACTGCCAGCACTAAAGACTAAGAAAAAGATAAGACTGAATTCAATGGAAGCCTGGCTTCTTCTCAGAAAGCCTCATGGATCTTTTCCAGGCCTGGAATGAGTACATTCTTAAATCTAAGCTGTGCAGCATGATATTGGAAAGGATGACACTGTCCTTCAGAAGTCTGAAGACAGAAGTTACCAAACTCCAGAGCTAAAGCTAATTATTTTCCCAACACCATCATCTTGGTTTACCTTCTCCCCATTTGCCTCCACTGGCATCATCCAGCATTTTCATCCTTTCTGCTCCTACTACAGACCCCTGCTCCCCCCAACAGACACAGCTTCCCTATCCCTATAAACATTCTTCTACCTGCCCAGGATTATAGCCAAACTTTCTAAAGCTGGTCTTCCCCAAAACTCCTGCAAAATGATCTTTTCTCAATGGCTTTGAATATTTGCAATACATTTCTTGAGTTAAACAAAACAGCATTTTTAAAAGACATATGCTTTTAAGAAGGAAAACATATTGTTATCCATTTGTATAAATTAATTGATCATAAATTAAGCAGCATGAGAGTCCAGAGTATAGCGATTGTGGAAAGGAGAACATGTTCAGAAAGAGGAGCTTATACTGAGAGGCAAACTTCACAATTTAGTTCTATGCTTCCCAAAAAAACTGTCTTATGTCTATATCCTTCACTCCTGCTCCTTACCAAGACTTACCTGTGCATTGTCACATAATAGTCCACTTTCTGTTTTCTAAGCTAAATAATAATAGCCAGCTTATACTTGGTAGGGTAAAAATGGCTAACACAGTATACATGCCAAGAAGGGAACTCCCTAGGGAAACACTGGGTCCATGGATTAAAAACATAGACCTTAGAATCATAGTACCTAAGAAATGATAGAAAACAATTGGTCCTCTATATCATTCATCAGTGGCATAAGATGCTAGACTTTTATTTATGCTAGTAAAAATTATCTGTGCATTTGTTTTCTTAAATTAGGTTGGACTATGAAAGTGCAGCCCTTCACCAACTAATGTTACCTCTTCATTTCACCATGTCAAAGTGCCACTAAAGATCCATGTGGCAACCCATCTTAACAAAGTAGAATTTAATTATCCAGTTCCCTTCAGCATTTTCTCACAAGCCGAGTAGTGACAAAACTAGTATTTCTAGAACCTCTGTAATGAGTTGCAGCCAACAGAACAATATCATTATTTCAGATTCATCCAAATTCTGCAATTTATTCAATTGCTGTCTCTGGCTCTTTGCATAAGTAGATTGCAGATATTTGGCTCCAGTTAAATTCTTTTATGAAACTTGAAATTACTTTCAATATTAGTGATTTCTTTCTTTGGGAAATCAACAGCCAAATAACAAAGAAAAAATTTAGTTAGACATCGTCCTAGAGATTTCAGCCATCAAAAAAAAAAAAAAGGTTTATTTATTTATTACCAACCCACCCATTCTCTACCCCTTTTTCTTTTTTTTATTTAAATTCAATTAGCCAACACATAGTACATCATTAGTTCCAGATGTAGTAATCAACAATTCATCAGTTGTATATAACACCCAGTGCTCATCACATCTCTATCCCTTTTTTAGAAAGAGTCCCTGAAATGTCAAGTCAAAGCATTATATTAAGAAACAAGGGAGCTTGGACTTAGAGTACACATGGCCAGGCCAACCAAGGACTTGGAGCAAATCAGACACAGTGAAAAACAGTTTTTCAAGTCAAGCAATAAGAAATGGTATACACCAAACCAAAAAGCAGGTTCTTAACTCTAGAGAACAAACTGATGGTTAAAGAGTACATTTATCTTGATGAGCACTGCATAATAGATGGAATTGTTGAATCACTATATTGTACGCTGAAAAAACATAACACTGTGTATTAATTATACAGGAATTAAAATAATTTTTTTAAAGATTTTATTTATTTATTTGACAGACAGAGATCACAAATAGGCAGAGAGGCAGGCAGAGAGAGAGGAAGGGAAGCAGGCTCTGCAGAGAGCAGAGAGCCCGATGCGGGGCTCGATCCCAGGACCCTGGGATCATGACCTGAACCGAAGGCAGAGGCTTTAACCCACTGAGCCACCCAGGTGCCCCTAAAATAATTTTTTTTAAATGTCATCCAATTGGGACACCTGGTTGGCTCATGGGTTAAGCATCTGCCTTCCACTCAGATCATGATCTCAGAGTCCTTGGGTCAAGTCCCACATCGGGCTCCTTGCTCAGCAGGGAGCCTGCTTCTCCCTCTTCTCCCTCCTGCTTGTGCTTGTGCTCTTTCACACTCTCTCTCTCTCTCTCTCCTGACAGGTAAGTAGATAAAATCTTCTAAAAATAAAAAAAAATAAATATCATCCAATTAAACTACATTACAAAAAAAGGGAGAGAAATAATGGAAAGAGTAAAAATGGAAGAAGCAGACTCTGAAGAATCTTGGTGGAAAAAATACTGGACAGACGGCTGGTGAGTGGCAAGGTGCAGTATTTCCTGAAGTGGAAGGGACTTACTGACAATGCCAACAATACTTGCAAGCCTGAAGAAAATTTAGATTGTCCAGAGTTAACTGAAGCATTTGTTTTTTTTCTTCTTCCCCAGTTTTTTTTTATTTTTCCAGTGTTCCAAGATTCATTGTTAATGCACCACACCCAGTGCTCCATGCAATATGTGCCTTTCTTTTTTTTTTTTTTAAGATTTTATTTATTTATTCGACAGACAGAGAACACAAGTAGGCAGAGAGGCAGGCAGAGAGAAAGGGGGAAGCAGGCTCACCGCTGAGCAGAGAGCCCGATGCGGGGCTCCATCCCAGGACCCTGGGATCATGACCTGAGCCGAATGCAGAGGCTTTAACCCACTGAGCCACCCAGGCGCCCCAATACATGCCTTTCTTAATACCCACCACCAGGCCCTCCCAACCCTCCACCCCTCTACCTTCGAAAACCCTCAGTTTGTTTCTCTAAGTCCACAGTCTCTCATGGAAGCATTTGTTAATTCTCAAAATGCTGATACAAAAAGAAAACTTTTATCTGAGTAAATGTAATAATAGCAAATCAAAGAAAAGAGACGCTGCTGATAAACCAAAATGATTTGCCAGAAGTCTTGATCCTGAACAATTAGTGCCACAGACAGCAGTGGTGAATTAATGTTTGTCATGACATGGAAAGAAAGATTCAGGTGAGACAGAGTTGGTGCTGGCAAAAGAGGCAAATGTGAAGTGTACTCAAATTGTAATTGCTTTTTATGAAGAGAGACTAACTTGGCACTCTTATGTGGAAGACAAAGCTCAATAATTGTTTCCATGGCGATTATATATATGTATGTGTGTGTGTGTGTGTGTGTGTGTGTGTGTGTGTGTAGAGCATTATATATAATCTAGGTCTTGGCTTTTTATATTTATTAGTGTGAAGATATAACATTCTAATGAAAATCAAGTTTGATATGTTTGCTTTGAAGCATTATTGGGGGAGTCATAGGTGGGCTTTTTTGCATCTATAGCACTGATCACTTTGTGGATTTGGAGGGGTTTTCTGTAACCTGCTTTTTTTTCAAGTCTTTACTAAATTCCAGTTAGTTAATATACACTGTAATATTAGTTTCTGGTGTAGAATTTATTTATTCATCACTTTCAACACCCAGTGCTCATCACAAGTGCCCCCTTTAATGTATCCATAATGAAATCCCCTATTTCACCCACCCCCCCACCCACCTCCTCTCTGGTAACCCTCAGTTTGTTCTCTGTAGTTAAGAAACTATTTCTTAGCTGGCTCCTTTCTTTTTTCTTGTTCCCTTTGCTCTTTTGTTTCTTAAATTCTACATTTGAGTGAAATCATATGGTATTTGTCTTTGACTGACTTACTTTGCTTAGCATAATACCCTCTAGTTCCATCCACATTGCTGCAAATGGCAAGACTCCATTCCTCTTGATAGCTGTGTAATATTCCATTATACATATGTAGGACTTTTTTATCCATTCATCAGTCGATGGACATTGGGCTCTTTCCATGATTTGGCTATTGTTGATACTGCTGCTATGAACATTAAAATCTGCATTTCTGTATCCTTTGGGTAAATACCTAGCAGTAAAATTGTTAGGTCATAGGGAAGTTCTATTTTTTAACTTTTTGAGGAAACTCGATATTGTTTTCCAGAGCAGCTGCACCAGTTTGCATTCCCACCAACAGCATAAGAGGGTTCCCCTTTCTTCAAATCCCCTCCAACATCTGTTGTTTCCTGTATTGTTAATTTTAGCCATTCTGACTGCTGTCAGGTGATAATCACTTTTTAATTTTGATTTGTATTTTTCTGAAGACCAGTGATATAGAGCATCTTTTCTTGTGTCTATTAGCCATTTGGATGTCTTCTTTGGAAAAATATCTTCATGCCTTCTGCCCATTTTTTAACTGGATTACTTGTTTCTTGGGATGTTGAGTTTGATAAGTCTTTTATTGACTTTAGATACTAAACCTTTATCAGATATGTCATTTGCAAATATCTTCTCCAATTCTGTAGGCTGCCTTTTAGTTTTGTTGATTATTTCCTTTGCTGTACAGAATCTTTTTATCTTGATGAATTCCCAATAGTTTATTTATTTTTTTGTTGTTGTTGTTTCCCTTGCCTCAGGAGATGTATCTAGTAAGAAGTTACTCTGGCCAATGTCAAAGAGGTTACTGACTGTGTTCTCCTCTAGGATTTTGATGGATTCCTGTCTCACATTTATGTCCTTCATCCATTTTGAATTTATTTTTGTGTATGGTATAAGAAAGTGGTCCAGTTTCATTTTTCTGCATGTGGCTGTCCAGATTTCCCAACACCATTTATTGAAGTGACTGTCTTTTTTCTGTTGGATATTCTTTCCTGCTTTACTGAAGAATAGTTGTTCGTATAGCTGTGGGTTCATTTCTGGGTTCTCTGTTCTGTGCCATTGATCTATGTGTCTGTTTTTATGCCAGTAGCATACTGTCTTGATCACTACAGCTTTGTAATATAACTTAAGTCCAGAATTATGATGCTTCCAGCATTGCATTCCTTTCTCAAGATTGTTTTGGCTATTCGGGGTCTTTTATAGTTTCATACAAATTTTAGGATGGTTTGTTCTAGCTTTGTGAAAAATGTTAATGGTATTTTGATAGGGATTGCATGAAATGTGTAGATTGCTTTAGGTGGTGTAGACAGTTTAACAATATTTGTTCTTCTAATCCATGAGCATAGAATGTTTTTCCATTTCTTCAATTTCTTTCATCAGTGTTACATAGTTTTCAGAGTACAAGTCTTTCATCTCTTTGGTTAGGTTTATCCCTAGGTAGCTGATGGGTTTTGGTGCAATTGTAAATGGGATCAATTCCTTGATTTCTCTTTCTGCTGCTTCATTATTGGTGTATAGAAATGCAACAGATTTCTGTATGTTGATTTTGTATCCTATGACTTAACTGAATTTGTCTATCAGTTCTAGCAATTTTTTGGTGGAGTTTTCTTGGTTTTCTATACAGAGTATCATGGCATCTGCAAATAGTGAAAGTTTGACTTCTTTATTGCTGATTTGTATGCCTTTTATTGTTTTTAAAGATTTTATTTATTCATTTGACAGAGAGAGACACAGCGAGACAGGGAACACAAGCAGGGGGAGTGGGAGAGGGAGAAGCAGGCTTCCTGCCAAGCAGGGAGCCCAATGCCAGCCTCCATCCCAGGACCCTGGGATCATGACCTCAGCTGAGGGCAGATGCTTAATGACTGAACCACCCAGGTGATGCTGGAGGCCCTTTTTTTTTTTTTTTTTCCGTTGTCTGACTGCTGAGGCTAGGACTTCCAGTAGTATGTTAAATAACAGTGGTGAGAGTGGACATCCTCTCCTGTTCTTGACCAGAGAGAAAAAGTTCTGTTTTTCTTCACTGAGGATGTTAGCTGTGGGTTTTTCATACATGGCCTTTATTACGTTGAGGTACGTTCCCTCTATCCCTATTTTGTTAAGGATTTTTATCATGAATGGATGTTGTACTTTGTCAAATGATTTTTCTGTATCTATTGAAAGGATTATATGGTTCTTATCCTTTCTTTTGTTTTTGGTTTTTTTTCCCTTTCTTTTGTTAATGTGGTATTTTGTGTTGATTGATTTGTGAATATTGAACCACTCTTACAGCCCAGGAATAAATCCCACTTGATTGTGGTGAATGATTCTTTTAATGTGCTGTTGGATTCTATTTGCTAGTATTTTGTTAGAATTTTTGCAACCATGTTCATCAGGGATATCAGACTATAGCTCTCTTTCTTAGTGGAGTCTTTGTCCAGTTTTGGAATCAGGGTAATGCTGGCCTCATAGAATGAGTTTGGAAGTTTTCCTTCCATTTCCATTTTTTAGAATAGTTTGTGAAGAATACATATTAACTCTTCATTAAATGTTTGGTAGAATTCCTCTGGGAAGCTATCTGGCCCTGGACTTTCATTTGTTGGGAGATGTTTGGTTACTGATTCAATTTTTTTACTGGTTATGTTGTAGTTTATTTCACATTTCCTAGCATTATGGTCAGAAATATGCATGGTATGATCTCAATTTTTTTGTGCTTGTTGTGGCCTGATTTGTGATGTAGTCTGTGATCTACTCTGGAGAATGTTCCATGTGCACTTAAAGGGAATGTGTATTCTGCTGCCTTAGGATGAAATGTTCTGAATGTATCTATCAAATCCATCTGGTCCGGTGTGTCATTCAAAGCCGTTTCCTTGTTGACTTTCTGCTTAGATGATCTGTCCATTGGTGTGAGTGGGGTGTTAAATTTGCTCCAATTATTGTATTATTATCAATGAGTTCTTTATGTTTGTTAATATTTGTTTTATATAGTTGGGTGCTCCCATCTTGGAGCCATAAATATTTATAGTTTTCATGATTCATAGTTCTTCTTTTGTTCAGCTTCCTTATTTTCCATTTTTCTATCTTCTATATCACTTAATCATTCCTCTATATTCCTCTACTTCTTCCATCCTTATGGTCATTACATCCAGTCAGTTTCAAATCTTGGTTATCACATTTTTCATTTCTGCCTGCTTTTTTTTTTGCTCTTTCATCTCTGTAGTAAGGGTCTCCTTGATGTCTTCCATGCTTTTCTCAAGCCCAGCAAGTAGCCTTATGATTGTTGCTTTAAATTCTCCCATCAGGCTTATTACTTATATCTGTTTCAATCAAATCTCTGACCATGAGCTTCTCTTGCCCATTTCTGGGGATGAATTCCTCCATTTTGGTACTTTGTCTAAGTCCCTGTCTTCCTTAGTGTGTTAGAAAAGCCTGTTATGTTTCCTGCCCCTAAGAGTAATGGTTTTATGAAGAGGTCATACATTGTCCAGGACCCAGTGCTTCAGGGAGTGGCCCTGATGTGTGCTGTGTGCACTCTGCTGCCGTGTTTTGACTGCTTTATCCCTCAAGTTAGTCATCTTCAGAAGTTCTCCTTCCCCACAATGGGCAGTGTTTGGACCTTGGCCAGAGTGTGGAAAGTTTTAACTAGGCATGTTCTTGTCTGCTTATTAAATGAGACCTGATTCTACTTCCACTAGGACTGAAGCTTTCTGAACTTTATAGCCAGTAGATATGGCACATGCAGATGTTCTGATGGTCTTCTGGGGAGGGTGCCTGCTGTATTGGTCCTCAAGCACACTTGCCCAAGAAAAGTGATACCAGCAGAGCACAGGGTTATGAGACCTGGTGTAAGCAGGTTAGCCAGTGTTGGCATTGTGCTGAAGTTGGCTTATGCTGAGGGGCAGGGGAGGGAAATGGTGCCAGCCAGCTACTTTGTCCCCAGAGAGGGGCCTCCATGCTTGCTGCTCTCAGGGAAGCACTCCCAGAAGAGTGAATACTTTCCCCTCCTGCATCTCAGGCATTTTTCAGATCACTATTTTCATACTGTCTGCCTCCAGGTTGCTTGCCTGTCTAGAGCAGCACAGTGCATTTTGGGCTGTCTCCCAGCCAAGCCTGCTGACTTTCAAAACTTCAAATTTCAGCAATGTGCTGTAGCAAGGGTTTGCACTGGTCTTCGGGGTTGGGGGGGAGGGGTTGTCTCACTATGCAGGGACTGATACAGGTTTGACCAAGAAGGGCAGTTGCACCAAAGTGCAGCAGCATGGGATTTGGAGCAAAACAGGCTGAATAGCCAGTGTCTGGGTTAGCCACCATCAGCAGGTATCTCTGGGCTTATGCTAAGGGGTTGGGAAGGGAATTGGGGCCCTCCAGCTCTTTTGTCCCTGAAGAAGTGCGACCTCTCACAGATGTGTTCCAAGAAGAGTGAGCAGACTTTCCCATGTGCCTTAGGTGATCATCAGATCATACAGTCTGGTCTGCCCTAGGGGGATTGCTTATATGCCTTCTGCCCAAGAGTAGGACAGCACCCTCAGGACTCTATCCCAGCCAAATGCCCCCATGTCTAAAACTCCAGTCTTTGAGTACCCTGACTGCAAAAACTCATGAAAATCAGGCCCCCTTTTTCTCCCTGCCAATGGCTTTGGGGAAGTCTTCTTGTGCATATCCTGTGTGCTTCACTGTTTCTTCCCTTTCTCTGCAACCAGGGTCCCCCCCACACACACCTGCAACATCTGTGTACATTTATCCCCCAAATCATGTCCCCACACTTCCTATCTTCCTCTATGTGGATTCTCCTCTCCCCCTAGTTGTGCATTTTTTTCTGTCAGTCCTCAGATTGATTTCTTGGGTATTCAGAATGATTTGATATTAATCTAGCTGTGTTCCAAGGATGAGGCAAGTTTAAGGTCCTCTTAGCTTTCTTTCTAGCACTGGTTACTTTGAATAAATAAAAACTTTCTTAGTTGCTTTCTTTATCAAAAAAGAATATTTGAGACCGTATATTATTTTGACCATTATATTATCATTTGAAACCATATATTATTTCCTTTCCACTAGAGAACAGTTTTTTCTAAATATCAGGGAAAATATCCATAGTAATTACTCAATCAGAATTTATATTTAACTCCTATATACTTAAGGACCATTCTGGGTTTTTTGTTATCTGGGGTTTTTGTGTGTGTGTGTATATATAAAACACACATACAAATAGCTTCCTTTTCTCTCTCTTTCTCTCTTTCTTTCTTCCTTTCTTCCTTATGTTCATTTGTTCATTTGTTTGTTCATTCGTTCTTTTTAACATTCACCAAAACAATACAGCATATCATAATCACTGATAGCCCATGTTTCTGGGATATCCTCTTTTTGAGTAACCTAAGGAATAAATCACTTCAAGTTAAGTTGAAATTTTTCCTAAAGCTGTAATCTTTCAAATCAAATGGATGATTTTGTAATGAATTGGACAATTTAAATATAATGTAAATGATTTAAATTGGACAACTTAAAAGCAGTCATATCAGAATCCATATCCATATCTACAGTTATATAAATGCAAGTTTATTTGCAAAACCCCTTAATGGAAAATTTTATCACACCAACAACTTCTCTACCCAAATGAGAAAACTAGAGAAGTCCTGGTGTGTTTTAATTAGGTAAGCAAAATTAGTTACATGGACATTTACAAGTTCCTTCTAGTGAACCATTCCTTTGCAAGTTGAAATCCCTAAAAGACTAAATGGGACAAAATGGGACTAAAAGGTCATGATTCATGGAATGCCTCAAATTTCATTTATGGAAACCTAATCATAATCAGATGGCTGGAGATTTTGGCAATTGAGGACCTGCTGGAACAAATGGTGAACAGACTTTTGTGGTCCAAATTCTTGACCTACATGTGTTTTCTTTATCCCAACTCATTTCTTACATATAGGCTCAATCTTCTCAGTATTTGGGTTACTGGTTCAGAAGAAGCCAGGAAAAAAACAATAACTTTGTAGTAATCAGAACATCTGTTATCCAACTGTATATTGCTTACTTTATTGTAAACAGTAGTCAATAGACAGTTTTATATTCAAAAAGAAAAAGAAAAAAGAAACAACATATTCTTTCCTAAAAATTCTACATAAATTCTTTGGTCTTTCTCTTTTTTCCCTCACAGATATAACTGAATCCCAGAGATAATTAGATCTATTCCCTTAGTCTGCAATTACCTTCATGGCTTGCTTGTGACTGAAAGCTTTTCCAAAACCATTTGGGTCTCGGTGCATCACTCCAGTGACCACACGTTAACCTAACTAATTAGACTGCAGCTAAGGCCCCTCACATGTGTGTTTTTCTTGCTGCCAGTCTTTCGTGCCCACACATCATTTTTTAAAATATTTTATTTACTTATTTGACAGACAGAGATCACAAGTAGGCAGAGAGGCAGGCAGAGAGAGGAGGAAGCAGGCTTCCCGCTGAGCAGAGAGCCCGATGCGGGGCTCGATCCCAGGATACTGGGATCGTGACCCAAGCTGAAGGCAGAGGCTTTAACCCATTGAGCCACCCAGGTGCCCCATGCCCACACTTTATTACTCAGGCAATTTAAAGAACTGTATTCTGAAAAGAAAAAACAAAATTCTTTGCATGCTGTTTTTCCCTTCTAGATTTCTCACTTCAGTTGAATGGGACATGCTTATGGCCCTAACCAGACTGATTACTCCCTTGTGCTGCTCCACCTGTATATGCCTAGACTCTAATGTTCCTCAATGTTCCATTGATCAGCCTTTGATTGCAGTTGTTCACTAACCTATCTACTGCCCCTTCCAGACAAGGAGTTTCTTTAAGGCAAGAATCATCTCTCATATGCCTCTAAATTCCTGGCACAATGCCTGGCACATAGGAAACACTCAAAAATTAGTGTTGACTGAACATATGACCCATACAACATAGCATCCTGTGATGTAAAATCATGTCTGACACAGAGGAATTTTCATATCAACTTTGATATTCTTTTCTTTATCTTTGTCTTTTTTTTTTCTTAAGTAGGTTCCATACTCAGCATGGGGCTTGAACTCATGGTGCTGAAATTGAGTTGCATGCTTTGCCGACTGAGCCAGCCTGGCACCCAATATTCTTAACTTCAACTGCTATGTGTCTAAATATGGATTGAAAGTACATACTTATTTGTTCTGTTGGCCCTTTCTATCAGTCTTCCACTCTAGGAAACTTCCTTTATTTCTCTGAATATTTCCTTCACTACATTTCTCATTCCAAGAGATTAAATTTTCTCCTAAGATTCCTACTAATCAAATGTTACAATTTCTGTATCTGTTCTCTCCTAACTCCATATTTGTACATTTACCCATTTTTCCAATTTTTTATCTTTTTTATCTCTTTGTGCTCTGTTCTAAGAGAAATTTCTTTAGCTTGAGTCCTCAGCTGTATCCATTGGTTCATCCATTAATTTTTTTGACATTACTATATTTCTACTGAAGTAATTTATATACTGTGACATGTACAGGTTTTAAGTATAAAGTTCAATGAGTTTTAGAAAATGTATATAGCCATCTTTTATGAAAGAACTCAATTTATTGCTATCCACAAATTCATGCTGGAAAAAAATGAGTAATTGAACTTCAGGAAAAAGAAAATGAAGCTCAGAGAAATAAGTAGGTGTATGAGATATTACAAAAATTTATTCTCCAATCTAAATAATTGTTGGGTAAAATACTCAAAATACCCTGAAACTAAATTCCAGTTGAAATCAACACAGGAAATGAGGAAATGGGGGAAGCAGAAGACATAAAAGCACACTACATTTTTACTATTGTTTTAATGGAAAGCTATATATGTACTAATTAACTCAACACATTAGAACAATACAGCTAGTGGTTTGTGTTAAAACTTAAGAGAAATCACAGCAGAGTAACAAAAAAGTGGATGATCCAGTAAATCATTTTGGTAAGGCCATTTAATTAAAATTAAATTAAATTTAATTTAATTTGAACTGAGACCCAAAGGGTTAGATGACCTTACTATGCAAAGTGGGGAAAGAATATTTCAGACAGAGGAAACAGCATGGCAAAGGTCCAGAGGTAGCAAAGGTATTGACATGTTTGAGGTACAGGGATGAGGCCAGTACAGCTGGAGCTCTGAGAAGAGTGAGGAAGAAGCAGTTAGATCTGACAGGTAGGAAAGAGCCACCATGTAAGGCCTTTAGTCAATATCAAAGGTTTGGATTTTATTCTAAGTTCTAAGAGAAGCCTTTGAAGTGTTTTAAGCAAGGACTGTGGTTGTCTAATTTATGTTTTTAAAAATCACTATAGAGAACAATTTGCAGAGGAAGAAAAATGGAATTCAAGAGACGAGGTCAGAGGTGATGGGGACTGGGTTAAGAGATGGCATTAGAAACAGAGTGAAGTAGAGGAACTGGGGAAATATTTTAGAGGTAACAATGGCAGTCCCCACCAATGGACTGGATATGAGGAGTGAAAGAGAGAAGAAAACTAAAGATGTCTCCCAGGTTTCTGTTTTACGCAATGGTGAATTTGTTCTATAAGCAGGTGATGGTTTGCATAACTGGGTGGCCCTCATTGAGCTGGGAAAGGACTCCATCTGAGAAGAGAACAGGTAGTGGGATGGAAACCCACAGGTTATTTCAAACTGTGAATAAGCAGATGCCTTCGTGGATGTCCAAGTGCAAGTGTATGTGCACAAAGGATACAACCCTGGCATTCCTGAGTGGTTCAGTGTCCTCAAACACAGGGGACTGGTGAGATGACCTAGGGGAGAGTGTGGATGGGCAAGGCTCAGGATGGCTCACCCATGTGCTCTACCTGTTAGGAAGTGAAAGAGAAAACGAGAGGCACAAAGGAGGTTGAGAAGCAGCTGCCAGAAAAAAAGAAGATAAAGCTCTGTATATCAAATGATCATTTAAGGAATAAGGTATTTCTGTCAGCTCCTATTAATATTTAATAATTATGTTCCACTCAAAGGAATAAAAAATCCTAATATGTTCTGGGATTTTAGTTATGTGACTCCTATCCTTCCACAGCCCTGGCTCCCAACTAAAAATTGCCCTGTGGGAACTTTGATTCAGTGATTGCTAACATTTTTTCCAAAACCTACCTCTTAGAGAATGTTCCCATCCAACTTCCAGGGTTGTTAATAGTTCTAAAAATAATACACAAAAATACTTGGCACAAAGCAGCATCAATGGATAGTAGCCATGTAATAACATTCTAATTCCTCTCTGAGAAGACCTAAAAATCTTACCTTCATTTTAATTTAAGAACTTCTATGCAGATTCATTAAAATATATACTAGTAATGTAGGATCAGGAACTGGCATCAGAGCTTTGAAGAATGAAAAGAGGAATAAAATATGCTCTGTGGTTTCACAGATCTTTACCATCTGCTACAATGATTCTCAAATTTAGAGACACATCACAATCATCTGGGGACCTTGGGGAAAAAAATACGGATTCTAGGCACTACACTATTAAACTTTGATTCAATAAATGTGAAGTACTGTTCAAGAATTAAATTCCACCATTTCTACCTATGTACAATGACTCTGATGGACAGTAAAATTTAAAAGCCACTAACTGAATAAATGAGAACTCTCAGCAGGATTTCCTAGTCCGTGGTCAACATCACAGCATGGTAGGGAAGGGAATTAAAAGGTTAGGACTGCTGACCATGGAAATACTTTTCAACACTCATTCCCGTCCACATGGATTATAATTCAAGAGTTGTATCCCATACAGCAACACAGCTTAGGGAAAAATGAGGCATGTTGCCAGGAAGGTACTACAGGAAATAACACACCATAACTTCCCAAGAAAGTTCAGAACCTTCACTATGGCTCTGAAGTCTAACTAAAAGAGATCACAGAAATTATTCTGGAATGATGTCACCAAAAGGTAAAGTAGCCTCAGCCTAGGTGCCCGACAAAGATCAACAATTAGACAGTTATCCACAAACAAAAGAAGCCCCAAGAGAGGTCAGGAGTCCACCCAAGAAACTTCAGCAACTCAACAGAACAAAAAAACCTGAGAATAACCACACAAAAAGTGAAGGAAAAACAGCTTCATTTTGCCCAAATCATCCCATCCCCCAGGCTGGTTCTGCTCAGCACAAGAGGGAACTCCCCAGGTATAAAGAGTTCTCCCCAGAAAAGAGAGCAGAGTGCTACCTTTCGGGACTGCTTTGGTTTCCCTCCATCCAGAGACTGAAAAAGCAGAGGTAGATAGAATTTGCTAGGAACAGGGATGAAGGGCAAGAGCTACTAGCACTGGCCATGGGCAGAAGTGAGATGGTTCCTGGTACCCAGCTACTCTCACCACTGAAGAAACCAATGACAACTGTAGCTGTGGACCCCTGCAGACTTTACTGATGTTTACCTCACAGGTATTCAGGTTCACAGATGCCAGACATCTGAGTCCCCTCTGGACCCCACTGGAACAAGGGATCCATGTCAGCAGCCAGCCCAGCCCTCTGCTGCTGCATGAACACAAGATACAGGTAGACACCTACAGCTGATCCACACCACTGTGTGCACACTTAGGGCTAGCCCATCCAGCTGTGTACTTGTATGCCACAAGTCTGACTCTCATGACCAGTCTCTACTACTGTGTGCATGCCCGTGGTGAGAACTTGCAGCCATGGAAGTATATACAGACAGCCAAAGCCCCACAGCTGCCTGCGGATCTGGATTCAGCCCTACCCCCAGTTGGTAGCTGGCAGCACAGCGTGCAATTATAGCAAGACCCTCAGCAGTGCACCTGCATGCCTCCTGCCCAACCCTTGTCACCAGCCTACACTGCTTTGTGCATGCTGTTGGGAGACCCTGTAGCTGCAGGAATGCACACCAACAGCTAGGGCTGCCACAGCTACCAGTGCACCCACAGTTGACCCAAGCCTTTGCTACTGGCCCTAGCACCCACCACTACACGTACACCTGCAACCAGCCCTTCTTATTATACAAGCAGCTGCAGCTGGCCCCCACAGTTGAGTGTATGCATACACCAGCTCTGACCACTACTTCTGCCCATGCTGGTCCCTAGCTGCTGGACCTAGAGGCATTGCTGAGGACCCCAAAGCCCTTGCTGCCACTGCGGAGCCAAACAACACTTGACAAGGACCATGAACTTGTCAATGCTGTGGACCCAAGCAGCCTAACATCACACCCCCCTGGAACAAGAGTCTCCACATATCCCTGTACTTAGAATTCTGCATGATTATACCCAGGGTCACAGCACATTCCAGCATGCCCCCATGAGGAGTTGAAGACCTTTCTTTATGGAAGCCAGTCCATAAAATCTTGAAGATGTGACTTCCTCTCCAAATAAAATGAAAGACAAGTATCATATGATCATCTCAATAAATGCAGAAAAAACATTTTACAAAATATAACATTCTTTCTCTATAAAAATGTTCAACGAATTGGAATAAAGGAAATACAAGGGAAAATAACAAAGCCATTTACAACAAGCCCACAGCTAGCATCACACTAATGGTGAAAGGTTGAAAGCTTTTCCTCTAAAATCAGTAACAAGTCAGGGTGCCCATACTCACCACTTCTATTAAACAAAGTACTGGAACAATTAGGCAAGAAAAAGAAATAAAAGACATCCAAATCAGAAAGAAAAGAATAAAATTGTCTTTTGTTGCAAAGGATATGCTGTTATATACAGAAAATCCTGAAGACTCTACCCAAAAACTGTTAGAACTACTCAACAACTTCAGTAAAATTTCAGGACACAATATCAACATATAGGGGGAGAAATCAGAGCGGGAGATGAACCATGAGAGACTATGCACTCCAGGAAATGAACTGAGGGTTTTAGAGGGGAGAGGGTTGAGGGAATGGGTTAGCCCAGTGACAGGTATTAAGGAGGGCATGGATTGCATGGAGCACTGGGTGGTATACACAAACAATGAATCATGGAACACTGCATCAAAAACTAATGATGTAGTCATGATGACTAACATAACATAATTTTTTAAATGGGGGGAAATAAATAAATAATTTAAAAATCTGTTGTGTTTGTATATACTAACAGATATCTGAAAAAGAAATTTAAAAACCAATACAATTTACAATAGCATCACAAGCAGTAAAACACTTAGGAATAAGTGTAACCAAAGAGGTAAATATCTATAAACCAAAGAGTAAAAGACTTTAATGAAAGAAATCGAGGATGAAATAAAAAAATAGAAAGAAATCTCATATTCATGGATCAGAAGAATTAATACTTTTAAAGAGTCCATAGATAGCTATCCAAAGCTATCTGGATTCAATGTAATCCCTATCAAATTCCCAATTGTATTTTTCAAAGTAATAGAAAAAAAATCCTAAAATTTGTATGGAACCAAAAAAGACCCTAAATGGCCAAAATAATCCTGAGATAGAACAAAGTTGGAAGTATCACACTTCCTGATTTTGAACTGTATAATAAAGCTATTGTAGCCAAAATAGTATGATGTTTCCATAAAGATAGATATATAGACCAGTGGAACAGAACTGAAAACCCAGAAATAAATCCTCACTATACAGTCAACTAATATCTGACAAGAGAATCAAGAATATTCAATGAGGTAAGGATTGTCTTTTCAACAAACAGTGTTAGGAAGAATGGATAACCACAGGTAGAAAAATGAAATTAGATCTCTATTTTATATCACTCAAAAATGAGTGTGAAATGGATTGTTAAATTTAAGACCTAAAATCATTAAATTCATTGAAAGAAAACTTTGGGATATAGCTCCTTGACATCACTCTTGGCCATTATTTTTTGGATATGGCAACAAAACCAAAAACCAAGTGAGACTACATCAAACTGTAAAGCTTCTACACAACAAAGAAAACCACCAACAAAATGAAAAGGCAAACTACAGAATGGAGGAAATATTTGCAAACCATATATATGATAAGGGATTGGGATCTAAAGTATAAAAGAACTTCTACAACTCAATAGCAAGAAAACAATCTAATTAAAATTGGGCAGAGGAGTTGAATAGACCTTTCTCTTTAAAAAGACATACAAATGGGGGCGCCTGGGTGGCTCAGTGGATTAAGCTGCTGCCTTTGGCTCGGGTCATGATCTCAGGGTCCTGGGATTGAGCCCCGCATCGGGCTCTCTGCTCAGCAGGGAGTCTGCTTCCCCCTCTATCTCTGTCTGACTCTCTGCCTACTTGTGGTCTCTCCCTCTCTCTGTCAAATAAATAAATAAATAAAATCTTAAAAAAAAAAAAAAAAGACATACAAATGGCCAACAAGTACATGAAAAGATGGTTAACATCACTAATCATCAGGGAAATGCAAACCAGCACTACAATGAGATATTGTTAGAATGTCCATTATCAAAAGCAGAAGAAATAACAAATGAGTATGTAGAGGAAAAGGAATTCTGATGCACTATTGCTAGGAATGTAAATTGGTGTAACCACTATGGAAAACAGTATGAAATTTCCTCAAAAATTCAAAAGCAGAATTACTTTATGATCCAGCAATCTCATTTCTAGGTATATATCCAAAGGAAATGAAATTGCTATCTTCAGATATCTGCTATCCCACATTCATTGCAGCATTATGCACACTAGCCAAGATATGGAATCAACCAAAGTGTCCATCTGGGGATGAATAGAAAAAGAAAATGTGGCATATATAATATATGTGGCATATATTATATGTATATATAATATTCAGCTATGAGAAAGAGGAAAATCCTGCCATTTGTAACAACATGGATGGTCCCTTGAAGGCATAATGTAAAGTGCAATAAGTCAGACAGATAAAAATAAATAGCATATGATCTCACTTCTACATGGAATTTGGAAACATCAAACTCATAGAAACAGAGAGTAGAATGATGGTTGCCAAGGCCTGAGAGGAGGGAGAAATGGGGAGAGGTTGGAAAAAGTGTACAAATTTTCAGCTGTGAGATGTTCAGGAGTAAGTTCTAGAGATCTAAGGCACGCATTGTAACTATAGCTAGCAATACCGTATTGTATACTTGAAATATACTTGTGACCTTGTACACTTGTGACCTTGGAGCTTTAATATTCTTACCATATCAACAATAATAAAACAGTAATTATGTAAAGTGAAGGATGTGTTACATTATTGTAGTAAACATTTCTTAATATATACATGTATCAAATCATCCCATTGTACACCTTAAACTTATACAATGTTATATGTCAATTATATCTCAATAAAACTGGAGGAAAAAAAGAGGAATCATTCTTCCAGTGTATCTCTAATCATAGTCTATGGCCCACTACAGGGTCTTCCTAGAGCCAAACATTGATGCTATGTTTCCAGGAAAGTAATGTGGAAGTATACATACCTTCTTTTTATACGGTTTAATAACACACTAGTTATTATGAATTTATAAAATTTCCGCATTCACAAATTAAAATTATGACACTACTAGGATGTACTGAGGTCTCCAAATTCAGTGAGAATTCCTCAAACAAGTCTGCCATGCATCATTTGGCAGACGTGCAAAACTCCTCTCTGGTATGTGGGCATGCAGAGAGTCAGCACTCCCATTATTTCAAAGATGCTGTTTCAGTGCCTCAACAATGTTGTCCTGAGCCAACTGTGGTATGCTGCCTTTGCTATCTTTGTAAATATATATTCAGAATTAATTTAATATCTTATTTTTATGAATCATTTTGTTTTTCTATGTTCTTGGCATTCTGATAATAACTTTGTTCCTTTTTTTAGGTTTTGATACATTCTTCTTTTTTTTAATACCTCTATTAGTTTCCTATTGCCCCTGTAACAAATCACCAGAAATTTAGCAGCTTACAACAGCACAAGGTTATCTCTCATAGTTCTCTCAGAACTCTCTCAGAGTTCCAATATCAGGGCCACAGTCACTATGTCATAAGGGCTGGTTCCTTCTGTAGGCTCTGAGAGAAAGATCTATTTCATTGATTTTTTTTCCCCAATTTCTAATGGCCACCTGTATTCCTTGGCTTGTGTCCCCATTCTCCATTTTCATCTTTTTTCATTTTATATTATTTTATTTTTCAGTGTTCCAGAATTCATTGTTCATGCACCACACCCAATGTTCCATCCAATACACCTTCCTTAGTACACACCACCAGGCTCCATTTTCAAAGCAGATCACTCAATCTTCTGTCTCATCATCATATCACCTTCTTCTCTCCTGTGGTCAAATGTCTCTCTACCTCCCCCCCACCTTTTTTTAAAGATTTTATTTGTTTGACAGAGAGAGACACAATAAGAGAGGAAACACAAGCAGGGGGAGTGGGAGATGGAGAAGCAGCTCCCCACTGAGCAGGTCTGTGTCTAGGTTTTTTTTTTTTAAAGATTTTATTTATTTATTTGACAGAGAGAGAGAGAGTACAAGTAGGCAGAGCAGCAGATAGAGAGAGAGGGAGAAGCAGGCTCCCTGCTGAGCAGAGAGCCCAATGCAGGACTCAATCCCAGGACCCTGGGATCATGACCTGAGCCAAAGGCAGACGCTTAATGACTGAGCTACCCAGACACACTTCCTTACCTCCCTTTCATAAGCATGCTTATGAATACATTTAGGGCCCACCCAGTCATCTCCCATTTCAAAGTGCTTAATTTAATCATATCTGCAAAGTGCCTTTGCCATATATAAAATAACATTCATGGGTTCGAGATCAAGGGCAGAGGAAGAGCATAATTCAGCTTCCCATAATAGCTATTGCTTTTTATTTTTGCAATCTTGTCCTTTTTCAAGCTTGCCCAATTCCATATCACATTTCCACCCATGTAACACTTACCATGGTGCTTACAATGTAGCAAGAAAGCTAACTTTGAACTAGTTGGTACATGTATAGTAATGAGTATTGCAGAAGATCAAGTAAAGTGTGATGTGAGTATGACTGATCAGACACCTACCCCAAGCTGTGGTGTCAGGGAAGACTTCCCTAAGACTGATATTTGAGCTGGGACCTGAAAGATAAGTAGGACTAGTGAGGTGGAGGGGTCAAGGTGGGTTGGGAAAGTTCCTTTTTAATTTCTCACTGGCAAAGGGAACGTGTAAAATAAGAGGGCTTTGAAATTTCTGTGCTACCTACCTAAATAGGTAAACAGACTAAGGTCCACAAAATTCAAGCTACTTCCTAAAGGTCCATTATTTTCACTATACCCTAAGAGTCCTTTAGAATTGGAAAGAGTGATAAGAAGTTAGTGTTAAACCAAGAAACTTGGGAACATTCAAATCCTGCCTCAGACCAGCTACTTCTCCCCACCATAGTATCTTAGGAAAATACATCCACAGAGGGCAACCCATGGTTATTCTTAGGTTTTGGTCCCAATACTCAGTGCAGAATTCTTGGTTTCAGGCTGGAAGGGAGCCATAAACCTAAAACCAAAGTTGGACAAGCCCATAGTCTCCAAATGTCTCCCCAACAAGATACTAATTACAAAAGAGAAAATAGTAACTTTTCAATACAGAAACTTGCAAGACACTACTTTCACCAGGTGATCAAAGTTAGTATCACCAATAATAAAACATATCAATACCATTTATATCCCAACATGATGCACTAAGAAAGACACATCATTTTTGTGGTTTTCTTGTCAGAAATGCATAATCTCAATCAAATCATGAGAAAATATCAGACAAACAAGTGAAGGATATTCTATGTCATAATTGACCAGGAACCCTAGAAAGTGTCAAAGTTACAAAAGCAAATACACACACACACACACACAGAAGGTGTCACAGACTGGAGACAAGGGAAACAAAACAACTAAATGCAATGTGGGATCCTGGATGAATCCTGGACCAGAAAAAGGACACTACATAATATTCCTTATTTACTAAAAAAAAAAAAAAAGAAAGAAAGAAAAAGGACACTACATAAAACCTGTAAGTTAATTAATAGTATTATACCTATGTTAATTTCCTGGCTTAAATAATAGCTTCACTATTATTATTATTATTATTACATAATCTATTATCATTAGAAAAACCTTAGTAAAGGGTAGAGGGAGCTCTTTTTTTTTTTTAATTTTTTTTTAAGATTATTTATTTATTTATTTGACAGACAGAGATTACAAGTAGGCAGAGAGGCAGGCAGAGAGAGAGGAGGAAGCAGGCTCCCCGCTGAGCAGAGAGCCCGATGCGGGGCTCAATGTGGGGCTCGATCCCAGGACCCTGAAGCTGAAGGCAGAGGCTTTAACCCACTGAGCCACCCAGGCGCCCCTAGAGGGAGCTCTTTGAACTATTATTGTAACTTTTTTGATGTGTCAAATTATTTGAAAATAAAAAGTTGTAAAAAGAAACACTGTAAACAAATTAGACCCTCAAATTTGGGCTTTATAAGTGTTTACAAGTATTAAAAGCAGGTTAAGTCCCCATGACAAAGCAAGAGGAGGGGAGTCAAGTCTTTCATTAGACTTCCCACAGATGGAGCCTGCCTCATCTAATAATCTTATACAAATTGACTAAAAAGTACACTGATCCCTGTTACCTAGAACTTTGTTACCCAAATGTCTCCAACCAGAACTCACAGGTCCAAAATATGTCCTGAACTTTGTAGGCTTAGGGTGAAAATGTCAGATGGAATTGGGCAGGGACAGATGTGATGGTAAGAAGTAATCAAATGCTTCACTCAGCATCGTGCAATTCCATGTTTCCCCCAATGCTAGAGTTTTTTTCAAAACTTAAAATATCGGGGAGGAGTCAAGATGGCGGAGAAGTAGCAGGCTGAGACGACATCAGGTAGCAGGAGATCAGCTAGACAGCTTATCTAACCATTGTGAACACCTACAAATCCAACGGGAAATCGAAGAGAAGAAGAGCAACAATTCTAGAAACAGAAAATCGATCACTTTCTGAAAGGTAGGACCTGCGGAAAAGTGAATCCAAAGCGACGGGAAGATAGACCCCGGGGGGAGGGGCCGGCAAGCGGCGGAGCGACGGAGCACAAAATCGGGACTTTTAAAAGTCGGCTCCACTGGGAGACATCGCTCCAGAGGCTAAACTGGGGGGAAGCCCAGGCGGGGTCAGCATAACCCCAGGTCCCGCGGGGTCACAGAAGGACTGGGGGTGTCTGAGTGCTGCAGAGCTCGCAGGTATTAGAGCGGGGAAGCCGGCTACAGTGACAAAGTCGAGGAGTGAGCTCTAAGCCCGGGGTTACCTTGTGCCGGTCGCAGGCTGGGTGGGCTCGGAGCGCGGCTGGAGGCTGCGGAGATGGAAGCGACCCGGCGCTTTTCTCCAGCTCCAGTAATTGACTGCTTTCCTCAAGGTGCGACCGCAGGCCAGGGAGGTGGGGCGGTTGGGCGCTTTGCTCTGAGAGCGCACTGAGGAGCGGAACCCCAGGCTCTTGGCTCCTCCGGGCTGCAGATTGGGAGCCGCCAACCTCATTCCCATCCTTCGGAACTCTACAGAAAGCGCTCAGGGAACAAAAGCTCCCGAAAGCAAACCCGAGCGGATTACTTAGCCCAGCCCCTGGCAAGGGCGGTGCAATTCCGCCTGCGGCACAGACACTTGAGAATCACTACAACAGGCCCCTCCCCCAGAAGATCAACAAGAAACCCATCCAAAACCAACTTCAGTCACCAAGAACAGCGGAATTCCACAGCAGGAGAAAGCAAATCTTACCTGGACAAAATGACAAGGTGGAAAAACTCACCTCAAAAAAAAGAACAAGAGACCGTACTGAAGGCTGGAGACATAATCAATACAGACATTGGAAATATGACAGATCTAGAGTTCAGAATGACAATTCTCAAGGTTCTAGCCGGGCTCAAAAAAGGCATAGAAGATATTAGAGAAACCCTCTCCAGAGAGATAAAATCCCTTTCTGGAGAAATAAAAGAACTAAAATCTAACCAAGTTGAAATAAAAAAAGCTATTAATGAGGTGCAATCAAAAATGGAAGCTCTCACTGCTAGGATAAATGACGCAGAAGAAAGAATTAGTGACATAGAAGACCAAATGACAGAGAATAAAGAAGCTGAGCAAAAGAGAGACAAACAAATACTGGACCACGAAGAGAGAATTCGAGAGATAAGTGACACCATAAGACGACACAACATTAGAATAATTGGGATTCCAGAAGAAGAAGAAAGAGAGAGGGGAGCAGAAGGTATATTGGAGACAATTATTAGAGAGAATTTCCCTAATATGGCAAAGGGAACAAACATCAAAATCCAGGAGATGCTAAGAACGCCCCTCAAAATCAATAAAAATAGGTCCACACCTCGTCACCTGATAGTAAAACTTACAAGTCTTAGCGACAAGGAGAAAATCCTGAAAGCAGCCTGGGAAAAGAAGTCTGTAACATACAAGGGTAAAAACATTAGATTGGCAGTGGACCTATCCACAGAGACCTAGAAGGCCAGAAAGAACTGGCATGATATATTCAGAGCACTAAACGAGAAAATCATGCAGCCAAGAATACTATATCCGGCTAGGCTATCATTGAAAATAGAAGGAGAGAGAAAGAGCTTCCAGGACAAACAAAAACTGAAAGAATTTGCAAACACCAAACCAGCTCTACAGGAAATATTGAAAGGGGTCCTCTAAGCAAAGAGAGACCCTAAAAGTAGTAGATCAGAAAGGAACAGAGACAATATACAGTAACAGTCACCTTACAGGCAATACAATGGCACTAAATTCATATCTCTCAATAGTTACCCTGAATGTTAATGGGCTAAATGCCCCAATCAAAAGACACAGGGTATCAGAATGGATAAAAAAACAAAACCCATCAATATGCTGCCTACAAGAAACTCATTTTAGACCCGAAGATACCTCCAGATTTAAAGTGAGGGGGTGGAAAACAATGTACCATGCTAATGGACATCAGAAGAAAGCTGGAGTGGCAATCCTTATATCAGATCAATTAGATTTTAAGGCAAACACTATAATAAGAGATGACGAAGGACACTATATAATACTCAAAGGGTCTGTTCAACAAGAAGACCTAACAATCTTAAATATCTATGCCCCTAACATGGGAGCAGGCAACTATATAAACCAATTAATAATAAAATCAAAGAAATACATCGACAGTAATACAATAATAGCAGGGGACTTTAACACTCCCCTCACTGAAATGGACAGATCATCTAAGCAAAAGATCAACTAGGAAATAAAAGCCTTAAATGACACACTGGACCAGATGGACATCACAGATATATTCAGAACATTTCATCCCAAAGCAACAGAATATACATTCTTCTCTAGTGCATATGGAACATTCTCCAGAATAGACCACATCCTGGGTCATAAATCAGGTCTCAATCGGTACCAAAAGATTGAGATCATTCCCCGCATATTTTCAGACCAAAATGCTCTGAAGCTAGAACTCAATCACAAGAGGAAATTTGGAAAGAATGCAAATACATGGAGACTAAACAGTATCCTTCTAAAAAATGAATGGGTCAACCAGGAAATGAAAGAAGAATTGAAAAAATTCATGGAAACAAATGATAATGAAAACACAATAGTTCAAAATCTGTGGGACACAACAAAGGCAGTCCTGAAAGGAAAATATATAGCGGTGCAAGCCTTTCTCAAGAAACAAGAAAGGTCTCAAATACACAACCTAACCCTACACCTAAAGGAGCTGGAGAGAGAACAACAAAGAAAGCCTAAACCCAGCAGGAGAAGAGAAATCATAAAGATCAGAGCAGAAATCAATGAAATAGAAACTAAAAAAACAATAGAACAAATCAACAAAACTAGGAGCTGGTTCTTTGAAGGAATTAATAAGATTGATAAGCCCCTGGCCAGACTTATCAAAAAGAAAAGAGAAAGGACGCAAATAAAATCATGAATGAAAAAGGAGAGGTCACAACCAACACCAAAGAAATACAAACAATTATAAGAACATACTATGAGCAACTCTACGCCAACAAATTTGACAATCTGGAAGAAATGGATACATTTCTAGAGATGTATAAACCACCACAACTGAACCAGGAAGAAATAGATAACCTGAACAGACCCATAACCAGTAAGGAGATTGAAACAGTCATCAAAAATCTCCAAACAAACAAAAGTCCAGGACCAGACGGCTTCCCAGGGGAATTCTACCAAACATTTAAAGAAGAATTAATTCCTATTCTCCTGAAACTGTTCCAAAAAATGGAAATGGAAGGAAAACTTCCAAACTCATTCTATGAGGCCAGCATCACCTTGATCCCAAAACCAGACAAGGATCCCACCAAAAAAGAGAATTACAGACCAATATCTTTGATGAACACAGATGTGAAAATTCTCACCAAAATACTGGCCAATAGGATCCAACAGTACATTAAAAGGATTATTCACCACGACCAAGTGGGATTTATTCCAGGGCTGCAAGGTTGGTTCAACATCTGCAAATCCATCAATGTGATACAACACATTAATAAAAGAAAGAGTAAGAACCATATGATACTCTCAATAGATGCTGAAAAAGCATTTGACAAAGTGCAGCATCCCTTCCTGATTAAAACTCTTCAAAGTGTAGGGATAGAAGGCACATACCTCAATATTATCAAAGCCATCTATGAAAAACCCACCGCTAATATCACTCCCAATGGAGAAAAACTGAAAGCTTTTCCACTAAGGTCAGGAACACGGTAGGGATGTCCGTTATCACCACTGCTGTTCAACATAGTACTAGAAGTCCTAGCCTCAGCAATCAGACAACAAAAAGACATTAAAGGCATCCAAATTGGCAAAGAAGAAGTCAAATTTTCACTCTTTGCAGATGATATGATACTATATGTGGAAAACCCAAAAGGCTCCACTCCAAAACTGCTAGAACTTGTACAGGAATTCAGTAAAGTGTCAGGATATAAAGTCAATACACAGAAATCAGCCGCATTTCTTTACACTAACAACAAGACAGAAGAGAAATTGAGGAGTCAGTCCCATTTACAATCGCACCCAAAACCATAAGATACCTAGGAATAAGTCTAACCAAAGAGGCAAAGAATCTATACTCAGAAAACTATAAAGTACTCATGAAAGAAATTGAGGAAGACACAAAGAAATGGAAAAATATTCCATGCTCATGGATTGGAAGAACAAATATTGTGAAAATGTCTATTCTACCTAAAGCAATCTACACATTTAATGCAATCCCTATCAAAATCCCATCCATTTTTTTAAAGAAATAGAACAAATAATCCTAAAATTTATATGGAACCAGAAAAGACCTCAAATAGCCAAAGGAATATTGAAAAAGAAAGCCAAAGTCGGTGGCATCACAATTCCAGACTTCAAGCTCTATTACAAAGCTGTCATCATCAAGACAGTATGGTACTGGCACAAAAACAGACATATAGACCAATGGAACAGAATAGAGAGCCCAGAAATAGACCCTCAACTCTATGGTCAACTCATCTTTGACAAAGCAGGAAAGAATATCCAATGGAAAAAAGACAGCCTCTTCAACAAATGGTGCTGGGAAAATTGGACAGCCACATGCAGAAAAATGAAATTGGACTATTTCCTTACACCACACACAAAAATAGACTCAAAATGGATGAAGGACCTCAATGTGCAAAAGGAATCTATCAAAATCCTTGAGGAGAATGCAGGCAGCAACCTCTTTGACCTCAACCGCAGCAACTTCTTCCTAGGAACATCGCCAAAGGCAAAAGAAGCAAGGGCAAAAATGAACTTTTGGGATTTCGTCAAGATCAAAATCTTTTGCACAGCAAAGGAAACAGTTAAAAAAACCAAAAGACAACTGACAGAATGGGAGAAGATATTTGCAAATGACATATCAGATAAAGGGCTAGTATCCAAAATCTATAAAGAGCTTATCAAACTCAATACCCAAAGAACAAATAATCCAGTCAAGAAATGGGCAGAGGACATGAACAGACATTTTCTGCAAAGAAGACATCCA
Organism: Martes martes; assembly: GCF_963455335.1. Classification (NCBI taxonomy): domain Eukaryota; kingdom Metazoa; phylum Chordata; class Mammalia; order Carnivora; family Mustelidae; genus Martes; species Martes martes. The sequence goes on from NC_137888.1 coordinate 134,666,848, forward strand.
GATGGCCAACAGACACATGAAAAAATGCTCCACATCACTCGGCATCAGGGAAATACAAATCAAAACCACAATGAGATACCACCTCACACCAGTCAGAATGGCTAAAATTAACAAGTCAAGAAATGACAGATGCTGGCGAGGATGTGGAGAGAGGGGAACTCTCCTACACTGCTGGTGGGAATGCAAGCTGGTGCAACCACTCTGGAAAACAGTGTGGAGGTTCCTCAAAAAACTGAAAATAGAGCTACCCTACGACCCAGCAATTGCACTCCTGGGTATATATCCTAAAGATACAAACCTGGTGCTCCAAAGGGGCACGTGCACCCGAATGTTTATAGTAGCAATGTCCACAATAGCCAAACTGTGGAAAGAGCCTAGATGTCCATCAACAGATGAATGGATAAAGAAGGTGTGGTATATATACACAATGGAATACTATGCAGCCATCAAAAGACATGACATCTTGCCATTTGCGATGACGTGGATGGAACTAGAGGGTATCATGCTTAGCGAAATAAGTCAATCGGAGAAGACAACTATCATATGATCTCTTTGATATGAGGAAGTGGAGATGCAAGGCGGGAGGGGTTGGGGGGAGCTAGGAAAAGAAAAAATGAAAAGATGGGATTGGGAGGGAGACAAACCATAAAAGACTCAATCTCAACAAACAGACTGAGGGTTGCTGGGGGGAGGGGGGACGGGAGAGGGTGGTGGGGAAATGGACATTGGGGAGGGTATGTGCTATGATGAGTGCTGTGAAATGTGTAAACCTGGCGATTCATAGACCTGTACCCCTGGGGATAAAAATACATTATATGTTTATTAAAATAAAAAAGTTAAAAAAAAACTTAAAATATCATCCATTAACTTTGGACCCTATGTTGATTTTCCAACATGAAACAGGCTAGATAGACCTTAGTTGTTTTGGGACCTGGTAAAGCTACGCATGAATACCAGCATCAAGTAGGGGGAAAGGAGACTTAGGTTAAAGACAACTAGGGTTCAGACTCTGACTCAGCTTAAATTATATTCTAGTTCTGTGACAATGAACAAAAACTCTTTCTAGAAAATCCTTCTTCTGCAGAATGGCAATGATAAAAAAGAGTTGTTATGTAGTGTGTTTGAGAGGCTAACGGAGTTGATGAGCTCACAGAGAGCACTCAATAAAGGACTGCCCAGTTATACGAAAGAGTTTTTTATTGTTGATGATGTATGTTTATTTTTTTAACATATATTGTATTATTTGTTTCAAGGTTACAGGCCTGTGATTCATCAGTCTTACATAACACCCAGCACTCACCATGACACATTACATGAAAGAGTTTTTAAGAAGAGTTGGTGCTCTAGAGTTTAAATAAGGGCTATTATTCCATTTTTTACTAGTCACTCCCATCCTCAGTGACCACTTAATTCTACCTAAGGTAGTAAGGTTTAACCTCCAGGAAATATAGACTATGCTAAGTTCCATGCTGAGCATATTCTCCCTGTAGTGCCTTCAGTGGATGTTTGGATCACTCAAACTTTGGAAAAAATTTTCCAAATAATTGCCTATCTACTCAATGACCTCTTTTAGAACAGCTAGAAGAATCAGTATAGATGAGAAGAGCCAATACATTGAAAGTTTAAGAAGACTTTAGCAGACTTTCAAACATTGGCTTATATTCACTGATAAAGTATTTTTGTATACATACTTCAGTTAAGCTGATAAACTTAGATTACCAAAATAAACATGGCTAAGGCAGCTATATAGAGGTGCTTGTATATAGGAGTATTTGTGGAAGGCTGCCTAAGAAACCAGTCATGATGGATGTCCCAAAGAAAAGAGACATGCACAAAGGCCAAGAGCAGGAAGGAAAGTAACTTTTCAGTGGACACACTCTTAAACTGTGTGATTTTTTAAACGATATTCATATATTACATATATATTCATATATTACTTTTTAAATGATATTCATATATTACATACATTCACATATTACTTTAAACAATATTCATATATATTCATATATTACTTATTCATATATTTAATAATGCTTTAGGCACATTATTAAATATATAATTTGAAAGTAAGAAAAGTGTTTCCATAAACACTAATGACTCCATTAAGCAGCTAGGCAGGTGGAGAATAAGAATGATTTCTTTGCCAAATTCCCATGACATATAAAGGAAGAATTCCAGTTCTTACATAAATAAATGCAGCTACCATCTTGTCTCCTCCAGATAACAGACTTGGAGAACAAAACACCCGGACCAATGCTCAGGATATGTTTCTGCGGCACACTTTGGATCTCGTGCACATGAGATGCTGCTGCCTTACAAGCCAGCCAATTCCACTTCTTTGCAGGGTCTTCTGTGCAAAGACAGGCACATTTCATCCAAATGCCCCTTTGTCAGTAGAAATAAGTGAAAATCCCCACAATAATGACATTAGAGGTGAGAACAGCAGAATAAAAATAGAGGTTTGAGCACAGAAATTGGCTTCCAGGGTGGGAAAAAAGTGTTTGCCTTTGGGAGGCCATTAAGCAGTTCTGCCTGGAGCCTCTGCAGTCATGGCTCTCGTGAAGGTGGCTATTAAAGTCTCGATGAGATGTCACAGGGGACATCAAGAAAGGCTTTGCAAATGAACAGAAATGGCAGGACTTCCAATGGAGAAGTAGTTCTGTTACCTCAATGTCCTCTTCCTACTTGAGCCACAAACTGTGAATCTCACCCTCCCTGACTTACTGAGGGGAAACTTTGCAAAGTTCCCAGGGATTCTGCTCACTCTCTGATATTCATTGAGTGCTTACTACAAATCACTTTGCATGGCTCTTAGTCCTATTTTAGGTATTAACTCTTCCGTTTTGATGTTATCATCCAATGATCACAATTTTCTATGAATGAATATTTCAGATGATATATATTCATAAAGAAGATTCAGGATGTAAACTGACTAGTTGCTCTGGAGAACTTGAAGCATAAGGCCTTATCCTCAGAAGTTGACTGTAACATTAATTGTCAGCCACAACCTTGACAATAGAAACTTAAAAAAAAAAAAAAACTTAAATTCTAAGACACATAAAGTATACACTTTTAAGTTTATAACCTGATGATTTTTTTACATATGTATCCACCTGTATAACGACATGCCAGATAAAGTTCTGCCTTCTGCAATCAAAGAATACATCCTGCACAGAATGAAAATTGGTACAGACACTTTGGAAAACAGTATGGAGGTTCCTCGAAAAGTTGAAAATACAGGGGTGCCTGGGTGGCTTAGTGGGTTAAGCCTTTGCCTTCGGCTCAGGTCATGATCTCAGGGTCCTGGGATAGAGCCCTGCCTTGGGCTCTCTGCTCAGCAGGAAGCCTGCCTCCCCGTCTCTCTCTGCCTACTGGTGATTTCTCTCTCTCTGTTAAATAAATAAATCTTTAAAAAAAAAAAAGTTGAAAATTCAGCTACTCTATGACCCAGAAATTGCACTACTAGGTATTTACCCCAAAGATACAAGTGTAGTGATCTGAAGGGGCACCTGCACCCCAATGTTTATAGCAGTAATGTCCACAATAGCCAAACTACTGGAAGAGCCCAGATGTCCATCAACAGATGAGTGGATAAAGAAGATGTAACATATACACACACACACAAACACACACACATAGGAATACCACTCAGCCATCAAAAAAGAAAAGAAAAGCAAAGGAAAGGAAAGAAATCTTGCCATTTGGAACAACATGGATGGAACTCGAGGGTATTATGCTAAGCAAAATAAGTCAATCAGAGAAAGACAAATACCATATGATTTCACTCATATGTGGAATTTAAGAAACAAAACAGAGGAGCATAGAGGAAGGGAGAGAAAAATAAAACAAGATGAAATCAGAAAGGGAGACAAACCAAAAGAGACTCCCCTCCCCCAAGGGAGACTCTTAACCATAGAAAATAAACTGAGGGTTGCTAGAGGGGAGACAGGTAGGGGAATTCGGTACCTGGGTGATGGACTTTAAGGAGGGCATGTGGTATGATGAGTATTGGGTATTATATAAGACTAATGAACCACTGAGCTCTACCTCTGAAACCAATAATACACTATATTTTAGCTAATTGAATTTAAATTTTAAAAAAAGAAAAAATCTTTAAAAAGAAGAAAACAGGGGCGCCTGGGTGGCTCAGGGGGCTAAGCATCTGTCTTCAGCTCAGGTCATGATCCCAGAGTCCTGGGACCAAGCCCTGCATTGGGCTCTCTTCTCAGTGGGGAGCTTGCTTCCCCCCCTCTTTCTGCTTGCCTCTCTGCCTACTTGTGATCTCTCTCTCTCTCTCTCTCTGTCAAATAAATAAAATCTTTTAAAAATGTTTTAAAAAAATAAAAAGAAGAAAACAGTATGGAAGTTCCTCAAAAAGATAAAAATAGAAATACCCTATAATCCAGCAAGTGCAGTACAAAGTGAAGCAGGAGAGCTAGGTTCTTTTCTCACAGAGTAGAAGAATGAATCTCAGGAACAAAGAAGAGTGAGTAAAGTGATAAAGTTTTATTAAGTGAGGATAGAGATAAAGGTCTCAGGAGTGAGAGGGGTCCCACAGGGTTGCCACTGAAGGCTTTTATGGTTGGTCTTATATAGAAAGCTGACCGGGGAACTTACATCTTTCTAACATCTCTATTGATAGCACCACTGAGTAAGGACTAGTGATAACACCTTTAATGGCTAACTTCCTTTTTAGGATCTGATAAATCTTTGTGGGTCACAAGTAGCTGTTATAACAAGACCTGACCTTTGACACCTAGGATGGGATGGTCTGATTTGTTTCCTTATCTCTGGTTTTTTTACACTTCCACATTTTGGGGATTTTTGTGAGCCTGGTCCCTATCTATTTCTCCCTACCTAGGGAGGTAGGGAGCCCTGGCTGTCCCCTACATAGAAGTATTGACCCAAAAAACACAAACATACTGATGTGAAGGGACACATGCACCCTGATGTTTACAGCAGCATTATCAACAATAGCCAAATTATGGAAAGAGCCCAGATGTCTATCAACCAATGAGTGGGTAAAGAAGATGTGGTGTATATATACAACGGAATATTACTCAGTGGCCAAAAAAAGAATGAAATCTTGCCATTTGCAACAATGTGGATGGAGCTATGGTAATAATGCTAAGTGAAGTAAGTCCGTCAGAGAGAAACAAATAGCATATGATTTCACTCATGTGTGGAATTTAAGAAACAAAACAAATGAACTTAGGGGAAGGGGAAAAAAGAGAAGGAGGCAAACCATAAGAGACTCTTTACAGTAGAGAACAAACTAAGGGTTGCTGGAGGGCAGATGGGGGGAGGATAGGCTAAATTGGTGATGGGTATTAAGGAAGGCCCTTGTTGTGATGAGCACTGGATGTTGTAAGTGACAAATCACTACCCCTGAAACCAATATTACACTATATGTTTACTACAATGTAAATAAAAAAATAATATCAGAAATAAGAAATATTGGGGGGGGAGGAAGAATACGCCCTACATCATTCCATTTAAATGATGGGGAAGAACAGGCAAAAATTAATACACTTGTATATCCACCACCCAGACCAAATAGAGAACATTTCAACACCTGAGATGATTCCCTCTTGCCTGTTCTCAGTCAATACCATGCCCCATGCCTAGCAGAATGAACTGTAATTCTAACACCATGGGTTATGTTTGCTTATTATTGAAATTCATCTAAATGTAACCCAACAGTATGGATTCTTTGTGTTGCTGGTTCACCCCGATTGCTGCATGCGTCAGTATTTCTTTTTATGCAGAATAGAATTCCACTAATTGAATATACTATGTTTTGTTTATCCATTTTCCTATTGACAGACATTTAGCCTGATGCAAGTACTTACAATGTTGAATAAAACTACTGTGATCATCCTTGTATATCTTTTTGTAGACACAGGTACTAATGTCTCTGTTAGATAGGGTTGGAATTACTGGTTCATCTAGTGGGCATTTATTTAACAAGAGCAGAGGTGACCAATGGTGTAAATTCTTTTATGAAAGTTCAAAGAATTTGGAGAAATATTTAGTAATAAGGAGAAAAATCCTTTTCCTCCAAAAAGCTCTCCCAGGTGCCAACAGCCCACACTGGCCTCTACCTTCCTAACTCCTACCTTCTCTACCTTCCTGACTCCTCTGCATCTTCTCAGGATGATCCAACCTTTATTCCCAGAGTTTAACCTGGGAAGCATGAGTGATCTGTACTTTTAAATTCTGCACATTTTCATAAGAGAACGTGCCTCCCCAGAATGACATTTCACTATTTTCTAATTAATGAGAAATAATCCAACACATAAGAAAAGGTCCAGGACTGTAGATTCTCAGAAGCTAAGGGAAGAGGCAATTTAAAGAAAGAAAGCATGCTTAGTTAAATTAAACACTTCATAGAAATCAAAGAGAATGTGATGGGAGTAGGAAGGATGAAGAAATCAAGAATGGCAATATGTTGATGACTCTTGCAGCTGGCTGATGAATATATGGAAGTTCATTATACTAATCTCATTACTTTTGTATACTTCTGAAATTTTCCATAACGAAAAGTTTTGAGGCATTAAATTTGGTCATTTTAAAATTTTGATAACTTTTGAAAGAATAGTTTCATTCATTAGAGTAACTGTCTAGAAGCATGCTTTCAAGGGCATGGCCCATGAGAAAGGAGCAATGTAGATTCTCTTTTAAGAAGGTTTGTGAAGAGGGTACCTAGGTGACTCAGTCAGTTAAGCCTCTGACTCCTGATTTTAGCTCAGATCATGATCTCAGGATCGTGGGATTGAACCCCAAGTCAAGCACCAAGTCTAGCCTCAACTTAAGCCCCAACTTGAGCCTCGTGCTTAGCACAGAGTTTGCTTGTCCCTCTCCCTCCGGCCCTCCCCCGATCATTCTTGCTCGCTCTCTCGCTCTCTCTCTAAAATAAATAAATAAATGAATGAATGGATAAATAAATAAATAACATCTTTTTAAAAAACTTTGCCGTGAACATCTAGAAGGAGATTCTGATAGACTGGTTAAATAAAGGAATGAAGGAAGGATGCCTAGGTGGCTCAGTGGGTTAAGCCTCTGCCTTCAGCTCAGGTCATGATCTCAGGGTCCTGGGATCGAGTCCCGCATCGGGCTCTCTGCTCTGAGGGAAAGCCTGCTTCTCCCTCTCCCACTCCCCCTGCTTGTGTTCCATCTCTTGCTGTCTCTCTCTCTCTCTCTCTCTCTCTCTTTCTCTCTGTCAAATAAATAAATAATAAATAAATAAAATCTTTAAAAAAAATAAAGGAATGAAGGAAAGATGCAGTGGGCATTTTAAAAATCTGCCTAAATATTAAGTAAGCATGAGTATATATTTAGACAGAGAAGCCAAATGATGTTGTTCAGCTACAGAGACCAGATTGCCAGGAGTAACACTTTACAGAAAAGTGTTCCCAACCCACAAATTTAAAAACCCATCAACCTCAAAGTGTCCCATCTGTCTGCCAGTCCCTGATGCTCCCTCTCTCTCCATTCCCTGATGTGGGGGAGTTTAATATGGATTTTGTCAATATTAACAGAACAGTCTCTTTGAGAAGTCACCTGATACAATAAAAAAGAAGATAGTAAAATAACAATTTTGTGACAATCTTTTGGTACTTAGGCCAGTTTCCCTAATAGAACATTTCCTATCCAAGGAGAAAAGAGAGAGAATTAGTCACAAAAAAGTTAACAGCAAGAAGGGTCAAGTGAGATCTCCAATGTGCTCTCAGAACTGGAGTTTTTGAGAGCTAAAGTCCAGGCACCTCCCTACCGGCTTCTCTTCATGTTGTCCTTGCTGTGCTATTATCAACCAAGCACGGGCTTGCCAGAAGTTAGTGTCCTGAGGTCTTCTCAGCTTTCCAAGTCTACCAGTACTGACTGCTGTGGCTTCCATGGAAGAGCTGTCAAGGAATGTGGCCACAATTACGTGGGCAGCAGTTACATGGGATCACGTGGCACAGGTGAAGAGGCCTCCTAAGAAAGGAGGAGAGGTTGGTGATGTTGTAAACAGAAGGGATGCCTGAAGGAGTACAGGTTCTGACAGGCTTTGAGGGTACTGGCCAAAACGTCAGCCCCCAGATATATAAGGAAACGACTGGAGCCAAATTTTACTGTTTTTACTTCTAACTCTGCCTCCTCCTGTGCCACTCCTCACCAGTAACCTATAAATTTATTTTTGTTGTTGGGGCACCTGGGTGGCTCAGTGGGTTAAAGCCTCTGCCTTCGGCTCAGGTCGTGATCCTAAGGTCCTGGGATCGAGCCCCACGTCAGGCTCCCTGCTTAGCATGGAGCCTGCTTCCTCCTCTCTCTGCCTGTCTCTCTGCCTGCTTATGATCTCTGTCTGTCAAATAAATAAAATCTTTTTTAAAAATTTATTTTTGTTGTTTAAATAAAACTTATATTGTGCTAATAGACCTGGGCATGTTCTAAGCCCTTGACACACTTTAGGAATCTGGTGAACCCCATGGATTTTTCTCACAATAATTTTTAAAATGCAAAACATATAATATATAGGATATATAACTTTGCTAACATCATATTTAGAGCTTAAAGATAAAATATTCTTCACAAAAAGCCAGAATCAGGGGATCTGCAAAAAGACCAACCACAGCAAATTCAACCACTGAGACCACACCCTGCATTTCTGAGTGTAGAACAAGCCCCAGTTATTGAACTATAGCAGACTTTTATTAAAAAATAAGACAGGTGAGATTTAAGAAAAGCATTATCGTCTGCACTGTGAAAATCTCTTTAACTGTGTAGCTTTTGATCAGCTCACTTAGGGACCAAAAAAAAAAGGGGGGGGGCAAGTAATGTGTTATAAGATATATTATGAGAAAGCCAAACCACCACCTTTAGACTGTACCAGGTCCTTCCCCAGGATACCCCCCATCAGCTGCAGACCTCCTGGCATGGTGACACTCTCTAAACTTGCCACGTCTGAGGATTATTCTCTTTCAGACAGTAAAATCCAAAGTGGGCCTCAGTCTTTCTGAGTTATCTTTTCTGCAAAGTAAAGAGTCCTGCCTCAAGGTTAGACTACAAGTACCACTCACTAGGCTTCTATCCACCCTCAATATATTTTCCTTACTGCAACCAAAACCATTGTTTCCAAACTCATATGCGATCCTCTCAACTCTCCTTCCAAAAAACTTTTAGGTTCCCCATTTCTCTTAAGATCTGGACAAAAGTCTTTCATGTGGCTTCCAGAGGTCTACACGACCTCACCTGAGCCCTGCCCTCCAGCCTTGCCCACCAGTACATTCCCTCCTTTACTGCTCCAGCATCCCAGGTCTCTCCAGTTCCCTGTATTCTCTGTACCTCCCTGTTCTGCAGGTGTTTGCATGTGCTCATGCTTCCAACTAGAATGTTCTTCCCACCTCCTTCCCCAAGGTAAAGCTTTATCGTCCTTCAGATCTCAATGTGTATCAGGAAAGCTACCCATACCTCCTTGATTACCATGTTTCATCAAGTCAGTGATGCATGTTTCTTTACCCTTTAGCACAAGAGTATGCCCTATAAGTAAATGGAGTCTCCCAATCACTGCTGGCCCAGATTAAAGTCAAATTCTTCCAGCAAGATTTGTACTTGTTTCAACCAGTCACCTCAGGGAACTACCAACCTGAAATCCCTTTAAATTCTCTGCTTGAGTTTTTTGGACACAGTATAGATATGAATTCAAATTGAAAACACTTTAGGACTGACTTGCCTTTGGAATTCTTAAGGGAGTTTTATTTTCCTCCTACCACCCAGTGCCAAGTTTGAGATCAGCAAGTTTCCTTGCTGTCCCTTATTGTGATATTACTTTTTCCTCATTTACCCTTCTATTGAGTAGGACAGACCTCTGGTACCCCAGCTAAATGCAGCACCCTTTTGGCACCAAAGGGTTTCCATTGTGGATGATTTTTTTTTCTTAGTGGTACATAGAATAATCATGCATTAAATAATGATTGCCTCTAATTTTGGAGAAGTACTGAGGTATAAATTCCCCTGCTCTTATTTGCCACAGTTGTAGTTTCAGCTTTGTTCTAAGTATGTGACAAATCTACCTCCCTTACTACACTATAAGCTCAATGAGGACTGGGACATCAGACCTCATTTTTTTCATCATTGCAACCCTAGAGGCTTACACAGAGCTTGATTTTTTAAATATTAGGTGCTCACTTAATTAACTGAATGAATAAATGAGTTGATAGAGAAATGGATGAATGAAGGAGATAATTAATACACATACTGTCAAGAGCACAGTCCACTTGACTTACCACATTTCCAAATCAACTAGACCTGTGATCCTTTAGATTTAATGCCACAAGAACTAGAAATCCATACCTGAGAAGTCACACACACCTCCCAGCCCATCCAGGTCATTTAGACCTCTGCTTCATTCCTCTTTTGCCTCTCAGATCACTCCCTGCCTTTCCCATCACCCTGACTCTCCTCCCCTGACCCTTTTGGCTGTAGAGCCCTGTCACAAACAAAAGATGTGCATCAGTGCTGATCTGACTGGACTTCACTCGCCAGCCACATCCTCTGGTTTTTCCTATCAAGATGCCATTATTTACTCAGGGGAAGTGATGAGTAAGGAGCAGTCCAGCATCCTGTGCTGGATACCCAAGTGAGCAGTAGCCTTTGACTCTTCAAAGCCAAGTGAGATTCAGGTTTCTTAGTCTCTGGGGTCTTCAGTTCTATCATCCCTCAGCAAACCAATCCCACTACAGTTTTCTTAATTTTGAGCATATTTTTCTTCAGATTCTAAGCTCTTTGTGCCCAGGACCATAATACAAGGAATTGTGGTTAAAAGCCCTGGATTTGGAGTCATACAAACTGCATTTGAATCCTTGCTCAGCCACTCTGTGGTCTTGGGCAAATCCCTTAACTTCTCTGTGGCTGTTTCCACACTAATAAAATGAGGATAATGGCCACCTTCTGGTGTGTAAATTGTAGGAAAACATATTCCCAATCATACTGCCTTTGAGGCCATCATCCTCTAGCTCTGAGCCCCTGGTTTTCTACTGTATTTCTGATATATTCTGTTCTGAGTTCCAGTGTCCACCCTAAACTCTGAGATTGGGGATCCATCTAGAGACTATGCTATCTGCAGCTGGATGCTCTTGATACCTGTTGTTTATCTGCCTTCCTGGTACCCAGTATCACCAGTTCTCAAACCCCCCTCCATTATCTCCATTACCTTCTCTACCCACACACACCCCATCCTCGTAGCTGATGAAATCTTCATGCCTGGGGCAGGCCCCAAGATGGCACCAGAGGAGGAGATCTAAGATTTGTCAGATCCCAGGAATTCAGCTAGATAATTATCAAACCATTCTGAACACCTATGAGCTCAATAGGAGATAGAAGAAAAGAATAGCAGCAACTCTGAACAGAAAAATGACCTCTTTCTGGAAGGCGGGATGTGCGGAGAAGTGAATCCAAGGTGATATATGGGAAGAGAGACCATTGGGGGGAGGTGGGGAGGGCTGGTTCCCAGCAAGTGATAGAGCAGTGGAGCACAAAATTGGAAGTTTTAGAAGTCTGGTCCACTGAGGGACGTCACTCTGGTGGCTAAGCAGGGGGTGGAACCCTCTCTGGGACAGTGTGGTCCCAGGACTTGTGGGGTCACAGAAAGACCAAGGGTGCCTGAGTGCAGCAGAGCTCCCAGGTATCAGAGCAGGGAAGCCGGCTACAGAGACAGAGCTGAGGAGTGGGTGGTCAGCTCGGGGTTGCCAAAAACTGTGATCTGTGGCACAGTTGGGCTACTGCTCTTTAAGCAGGGACCCAACAAGTGGCAGATCCGGGGAGACTCACCTTCTTTCCCAGGGAAAAGCGGCACAGGAGGGCGCTGCAGGAATCTTCTGGGTTTGGAAACTCCAAACGGGGCCATGCGCCAGAGATAGAAATGCTCAGTCACAGGCCGGGTGAGCAAAGAGTGTGGCTAGAGGCCAAGAAGACAGGAGTGACTGACTGCTCTTCTCTGAGGACTCAGTGAGGAGAGGGGTCCCAAGCTCTCAGCTTCTCCAGGACAGAGATTGGGAGGCCGACATTTTTATTCCGTCCTCCAGAGCTCTATGGAAAGCGTTCAGGGAACAAAAGCTTGAGAGCGAAGCTGAGCAGATTACTTAGCCCGGCACCTGGCAAGGGCGGTGCAATTCTGCCTCCGGGAAAAACATTTGAGAATCACTGCGACAGGACCTTCCCGTAGAAGATCAGCAAAACATCTAGCCAAGACCAAGTTTACCAATTAATAAGAACTGCAAAAGACCAGCACTAGGGAAATACAGCACAGAGAATTCGTGGCTTTTTCCCCACTATTCTTTAGTCTTTCAAAGTTAATTTTTTAAGTTTTCTTTTTTTTTCTTTTTCTATTTCTTTTTTTTTTATTTTTCTTCTTTCCTTTTTCAACAAACTTCTTATCAATTCCTTTTCTTAAATCTTTTTTTTAATTTTCATTTTAGTCATAGTCTATCCTTACATTGTATTTAACTGTGTGTGTGTGTGTGTGTGTGTGTGTGTGTTTTCTTTCTTTAAAATTTTGGGATGCAGATTCTTCTAACAGACCTAAATATACCCTAAATCTAGTATATGGCTTTCTTCTATTCACTTGCCTGATCATATTCTCTCCTTCTTTAAAAATTTTTTTTCTATTTTCTTTTTTCAACCAACTTCTTATCTTATCATTCCTTTTTGAAAATGTTTTTTAATTTTCATTTTTACAGTCATATTCTAACCCTTCATTGTAGTTACCCTTATTTTTTTACACATATAAGATTTTCTTTCTTTAAAATTTTGGGAGGCACTTTCTTCTAACATACCAAAATACACCCAAAATCTAGTGTTTGGCTCTGTTCTATTCACCAGCCTGATAATATTCTTTTTTTTTTTTTTCTTTCTTTTCACCACTCCCCCCCACCAGAAGCCCCTGTTTTGGGTCCCTACTGATTTGTTTAGTATATATTTTTCAGGGTTTGCTGTTACCCTTGTAGCATTTTGTTCTCTTGTTCATCAATTCTTCTGCAGACAAAATGACAAAATGGAAAAACTCACCTCAAAAAAAGGAACAAGAGGCATTACCAACTGCCAGGGACCTAATCAACTGGACATTAGTAAGATGCCAGAACTAGAGTTCAGAATGACAATTATAAAGATACTAGCTGGGCTTGAAAAAAAGCATAGGAGATACTAGAGAATCCTTTTCTGGAGAAATAAAATCTTACCAAGTTGAAATAACAAATGCTATTAATGAGGTGCACTCAAAAATGGAGGCTCTAACTGCTGGGATAAATGAGGCAGAAGAAAGAATTAGTGATACAGAAGACCAAATAATGGAGAATAAAGAAGCTGAGAAAAAGAGAGATAAAAAACTATTGGATCACAAGGGGAGAGTTCAAGAGATAAGTGATACCATAAAGTGAAACAATATTAGAATAATTGGGATCCCAGAAAAAGAAGAAAGAGAGAGAGGGGCAGAAGGTATTTGGAGTAAATTATAGCAGAGTACTTCCCCTAATTTGGGGAAGGAAACAGGCATCAAAATCCAGGAGGCACAGAGAATCCCCCTCAAAATCAATAAAAATAGGTCAACACCCCAACGTATAGTAGTAAAACTTACAAATCTCAGAGACAGAGAGAAAATTACTGAAAGCAGCTAGGGACAAGGGGTCCATAACCTACAATGGTAGAAACACTAGGTTGGCAGCAGACCTATCCACAGAGACCTGGCAGGCCAGAAAGAACTGGCATGATATATTCAGGGTACTAAACAAAAAAACATGCAGCCAAGAATACTATATCCAGCTAGGCTGTCATTAAAAGTAAAAGGAGAGAAAAAAGCTTCCAGAACAAACAGAAACTAACAGAATTTGCAATCACCAAACCAGTCCTACAAGAAATATTGAAAGAGGTCCTCTAAGCAAAGAGAACCTTAAAGTAACATAGACCAGGAAGGAACACAGACAATATACAGTAACAGTCACCTTACAGGCAATACAGTGGCACTAAATTCATATCTTTCAATAGTTATCCTGAGTGTAAATGGGCTAAATGCTCCAATCAAAAGACACAGGATATCAGATTGGATTAAAAAAAAATAAATAAGACTCATTGATATGCTGTCTGTAAGAGACTTATTTTAGACCCAAAGACACCTCCAGATTGAAAGCGAGTGGGAGGGGATAGAAACCATTCATCATGCTAATGGACATCAAAAGAAAGTTGGGGTGACAATCCTTATATCAGACAAATTAGATTTTAAGCCAAAGACTAGAATAAGAGATGAGGAAGGACACTATATCATACTTAAAGGGTCAATCCAACGAGATGATCTAAAAATTTTAAATATCTATGTCCTTAAAATGGGAGCAGCTAATTATATAAGCCAATTAACAAGATCAAAGAAACACATTGACAATAATACAATAACAGTAGGGGACTTTAAAATCTCCCTCACTGAAATGGACAGATCAGCTAAGCAAAAGATCAACAAGAAAATAAAGGCCTTAAATGACACACTGGACCAGATGGACTTCACAGATATATTCAGAACATTCCATCCCAAAGCAACAGAATACATTCTTCTCTAGTGCACGTGGAACATTCTCCAGAATAGATTACATCCTCGGTCACAAATCAGGTCTTAACTGGTACCAAAAGATTGGGATCATTCCTGTATATTTTCAGACCACAGTGCTTTGAAACTGGAACACAAACACAAGAGGAAAATTGGAAAGAACTCAAATACATAGAGGCTAAAGATCATCCTACTAAAGAATGAATGGGTCAACCAGGAAAATAAAAAATAATTTTAAAAAATCATAGAAACAAATGAAAGTAAAAACACAACTATTCAAAATCTTTGGGATGCAGCAAAGGCAGTCCTAAGAGGAAAATATATAGCAATACAAGCATTTCTCAAGAAACAAGAAGGGTCTCAAATATACAACCTAACACTACACCTAAAGGAGCTGAAGAGAGAACAGTAAGAAAACCCTAAACCCAAAAGGAGAAGAGAAATAATAAAGATCAAAGCAGAAATCAATGAAATAGAAACCAAAAGAACAGATCAATGAAACTAGGAGTTGATTCTTTAAAATAATTAATAAGACTGATAAACCCCTGGTCAGACTTATCTAAAAGAAAAGAGAAAGGACCTAAATAAATAAAATCATGAATGAAAGAGGAGAGATCACAACCAACACCAAAGAAATACAATTATAAGAACATAGATGAGTGGAACAGAATAGAGAGCCCAGAAATGGACCCTCAACTCTCTAGTCAACTAATCTTTGACAAAGCAGGAAAGAATGTCCAATGGAAAAAAGACAGTCTCTTCAACAAATGGTGTTGGGAAAATTGGACAGGCACATGCAGAGGAAAGAAACTGGACCGTTTCTTTACACCACACACAAAAATAGACTCAAAATGGATGAAAGACCTCAATGTGAGACAGGAATCCATCAAAATCCTTGAGGAGAACACAGGCAGCAATCGCTTCGACCTCAGCCACAGCGACTTCTTCCTAGAAACATCGTCAAACACAAGGGACCCAAGGGCAAAAATGAACTATTGGGACTTGATCACGATAAAAAGCTTTTCCACAGCAAAGGAAACAGTCAACAAAACCAAAAGACAACCAACATAATGGGAGGAGATATTTACAAATGATATATCAGATAAAGGGCTAGTATCCAAAATCTATAAAGAGCTTATCAAACTCAACACTCAAAGAACAAATAATCCATTAAGAAATGGGCAGAGGACATGAACAGACATATCTGCAAAGAAGACATCCAAATGGCCAAAAGACACATGAAAAAGTGTTCCACATCACTCAGCATCAGGGAAATACAAATCAAAACCACAATGAGGTACCATCTCACACCAGTCAGAATGGCTAAAATTAACAAGTCAGGAAAGAAGAGATATTAACAAGGATGCAGAGAAAGGGGACCCCTCCTATACTGTTGGTGGGAATGCAAGCTGGTGCAGCCACTCTGGAAAACAGTATGGAGCGTCCTCAAAAAGTTGAAAATAGGGCTACTGTCTGACCCAGCAATTGCACTACTGGCATTTACCCCAAAGATACAAAGGTAGTGATCTGAAGGGACACATGCACCCCAGTGTTTATAGCAGCAATGTCCACAATAGCCAAACCATGGGAAAAGCGTAGATGTCCATCAACAGATAAATGGATAAAGAAGAGGTGATACACACACACACACACACACAAACACACACAATGGAATATTATGCAGCCATCAAAAATGAAATCTTGCCATTTGCAATGACATGGATGGAACTAGAGGATATTATGCTAAGCAAAATAAGTTGATTAGAGAAAGTCAATTATCAAATAACCTCACTTATATGTGGAATTTGAGAAACAAGACAGATGATCATGGGGAAGAAAGTTAAAAATGAAGAGGGATGAAACCAGAGAGGGACACAAAACATAAGAGACTCTTAGGAAACAAACTGAGGGTTGCTGGAATGAAGGGGGGTGGGAGGGATGGGGTGGCTGGGTGATGGACACTGGGGAGGGTATGTGCTATGGTGAGCACTGTGAATTGTTTAAGACTGATGAATCACAGACCTGTACCTCTGAAACAAATAATACATTATACGTTTTTTTTTAAAAAGAAAGAAAAGAAAAAGAAAAAAAAGAAAGAAAGAAAGAAAGAAATCCTCACCCTAACACGGTTCTCACTTGAAGCCTGTCTCCTCTCCTCTGATATCCTTACCTACCTGGTTAGCAGGCAATCTACCCATAAGCATCACCTCTCCCTGTTTTTCTATTTAGTTTCCAGGATTCAATCCTACATGGTCTGGCCAGTAATACAACCTTCAGAACTCAAGTTCTATCACCAGGAAGGTCACTTTTTATTTAAATGGCATAAATAAAATGCAATAAATAGTCTCCATCAAAGCTGACTTCAGACCAAGTTTCCAAAGTCAGTAAAGACTGTCATGTCCCCACAACACTTCACCCTTTATCCTACATATGTCCTCATGCTGTCATGAGACTTCTTTCCATCTGTGGACCACTGTGTTCACCCCCAAAGTCTCACTACTTACTTCCCTTCACACACCAACCACCAAACTTATAAAGTCGATGTTCTATTCTTTCCTCATCCATTTATCAATAAACTAGGGCATTTGTATCCACTATTATAAGAATAAAGCTATCAGGTGAAAGATTGAAGGTAAACAGGGTATCTTAGTCTCAAAGTATCACTCCATAGACCACATGTTGATTACAGTGCAGATTACATGTTGAATACAATGCAGAATGTTGATTACAATGCAGATCTTTACAAGGAAGAAATCGAGGAGACAACACCTAACCAAACTTGGGCTCTGATCAACTTTAACATCATAAATAATGGGACAAACTGACATACGCCTCTTGGTGACATGCACCAAGAAGAACTCATTATAGCTTATGAATTACTCTTGCCACAAACATTTAACATGGATATAATCCTAAGGAAACAATGAGATGAATCTAAATTCGGGGACATTAGCCTGGACTCTGGAAATTTTTTAAAAAGGGGGGATCATTAAGAAATTCACTTCATGAGTGCATGATCCTTGGTTTAAAAAACAAAAACAGCCATAAAGTACATATTGGAATAATTACAGAAATTTGTATATTATGTAATGATATTGAATTAATTTATCTAAATTACTTTTCTTGAGTTTGATAATGGTATTGTGTTTATACAAGGATGTTATGCTGAAATATTTAGAGGCAAAGTGTTATGCTGTGTGAAACTCTCACATATATATAATAGAGAGAGAGAGAGAGAGAAAGACATATATACACAGAGACAGACAGAAGAGAAAGTATGAAATTGTGGCAAAAGACTAACTAGTGATCTAGATAAAAGGTATAAGGTGTTCACTACAGCATTTTTTTTTCAACTTTCCTGTAAGTTTGACATTTTTCAATATAAAATGCCAAGGGAAAAAGTATAAAAGAATGGTGTTATTTCTTTTGATATTTAGGGAAGAAGGAGGTTGAGAAAGGATTTGGAACAGTAAAAAACATAGCAAGGAGCATGGTTACATAAGATGGAAAGCACTCTACCTCCCAAATTTCTCAAAGAAAAGTGAAGCTGGTCTCTTTGTCCTAAAAGCACCTCCTTTTCTTTCAGCAAGCAGGTGCCCAATGGCAGATGCGTACAGTGCTTCACAGCACTTCACCTACACTTTGCCATTTGATGTCGATGAGCAATCTGTGAAAGAGGCAGGACAGGCAGTTACATTCACCTCACAAATTAGGGATCAGAAGCCAAGAGAAAGGTTGTATTTGGCTCCAGTAACTACAGCTCAGTATGTGGCCGATACGATCTCCCCTTCCATTCTGGGAGTCAGTACTTTTTTGCCGCCTCCTGATGGCGCTGGGGAGAAGAATGAGGCACAAACAAGTCAGCTGCAAGAAAATGGGAGCAGGTGGCACCAGAACAGGGACCTGACACGAGAGATGAGAAACGAAACAGGAGAAGTCCCAATGCGAGTTTTGCACGGCCGTGCCCTTTTCCCGCTGGTGAGTTGTGGGTACTTGTTGCAGGGTATGGGTAATCTCGAGAGTACAAATATTGCCCTGACGTATGTTTATTGAGACGGCTCCGAGAGGCGGGAGAAGCAAAAGTCAGCGAGGGCCAACTTCTGGAGCTTTTAAAAGTAATTAAAGAACATTACTCCTGGTTCCCTACATTAGGGACTTCAGATTTATAGACGTGGGAAAGAGTAGGTCACGAGTTAAAACTCTTGCATGCTAAAGGAAAGTTAATTCCAATTACTATATGGCCTACTTGGACACTTATTCACTCTGTTTTGGAGCCTTTACAAACCCCGGATTCTGATAGCGATAATGAATGTTCAGGAGAAACTAAAGAGGAGGAACCTGAAGATGCTATTCCAGAGGGAAAAGAAATTACTAAAGTAGTTGTAAAGGAATATATAAAGGAGGAATCTCCTCCCCTCTCTCCTCCAATAACAAAACGAAAGGAGAGAACTGTGGCTGCGCCATCCTGTAAGAAGGCGCCATTTAGTAAAAAGGATGTTATCAGCCATTCAAAAAGGCCTCATTGAAGCAAAGCAAGCAGGAGACCTAAATGCCTTACATTTTAATTTCCTGGTCACTATTAGAGAACATGTTGTTCCAGGACATGATCCTAACAACCCTAATGGCATCTATGAGGCCATACATGAGCCATTTCCTGTCAAATTACTGAGGGAGTTAAAACAAGCAGTATGTTTTTCTGAGGGACGGTTACATTTTTTCTCCACAACAATAGCAGCTCACCATACCATGGATATTCATTCATTTCATTGACTAAGGGGCGCTTGGCAGGCTGAGTCAATAGAACACGTGACTCTTGATCTCGGGGTCATGAGTTCAAGCCCCACATTGGGCATAGAGATTACTTTCTAAATAAATAAATAAATAAATCCACATCCTATAAGAAAGAGATGACTATCATTTCATTGAGTAATATTTACTATGTGCCAACCATATGTTCAGGACTATGGATATAAAAGGCTGGATAAAATCTTCATTCAACAATATTCATAAAGTGTTCATTCACTCAAAAAAATATTATTAGGCTCCAAATGCCAGGCATTGAGCTGGGTGTGGGGATACCACGTTAAATGAGACTTTCTAGGAGAGCACAACCAAGAAAGGGAGACTGAAGCTTCAGAAAATGTAAAGAATGCCATCAGAGTGGAAAACACAAATGTTCTGGCCAAATACTTTTCCTTGCCATAATGATAATCCCACTTTATTGGAATTACTTGTTTTAATATTCACCTTCCCCTGCTAGAGCCACCAAGGCTCTAGATCCACCAAGGGATATCTTCCAAGACCCCTAGTGGATACCTGAAACTGTAAATAGTACCAGAACGCTATATATATTGTTTTTCTCCCGTACATACTTTTTCCCCTACATACATACCTATGATGAAGTTTAATTTATAAATGAGGCACAGTAAGAGATAAACCACAAAAACTAATAAGGCAGAACAGTTACAAAAATATACTATAACAAAAGCTATATGAATATGGTCTCTCACTCTCTGTCAAAATATCTTACTGTACTGCCGTTACCTGATGCCAAGAGATGATAAAATGCCTACATGACGAGATGACGTGAGGGGAATGTTGCAGGTGCTGTGACATCAGAAGGAGGCCTTCTCACTTTCCCACCAGGGTTAGCGGTGGGAACTGAAACTGCCGAAAGCCAAAACCCTAATAAAGGAGAACTACTTTATACCCCAATCCCTGAGCAACAGTGTCAGAAACAGAGGAGGTGCTGAGTAAATATGTGGAAAATAAACAAGGGAGGGAGGGTGGGAGGGGGGATGGAAGGAACATCTTCCTCTGAAATCCAATCTACCCAGGTAAGTTAGGATATTTACAGCACTCCACTTCTCACAACCCACTTGCCAACTAGCAGGGGCCCATGTCTCATTGTCTTTGATGCTACCACTCCAGGGAAGTGAGGAAGAAGGCAACGTGGGTGAGGCATGTCCACAGAATCAGCAAATCTTATCCACAAGCCCACCAGTGCTCCTGAGGACAAAGCTTCATGATTGCTTTAGGTATATCCATGGATGTTTTAGGATAGTTCACAGAAGAACCCTCTCAGTCAATCCCCCTAGCTTTATGTTCTTCTAAGAGCTAGACTGTTTGTCAGTGCGCCTATGAATGGAATTGAAGGATTGTAAGGAAGGAATTAAGTCATCAGAGCCATAGTGTGTGTGTGTGTGTGTGTGCGCACGCGCGCACGTGTGTGTGTGTGTTCAGCAGTTAACTATATCTTCGAGTAGAGACTCTGCAGAAAACCTGGCATGAGGTCCCAAACTCAAAGCTCCTAAGACCTCCCACAAATATCTGACTTGTGCCAAGTTTTCAATAGTTCAGCAGATGAGGAAGAATATGATGCTAAAGAGTATCTCAGATATTTTTCCAGCTTGTACCTACTTTGAACTATTTTATGCAGTTCTGTGTTTAGAATTATCATTGCCATTCTAAAGAGTAAGAGTATAATTCAAATGCACAAGGTATCCCAGGACAATATATACCATATCCTCAAGTACTCGAACATGAGGATATGAATTGACCAGATCAGGAGGTTAAAGCCAAGCAGAGCCGTGGCAAAAGCCAAACCCAAAAAGGGGCCAGGATTTCCATGTTCTCGACACATAGAGGCTTTCTACTTTCTGCAGAATAGAACTTCCCAAATTTTCCCGACTTGGCTAGCATTTACTCTTCATTCCTCAAACCTAAATCCCTTGAAAGCAGAGCTCTCTCCTTTGTCAACTACACCTTTATGTGTTATTCCAAAAAGGAAAAGATGAGCCCAGTTCTTTCTCCCTGTTTCCCTATCCCCTCATAAAACTAAGCATATTCAGATATTTCACCAACTCCTTCAGATATCATATAATAAGGCAATGCTTATGGGTATAAAAATCATTTAATACATTAATACATTTTCTCAAGGTTAATATTTTTCTAAAATCTTTAATTTTCCAAAGCATGGAGTGAAAAGAAAGGATAAAGTTAGTTAATACTAAGGAGGAATACTGGTTTTTGCCTCTTAGGAAGCAAAGATGACCACTATTTTCTTTCAAATAAAGAAAAGAAAATGGATTTTTTTTTAAGATTTATTTATTTGACACACAGAGATCACAAGTAGGCAGAGAGGCAGGTAGAGAGAGAGAGAGAGGGAAAGCAGGCTCCCCGCTGAGCAGAGAGCCTGATGTGGGGCTCAATCCCAGGACCCCGAGATCATGACCCGAGCCGAAGGCAGAGGCTTAATCCACTGAGCCACCCAGGTTCCCCAAAAATGGATTTTCTAAGACAGTGTTGGTGATCCAGAAGTCATCTAGGATTATAAAAGCAATATTTTGTTTAGGGCTTACTATATAAGGTATATACTATTATGCCTTTTAATAAATGGAGAAATCATAACTTGGAATGGTTAATACTGCCCCCAAGGTCATAAGCCTACCAAGTGATGGAACTAAAAGTGAAATCCAGGTAGTCAGATGTCTACAGTAAAGAATAAATTTCAATGCAGAAAATAATGACTAGTTTCTCACTTTAATGAAAGTATGTTTCCATTAAACTTTGAAATAATTCATCTGTCCATAAATATAGGTAACTAGAATAAACCTTGGGAGGATGTGGCCTTAAAACATAGCCCCTAGCTCCATTTCTATGGTGGAAAATTTGGTTGTCAGTATTGAATAATCAGAAGTTATCTCCCTCACAGGCCAAAACCACTTTAAATCTTCTGAAAAAGATAAACATAAAATTCTGAAGCAAAATCCTTTATTTACTAGTGATTGTGTACATTTTCTTGCCATTTGTAATTTTTTTCATGGGCTCTTTATGCTTTTTATTGATCAGTACATAGTAGGCATTCGTTAAATGCTGCATTGAATGAATGAATGAATATCACTGGCACTCTATTGGATAACAGCTGAAGACCTACTCACTGCGTGTTCTGATCCTTGGCTATTTCAGTTACCTTCTGCTGCCTAACAAGTTACCCCAAAACTTAGTTGGTTAAAACAATAACAATTTATTATTTTTCATGTTTCTACAGGTTGATGTATTCAGCTGGGCAGTTTTTCTGCTCTACATGGTATTGGCTGTATCACTGATGTGGCTACACTCAGGAAGGAGGAGTGGGTGGGGTACCTCAATGTTCTCCCACACAGGATATCTCTGTCTCATCTTCTAGGAATTCTACACATGGCCTCTTCATGCAGCAGAGTACCCTCGACTTCCATGAAGCAGCTGGGTTCTAGAAGAAAGTCTTCCACCAAGACCAGCCCCAAAGTGCAAACCCTTACCAGGCACTCGTGTGTTTGAATTCAGACTCAATGTGTGAAGGGACAATAGAGAACATGAATCCAGGAGGTGTGGGTCATTTAAGCCACTGGTATAAATGTCTACTTTGTAGACCAACGTGTTTCCACTTCTTATCTCTTTGGTATGAACTGATCCAGAATAGTAGGGTTATAGTTGTCAGGATCCTATTAGTTAGAAATAACAATAATTCAACTCAGACAAACTAAAGCAAAAATCAAAATATATTCATGTAATTATAAATTCAGGCATAGTTGGATCCAGGCACTCAAATACTGTGTTTGGGACGCCCTTTCTCTCTATGTCTTGGCTCTACTTGAGTCCATGTTAGCTTTATTTTCTGAAAGACAGTTGCCATGTGATGAAAAAAAGTCAACAATCCATCTTTAAATTGTCTTCATAGCTCACAATCTCAGGAGAGAGACCTCGTGACTTTTGATTTCTCCAAAGAAACTATTTCCAATGAGTCAGTGGAAAGAATGCCTTTAGTCCGTTTTTTTACTGAAAGAATGGTGGTACTAGTCGTTATTGCTGTATAACAACCTGTTGTAAAACTTAAGTGGCTTAAAATGATATAAATAAACCTAAAGTCATTTTATTATCTCAAGGTCTCTGTAGGTCAGAAATGTGATACTGGTTCTGTTGGATAGTTCTAACTCAAGATCTCTCAAGTAGTTATAGGCATACAGTAACTGGAGCTAGAAGTGAGGTAGGGATGTGGGGTCAGCAGGAGCACATGGGAGCTGGCCAGGCATCTCTCCCTATGTATAGTGTCAGGACTTCTCCATGTGGTCTCTCCACATGGGATCATTTGATCCTCCTCGTTGCTGGATGGCCCGAGGGCAGTCAGGCAGTTTCCATAGCAGTGCAGGTCTCCAGCATGAGTGCTCCAACAAGCAAAGTGAAAGATGCATCATCTTTTGTGACCTACACCCAGAAGTCATTCAACATCTGCATTCTTTTGGTTATAAGTGAGACAGAAGAGATTCAAGAGAGGAGGAATTAAACTCAACCTTTTGATGGTGGGACAAGTATCTATAAAAACACGTGGACTGAGAAATACTCTTTTGGCCAGCTTTGGAGAATATAATCTGGCAGAGCAGCCCTTATAGCGCTCTGGCTTGATGCAGGAGCCTCAGTTCTAATGTATACTTTACATAGGCTCAGGTTACCATGATGTCATGCTAAAAACATGTTTCTCCAATTTCAAATTACCTATTTGTTTCAAGCATCCAAGGATTTCCATATCTTTTTTTAGAGATACAATTTAGTTGTGTTTCTGTTCTCATATTTTGTCCATCAGGCCCACGTGTTTGTAGTGAGAGGAGAAACAGTGTTAGCCCAGTCCATATGCCCAAAACTGGATTTCAACTCTGTTCCTTGTCTTTGGAAACGTCAGTCCCATTTGGCAGATTGCCACTAAATTTAAATTAGATTTATTCTCAAGTTTTAACTTGAGAGAATAAAACACATGAACCTCATTCATTCTCTTGCCGAAGATGAACCCAGATATAAGAATTTCAATGAGTCTTGATCAAAATAGAGTCATATCTATATGGCAGTAAACTACAGAACATAAAAAATATGAAAAAGTCTTGAAAACAAGAAGAGAAAAGATATATGATCTACAAAGAAATAGTCAGAAAACAGTTATTTCCAAAGTAATAATGTGAACTAAAATACAATGAATGTTGCCAACATGTTGACCACAATAATTATTAATTAAAATTCTACACTGAGCTAAAACATTGCATGATTGAAAATGAAAGTGAAACAGACAGATTGAATTAACAATCATAAGCCTTTGCAGAAAGAAATACAGAAAAGGAAAAGAAGGAAATTAAATCCAGAAGGAGGAAGTGAGTTGTAAGAAGCAACAATAAGCATAGAAACTGTAAACATATGGAGCATAAATCAGTTCATTCAGAAGTTCTTTCAAGTCATCAAGGTACAAACTAAAAGGAAGAATGGCCCATACACATTCCTGACACATCCCTTTCAACATTTATCTGATCTATTAGGTGGTGGTTCATACAAGTGCCAATGCTTGCAGAGATGACCATGAGATCCTATAACTGTACATTAGACATCTCTATTAATTATGACACTGAACACATAAAATAGTTACCTGCACTTAATTCTCAAACAGGTAATTTAAAATATCTATGATTTAGGGGCACCCTGATGGCTCAGGTGGTTAAGTGTCCAACTCCTGAATTTGGCTCACATCATGATCTCAGGGTCTTGGGACGGAGCCTGCTTGAGAGTCTCTCTTTCTCCCTTTCTCCCTTTCCCACTTGCTCGCTCTCTCGCTCACTCTCAAATAAATAAATAAATCTTTAAAAATAAATAAAATATCTATGGTTTAATATGCCAAAGGCTATGAAGAATAGACAACATGCAAGAACAGCTGGATAATTTAGGCAGAGAGATGAAAACTCAAAGAATCAAAAGGAAATGATAAAACTCAAAAACACTGGAACAGAATGAAGAATGCCTTGGATGGACTCATCAGTAGACTTGGCATGGCTGAGAAGAAAATCAGTGAGCTTGAAGATAGGCCAATATAAACTTCCCAAACTAAAAGGCAAAGAGGAAAGAAACAGAACAAAACATCCAAGAGCTGACGGACCATTTTATATTCAAAAGGCCTAATATGGGCATAATTTGAATACCAGGAAAGAAAAGAAAGAGAGAGAAAGAGAGGAAGAAAGGACAGCAATATAAGATCATTTTTAATTTAATTTATATTTTTAGTTTAGCTTAATGTAGACACAGATGTTTACACATAGAAATATCTGTATAAAAAAAGAAATATCTGTATATACACAGTCTAATATACACATGTATATTTCCTTGTTCTGTTAGCTGAGAGGGCATGGAAAGAAGATAGCCCAGTAGCAACCAGCACACCTAGTGCTCCGAACTTGGTTCCCAATACCATTCTCTACTAATAGGGCTGGTTAGGACTCTTTGGAGAAATGGCTAATTCTATGACTAGAGCACAAAATACACAAAAAGAGCCTAGTGCATGTCTGTGGTGCTAGAAAGTGAGAAGGTACTAAAACACAAACAAAACCACTGGAAAATTCTCAGCAACAAAATAAAGCAATGTTGGGACGCCTGGGTTGCTCAGTCAGTTAAGCCTCTGCCGTCGGCTCAGGTCATGATCCCAAGGTCCTGGAAATGAGTTCCGCATACAGCTCCTTGCTTGGCAGGGAGTCTGCTTCAATCTCTGCCTCTGCCTGCCACTCTGCCTGCTTGTGCGCGCGCTCTCTCTCTCTCTCTTTCTGACAAACAAATAAATAAATGGAATCTTTTTTAAAAAAATAAAGCAATGTTGAGTTATAACTCAACATATAAAATAAATATATATGATATAAATAAGCATAAATGGGAAGAGGTAGACAAATCTACACAGAAATATTGAAAATAATTTACACAGATACTCTGCTCTCAAAGAGACAGAATATAATTTCCCACTTCTTAAGTGTGGGCTGTGCACAGTAACTCCTTCCATAAAGTACAGTACAGAAAAGGGGGAAAAAGAGTAACTTGACAGCAGAGAAACCTGACAAGCCTCACCTCACACAGATAATCAAGGTTAACATCAACAGTGACCGATGATGATGATAGTATCTTCCTTAGATAGGACGTGATGAGAAGGGTACTTTACCCCTATGGTCTTCCCCCTAAACACAAATCCACAGTCCAATCATGAGAAAAAAATCAGACAATCTCAATTGAAGGACATTCTACAAAATACTTGACCAGCGCTCCTCAAAACTGCCAAGCTCATCAGAAACAAGTAATGTCTGAGGAACCTGTCAGGGCCAAGAAGAACCTAAGGAGACATGACAACTAACACAGTATGGTATCCTGGATGAAGTCCTGGAACAGAAAAGGGACATCAAGGAAAGGCTAAGGAAATCTGAGCATGGACTTCAGTTAATAATTTATCAGTACTGGTTCATTAATCATAACCAGTGCACCTGGGGCGCCTGGGTGGCTCAGTGGGTTAAAGCCTCTGCCTTCGGCTCAGGTCATGATCCCAGAGTCCTGGGATCGAGCCCCGCATCGGGCTCTCTGCTCGGCGGGGAGCCTGCTTCCTCCCCTCTCTCTGCCTGTCTCTCTGCCTGCTTGTGATCTCTATCAAATAAAAAACAACAACAACAACTACAACAACAAATAACCAGTGCACCTTACTGAAGTTAACAGTCGTTAAGAAGTTAACAGTAGGGGAAACTGGGTTGGGGGGCCCGGGGGAATATCTTCATAAATTTTCTGTAAACCTGAAACTGTTTTAAAATTAAAAGTTTAGGGGCGCCTGGGTGGCTCAGTCAGTTAATCGTCTGCCCTCAGCTCAGTCATGATCCCAGGGCCCTGGGAGGAGCCCCACATGGAGCTCCCTGCTCAGCGGGGAGCCTGCTTCTCCCACCCCCTCTACAGCTCCCCCTGCTTGTGCATGCGCACACTCTCTCGCTGTCAAATAAATGAATTCTTTTAAAAAAAATGATGGACATCTCTTTAAAAAAATAAAATAATAAAAAAATAAAATTATGGGGCGCCTGGATGGCTCAGTGGGTTAAGCCTCTGCCTTCTCCTCAGGTCATGATCTCAGGGTCCTGGGATCAAGCCCCCAATCGGGCTCTCTGCTCAGCAGGGAGCCTGCTTCCCCTTCTCTCTCTGCCTGCCTCTCTGCCTACTTGTGATCTCTCTCTCTGTCAAATAAATAAATAAAATCTTTTAAAAATATATTTATAAAAAATTAAAATATAAAATATTTATAAAAAGTAAAAGCTTATTTTTAATATTAAAGTAAATGCCACAAAAAAGAGAGCATGTGCACACATGAGCAGAGAATAGAAAGAATGTAAATAGTGAAAGGTCCGTATAAACCTGGAAGGTGAAGAACTGAGAATGACTGAGAGCTGATCTGCATGGTCACAGAATTGACAGAAGACTTAAAGCTTTATCATTCCAGAGGAAACTTTAGAAATGCAGAATCCCGGGCTGCAGCCAGGGTATCTACCAAATAAGAACCTGCATATTAACAAGAGCTACAGATGATTTATATGCATATTAAACTTTAAAAGGCACTATCTTAGTGTCTATCAAACATAAATTGCCTATCCTCACCTCCTCCCAGCAAAATTCTTTTACTAGTAAATCTCAAGAATTCAGTTTTTCTGGTAGACATATTTGCTTACAAAAGTTGATGAACTTGCCTAGGACTCTAATTGTAAAAATATTTCTAACAGGACAAATTCTAGCCTGAATTTCTGGGCAAAGGAATTTTTTTTTTCAGATTGTATTTATTTATTTGAGAGAGAGAGAGTACAAGCGGGGGGAGCAGCAGAGGGAGAGGGAGAAGCAGGCTCCCTGCTGAGCAGGGACACCCCCCCCCCCAACAGTGGGACTTGATCCCAGGACCTGAGCCAAAAGCAGACACTTAACTGAGCCATCCAGATGCCCCTAGACAAAGAAATTCTGAATCTTGAATTCTGTCCTAGCTAACCATTCCTCTGAAAACTTAGAGTTGGGATGGGAAATGTCTTTTTAAAAAGTGTGTATTGATCAGTTCAAGGTATTGATACACACGAGCTCATTCCAAAAGAGAAAGGAGAAGGCTTTTTCCTCTACCCAGGTGAAGATGTGTTCACCTCAATCTACAGAGTGGAAAATTAGGCAGAGTAATTACACGTGGAATAAGGACTATAAGCTCCAGATTACTCTCAGGAAACATTTCTGAGTCTAAATGCACTTTTTAATTAGCTCTTCCAATAGCATCAGGCTAATTGGCTAATTTGGAAATGATATGAGACCCTGTGTGCTTTAAAGAAAATCTGTTTGTTGATATATTTATTTGCACCTGAGACTGTCTTATTGCTGGCAGGACAGATATTATTAAAACAGAATCACCTGCTTATTTTAACCAGATTTTTTTAACGAACACACATGAATTGGATTATCCCTAGGGTTTCAGGAGGAAGTATTAGCATTTTGAGTGATGGGAAATTGCCACTTAGCTGGGAAATAAATGAGCTTTAAATAGATCCCATTATTTTTTACAAGGTTATTATTATAAATGTTTCATAATAGAAGAAATGCCCTTCAAGTCTATCCTCATTGCTGTTTTATGATTGGGGTGTTAACCTCTAAATAGCCCAGCTCTTCACATCAAGCCACTGTGAGTTTTCATATTTTTACTACATAAAATAAAATTACCTTTTATTGGTCCACATAATATTTCCAACGAGTTTCTTTATTTGTCAGCTATGTTGTGAAGAGAATGTATTAAGTTTATTTACCTGGGCTAGGGAGCCTGTAACAGTTGTTAAGGGTTTACTATATTTTACCAATAACAAGACTATCCTGAACACTATAGAAACATGGATTCAGGTGAGAACATGGTGATATATTTGGATATTTATTTTTATCTCACTTGAATATTTCACATTGCTTTACTTGTGTCACTAAGAGATGACATTTTATAATCCAAAGGAGTCTCCACTCCAGTTTACTATTTTAAAATGTTCCTTTCCAACCTAATTACTGCCACAAAATAACAAAAGGAGAAGCTGCGAGGATTACCCTGGATTTTGGAAAGTGCAGTTGGAAACAGTCTTCTCTCTCCAGTTTAACATTCTTCCTTTTACTCAGAATATTACTGAGCCTCTGCCGCCCTTCTGCACTGTGGGCTAAAGCTCCGGAGTTTGGAAATGCTAGGGTGCCCCCTACCGTTGAAAATGAGGACGCACATTTCTTTGCAGCTCCATTCAAAGAACAGGATTCTTCGGAAAACGATATTAACCAAAGTTCCGTTAAGGCATGGTTAGTCACATGGTGGGTGGGTGGATGGAAGGAAGGAAGGGAGGAAGGGAGGACGAAAGAAGGAAGGAAGGATGGATGAAAGGAAGGAAAGAAGGAAGGAGGGAAGGAAGGAGATAGGAACATACAGGAAACCTACCCGAGGATAATTTTTTTTTCAGCATTTGTCAATTAAAATTTTTTTTGTTTTATTTAAATTCAAGTTAGTTAACATACATAGTATTATTAATTTCAGGGTGGAATTTAGTGATCCACAGTTGCATATAACACCAGGGTCATTACATTAAATGCCCTCCTTGGGGCCCGTGGTTGGCTCAGTCGTTAAGCATGTGCCTGGTCATGATCCCAGAGTTCTGGGATGGAGCCCCTCTATGAGGCTCCCTGCTGGGGGTGGGGGTAGCCTGCTTCTCCTTCTCCAGGTCCTCTGTGCCTGTGTTCCCTCTTTTGCTCTTTCTGTCATGAATGAATGAAGTTAAAAAAAAAAAAAAAACTTAAAAAAAATGCCCTCCTTAATACCCATCACCTAATTACCCCATCCCCAGCCCTCACTTCCCTCCAGCAACCCTCAGTTTGTTCCTTATAATTGAGTCTCTTATGGTTTTTCTCCCTCTTTGTTTTATCCTATTTTACTTTTCCTTCCTTTTGTTTTATTAATTTTTTTCTATTTTTTTTAATTTTTGAGGAACCTCCATACTGTTTTCTACAGTGACTAAGCCAATTTGCATTCCCACCAACAGTGCACCCAAAGGTTCCTTTTTCTCCACAGCATCACCAACGCTTGTTTTTGTGTGTGTGCATATGCGTGTGTGTGTGTGTGTGTGTGTCTGTTTTATTTCAGCCATTCTCACATGTGTAAAGTGATATCTCATTGTGGTTTTACTTGCATTTCCCTGATGATTGGTGATGTTGATCATTTTTTTATGTGTCTGTGGACCACCCTAATTTCTTCTTTAGAAAAATGTCTATTCAGGTCCTCTGCCCATTTTTAAAATTGGACTACTTTTTATTATATTTTAAATTTTATTTTACTATTAATGTTTTTGGTGTTCAATTGTATAAGATCTTTATTTATTTTGGATGTTAACCCATCATCTGATATATCATTTGCAAATATCTTCTTTCATTCAATAGGTTGCCTTTTCCGTTTTACTGATGGTTTTGTTGCTGTGCAAAAGCTTTTATTTTGATGTAGTCCCAATAATTTAATTTTCCTTTTGTTTCCCTTGCCAGAGGAGATATATCTAGAAAAATGTAACTATAACTGATGACAAAGAAATTACTGCCTGTATTTTCTTCTAGGAATTTTGTGGCTTCAGGTCTCACATTTAGGTCTGATCCATTTTGAGTTTGTTTTTGTGTATGGTGTAAGAAAGTGTCCAGTTTCATTCTTTTCCATGTAGCTTTCCAGTTTTTTCAATACCATTTGTCTTCTTCCCACTGTATATTCTTGCCTCCTTTGTCATAGATTAATTGACCATGAAAGCATGGGTTTATTTCTGGACTCTTTATTCTATTCTATTATCTATGTGTCTATTTTTTTTGCCAGTACCATACTGTTATGATTACTACAGTTTGGTAGTATATCTTGAAATCTAAGATTGTGGTACCTCCAGCTTTGTCCATTTTTTTTTTCCAGATTACTTTGGCTATC
This sequence comes from Martes martes, assembly GCF_963455335.1. Taxonomy (NCBI): domain Eukaryota; kingdom Metazoa; phylum Chordata; class Mammalia; order Carnivora; family Mustelidae; genus Martes; species Martes martes. The sequence goes on from NC_137888.1 coordinate 134,698,212, forward strand.
CAGGGTCTTTTGTGGTTCCATATGGATTTTAGGATTATTTGTTCTAGTTTTGTGGAAAATGTGGGTATTTTGATAGGGACTGTGTAAAATATGTAGATTGGTTTGGGTAGTATAGACATTTTAACAATATTTCTTCTTCCAATCCATGAGCACAGAACTATCCATTTGTTATTTCTTAAATATCTTTCAGCAATCTTTGATAGTTTACAAAATACAGATCTTTCACTTGCTTGGCTAAGTTTATCCCTGGGTATTTTATTATTTTGTGGTACAATTGTAAGTGAGATTATTTTCTTAATTTTTCTTTCTGCTAATTCATTATTAGTATATACAAATGCAACAGATTGCTGTACATTAATTTTATATCCTATGACTTCACTGAATTCATTTATCAGTTCTAGTACTTTTTTGGTGGAGTCTTTAGGGTTTTCTATATATAATATCATGTTATCTGCAAATAGTCAAAGTTTTACTTCTTCCTTACCAATTTAGCTATCTTTTATTTCCTTTTCTTATCTGATTGCTGTGGCTAGGACTTCCAGTACTATGTTGAATAAAAGTGGTGAGGATGGACATCCTTGTCTTATTCCTGATCTTAGAGGAAAAGCTCTCAGTTTTTCACCATTATGATGTTAGCTCTGGGTTTTTCATATATGACATTTATTACATTGAGGTATATAAACATAACCTATTCTGTTGAGAGTTTTTATCATGAATGGATGTTGTACTTTGTCAAACACTCTTTCTTCATGTACTGGAATGATACCATTTTTATCCTTTCTCTTGTGAATGTGATGTGTCACATTGCTTGATTCACAAATATTGAACCACCCTTGCATCTCTGGAATAAATCTTACTTGATTGTAGTGAATAGTTTTTTTTAATGTATTGTTGGATTTGGTTTGCCAATTTTTAAAAATATTTATTTATTTATTTATTTATTTAACACAGAGAGAGAGAGAGAGAGAGAGAGAGAGAGATCACAAGCAGGCAGAGAGAAAGGCAGAGAGGGGGGGGAAAGCAGGCTCCCCGCTGAGCAGAGAGCCCAATGTGTGGCTCGATCCCAGGACCCTGAGATCATAACCTGAGCCGAAGGCAGAGGCTTAACCCACTGAGCCACCCAGGCACCCCAGTTTGCCAATATTTTGTTGAGGATTTTTGCATCTGTGTTCATCAGAGATATTGACCTGTAATTCTCTTTTTTTGTAGTGTCTTTATCTGGTTTTGTTATCAGGGTAATGCTGGCCTCCTGCAATGAATTTGGAAACTTTTCTCCCTCTTCTATTTTTTGAATAGTTTAAGAATAGGTATTAATTCTTCTTTAAATGCTTGGCAGAATTTGCCTATGAAGCCATCTGGTTTTAGACTTTTATTTTGGGGGAATATTTTTATTACTGATTCAATTTCAGTGTTAATAATTGGCCTAGTCAAATTTTCAGTGTCTTCCTGATTCATTTTTGAGTATATGTTTCTAGGAATTTATCCATTTATCCTAGGTTGTCTAATTATTGGCATATAATTTTTCATAATATTCTCTTATAAGCCTTTGTATTTCTGTGATGTCAGTTGTTATTTCTCCTCTTTCATTTCTATTTTATTTGGATCCTCTCTTCTTTTTCTGATGAGTCTGGCTAAAGGCTTATCAATTTTGTTGATCTTTTCAAAGAACCAGCTCCTAATTTCATTGATTTTTCTATTGTTTTCTTTAGTCTGTATGTCATTATTTCTGCTCTAATCTTTATTATTTCCTTCGCTCTACTGGCTTTGCTTGTTGTTCTTTTTCAAGCTCCTTTAGGTATAAGGTTAGGTTATTTGATATGTTTCGTACTTCTTGAGGTAGGCCTGTATTGCTATATACTTCCCTCTTAGAACTGCTTTTGGTGCATCTCAAAGATTTTGGACTGTTGTGTTCTTATTTTTGTCTGCATTTATTTTTTTATTTCCTCTTTGATTTCGTGGTTGACCCATTCATTGTTTAGAAGCATATTATTTAACCTCCATATATTTGTGTTCTTTCCACATTTTTTAAAAAAATATTTTATTTATTTATTTGACAGAGAGAGATAACAAGAGAGGGAACATAAGCACAGAGGAGCTGGAGAGGACGAAGCAGGCTCCTCACTGAGCAGGGAGCCTGATGTGGGGCTTTATCCCAGGATGCCAGGAGCATGACCCAAGCCAAAGACAGACACCGTATGAATGAGCCAACCAGGTGCCCCTTTTCCACATTTTTTATTGTGATCGACTTCTGGTTTCATATCATTGTGTTTGGAAAAGATGCATAACACAATTTCAATATTTTTCAATTTGTTGAGATTTGTTTTGTGGCCTAACATGTGATCTATTCTAGAGAATGTTCCAAGTACATTAAAAAAAAAAAATGTGTATTCTGCTGTTTGGGAATATATATATATAAGGTCCGTCTGGCCCAATACATCATTCAAAGCCAGTATTTCCTTGTTGACTTTCTGTCTGGATGAACTGTCCATTGATGTAAGTGAGGTGTTAAAGACCCCTACTATTATTGTTTTACTGTCAATTTGTTCCTTTTTGTCTGTTAATAGTGGCCTTATGTATTTAAGTAATCCCATATTAGGTATATAAATATTTATAATTGTTATATCCTCTTCTTGGATTGTTCCCTTTATCATTATCTTTCTTTGTCTCTTGTCACAGGCTTTGGGTTTGTTGTTTTTTAAATTTTTATTTAAATTCCAGTTAATTAACATACAGTGTAACGTTAGTTTTGGGTGTACAATTTAGTGATTCAACACCAACATACAACACCCAGTGCCCATCATCACAAGTGCACACCTTAATCCCCATCATCCATTAAACACATACTCTCTCCCACCTCCCCTCTGGTAACCATCAGTGTGTTCTCTATAGTAAAGAGTCTGTTGTCTGTTTCTTGGTTTGCCTCTCCCTTTTTCTTCCCCTATGATCCTTTGGTTTTTTTCTTAAATCCATGTATGAGTGAAATCATATGGTATTGTCTTTCTCTGACTGACTTATTTCACTTAGCATAGTATGCCCTAGCTTCATCCATGTTGTTCCAAATGAGATGATGTCACTCATTTTTATGGCTGAGTAATTTACTTCTTCTTTATCAATTCATGAATCAGTAGACACACGGGGTCTTTCCATAATTTGACTATTGTTGATAATCCTGCTATAAACTTTGGGGTGTATGCATCCCTTCAAATTAGTATTTTTGTATTCTTTGGGTAAGTACCTAGTAGTGCAATAGCTGAATTGTAGGGTAGTTCTATTTTTAACTTTTTGAGGAATATACATACTGTTTGCCAGAGTGCCTGCACCAATTTGCATTGCCACCAACAGTGTAAGAGGAACCCCTTTCTCCACATCCTCGCCAACACCTAATGTTTCTTGTGTTGTTGATTTTCTGACATTCTGACAAGTATGAGGTAATATCTAATTTTAGTTTTGATGTGTATTTCCCTGATGATGAGTGATGCTGAACATCTTTTCATGTGTCTTGTAGGCTGTCTGTATGTCTTCTTTAGAAAAATGTCTATTTGTGTCTTCTGCCCATTTTTTAACTGGATTATTTATTTTCTGGGCGTTGAGTATTATAAGTTCTTTATATGTTTTGGATACTAACCCTTTTTCAAATATGTCTTTGTAAATACATCTCCCTTTCCATAGGTTGCATTTTAGTTTTGCTGATTGTTTCCTTCACTGTGCAGAAGCTTTTTTCTTGATAAAGTCACAATACTTTGTTTTTGCTTTCATTTCCCTTGCCCCTTGTAGCATGTCTCATAAGAAGTTGCTACAACTGAGGTCAAAGAGTTTACCACCTGTATTCTTCTCTAAAATTTTGATAGTTAGGATGCCTGGGTGGCTCAGTGGGTTAAGCCTCTGCCTTTGGCTGAGGTCATCATCTCAGGGTCCTGGGATCGAGCCCTGCATTAGACTCTCTGCTCAGCAGGAAGAATGTTTCCCCCTCTCTCTCTCTGCCTGCCTGCCAACTTGTGATCTCTGTCAAATAAATAAATAAAATCTAATAAATAAATAAATAAAAGTGTGATGGTTTCTTGTCTCACTTTCAAGTTTTTAGTCCATTTTGAATTTATTTTTGTGTACAGTGTAAGAAAATGGTCCAATTTCATTCTTTTGCATGTTGCTGTCCAGTTTTCCCAACATGTAAGCTTTGTTTTTAAGTCTGTTTTGTCTGATAGAAGTATTATTAGCCCAGCTTTCTTTTCACTTCCATTTACATGGCAAATGTTTTTCCATCTCTGCACTTTCAATCTGCATGTGTCTTTAGGTTGGAAATGAGTCATCATACAGATGGGTCTTGCTTTTTAATCCATGCAGTCACCCTATGTCTTTTGATTTGGGCAGTTAGTCAATTTACATTTAGAGTAATTATTCCTAAGTATATACTTCTTGTCATTTTGTTACTTGTTTTACAGTTGTTTTGTAGTCCTTTCTTCTTTCCTCTTCCATTCTGGTTTGATGGCTTTAGTGATATGCTTGGATTCTTTCTTTTTATTTTTTGCACATCTATTACATGTTTTTGATTTGTGGTTATCATTAGGGTCATATATAACATTTTATACATATAGCAGTCTGTATTGATTGTCATTTAAGTTTCAACCCACTAAAAGCACTAATTTTTTACCCCCCAGCACCATGTTTTATGTATATAATATTTTATAACCTTTTATTTTTGTGAACCCCTTGACTGATTTATGTATAATTGACTTTAATATTTTTGTGCTTTAACCTCCACACTGGTTTTATAAGTGATTAATCTACTTTTATTATGTTTGTATTCATCTGTAAAATTTTTTCCATTCATAATTGCTTGCTTCTGATTATAGCCCTTTCTTTCTATTCAAAAAAATTTCCTTCAACATTTCTTGTAAGACTGATGTATTGGTCATGAATTCCTTTAACTTTTATCTGGAAAACTATCTCTTCTTCTATTCTGAATGATCAACTCGCTGGGTGAAGTGTTCTTGGTTGGAAGTTTTTTTTCTTTCAACACTTTGAGTATATCATGACAGTCTCTTCTGTTGTGCAGTTTCTGCTGAAAATCAGCTGATATTCTTCTTGGGGTTCCCCTGTATTTAACTGTTTTCTCTTGCTGCTCTCAAAATTCTCTTTATTACTACTTTTTCTCCTTTTACTATGTGTCTTGGTGTAGACCTCCTTGGGCTGATTTTGCTGGGGACTTTCTCTGCCTCCTGGACCTGGATTTCTGTTTCCTTCTCCAGATTCAGGAAGTTGTCAGCTGTTGTTTCTCTAAATAAATTTTCTACCACGTATTCTCTCTTTTCTCTTCTGATATCCTTACAATGTGAATGTTATTACACTTGACTGTGTTGCTGAGTTCCCTTAACCTATCCTCATTTTTTGTAATTATTCTTTTTCTTTTTGCTATTCAGCTTGGTTGCCTTCCATTATCCTGTCTTCCAGCAAGCTGGTCCATCCTTCTGCCTTCTCTAAACAACTATTGATTTCCTCCAGTGTATTTTTAATTTCAGTTACTAGGTTCTTCAGCTCTGACTTTTTTTTTTTTCTCTTTGTTGAAGGTCCTACTGAGGTCCTCCACTCTCTCCTCAATTCCAGGATCTTTATGACCATTGTTTTAAATCCTTTATGAGGCATATTATCCTCACCTCACTTAGCTCTTTTATTATGGTTTTGTTCTGTTCTTCCATTTGGGACACATTCCTGTATCTCATTTTGTCTAACTTCCTGTGTTTTTATGTATTAGTAATGTCAGTTATGTCCTCTAATCTTGAAACTAGTGACCTTATGAGGAAGATGTCCCATGGTATTCTATACATAACAATGTTCCCTGTTTACCAGAACCAGGTGCTGCAGGGGTGTGTCCTATGTGGGTTGTATGTGCCCTACAATTGTGTCTAAACTACCATTTGCCTTCAGTCCAGTCAGTTGCAATGGCCCACTTTGCCTGTTGGGGGCAAGGTTCAGTTCCTATGCTGTTAAGAGGCCAGTTTGGGATTGTCATGGACTTATAGTTGGATGGTGTCAGCAGTCAAATCAGATGGGCTGCCTTCAGCCCATTTGCTGGGCCATAGTCACGATGAACTGCAGGGCACTCTGTGTTGTTCCTGGAGCAACTTTCATTGGTGGGCAGGACATGCAGACAAATCGGATGCCCCCAGTCCATCTGTTGGGGCTGCAGTAGCACCACCTGGCAGGATGCTATTCCTGCCTTTCCCCTGAGAAGCCTTTGTTGGTGGGTGGTATCAGCAGCCAGGGTATATGCCTGCCCCCAGTCCATCTGCCTGGGCTGCAGTGACCCCAAACTGCAGAGCATCTCCCTGTGCTGCTCCCTGAGATGTTTTTATTGGTGGGTGAGGCCTGCAGTCAGACCACATGTCTGCCCCTAAACCATCTACTGGGGCTGCAGACATGCAGATCGGCAGGGCACTCTCTGCACTGCTAGGTATAAAGCTCAGCTGCTGTGGCTGCAGTTGAACTGGTATGTGTGGTTATCATCCCCTCTCCCCAGGGCAGGAGTTGCTTTGCAGTGGTGATGGTCCCTCCTGGGGCTGCTTGCAAGATTATGTCCCAAGCCACTTTGAAGGGACTCCTGATGAGTATGACAGATTGGATGGTGTGGATCCACAGAAGAACACAGGGGTGCACAGTGTTATCAAGATAGGTAGTGTTTGCCAGCTTCCCACAGGTATTCAACTCTAGGCTGAGGAGTGGGGAGGGAAATAGCATCCACCAGCTCTTCTGTTCATGGAGAAGTCTCCCAAAGATCCCTGACCCTCCAGCACACATTCTGAGATTAGTATATAAATCCTCTTAACAAACAAACAAACAAAAACTTCTACCTACACTCCAGGTGCTTTTCAAACTGTGCTTCTGTTCTTACCTCCCCGTGTGTGCAGGCAGGGAAGGGGGTGGTGTTTGTTTTGCAGTCTCTTAAGGGTGAGGACTGTTTCTTATTGCCTTTTAGCTCTCCCAGAGGCAAGCCTGCTGATTTTTAAAATACCTGGAGTTAAGCCCCACTGGTTTTCAAAACCAAATGTGGGGATTAGTCTTCTCAGTGAAGGTCTCTCCTGTCATGTGCCTATTTTGCCTGGTATGGGGTATTGGGGTCTCTTCTTTCTCTGTGCTTGTGATGTCCCTCCCATTTGTGGTTAGTCTCCCTGGGAGTTTGGTTCCCAGCTGTCTCTGCCCCTCCTACTCTGTTTGATATGGCCTCCTCTCTATGATTAACTATGGAAAGTTTGTTCTGCCACTCTTCAGATCATTTTCTGATGTGGTTGTTACTAGGTGTGTCTGTGGAACTGAGACGAGGTAAGCCTAGCCTCCTACTCTGCCATCTTCCCAGAAGTCTTTTTTTTTTTTAAAGATTTATTTATTTACTTACTTATTTG